>NC_080066.1:32065861-33367323 GCF_949987535.1 Balaenoptera acutorostrata | reverse complement strand
GGACCGGGTCTTCTCTGACGTTTCTGAGGTTCACTCGTTCATTGAGTCTGTGCCATTGCTGGGCACAGCTCCCCTTGTTACAGGAAGACCACAGCGGCTGTTGAGAAGGAGCAATGGGGGACTGGAAACTCTAAGAGGACTCAGCCCACCCTCAGATAGTTACGGAACATAGACGGCAGGCTGGGGCCCCTGAGGTCCACACAGCACATGGGGCTGCTGGGGCGGTAGCCGGGATTAAATGTGTCATGAGTCCAGGGAAGGAGGAGGCTGGGCCAGATCTGAAGGCAAGAGCAGGGATGATGCAGCCACTCTCTGGTGTCTCTGGACCCCAGGCTGCCTTTCTTTCATTGTTTCTCCCCCCGTCCAGGCTGAGTCAGTTCCTGAGCTTCCAAGGCCATCCTGCCTGACTCGGCATGCCTGACACCTTGAAGCGTTGGCAAGGCACGGAGACAGAGGCGTGGCCCATAAAAAATGATTTTGCTTAGGAAGGGAAGGACCATGAATTCTCAAATCTCTGAATGCCTCATCACCATGCCCTTCTCAGGCTGAGGTTGTGTACTTGTCCATTTATAATCACAGCTGGGTAGGGGAATCTCAAGAGGGACCCAAGCAGATCACTTAGGACCCAGACATTCCTCCATGCTCCACTGTGTGACACCAACCTGCTCCTGTCCTGGTGATCAGGGTCATCTAACCCTGACCAGATGGTGACTTCTCTTCTTCCTCAACACAAGGTCCCTCAACACAAGAAATCCAAAGTGCCCAGGCAGCAGACACACCATAGAATTCAATGGGACCCCTGCTGTGGCCCCTAGAGAAGATGTGTGTGCCCTCTGGGGAGCAGGACCCCTAAGCCTGCAGAGCCCATGGTAATGGGGATGGGAAGTACAGAGCCTACCCGGAATCATTAGGAATTCATGGTAAGTGGGGTCGCTCACCACTTCTACCTCGTGGATCCTGGGTTCTCGTGTTCTTCCTCCTGGGGACACGGCTCCAGTTAAAGATCATTGATTTGTGCAAATATGCCATCCTGGGGGATGGCATCCTGTCCTTGCAGAATGTTGCCTCTGGGCTGGCGCTTCAGCTGTGGTTTCACAGGCTGTTCCAATGGTCTCTCAGGCCGGCAGTTTCAGGATGACAAGGTACATATGACCAGAGGATCTCGTGCTCACAGGTCCAACTCCATGCGTCCTTTGCAGAGCAGAACCTGAAGAAGCCCACCAGGTGTTGTGCTTCTATCTTTGTGGTGGGAGGGACAAGCTACAATAATTTGTATTTTACTTGGGAAGAAATGTTCCAGCATATCCCTGACCACAGGGGCTTAAAATTTTGTGGAGGTGGCAGGCCCCGAGTCTTCATATTGTTTATCTCCAACCCTCTGGAGTGCAAATGTGACTAGCCACCTCTTACTCATCTCTCCTGATTGACATAATGCCATCGATGTAATGGATCAATGTGATCCTATATAGGATGTCCAGATGGTCCAGATCTCCTCCGATTACATCATGACAGAGGGTAAGAGAGTTAACATATATCTGGGGCAAAATCGTAGATTTATATTGTTGTCCATTCCATGTGAATACAAACTATTTCCCTTCCTATTTTCTGAATGGGATAGGGAAGAACATATTTGCCAAATCAGTGACCACATACCATGTACCTGAAGCCATATTAATCTGTCCTAACAAAGAAACTACAGCTGTGATCAGGGTTATCACTTGGTTGGGCTTGCAGTTGTCTCTAGCCATCCTCCAGGATACATGGGCTTTCTGCAGAGGGGCCATACTTAAGAATTACCTGGAGACATGCAGGTGACAACACCTCTGCTCCTACCTGAGGGTAGTACTTATCTCTGCCTCCTTCCCAGGGATGCAATATGATTTCTGATTTATTCTCTTGTCAGGATGGGGTAATTTCAGAGGTTTCCATTTGGCTTTTCCTCTAGACAGCTAGTACCCCACAGGCCAAGGACCCAATGAACTGCTGAGTGTTACAATCCCAATTATGCACTTGGGGACCAGGAAAATGATCGCTGTGTGAGTCTGTGGATGTAGTGGACCCTCAATAACCTGGACATTGGGGAGGGATCTATGTATTACCTGGCCCCCATATTTCCCTATCAGCAGGGCCATGATGAAGCGTTTGGTCTCTAGGGATCAATGTCAACTGTGACTAACAATCCTTGAAATATTTGGGCGTTCTCCTCTCCTTGGTATACAGCTACCTTAGTACATAATTGTAGGTTCCTTTGTGAAAGGACGGGAAGATTCTTTGATGTGTATACTTGCCAGAATGTTGTGGAATCCTTTCTCTTGGGGACCCAGCCACCTGTTCAGTCCATGAGTTCTCGGTCTAAAATTTGACTCAGGTACAGGAACCAGGCAAAAGTTGTAGCATTGTACATTGGGTCAACTTCTGTCGACCTACTGGTCATCTAGCCTTGAATTCTTCTGCTGCTATAAGCTGGCCAGTACCTTTGTTTATTGCCCATACATTTGGCCTCTAGAGATTCCATAGTCTATTATGGGTCATGGTCCCATAGCTACCGCTCTGTCCTCACTGGTCATTACAATAATTGCAACTTCTTGGCTTTTGGTGTTTAAGTCCCCATGCCCTGCATAAGCCAAGTTCTGTAGCAACCTCTTTTGCTGCCAGCCCCGGCCTACAGAGGAGACCCCTGCTGGACTTAGTGCAGTGGGGGCACATTCCTTCTGGGTTTGGTAAATAGTGTGCTTTCTGGGTCTTTCTATAAAACCGAATCCTCTGCTGGAGGCTCCAGTCAAATTGGGCAAAAGGAGAGGTGAAAATGCAATGTAGGCTTAACAGAACTTTGCTGCTCTTAGAGGGCTCTCTGGAGCAAGCAAGTGGTCATAAGAGTTGCATTCTTTTGGACCCAAATGGCCAGGCCTTTATACTCCCACCTCAGTCACCAGGTGAGAGCTGCACATGGAAGGGCATCTCGGCAAGGCAGGGCTCTGCAGCAGAGGTGGCCCTGGAGGAGCTGACAACCACAGCTGTTTGCTGACTCCTGGCCTTGCGATTGGGTAGGTCCTTCCTGGAAGGGAGAGCTGGGCAGTGCATCTCTGTGTCTATTACAAACCTTTTTAGCTTTCGTCCCTGATGGTATTTCTGAAGCGCCTCTGGGATGCGGTAATGATGCCTCTGTTAGCCGTTCCCCTGGACTTGCACTGGAAATGTAGAAAAAGTTCAGGGCCCTGAAGGCATCAGGTCTGAGAGGCACTATTGGAGAAGTTACAGATGTAACAGGGCTTTGAGTTCTGGGAGATAAACCTGGAAAGCTCCCCTGGTTGGTGGGTCCAGACATGAAAACAGGAACCTTGAAGTTGGAGCAGAAAGCATCGAGTCAGGGGACAGTGTCATGCTAAGGCGTGTGGGCAGTACTCTGTGGGCGGGGGGAGCCGCGGAAGGGTTCTGAACTTGGGGTGGCGTGTCTGGAGATGTGTTATAGGAAGGGTTTTCCAGCAGCCTATGTGGAGGAGGCACTGGCGGAGACTGTTATCAGGGGACCAACTAGGACAGTTGCCATGGTTCATGGGAGAAACGATGAGCACCTGAACCGAGACAGTGATGGAGGTGGGGGAGGGGTGGAGCAAGGGGAATGATGGGAAGGACATTTGGGAGGTAAGGATGCCAGGGCAGGTAGACATCGAACATCACACGTCTGGGAGCAGCGTGTCATTCATTCCACTCTCCAATTTCTACGTCTGGGCACATCATTTTAACCGGGTCATTTTCCAAAGCATAACGTTAGGTGAAGTCAAATGAGGGAAAGGAGCTGAAATGTTTCTATCTCAGAGTCCGGGGAATCAAAGAGGACTGGCAGACGGTTGGAATTTCATGGCTGTTTTCATGCTGCTTCTTCCCCTTCTGCTCTCCTCACCCTGGGATCTCCTTCTTTCTCAGGCTCTCAGGCCTTTGCTCTCTGATGAGCCTTTCTTCTGAGACTTGGGTTTCCCCCACCTTCTGGGGTCCAAAGAGCTGATGGAGGGGGCCGGGGCCAAATAGATAGCCAAGGTCTTCAGAGGGTCATGTTTAGTTCCTAACCTTCCCTAAGCTCCCGGCCCTGGTGGTGTCACATGACCTGGACTCATGGTTCACACTTGCGTAGAGCCTGCAGCGGCATTGCCTACAGACTGGCTGAAGGGCCCCTGGCCCGGGGCCCAGGCTTTACAGGGCCTTGCCCTAGCTCTCCTCTGGCTGTACCTCGCTCTAAGGGACAATGAAATTGTGACCCCCCCCCCCTGCCACATCACTGTCCAAGTATTCAGGGCCTCAGAATTCCCTGTCCCCAAGTCTGCAACCAGAGTCTGTATTGCTTTTCCCTGCAGCTGTCCCCATGATCTGTGCTCCTCTAGGTCTATGGGGGTGTGGACAGAGTTCCATGTGCAGACAGGGTTGTCTGCATAAGTGTGTGCAAGGCCTATCCCAGTGCAGGAAGGAGCTGGGGCAGAGGGGAAGGGTGGGGCAGGCACAAGCCAAGGCCCTGTGTCTGCATACTTGTTCTGGACCCTGCGAATATTAGGGGCAGGCCTGCCCTAAAGAAGGGCTTCCCATCTTTAGTAATATGGACATTTCGAGCTGGATAATTTTTTGTTGTGGGAACTGTACTGAACATTGTAGGATTTTTAGCACCATCCCTGGGTCCACCAGATACCAATAACACCGCCCCGATCACAATAATTAAAAACGTCCCAGACATTTCCAAATGACCCCTGGACTGTGGGGAAGGAGGCAGGCAAAATTACCACCAGTTGAGAACCACTGCCCCAGGATGATGAGTTGGGTGTAGCTAGCTTGGGGTCGTTCTAGTTCAGTAAGACCTAAAATTTCTAATTCAAAGAGACCTTTGGGACTTTGCGTAAACAAGTGACTTAGCAAAAACAGAATCAAAACAATTTTAAATGTGTATCCAAGTTTAACATAAATAATTTCCCTTGGCATATGCAAAGAAGATATAGTAGTGCCTGCCATATGTTTTCTGGTTAGGGGCTGCTGTCTGTGCTGTGAGCACCCCCAGCTGTGACCGAAGATTCTGTCCAAGGACATCAGCATCCTGTTTGGCCCCCCATGAACCACTGTGATGTCATGCCTGCCCGTGGCCTCTTGAGCTCCGCTTTGGGCTTGTTGAACTGGCTTCAGTGTACAGAGGTCATCCAGCCTCCTGCTGCATCTGGATCCTGACCTGTGACTCAGACCCCAAGGATTCTTCTCCTCAGCCACAGGTCAGCATGGCACGGCCTCTCTTTCTCTGAGAATTGCACAAAACCCCATGGTGCAGAAATGCCTCCCAGCTAGAGCGCAGGGACCAGGATTGCCTGACTCTAGCTACTGATCAATCTCTGCTTTCTTAGGCAGTTTTAGGCTTCTGGTCAAATGGCTACTAGATAAACCCTTCCCCCGCACCATGTGACTTTTCATCTAAGCATCGTTTACTAAGGCATCCTAGATGTTAGGATTCTTAGAGCCTTGTTGTAGCAACGGCGGAGCCAGATCAAAGGCGTTGACTTTCCCTGGACTGGGCTTGCCCCTTATTGCTTTTTTCTCCTTAGGAGATACTTCTTACTGGTCCTCCCAGGTAGCCCCCGGGGTTTACTGTAGCCCTGACTGGAAATACGCACCTTTCCCTGATGGAGGTTCTTCTTGCCCATGGCCCCTTCTGCCTGCCCTGCTGAGTTTTGGGAAAATGATAGCCACCTTCCTTGTGGGTAACAATCTCCATCTCTATTCCCCACCCCCCAGAAACCATCTATGCTACTTTGAAGGTGGACATTCACCCATTATTTATAATCTCCAGAAGGTAGAGACTATGTATGTCCTGGTCACAGACACGACTTCAGTGCCTGGCACACAGAAGGCTCATGGTAGACTCTGATGTGTAGGTTATCTATTGGAGTGAGCCCTTGGGGTCTTATTCTGGAATAATGACTATACCAGTGGTACTGGCTAAAATCACTTTGGGTTTCATCTGCTTTCAGGTCTTTGTAATAGACTTTGTGAGACTCAAACTAATGAATGCAGTGGCTGGATTTTGAGGCAGTGATCACGTGGAAGGGGAAAACCTCATTTATTTAACATTTACCTTGTGTGGGCCCTGTTCTAGGTGCTTTACAGACTTGGCCACATTTCATCTTCATAGCAATTCTACAAGTAGCTTTCACCACCTGCATTTTAGAGACAAAGGAGTTTCCGTGGAAGTTGTAAACACGGTCCTTGTCACAGTATTGGTGGTGGAGTCAAGATGTGAGCTCAGGCCTGTCTAAGCAGCCTGTGCTCTTTCTCATCTGTGTTGCTATTTCCTAGGTGAAGTAGAGAGACTTGGAGCAGCTGGGGGCAGACATGGGGTCAATGCCCCCTCAGAGTCCTAACCCCTCAACGTTGGTAGAGAAGGGGCATCTCCAAGGAAACGGTAGACGTTCCTTCTATGTAGATAAAGGGGAAGAAGAATGCTTTTTTTTTTAAAAAAAAAAAAGGAACAAATAAGACAAGTTGAAGCCAGCAACAAGGACCAAGGCCATAACCAGGCAGTCAGGGGGGAAGGTGAATCCTATGAGCGGCTTTGGGTCAGGGATAAGGGAGCTGCATGAATCCACTCTCCTCAGCTGCTTGTCATAAAAGCGTGGAGGCTGGACTGCATCGCCCTTTGAAGTGGTTTATCAGTGATAACATCTTCCACTCCTTGGTTTCAATATATATATAAGCACTACACGAAGAAAAGAATCCAAGTACACAAGTTTATGGATTCAATCCAGGTCCACGTGTCATCACCATGGTTGTCTTGTGCACTTAAGAATCTCACTTTCAGCTCTTTCTAATCTCATATTATTAAAGGAGATATCGAGTGTAATTAGCAGCCCCTCAAAGGCACGTCGGCTTTCTCATCCTTGAAGAAAGGTTGTTTAATTAATTTGAGCACACTGAGAATCAAGTTCTAGAAGTACAAGCAAGCAAACCCACAAAAGAAAGATCTAAACAGTGGAAACTTCTTCAGTTTAACAGCAAACTTATCCTTTGATACTCGTAATTAAGAGCCCAAATTCTTGTAGAGACCATTTCTTTTTCTCTTTTTTTTCTTTTTTTTTTTTTTTTTTGGTTTCTCTGGGTTTTTTTTTATTATAGTTGCTTTACAACATTGTGTTAGTTTCTGCTGTACAGCAAAGTGAATCAGCTATACGTATACCTATATCTCCTCTTTTTTGGATTTCCTTCCCATTGAGGTCACCACAGAGCACTGAGTAGAGTTCCCTGTGCTATACAGTAGGTTCTCATTAGTTATCTATTTTCTACATAGTAGTGTATATATGTCAATCCCAATCTCCCAATTCATCTCCCCCCACTTCCCCCCCCCTTAGTATCCATACGTTTGTTCTCTATGTCTGTTAGAAACCATTTCTTAATGGCCTACTTTGTCCAAGCTCTTACTAGGTCCTTGAAATCGGTTTCCTCATCTCACCCTCACGACAGCCCTTGCACAGGAGATGTTATTTTCCCCATTTCCTACAAGAGGGAACTGTGACTCAGTAATGTGCTTAAGGTCATGGAGTTAGTAAGTAAAGAATCTGGGATCTTGCAAAGTCTGTCTAGTTCCAAAGCCCAGGCGGTCCACACTGTACTCGGCAGCCTCCCTCAAGGTCAAAACTTGGAGACCTTAACTAGACATGTGAGTTGCACAAACTGCTTATCTCCGTGGGACCAACTTCCCCCAGTGTAAATTGGAATAACAGTCTCTGTCTCTTTACCCTCAAGCGGGGGTTATGAAAATGAAAAACGGGGCAATAGGTGGAGATATGTCTTCAAAAATGGTAAGCCTACCTTATGAGTATACAGATACACTTTCATTCCATGATCAAAGAGAATTACATTTCTCTCTCCACTCCATCTAAGTCTATAAGCATTGCCAAGGCTTCTCAATGTATTTATTTTCTTGTTATTTCATTCAACTGGAAAATATTGCCTTAATCCTCCCTTGCTGCCTGGCAAAGCTTCTCTGTCCTTTCGACCTGCACTCTGTGGCGCTGACACCTTCAGGAAGCCTTCCCTGACTGCCTTCTGCATTTCCTTCCCAGCCCTGGCCTCTGTCATAGCTCTTGCCACTCTGCACTTTCTCTCTTTCCACACATCACTAGACCCAGAGGTCCTCCGGTGCAGAAGCCGTGGTCTCGTGTCTTCTGTCCCCGTGGCAAGGAGTAGGAAGTCTATTGCAATGCTCCGAGGAGGTCTGTTGAACCTAACTACATGACATGAAACTATCAAGTCTGAGTTTCTGAGACAGACTTCCAGACCTAAACCCAAGAAGCATCAGGGAGAACCCCCCTTGTCCCAAATGAACCCGAGTGAAGAGTGAGGCCGCAGCTCTGCTCTGCCCTCCAGCTGCTCCCACTGAGCTCACCCAGGTAGGGGGGGGGGGAACCATCCTGAGGGCATACCTGGGTTGCAGGACTTTCATTTTTAAAACCAGGACAGTCCCAAGCCAACCATCCCTGGACCTTCAGTGCCCAAGCTTTCAGGTTGTTCATCCTAACCCCAGGCCCAAAGATGACTCTGCTTGAGGGAGGGCTGGCTACTACAACAGGGAGCCTGTCTGCTATCGCAGCCAGCACACAGAGCGGCCTCCGTCTCACCATCACCGGCTAGCATGGGCACCAGAAATGAGGGCTCCGGCTGTCAGAGGCAGGGACCAGAGAACCCGAATCCTAGAATCTTCTTAGCCAGACACTCGGATGTCTGCTCCCTAGGAAAGGTCGGCTCCAGAGCTGCTGTTTCAGAGCTGGAAGGGCATCATAGAAGTTTCTCTTCATCGGGATCCAAGAACCAAGAAAGGCTTGTTTGGGGGATGATGGGCTCACAGCAGAGATGGGGACATTCTGGGCTTAGGATGAAGAAAAGTAGATGGATGTTGGAAGAGGAACTTTGACATGTAAGAGATTTGGGGAGGGGACATTGAGAGAGAAATTCTGAGACTAGAATGATGAAAGGGACTAGCTGATGAGTTGAGGAGAGAATTCTGAGACCATAACAGGGTTGGAGAGTGGAAGGAGGTCTTGTTTAGAGCTTAATTCGCAAAACAGGAAGTCTGCGAGGGGCAGAGTCAGGGTTGAAGGGATGAAATACGATTGCAAGGGGGTGTCTAAGGGTCCAGCAGAATTATCTCCTTAGAACAGGGTTTCTCAACCTCAACACCACTGGTATTTTAGGCAAGATAATTCTTTATTGTGGGAGGGTGTCCTGTCCTTGTAGAAGACTCAGCAGCTTTCATGGCTTCTACCCACTAGATGCCAGCTAGCACCTGCACACACACCTCATACATTTCTCCAGACGTTGCAAGTGTCTCCTGGTGGAAGGGGAGAGCAAAAACACCCCTGGTTGAGGACTTCCCTGGTGGTCCAGTGGTTAAGACTCTGTGCTTCCACTGCAGGGGACACGGGTTCAATCCCTGGTTGGGGAATTAAGATCCCACGTGCAGCACAGAGTGGCCCAAAAGAAAAACCACCAACAACAAAAAAACACCATTGGTTGAGAATAACTGTCTTAGATGGATCGTGGCCACCTTCAACTTTTCAAACTCTTTGCAAGCTCTGGGTATATCACTTGCCAGTTCTGAAGAGCGGGGTGGGACATGGGCAGCCTCTTGGAAAACATCCTCCATAAAAGTTAATGATGGGGGCTTTCTAGCTTCTGTGCTTTCCTGAGATAATTAAGGAAGGGTGTGATGGGCACCGTGGCAGCGTTTCCCTGCTGGGAAGACAGTGCCATGCAGATCTGCTTAGATACTTGCTATTCTGAGCGGGGCTTGGTTCAGCCAAGGCTTTATTTACAGCTGAAGGTCCCTGGTGAGGCTTTTCGAGAGAGCACATGGGGGCTTTTCTCCGGGAGGGAGCGAGTGTCTCAGAATAAGGGTGGAGCCTACGTTGGCAGAATGAAGCAGCCGGCTGGCTGACACTTGTTCTACCATGGGGCTAATTTCGGAGGCTTCTTCTTCGCTGTGGATCAGGATGGAAAACACTTTGATCACTTTAAGCCTTTGTCCTGGTTATTCTGTTGCATCTGCTTCAGACCCTACTGGTGGGTAAACATTTGATGTCAGTTCTTAAAACAGGATAGTGCAGAGCAGAGGATAGGAGACCCCCTATCCCTCATCAAAATCTGCATAAAAGTCAGCAAGAAATACTAGAACATAAAGGAACAGACAAACAGGGATGGTTTGGAAGACAGGAGATGTAATGGAAGCAGAGGTGGCTGTCAGAGCCCCACCTGTGTCTCTTCAGCTCTGGGCATTATGGTCTAGTAGGGCTGATTTCCATCTGCCAGTCTCTGCATCTCTCTGCCTGAGGGCTTTTGTAGGTGGCAGAGCCTGGGACGAGCTGGAAGTACTGGAGAATTAGTGCCTTGCCTCAAGGAGCCCTTAACGAATGACTGAAGGCAACTGGGGTATACCCCAGCTCCCTTGCCCCTTCTGGCAATACTCTGACACAAGTATTTTACATTGGCTCTATGGTTCTGGGTTAGGATTAATATCCAGTTTTCTCCTTATCCCAGTAGGGTTTTTACACGCTAACACACTGTTTACTGGCTACTTTTTCTCCCTTATGTCACTTCCTCCCTCCTATTACTGCATTCTGGAATCACCTCCTAAATAAACTATCTGCACTCACACCCTCAACGTAAAGTCTGTCCTTGAGGAAACCCAAACCAGCACATGGACTGAAGGCTGATAGATGAAGACCTGGTGTTTACTTGTTCCAAGCCTCTGTCTATATGTAGACAGAAGGGGGCACACAGATACGCAACGTCAAATGTGCTGGCACACAGCATGTGTTTGGCCACGTGCAAAATTTAATTTCCTTAAGTTTTTTTTTTAAGTTTTTGTTTTATGTTTTTTAAATTAATTTATTTATTTTTAAAAATTTATTTTATTTTGGGCTGCGTTGGGTCTTCGTTGCTGCGTGCGGTCTTTCTCTAGTTGCGGCGAGCAGGGGCTACTCTTCATTGCAATGCATGGGCTTCTTATTGCTGTGGCTTCTCTTGTTGTGAGGCACGGGCTCTAGGCGCGCAGGCTTCAGTAGTTGTGGCACACGGGCTCAGTATTTGTGGTTCACGGGCTCTGGAGCGCAGGCTCAGTAGTTGTGGTGCATGGGCTTAGTTGCTCCGCAGCATGTGGGATCTTCCCAGATCAGGGCTGGAGCCCACATCCCCTGCATTGGCAGGTGGATTCTTAACCACTGCGCCACCAGGGAAACCCAAATTTCCTTGAGTTTCATTTTGAGATTGGTTGGCTTGATTTCTCATAGCTAAAGCAAATATAAGCTCTAGATGGCAAAGATTTTGTGTAGATTTGTGCATTCTCATTTACATTAGCTTTTATGTCCAAACACATTTTAAAGGCTCCCATTTCAATGTAGACTGGCATACAATTCTTGCTGCTGTAGTGAAGGTTGACATCATGGAAATGACCTAAGCCCCTGTTTAGGGGTGACACAAATAGCAAGGTTGACTCTGGGTTGACTATTTATCTAGATCCCTGTTGTTGTTGTTTTTCTTAAAGAATTGTTTAGATTTAACATCAGAAACATTATTTTCTGTCTCTGAAATTTGAAATTATTTTAAAGTCTTGGGTAATATTTATTAATTCCATTGCCTTTATTAGCTAAGAAGAAAACCTAGTTACACACCTTTTGCAATACACAAGGATTAAAATTATTTAATGATCTCCCTGAGTAACTTTGTGCCAACACTAAGAAGAACCCAGCAGAACACTGTACCTCCACTTACCCACCTCACTTCAGCTATCTCATCACTGACGGATATGGTTGGAGTTTTCAAAACAACCATAATATTTGTTAATTAGTTTCTAATTTAAGAAATGCTTGCTTGTCATAGATGTAACCTGGATCTTAGCCAAGAAGGCTGAGATTTAGAGAAAATTAGTTTAAGCTTCTAATTCCATATCTATGGGAATTCCAATGCCTGTCTCCAGATTTCTGAAAATTCCCAGGGTTGTAAATTCTCAGTCACATATGGCTCTAGTTTCCTGCTTTTGCTGAACTTTTGTCCTCGTGGGCTTCTTACCTCCCATGGCTAGTCTCTTCCCTGCTCTGCACACTCAAATATGAAATTCATCTCCTGTCCCTGATATCCTGCAAAAACACACAAAGCGTTTATGTATGTGATGGACTTTATCAGATGTTCATGAAATAGGAGATCATGTTATACCAAAGCAAACAAGTACAGTAAGCCCCCTACATACGAACCTTCAAGTTGTGAACTTTCAAAGATGCGAACTTGCTTTTGCATGTCCAATCACGTAAGTTAGTTCATGTGTCTGGTGTACATTATCATGTGCGTGCATCCTCTACAAGTGGTTGTGGTTTTGTGTACTTTACTGTCCAGTACTGTATAGAGCACAGTAGTACAGTATCTTTATTTCAAGCCTAGGATGTCCAGAAACAAGCGTAAAACAGCTGGTACTACCGTACTTTTCAAGGTACTGTACTGTAAGATTAAAAATGTTTTCTTTACTTTTTGTGTGTTTGTTTTTTACGTATCATTCGTGTGAAAAGTATTATAAACCTATTACAGTACAGTATGATATAGCCGATTGTGTTAGTTGGGTACCTAGGCTGAGTTTGCTGGACTTAAGAACAAAGTGGACTTATGCTTGCGCTCTCAGAACGGAACTCGTTCGTATGTAGGGGACTTACTGTATAAAGATGAGGATGAGACCTACCTGTTCTTTTGGCAGCTCTGCCCCAGGAAGTTTTCACTGGCTACTTTTCTCCTGTAATCCTGGTGTCTTGTCACCTGCCATCACACCTGTCTCTCTCCCTGCTTCTTTCTCTGTCCTCCACACCTTTGCCCCTTACTCTTAGGACAGGTTGTAGCATCACTTCCCCTCTGCCATGCCCTTCCCTGCAGGAGGATGACAGGCCCTACCCTGTAGAGTGGCTGTGTCACATGCTTTGGCCAACAACATGTGACACAGGTAATGCGTGTTACGTCGGGCAAAAGATTTCAGAGTCAGAGCATGGTTCATCAGCTCTTTCTCCTCACCCTGATGACTGGCAAGGTTCCAGATGACTGGAAGCCTGGGTCTGGGGTACAGGCAACAGGGAGCTTGTATGCTAAGTGCACTTACCAATTCGAGGAAAATATCTGTATTCTCTGGATTTTTCTTATGTGATCAGGCCGTCTATGACTAAACATAATTTTTTCCCCTTCATTTCTAATTCCTTTATCTTCTTATTTTAGTGACGATTTAGAATCTCCTGTGAAGTGTTGAGTAAACTGAGGGTAGCAAGAAACTCTGGTGCATTATCAACCTCAGGGGAGACCTCCATAAGTGTAATGACTGCAGCAGGCTTTTTGTAGATACCTTTTATCAGATTAAGGAAGTCCTCTTCTATTCCTAGCTTTCTAAATGTTTCTAACATAAACAGATACTGAATTTCACCAAATACATTTTCTGCACATATTTGAAATGATCATATGACCTCTCTTCTATTTCTCCATTAAAGTGGTGAATTATAGTAATTAATTTTTGAATGTTAAAGCAACCGTACATTGCTAAAATAAAAAAAAAATTCACATATCACTAGATTTGAACTGCTATATTTTATTTAGGATTTTTGCATCTATATTCATAAAGAGTTTGGCTTATATTTGATTTTTCTTGTAATGTCCTTCTCAGGTTTTCTATCACAGTTTTACTGGCCTCATGAAACGAGTTGGCATTCTTTGGACCCGGGCTTGGAATTTTCTTTCTGTAAGTCTTCCATTTCTTTTGGTTCAGTTTGGGTGAACTGTGTTTTTTTAAGAATTTTTTCTTTTTAAATTTTTAAATTATGGCCACAAAATTCTGCAAATAACTTTTACAGCTTTTTAATATTTGTTAGATCTTTTGTGATATCCTCTTTTTTATTCCTGATATTGACCTGTGCCTTCTCTCTCTTTTTTCTTGATTAGCTTTCCTTTGGGAGTAAGGGGTGTATTCGTTATGTCTTGCTGCATAACAAATTACCCTAAGTCTCAGTAGCTTCAAACTATAAGCATTTATTATCTCACACAACTTGTGTGAGGGGGTAGGTCCTGGGAATGACTTAGCTGGCTGTCTGGCTCAGAGTCTCCCTCGAGGCTGTAGTCAAGGTGCCGTCTGTGATTGCACTCATCTGGGACTGGAGCTGAAGGGTCTCCTTCCCCGTTAGCTAAGTCACATGCTTGGTGTGTCAGTGCTGGTTGTTGGCAGGCGGTTCAGATTCCTCAAGGCCTCTGTTCTTCACCATGTGAACCTCTTTCTAGGGCTGCTTGAGTGTCTTCACAACATAGCAGGTGGCTTCCCCCAGAGAGAGGGATCCAAGTGACAGCAAAGTCTTGAAGTCACACATTATCAGTTCCACTTACTCCACTCATTGGAAGAGAGTTACGAGGTATAGCCCACACGCAAAGGGAACAGGATTAGGCTCCACTTTTGAGAAGATTGTCAGAGAATTTGTGGACACATTTTAAAGCCCCTATAGAAAGATATCAATTTTATTAGCGTTTTCAAAGAACCATTATTTTGCTTTGCTGATTCTCTTACAGATTTCGTCCTCTATTTCATTAATTCCTATTATTTGCTATTTCCTCCTCTCCATGTTTCACCAGTGTAACCAAGTCCCTGCACTAAATTCATTCCATTGGAGGCTGATACAGGTCTGATACTCCTTTGAATGTTTGGTAAAAACAAAACAAATCAATTATATGCCCCTCATCTCTCACTTACACACACACACACACACACATTTTGTTGATTTGTTGGCAGATGCAGGAGGTTTATGAACCATGGTTCTTACACTGGTAGAATGTGAGTTTTAAGATGCATTTTTTTCCAAAGGGACAACTTACGGTGTTGAGTCAGCCACACTCACTCGCTCATATTGCCTCCCATTAACACCAAAAGCTCAGACTTCTGCTCCAGCTGGCCTACCCCGGGGAGCCAGCCTGTGGTCCTGGAACCAGAGTCCTCTCATTCCACATGGGAACCAGAGGCATGACCTTGGCAAATGAGGCTGCCATGTCAAACGTCTGGCCTGGACACCTCAGATATTGCCAGCTATTGAGCATTTTGCCCTGAATGCTACCAGCAAAATATTCCTATAAAACAAACATTTTTCAAGGTCTGTCTGTGCCTTTAGGGGCTCAGTGCTTGGACTTCAGCCACGAGGCTCCCTTGACCAATTTGAAAGTGGAGCTTTTTGCTCTGTGTTGGAATAAATGTTCACCTTGCTATAAAACATCAGTTCTCTTTCGGGTCTAAGTAATTTCCTTTCCCTCCTGCTTGCCTATCTTTGAGGTATTAAGAGCACACGTGGCCAGAGAGTGGTCTTCTGCCCAGTCTGGAAGCTTGGCCAGAGGAACTGGTGTTCTTGTGTAATGAGGTCATCTTTCAAAAGTACCAGACGGTTTTTCATCCCTCTCACCCAAACGCGACGTTTCCTGGCAGCAATTCCACCACCAAAGTGCCAGGAAAGGGGACTACAAATGCCTCCTAAAAGTACAGGATAGGGGATGTCTCTATCAGGAAAGAAGGAAAGGGAAATCCCACCCCTTCTGGCCTCAAAAAAACTGCGGGAGGAAGGAGGCTGTCAGAAGCAGGTGAGTAAGTAGGGAAAGAGGTGTGTTCTGACCCTCTCCCAGCTGAAGTGAAGAACCTCCCAGCTAAGCCTCCAGAGGCTTCCTCAGCTCCTGGGGCTGGGGGAGGGGGCGAGGACAGTGTCCATTTTTTCCTGGTCCCCCAGAAGATCACAGGGATTGATGGTGTTGGCTGGGAGGTTTACTTGGGGAGACGGTGTTGCCGCATTGTGGTGAGGGACGCTGTAGCTGTGGGCCAGATGGCAGACCATCCTGACCAAGAACTGGCCATGCAGCACAGCTAGACCTCAGGGGACACGCAGTCCTAGAGGGGATTGACTTGGAATCAAGAGAGCAGGACTGTCGAGCCCAGACAGAACCAAGGAGGACAGGCTTCAGCCTCTGGAGCCAGCAGGGCTCCTGTCGATCAGGTGGACAGCAGCATCCTCATACAGACTACAGGAGCCGGAAGGGACCGTGGGAGTGTGGCCCGTGTGGATCTGAGGTCTTTCTCAGCACCTTTAGGTCACACAAACCAGTTCTCTCTTATCAATACCTCCAGGTGCCATCTTGGAGATAAGCAAGGTGAAAAGGGATTAAAAAGTACAAAACATTTATCCAAAAGAAGCTGAGTTCTCTAAAGAGACTGTTTTACATTATTAGATCAGATTGAATTTCCTTACATTAATTGTGGAAAATGAAGAAGCTATGTTTTCTTTGCAAATCTGAGTGCCACTGGTAAATTTGCAGCCCTGATACGAGTTGATGCACAAAGATGACAATTTTAGCTGCTAGAAGCAAGGCTACGGAATGGGGCTGGTCTGAGCTGAGTTGTTCTTGTGTCCTTCCGCATGGGAATTGGTGTCAGAATGAGGGGGACAAGACGGTATCTGCGGAGAGCGGCTTTTCTTTGGTGGGAAAAATAATTAGCCTGGAGGTAGCCTTCATCCAGTTCTGCCCCAGGCCGATTATTATGAAGGGAATGAATCATCTCATCAAGGACACACCAGGGACTTCCCTGGCGGTCCAGTGGTTAAGACTCTGCCTTCCAGTGCAGGGGGTGTGGGTTCAATCCCTGGTCGGGGAGCTAAGATCCCACATGCCTCACAGCCAAAAATACCAAAGCATAGAACAGAAGCAATATTGTAACAAATTCAATAAAGACTTTAAAAATGGTCCACATCAAAAAAAAAAAAATCTTAAAAAAAAAAGAACACCCCAGTTCCTTTCTTAGGACCTTCCTCCCTCCACAGGGCTTGGAATTTGGAAGGAGATGGTTCAGGTTCAAGCTCTTGCTCTGACTGGGTGGGCAAGTCAATAGACTTTCCTGAGCTTCTGTCTATCAAATGGGGATTGAGACATGTGTACCCCTAATCCTCGTGGCTTCAGAAAGAGCTGATGGAGGGTAACAGAAAGTACTTTTTATAAACCGAAAAGTCCAAATCCTGTGCCCATTCCAAGCTTCCAAATGCCTTCCTTTTCCTGCAGTTTCCTTTTTGCATCCTGCGTGTTCCAGGCTTTTCCTCCGGGCTCTGTTCTGGCCTTCGGCTGAGCAGAGGTTTGTTTGTATCAGGTCCCGTGCTGGGTCCTGGAGCTCTTGAGGGCAATAGATCCAACATCTCCCCTCGAGGAACTTCTTGTCCACTCTCAGGCCCTGTCCTGCCTTCTCCTGCCACGCGATTTTCCCTTCGGATGTTACTGATTATGAATTCTCCTTGGTAGAATGGGCTTGAAGGTGGGATTCTGTAACTAGAATAGGCCCTTCAGGAAATGGGTCCAACGTCTGAGATATTTGACTCGTCAATTTTTCAGTAAGTATAATGCCCTAAACCAGGCTCATTTGGAGTGGAATCTGGAAGGCAGTGCCCTGGATGTTAGGATTTGAATAGCAGGCTTGGGTGGCTCACCTGGGTCAGCAGGTGCTGAGTTGGATGGCGAGGGCAGCTTACCCTCTGCTGTCTTGGGAGTCAGACTTGTTATCACCCACAGGCTTCCCTGTCGCTACCTAGCCTCAAGCCCTTCCACCCAGACTTGTTTTCTTGTTGGCATCCTCAACAGATATGGAGAGACCTGTTTGGTTGGAAACCCAGAAAAATTATTTCATTCACTCTCCTAGCACAGCCTTTCCTAAAGACCTAGATTTCACAGGGGGAACAAAACTAGGACAAAGTCAGAGAGGGAGACAACCTGGAAATAGGGTATAGACTCAGGGAACTGTTGATGCTGCAGCCTGAGCCCACAAGGCAGTCTGGAGGCAGAATTCTCTCTTCTTTGGGGGAGTCCGTCTTTTTTCTCTTGAGGCCGTCAACTGATCAGACAAGGCCCACCCACATTATGGAGGCTAACGTGTTCTACTCAAAGTCCACTGATTTAAATGTTAATCTCATCTTAAAAAATGCATTCACAGCAGTGTCTGAATCAGTGTTTGGGCAAATATCTGGAAATGGTGACCTAGCCAAGTTGACACATAGAATTAACCATCACGTAAGTTCAAAGAGGCATGGCGTGGGCCAGTGTGGTAAGCCTGGGGCTCTAACACATAATGAAGGTTTTAATAATGGACATCAATGGGAAGCCACCCTTCCCCCTATCACTGCATCATGAAGATTCAAGGAAAGGAAAGTACCTTTTGGAGCATAACCTCAAAGCCAGGCTTTACAGAACATTCTGGAAAAGATCTAGAAAACTGAAGCCTAAGATGAGCTTCCTGTTCCCACACTTGGATGAAAATTACTGGGTCATTCTTGTTGCAGTTGGTTGTAGGGTGGATGTTAGCCCACACAGTACTTCTTTTTTGGTTTTTTATTTGTTTGTTTTTTTTAATTTCCCCTATGTTTTGACATTTCAATCTATTATCTATTTTTTTAAATTTTTATTTATTTATTTATTTTTTGCTGCACCACGCAGCATGTGGGATCTTAGTTTCCCGACCAGGGATCGAACCCACACCCCTTGCAGTGGAAGCGTGGAGTCTTAACCACTGGACCACCAGGGAAGTCCCAGTACTTCTTTTTGAAGTAGAAGAAAGACTCCCTTTCATGGACAAGTCAGAAAATAGCCCCTCCTGGGCAGATGGATTAGGAAAGGGTAACCCTTCTGGGCAGACAAAGGAGGAACAGGTGCCTATGTTCTCCTGTGGGTGTGGCCTCAGCCATGGAGCAAAGCCTGGCACATGAAGTGCACGCTGTTTTCCCGGAGTGACCTGCTTCCTCAGTTGGGTAACTTTTGTGCACAGTGCGACCTGCATCGGTGGTTGGTAGAGAGACGCGCTGATAGTGAAAGGACACCTAGAGGTGGTCTAGTCCAGCCACTCCTGTCTTGGAGATGGAAACGCTGAGTCCCGGAGAGGGACAGAAGGTGACTCCACTCATGCAATGCCTCTTCAGCAGGGCAATGGCGAGAGCACATGGCAGCTCCCAGAAGGAGAGCCCTCCGTCTTGCCAGCCTGGTCCACCCTACACCAGGCGTGAAGCCAGCCGGAAGGAGAGACGACGACACCCCTCCAAGGACTCCAGGCCTGACATGGATCCCAACTGTTGACAAAATGCAGGCTGGCATCAAGGATTTGGGGGAACAGCATCTTTGCTGACGGTTCTTCTCCTCCTCGTATGCGTGTGGTAGTGGACGCATCTCATCTGCCCGTTGACTTGTTTTACAAACCTTCTGAGCACCTACCGTGTCCCTGAGACTCCAAGGTGAATAAGGCAGAGTCTCTGCCACCAGGAGGTCACCGGATATTCATGGCAGGCGCATGAATAGACAAGAATGGCACAGACTTCCAAGGCGACCCATGGAGCATTGTGGAAACAGTGAGCATGTGCCTTTAGCTGACCCATCCCTGGAGCCAGAGGGGTCAGAGTAACTCGTGCATCAGTCTTTTGAGAAAGAGTTCATCAGAGAAGATGAACGTGTACTCTAGGAGGAGAAGCATAGATTTTTCTCATTTGCTCCCTCTCCCTGTCCCCTTCTCTGTCCCTCCCCCTGCCCTTCCCCTCCCCTCTCCTCCCTCCCTCTCCTCTCCTCTCTTCTCTTCTTTTCCTTCCTCCCTCCCTCTTTTTCTCCTTTCTTCTCTAAGACACAGAGGAAAGAATACTCACCTCTCAAAATCAACTTTGCTAAAGCAGTGGTCTAATTGGGCCCTGGGAGATTGGTCAAAGGGTGTTTTGTTTTTCCGGTAGATCCTCACGAATGGAATTCTTTATTAGTCTTCCAGTCTCCTTCATTAACATGCATTTTCTCTCCCTCTCTGCATCCTGCTCCCAACTCCAGGGCTGCTGAGCCCAGCATTTGTCTCTGGAACTCAAATGCCGACAGGCTGTACAGTGAGAATCTTCAAGAGTGTGTGAAGCCAGGCACGCATGTGGTTAGTCAGAAGAAATGGTTCCTGGAAATGCTGGTCCTCGGAATGACATCTGCTGGGTGGCCTCTCAGAGGGTGGGAGCTGCTTCCCCCCAAGTCAGGCTCTGCCTAAGCGAGGTTTAGTGATGGAAGCTACTGTTTATTACCCACCAACTCTGCGCCAGACCCTGTGTTCCGTGCCTTACCCAAACCACCCCCTGTGCTCCTCACCACAACGTGTGGAAGGAAGTGAGCATCCTGGTCCCTACTGACAGATGAGAAGAATGAGGCTGAACAAGGTCAAAGAACGTTCCAAGGTCACACGGACGGTAAATGGCAGAGCCTAGACCTGAATATGGATCTAGGTGACACACTGCCTGTTACAAGTGCAGGCGAAGAATAAAGACAGAGACAGCGTACATTCTGCCCCCACCCACCCCACCCTTGGGTGCCCGAGCTGGCACAGAACAAGACAGTCATGGCTCTAGAACTTTTTCTCCCAAGGGCTCCAGGGGCTCGAGAGAGAACAGGGCACTACCTGTCCCCAGCCACCACAGCAAGGGTCCCAGGGAAAAACCAGGTCTGTGGCAGGGAATAGTCAAGTGGACAGATGACTTTGCCTCCAAGCTGGACGGTTGTTTAGGGACAGAATTGTCCTCCTAGGGAACACTGGCCATCCCAGGTGCTGTGGACTGAATTGCGTCTCCTCCAAAGATGCTGAAGTCCTAACCCCAGTACCTGTCAATGTGACTTTATTTGGAAACAAGGTCTTTGTAGATGATACAGTAAAGACGAGGTCATCAGGGTGGACCCTAATCCAGTATGGCTTGTGTTCCTATGAAAAGAAGAAATTTGGACACAGAGACAAACACACACAGGGAGAACTCTGTGTGAACATGAGAGTGGAGATTGGGATGATGATTCTACAAGCCAAGGAGCCCCAACGATTGTCAACAAACCAGAAAAAGCTAGAAGAGAGGCATGGAACAGACTCTCCATGACAACCCTCAAAAAGAACCAACATTGCCAAGACCTTGATTTTGGGCTTTTAGCCTCCAGAACTGGGATACAACACATTTCTGTTGTTTAAGCCACCCAGTTTGTGGTACTTTGTTATGACAGTCCTAGGACACTGATACACCAGAGCTCCAGGGATGTGTGTCCTGCGTTCAGCCCTGTAGTCAGGCCTGGACTGAGAAACTCCAGGGAGCCCTGGTGCCATCGCCTGACTTGAAAGGACCCAGCACTGCTGTTTGGTGCCAAGAGAGGCCAGAAGGTGCACAGCCATCATCCGGGACTGGATCCCTGCTGTGTTAAGTAAGCACTGTAGCTCATCTTCCAAGTGGTGGGGTCCCTGGTTACACAGAACCAGATGGAAATCCAATTACACTCTCAAGGCTGCTACAGGGGAAGGTGGTGTTTGTGTCCTGTGCTATTCCAGAGACAATTAGCATCAGAAGATTAGACTCATAATGCCCCATTCATTTTCTCCGCTCGTCACTGGTGTCTGGTGGAGAATTGGAATTCTTAATCCCGCACACTCTAAGTGAATGCATATTGAACAGTTTTGACAGCTTGGAAATTTCGTTGCAGATACTTGATGACTTCCCATGTCAGGATCAATTTGCAGCCTTGCTTTTTCAGCTGATTAGGTCCCATCCAATTTTCTTGAGCCAGGGTTTCAGAGAATCCGGATTCTTCCATCTCTATCACAAAGGGGTGCGGGGTGGGATGGTCCCAGGGAGGCTGGGTTTGAGATCTGATATCCAGAATCACTGAATCCACCAGGACTTCTCTTATGTTTGCTCAAGGAACAAACAGTGAACTCTCTACTAAAGAAAATTACACAATGCAGCTTTGGCCCAGAGATTCTGGGAGAAGTCAGCAAGAACGTACACAGAGCTTCTAGCTTGGACTACACAGAGGACAGAGGATGAAGAATAAAGGATGAGAGCGTGGGTGTGGCTCCTGTGCACACCCCAGCTCTACCATTTCACTCTCTATAGGACCTTGAGCCAATTACTTGCACTTTCCTAAGTTTCCTCATCAATAACGTGGCGATCGTTGTAATAGAAACCTTATACGGTTGTTGTGAAGATTAAATGAAATACTACATGTAAAAGTTCTCTGCTTGGTGCCTGCAACATAGTAAGTGTTCAATGAATGTTAACTTTGAAGCAAAGTTCCTCACGGAAAATAGACAATTTCTCTTCCTTCACCTTCCTCTCCCTCCTCCTCTGTCTCCTCCTTTTTCCCTGTTCTCTATCCTCAGTCAAAGAAAGTCTACAGCATGATCCAATAGAAATGCGGGGAGAGCCACATGTGTCGTTTTATTTTCTAGTAGCTATGTTAAAAGGGTACAAAAAGAAAAAAACAAACTGGAAGATACAGAGAACAGATTGTTGGCTGTCAGAGGTCAGGGGTGGGGGGAAGGTGTGAAATGGGTAAAGGGGGTCAGAAGGTACAAACTTTCAGTTATAAAATAAGCCCTGGGGATGCAATGTACAGCATGTGACTATAGTTAATGATACTGTATTGCCTATTTGAAAGTTGTTTCAGAGAATAGATCTTAAAAGTTCTTATCACAAGAAAAAATTATAACTATGTATGGTGACGGATGCTAATTAGACTTATTGTGGTGATCATTTCATAGTACATGGAAATATTGAATCATTATGTAGCATACCTAAAACCAATATAATGCTATATGTTAATTATACCTCAATAAAAAAACAGAATTTAGAAAAATAGTACAAAGAAACAGGTAAAATTAATTTTAATAACATATTTTATATAAAGCAATATAGATCATGTAATCAGTGTAAACATTATTAACAGGATACTTTATATTGTATTTCTCCTACTGTGTCTTCACAAGCCAGTGTGTATGTTATGCTAACAGCACATCTCACTCCAGGCTGGCCACGCTTCAAGAGTTTAATGAGCCACGTGGGGCTACTGGTTGGGATACTGGGCAGTGCAGCTCTAGACGTGCTGGAGCTTGTGATTCCCCTAGAAATTTCCCACTTGTCCCCACTATCTCAATCTCCTGGCCTTCTTGTGCTGGGGTGACAAGGACACATCATGACTCTCAGGTGAGTCAGGAGCTTCCGTTGGAAGCAGTAGCCAAGGCAGGAAATTCTGTTCCCACTGCAGACACTGCCACCTGGTTTTAGGTGCTCAATGAGACAGCTTAGCCCTTGACAGTCTGGGGATCAAGAGATGAATAACACACCATCCTGTCTCTTCGTGAATTCATAGTATAGTGGGTGGTCTATGTGCAAAATAATTACTGTTTACTGTCATAGGAGCTGTGATAAAAGTTCGTTAAAGTTGTTGATGAAACTTGAGAGAAGGGTGATATACGTAAGATAAAGTTAAGAAATGTAAATTCTAGGGCTTCCCTGGTGGCGCAGTGGTTAAGAATCTGCCTGCCAATGTAGTGGACATAGGTTCTAGCCCTGGTCCCGGAAGATCCCACATGCCACGGAGCAACTAAGCCTGTGCGCCACAACTACTGAGCCTGCACTCTAGAGCCTGTGAGCCACAACTACTGAGCCCACGTGCCACAACTAATGAAGCTGAACTTCTCAGCTGGTTTTCACTTGGATTGTAGGGAAAGTTAAAAAAAAAAAAAGAAATGTAAATTCTGTATATGATCATGGCTATTAAAATTCTCTTGGTTGCTAGAAATAGAAACCTTAAGCCAAAGTGTGACTACTAAGCGTGTTATATGAAGAATTTAGAGGAATCATGCAAATCAAGAAAATCCTAAATCCCAGTCGAGGATGCAGTCAGCCTTCACAGACAGACTGGAGCAGCATTAAAGACTCAGGCAGGTCTTTCTTATGTATTCTGCTCAGCATGCATTTTTGATACTTTGCTTGCCATGCAGTCCAGCTTTCTTTCTCTAGTTCACATGAAGGAATTCAGTCACTGGTAATGGCTCCAGAGTGTATCATCCAGACACAGAGAGCAGACAGGCTGATATATCAATATCTTAATTTGAATTTGAAATTTGTGAGAAAGGACTTTGATTCAGCTTGAATCCAACAGAGCTTGAGTTAGGTAGCCAGGAGGCAGGGCAATATTGTGTAAACACGGCTTCCTCTTCTCCATGTAGATGGAGGAGCACAAAGTCCTTTTCCAGAAAAATAAGAGAAGGTGAGCGAATCACGCAATAGTTGTTCACTACATTCTTCCCCTTGACTTCCCAGCATACAGGCTTACATGCATGTGCAAACATACATGCACACATCCTTTTCCCCCATACATGCAAATAGGGCTCTACCTCGTGTGATTCACCAAATTCCTTCTCCCCTATGAGAGACGAGCTGAAGTCCCATCTGGCAAGGAAATCTAACATGATGTTGACCCTCTCTTTTCCAGGTTCACAGTCTTTGGGG
The DNA here is from genome assembly GCF_949987535.1 of Balaenoptera acutorostrata. NCBI lineage: Eukaryota > Metazoa > Chordata > Mammalia > Artiodactyla > Balaenopteridae > Balaenoptera > Balaenoptera acutorostrata. The sequence continues at coordinate 33,342,958 of NC_080066.1, read as the reverse complement.
ATTATCCCTTCTTCTACTCATTTTCTTTTTTTTTAAGTTTTTTTTGATGTGGACCATTTTTAAAGTCTTTATTGAATTTGTTACACTATTGCTTCTGTTTTATATTTTGGGTTTTTTTGGCCGCGAGGCATGTGGGATTTTAGCTCCCTGACCAGGGATCGAACCCACACCCCCGGCATTGGAAGGAGAAGTCTTAACCACTGGACCACCAAGGAAGTCCCCTTCCACTCATTTTCTTTTGAAGGTGATTTGGAGGAACAAACGGGGCAACGGGAAATCCCAGGATGCCCAGACTCCTCTGGCCTCTCCCAGACGTGACACCTCCTAAGTGCCATAACTCTACCGTTTTCTGATCAGGACACTAACTTTAGCTTTACAAAGAAGATGAACTGGCAAGGTTGACTGCTGCAGTTTGGCAGGTATATGATTATTTGATCCTCAGCTGCCTCAGATTTCTGGTGATGTCCATAAAAGGCCTTGTTTCACAGAGTCACATACTTTATGCTATTCTCTATCAATTTTTAGAATGGCTATCTTGGACTGGAGCTTGTATCTCTCATCTTGTACCATAAAGTCTAAAGAAGTAACTGAAACATGCTAAAATCCTATGAAACTACTATTGAGTCAAGTCCCAAGAGCAGATAAGCAACAGTTTCACTAATTATGTCACTATTGCATGGCAAAGATTGCCACCTTCCCAGACAAGGATAGGAAGGCGAGCATGTTACTGACCAGCGTTCTTGGCCTCCTTAATCAATAGAAATTGATCAGAGGCCAGAAAAGAAATTCAGGCAAGGCTTTATTGGGACCCCTGCTGCAGCAGCGGGGAGCGGGAACAAACAACAGGTTCCCTTGCTTTCTCGCTGAGGGGGGCAAGCTTGTTCCTTATATGGGGTGAGGGTAGGGGCGGGTCCAGGGGTCAGGCGGAGGGGTGGCTTAGGTGGTTTGCCCACCCCTTAGGTGGTGTCGTGTGCAGGGGGCATGCGCAGTACCCTGCTTTTGCTCCTGCTCTTCAGAAGTGGCAGTTGGGTTTTTGGTCTTTTTGTATCTTGTCCATAATTCGCCCCAACTGTGCATGCATGCAGTTATTTTAAGTCCCTTACAGTTTCTTTGTATTTTGTTTCTCAAGGAGATGTTTGTCCAGGTGCCAGCACTGCAGCAAAGGGTCCCAGGTCCCAGGTCCCAGCCTGTCTCAAGCACATCCTCACTTCCTCCTCTCCTCACCACACTCCTTTTCTCGATATCCTGATAATCGAAAATCTCCACTGCTCACAGCAACTTCTGCCTTAGTTAAGCTTCGTTTGGTCAACAGTAGCAGAGATGGACCATGGCTAGCTTAACTTAAAGAGGACATTTATTGATATGGCCATGCCTTGAGATGGACAGGGACCAGGGCAGATTCAGTGGTCCTAGTTGGAGAGACTCACGAGCCTTCACTCTGGAAGACTCTAATATAGCTCAGTTTAAAGGTGCTCAGGTGCTGCGTCTCTCAGTACAAGATTCAGACTCTTGGTAGGGATGATTAATGGCTTAGCTTGAGTCAAATGCCTACCTGTGGCCAGTGAAGCAGAATCACCTAGTACAGACATAGCTGAGCGGTCTGTTCATGTCTATCGGGTCCAGCTCCTGGGGAATGGGCAGTTGTGGTGAGGTCTACATAGACCTAAGAGTTAGATGAGCTTCACATGATTGTTGTTATTTCTCTTCTAAATCTTTACAAGAAACTTTTTGGCTTTTTCCTTCAATTTTCTAACTGTAATGTACTTGCGAACACTATAGATATAATCCACTCTATCATTAAATGGAATTCCAAGCTTTCTTCCAGTTTCTTTTAAGCTTCAACTTCTCCACTCATGTATTTAATTTATCTGTCTGTCCACAGGAAAGTTTTGAGTAGTTTTTGCAAGAAAGATATCTGAGTGGTGGGATGTATGGTCACGTGTTTATCTATGATGTCATTCTTTGCCTTCTCTTATTAAAAAATTATTGTATTTAAATTTCTTTTCCCCAAAAAAGTTCTGCAAAAAACTCTCATTATCTTCTGGAATTTAATATTGTGAAGGAAAAGTCTGAGCCAGCTGATTTTCCTTCTAGGAAACTAATTTCTCTGCCTGTGTACTATTTTGACTTTTTCCATTATCTTTGAAGGTGTTTTTTTGTTGTTGTTGTGGTAGTGGAGGGGAGGGATTGGTTTTGTTTGTTTGTTTGTTTTTGTTTGTTGATTAAAGGAAAACTAGGAATGTTGGAACAGGTGCATTAAGTTCCCTACATACGAACGAGTTCCATTCCCAGAGTGCATTTGTAAGTCCAATTTGTTTTTAAGTCCAACGAAGTTAGCTTAGGTACCCAGTTAATACAACTGGCTATATAGTACTGTACTGTAATTGGTTTATAATACTTTTCACACAAATAATACATAAAAAAACAAACAAAAAATAAAGAAAACTTTGACTCTTACAGTCCAGTACCTTGAAAAGTACAGTAGCACAGTACAACAGCTGGCATCCAGGGGCTGGCATCAAGTGAACAAGCAAGAAGAGTTACTAACTGGAGGAGGGAGAGGAGGTGGGAGATGGTAGAGCTGAAGGATCGTCAGCAATAGGAGATGGAGGGCAAACTGCAATTTCACTCATGCCTGACATTGATGGTACAGGTTCTGGTTCCTTGCTGGAGCTAGATGCACATTCGCATCTTTGAAAGTTTCCAACTTAAAGGTTCATATGTAGGGGACTTACTGTATTATGTTTCCCTTCCAAAAACCTACAGTAAGAATTTATATGAGTACTAAAAAGACACCATCAAAAACTAAAACCCTGGACAATAAAACAGATTTCCAAAATACTGAGCTCCAAGAAGCTCTAGTCTGACAACTTCTACTTTCCCGATGGGCAGTGTGTACATGTGTACATGAATATTGGGGGACGAGAAGATGGGTGGAAGATGAGTGTGGTGGGGTGGCTAGGAGGTGTCAGGAGAGTTTACTGAGAAAAAATGTAAATAAAAGCTGACTTGAGAAATAAGAAAGTATTTCCAAGCAATGTGGAAGGCCTTGTTGAGCTCGGAGGTCACACATCTGTAATGACCCTAATGTGCATGGTTATGCAATTTTCTCCAACAGTACTCAGAAGCCAAGGTACGGGACTGGAAGAAGCAGGCAGTTGGGTGGATACAGGCTAGTATTTTTCTCAGTAGGTATGAGAAAAGGGCAAGAAATAAGTGCATCGTCAGGAAAGCGGGTCCTGTGCGTTTAGACGTCAGGGGTGGGAAATGAGGGCAAGAGGAGGCTGAAGGTTGAGGAGACAGTCGAGGATCAAGGTACCAGAGGTCCTCATTAGACTAAAGATGAGGTTTAAAGGGAGGTTTAAGAGAATTTTATGTGAGAGGTAAAATATTTCAGCAGACCTAGACTTGGATACAAATATGTAGTCTTTCATTTATTTCTAAAACTGCCCTTAATTTCTGTCTCTGATCTTCCAGCCCACCCTCCGGCAGATGTCTTAATCCAGATGCTTTCAGAATATTCAACCCACTCCTGTGACTGAGCAGTCAGCTCAGGATGATGAACTCAGAGCAGTCCAAAATTCCATCCCAGGCTCCCCTCTCTCTTTCTTCCTCAGCGTAGATCCCATCCCCCTGGAAGGCTTATTTGGTCACTGTTGGTCGCCAGTGGTGGAAACAGGAGCTGTGGTGCCCGCCTTCTTCTTCTTCTTCTTTTTTTTTGGTGCCCACCTTCTTGATCACGTTGGGTTGATGCCCATGACTTGAGATGCTGTGGTGATCTTGGAGTTTGTGGCTTTCAGCTCCAGCCCAGCACCTGGTCAGAGGAGACCTGGAAAAAGAGGAGCATCTTCCCTTGGCCTTGCCCAGCTGCATGCATCTGCTGGAAAACCTCAAAATCAAAGGACACATTCCCCTCTTAGTGAGACTTTATCATGATTCTTTTACTCAAAAGGTAGGAAAATTTTAGGACACCAAAGACAGGGAGTTTTCATATGCTTTTTCTATCCCTTAATGTCCCACTCAAGACAGTAGCAAAGCTCATTCAGTGGTCCTTTGTCCCATTTTCAGGTGGATATATGTCTATGTATAACTGATTCACTTTGCTATAAGCCTGAAACTAACACAACATTGTAAATCAACTCTACTCCAGTAAAAACTTTAAAAAGAAAAAAAAGCGCATGGAATTCTAAAGGACACAGGAAAACATTGGGAAATTGAGTCAGAGAGAAGTAGCCCAGAGCAGCCTGAGGATGAGATCACAGGAAGGGACAGAGTGAGGACAATGACATTAAGAGAGTGATTAAGAATATGAGGGATGTGGAGTAGGCTAGAAGAATAAACTGGGCTACAAAATTTCCAAAGGAGTCAGTCCCACTCATTCCCTGGTGTGTGGGGAAGGAGGTGGAAGGAAGGGAACTCGTGGCTTTTGGCAGAAGGCAGAAGCCCTAGCTGAAAATAAGCACCTTCCTGAGGGACTCTGCAGTCTGCAACGCTGCAGCTCTGGGTGGACAAAGAGCCCCAGGCCTCACTGGAGGGAGTCAGCTGCAGCCACGGCTGCTGTTGCTACTACAGCCCCATTGACGCTGCAGTCCTGATCGCTCCCCTGCATTCTGACATATGGTTGGTTATTATCCGTAATGTCCCTGCTGCTGTGAATTTTCTCCTTTTCATCTTTTTATGAGTGTTTTAATGGGGAGTTAAGGGGAGGGTGCATCAGGCTGAATCTGAAGGTGGGTGATTTTAAGAAATGTTCCCCTGAGGTGGGGCGTTGTACAGTAAGTCCCCTACATACGAACGAGTTCCATTCCGAGAACGCGTTCATAAGTCCAATTTGTTCGTTAAGTCCAACAAATTTAGCCTAGGTACCCAACTAACACAGTCGGCTGTATAGTACTGTACTGTAATAGGTTTATAATACTTTTCACACGAATGGTACATAAAAAACAAACACACACAAAAAGTAAAGAAAACATTTTTAACCATAGAGTACAGTCCCAGCAGACTGCTCCCAATTCAGATGCCAATCCCAAGTCCAGGTTATCACCTGCGCTTCTGACCCATCGGCTATGGATTAGAGGTTCCCACGACCCCTTCCTCAGTTTCAATTAATTTGCTAGAACGGCTCCCAGAACTCAGGAGAACAGTTTACTTACTGCTCACTAGTTTATTATAAAAAGATATGATAAAAGATACAGATGGAAGAGATGCACAGAGCAAGGTATGTGGGAAAGGGTATGAAGTGTCCAGGCCCTCTCTGGACAACACTTTCCCAGCACCTCCACGTGTTCACCAACATGGACACCCTCTGAGCCCCTTACTATTGGGATTTTTATGAATTCACCATCATGTAGGCATGATCAATGATTAACTTCATTTCCAACCCTTCTTCACTCTCTGGAGAATGGAGGGTGGGGCTAAAAATTCCAAGCTTCTAATCATGGTTTGGTCTTTCTGGTGACAAGCCCCCATCAAGGAGCCCACCCACAGTCACCTCATTAGAACAAAAAATGCCCTAGTGCTCTTATCACTTAGGAATTTACAAGGATTTAAGAGCTCTGTGCCAGGAACAGGGACAAAGGTTAAATACATATTTCTTATTATAAATCACAATATCACAACAAGAAAATGTCTACCTTTGATTGGTATCATTTTGAATACTTCTACATGCTGGTCTGTCAAATATCACGTTCATATATTTGTGAATCTATGTACTTACACCCTTATGGGGACACATTCATAGGTGTAGATATGATTGCTTTGGGAGATTCCATTTCTAAGGGCTACCAAGACACAGGGTGAGGACAAGAGCAGAGAATTCCTTCCTGGCAGGCTCGTGAGTGCTCTGTTGCCACACAGATGGGTCTTGTTGGCCATTCTGCCATAACAGTTCTATTTCACAAACATATCAATTAATCTAAAACATGTCATTGCATAAGTATTAAGGGACCATATAATAAAGAATTCACCCCAACTAGCAATTGTTTGCTTTCTTCTGTTTCCTTTCCACTCCATGTCCAGATTCCTAGATAAATTTTACGTACTTGTAATCAGAACATGGGAACAATGTTATATAGGCTCTAGTTTCTTTTTTCCTCCCAGCCTGTAAGATAAGCCTTCTCCCAAAGTACAATGTTGTTTCCATAGTTCTTAATTTTAATGATAACATCCTCTCACATTGAAATGATCATACATGATTCATTTTTTAAATATCCTTTTGTGAACATTGTATGTTCAGTTATTATTTTAACAAACTTTAAAGTGCCAACTCTGGGTCATACTTGTTGGAGACACAAAGATAAATAAAACATGACCCTGGTCTTCACTCTTCTCCAGTAAAAAATTAAAGCTCCAGGAGCTTTTTGATTTTACCTTCTATTAGTTTAATTCCTAAGGAGAAATTCCTTGAAGAGAGATTACTGGATCAAAAGAGCCAAGCACTTTAATGGCTATAAGTGCATATTGTTAAATCACTTTCCAATTCATAGTCCCTCTAGCAATGAGCAATTAATTGCACCTGTTTCACTGGAACTTTGCCAAAACTAGGTATTATCATAAAAAAAAAAACTTCCCCTAATTTAATAGGTGTAAAAGGATAGAGAATTGTTTTAATTTGCGTGTGGTTCTTTTAAAGCCCTAGCCTCAAGTCTCAGTAACTGCTTATTTTAGTCCTGACACTTCATTTTATCTACACAGAGCTCCTTCATTTTTTTCTGTATGAAGTTAAAACACATAAGTCTCATTACGCCTTTCTTAGAAAACATTGTGAGACCTAGCGACATTTTTACAACATGTAGAATCATTTCCTTAAAGAGAAATCCTTTTTGCTTCCTTAAAAATTACATCTCCCCCAAATATCAGTCCCTTCTTGTCCCTACCATGAAGAGGGTGGGATCATTCTGAAGAGATTCTGCTTTTATAAACATCTTCAGACATTCAGATTATTATAAATCTCAGAACCACTTTGTGACATGCTCCTACTCTATCCCTAAATGGAGGCCAAATAAGAGCAATGTGTGTTTCAGTTCCTTCCTGTTCAGTCACAAATTCTCCTGTGGCCATGTGAGTGCTACTCCACTTCCTGTAGTAGCAGAGCCCCGTCCACTCCCCTGGGGTGGGGGCAGGCACGTGACCCAAGCTGAGCCAATCATATTCCTCACTTCTTGAACAAATAGATGGACCAATAGGAAGGCTTGTGGTTCAAAGCAAGCCAGTCACAGTCCTTCCCTGAGATTTTTCAAATTTGAGCTGAGAGAAGAGAAGCCTCTCTTCTTCTGAAGCCCTGGGTCTATAAAGACATGAATCTGGAACTTCCAGCTGCCAGGCTCTTCCCCATTTCCCCACCCCACATCCCACCAGTCAGCCCGTGAGGGAACCAGACTGGTGCGGGTGTGGGGGGAAGCAGAGGGGAGGGTGGGGAGAATGCTTCCTGACAGCATCTAGTCACTAGTTCCAGCAAACCCCAAGGACAGCTCCCAGCCACCCTTTCCCACACCCTTTCTACATTTTAATCATATGAATTTCTTTTTAGAAAATCCTTGTTTTGTCTTATTTGCTCATTCTAGTCAGATTTCTTCACTTGCAGGTAAGAGTTGATGTTTATTCAGAGTCATGCAGGGATTTTCCCTGCATCTGGTGGGGTTGGTTGAACTCAGACCATGTGAGTGAAATTTCATAATTACAAAAATTCAAGTTGAATGGCTTGGTGCATAAAGCCATTCATTCGACATGCATTACATGTCTTCTTTTTTTTTTTAACATCTTTATTGGAGTAGAATTGCTTTACAATAGTGTGTTAGTTTCTGCTTTATAACAAAGTGAATCAGCTATACATATACATATATCCCCATATCTCTTCCCTCTTGCGTCTCCCTCCCTTCCACCCTCCCTATCCCACCCCTCTAGGTGGTCACAAAGCACCGAGCTGATCTCCCTGTGCTATGTGGCTGCTTCCCACTAGCTATCTATTTTACATTTGGTAGTGTATATATGTCCATGCCACTCTCTCACTTTGTCCCAGCTTACCCTTCCCCCTCCATGTGTCCTCAAGACCATTCTCTACATCTGCATCTTTATTCTTGTCCTGCCCCTAGGTTCTTCAGAACCTTTTTTTTCCCTTCTTTTTTAGATTCCATATACATGTGTTAGCATACGGTATTTGTCTTTCTCTTTCTGACTTACTTCACTCTGTATGACAGACTCTAGGTCCATCCACTTCACTACAAATAACTCAATTTCGTTTCTTTTTATGGCTGAGTAATATTCCATTGTATATATGTGCCACATCTTCTTTATCCATTCATCTAAGCTTTTGCACAGCAAAGGAAAACATAAACAAGATGAAAAGACAACCCTCAGAATGGGAGAAAATATTTGCAGATGAAGCAACTGACAAAAGATTAATCTCCAAAATTTACAAGCAGCTCATGCAGCTCAATATCAAAAAAAACAAACAACCCAATCCAAAAATGGGCTGAAGACCTAAATAGACATTTCTCCAAAGAAGATATACAGATAGCCAACAAACACATGAAAGGATGCTCAACATCACTGATCATTAGAGAAATGCAAATCAAAACTACAATGAGGTATCACCTCACACCAGTCAGAATGGCCATCATCAAAAAATCTACAAACAGTACATGCTGGAGATGGTGTGGAGAAAAGGGAACCCTCTTGCACTGTTGGTGGGAATGTAAATTGATACAGCCACTATGGAGAACAGTATGCAGGTTCCTTAAAAAACTAAAAATAGAAATACCATATGACCCAGCAATCCCACTACTGGGCATATACCCTGAGAAAACCATAATTCAAAAAGAGTCATGTACCCCAATGTTCATTGCAGCTCTGTTTACAATAGCCAGGACACGGAAGCAACCTAAATGTCCATTACATGTCTTAACAAGCAATTGCAAACAATTCCTGGAAGTGAAAACGCCACATTTCCATCTAAGCCATCAACTACCCAAATCATTTCTTAGATTCATAAAGTATGGAACTGGAAGTGAGTCTTAAACTCCATTTTATCTCCTTACCTTTCATTTTACCAATAACAGCAAACTGGCACAATTAGCTGGTGGAGGAGCTGGGGCTAGAACAGCATGCTACTTCTGTAATATTATGCTGAAATCAACCCCTGGAAAATTGAGATGCTGTTAGATGACAAACACGTGGGCCAGCAGCCTGGGCGAAAGATGGATGTGAAATAACTTTATTATCTGTGTAGTGCTTGTAACAGGATGGAGCATTTGGTGCCGGGCTCTATTTTTAGCAGAGGCATCGGGTTTCATATAAATAGTACACATCTTTGTCAAAGGCCTCGTTTCCCTATTCTCTCGAGTCATCTACTACTGTTTCTACACTCCCACGGTCACACTTTATCGGAAGTGTAAATAACAGCTGCCAAGTTGGAACAGCTTCTTGCTTCCTCCCGGGCCATATGAGGTGGGGGGCTTTGCCCACTCCACAGCGTCTTTCCATGGTCATGGTCAGAGCACCAGCCTGCTCCCCACTCTTCCACCGCCTCTGGCCTTCCTCCTGCGGGAGAGGCAATGTGGGTGAGTCAACACCCCAGGGTGAGGTTTCCTCCTAGAGCAAGTGAACAAGGAGACCAAAATACTCTTGGAGAGCAGAACCCCTGATGCCTAGTAATCATTCCCCACTGGGTGACTGGGCCCTTTTCCCTCTGCAGGGTCAGACTGCTAGAGGGACCTTGAGGGCATGGGGGTGGGGGGGGGTGGAGTTGACCAGGAGATGCTCAGACAGAAAGCCATTTGGATCCTTTGTCTCTGTCTTGACCTTACATCCAGGTTGACGCACTGGAGGAAGAGGTTCGCATGAGAAATATAGGGACCCAGGACCCACAGAGCTCAGGGGCAGAGACCCTGAGGACTTCATGCAAAGCTGGGATCTTAGTCTTCCCCATGGGGCCCTCTTGGACGGCTGCCTTGTTGTTTCTCAATGGAATTTTGAAATGTGAATGGGTGGGGACTTGTTTTGGAAGATGCAGAGAAGAAGGATTTGGGGAAATCCCACCTCATCTTATGATGGGCAGGTGTCCAACAATAAAGGAGTGTTTAAGTAATGATGGCATGTATACCTATGGCCACATGGAAAATGCTGGCCAGTGCTAAGGAAAAGTCTAGCCATAATTTTGGTTGGGAAAAACTATATAGAAAGGAAAGATGTTAAGTGGTTATGTTTGAGGAGGGAGACTGTTCATTTCTGTTTGTTTTATTCAGTTTTCCAAAGTGTCCCCCTTTCCGTGTGCCAACCTTGACAAGGGTCCTTGGCATTTGTTCTTCTCACTTCCCAAAATGCTCTTCCCCAGTGGGCTGTGTGGCTGGCCTCTCTCATCTCTCCTCAGAGAGCCTTCCCTGGCCACTAATTGATAAATGTCCCATGCACCTCTGCCTCCCTGCATCCAGTAGAGACACTTTTCAGCTTAAAAAAAAAAGAAAGAAAATTTGACTCAAATCAATTTTGACTCAAATCCATTAAAAAATAGAAATATAGGAGTTTAAGAGAGGAAGAGTTCACTTTCAGCTGGGGACATCCAGCATATGAATGTAGGTTAAACATCCAAGACAACTAATCTTGTGGGTTTGTTTGTTTGTTGCTTTGTTTTGCAAGCAGTGGTAATTATTAGACCATGATGATGCAGGGAGAGTGGATGTTATCCTTAGGGCTGATAGAAATAAAGCTTTATGATTCTATACCTTAATGTGATTTATTGTTGCCCAGATGATTTATTCATTTTCATAATTTCACAATCTGCCACTTGTCTGGACTAATTTATTTACCTGTGTCATAATGGGAAATAGGAAATGGACCTTGCTTTCCAGATGGCCAAGGTAGGTACAAATGATGTGTTGATAATCGACTGAGGTTCATTCATTCAGAAAGTAATTATTGAATGTTTATTCTTGAGTAACGATATTGATTAGAGGGCGAATCTATTGTACTGGAAGCCAGGAAAGTATCAAGGTTAGTTAATACTAATGAAATTAATTAAGATTTTTTTGTTTTTATTTTTTATTGAAATATAATTGATGTACAATATTACATGTTACAGGTGTACAAAATAATGATTCACCATTTTTAAAGGTTATATGCATTTATAGTTATTATAAAATATTGGCTATATTCCCCATGTGGTACAACATATCTTTGTATTAAGAGATTAACTTTAGAAAGTAATGTAGGAATTGATGGGATCCTGGAGAGAACACAGACAGAACTGAAGAAAGTTTTTGTCCTCTGGATCACAGGAGGAAGGGCCCAATGGATGTTTGACCAAGCAGAGTTCAGATTTTGGTAAAGGCTGAGATGGGCGTGTATTACCCCTCGTTGCCCTCGCAGTGGAGCTCCCTCCCCATGCTAGGAAGGAAAACACATGTAAATTAAGCAGAGTATTGAATGGTGGTGTAATAGGTGACCTATTTAACTTCATCTCGGGGAATATCTACAGACTGGGAATTTGGGGCACCCCCGTAAGGCAAGTCCTTCACCTCCCTGTTGCCTTGCTTGTTCTAGTTGTTGCCATGATGACGAGGAGAGACAGTTGAATGGAAGAACTGTGGAGTTCCTTTTCTCAGTGGATAAACTGTAGCAGCCTGCTGTTTGGACTGTTTTCCTCCTTGCTTGCCATTCTCCCAAAAGGCTTGATTCTTCCCAGAGAAGGAGAAAGTGAGTCCAAAAGGAATTCAGCATTAACCGTATGCTGGGCACTGTGATGGGTCTTGGTGATTCAAGGTCAGTACAGTCCCTGCCTCCAAGGAGACCACAGTCCAGTGGGGGAGACAGATGAGAAAAGAGTTCAATTCAGTGTGGCAAGTGGCTCATGGGAGTAGACAGAGGGTTAGATGAGACCTCACAGGAGTGGCCCCACCAAGCTTTGGGGTGGGAGGAAAGTATCCTGATGAGGAGGATTTTAGCTAACTTCTGAGGGACAGGTATGATCTGCCGGTGGAGTATAGGGTGGTCCAGGGAAAGGGATCAGCATTTGCAGAAGCCCAGAGTGAAGGGAAGATATGTGTGTTTAGGGAACTGGCTATGCTTCGCGAGGCTGGAGCGTGATGGGCAAGGGGAGGATGGGGAGATGAGTCAGGAGAAGTGGGCAAGGACCAGACAGTGAAGGACATGCATCCGTGTCCCCATGGGCAAGAGCTGGTGGAGAGGGAGAGGCTGGGGTTACAAAACAGTGGGCTCCATGGGGGTAAGATAAAGGGAGAGGGCCCAGTGCAGGGGTGCAGGGTTGAACCTCACTCAGGGGAGAGAAAGGAAGAAGGAGGCCAGGACGGGCACAGATGCAGCTAAGCTTGGAAACGGGGTGGTGCCAGGAAGGTCGATGGCTTCCTGACCTATGGCTCCCTTGTCTATGAAGGAGGAGACTATGTGCTCTGCTGAAAGCAAAGTCTGAGGTCAGTGGGAAGCTCTAGGAGACACTGAAGGGGTGGGTGTGGAATGGGAATTAGAGCTCCCAAGGAACATAAATAAGGATTCCTGGGCAGTTCTGAGACTCAGCTGTGGGTTAAGACAACATGTTTACAGGAGCACTAATCCAATGGATTGTGCGATGCTCTTCAGAAGTAAAGGACAACCAAGGATGGGTGGGATTGATTTAGGGCTGCTGGGTTTTTTGTTTGTTTGTTTGTTTGTTTATTTTATAGTCAACAGATTTTTTTTTATTGTGGCAAAATATACATAGTAGAAAATTTACCATTCAAACTGTTTTTGAGCATACAGTTCAGTGATGTTAATTACATTCATAACATTGTTACAACCATTTCTAGAATTTCTAGAATTCTATTCATTTCTAGAATTTTTTCATCATCCCAAGCAGAAAGTCTATACCCATTAAATAATAATTCCCCTCCTCCCAGCCCCTGGTAACCTCTATTCTACTTTCTGTCTCTATGAATTTGTCTATTCTAGGTACCTCATATAGGTGGACTCATAGAATATATGTCCTTTTGTGTCTGGCTTATTTCACTTAGCACAATGTTTTCAAGGTTCATCACTGTTGTAGCATGTACCAGAATTTCATTTCTTAAAAGAATATTCCATTGTATGTATATACCACATTTTGTTTATCCCTTCATCAGTTGATGGATATTTGAGGCATTTCCACCTTTGGGCTACTGTAAAGTATGTTGCTATAAACATTGGTGAACGATATCTGTTTGAGTCCTGATTTCAATTCTTTTGGATGTATAACTAGGAGTAAAATTGTGGGATCATATGTTAATTATACATTTGACTTTTTGTGGAACTGTCGAATTATTTTCCACAGTGGCTGCATCACTTTACACTTTCACCAGCAATACACAATGGTTCCAATTTCTCCTGTTATTATATATATAATAAGCATACTAATAGTGAAGTGGTATGTCATTGTGGATTTGATTTGCACTTGCATTTTCCTAATAATTAGTGTTGTCAAGCACATTTTTATGTGCATATTGGACATTCGTATATCTTTTTTGGAGGAATGTCTATTCAAGTCCTTTGCCCATTTTTGAATCAGGCTGTTTGGGGTTTTTTTAAGCCAATATCTTATAACTTTATTATTTTTTTTAAATAGATATTTACTGGAGTATAATTGCTTCACAATACTGTGTTAGTTTCTGTTGCACAACAAGCCGAATCAGCCATATGCATACACATGTCCCCATATCCCCTCCCTCTTGAGCCTCCCTCCTATCCTCCCTATGCCACCCCTCTAGGTCATCGCAAAGCACCAAGCCGATCTCCCTGTGCTATGCTGCTGCTTCCCACCAGCCAACTATTTTACATTTGGTAGTGTATATATGTCAATGCTACTCTCACTTTGCCCCAGCTTCGCCCTCCCACCCCATGTCCTCAAGTCCATTTTCTATGTCTACATCTTTATTCCTGCCCTGCAACTAGGTTCATCAGTACCATTTTTTTTTTTTAGATTCCATATACATGCGTTAGCATACGGTACTTGTTTTTCTCTTTCTTACTTACTTCACTCTGTATGACAGACTCTATGTCCATCCACCTCACTACAAATAACTCAATTTCGTTTCTTTTTATGGCTGAGTAATATTCCATTGTATATATGTGCCACATCTTTATCCATTAATCTGTCAGTGGACATTTATGTGGCTTCCATGTCCTGGCTATTTTCTGTGTATAGTATCATGTCATCGGCAAACAGTGACAGTTTTACTTCTTTTCCAATTTGCATTCCTTTTATTTCTTTTTCTTCTCTGATTGCTGTGGCTAGGACTTCCAAAACTATGTTGAATAAGAGTGGCAAGAGTGGACATCCTTGTCTTGTTCCTGATCTTAGTGGAAATGCTTTCAGTTTTTCACCATTGAGTATGATGCTTGCTGTGGGTTTGTCATATATGGCCTTTATTATGTTGAGGTAGGTTCCCTCTATGCCTATTTTCTGGAGAGTTTTTTATCATATATGGGTGTTGAATTTTGTCAAAACCTTTTTCTGCATCTATTGAGATGATCATATGGGTTTTATTCCTTAATTTGTTAATGTGGTGTATCACATTGTTTGTTTTGCATATATTGAGGATCCTCACATCCCTGGGATAAATCCCACTTGATCATGATGTATGATCCTTTTAATGTGCTGGTGGATTCTGTTTGCTAGTATTTTTTTCAGGATTTTTGCATCTATGTTCATCAGTGATATTGGTCTATAATTTTCCTTTTTTGTGATATCTTTTTCTGGTTTTGGTATCAGGATGATGGTGACTTCATAGAATGAATTTAGGAGTGTTTCTCCCTCTGCAATTTTTTTGGAAGAGTTTGAGAAGGATCAGTATTAGCTCTTCTCTAAATGTTTGATAGAATTCACCTGTGAAGCCATTTGGTCCTGGACTTTTGTTTGTTGGAAGATTTTAAATTATGGTTTCAATTTCATTACTTGTGATAGGTCTGTTTATATTTTCTAATTCTTCCTGGTTCAGTCTTGGAAAATTGTACCTTTCCAAGAATTTGTCCATTTCTTCGTGGTTGTCCATTTTATTGGCATATAGTGGTTTGTAGTAGTCTCTTATAATCCTTTGTATTTCTGCAGTGTCAGTTGTGATTTCTCCTTTTTCATTTATAATTTTATTGATTTGCCTCCTGTTCCTTTTTTTCTGGATGAGTCTCGCTAAGGGTTTATCAATTTTGTTTATCTTCTCAAAGACCCAGCTTTAATTTTATTAATCTTTGCTATTGTTTTCTTCATTTCTATTTCATTTATTTCTGCTCTGACCTTTATGATTTCTTTCCCTCTACTGACTTTGGGTTTTCTTTGTTCTTCTTTCTCTAGTTGTTTTAAGTGTAGGGTTAGATTGTTTGAGATTTTTCTTGTTTCTTGAGGTGAGATTGAATTGCTATAAACTTCCCTCTTAGAACTGCTTTTGCTGTGTCCCATAAGTTTTGGGTCATCGTGTTTTCATTGTCATTTGTTTCTATGTATTTTTTTAATTTCTTCTTTGATTTCTTCAGTGATCTCTTGGTTATTTAGTAGCACACTCTTTAGCCTCCATGTATTTGTGTTTTTTACAGTTTTTTTCCTGTAGTTGATTTCCAATCTTATAGCATTGTGGTCAGAAAAGATGCTTGATACAATTTCAATTTTCTTAAATTTTCCAAGGCTCAATTTGTGACCCAAGATGTGATCTATGCTGGAGAATGTTCCATGTGCACTTGAGAAAAAAAGTGTATTCTGCCACTTTTGGGTGGGATGTTCTATAAATATCAATTAGATCTATCTGATCTATTGTGTTATTTAAAGCTTGTGTTTCCTTATTTATTTTCTGTTTGGATGATCTGTCCATTGGTATAAGTGGGATGTTAAAGTCCCCTACTATTACTGTGTTACTGTCAATTTCTCCTTTCATGGCTGTTAGCATTTGCCTTATGTATTGAGGTGCTCCTATGTTGGGTGCATAAACATTTATAATTGTTATATCTTCTTCTTGGATTGATCCTTTGATCATTATGCAGTGTCCCTCCTTATCTCTTGTAACAGTATTTTAAAGTCTATTTTGTCTGATATGAGTATTGCTATTCCAGCTTTCTTTTGATTTCCACGTGCATGGAATATCTTTTTCCATCCCTTCACTTTCAATCTGTGTGTGTCCCTAGGTCTGAAGTGGGTCTCTTGTAGACAGCATATATATAGGTCTTGTTTTTGTATCCACTCAGCCAGTCTGTGTCTTTTGGTTGGGGCATTTAATCCATTTACATTCAAGGTTATTTTAGATATGTATGTTCCTATTACCATTTTCTTAATTGTTTTGGGTTTGTTTTTGTGGGTCTTTTTCTTCTCTTGTGTTTCCTGCTTAGAGAAGTTTCTGTAGCATTTGTTGTAAAGCTGGTTTGGTGGTGCTGAATTCTTTTAGTTTTTGCTGGTCGGAAAAGCTTTTGACTTCTCCATCGAATCTGAATGAGATCCTTGCTGGATAGAGTAATCTTGGTTGTAGGTTTTTCTCTTTCATCACTTTAAGTATATCCTGCCACTCTCTTCTGGCCTACAGAGTTTCTGCTGAAAAATCAGCTGATAACCTTATGGGGATTCCTTTGTATGTTATTTTTTGTTTTTCTCTTGCTGCTTTTATATTTTTTCTTTGAATTTAATTTTCGTTAGTTTGATTAATATGTGTCTTGATATGTCTTTCCTAGGGAAGCACAGGGACTCTTTGTGCTTCCTGGAGTTCAGTGACTATTTCCTTTCCGACGTTAGGGAAGTTTTCAATGATAATCTCTTCAAATATTTTCTCAGACCCTTTCTTTTTCTCTTCTTCTTCTGGAACCCCTATAATTCAAATGTTGGCATGTTTAGTGTTGTCCCAGAGGTCTCTGAGATTGTCTTCAATTCTTTCCATTCTTTTTTCTTTATTCTGCTCCTTAGCAGTTATTTCCACCATTTTGTCTTCCAGCTCACTTATTTGTTCTTCTGTCTCAGTTATTCTGCTATTGATTCCTTCTAGTGTATTTTTCATTTCAGTTATTGTGTTGTTCATCTCTGTTTGTTTGTTCTCTAGTTCTTCTAGATCTTTGTTAAACATTTCTTGTATTTTCTCAATCTGTGCCTCCATTCTATTTCAGAGATTCTGGATCATCTTTACTATCATTACTCTGAATTCTTTTCCAGGTAGATTGCCTATTTCCTCTTCATTTATTTAGTCTTGTAGGTTTTTACCTTGCTCCTTCATCTGTGACATATATATATATTTTTATGAGTGGGATTGTGTTCCTGTCTTCTGGCTGTTTGGCCTGAGGCTTCCAACACTGGAGTTTGTCGGCTATTGGGTAGAGCTGGGTCTTGGTGCTGAGATGAGGAACTCCGTGAGACCTCCCTCAGGTGAATATTCCCTGGGGTCTGAGGTTCTCTGTTAGTCCAGTTGTTCGGACTCTGAGCCTCCACCACATGAGCTTCAGCCCAACCCACAGCTCGTGAACCAAGATCCGGTTCACTTTGGGGTTCCTCCCGTCTCCTTGGGCGTCAGAGTCCCTGACCTGTGGCCAGAAGGTGCCCTAGTTGTGGAGAGATGCTAACTCTGTGTCTTCCCACACCACCATCTTGACTCTGCCTCCAAGGCTGCTGTTTTAATGGGCACGTGTGCTGGGAAGTCAGAGGAATTCTGGGTAGAGGCCATCTTGAACACATACATTTACTGTTGCTCCCTCTTGGAAAAGAAACACTTAGAGGTACTTTTTAAAAAGCATAAGCCCACACACTCAGAAGAAGAGGTATCAACAACAAAATCCTGGAAGCTAAAAAGTAAATGTAAAGGGGTTGATGGTTTTAGCCCTATATTGTTGCAGCAGAAGAATGGAGGCTTATTTTCTGGAGAGGAAAGAGCAGGGCATTTGCACTGAAGTGTAACAGGAAGAGTCGTGAGCAAGAAGACCACCCTAGAAACAGGGAGATTAAGTAAAGCAGAAGCCCTCAGCCTTCTTTTACTCAGCTCCTAAATCCTGGAAGCCTGGCTCTCACTGTCTAGCCAGGAGCTAGAAGATCCTTCTCAGAGGATCTGACTGACCATGAGTAATCACATAAACATCCTGGGCAACTGGATTGTCCAGTGGAATAAACTAGCCAGACCTTTATAAAGTGAAACCCACTGCAGCAGAGCTGCCAGTCAGATTTTTATTGCCTCACTCTTCAATATGAGCAGACAACCACGAAATGCCAGACACCTGAGGAAAGAGATCTGCAGGGAGAGGAAAACTAACACTAACATCTTCAGAGAAGAAGAGAAGATACTGCAACCATGAAGGGAGAATTGGAGAGATGAGAATACCAAGAAATAGGGAGACCTGGCATTCAGGAGCCACCAGGGGAAAGAGCTGAAGGATTCCAAAGATGATGGTGAAGAGCCGTCCCAGGATAGGACCTATACCCCGGGTGAGGTCGATGAGTAGCCCAGAGTTCAGACGGTCGGAGAGATTTTTTTCAAGGAGTTGCCATTGATAGACCTGAAGAATCTCAGTGTGTTGAAAAATTGAAACATTTGAGATTACTTTAGTAACAAATACAGAAAAACTACAGAAAAAGAAGTCAAATATGAACTCCAAGCAAGACAAAAAGTTTTGCAAGAAAGACACTCTAAGTAGAAATTACATAGTCATACTTAGGTAAACACTAAGTATCAAACTAAACTAAATGACCATAAAACTATTTTGAAGGATGGAGCACCCAAAAGAATCCTTGCAAAGGGAAGCGAGGATTTTATGAGGATGAAAAAGGGCTATATTCTCATTCCCCATAGTAGAAAGACCATAGACAAGCCTGAAATTGGAAAATTAAGAGCAAATAAGTGTTATTTAGAGACAGAGAGATAAATACCAAAAGAATAAGCTAATAGAATTAAAGGTAGTTGCTCCAACAAATGGAAGATTGTGGGGGTAAGAGGGTAGAAGGCTGATATTCTAGTTGCAAGTCATATAACAATTTGGTTCTTTCAACCTCCATGCATGTATAACTGGAAAAAAAAAACTAAAGAAAAGAAGACAAAAGGACAAGGAAGTGTGGGTATTGTTAAGGGGGGTGCCAGAGTGACAGATTGTGGAGTCCAGACTGAATAAGAAAATGAACAAGAAGCAGAAGTGAAGGAGTCCAGGATAAAGAAAAACAGTGCTGGGAGAGGGGTTGTGAGTAGTGGGTGGATGCAGCCTGGAGGGAAGTCCCTAAGCCCTCTTATTCTGCCTAATTCTATGTGCTTTTTGTATTATTCTTCTAGGTGATTCCATGACGTTATGACATTTACCAAACAGTGGAATTTAGATTATGATGTTGGTAACCAGTGCAGTAGATGAAGCAAATGGAGGCTGTAAGTTGCTCCCCTTGATAGTAAAGCCCAGAAAGACCCCGTCTGATGATTTAATGACTCAAAAAGTTTGAGACTTTGGAATCTATCAACTTGGCTAGGCTACACTACATTTCCTAGAATTCACTTCCTCACATGTTTCTGGCTAGGGTGGCCACAGGGGAGGTTCATGAAAGATTTGGAAAGCCCAAAGGAAGCCACAGCCATTTTGTAGCTCACGCACTTGTTGACAATCTGCTGATTCACCCATAGGTGTGAAGTAGCCAGTGGGTGTGCAATTGCTCTACTGTCTCCTAGGTCCTCCTTCAGCTCCTCTGACTCCTGGGTCAGGTATGTGTGTTGAGCTCTGTGACTAGGGCCACAACTTCTGCAGGACACTTACATCCTCAAGGTTAGAGATGGTTCTAGTCTGTCCTCATGAGTTCCAACTCATGCTCTTCAGTTCCAGCCTACTCATCACCTTCCTTTCCTAAAGGAAAAATTTTCTCTCTCTCCTCTCAGCACTCCTGGCACCAAGTGTGTGGGTATTTGCTACAGCAACCAGAGCAATAGAGACAGTGATGAGTTATCACCAAATAAAATAGGAATCTGTGAATCTACTCGAATAATAAATAGATGATAGATGATAGATAGATAGATAGATAGATAGGTAGGTAGATAGATGATAGGTAGATGAGAGAGAGAATGAATGAATGAATGAATGAACATCAGGTTGGGAGGGCTCTTTTTTACAGTAGAAACCTGACTGGTAAATGTGGAATAAGTGGTGGAAAATCACTATTTTGTAGTCATAATAGTGAAGATTGTTTCAGGCAAGAATCATCACTGAATGCTAAATCTAGGGGGATAGCTTGATGAGGATCAAGGGTAATAGTAACTATACTGATCAGTTACACCGTGGTCAAGTGGTCAAAATTAATATCACCAACAAGTGTGATGGACGCTCCAGATGTGATACCTTGAGAAAAACGAAGGATCACGTTTGTAGTACTCACTCCGTCTGGGATACAAAACCGGAATTTAATCATGAGGACACATCGGACAAAACCAAAGAGGGGGACATGTTATAAAATAATTGATTTCAGTTTTTCAAAAATGTCAATGTCATGAAAGACAATATAAGGCTATGGAACTATTTCAGATCAAAGGAGACCAAATACAAAGGAGGAGCAAGTGCAATATGTGCGTTCAGACTGGATCATGTACTAGAGGGGAAGAATGCTATTAAGAATAAAGAAGGTTATTAAGAATATTATTGGGACAAGTAAATAATTGGAATATGAGTGGTTAGATTAGGTAAAATTATAGCCTCAATGTAAAATTTTTGAATTTAATATCGGGACTGTGGTTACAGAAAAGAATATTGTTATTCTTAGGAAACACACAAATATCTTAAGGGGGGAAGGGGCATGGTGTCTGTAACTTGGGAGAATACATCTGTAAAAAATATTGGAAAAAAATTAGTATTCCTAAAAATCAATGCAAATAACCCAATAGAAAAGTGATCATATAATATATACGGTAAATAACAGAAAATATACAATGAAAAGATACTCAACTCTCTCATAAATAAAGAAATACAAATTAAAACAATAAGATACCATTTTTCACCCATAGGCTGGCAAAATCAAGAGAGTTTGGAAATAATATAAAGTGTTGACCCTTAAACAGGAAATGGTAGAACTATAAAATGATACAGCTGTTTTTGAAGAACAATTCACCCACGACCCATATGTACCCAAAGGGGCAGGTACAGAAATGCTCATTGCAGTCATGTTTAGAGTGAAAAACTTGAAACAGCATAAATGTATATAGGAATATGGATGGAAACTCAAGTCATTTCATTGAGTGAAAAACAAGTTGTAGAATAAAATTATATATGCTATTAAAAATCAATAACAATTAATGTACTACTAAATGATATAATTTTATGGATCTATCAATATATATCAAAATTATGTAAAATCAAGGAAAATGTTCTTACAGGATATGCATCAGACAGGAACTCAGGATGGAGAGGGTGAGGTCTGATCAGTGAGGACATCAGCTTTATCTGCAGTGTTTTTATTTATTTATATATTTATTTTTGGCTGCGTTGGGTGTTCGTTGCTGTGCGTGGGCTTTCTCTAGTCGTGGCGAGCAGGGGGTCTACTCTTTGTTGGGGTGCCGGCTTCTCATTGCGGTGGCTTCTCTTGTTGTGGAGCACGGGCTCTAGGCGCGTGGGCTTCAGTAGTTGTGGCATGCAGGCTCGGTAGTTGTGGCGCACGGGCTTAGTTGTTCGGTGGCATGTAGGATCTTCCCGGACCAGGGCTCGAGCCCATGCCCCCTGTATTGGCAGGTGGATTCTTAACCACTGCACCACCAGGGAAGCCCTATCTGCAGTGTTTTAATTTTTGAAAAGGGAAATGTATTCCTATACTGCTTGTGTAATTAAGGATTACAAGTGTAATTAAGAATTTCATATATAATTACACATTAACTTTAAAATGTAGGCAGCAGCCTTTACCTCCCCAAGATCATTTATAAATCAATTTTCGTTTCTGTCTGTTAATAAGTCAGATACCACTTACTGGAGGATGGTCCCCTCTGTCATTCTAGCTTCTATTTTTACTCTTCCCTGGCACCTCTGGACCTTCTATTTAAATCTGTAATATTGTGATTTGGAAATTAAATTCAAGTGAGGTCAAAACAAAGGTGTTTCTGAATTTAAGTACCTTGGGTGTTTACCCTTCCCCTGTTCAAATGTGTGTGCACAAGAACCTCTTCTGTCTTAACCCTGTGAGGAAACCGGTGAGAAACCACATGAGGGTCTCACTGCGGGGAGTCGGCACAATGACACATTTTGGCAGCTCTGTTCTTTGGGGGACATTGTGAAATAATGATATTTCTCTTCCCAAGCCTGATGACTAGAAAATGTGAGTTTCACGTGGGACCTGCACATTTAATGGATGTGATGCCCTGTATAATTCTTTTTTTTTTAAAACAACTTAATTGGAGTATAATTGCTTTACAATGTTGTGTTAGTTTCTGCTGTATAACAAGGTGAATCAGCTATATGTATACATATATCCCCATATCCCCTCCCTCTTGCGCCTCCCTCCCACCATCCCTATCCCACCCCTCTAGGTGGTCGCAAAGCACCGAGCTGATCTCCTTGTGCTACGCGGCTGCTTCCCACTAGCTATCTATTTTACATTTGGTAGTATATATGTCAATGTTACTCTCTCACTTCGCCCCAGCTTACCTTTCCCCCTCCCTGTGTCCTCAAGTCCATTCTCTACGTCTGTGTCTTTATTCCTGTCCTGCCGCTAGCTTCATCAGAACCATTTTTGTTTTTAGATTCCATATGTGTATACCCTGAGAAAACCATAATTCAAAAAGAGTCATGTACCACAATGTTCACTGCAGCATATTTACAATAGCCAGGACAGGGAAGCAACCTAAGTGTCCATTGACACATGAATGAATAAAGAAGATGTGGCACATATATACAATGGAATATGACTCAGCCATAAAAAGAAATAAAACTGAGTTATTTGTAGTGAGGTGGATGGACCTAGAGTCTTACTTCACTTCATACAAAGTGAAGTAAGTCAGAAGGAGAAAAACAAATACCATATACTAACACATATGTATGGAACCTGTATAATTCTTGATGGACTTAAAATATCCCTGAAAATTCTAAAATAGCATCATGGAATATGAGAATTCAGAGAGAACTTGCTGATTCTCAAGTTAAATCATCTTGAGTGTCTTATTGTTGTTGCTTGTTCGTATGTTTGTTTTTAATGGAAAAACCGAGGTCCAGAAGAAGGAGGTGACGTCTCAAAGTCACAGAATATTTGGGCACAGTTGAGGGCAGATCCCAGCCCTAATCATCTCCTACAACATGACCATGGCATTTGTGTGGCATGACGTATGTGCACCCATTTTGTAAATCAGACGATGGAGTGAATGGAGGAAAGGAAGTTTCC
The DNA here is from genome assembly GCF_949987535.1 of Balaenoptera acutorostrata. Classification (NCBI taxonomy): domain Eukaryota; kingdom Metazoa; phylum Chordata; class Mammalia; order Artiodactyla; family Balaenopteridae; genus Balaenoptera; species Balaenoptera acutorostrata. The sequence continues at coordinate 33,319,668 of NC_080066.1, read as the reverse complement.
TGTTTTCTGTTATTATATCTGCCCCACAGGCCATAACACTATGACATAGTCTAGTTACAGTAGGCATTTCTCCCATGGACATTGCCCGCTTAGGAGAGTGGGGCTGGCAGAGGGTCTAGATTGCCAATATTGGTGACCTGCATCAGGAGGGGCTGATGGCAGGAGACCCTAATGAAAACTGCCAAGATAAGGCATTATCTTCATTGTCAAGCATAAAAATACAAGTAGTGTTTTTCTGGTCATCAATTACTTATACAATTTTCCCCAGTCATTCAGAAACTTGCTCCTCCACCTCACCAAGGGACAGGGGAGACTCAGAGTGAAGAACTAATGCTTTTCTGTTCTCACGTGCTTGAGTTTTGTTGCTGCACTCCTCATTCTGAAGGACAAAGTGTGCTAATGACCAAACTTTAAGAGCTGATTCAAGTCTGATGTGTTCCATCTCACCATTAAAAAAAAAAAAAAGTGAAGCCCTACAGCCAGGTCCAAAAAGGGAGCTGTACACTACCATATGATCCTGCAATCCCACTCCTGGGCATATACCTGGAGAAAAACATGGTCCAAAAGGATACATGCACCCCAGTGTTCATAGCAGCACTGTTTACAATAGCCAAGACATGGAAACAACCTAAATGTCCATCGACAGAAGAATGGATGCGGTATATATATGCAATGGAATATTACTCAGCCATTAAAAAAGAATGAAATAACGCCATCTTCAGCAACATGGGATGGACCTAGAGATTGTCATACTGAGTGAAGTAAGTCAGACAGAGAAAGAGAAATATCATATGATGTCTCTTATATGCAGAAGCTAAAAAGAAATGATACAAATGAATTTATTTACAAAACAAAAACAGACTCACAGACTTAGAGAACAAACTTATGGTTACCAGCGGGGAAGGGGGGGAGGAGGGATAGTTAGGGAGTTTGGGACTGACATATACACACTGTTATGTTTTAAATGGATAACCAACAAGGACCTACTGCATAGCATAGGGAACTTTGCTCAATATTCTGTAACAACCTAATTAGGAAAAGAATTTGAAAAAGAATAGATACATGTATAAGTATAATTGAATCACTTTGTTGTACATCTGAAACTAACACAACATTGTTAATCAACTGTACTCTAATACAAAATAAAAAAGTTAAAAAATAAAATAAAACAGTGTGTCAGAAGTTAAGATTAAAACAAAACAAAACAAAAAGGTAACCGTACAGGTATAGGTGTGGGGCAACGCAACTGAAAGGTAGGCACTGTCCAGCTGTCTGTACATTTAACAAGTAAACATGTGATTGGATTCTGAAGACACCTACATGGTGTGAAAGTGCTGTGGAGTGTGTGTGGTCTGGAAACAGAAAGACCAATGTTCTGACATTTACTGACATATTCTGACACTTACTCACTTCTCACCTTTGGTTTTCTAATGTATAGAAGGGCAATAACACAAGGTCACTGCCAATTCTTGGTGGGCTGAAGAAAAGTGATTAGGATGGGAAGAGGACCAAAACCCACCTTGCAGGTTCCTTTAGGAATCAGGTAGGGTGACTTATTTAAAGGACCTAGTGCTTAAGATTTTCATTACGTGGTTAGGACAAGTTATGGTGAAGAGTCCAGTAGAAGCACACAGGCTTGAAATCAAGTTTCACTTAGGTATGTATCAGATATTTAGATTTTCATTTAGGTCATTTACTTAGTTGTATGACCTTCAGCAAATTCCTGCCCCTCTTTGAGTCTCCTCATGGGAAAATGGGGATTAAAGACCAATCTTACGGTACTGTTTGAGGTCCTACTGCAGCTGCATTGAAAGAGACACAGTTCACTAAGTCTGTGAGTCTGTTTCTATTTTGTAAATAAGTTCATTTGTATCATTTCTTTTTAGATTCTGCATGTAAGCGATATCATATATTTCTCTTTCTCTGACACTTCATTCAGTATGACAATCTCTAGATCCATCCATGTTGCTGCAAATGGCATTATTTCATTCTTTTTAATGGGTGAGTAATATTCCATTGTATATATGTACCAGGGGGGAGGGGTGGGGGGAAGGGATAGTCAGGGAGTATGGGATTGACATGTACACACTGCTATATTTAACAGGGATAACCAACAAGGACCTACTGTACAGCACAGGGAACTCTGCTCAGTGTTATGTGGCAGCCTGGATGGGAGGGGAGCCTGGGGGAGAATGCATACATGTATATGTATGGCTGAGTCGCTTTGCTGTGTACCTGAAACTATCACAACATTGTTAATTGGCCAATATAAAATTAAAAATTAAAAAAAATAGAGACAATTCAAAACAAGAAACAATTCAAAACAAGAAAGGAAGTTGTCTACTCTCTCTACCATATTTTAATCACATCTCCTTAATGCTATTCATCCAAAAATTTATTAATCTGATTGATATTGTTTGAATGTCTTCTAAGTGCCAAGCCCTATTCTGGGTTTGGGGGGCAAATCTGTTAATAGGAAGTAATCTTGCCTTTAAGGAGGTTTATTTTCCAGCAGGCAATACAGAAAGCTGAGGTGATGATGAGACATTCTATTGGAGTCATCACGACCATCTCTTTCACTAGATAAAGTGCTCCTGGAGGGCAGGGACCATCCGAGCTTTTTCATCTCTGTGTCTTCAGTGCCTACCCCAGAGTGAGCAAATAGTATCTAATTGCTGAATTAATAAATATAGGTAATTCTGGACTTATGCCAATAATTGAGCCATATCTTGACCCTGCAATCCCACTCCTGGGCATATATCCAGAGAAAACGATGGCCCAAAAGGATCCATGCACCCCACTGTTCATTTCAGCACTATTTACAATAGCCAAGACATGGAAGCAACCTAAATGTCCATCAGTAGGGGAATGGATGAAGAAGATGTGGTACAGATCCACAATGGAATACTACTCAGCCATAAAAAAGAACAAAATAATGCCATTTGCAGCAACGTGGATGGACCTAGAGATTGTCATACTGAGTGAAGTAAGTCAGACAGAGAAAGAGAAATATCATATGATATCCCTTATATGCAGAATCTAAAAAGAAATGATACAAGTGAACTTATTTACAAAACAGAAACAGAATCACAGACTTAGAGAATGAACTTATGGTTACCAGGGTGGATGGGTGGGGGGAAGGGAAAAAGAAAAAGAATTGGGCCATATCTTCCTAGCTAACTGAGCTATTGAGATCTTAGATGAGCCCAGAATTTTGGAACCTAAAAGAACCTCAAAAATCAAGGAGTCCAGTCCCTTATCTATAATTTCAGTTTCTTCTACAATATTCCTACAGTTGATTTCATGAAAACAGGTAAGAGTTCCTAGGAATGGAGGTATCATGAGAAAATAAGATAATGTTATTTTTGCTAAATTTTAGATGCGGTAGAGATGGAGATTTAAAAACCACGGGCTCCAAGGAAGCCTATGATCCGCCTCAAGCTGGCGTCTACGGGGGCTGCTCCTGTTCTTCATTAGTACAGATAATGTGACATGCAATTCAGACTCTGTTACAATGAGCACTATGGCAACCAGAATTTTTGCCTAATGAAACAATTGCCGAGCTTCAACCCACAGCCCTCTAATTCCACACACCAGTCATCCCAGCAAACTCAAATAAAAGAATCTGGACAGTTCATTGAAATTCACTGTGATCCTATTTGTCTCAGAATTAAAACCACATTAAGTGGGGATGTGTGACAGTTCATTTGGGCTCCTTTGCTTTGGCTTGCTGTGCGAATCAGGAATGGATACCAGGGCAATATTTAACCCAGTTGAACAGGAGTAAACACACGGAAACAACATCCAAGTCCTCTTCAAACTGCTTTGGCAACTGTGAGATTGAGGACAAGTAATGAAAGTGCTAAACACAAATAATTTCAATTCTTTTAAACGCTTCCTGGTTTCCGAGCGCAACTACTCAATATTTCTCCTATAGCATCAACATCACAATAAATTAATATATGTCATATGGTTGAAGTTTTTCAAGTCTTTACCATTTTCTCACTACCTCCTGTTCGGGGACCATGTGAAGCTTTGCAATATGAAGACACAGGGGAGCTTGGGAGGGCCTCTGGGATTAGGGAATCTGTGATTTTAATGCCTTGCATGATAAGAGAAGTTGTTAGCTTCCCATTTCATAAGGACAAAGCCAGACGACAGAAATTACGATTTGGGGGTTCAGAGAAGAGCAACACATGTTTATGCCCTTGAGAATAAACTTGGGAACATCTGGTAAGGACATGGAATGCATCTTTAGGAACCAGGGTTATCCTATTAACTAGAATGCAGAAGGGCAAAGTGGACGCTCTTTTGACACAAGCTTAGGTTTGTATCGCAGCTCTGCTCCCTAGAAGCTGTGTCCCCTTAGCCTACAGACCTCCCCTGATTGCCTCCCTGTAAGATCACCCGTAAAAGGGAGGAAACTCCAAACTCCCAGGATGTGGGAGGATCGCTGGGAGAAGATGGAGTAATGCATCCACAGCGGCCAGCTTGGTGCCTGACACAGACTCCTACTCAATGTGATTCTCTTCCCCCCTCAAGGAACACCTGGGTTTACACATGTGCACACAGAGTCCCTGGAAACAGTACATTCAAGCAACCAGTCTGGGGGCCTTTTAAAAAAAGAAGCATCCACAGGAACAGTTACGGGAATGATTGATTAACTTTAACCACTACAATTCATTATGAAGGCCAGGAGGGAAGATATTACTGTGACAAATTGCTCTGCTGTTTTTTTCTGTCTTTACATGAACACATTTGTCAGCACAAGAGGAGGAGAGAAAAATAAACAAAAGAAGTTCTAATGTCAAAGAGACCTCTTATTGATTTAGTGCTGCATGACTTTCTCATTCAGAATGAGACAAGATAGTCTCTACGTATGAGGATAGCCCTTCCCCAGGACAGGAGAATGGCCAGGTGACCTCAGGAGGTGGTTCCAGAGTATTGTCCCTCCAGCCCTCAGCTTCTGTAAACTGCACCCACCTCTTTTTTTAGCAGGGATGCTGGAAGAAAAGAGGGAGGAGGCAAAGATAAATGAAAGTAGTATTTCCTTCTTTGATGATGGCCTGAGTGTATGATGGCTAAGAACTTCAGCTTCAAAGTTGGAGAAATCTGGATTTGAATCCAAAATCAACTCCAAGTTCAAAGTGTAACTTTAGATCTATTTACGAATTGCTCTGAGCCTCAGTTTCTGCATTTATAAAATGGGCATAACACTACTTGCTTCTTAAAGATGGGGTAGATATTGAGTGAGACAAATGTCATTTATCGATGTCTGATATTCTATTATATTATATACTCTTCGGCTTCTTTGTGTATCATGTGTATCCCCACTCAATTATAATTAGGGTAGGAAAACTGTGTGTTTTGTTCACCCCTGTATTCTCAGCATCTAGGACTCTGTCTAGCACATAGTTGGCACTTTATTAAGATTGATTGGATGAATAAAGGGTTTAGCCCAGTGTCGTTATATAGTAAGATCTCAAGGTACGATGGCTTTCAAACATGCAGTGAAGGGGTGAAGGAATCTTTGCCTTGAGATCTGAGAAACCAACTTAGATTTTGCTTTGAAAGGCAGCATAGGAGAGTCAACAAGAATGTGAACTCTGATTCCACAACACCTGGGTTTAAATTCCACATCCCCACTTTTTAGCCTTGGGTGAGTTACCTGACCCCTCTGGGCCTCTGTCTCCTCAACTGTAAAACTGGGTTGGCAATAACAATAGCACCCACTTCAAAGAATGGTGGTGCACACGAGTGTGATGCTTGGCTCATTGTAAGGGTCTCATGTTCTTAGTTGGCCATGGGTGGAGTGAGCTGGCACGAAGAAGGGGCATGACGCAGCTGGCATCATCAGATCCCACGGGTCTTGAATGAGCGTCAAACATCACGGCCAACTAGAGTTCCAGAGGTGAGACCTGGGGCCTGGGCTGGTGTCAGGCCTGTGTATCCCATCCTGGGACTGGGGTTCACTGCAGTTCCACTCCCATGGCAGGTCTGGGGAGGGTCCTTCCCTGTGGACGAGGCCTCCTTAAAGGCACAGGGTCTCACACTGGGGTGGGCACCACGGAGAGCGCAAGGTGATTCTCACTCCCAAGGAGGGCTTCTTTGAGAGCTCTTGTCACCTAGCTCACCGCCCCGCACTCCAGGACTAAGAGCCTTTTATTACAAGATCCCAGGACACCTTTCCCCTTCCACACATGTGTGCCACGGGGGTGGTGACTTGCTCCATGTGTGTCTCTCCCGACAGACTCAGATCGTGAGGCCAGGGCCTGTGTTCCCTCCTCGAGGCCCAGCAGCCGGCACTGTCCCCGGCATGTCATATGGCTTCAATAAACAGTCTGTAGAAGGAAGGAAGGAAGGAAAGAAGGAGAGAGGGAGGGAGGGAGGGAGGGAATCAGTTTTATAGGCAAACAAGGAAAGTCTAGGAACACACAACATGTTTGGCTGAATTACACTTCCTGTGCCACGAATGTGCCTCTTTACTCTCTCTCTCTCTCTCTCTCTGCCTCTGTCTCTAATTCAATCCCTGCCGCTTGCATTTCAATAATGAAACACTGCAGGTATAAGCTATGCACCCGGATTTCCCACGCAGACTCAGACACACAGGAGGTGGGTGCACTTGGGTCAGGACGCCCCACGGAAGAGCCCCAGCTGTGACCACAGGGATTTGCAGACCCTGCACGAGGTTGGCTCCCACCTGACGGTGCCCCTCAGACCTGCACAGAACGTCCTTGTGCCCAAAGGTCTGGGGCCACTCTAAGGGGCGATAGAGCCGCGAGCAGCCAGAACCTGAGCCTCAGGAAGCCTGGCACGTAGCTTGCAGCCAGCACCGCAGACAGTGATTTATTTCAGAGGGATGTGTCTGCCTTCCAGCCGCACAGCCAGAGAAGCTTCTCTTCTCCACTGGCCAAGCACGTGAACGCGCACCACCCACACACAGACCCTCACACATACACCCACACGCTCAGACATAAACACACTCTCTCACACCCATACACGGAAACCCACACATGCCTTGGGTATACTTACACGCTCACACACAGACTTACAACTGCATGCGGTGCACACATGATCACCCTGGCCAAAGTGAGAGAAGAGAAAAAATGAAGCAGTGTCCTGGCCTTTCACCTCCACCCTCACGTGTGTGCCCTCCTTGCCGAGCTCTGAGCCCTTCCCATTAGGCAGCCACTGATGCTGACTGGCCCAGCTGGGCCTTGCGCGCCTTCCCATTTGGCCAGGCCTCCCTTGGCCAGGCCTCCCCAGCTGCCGTCTGCAGAACTCCCCACACCAGCCCCTTCGGACTGTTCCTCTTCATCCCTCTGTCTTTTCTTTTTTTTTTTTTCTGATAATAATAGTCATGAGCATTTATTGAGCTTTTTTTTTAATATCATTTTTTATTTTTATTTTTATTTTTATTGGGGTATAGTTGCTTTACAATGTTGTGTTAGTTTCTGCTGTACAACGAAGTGAATCAGCTATATGCATACATATATCCCCTCCCTCTTGGACCTCCCTCCCACCCTCATCCCATCCATCTAGGTCATCACAGAGCACCGAGCTGAGCTCCCTGTGCTATACAGCAGGTTCCCACTAGTTATCTATTTTACACATGGTAGTGTGTATATGTCAATCCCAATCTCCCAATTCATCCCCCTCCCCACCATGTCCACACATCTGTTCCCTAAGTCTGCGTCTCTATTCTTGCCCTGCAAACAGGTTCATCTGTACCATTTTTCTGGATTCCACATACATGCGTTAATATGTGGTATTTGTTTTTCTCTTTCTGACTTACTTCACTCTGTTTGACAATCTCTAGGTCCATCCACGTCTCTACAAATGACCCAGTTTTGTTCCTTTTTATGGCTGAGTAATATTCCATTGTATATATGCACCACATCTTCTTTATCTATTAGAGAAATGCAGATCAAAACTACAATGAGGTCTCACCTCACACCGGTCAGAATGGCCATCATCAAGAAATCTACAAACAGTAAATGCTGGAGAGGGTGTAGAGAAAAGGGAACCCTCTTGCACTGTTGGTAGGAAGGGAAATTGATACAACCACTATGGAGAAAAGTATGGAGGTTCCTTAAAAAACTAAAAATAGAACTACCATATGACCCAGCAATCCCACTACTGGGCATATGCCCTGAAAAAACAATAATTCAAAATGACACATGCACCCCAATATTCGCTGCAGCACTATTTATAGTAGCCAGGACGTGGAAGCAACCTAAATGTCCATCACCTCTCTGTCTTTCCCAGCGAGTGACAAACTCCCTGGTCTCCCTGTCCCCTCCAGTTCTTCCGCCCACCCACCCCCCGTCCCAGAAGGAGATGGGCTGCAGGGCCCCGGGGGAAGGAAGGAAGCGCACACACGGACTTCAGAGTCGACCGACACAGGTCCGGTTCTTGCCTGCTCGCTTTCTGTTTGTGCAGATTTGTGCAGGTCTGTCAGCCTGTCCTGATCTTGAATTTCCTCATCTGCAGACCATGATCCCTTGAATCTGGAATCAGTAAGTAAATGAGATAAGAAGCAGGAGAGACACAGCGGGCACTCTGTACCTGTTCACGTCTTCACTCTGCTCTCTCTTCCCCAGGTGAAGCCCTCCATCTGCGCCTGGGTCCCTCTCCTTCAAAACACGAACCTTTCTGTCTACTTGGGCTTCTGCCCCTTGACCTGTAACCAGGCCATAATCTTCTGCTTCCTAAAGAAAGCTTCCCTTGACGACGCCTCCTCCATCACCCACCCTCTTCTCATCATTTACTATACAGTAATTTCCCTGCATATGAACAAGTTCCATTCTAAGAGCGCGCTTGTAAGTCCAATTTGTTCGTTAAGTCCAACAAAGTTAGCCTAGGTACACAACTAACACAATTGGCTATATAGTACTGTACTGTAATGGGTTTATAATACTTTTCACACAAGTATATTATGTCTGCTGAAATAAATATAGATAGTAGGGATGCAAAGAAATAAAGACCACACATAATACTGAACTTAGTTTTAACAAATGTGGTCACAGTGAAGTAATTGGATTAAAAAGATGGTATCTGATTTTTACCTATCAACCCAATATCTCTAATATCTAATGTACATTCCTATTCAAAATTCTTCAGAGTGAAATTATTTTATGGGCTTGAAATATAATTTTTAATGTCTTTATTGAATTTGTTACAATATTGCTTCTGTTTTATGTTTTGGTTTTCTGGCCACGAGGCATGTGGGATCTTAGCTCCTGGACCAGGGATCGAACCCACACCCTCTGCATTGGGAGGCTAAGTCTTAACCACTGGACCACCAGGTAAGTCCTGAAATATTTTATTCTAAGGTTGCGTATTCCAAGAAGTTCTGAACTAGTACCAAAGAAATGAACACTTCTATTTTTTACTGGTACGGTACTAATGTACTCTATACATTACTGTAAGTAAAGTACACAAAAGCACAACCACTTGTAGAGGATGCACGCACGTGACAATGTACGCCAGACACGTGAACTAACTTACGTGGTTGGACACGCAAATGCACGTTCACATCTTTGAAAGTTTGCAACTTGAAGGTTCGTATGTAGGGGACTTACTGTATTAATACAATATTTACAATATTGCTCTTCAGCTCCTGCTTCCTCCTCTCCTGCACATCACAATGAGGTTTCCACCTACTCCACCTCCTGTCTCTTTAAATGACACTTGCTCATGGCTTCCCTAGGGTCTTCCGCGCCCAATTCAATTGCATCCCATCCAGGCCTCCTGGTGCTGGTGCCAGCACCGCCCCCTTCAGCTGGGGGTAAGGGTGGAGGAGTGGGTGGCCAGAGCAGAGGCCTGACTTCCAATCCCAGCTCAGCCACTCACCAGCTGTGCCACCTTGGGTCACTCACATTCCCTCTCCAGGCCTCAGTTTCCTCATCTGTGAAATGGGGCCCCAAGGAGCACCTGCCGTACTGGGCGGTGGTTTTGAGAGCTACATGAGGTAATGCACGCTGGGTGTTTCCCATGTAACAAGCACTCAATCATCATTATCTCTTATTTTGACCCTTCAAATCTTCTCCTCCCCAGAACCTTGAACCTCCGACCTCCCCTGGTCCTCCTCATCATGGCTTTTTTTTATCCTTTCAATTTTTAACTTGGAAATACACCATCTATGCAATACAGTATAATGTGTGTATAGTTTGAAACATGGTCTTTTTTTTTTTAACTTTTTTATTATGGAAAATTTCAAACAACGCAAAAGTGGAAGGAGTAGTATAATAAATCCCCATGAACCCGTCAACCGGCTTCAAGAATTACCAACACAACATTACTGTGGCCTCGTCATGTCCTCCCCAGTGCTCGTACATGGATGTTCTGCAGGGCTCTGTCTTCAGGCTCCAGGGTGTGTGCTAGAAAACCCGATCCCTTCCACAGCCGCCACCCTCCTCTCCTCTCAGAGGACGCCACCTCCAGGCCTCTGGCCCCGGTGCCTCTCTCGGGTCCCAGGTCTGCTATGAGACTTTTGCACATCTCTACCCGGACAGGGGCTCCCACTTCCTGGGTTTAGATTGCCATCTTTGGTCTTCGAGCAGGGAGCTGCATGATCGGGCTATTCTTTACTAAGAGTCGCTGGAGGAAACGGGCTGGAACTGGCAGCCCTGATGAGGAGACCGCTGCTGATAGGGCCAGGGAAAGGGGGACTTTCCTCAGTAACCATTACCGAGCTCACTATCTTGTTGGCTCTAACGGCAGTCCCGCAAGGTAAGTGGTATTAACCCCATCTCAAAGATGGGGGGGATGGAGAGGCAGCTAACCCCAACCCTGTCACTCCACACCTGAAACAATACCTTTTTTTTTTTTTTTTGGCCGTGCCACGCAGCTTGTGGGATCCTTGTTCCCTGACCAGGGATCGAACCTGCGTCCCCCCGCATTGGAAGCGCTGAGTCTTAACCACTGGACCGCCAGGGAATTCCCAACAATATCTATTTTAAACATGATTTTCTCTAGGCACTATGCCAGTTACCTTACCATTTTAATTGTTCCAGTGACCCTAAGTAGGAATGATTCCCATTTTACAGATGTGTAAACAATTTCAGTGACTTTCTCAAGGTTGGGCTGGTACCAAGTTGAATTCCACTGATGAAAAGAGTGACCTAAATAAGGTTACTGTCAAATAGTCAGCTAAGCTCCCTCCTTGTCTCCCTTTTTCCTCCCTCCTCCCCTCTGTACCTGCCACACTTACCATGCATGCACATAGATAACAATTCTGAAGAGACCCAGTTTCTGGAAGATAAGACAGACTCTATGCCATAAGCACCCCTGCTAGAAAGGCTGACAGAGCCATGCCCTGGAGTGCAAATCTATGCAAGGGTGTCTTTTTATACCCATCCTTAAGGAGAAACCTAGACTTTTAGACTATACTTCTTTGAGGCCAGTTACAAAAACTCTTCAAACCAAAAAAAGCAGCTCTGTATTTCATAATCTAGTAAATTTCATGGTTTACTGCAATCTTCCACAGATAGCAAAAGATAATTTCAAGGAAATTGTCCTTTGCTTATGAAACAGATATTACTTTGATTTTCTTTGAAGAAGCAGACTTTTAGTTCCATAAAAATAGTGTAAGCAATGCAACAGTTGACTCAGTAAGCCTGGGTTTACTTCTGAGTAAAGCCAGTGCAAGTGGTTTCCAAGATACAACACTGCACCCCGCAATTTCAGATTTAGGTAAAATTTGAAGCAAAATGGTTTGTAGAAAGAGCACTGTCACAGAAATGAGAAGCCTACAGTTAAAGTGCCATCTCCCCTACGTGCATGACTCTTTGTAAAATGAGAACGGCAATACTCATTTCTCATCATTCCTGCGGATACAGGAAAACACCCAAAATTTTTCTTAAAAAAATTTTTTTGAATAGTAATACATTCACATGGTTAGAACTTCAAAAAGTACAGAAGGGTATATAGTGAAAACTCTTCCTCCCACTCTATTTCTCATCCTCCAAATCCCATCCCTCTGCAAAGGGTAATCACTGTTATTAGTTACCCTTCTAAAGATGTCTTATGCATATAGATAACAATACAATGATATATTCTTTTTAGCACCTTAGTTTTTAAACAAATAATAACATACTAGACACAATTTCTGTGCTCAGCTTTCTTCACTTAATGTGGCTGTTAAAACTTTCAAGTGATGCACAAATGCAAGGAGTTATTATTATTATTTTAAAATATTATCTCAATAATGTACAATGATAATTATGAAGATTAATTTTTCTTAGAATTTAGAAAGGAAAAAAGAGGAAACTTTAGTATAGTAAAGCTTGGGTGCTTTAATGAAATAATTGTGTACAGAATGTATGTGCCACATATTGCAAATTTCTCTAAATTTACTTTGAATACTCCCTGAGTCATAAATAACTAATTAGCAAAAACACTTTACATACAAAGGACGCTTTCCCGCTCCGCTGCGACACTGGACCACAGAGCTGTCTTGTGTTAACAGTGCCACCTAGAGGCAGAAGGTCATCCCCACTACAGTATTTCTTCCCCAGCTGATTTATTCTTTGCTTATCTACACCTCAGGAAATCCACTTCCTACACATAGACACATTCATAGCTCTTCTTTTGATTTCCTTGCTTTCTTTCTGTCTTTGAAAACTGTTGAACACAGGAAAATCAATTCATTTCCTTTTTTCTACATTTTAATTTCCATTACAAACTGACACCAAGTGTGGCCCAAGGGAATTCTTTTGGGTCCCTTGAAAGGAAAGTCATCAGTTTTCAAGTGGCCTCATACAGAATGAGAAGCAAGTGGATCCTCGGGTCCTGTGAAGGGACCAAAGCCCTCTTCAGACCATCAATCCTAGTGGTCTTCGAGATTGAGTGTGCATTGGCATCATCTGAGTGGGCTTGTTAAGATCCACAGTAGGCTTGAGGTGCGTTTCTAACAAATTCACAGGTGAAGCTGACACAGTCTCCTGTGCTGGACGCTGTGCTGCCCAGATCCTCGCTCCAGCCCGGAAACGCACGGTCCCCCGGCCACAAGAGTGTTGGTGGCTGAGGCTCTCCGGTGATCTGCTCTCTGGGAATTGCTTTCAGCTGAAGAAAGCCTTCTCTCCCAAAGCCACACCATGCCCCAGAGGCAACACCTCTGAACACTATTCCCTGCAGAGGCAGGAAGGCCCTGTCCCTTGCTTCAAGGTGGGACAACACCTCCAGAGATGCCCTTGTGCTGGGCCCAGCTCTCGCCTGCAGCTGCGCTGTGGTCCACATCCTCCTCCTGCTCTGTCCTCCCTCCTCCCTCCTCCCTCCTCCAGGCTGCTGACCCTATGGGCACTTCCCCATAAACCCTGCAAACAAATCTCTGTCCCATGGTCTGACTCCTGGAGACCGTAACCCAAGACACCTTCCTGAAACTAAAATTTTAGCCTTGAAATACAGAGAAAACTATGTAAACAACAATGTGAAAGCGCTTTGTAGATTTTGTCATGCTGTCTTTATGTAAAGGACCTTTATAGTTACTACATGTATCATTTTTTCAAATTTGTCTTACGCTATTTGTTATTACAAATAGAGAATGTTCCAGCTAATTTACAGAAGTTTAGCCTCAGGAATTTGTAAGTTCACTGAGCATTCCAACCCCACATTAATCACATGCTTTCTAAAGTAAGGACCCTTTCTTTTAAAAGCAGCAACTCGTGTGATTTTTCACTTTTAGTGCAAATATGAAGAAATACTCTATTCATTCTTTTCACAAATATTCATTGAAGTCCTCTGGGCTTAGCACTGTTGTGGGTGCTGAAAATGCAGCGTATATGGAGATTCCATTCTAGTATTAAAAATAAATAATTATGTCTGCATAATGACAAGTTCTGCAAATGAACTAAGATAAGTGATGTGCATAGACAGTGACTTCCAGGAGTTGAAATACTCCCTGAGCTTGTATAAAGCACAGGTCTCAAGAGCATTATGGACTGGACCTCCAGAGCTGGGCTAGGATGGCGAATGCTGCATTGCTCCTGTGGATCACATGAGAGTTTAGTTTTACAGTTCTACAGATATTTATTGCATGCCTACCCTATGTCAGTAGTGGTATTGAAAAGGCTTGAACTTCCAAATAAAGCAGCAACAACAGGGATAGAAGTGTGGGTACCCTAGGGAATAGCCCTTGACCTAGTTGGTAGAAGAAGATAGTCTTCTCTGGTGGGTGATAGTCCTCACCCACCAGAGAAGGTGGGTGAGGTCAGTGAGTCTCACACTTGAGCATGAATTAGAATCACCTGGAGGACTGGTCAAATCACAGATTACTGGACCTCCATCCTTCCTCCTCCCTCTGAGGTTTTCTCTTGCAGTAGATCTGGGGTGGGGCCTGAGAATTTGCATATCTATCACCTTCCTATGCTCATTAGCACTGTGTTCGTTATTATTATTATTTTTAAAATAACCACTGCCCTTTGCTACCAGACTCCTCCCTCCTTAGGTTTTCCTCAAGCAAGAAGTCGATTTTTCCACCCCATTGAAATCAGGCTGGGCCTGTGACTTGACCTGGCAATGAAATGTAAACGCAGGGATGGTGTGTCACTTTGGAGCAGAAACCCTAAGAGCCATTATGTACTCCTGCCATCTTTCTCTTCCCCTCTGTCAGGAGACAGGTATATCCCAAATATGGGGCTGCTCATTCAGCCTGGGTCCTGTAATGAAGAAGAACTGAAATCTATCTGCACTGATTCATGATGAACGTGCAACACAGGACATAAACAAACCTTTGTTGTTATAGGCAACTGAGGTTTGGGGATTGCTTGTTAGTGCAGCATATGATGGTAAACTGATGGATACAGAAGACTTCCTAGAGAACATGATACTGAGTAGAGTTTTCAAGGTGCATTGTCCAGGCAGAGAAGAGGCGTTTGAGATGGCAGGCAGGCTATGTGGGGTATCTAGTGCATAAAATACTTCAGTATAGAAAGTGATGGGAGAGGTAGGCAGGAGCCAAACCACTGACTCTCGCATGTCAAATTTCATCCTCTAGAGACCAGATGACAAAAACCTCAAATGGAACATGCCCCAAACAGAGCCTTAGATACCAGTCCCTATCCCCAAGCTGTTCTTTCTAAAGTCTTCTCCAATAAATTAAACAGTACCAACACTTACCCTGTTCCTCAAGCCAAAAATCCAAAAGTCATCCCTGATCAACTTGTGTCAATCTCTCACTCCTCATCAGCAAGTCTGGTTGGCTGCACCTACAAACACAAGCTCAGTCCTTTCCAAATCCACTGCCTCACCCTGGCCCAGCCACCAGCGTCTCCCCCTGGAATCATTGCAACTATCTCCTGTCCAATCTCCTTGTTTCCAGCCTTGCTTCCCTGTGGTCCATTCTCCACATTGCAGCCAGAGCGAGCTCCTAAAAGTATAAATCAGATGATGGATAATGTCATCTCCCTGCTTGCAATCTTCCAGAAGCTTCCCATTATATTGAAAATAAAACCCAACATCCTTATTGTGGCTGATAAGTCGCTACATAACCTAGCCTCTGCCTACGTCACCAATTTCTCCTCATACCAAATTCCCTTGTCCAGTTCACTAAGTTCAAGCTACCCTGGCCTCCCTTCGCACTGCAAGTTCCCTCTGTCAGAAATGCTCACCCTCAGTTCTCCATGCACCATATCCTCGGGGGAGCCTTCCCTGGCTACCCAAACTCAAGCAGTACCTCTGCTCCTAAGTTGAAAATCTTTCTTCATTACGCCTATTGCTGTTTGAAATTATTTTATGTACTTGCAAGCGATTGCTATTGCTATCTGCACATTCATTAGAATAGAAGTTCCAAGACATCAGGTCTAAGACTTTCATGAATTCATTTGTTCACACATCCACTCAACAAATATTTATTAAGCATGTAGTATGTACAAGACATTGTCCCTTCTGGGGACAATATTTCAGCCATGAGCCACTGCCTTGGCACATTCAAGTTGCTTAATAAATATCAGTTGACTAAATAAATAAATGAATAAACCAAAGGGTAGAAAAAAGATTGGATCAGAAAGAAGTATATAGGTCACATATACATTGCTAATGAGAAAACTGAACTTTAATAATAAAACAACAAAATGCTAATTTAGACTGGCTGAGACATCCAGATCAAACAGCATTGGTCCCAGAGAAAATGAGCTAGGAAAGGCTCCCTCATTGGGACTTCTGAAAGTATACAAGAATCAGTAAAATGGAGAACATGACTCTGCATAAGCAGCATGAAAATACCACGCACATGTTCTTCTATTAGCAGGATAACTACTCGGTAACTTATTAGGAATAATTTATTAAGTGCTTTCCTTGACAAAGGAAAGGAAACTGTATTGTAATTAGCCACACTCGCACTACTAATTCCTAACAATAATTTTATGTCCAGGATGTAATGAATCTTTCAGGAATTTCAAAAACTGCTACAAGTTGAAGTCAATTTTGAGACAGCAAAGCAACAGTGTTTGTGTGGGTTGAAATGTGGTGGCTGGTTCCAGCCAGGAACTCCAAAGTTTTCCTGATTTCGGATACAGGTATATTTTTCCCATAACATACTATCACTTCTATGTGAAGTCATATGTACCTTCTCCCTCTTCTTTCCATTACAAGGAGTAGTGAAGACATAAACCGATTCCAGGTACAGCAAAATCTCAATAATTCAGGCTCACCCTGGAGAAAGCCAAGGGCAACGATGGCCGAGCCTGAATTCTAGAGGAAGGAAGTGGTGTATGCTTTTTAAAAAGGTACATCCAATATTAACCAAGTATTGACTTTTGCTAGTACCTGGGGGGAGGACTCTAAATTAATGTCGGATTAAAATGACTAACAATGGCATATTGCAATTGATTTGTCCTCTTAGGGAGGATAAACATTTTCTTCTACAAGATTAGTTATATTGGTACGTGTGTGCTCGCCGGCGGTCCTCGTTCTCTCCATGTACCTGAGGGACGCGCGGCCACCCCCGGCCGGCGCTGCAGACCCCCAGGAGCCCGGCCCCGAGGTGTGAGATATTTCAGTCAAAGGAAGAAATAGCTCTTCTCCTAAGATGGAATCTGTTGTTTGGGAATGTGGTTGATCAACTTGATATGTTGGCCAAGTGGTGCCCTATGTAATAAAATGAAAAGAAGAGGCAAGATGATGTCATTTTCCCATATTGTGAAACCGAAAACAAATGCCTTTTGTGAGACCAAGCTAACAAACTTCTGACGGCGCAAAGAGCATTTCTGTTTGAAGAACTTAACAGTAAGATAGAAGTACTTTCAAGCTGAGACCTGCAAGTGTATAAAGATCTAAAATACGTATTGAGTAGGCCTGATCATCTGAATCTCATTCAGTCGAGGAAGCACGGCTATGAGTT
The DNA here is from genome assembly GCF_949987535.1 of Balaenoptera acutorostrata. Lineage (NCBI taxonomy): Eukaryota > Metazoa > Chordata > Mammalia > Artiodactyla > Balaenopteridae > Balaenoptera > Balaenoptera acutorostrata. Next base: position 33,302,327 of record NC_080066.1, on the reverse strand, counting down.
GGATCGTCTTCATTCTGTGGCCCTTGTCTATGTTTGTGGGGCGTATAGGTGGACACAGTTTGTTTTCTTGTGAACCTATTACCTTCAGGATGTGCCAAGATTTGCCTTATAATACTACCTTCATGCCTCATCTTCTGAACATTATGACCAACAGACAGCAGCTTTAGCAGTGGAGCCATTCCACCCTATGGTGAATTTGGATGGTTCTCGGGATTTCCGGCCATTTGTGCACTCTATGCTCCTATTTGTATGGAATACGGACGCGTCACACTTCCCTGCCCTAGGCTCTGTCAGTGGGCTTACAGAGAGTGTTTGAAGCTCATGGAGATGTTTGGTGTTCCTTGGGCTGAAGGTATGGAATGCAGTAGGTTCCCAGATTGTGATGAGCCGTATCCTCGACTTGTGGATGTGAATTTAGCTGGAGATCCTACTGAAGGAGCCCCAGTGGCAGTGCAGAGGGACTATGGTTTTTGGTGTCCCCGAGAGTTGAAAATTGATCCTGATCTTGGCTATTCTTTTTCACACGTGTGTGATTGTTCACCTCCTTGTCCAAACATGTACTTTAGGAGAGAAGAACTTTCATTTGCTCCATATTTCATAGGATTGATTTCAATCATTTGCCTCTCTGCCACATTATTTACTTTTTTAACTTTTTTGATTGATGTCACAAGATTCCATTATCCTGAAAGACCTATTATATTTTATGCAGTCTGCTACATGATGGTATCATTAATTTTCTTTATTGGGTTTTTGCTTGAGGACCGAGTAGCCTGCAATGCATCTAGCCCTGCACGGTATAAGGCTTCCACAGTGACACAAGGATCTCATAAGAAAGCCTGTACCATGCTTTTAATGGTACTCTATTTTTTTTACTATGGCTGGCAGCATTTGGTGGGTAATTCTTACCATCACGTGGTTCTTGGCAGCTGTGCCAAAGTGGGATAGTGAAGTTATTGAGAAGAAAGCATTTCATGCCAGTGCGTGGGGCATCCCTGGAACTCCAACTATCATCCTTTTAGCAATGAATAAAATTAAAAATGACAATATTAAAAAAAAAGATTACTTATATTGTTTTCTTAACTCATTTTTTCAGAATACTTAGGCAAAATTCAACCCAGGTCCAGTCCATCTGTATGCAAACTTTGGATTTGTGGGTCTGAATTAATATTTTATCATAAAACTAAAAAGCATTCTTATACCCAGCATGGTATAGTCTCTCTAACGTTCTCCAAGATCTCGTCAGAGACCTCTTTCTGTGTTTAGGTGTCAAGATATTAATTGCTTTTTCCAATGTGTCGTGACTCGTGTTTAATCACTTTTCTTTAATGACTCAAGCTGGGAACTCAGTGATGTTTGTGAGTGGCAGGATGACATAAAAGAAGCTGGGTGAATTCTCTCTTCACCATCCTCCATGATATGATTTCACAAGCTCAGGCTTCTGCCCAAGTAAGCTATCATTCACTTACTTCATGGCGAGAAATGCCTAACGTCTCAGTGTTGAAAAAATTATGTCAATGTTGTGCTTACACAAGAACAGATGACAGGACAAATGGAGCAGAATAAAAAGTCCAGAAAACCATATATACTTTCAACAGACTAATGTCAAAGGGGGAAAGATGAACTTTCTAACAAATAGCACCGATCAATGGATATACAAATGGGGAAGAAACGTATCTTAACCCCCTACCTCATACCAGGTATAAATATCAATTCCAAAAAGAGTACATTATTTTTTTTTATTATATTTATTTATTTATTTTTGGCTGTGTTGGGTCTTTGTTGCTGCGTGGGGGCTTTCTCTAGTTGCGGCGAGCAGGGGCTACTCTTCATTGTGGTGTGCAGGCTTCTCATTGCGGTGGCTTCTCTTGTTGCGGAGCACGGGCTCTAGGCGTGTGGGCTTCAGTAGTTGTGGCTCGTGGGCTCTAGAGCGCAGGCTCAGTAGTTGTGGCGCACGGGCTTAGTTGCTCTGCAGCATGTGGGGTCTTCCCAGACCAGGGCTCAAACCTGTGTCCCCTGCATTGGCAGGCGGATTCTTAACCACTGCGTCAGGGAAGCCCCCCCAGGAAGAGTACATTATTAATAATGCCATTTGCTGCAACATGGATGGACCTAGAGATTGTCATACAGAAGAGAGAAGAGATTGTCTCTCTCTGAAGTCAGACAGAGAAAGAGAAACATCATATGATATCGCTTACATGCGGAATCGAAAAAGAAATGATGCAAATGAACTTACAAAACAGAAACAGACTCACAGACTTAGAGAACGAACTTATGGTTACCAGCAGGGAAAGGTGGGGGGAAGGGATAGGGAGTGTGGGATTGACATGTACACACTGCTGTATTTAAAATGGATAACCAACAAGGACCTACTGTAGAGCACAGGGAACTCTGCTCAATACTATGTAACAACCTAAATGGAAAAAGAATTTTAAAAAGAATAGATACATGTATATGTATAACCGAATCACTTTGCTGTACACCTGAAACTAACATAACATTATTAATCAACTATACTCCAATATAAAATTAAAAGTTACAAATATAAAAAAATAATTTTAAAAAAGAAGTACAGATCTAACCATGAAAAATAAAACAATAAAGCTCCTTAAAGAAAGTATACAGCATCTTCATGACATTGGAGTCTGTATAGATTTCTCAAACAGGACTCAAATTGCCAATCATCAGAAGAAAATGATACATTTTTATGTTAAAATAGAGAACTTTCATTGATCAAAAAGACAACATTAAAAGAGTAGAAAATGCAGCTCACAGAATGGAAAATCATATTTATAATGTATATCTGACAAATAACTCATTTCCAGAATTTGTAGAGAATGTCTACAAATCAATAAGAAAAAGACAAAAACCTAATAAAACTGGCAAAAATGTGGACAGGCACTCCACAAAATATGAGATCTAAATGGTCAATAAACATACAAAAAGGTAGCAAGTCTTATTAGTGACCAGAAAAACTCAAATTAAATACACAATGAGCTACCCCTACACACCGAGCAGAATGGCTCAAATGAGAGACAGACAGTATCAATGGCTTAGTAGGATGTAGAGCAAGTGGAACTCCCATATATACTGCTGATGGGACTGTAGGTTGGTAGAACCATGTTCAAAAACTTTTTGGCAGTGTCTACTAAAGCAAAACATAAGCACATCTCATGATCCAGCGGTTTTACTCCTAGGTATACCCATTACAGAAATGCACATACAAGCATATTCATAGCCCCAAGCTGGAAGCTACCCAAATGTCCATCAACAGTGGAATGAATAAATAAATCGTGCTATATTCACAATCAGTGCAATGAGAATGAGAAAACTACAACCACACACCACAGCACGGATGTTTTTCACAACATTATGTTGAGTGACACAAAAGAGTACATACTGCATGAAATGTATTCACACAAAGCTTTAAAACAGGCAAAACTACCATGTGCCTTTAAAAGTCAGGACAGTTGTTCTTCTTTGCAAGGTTTTTGCTGGAAGGGGGCCTGAGGGAGGTTTTTGGGGTGCTTGAATGTTCTGGTTTTTGATCTGGGTGCTGATTACATGGATGTGTTCAATTTGTGAAAAAGCATCAAGCTGGATGCTTATGATCTGTGCGTGAAACTGACAACTTATAATTCATGCATAGAATAAAATCTCATGGCATGCTATTTTATCATTTTTCAGTTTATTTTCGATTATATTTGGAGAGGCAGATTTCACATGATAGCTTCAAACCAACCATTATACATTAACCAAATTTTACACAAGCCATTTGAAAAAAGATCTAAAAATGTGCTTAGTTATTGGTATTATATAACAATGATCAAGCACCAAGAGTGTGCTGAGAGCTTTTCAGAACAAACATAGAAAAGACGAGTCCCTGCCTTCGTGGATACCCATTCCTTTAGAGTCTTGCGCATAAAACTTCACCTAATATTTCACACCCCTTTACTCATAAGGCATAAATAAGGAAGTTTGTTGCATTTCTCATTGTTACTTAATAAATATTTAATACCCTTTTCCCCAAGTATACCAACTATTACTAATATTTTTGCCTTTAAATACAAATTTCCGAAGTACAATATACAGTATACTCTGATTTGGTATTCACACAGTTGACCACAATATTCTTGCAGGTTGGTTATAATATGAAGCATGTTGAATTTCAACATTCACACATTTTTATACCACTTAACAGAATCATTTACTATTGGCAGAGCTTTTTTTGTTAAGAAAAATGAGGTGCCATTGCTCTTAGATTGATAAACTGTAAACAAAAACAGCACTGCCTTGATTCCAATAAGGGTATCAGAACTTACGGCACATTCAGAACAGTGAATTTTAGCACATCTATCAAGCTAGCCTTGCAGATACCAACCACATAGCTGCATGCCCTAAAATACTAACAATTTATGATCAGCTAGTAATGGGTGATATAAGTATGATTTGCTTGACTGTATTTTCCGTTTAAAGGAGAGGATACTGGTGTAAAATATCTGAAAACTGTGAGCTCGGAAATTTTTTTGCTTCTCTGCAAGGCTGTGTTCCAAGCAAATTCAGACTGAAAAAGAGGATGAAATGATTCCAACTTTAATCATTGGCTAAAGAGATCTAATTTCAAAACAATCCCTTAACGACATCTGATTGTTCATTTTTTTTAATGCAAGAGAAATGAAGTGAATTTTGATAGTGTAGTGATTTTCGGTTTCGGCACAAGAAATCATACGTCATGTGAAAATGCCAGAGAGCGTGGTAGAAGCTGGTGCCCACTACAGAAGTCAGGCCAGTCCCTGTGTCACCTCCAGGGAGCTCACAGCAGCAGGAGATTAGAGGCAGGTTTTAGAGGGATGGGTAGATGCTTCCCTCCCGGCCAGACTCTGGTCTTGACCCTTTCTGCAAATAGGATGGAGGAGCTGGAGTGAGTCTGGGGTCCAGGGAAAGAAGGTATAACAAGCTTGGGATCAATGGAGAGAAAGGACCCAACTGTGAACTTCACCTTATCTAGATTCCAAGACCCCAAGCATCCATCAGGATTCAAGCCGTGGATAATCCCTTTCCAGAGGAAATCACCTTGCCTTTGGGCCACCACTGTGTGGTTTCCCAGGGGTATTATCAGGTCTGGATGTTTCCATTATATGGCAATGATGCTGAGCTGAATTTTAAAGCTACACTGGACTTAGAGCAAGACTAAATTTCTTTGACAATCTCCCCAGATATGAAAAGAGGAGAAGAAAATTCTACAGAGTCCCTTCTCTTCTATGCGTGGGGTGGGGCTTAGAGTCATGCCCTCCCTATGGAGCTAGGCACGTGGCCCCAACAGGGCCCATTAGGAATAGATTCACCCAAGGGCAGTGGCAATAGTGGTTTGGTCCATCCACCATGATCCTACCTGGCAAATGAAGGAGTCTGAATGGGATTTGACAAATTTTTCTTATCCTGGGTAACTGCATCTCCACTTCTCTGCCAATCATAGAGCAAGAGATTGGGAACTACCTATCTCTGCTGCTCTCGTGGCTTAACCTGTGATAAAGGTGAGGGTGGCAGGAATGGGATGTGTTCTAGAGCCGTACTGGTTGGGAGGAGAGCAGGGATGGCAACACCCAACTGCCGAGGGTATTAACCTAGAATCCCTTTGGGGGTGAAAGAAACAACCTTATTGAATGTGCCCAACCCAAAACAGAGCACCAAAAGACTAAAATTCTGACAGTAGACAGTAATATATATTTCTTTTCATTTTCAATTATAAATCCTCAGTTTTCCATACTAAGGCTTAAATTGCAGTCACCTAGCTGAAAATCTGTACATAAACATGAGACTAGAAATAGATGACATGAAGACCTCTAAAGATGAAGGTTCACTACAGATGAAAGCATCCATCCCTTATTTATTAACAACATGAAATGTTCTGACTACCCTTTACAGTGAACAATAGGATTAGACCCAGCAAGCTAAGCATTATTTGGAAGTTTTTAGGATGGATGCTGAACGCCTATTGCTTTAAAATCTGAGATGCTTCCCAAACCTCTCTTTCAGGAGTGTATTATATCATCCAGAGTGATGATTCTTACTACCAGTATTTATTTATAATCCACCTTGTTCTCAGAAGAATTAAGGTAGCTAGTTTCTATCAATCGTTTTTCTTTAACCTGTAACAAGACATTAGGATCAAATGCCGAAAAGGATTCTTTCCGTCCAATTATGTCAAAGCACCATTCAACAGGTGGAAACTGAGATCAAATTCTAATGAAATTACAACGGCTTCCTTACACTGGAGAAACCTTGCTCTCAAGTTATTTTACAGAGATGACAATAAACCAAACTTAGGTATTTAGATAGACAGTATAGATAGATAGATAGATAAACGGTTAAATAGATCTTTTTTTTTTTTTTTGCACAGCTGACAAGTATTCAGAACTCTGGAGTAGGTGTTGGGGTAGTTGAGAATACCTCACAGCCTTTATCATATTATTGACAAGCTTTCAAAAAATTTTTAAAGCCATTGGAAATGGCTGGTATTAGTGGTGCACGGAAACCATGGTTTATAGTTAGAATGTCAAAGTTCAGTCATTGTCTCTACTTTTCAAGGCACAAGGACAAGTTCCAAATTCTTCAACTCATGTGTGAGAAGCAGAGCAACGGGTACCACCAGGAGACAGAAGATTAAGGAGAGGAACCACACACCAAAGCAAGAATGGGAGGTCCTTTGGGATGCCATGACTTTCAGATATTGATTGTACATCGTTAGCAAGCAACTCTCCCACACCTTGAGGTGGGTAGAGGAAGGTCTCCTGGCCTGAATACCTTGGCCTATTAAGCAGAGAGCACACTTCATGCCACGCCTGATTTGGCAGTCCAGCACCTTCCTACCCTGGGCACCAGGAAGAAGGTCCAGAACATTTCCATGAAGATCTGCAATGAAGATCGTAATGATGACAGAAGGGCAAGAATGAAAAGCCGGTAGCCCTTGATAAAAGTCAGCGGAGAAGTAACCCCCTTTATGGATACATACCCTGTTTCTTTGCCTGCGATGATCTAAGAACATTAAGGGAAAGAGAATCCATGCTTTTTTTTTTAATTCTTATCTCGCTATCTCCCTTAGCTTCCCTAAAACAGGCATGGATTAACCATCTCCTCTATAACATATTTCCCGCCGTGAAATTTCATCAAAATGGAAAGAATCCAACCAATTAAACTTCCTCTTTTTTTTGCTTGGAATTCAGTTTGTATCTACTGGTAGTCCATTACATTCTTTTGGTAGGAAAAGATATTGCACTTCTTAAAATTCATCCATGTAATTAAGTCAAAGCTAATAGGTAGGTAGATATGTCTCTAGAATGTATACTTTCTGAAGACCATTGTTAGCATTTGCAGAAAAGCCTCCGTGATTTCTATTTCAACAAACTGTGGCCCCACTGGCACGTGATTTTAAACTACAGAGGGAGACGTCGGTGGTCATGAGCCGCAGGCAACATTGCATGTCCAGCGGCTCATGATTTCATTGTGCAGATGGGCACGACGATGACCAGAATGACTGTGCACGTGGCTGCAGCGATCAGAGCAGCGATCTTGCAGACCTTGGCTCGTCTGAACTCGGCTTCTTTCCTTTTTAGTAATGAGTCGTAGCCTGGAGTATAAATATCTTCCATCCAGTATTCTAAGTTGTTTGGGTTTAAAGATTCTTGAGTCTAAAAGTGAAGAGAAGATGTTAGAAATATGGTGAATATGTGCAACAGGTTCAAGACGTTCTGACAATCATCACCCCTGAAGCATCTCAGAGCTGTCTGCAGCTTGCAGGGGAGATGACTGAGGAGTCCAACGCTGCCCACCAGCCCCCCCTTAGGTGGACCACCGAGGACTCGGGCTCCCGCACATCCCAGATTGTACCTGCCCCTCTCCTACAACAAAGGTCATGATGGGGGACTTCCCTGAAGGCGCAGTGGATAAGATTCTGTGCTTCCAATGCAGGGGGCCTAGGTTCGATCCCTGGTCAGGGAACTAGATCCCATATGCATGCCACAACTAAGAGTTTGTGTGCCACAACTAAGGAGCCCATGTGCTGCAACTAAGGAGCCCATGTGCTACAACTAAGGAGCCCGCCTGCCACAACTAACACTCAGTGCAACCAAATAAATAAATAAATAAATATTTTTTAAAAACAGGTCACGATGGTCTTGACACAGGAAAACCCAGCGATTTCCTGGGAGCAAGCAAAATAGGGCCGAGACAAACAAGACTCTACGCCTCAAGGGCGTACGGCCAAGAACAGGCTGGCCCTGCTGCGTGGGAAGCAGGGAAAGTCACTGAAAAATATTCTCCACTAACGGTCCCTAAGAACAGAGCTGTTTAAAGCAAGGCTATTGTATTACTCTGATTTGCTTCCGAGTTCTTCAGTAAAGCCTCTACTGAAAAATCAAAGGCACCTCCCAGATAAGCAGTTCAAACAAAACATAAAATATTTCCATTTCAAACATCTGTCAGGCCACTGCTCACAGGCCAGGTCTACAGACCAGTGGCAGGCCACCCCCATGCCAGGTGCAGGGTCCCCAGTGGGAGAGACCCCCACCCACTGACATTTGTCTCCCAGCCTCCCTGAGATTAATGCCTGCCTGCAGGAGAAATATTATATTTATCCTGTATCACCCAGGAATCCCATTCCCCGTGGATGGCTAGAATCTATTTCCATAAAGAAAGGCAGTGTTCTCATTTTACGGCAAACATTTAATAATGTGACTGTCACATAAAAGCAGCAACACATTGCAATTCCAAGTGAGGTCGCCTAAATCTTTGAAACACAAGCAAAATATCTAGTTTGAAGATTTTCTCAGATTGTTTAATGTTCATAAAGATGGGCATGTTACAAATCTCACACACACACACACACACACACACACACACACACACACACACACAGGATTACAAAACAAATGCTTCCAAAACTTAAAAATAAAAAACTCGGTTGTACTGTGTTATTGGAATATTGATTATTCTAACCCGTACTAGTCATTCTCCACCTGTCCTTTCAGAACCATTCTCTGTTCTTTTCTGCCTTGCTCTGTGCCCCTAGGAGACCAGCCGATACGGACACATCCCAGGTGGATTCAGTCAGTGGGGTACAGCTCCCCCTGCTCCCTCCCTGATGGGCTACAGTTCTATCAGGTACCTGCTCTCACAGCTGTGGGTCTTGGTGGGTTTCAGAAACAGCTCCCTTTCCTTGGCCTTCAGATCCAAGGGCAGCAACAGCGTTTCACTCATGCTGGTCCCTGGGCACTTCATGGGCTCTAAACCCTGCCTACACCGCCGCCAAGAGTCCCCTCCTTCCCACTCCCATCATCCATGAGTATGCCATCTGCTTCCTGCTGGGATGCTGACGACCCACATTCCGGGGACTCCTCTGGCTGCTTTATTGCTCTCCTGCTTTGTTTTTGTTTTGTTTTGTTTTTTGGCCATGCGGCACGCAGGATCTTAGTTCCCTGACCAGGGATAGAACCCGGGCCCCCTGCGTTGGGAGCACGGAGTCTTACCCACTGGACCGCCAGGGAAGTCCCTGCTCTCCTGTTTCTAATGGCCTTCCAGTACAGGGGCCAGCAGACTCCAGCCCATGGGCCAGATACAGCCCAACACCTGCCTTTGTACAGCCTACCAGTTAAGAACGGTTCTCACATTTTTAAATCATTGAAAAAAAATAAAAGGAAAACAATAGTCAGTGGTATGTGAAAATCATATGAAATCAAATCTCTGTGTCCCAAAATAATATTTTGTCGAAACACAGCCGTATCCAGTCATTTACAAGTTGCCCATGGCTGCTTGAGACAATTATTGGCAGAGTTGAGCAGTTGTGATGGAGACTGTAAGGCCTGCAAAGTCTTAAAGTAGTTACTCTCTGGCCCTTTAGAGAAGAGTTTGCCAATATTCTAGAATATTCTGTACAACGTTGCATAATGAAAAGAGAATGGGACTTCGGGGTCCCCGAAATCCTCCCAGGTCCCCTTCCTCACGGAGGCACAATGTTCAAAGACTTTTCCAATTATTCATGTTATCTGGAAGGGCGGGGAGGGGTGGTAGGCAATGCTGGCCATTGTTAGAACCCACACCATGAGAAACAGGACATGCTCCATGATGGAAAGTTCTTTAAAATGCAGGATTGTCTGTTCAGACTTTGCAAGAAACTCCTACTCCAGCACTTCTGCTAAGTTCCAGGAGCCACGGTCTCCCTGAGTTGCCCAGGGCACTTCTGCTACTGCCCAGCTCCGGCTGTTAGGACAAGTGTCCTTATGCTTGGGCTGCAGCTCTTTCCCCAGCACAGCTCTGTCCTCCATGGGCACTTGGGATCGGTCTGTTTCCCTGGACATGAACGCTCTTCAGCAATTTAACGGGTACCCTAGAGGGGAGAGAGGGAGCCAAGGTGGGCATATTAAGCTGGGGACTGGTCTGCAGGGATGGGCTGGTTTGGGTGGAAGGCTGAAGGAGCAGCTCTCCCTGCTCTGGCACCTTGGAGACAGGCTCTGACCAGGGAGGCTGAAACACCACCTCTTCTTCCCAATATTCCCGAGGCGGGCCAAGGAGATAAACAGTGTGTAAATAACACATCAGATTTTGTCTTGTTCCCTCCAGCTCAGACAGAAGGAAACTGGCTTCCTTTCATAGGTAGATATGCTTTAGGGGCTGGGATTCATCCTGTGAAGTAAATTATTTTTAATTACTTTTTCCAATAACCGCAAGCTCTCACGACACCCAGTGGGACACAGGGGGCATCCTCGGTTGTTAATTACGCCTGCTGAACACTGGGAATGGAAAAGGGACCTGTACCTTTGCTGCACCCTCAAGTGGCCATTGATGGTAAATTTACATCTTGACGCCATGGGGCCCCAAGAAGATGGTCCAGATGCGGAAGCTGCCCTAAGACAGTACCTGGGTCTCTGCAAACCGATGAAAACAAGTAAGGTGGTGCCTTTCTGCCTTCATCGAGTTCCTGATACCTGTTCTGCTTTGCTGCAAACACCCTCGAAAGGCTATCAAACTCTTTCCTGTCTTATATTTTTTTGTGAGACTAGATACACTATCCTTTGCATTTTTAAGTGATGTCACCTAAAGCTCTCTAATCTAAAGATCTTTTATTTTTTATAACTTTGCCTTTACGCTCCTAAACGTTGGCACTTTAAAACTGCATGTATCTGTAGGAGCGAAATCTCCCAGACTCTGCCTCCCAAACTTTAAAAAGATGTTTCTCAGTCTATGACTCATTCAATTCATCTGCTCCTGTCAAGGTCATCCCGTGATACTGGTGAAACATTGATCATTCCACCAGGTGAGCCATTCACACCCCTGGGCCTTTTCTGACTCGCCTGCAGCTCGTGGCGTCCTAACGCCCACAGGTTGCAGTGTGGTGACCACAGCAGAGCACTGGGACCCTCCTGCAGGAGAAGCAAATCCTTTCTAGACCGCTTGCCAGCAGGATGGTGACAGGAGAGGACGTGGCCTGAAGGGTCAAGTGGCGTGCAGCTGGCATGGGGACAAAACATGCAGGAGGTGACAGGGGCCAGGAGGACCTCTGGGGTGGTCCTGATATCACCACCCACTTGACTCTCAAGATCTGGCCAGAGATGTCCCTTCCCATAATTGCTGTCATTTAGGGCCCAACATAAACAAATGTCACTGCAGTCATTTGTGGGACATGAAGCTCCACTATACTGTCATCAACAGAAAAATGACATGGTGGGGGCTTCCCTGCTGGCGCAGTGGTTGGGAGTCTGCCTGCCAATGCAGGGGACACGGGTTCGAGCCCTGGTCTGGGAAGATTCCCACATGCCGCGGAGCAGCTGGGCCCGTGAGCCACAACTACTGAGCCTGAGCGTCTGGAGCCTGTGCTCCGCAACAAGAGAGGCCGCGATAGTGAGAGGCCCGCGCACCGCGATGAAGAGTGGCCCCCGCTTGCCGTAACTAGAGATAGCCCTCCCACAGAAACAAAGACCCAACACAGCCAAAAATAAAAATAATAAATAAATAATAAATAAAAAATTTTTTTAAAAATTAAAAAAAAAATGACATGGTGGAAAGGCAACGTAGGAGGAAGTACAGGAGTCTTATTGCCAGATAGTCCAGTATGAATTTAGACTTGTCAGACCTGCAGCAAGTTCTTGTGCTTCTCAGGGCCTCGATTTCCTCATTTATAAACTTGAGATGAACAACATCACTCCCGCCTGCAGGCCACTGTGCCTTGAGCGAGAGACCGTGATAAAAAGCCCCGTACAGAGTTGATCGATTTCAGCATCATTTCATCAGTGCCAAAATGCCTTTTCGGTGCCTTCTTAATGCCAGGTACTTTAAATACATTATTTTCATTTCTGACAGTGACTCTGAAAGTTAGATATTATTATGGACATTTAACAGGTGAGGGAACCAAAGCTCAAACAGGTGAACATTCCAGGCCACACAGCAAAGGAACCCTGGCTTAGAACCCACACTGCGGGAAAACACATTTCTTTTCTCGCCACTGCACTGCACCTCCTGCAGCCCTCTTGGCTTTAGAGAGAGGCCATTTCAGGGGAGACCTAGCCATACCAAACCCCCCCCCACCGGCATCTCTCCAACTGCCCTTTAAGTGGTGTGGACCTGCTGGGACCCGTACGTGAGTGGTGGCGTTGGGATGATAGCCTCGCTGCCCACAAAGCTAGTTGGCAGGTGGGGACAGGGTACTTCCTGTGCTCCCGAGGTGATGCGGACACACAGATAAGACGCAGTGTGGATGGAACCAGGTGGAACTGCCCAGCACAATGAAAGTGGCCAAAACCCAGCCCTGCCTGTGGTTGAACAGAAAACATGCCCTCCAGCCACAACTGTATTCACAGAGCTTCCGGGGATGGCGCTTACCTGGGACTGCTCCGTATGGAAACATAATCCATAGCTCGGCTCCCACAAATATGCTTTTATCCCACGTGCTACATGTGGAAGGAGAAATCAGCTTGTGTTTCATTAAACAGTTGGGCTGAGGTCTTGTGAGCAAATACGAGAATCTGCACTTGGTATGGAGTCTTAAACGCATCGTTAGCAAATCGGATGGCCAAAGTCAATCAATCAATCGATCAAGCATTCCCACTGCTACATGTTTACAAAGCAATAAGCAAAATAGCAATCCCCTTGTGAAAAATCTCTGCTCTACGATGTATGCAGGTTCAGAATTCCATGGTGGGGACCCAGGGAGCTGAAGGTGAGGGAGCGGGCCGGTTAGGGCATCCGCTATCCATTCCTGCTTCCGCCAGGGCGTGGCTGGGCTCCCCCCACCCCGGGGCAGTGAGAGGCTCACCTGCAGGTCCAGGGCTGTCAGCTTGCCCTTCTCGCCCGCGTTGCGAGAATACTCCTCGATGGTCCAGGAAGGCTGGCCCCGCTTCACCTCCGCCAGCTCCGTCAGCCTCATGTCTGTGTACAGAGGGTTGTTCTTCATGTGGGCTTTGAGGGAGGCGGGGTAGGGGTGAGGGCTGAACACCTGCTCCACCAGGAAGCCGTCTTTGGGCTGCTTGGGCAGTCGGTGCGGCGGGGGCATGTCATACTGCCTGTCTGCCTGCAGAGGGGCACAGAGGAGTCCAGAGAGAGACCCAGATGCCGTCAGAGAGCCCACAGTGCCAGTGGGCAGACACCAGCTTTCCATCACTGGGCTCTGCCCGGGTAGCAACATGCAGTTATTCACGAGCAAATAGAAGGAATATCTGGACTGGGGGAAATTTACTAGGAAAAGCTTATGACATTGATAATACTCAAATGACCCAACATTTCTATGCCAGGAAGAGATGATTTTATCTTACCCTCATACCATGACTACTATTATTAACACGCATTGTTCAGGTAAGGAAATGGAGCCCAGAAAGACTCAGTAATTTACCCCAGGGTGCACAGCTGCTAACGGGAGGAGCTGGCATTTAAATCTATCATCTGGCTTCAGAGAAGCTTTGCTTAACCACTGCATAGTACTTCCCCCTCTTTTTCTTTTCTTTTTTTTGCCGCACCACGTGGCATGCGGGATCTTAGTTCTCCGACCAGGGACCGAACCTGCGTCCCCTATAATGGAAGCGCAGAGTCTTAACCACTGGACTGCCACGGAAGTCACTGCCCCCTCTTTCTCTTACCAATTTCTACCTGGTACTGAAGAGTAAAAGATATGGGGTCCTTCCCCCTAGGAGCTGGCTGAAACCACTGATGCCACGCTGCTTCTCTGGATGGAAGAAGCCAAGCCAGGAAGCACGTGGTGGGAGCCTCTAGTGATCTTCGAGACCTCTGCGTGGCCTTCAGGACAAAGGAACCGTCTGGACCACAGTTTGGAGGCAGGAAGGTGCCCAACACCGCTGGCATCACGTACGTTCTCAGTCCTTGAGTTCCACCCGAACCAGGGGGCTCCGTTCTCCACGAACCCTGTTATAACTAGAGTCTTCTGGTACTTTCTACTTCTAACTTGAGGCCCTCAGATCTCCACATAGATGTCACTTCCTCCAGAAGTGCTCCCTGACCAAGACCGGGTCAGCGCCCATCTACGTGACCCCTTCAGACTGCGTACGGAGCCCGCGGCCAGCACTGTCCCACTGAACCGTAACTGCCTGTCTGTCTGTCTGTCTCCTCCGCTGGACTGAGTTCCCCGAAGGCAGGGGACTGTAGTGAACACCTTTTAGTCGCCCGCTCAGCAAAATCATACCACCAAGGAGAAGGCGCTCCCATCTTTGTTAAAGGGACGAATCCCAACACCATGGAGTCGTGCACATGAAACAAAGAGCCAAAGAGCTGTGGGTGTGAGCAACAGACAAAGAAAAAGGAAAAATAAGAACATGAGTGAGGGACAGTGTGGAAAAGCAAGAGGAGGAGAAAGGGTTCGGGTGTCAGGACAGGCAGCGTTTATGTGTGAGCACCTGATGAGACAACGTGTGTGAGTGGGAGTGTGTGTATCCTACACGTGCACGGGGACCAGGAGCACACTCCCAGCTACCAGCAAACTGGACCCATCGGCTCTTGCTCAAATACAGTGTAACTCTGAGCCCTTCCAAACCATTAAGACCGCTGATGCTGATACAGGGAAAGCAGGATAAACTACTTGGCCAAATCCAAATAAGAAAGTGAGGTGTCCTCTTATTTTCTAGCTCATCAAACCCAAGTATCTTCTAAAAGGTGTCACTGATTTTATTCATTCTACTCATCACCGCTACCGAACACTCAGAGGGCTCCCACGGCGTGCAGGGCCCGTGCCGAGCTGGGGGCAGGGCAGGTGCCAATAATAACAACAAGGCATCATAACTACAATTAATTGAGGGCTGACCGTGTGTGTCTCCTGCTGTGCTCGGGGCTGAACACGTGATATCCCATTTCAGCTTCTCGAAAACATCGGCAAGGCTATAACATTATAATCCCCGCTGTGGATGCGGAAACTCAGCTTAGAGAGGTTAAGGAACTGGCCCAATGTCACACAGCCAGGAAGTGGCAGAGCCAGGATTTGAATTTGTTCTCGCTTCTGAGATGGAAAGTTACCCGCTGCCCACGCTTGCCTCCCTGCTCCTACCATGGAGGCGTTTGTGTTCTAACATGGCAGTCGGTATGTATACCTAAGATACTTTTAAAATAAAGGTTGGTATCTACTCTGTCTGAACAAAGAGGATGAAAGGCAGGAGATCAGAGACCAGCAATAATCTTGGGAGGCTTTCAGAGGCTTATGAATTAAGAGGCCTTGAGGGGAACTGTGTCTAGATCAGCACCGAGGAGGTGGACAGGACACTTTTTTTTTTTTTTGATGTGGACCATTTTTAAACTCTTTATTGACTTTGTTATAATATTGCTTCTGTTTTATGTTTTGATTTTTTGGCCACGAGGCATGTGTGACCTTAGCTCCCCGACCAGGGATCAAACCCACACCCCCTGCATTGGAAGGTGAAGTCTTAACCATTGGACCGCCAAGGAAGTCCCTGGACAGGAAACTCTTGATGGAGAAATCATGTGAGTAAAGGTTCGACAGTGGGATGGGGCCTGGCCATCCTAGATGCTTCATCAGTACTTGCTGAATGAGTGACTGAGTGAATGAGGGTGGCATTTTTGAGGACAACCAGGTAGACGTATCAAGGTGGAGAAGGGCCTAGCCCGGGTGAACTGGAGCCCTCCTGTTGGGGAGAAGGACATGACATGCCCAGGGTTTGAGTGGCCGGGCTGAGTGGCTTGAAACTTTTTGCTGAGCAAAGGGAAGCCAAGGAGGAGTTGGGAACAGGAGGCACTGCACACCCCAGAGTGGAGCTTTAGGAAAGGGAGCAGAGCAGTGGTGGATGGGATGAGATGGAAGTGGCGGCAGAGGTGGGGGGGGTGATGAGCGAGAGAGACCAGTTACACATGTGCCCCCAAATCCCAGGTGGGAGGTGGTAGGAGCCTAGACTTGGGGGAGGGAGGGTGGATTTAAGCAGAAAGAAACATCACAGAAGATAAATCCACAGAGTCGAGTAGCCCAACCTCATGTGAGAGAGCCAAAGAGGGAAGTCAGAGATGAGAGACACCCCTTCACTTTGGGGAATGGCTAGAATGGTGACCCCAGAATGGGTACAGGGAGAGGGAAGCCTGGCTTTGAAGGAACAGAAAATCTAGCTGGGACCCGTAGATTTCAGCCCACGGCAGACATCTGGGGGAGCTGGCCTTCAGCAGTTTGAGATTTGGGAGCAAAGTTCAGAAGGGCCCCAGGGTTGGTCACCACCATGGCAGGCATCAGCTCAGGGATGGTGACAGCCACACATCGGGAGGGAGAAATGAGGTCACAGAAGGAGGCCAAATGAAGACGGCTCACCCCAAACACTAGCAACTTTGAGCTGTGCATTTCAAGGGATCTTTCTCAAGCTTATTTCTGTTGGTTTCTGGGGGCTTTGACATTTTATAGGTTGGACGCATGGCTGGTTCAGTTTAACTTGATATATCTACATAAGTGCCAAACCACTGGAGTACTCTAAATGGCCATTTTCAATGCTACCTAAGACCCAGGGCTCCAGGAACCTGGCCAGACTCTGGCAGCTAATTGACACGACAGCAGTGCCAGAGGAGAAGACCCATAGCTGGGCATGTCGTCGGAGTGTCAGCACATAATATATTCTGATTTCTGTCCAACACCACGCGTTGCAAGTGGCTACCGAAGAGAACGGTGGCCAGCACAGGTACCAGAGGTTCCTCTGGGATCAGAAAAAAATCACTTCTTATTGTACTCTCTTTCCCTGCTTTGGACCCTGAAAACTTCCTTAGGGCTCCATTTTCTAAGCTTGCCTTTCTTGGCATTCGAGGGACTCCGCCTCCTGCTCTGTATTCAATGTCTGCAGCCACACCTCTTCACTCCGTCTCTGATGACTGGTCCTCCGAGCCCTCAGGAGGCCCCGTGGTCTGTCCACGGACCTTTGGAATCAGGGAAGGGAATTGAGACGAGCAACACATTGAAATGGCATCACTTTGGCCAGAAAGGGTTCAATGTAACCTACTTAGAAGGAAGAAGAACAGCCACAAGTACCGCTGAAACAAATCATCCTTACTGCAGGGGACGAGAAGAAGAAAGAATGTGAGTATGTGCGTGTGTGCTCACTCCAGCACTGACAGAAAGATGCTGACTATAAAGGTGCAAAAACGCTCAAGTTCCCATAAAACTTGTAGGAAAAAACCTCAAAAGCAAAGAAAGACATCATATTAAGAGTTGCCATCCTTGGGCAGTGGAACTGTGAATAATTCCCTTAATTTATCTTCTTTTCTTACGAATCATCTATTGATCTTAAAATGAAAAAAACTCAAACTTTTAAAAAGGACCACCATGCATGCCACACAGTACGTGAAAGGGCCATAGGAGCTAGCTCGCTTTTAAGTCATTTCCCTCCTTTTCTTTGCCTGCATCCTGCCCTTTCAGAAAGGACAGGAAGAAATCCTTGGTGATGCTTGTCTGCTCTGCCATGTTCCCCATTCTAAGAAAATCAGGTCTCGAACCACCAGTCCAATATCTGAGCCATGCTTTCCCCCATCGGCAACACAGCAGCGTGTGCTCCTCCGGGCTGACGGACAATTGGGCGGGACCAACCACCAGGCTATGCGGTCCTCTCTGCTCTAACGTGGAAAGTCTGGAAGGATTACGAGCACAAGAAAGGCAGTCCTCTCTTTCGTGTAATGTAAGCTTCCAGGCTTGGAAACAGACCAGGGCTATAGTAAGGCTGCTGCCTAGTTACGCGAGCTTACACGTGCATTATTACCTCTTTAGATTTTCGATGCCAGTCCTTACTCTCCCCAGGGCCTCTGTCTTTGACATCCTCCTCTCCGACGCCCACGCGGCTGGTGTAAGTGATGGTGCGCCAGTCCCTGGGCGAATTGGAGATGCTGGCGATTTTGGATTCTGTGGCGCTGTTCTCCTCCGTCAGGGACCTGGAGGATGGCCTGGTGAAGAGGCTTTTTTTTAACGCCTTGACACGAAGGCTTTCGCTGTTGCTTCCGCTGGCGTCTGAGCAGCACCAGTCGGCCGAGTTCTCCAGCTTGGGCCCGTGGGAGCCATTGTGTGCACGGAACATCCGGGGAGAGGCGCTCTCATCGGATGGAGCCTCGCTGGTCAAGGAATTCAGATCTATCTGCACACTCACCTTCTCGGGCTGCTGTATCTTCTCATCCAGTCTACTGAGCTTGCCCAGGACCTGGGAGATCTCCTCGCGGACACCCGACAGCGATTCGAGCTTCCGTTCAATTTCACCGATCCTGAGGACCAGATTGCACACGCTGGTCTTCAACTCCTCTTCCGAGTGGTGACTGTTTTCAGGCCGGTTGCCCTTTTCTCCTTTGCTGCTGGGGAGCCCGTTGGCGATTTTGGTTAGGTTGTGCTCTGGTGAACTGTCACAGTCTGACTTGTGAAGCTGAGACAAAGATCCTGTGCTGTTGTAGCAGGATGACTGTACCACTCCCGTCGAGCCACTGATGCTCATGTCGTCAAGAAATCGGAAAATGTCACTGATGTCATCACTGACAACTTCCGAGTCGTCATCTGACTGCTTCATGGCGTGCCTGTCACTGTACTTGCCCTGCCCAGAGGCACACAAGTCTTTGCATTTCTTGGGCTCCAGGACGTGCTGCTCGGTCTGGGTGCCCACGCTACTGGTGTCTGAGCTGAGCTGCCTGCTGGTGCAGCTAATGCTCTTGTCTTTAAACTTTTTGACCGGTTCATGCTTCTCCAGGTCAACGGGGGACGAGATCTCTTTAGATTTGAGCCCGTTTGGCTTGGCCGCGTAGCCGACGGGGAGAATTGGCTGTTGCTCCTGCAGCATGAGGTAAGCTGGGCACCTGTCTGGGGTTGGGAAGTTGGGGGTCTGGCTGCTGGGATTTGGATAGCGGAGCTTCTCCTCGGAGGGATTTCTATTGAAAAAGGACCGTTCAAAGTCAGGAACTTCTTCGGTGTTTAGGCTCCAGCTTTTGGCCGGCCAGGGGGTCTGCTTGCCCGGCCTCCCCGGACAGCGCCTGGCCTCCTGGGTCCCCATCACTGGAGTGGGTCCAAAATACGTGGAGGTTTGAAGGTCATCTAAGCTTTCGTGCTTTGCCCGCCTTTTGTCAGGAACAGGGGAGTACTCGGGATTCAGGTACTGGCTGTTGTAGGGCATCTCAAAGCTGTGATTGGGGAAGGGTGTCTTGTGGGACTCCTTTCGGCCCTGGGGTTTCCCGTGCTCACCCTCAGCCTTGTTAGCGGGGCTGGCCAACCCGGGGGACACAGTCATCAGGTTGTGAAAGTCCTCTTTGAAGATGTTCCTTTTCTGGACACAGGACTGGACCACGAAGGGCTCCTCGTTAGAAATGAAAGTCTCCTTGATGCCCTGGGTGAGGGGCAGGGAGTCCTGATCGGACATGGACTCGCTCTCGATGTTCATGGGGAAGTAGGTTCTCTGCATCTCGCAGGGCTGAGGGCTGGCCACCGAGTACGGGGCCAGAGCCTGCAGCCTGTCCAGGGAAGCCGCCCGGTTCTTCACATCTTTGCTGACCCCCAGCAGGAAGTTGGGCTCGGAGGCAGGTACAAACTGCGGGCAGTCCTTGCAATCCATCTTGCGGCACTTGGAAGACTGGCGGGTGGGGTAGCCCCGGCTGAAAGGCTGGTCACTCAGCTCGCAGCTGAGGGACTCACACTCAGCCGCGGTGCAGAGCTCTGTGTCTGAGCGGCCCGAGTCAAAA
Source organism: Balaenoptera acutorostrata (assembly GCF_949987535.1). Lineage (NCBI taxonomy): Eukaryota > Metazoa > Chordata > Mammalia > Artiodactyla > Balaenopteridae > Balaenoptera > Balaenoptera acutorostrata. The sequence goes on along the minus strand of NC_080066.1, from coordinate 33,282,158 downwards.
GATGCCTCCTTCTTGCGCATCTTCTGCCGGCCACTGGGGAGCTTCTCCTTGGCCGTAGCCCCGTTCATTTGGATGAGGTTGAAGATCGTCACGATATCTGCCGCCACCATGATTTTCTTCGATTGCTGGTTGTTCACGGTGCATTTCATCTTGTCTTTGAATAACGTGGCTGGAAAATTGGGATCGAGACAAGCCGTGTAGAAGAGCACGCTTCTCAGTTTGGAGAGCTGGGACAGATCAAAGCGGGCGCACAGGGATTTGCACAGGTCCTGGTAGGAAACGGTATTTTGCTTGCTGTCCAGTTCCTCCAAGATCTTCACCAAGAAGAGGGAAGTTTCCTGATTGGTCTCCATGATTTAGAATTTCAAAGCCTCACTGATGACACTGAAACTTCGAATCAGTTCTACGGGGTGACAATACTGAAACAGAGAAGCGGGGGAGAAAGGATTATAAACACCAGTGGAGTTTTAAGTCAAGCTGGTTATGAACCACATAAAGAAATGCAAGGAAAAACTTTTTAATGTTTAAAAAATGTCATAAGTGCTTTAAAAATATTTATAATATACTTTGTAATTCGCTTCCCAGTAATCTACCTAAAGAAATTATTGACTATGATTTTGCATAAAGATGTTCATTATGTATATGTACAACTGATTCACTTTGCTGTACACCTGAAACTAACCCAACATTGTAAATCAACTATACTCCAATAAAAATTTTTTTAAAAATAGTTACAATTATAAAAAAAATGATGTTCATTACAATGGCATTTATAATAGTGAAAAAATAAAACATCTTAAATATCCAAATATTAGGAGAATGCATAAATAAAACAGGTTACCATATACGATGATTTCTTACAAACATTAAAATTATATTAATGTACGTCCTTACAATGGAATACTACTCATCAACAAAAAGGAACAAATTACCAGTACTTGTAAATGACATGGATGAATCTCAAATGTATTGTGCTTGAGTGAAAGAAGCCAAACTCAAAGGCTACCTATTATATGGTTCCATCTTAACAATATTCTGAAAAACAGATCCGTAGCTGCCCGGGGCTGGATGTGAGGCAAGGTGCTGGCAAAACGGCACAGAGAAATTTTCCGGGATGATGGAACTATTCCACATCTTGACTGGAGTGGTGGTTGCATGCCTCTATGCATTTGTCAAAACTCACAGAACTGTGTGCTAAAACGTGTGAATGTTAGCTATGTAAATTGTACCTTAATTATAAAATTACACACTGAAGACTTTTTATGACAAAAGAAAACTGTGGTGCAATACTGAGTGAAAAATGTGAAAATAAATCTGTTATGTAGTAAGATCTTAATTATATAAAATTATATCTTCTTGGAAATGAAACTGAAAGAAAATAATATACACTCAAATGTTAATGGTGGTTACCTCTGGATTGTAAATACGCATTTTCTTTCTGAATTAGTCATCTTTGTTTCTCAATATTTTATCATGCAAATTTTCAAACATACAGCAAAGTTGAAAGAATTTTATTTTTTTAATTAATTACTTATTATTATTTTTTTTGGTTGAGTTGGGTCTTTGTTGCTGCGTGCGGGCTTTCTCTAGTTGCGGCGAGCGGGGGCTACTCTTCGTTGCTGTGTGAGGGCTTCTCATTGTGGTGGCTTCTCTTGTTGTGGAGCACGGGCTCTAGGCACACGGGCTTCAGTAGTTGTGGCTCGAGGGCTCTAGAGTGCAGGCTCAGTAGTTGTGGCGCACGGGCTTAGTTGCTCCGTGGCATGTGGGATCTTCCCGGACCAGGGCTCGAACCCTGCATTGTGTCCCCTGAATTGGCAGGTGGATTCTTAACCACTGTGCCACCAGGGAAGCCCTGAAAGAATTTTATAGTGAACACTCATATAACCACCATCTGTATTCCACCATTAACATTTTACTATATTTACTTTATCACATATCTATCCATCTACCCTTCATGAAGCCATCTTTTTTTTTAAAGCACTTCAAACTAAATTGCAGACATCAGTACACCTCTCCCTAAAGATTTCACCATGCATATAATTAACCCAAGTCCAATAATTGTTTACAGTTTCTCTTTTAATATAAGATTTACATACAATGAAGTGCACAAAACTTGTGTCTATTTGCTGAAGTTGTGACAAATGTATATGCCTGTGTTAGAAGCAAAACCCCTACAAAGATCTAGAACGTTCCCCTTGCCCTTTCCCATTCAACCACAGTTCTTATTTTTTATAGGTAACTCTAATATTTTCTTTATAATTTCCCTTCTTTTCCAAAATTCCTACCATGACCACATATTATTTTGTAATCACCAAACAATAACTAACCTTATTTTGAAATGGGAAGAAAAATCTACATTAACATATCTTGGATGGAAAAATGAAAAACATCAAACCGAAAGCTTAACAAAGCTTAAGAGAAAGTAAAGCTCCTCATGGATAAATATGGACCCAGGTTCTGAGATTCACAAGGAAACATCAAATCACACACGTTACCCTCCCCAGTCACACCCTGCTTAGAAAAGGCATTTTGACGATTGACTTATTGATTTTAAATTTGACTCAGCCCACGCACAGCCAGCCTATTTTCTAGGGAAACAGTGTCTTTGGGGGGGACTTAAATTTCAGCTGCTCTGGACCATGGGGTCTCTCTCCACCCTGAGGGCAGTGCTCCCAATGGGCATCTATACGCATTAGTGAGCTCTCTCCACAAACGTCTGCGGGGACATGCAGAGACCAGTGGTTTGGACTTTCTTGTATGGAAAAGGCAATGAAGCCCCGAGAGGCTCTGTTCCTGCCCAGAACAAGTCACAGAAAACCCACGTCTCCCCACGCAGCTCTCCCTGCCCTGCCCCAGCCGCCCAATCCATGTGATAGAAGCACTGCATGTCAGGATGTTCTGGTTTGTTAAAGGTAGGGACAACCTGCCACGCTTGATCTGCAAGGAAATAAATAGGCACAGAAACCAGAGCGGAGGACAAATGAATGTAATTGAGGGAAGAGCAACTACTACTCATGGACATCATATTTCATAGTTTGGTGACACAAAGCACTTTCAGAGATACTCTTTTCTAGAATTCTTATAACAATCTTAGGAGGATTCTTCCACTATTACTCTCTCCGACAGATGAGGAAACAGGCACGGAGCAATGAAAGCAGCAACTAGGCGCAACTAGAATCATCAGAGCTGGAATTGCAGCCCAACCCCGTGGGCCTCCGCAAAAACCCAAGACCCCACTTTCCCGCAACACTGTCTTAACTTTCTATTCTACTTTGCGTGGCTAAAACTGTATTAATCCCAGGTCAAAAAAGAACTTGGAAAACCAAGGCCCCAGTGTCTCCTGAAGTGAATAAAGGAAACACAAATGATCTGCTAAACCGGAGTCATTTTCTATTAAGACTGAAATGGAGGGGATTACGAATGGCCGGGAAGGTAGGCAGATGCCCCTGTGCAAATGGGCACGTGGCCACATGCCTGGTGTGTGTGCCTGTGATGATTAATCACCATAGAGAAACTCCACGTAGATTTTCCACAATATACCAACGAAAGCCATAGAGGACGAAGGAGCAAAAGAGAGGCTTGAAGGAAAAAGCAGAGTTCTCGGTTCTGTGACAGTGTAACAGGATCCGGCCTGCAGCACGCAGCCCCTGGCAGCTACCTCTTCTGGCCACACAAACAGCTCTGTGGTGTGCGAAGAGCGCTCCCGTTTCACAGATGAGGAAACTGAGGGAAGGAGAGGGAACATGAGTCGCCTGGGGTCTGCCATTGGGCTAGGGCCCCAGTAGACCACAGCCCGGGATGAGGATATGCTGTGGGAGGAGCGAAAGCATCGCCTCAAGTGACAGATGTGAGTCGGTGGAGGGGGCAGGCTGAGTGGGACAGGCACCGCAGCCTGACCACCTCCTGTGCAGCGGGGCTTTTTTTTTTTTTAGTATCTTTATTGGAGTATAACTGCTTTACAGTGGTGTGTTAGTTTCTGCTTTATAACAAAGTGAATCAGTTATACATATACATATGTCCCCGTATCTCTTCCCTCTTGCGTCTCCCTCCCTCCCACCCTCCCTATCCCACCCCTCTAGGTGGTCACACAGCACCGAGCTGATCTCCCTGTGCTATGCGGCTGCTTCCCACTAGCTATCTATTTTACATTTGGTAGTGTATATATGTCCATGTCACTCTCTCACTTTGTCCCAGCTTACCCTTCCCCCTCCCTGTATCCTCAAGTCCATTCTCTAGTAGGTCTGCGTCTTTATTCCCGTCTTGCCCCTAGGTTCTTCATGACCATTATTTTGTTTGTATTTTAGATTCCATATATATGTGTTAGCATACGGTATTTGTTTTTCTCTTTCTGACTTACTTCACTCTGTATGACAGACTCTAGGTCCATCCACCTCACTACAAATAACTCAATTTCGTTCCTTTTTATGGCTGAGTAATATTCCATTGTATATATGTGCCACATCTTCTTTATCCATTCATCTGTCAATGGACACTTAGGTTGCTTCCTTGTCCTGGCTATTGTAAATACAGCTGCAATGAACACTGTGGTACGTGACTCTTTTTAAATTATGGTTTTCTCAGGGTACAAACAAGATGAAAAGTCAACCCTCAGAATGGGAGAAAATATTTGCAAATGAAGCAACTGACAAAGGATTAATCTCCAAAATTTACAAGCAGCTCATGCAGCTCAATATCAAAAAAACAAACAACCCAATCCAAAAATGGGCAGAAGACCAAAATAGACATTTCTCCAAAGAAGACATACAGACGGCCAACAGACACATGAACGAATGCACCGGGGCTTTACAGGAAATGCCCGCAACAGCCTGGAGAAGGAGGCACCACCACTCTGCACGCTCCGCTGGAGGCGTGAGGAAAATGAGGCCGGAGGGATTACACGGAGGAGCAGGACCTGAAGCCGAATCTGGAGAAGGCCAAAGCCCAGGCTCTCTTCTCAGTGACAAAAGGGCAAGGAGGGAACATCAGCCCGAAAGCTCTGGGGGCTGAGTGAACCTGCTGTGGAACGTGTATGTGTGTGTACACACAGCGACGCCCACACACACACACACACACACTCATACCCTCACACACACAACCGCACACACAACTCTCGGCCACAGTTCACACACGCACACACGCCCTCGCTGCCACACCCACGTGGATGGGCACACACCCTCCCTCACCCACACCCCTTCTCTCTTTGGGCTCTCTCAGCCGAGCCCTCAGGGCTTGAACATTCTTAAGCTCCCAGCACAGCCTGATGTGCATCTGGGGAAAGGCCAAGGCGTCCACAGAGCCACCCTCCCTGGCGTTTGGACGCCCACCCCCAGCACACCGCCTGCAGTGACCAGTCTCTGCTGAATCACGGGATGCACCTGGAGGCGGCAGGCACCACTCACAGGGCTGCACAGCCCCTCCCGGGGCAGGAGAACACGCCCCCCCCATCCCCCGTTAAGGCGCTGAGAGGTGGCTGGCAGGGTCCCACCCCACCCTGCACTCGGGAGCTGCCTGCTGAGCAACGTGCATGCACCCCCAGGGGCAGGAAGTCCAGCCTGGGGAGCCCGTGAGCAGCTGGGCTTCTGCAATTCAGACCCATCAGGACCCCAGTGGCCCCCAACCGCCCGCCCAGCTCAATCCCCACAGCCAGGCCTCCCCTGCCTGCATCTCCTATGTCCACTCTGCATTTCCCCCAGGGAGGCCTGTGCCCTCTCACTGCCCACACCCCGGGAACCCTGCTTCCCTTCCCGGGCCCGCCTCCAACAGCCTTGCTTTTCCCCCAACCTCTCACTGATCTCAGTTGGAATCAGTTGCTCCCTTTTCGGAGCTCAGCGGGCCTCTGTCCGCGCCTTGGTAATAGTGTTTCTCACACAGGAAAGACTTGCCTCAGATGGTTTAAAACATATTGAGATCTGGCCCCCCAACCCCAGACCAATTAAATCAGAATTCCTGGGAGGTGTCCAGAATCTCGAGAGTTGTTAAAGCCACACAGGTATTTCTGAAGCGTGGGGTTTCAGACTGAGGGATTGAGAAACCCCATTTAGAAAGTAAAGGGGCTGGCATTAAAAGGAATGAAATTGCGCCATTTACAGAGATGTGGATGGACCTAGAGATTGTCATACAGAGTGAAGTAAGTCAGAAAAAGAAAAACAAATATTGTATAATATTACTTATATGTGGAATCTAGAAAAATGATACAGATGAACTTATTTGTAAAGCAGAAATAGAGACACAGATGTAGAGAACAAACTTATGGTTACCAAGGGGGGAAGGGGGGTGCAATGAACTGGGAGATTGGGATTGACATATATACACCACTGTGTATAAAATAGATAACTAATGAGAACCTACTGTATAGCACAGGGAACTCTACTCAATGCTCTGTGGTGACCTAAATGGGAAGGAAATCCAAAAAAGAGGGGATATATGTATACGTATAGCTGATTCACTTTGCTGTACAGTAGAAACTAACACAGCATTGTAAAGCAACTATACTCCAATAAAAATTAATTTTAAAAAAGGTTTCAAGTCTTTAATGAATTTCTGAGTAAAATGTTGACTGAGCTTAAAAAAAAAAAAGAAAGTAAAGGGGCTGGGTTTTGTGAGAGGCAGTGCAACCTAAAGGTTGAGAAGATGGGCACACAGATTCCAGCCCTGCTCATGACCAGCTACATGACCTCCAGAAGGTCACCTACAGTCCCCAACCTCACTTTCCTCACCTGTAACAATGGGGTTAATTAACAAGCTCATGCACAGCACTTAATAAAGTGTCCCCCAATGACAGCCCTTCCACAAATGACAGCAGTCGCTCATGGAACAGCGGTGGCAGTGGGAAATCTAGTAGTTTCCGTGGGTTTATGCCTCACAGCGCCTCCTGCAGGTTAGGAAGTAGGACTACGTGAGCATTTTGGGGAAATGACTCCATTCTACAGAGAGAGCAAAACACACCTGTGCCTAAAGCAGCATTCTGGCCTCCCTAGTTTTCACATTTTCAATCTCTTCAAAGACTTTTAGGGGCTTCCCTGGTGGCACAGTGGTTAAGAATCCGCCTGCCAATGTAGGGGACACGGGTTTGAGCCCTGGTCCAGGAAGATCCCGCATGCCACGGAGCAGCTAAGCCCGTGTGCCACAACTACTGAGCCCGCATGCCACAATTACTGAAGCCCGCGCACCTAGAGCCCGTGCTCTGCAACAAGAGAAGCCACTGCAATGAGAAGCCCACGCACCACAACAAAGAGTAGCCCCCGCTCACCGCAACTAGAGATAGCCCGCACGCAGCAACGAAGGCCAACGCAGCCAAAAATAAATAAATAAATAAAATAAATTTATTTGAAAAAAAAAGACTTTTAGTTTCCCACTGTAGAAAACTCTGTCCTCAATCACGTGCTTTCAGGGATCCGCATTAAACCCGTGAGTTACTGCCTCTCTGGATTACACCTCAAGAGGAAAAGAACAAGTTGTGCACAGAGTTCTTTATTCATCTCTTTTTTAAATAAGAGGAAAGTTCATAAACTGATTCCATGAGGAAGTTCTGAAGGCCAGAGGTTGGAATTATCCACTCAGAATAAACAGGGGTGTCCTCTCAGCCCCCTTATCACACGCCACTCTAAGACCGGCCCCACCTCGTCACCTACCTGATGCCCACCCCAGGCAACTACCTCGGGTCTTCTTGAAGATTCTGCAGGCTTTCGGAGCTTCACAAACCATCTGAGCAACAGCATGTACACGGCACTGTGCAAGGGACCACGGTGAGCACCCAGGCTAAGCCCCTGGCCTTCACAAACTGGAAAACGGGGCCCAGGGCCATCATTTTCCAAAGCCACATGGAGAGTTAGTGGCAGAATCGGACGCAGGATGCAGGGCTTCTGACACCTTGCCTATTTTCACAAGTGTCTGTGCAGAAACACCAGTCCTGGCTGTCAGGTGCCAGAGAAGCATAAACAAGAAGCTGGGGACCCGGAGGGAGTGAGAAGAATCCCAGCCACAGGGAAAGGCCGGCTTCGCAGAGGAGGCGCCATCTGCAAAGGCCTCGAAGGCTGAGGAGGAAGAGGCTGTTTCATGGTCTGGAGGAAGGAGACAGAGGGCAGATTCCAGGGCAAAGGGCAGAGGCGTGAAGGTGCAGCGGGGCGGAGACTGACTGTGGAGCTGGGCAAGCAGGGGGCATCTAGAGAAGGCAGGGCACTGAATCTGGGCTGGGGCATCTGGACTTGATTCCGCGGGCAGTGGGAGCTGGGAGCACCAACAGAGCAGGCGCTGGAGGGGCCGGGCCTGTGGCTCAGGTGGGCACTCGCCCACAGGATGCACAGACCGGGGTCCACATTCTCTTCCTTGGCAATGCCTCCTGCGCGTACACAGCCAGGAGGACCACTCCAGGCTCTTCCAGCTCCAGGTCCATGGCTCTTTCCACCACACAGCGGTCTGTAGGTTTGGGAAGGGCAGGAAACGGATGCCGGATTTTTTTCCCACTACCTCATGACACTGTGTGTCTTTCTCATGTCATGCTCCAACTATGACAAATGTAGCTGTTCAGTGTATGAGGCTAAAGTGAATGTCCACCTTTTCATGACCTTCTGCATTTTTAACTGCTCAAAGCCTTGACATCGGATGTTGATCAAAACAGAGACGAAAAGGACACGATTTACGGATATAACTTGCAGGATTGCTGCATGAATCTTTGGACAGAAGACAAGCTCTCTGAATTTCATTTCCACCAAGTCCCTTAAAGGCTTCATCTTCCCTTCTGCCAACAGCTCCAAAATCTGATGAGAACAAATGACACCAACCTTGAGCTGGATTAGCAAAACTCGGTTGTGAAGTGTTCTTTCTTTTTTTAAATTTTTAATTTAATTAAATTTATTTATTTATTTATTTTTGGCTGCATTGGGTCTTCGTTGCTGCGCGTGGGCTTTCTCTAGTTGTGGTGAGCGGGGCTTCTCTTGTTGCAGAGCACAGGCTCTAGGCGAGCAGGCTTCAGTAGTTGTGGCATGCGGGCTCAGTAGTTGTGGCTCTCGGGCTCTAGAGTGCAGGCTCAGTAGTTGTGGCGCACAGGCTTAGTTGTTCCACAGCATGTGTGATCTTCCTGGACCAGGGATCGAACCTGTGTCCTCTGCATTGGCAGGCGGATTCTTAACCACAGCGCCACCAGGGAAGTCCCTGAAGTGTTCTTATTAAAGCTTTCCCATATGCCATGATATATTGATCTTTCCAACACTGAAATAATGGGCCAAGATGGAATGTGGGCACAATGTTCTCACTTTACACTCATGAAAAGCACAGTAAAGAGCATTTCTCTGCAGCATTTGTGTAATCCCAGCCCAGATACTGACCTGGCTTGTCGTTTTGGATTTTGTTTTTTTCCAGGGTGGTTAATGCTACTGTGATTCAGTGAAATTCTGGATTCAATGAAACTACAAAAGGAAGGCATTCACCTAGGAATCTAAAATTTATGGATGGGAATTTCTACCTCCCCTTGTGTCACCTATAATACATTTCAAACTGAAAGGCGACCCCTTTCTCTCTTAATGGCAGTTTTCCTCCACAAAGCTGCTAAAGAGGGCAGCATAGAGTTGGGAAGGGGGCTTTGCTCCTCTTTGGCAAGATGTAGCCCCACAGAGCTCAACCCTAGTGCAAAGCCCTTGATTGAGAAATCAAGACATGAAGCATTTCCCAGATCTGGCAAGAAGGAAAGCTTAGAAAATGGGACAAGCCTCACATTATGAACACCTAGAAATGCTGGATAAAATATGATTTTTTTTCTTAATGTGTGCAGCTAAGCTTGCAAGAGAGCAAGGTAAATGTCCAGGTGCCAGAAACAGAGAAAGGATTGAAAATCACAGAGCTGGTAATGGAGCTGCTCTGGGGGAGCTGGGGCAGGAGGTTTGTACTAAGTTAGAATAGAAGTGGCCCTCCATGAGATGGTGAGTGGGAAAGATGTCTGCAGAAAGATGGGACTCTTTAAGGACTATTCTCTAACTGTAAGTGAGAGTATGAAATAGAGGGAAAATCTGCTTATGAGCACAGGAAGCAAGGAAACTTGTCAGCCTCTGCCTGGGCTCTCGGTTAAATGTAAAACAGGGCTTAGAATGTAAAACGTAAAACAGGGCTTAGAATGTAAAACAGGGCTGATGCCTTAAATATGTTAGGGCTCAATTTATGTTGCTGGATGGTTTAAGGTCTCTTGAGTTAAGAAATTAATGTGCAAATAGGTTCTATGTTGGTGATATCCTTGGATACAAGCAAAACAAGTGCAAAACTGCTCCGAACAATCAAGGGTGCCCCAAAGAGAAAAGAAGCCACACTAACGTTGAATACTATTTTTAAAAATTACAACACACAAGAGGAAATACACAACAGTGAGTAACAGTCAGCAGACACAAAATAATCAGGAGGATTAGAACTTCAAGAACATCACAAAATGGAAAACAATCTTTAAAAAGCTGTAAGTATATTTTAAATAAGTAAAGATATTTAAACATTTTGGAAATCCAAATTAAAGAAGATGTGAAAAAATGAACATATGCATCTGGTAAAGAATGAAACAGTACTTCTAGAAATTAAAAATAATCATTGAAATAAAAATCACAATGGACAGATCAAATAACATATTAGACATAAGTGAAGAGAAAATTGGTGAACTGGAAGATACATCTAAGGGAATTTAGCAGTATGCAGTGCAGAGAAATAAAAAGATTTTTAAAATATGAGATTGAGGTTAAAAGGCATACAGCAAAGGAGAAATTTTAACAAATGTCTAACAGGAGTTCCAGGAAAGATAAGAACAAATGGTGGAAAGTCAATAATCAAAGGGATAATGTCTAGGGAATGCTCCAGAATTAAAAACTTGAATTCTCAAAGTGCAACATACACTCCAAATAAGGCATACAAAAATGAATTCACCCTTAGACACCAACACACATCATATTGAAATTGAAAAATACCAGAAGCGAAAAGAAAGCCTTAAAATGGGAAGGTGGTGAGTGAATTACCTAGAAAAGGGTAAAACTAAAAACAGATTTTTAAAGAATAAAAATAGAGATCAGAAGACATAGGCATAAAATCCTTAAAGTGTTAAGGAAAAATAAGTTATAGTTTTACAACTCTATTACCAGATAAACTATTATTCAGAAATAAAGAAAAAATTATAATTTCAGACAGTTTGTCACTCACACTCCTCATTGTAAAAGCTACTAAAGAAGCTCCTTCAGAGAGAAGGAAAGTGAATCCAGAGAAAAGAAAGAGGTAAACATATAGTTAATTCTAAACACATCAACTGTATAAAACAATTACTAATTTTAGAGGAAAAATGGAAGGGGAAATGATCAGGGTTAAAACTCTCTAAGTATTACCTGTATTCTCCAGAGGAGAAAAGGGATGTTAAATACATTTAATGTTAAGTAAAAAAATGTATATTAGAAAAAATTTATGGATAACCACTAACAGAACAGGAAGAAATTGTAGAACTTAAGGTAAAACTACTGAACCAGTGTAGAGAAAACATGGAATAAATAAAATTCAATCAATTAATAGAAGGTAGGAAAGTGGGAAATAAAGAAGCAAAGACACATTAGGACAAGTAAAAATTACAAATAAGATGACAGAAATATTTGCAAATACAACATACAGAGTAAATGTAAATAGGCGAAATTTACTGGTTAAAAGACTGTGACTCTCAAATTGGATTTAAAAAAATTTTTTTAAATATTGCAATCAAATGCTACCTATAACAGACATACCTAAACATGTTGTCACAGAAAGGATGAAAGTATGCAGATGGGATAAGATAGTATCAGTCAAAACCAAATCAGAATATAGTTGGTATCTGTTACAGGCAGAATGGCATAAGTGTTAAAGGTCATGACTCCAGAGCTAAATTGCCCAAGTTTAAATCCAAGCTCTTCCAGTTACCAGCTGTGTGACTTGAGCAAGTTATTAGTCTCTCTGTCTCAGTTTTCTCAGCTGTAAAATGGGGATGATAATAGTATCTATCTCATGTTATACGTATTAGCAGCTGGCAAACATTAAGCGATTTGGCAATATGGATAAGGCTCAAGATAAACAAATCCTACTGCCATCCAAATCCACCTCTGGTTATGATGTTTATCTATGATTACCGAGATAACCATTCACATGGGCTCAGAAGGAGGCAAAACTGTTTATTAAAACACTTTTTAATAGTAAAATAGTACAGTGGGGGAAAAGATAAACTTGGGGTTATTCAAATAATTGATAATACACAGCAGCTAATATGAATGCATTTATTTAAAATAAATTTAAGGATAAACTTCAAAAACATAAAAATGCATGGAAAAAGAAAGTTGCAAATGGACGTATATCATTGATATAATTTGAAAAAAAAAATAGAATGTTTAGGGATGTATATATAAAAAGGAAAGTATAAAAACATATATGGAAATGACATATACCACGTCTGGCAGAGTGGTTTCCTTTGGAGAGAGAGAAGGGGAAGGAAAAATGTGGCTTAAGGCCTAAAATTAAGGCCCGATATTATGTGCTGTCTTGACATCTGGTGAAACTTGGAGGGTCTCGAATGATCTAGCCACAAGCTCCTCTCCCTATTCTGCTCCCACAGATAGGATCCCCTGGCCAAATAACCATCCTCATCAAAGGCACCAGGCGGTTCCTACTTATCCCTGGGTAGCAGGTTTGGTACCCTGCCAGACCAGGGATATTCAAACAAGCCAATCATGTCCTCCCACAGGAACCAGCGGTCACCTCACCCTCTTGTTACTATGAAGCCTGCCCCTGACAGACCCTGCTTGTTCACTCTGCTCCCAAGTCAACCCCGGTCTGGCCCTGTGTGATGTGCTGTGTCCTCCCCACAGACTGTGAGTCTATGTGATTAACAAGCTGCTGTCAGTCTCATCTTCCAGAGTCAGATGTCAGGCGACCATTCCCATAACCCTAGGGACAGAATCCTCCTTCTCCAGTGGGGTGAATAGCTGGCAATTAAACAAAAGGAGGAGCAGGTAGAACTTGAACTACCACATATTCTTTTCTTTAAAAAAAAAAAAAAAAAGCACGGTAGCGAAAATGACAAAATGTTAACACCTATTTAATCTCCATGGTACGTGGACATCTTTTAGGTTATTTTCTGTACTTTTCTGCATTTCAAAAAATATGTGCTAATTTAAAATGAACATCAATTTTAAAAACTAGATAAACAAGTTCCCACTTAGACCTGTCAAAATGGAGCCAAAAGAAAATTTTCATAAATAAGGCTGTAAAGGTAACTATTAAGAAAATTGATGACAGTTTTTTGTTGTTTATTATGTTTTGCTGCTTTTGCATTTTTATGGTGAGAGGCCCGTGTGTTAAAGGGAATGTTAAATAGTTATTTGCTTTATTTTAATTAGTTAAGAATTCTGGGTCGAAATGGCAATCTATTTGGATAGACAAATTTTAAAGCCTACTACAAAGCTCCTATAAGTATAATTTGACAGGTAAATCAATGGAACAGAATAAAAGGCCAAGAAGCATACCCAAATGTAGCTAAGGATTCATTCTATGAGGAAGGTGGCATTTCAAGTCAATGAGAAAATAATGTTTTATTCAGTAAAGCATGTTACTGAATAGTTAAGTAATAGTTAATAGTTGAGTATTATTAGAAAAATCAGTTAAACAGTTGGTAAAAAATTAAGTTAGCTCTCATTCTTTGCCATATACAAAAGTAAATAACAGATTAAATGTAAAGAAGGAAATCTGAGCCAGGAGTAAATAATCTGAAGTTGTGAAAAGATTTTCCACACAAGATTCCAAAAGTTGAAATCATGATGAAAAAGATTCGTCAACTTGGATAAATGAACATGACTTACCATGTCAATAAACATCACAGAAATTGAAAAAAAAATAGAATGCAGAAACTTTTTGCATCTTATAGAAAACTTTAAATATTAATATGAAAGAATGAACCACCCCAAAGACAAGGAGTCAATATTCAAAGAAAGAAAGGCAAAGGAAAAAATGGGCAACATCCTAATAAACAAAGAAAGCAAACTGAAACAGCAGTTTGTTTGACTGCCTTATCATTATACATCTAAAGAAAATAAAAATGATATTTTCTTTCTCAGGTGAAGAAGCACCAAAATGCTATGGATTTTTTGCCTGCTGAATTGGTATTGGTTAAGAAGACTCATACCACTGTTGGGGAGAATGTGGGAAAGTGGGCCCTCCCAAGCACTGTTGGAGAGAGAGAAATTTGTGTGATCATTACAGGAAGTAATCTGCATAAAACTTGAAATATGCACATCATTTAAATAAAACAAATCCACACCTGTAAATACTTATCTAAAGGAAATAATCAGATATGTGTAACAAAAAGTGCTATGAATATTCTCTTTAATGTTGCTTATAATAAGAAAAAATCAGCAATAACCTTTGTAGCTAACAATTGGTTATATAAAATTGCAGTCCACCAATATGGTGAAATGTCATGCAGCCACTAATAAGCCATGTTGCATAGATATACATACTGACATGTTTAATTTTTAATGATGTATTCTTAAGTAAAAAAGCGTGCTTCTATATGGCATACTGTAATATGATGTAAAATTGTCTATATGCACACCCTATATACCAAAATGTTAATAAAAACTATCTCTCAGTGCTTTTTCCTTCCCTTTGTTTTAGGTCTGTATTAGTTAAATGTTTGGAAGATGTGATTTTCTAATAAAAAATAAAGAAGAAAAGATTTGCAGGCAAACCCCAGCAATGAAAACTTGGGGAAGTAAATTATTATCTCTGATCTTTGGTGTTCTCACCTAGAAAAGTAAGATATCAATTCCTCCTCCTGGGATCACTAACAGGGTCAAATGAGACACCCATCTATTTGTTCAAAAATATTTATTTTGTAACTGGCATGTGTCAGGCATGGTTTTAACTACTGGAAATACAGCAGGGGGACTTCCCTGGTGGTCCAGTGGTAAAGAATCCACCTTCCAATGCAGCGGACGTGGGTTCGATCCCTGGTCGGGGAACTAAGATCCCACATGCCGCAGGGCAACTAAGCCTGTGCGCCACAACTACTGAGCCCACATGCCTCAAGTTGAGCCTGCATGCCGCAAACTACAGAGAGCACACGCTCTGGAGCCCACGCACCACAATGAAGAGCCCACATGCCGCAACTAAGACCTGATGCAGCCAAAAAAAAAAGAAATGAAGTAAAATAAATCTTAAAAATAAATAAATAAATAAATAAAAGAAATACAGCTGGGTATTCAAACAGACCAAGAAAAAGAAAAAAAAAACAAAACACCTACCCTCATGAGCTTATATTCTAGTGGGGAGACAGATAATAAGCAAAATAGATAAGTAAAATGAATAGTATATTAGATGGTGGAAAATGTTATGGAGAAAAATAGAGGAGGGGTTAGAAAGCATGGGGCCAGGGGTGGGGGCTGCAATTTTTAATAAGATGTTCAGAGAAGTCCTCAGGGGAAAGATTACATCTGAATGAAGTTCCCAAATACCTATTCGGGAAACCACAAGCAAACCACATGAGGAGGAAAGCAAGCATCCCGGCAGAGGGAACAGCAAGTGCAAAGGCCCTGAGGCTGAAGCATGACTGGTGTGTCTGGTTGGCCAGGAAGACACTTTATACAATATGATGCACCAATAAACACTATTTATTAGTTTATTGTCTCTGATATAATAATCAGCTCCAAGGTGATTATGTTCTTTATCAAAACATCTCCAAAAATAGCTCAGGCACCACTCATGTTCCATTTTACAGTGAAAAAATAATGAGAGCTGGGAGCACCCTTAACTTCCCTTCTATCCACCTAAAACCATCCCTATGTCAGCCTCCCTCCTGACCTTTGACTTCCCAGGAAGAGATGAGGCCCTGGACCAGATGATGACTGTTGGGATGAAGAGGTACAGACAGATACCATTTGGGGGAAGTCAAAATGTTTCCTAACAGTATAAGAACCCTCTAGTTCATTTCTCATTTAGGAAAGTTTTTCCAACCCGCCTTGTGTGTATTTTCCTATATATGCCGTTTTGGAAAAATGGTATGCCATTTTTCTATGTTTTGTTTTAATTTAACTGTTTGTTTTCATTTCATTATAAATGTAAACGCATACTCTAGATCCTGTGTGTGGCCATCTTATAACTGGGATGGCTATGTGGTCTCAGTGACTATTCGCACTTGGGGACAGTGTTGAACTTTTATTACTGTGTTTCCGAAACTGCATTCGATGGAACCTTTGGCCTCTGTGTGTTCATTGTAGAGAGGGTAGAGTTTTAGGATTCAAGAAACACTGACCAAGGTGAAGATCTGATCAGATTCCCCAGAATGTCCATTGCCACCAGAAAAAGTCAAAGTTACACCTCTGGTTCTGCAAAGTTCTGTGGCTTCCCAACACTTAGGTGGCAAATACTGATCATCTCAGAGGTTGTGCTGTATTCGTTTCCTATTGCTGCTGTAACAAATTACCATAAATATAGTGGCTTAAAACCACACAGATTTATCATCTTAGAGTTCTGGAGGTCAGAAGACCAAATGGGTTTTTAAGTCAAGGTATCAGCAAGGCTGCACTCCTTCCAGAGGCTCTAAGGGAGAATCTGTTTGCTTGCATTTTCCGGCTCCAGGAGGCTGCCCACTTTCCTTGACTCATGGCCCCTTCCTCCAGCTTCAAAGCCAGCAATTACATCATTCTGAGCTCTACTCCAGTGGTCACATCTCCATCGCTAACTCTTGTGTCTCCCCTTCCCCGTTGGTAGACTCTTGTGATTACTTTGAGCCACTCGATCATCCAGCATGATCCCCCCATCTCAAGATCTTCATCACATCTGCAAAGTCTCTTTTGCCATGTAAGGTCACAGATTCACAGGTTCTGGGCATTAGGACGTGGCCATCTTGGGGCTGGGTACCTCTTTACTGGAGGGCCTGAACCCCTGACCACCAGTGCACACAGGGAAGGAAGGAAGTCTTGTCCTCTCCACTTTCTTCTATTTAGGGTAGACATAGCTGGAAGGTTTGCAGTCCTTCTCAGAAGGCAAATGCTTTGCTCGGATTGATCAAATAAGATCTGGTTTGCCCAGCCTGTCAGGTAGAACCCTCTACTGACTGGCAGCTGAGGATAATGATAATTCGTGATGTCAATAAGGACTCTCTTGTACTGTAATCCTGAAATACATCCTAAAACCCTGGACACATGGAAGGTCATAGTGTCACATCCCTCTCCCCATTCTCCAAGCTCACAGCAACCCTGACCCACGCCTGCCTGGGCACCACGGCCCCAAGACAGGGAACTGGTCCTTCCCGCGTCCTGCAACCATTCACTCCAGGACCTAGCTGCAACTGCCCTGTATCCTTCCTATTGATGGGGACATGGTCTCTGACTCGGATCTTCCCCTTCCTCAGGCAACTCCAAACAGCACTTGTAAATGTGGGGGATAAACAGGGGCCCAGGCCTCAAGCTCAGCCTTTCTGCCGATGCAGATCAGGCATAGGCCTGAAATCTACATTTATAAAGATCCCCCCGGGGGGCGGGATGAGTTGGGAGATTGGGATTGACACATGTACACTATTGATACTCTGTATAAAATAGATAACTAATGAGAACCTACTGTGTAGCCCAGGGAACTCTACTCAGTGCTCTGTGGTGACCTGAATGGGAAGGAAATCTAAAAAAGAGGGGATATATGTATACGCATAGCTGATTCACTTTGCTGTACAGCAGAAACTAACACAACATTGTAAAACAACTATACCCCAATAAAAATTAATCTAAAAAATACAATACAGTACAATACAATACAATACAATAAAAGATCCCCAAGAGGCTTTGGTACTGTCGTTGCCCTGACAGTTGCCTGGGAATGCTGGACTAGACACATCTTGGCATTGATGCACCCTGGTACTTTAAATAATTTCCAATTGGCTCATGGGCTTCTGGAGTTAAGCCTCCTTATACTGAAGTACAGAAAATAACGCATGTCCCGTTCCTCGTTCCGGATGCCGTCTTTCAGCTAAGGATCTTTCCGGTGGCCACACCGTACTGTTGACTCAGACGGAGGTTACCGGACTGAATCATTCCATTTTTTCATCATGCGGCAGCTACAGAGCCAGGCCTCCCCCGCCCCTGCAGAGGGCCTCTGAATCATCCGACGCAATGCTCACTCCCTCCTCCACAGGACAGCGTTATTGCACTGCCCAGCCTGTGCCAGTTCCGTGCCGGTCACTGGGGCAAGACGGGGACTGAGACACTGTCCCACTCCTCCAGAGGCCCACAGTTCGGTGGGAGAGGCAGACTAGCACGAGGTATGTTACAACACAGCGCAGGAAGTGCACCCGTGGCAGCGGGACAGATAGGGAGAGAGAGCCCAGAGCCAACTACCCACTGCACCCATGCCCACTCCCACTCACGACCCATCCCCATCCCCCCAACCCACCCACTCACCGCCTGCTCCCCATCCTGCACCCACAGTGCCAAACGACTTTCCATGTTCTCCAACCTCAACTACAGGCCCCATTCCCGTGTCTCCTGGCTGGCCTTCTCACGACCGTGGTCAACCCTCCAGGCTTCCAGGAGGTTCTAGAGCCCTTCACACCTGCAGGACTCCCATCAATCCCTACTGGCCTATTGACCTTTTTTGGTTTGTTTTCTCAGCTGTTTACTTGAAGTCTCCTTAAGTAACCATAAAGCTTGCATGTTTAGCAACCTGCATACATTTTTTCTTTCTCAAAATCCCGGTGATATTACAGAGGCCGCAATGTGGTAATCAAAGCACATCAGGCACCGGAAGTCAAAACTGCTCACCAGGACACGAGGAGAAAGGCAGGAGGAAAGGGCACAGAAGGTGGAAGGCCTTCTGAGGAAGGCTCCCACGGCGGAGAGGAGGTGAGGGGCTCGCTGGCTGAGAGCTTTTGTAGTGCACTGTTCCCACAGGCCAAGCCAGTAGAAAAGCCTGCCATGAAAGCTCCCATTGGCTGAGAACATGGGACAGCAGAGCCCCAGAAGAATCACACAGTAATCGTGCTCAACAAATCACGCACTAAGGATGGTATTAAATGGTGTCTGTGTGTATGTATGGAGTGCATTCAGCTGGTAGTTCTCGAACTTGGATAAAAAAGGAAACAACAGCATGTCACGGCCATGTGACACTGGCCCTGCAGTTCACTCCACTAACTCCCCTACATTTCATTCCAAGCTCACAAAACAGCTTCTTTTTATTATCTGGCTTTTTTTTTTGTTTTAAGTATTTGTTTATTTATTTATTTATGGCTGTGTTGGGTCTTCGTTTCTGTGCGAGGGCTTTCTCTAGTTGCGGCAAGCGGGGGCCACTCTTCATCGCGGTGCGCGGGCCTCTCACTATCGCGGCCTCTCCAGACACGCAGGCTCAGTAACTGTGGCTCACGGGCCCAGCTGCTCCGCGGCACGTGGGATCTTCCCAGACCAGGGCTCGAACCCGTGTCCCCTGCATTGGCAGGCAGATTCTCAACCACTGCGCCACCAGGGAAGCCCCTATTATCTGGCTTCTAATGGGCATTTCTCCCTGACCAGGGAACACACTTAACGATTCACTTTCTTCCCACTAACCTATTAAGCCAGCATTTTATGTCTTATGCATCAGGCCTTTGGTTATCATGGGTCCTTCTCTAAAAGACTGGCCTGGGTATATTAGCAAATGAACTCTGCAACCAGCAAAGATGACAACCACATGCCTCAATGTGGTGATCACACCAAGGTTCTAATCCCCGTGAAGCCCTGTCTCAGCAACCTCTGGCCTTCCTGGATAACACTGCTATGCTGATGTGTTCTGATCCCAAACCAGCATTATCCTAAGCTCTTTACATGTTGCATCCATCAGGATAGGCTAGGTTATGCTGCAGCAAGACTGTCCCCAGAGTCCAGTGGCTTAAAACACCAGTGGTTTATTTCTTATCCATGGACGTGACCAAGGTGAGTCAGCCAGGGGCTCTGCTCCACATCACCTTCAGTCTAGGACCCAGGCTGAGGGGCAGCCCCTGTGCAGCTTATGGGATCTTAGTTCCCCGACCAGGGATTGAACCCAAGGCCACAGCAGCTTGAAAGCTCCAAGTCCTAACCACTGGACCGCCAGGGAAATCCCACGGAACTTTGACTGTCCTGGAGCAGAGGAAAAGGGAGAACAAAGAAGTGAGGCACCTGCTAACTCTGAAAGCTCCCAGCCAAACAAGGCACAAGGCCACATCTAATTTCATGTGACCAGGGAACTGCAATCCACGTTCCCAGAAGGAGAGACAGTCAGACTCTTTATTAGCAGAATAATAACCACCATACGCATGGTGCTGATGACCTCTTAGAGCAATCGGTTCCCAACTTGAACTAGTTTAAAGGCTTTTCTTGCAATGAGCCAAAATCTGTCTGTGCTAGGCAGCAATAAGTCAATCAAAGTCCCTGCCCTCCTAAGATTTATACTGTAGTCATTCCATCCATTAGTCCCTGTTCAGTCAAAATAACTTTACTCCCTCACTTTCTTATCCATTCATCAAGCATTTTCTAAGTATCTACTTACCTGCCAGGTACTGTGCTCTATGTAGGAGCTTTAGGGCTGAAGACGTCATGATCTTTCTGGAGCCCACGTTGTAGGGGGTTAGCTAGACATCGAAGAGGACCAGGTGCCAGATCCTCCCTGATAACACAGAACTAGGCGACCACAGTATTTCATTTCAAACACTCAAAGGGGGAATATGCCACATTCCGGAGAGAAGGCTTCTAGGGATTCTCTAACTGTGTTCTGGGGTGCCGTAAGGGGTTCCAAGAGGGTGCTTCAGACATTACCTTGGGAATAAACAGGCTGCCATGTCCCTCCCTCATCTTTAATCTGTTTCATATACTTAACTTTCATATCAGATTTAACTTAAAGAGTTCTACTCTTAAAGAGCTCTACTCTTAGAGAGAGAGGAGGGAAAAAAACTAATGGTCTAGTCTGATGCTCTGTCATTTTATACAAACATGCAGAAAAGTTAAGTAACTTACCGAGGTCATACCGTGAAGTTAGAAGCATACCCGAGGCTGGCCACCAGCTGTCTCTGCCTGTCTCTAAACTCCATACTCCTCTTTTTTTTTTTTTCCCAATTTACACCAAGTCTGCAGGTAACCTCCAAATGTCAGTGGGAAAAGCTAATCAGTGGGCTTTGGCAACATAGCCACAGAGGAATCTGGAACCTTTCCCGGCCACTTTGAGAACACACATCACCACCTGGCAGAAGCAGAGAGCAGGGTCTGCCCCTTCCTTCTCTTGGTTACCAAATCCCTGCCCCGCAAGCACAAAGCCATAGCTGCAACACTGCTTTCTGCTTCACATTTGTCAAGATTTGACAAAGGGCTTACTCGGGGACTCCTGAGGGAGAAAACCCCCAGACCAGTTCTGTGTGCAGTGGGTAGAGACAGGACAGACATCTTAACCTCACAGAGGCAACTGAATGTCTTGGAGGGAATATCAGAGGGTTAATAGCTACAAAAGCTTTGGAAGCTGGAAAGACGTATCAATTTTGCCTCTAGTACTGGCCAGGAAAAAAAAAAAAGGACTTTATATATGTAAAATTCGAAAAGAACACATCACCAACAAAGAAACCTTTGTCTGTCTTCCAAGTATTAACCGCTGTACAACACTTCCTCACCAAACTCATCAGAAATGCAAATAAACTGTTTGATCTATTATTTCCCTGGCCATTTATTTGCACATAGACTCAGATTTATCCAAACCTCTCAGACACACACAGTAAAAATAAGATTCTATTTACCAGACATTTAAGGTTTTCCTTCCAGGTTCCAGTAACCTAAGAAAATCTCTAAATGTGTTCTTTCTGCAGATTCCCCCTTCTCTCTCCTGCTCTACCTTCCTCTGATACACAGAAAGAAAGCCCCTAAAGGGGAGGTGTACAACTCTCCCTACAGCAGCAGGCACCCTACTCTCTTGAACCTCCTTCTGTTATTTCAACTGTCCTCAAAATACTGCTGCGAGGGTCACGTTCCAAAAGACATCCTGTGGCCGCAGCTGTCTGCTGTCTTCTACCTACAGAGCAGACTCTAGAGACGCTGGTGGTCATAGAAATGGGAAGGAAGGGTCATTTACCCAACATCTCCATCTGGGGGAGGCGGTGGCGACAGCTTGTTTGCTGGAGAAAGGAGTGCATACCTGGATCCACACCCTGCTGCCAAACCACTCCTGGCACCTCTTTATGCCACGCATAAAATCGCAGCCAGCTGGGGCAGTGAAGCTCCCAATCACAGCCATGAGGGCGGCAGCATGGACTCTGCCCCTTCCACAAGACAGATGGGCTAGAAGCCTCTAAGATAGATCTCTATTGTTTATCGCAGAGACTCTGGATCCCCCAGCTTAGGTCTTCTGCAAACGATACTTAATTCCCACTGAAAAGTGTGCCTGAACCCAACCACCTCACACAACCGTTTAACACGGCTACAGTCTTCCAGCAGAACAATGCTGGATTGGGCGCTGTTCCAGTGAAGCTGCTCAAGTGCCGCCAGAAGCTCCCGGCACCCTCGAGAGAGCAGACAAACGGTTACCCTGGCTGGATGTGGTAGCCCGGAGGAATAGTCGCTTAAAGAGGGAGGGCGGAACAGGTAGGGAATGCTGCAGATGCACGAGGTAGACAGCGTGTGAGTGCACGCTCCTGACCCGCCAGGCCTGGCTTCTGTGTTTCTGGCAGGTGAAGTTGAACATCCTTATCTCCCCGGGAAGAACAACGATCCCATTCCACGTCAACGTGACTGGAAATCTCAATTTAAGAATCGGAGGCACTGGTCGGTCCAGCTGGGGTTCGTCCAGCTTTCCGTCTTACTTTGCGCCTCTGATGTGTCAGGCTTTTTGCACACAGTGCTCGCCTATTTAACCCTCAAGATACCGTTTTCTACAAGGGAATTTTCAGCCATGAAAACTTGCCCCAAACTGCATGATCCTTTCCCGCTGACTCGCTTAACGAACCCCCGATCTCTCCACCAGGTTTGGTCAAGCCCAGCACCGCACACACACCTTGCCCATCACAGCCCCCAACGCTGCGGCCCGCAGTGCTCCGGGGCCGCAGGGAGGCGGGGAGGTGCGCCCGCAGCCCCGGACCTCACACCCCGCGCGCGTGTGCGGCGAGCCGCGGGCACACAGCGTACACACCTCGCACCGGCACACTCAGGCACACGTGCGCTCCCGCCCCCCGCCCGTCCCGGGCTCTCCGAAGTTACCTCCGAGGCTCCCCTGGCGCCGGGCCCACGCCGCCCCGCGGGTCTCCCACTTCTTTCCCGCCGGGGTCAGCCCGGCCTCAGACGCCGCGGCTCGGGAAGACTCCGGAACCCGCCGGGCCCCGCCGCCTCTCGGACACCCCGGGGTCCGCACCAGCGGCCGCACCCCGGGGGCTGGAGCGGCTGGAGCCTCGGCCGCCCCGGGTCGGGCTCTGCCTTCACCTGCGCGGCGCCCACCGGGCTGCAGCCGGTTCTGGGGCCGGCGCACGGCGGCGAAGGCGCGCGCTCGGGCTCCTCCCGGGCAGCGGGCGGCCGGCACCGGCTCGCATGGTGCTCGGGCTCGCAGCGACCCCGGGACGTGGCCTCAGCCCCCGGGCGGCCCCAGCCGCGGTCTTTGTGTCTCGGCCGGCGCCGCCGCGTCACGGGCTTGCGGGCGGTGAGCGGCGCGGGCCGGGAAGCGGGCGGCAGAGAGCTCGGCTCAGCTTCCTCATCTTCGCCCGCCCGGGGCGCGCTGGCAGGCAAGGCGCACGGGCAGCGACTGCGCGCACCCGGGGGACGGAGGGGGCGGGCCCGGGAGGGGCGCGGCGGACGCGCCGAGAGGCTGCCTGTCTGGAGGCTGCGGCCGGGGAGGGCGGGATGGGGGCCCAGCCAGAGCTCGGGGAAGGCGACGTCCGCTCGGTCCCGGGTCGCGGCTGCAGCTCTGGGGGTGAGCGAGCCGAGGCTGTGCGCTGGAGGGAGCCCGGCGGCCGGAGCCGCCAAAGGGGTTCGCGTCTCCCCGCTCCCCTACGCTGAAGGTGACTGCGGCCCCCAGCGGCCAAGCAGGGGCGAACGGCGTCCTCGCCTCTCTTCTTCCCCGGTGCACTCGGCTCACCCTTCCCCGGCCTCCGACTCCGCAGTCCTTTGCAAGGCCAGGGCAGAGTGGTCACTTCGCTGATTGATTTTCCCTCTTGGCTGCACTGGGCTTAAATGGTACCCAGATTGGAGCGACTGGCAGTCACGTGATCACCCACTCCCCAAACACGCACAAATACACACACACACACACACACACACACACACACAAAGCCCAGTGAAACTAGGGTGGGTTTCCAAAAGTCAAATTGGATACATCCATTAGAACTGGAGGCCTTCCGCGAGTCACCCGGCGCGCTGCAGTGGGGCTGAAACGCAGCAGCCGCCTCTGGGGCCACCATCTATACGGATCCTGTCCCTGCGGCTGGGGAAGCTCCAATGAACAGCACTTTGGGTCCCCTCGTCAAGAAGAGCGCAAAAAGAGTGTAGTTTCAGACCCGACAGATCCCATTGCAAAAGGAAAGCAAAGGCCCCTACCGAGTCGCGGAACAGAATTGCTGAGGAACTTACCTCCGCGGGGACAGAGCCCTCTCCCAGGGCCGCAGTCGGTGGCTTTTCCGGGAGCGCAGCCAGGATCCCAGCTCAGACGTTTGCTACCTGTGGTCTGAGCGCCGGCCCCCGGCGGGGGGGGGGGCCGGGGGGGGGGACGACTCAGACGTGTTTCAGCCTCCCTTCTCGCGCTGCCTGGATGTCGCTGGCGACAGCGCTCTAAAAGTGAACCTGCTAATAAATGGATACTTTAAATAATGCCTGATCGCGGTGATAAGTGCTGACTACTTGCTTTTCTCAGAGCTCCTCTCTGCCCGAGTTTTAAAATCCATTTGCCTCTTAGTACCTCTCGTGAGGCAAGTTGAAACCCCTTCTATAGAGAGGGGGAAAGGATCTGAAAGGGTAAGATGGGAGCAAAGTTTGTTTGATTCATTCTACCTCGCCCCGGGGATTTAAAAATTGTAAATAGTACTGCCTGTCTTTTGTTGCAATATTGTTTTTGGCAAAGAGAGGCGTAAGTCCAAGGAATAAAGTGTGTCAAGGTAAGAAGTCTAGTGATAGCTAAAGTGGTCTTGAGCCTCTCAGGATCCTCATTGCTCCTTGAGTTCAGATGAAAATTATTTGAGACTTAAGCAAATTTATATATATATATATATATATATATATATATATATATAAGTTTTACTTTTTTCTTGTTCTTTCTCCTATTTCTCCACAAAATACCACCATAGAGACTAAGCACTGGGAGGAAAAACCAGAACTTTGTAAAGGTGAGAATGGACAAAAGTCTTCTTTTCTCCTTTAGTTCAGCTGAGGCAGGCTAGAGATTTATTTAAATTTTTTCCAGAAAAACTGTTTGGAAACCAACTTTTTAAACTTAAAACAGCGTAAAATGAACATGCGGAGTATAGATCTCAGACCCTAACATCACTAGATTCTAATCAGAAGGTGGCTAGTTGTATTCATAGTTGCAAAGGACTTTCCCTCCTGGCTCCCAACTTCCCTAAGCCTGTCCCAGAAGCCTTGGGAGGTATTCCTCTCACTTTCTGGTTGGCTACCCACTTTGGCATTACTCTCTGGACAGAGGCTGGAATTCTATGAGTCCCTTTACTTTTCTACAGACACAAGGGACATCCTTGTACCCACCCCATCTTGCCCTCCTGGGGAAGAGTGAAGGCCATTTCTCTGCATCACTCACTGTGCCAGAATGATACCAAATCATAGTCACCATTTCTCTGTGGACCCAAAGCATAAAGTTGGAGGAAAATGATACAAATACATAGCACTACACTCCAAGGGTAAGTAAAATTTTGTTGTTGCTGTTGGGGTTTTTTGTTTGTTTGTTTTTCCTTTTTTGGTCTGGAGAACAGAAGGAGACAGAGGAGGAGATGGGGGACTAAGCACCAGGCCACAAACAGAAATGGAATCAGCACCTGGAAACCGTCCAGCCTCCACTTTTCCCCCATTTCTTATGGAGTCCCTCCCAGATCCCCACACTGCATTTCATAATATCATTGGTAAAAATGTGAAAACTCAACATGGTGTAAGAGAAACAGCCCTGAATTTGGAATCTGAAGATCTGATTATAGACATCCATTAAATGATATAAACTACCTGTGTGAACATGGACAAATTACTTGGCTTGTTTTCTATCCTTTAACACTTGAAATGTCAGATTTTACTTAAGTTTAATATATGGGCTGAGAAACATGGTTTCCCACAGACAGAATCTGAGCTTGATTATGAAACCTTAAGCAATCTATAGGAATCCCTGTGATCCAGTCTCAACAAAGTATCCTTGTCAATGAAATACAGTCCAGCAGCCAAAAGAAATGTATCATTAATCAAATCCTTCATCCAAATTTCTCAGGGACTAACATCTTCGTCTCTGTGTCTTCTGTAATTCCTTCTTACCTCAGCTGTTTCAGAGTCTCTTTCTCACCAATATCCCCCAAATTCTCTCTAAATACATAGCATACATCTTTCTGCTTCTCCCCCTTCCTTCCCTTACTCTGTTATGTAGATCTACATATTTTCTCCTCCCTCTAGATGGGGGAAGGGAAAACTGTGGTCAAAATCAGAATTCTCTTTAGTGATAGAGGTAGGGGAGAAGGCTGTGAATATTCACACATTAATACCTTTTGGTCCATCATAATTAGATCTCCTCTGGGTACATTTTAAGTATATTGAAGTATTAGAAAAGGGCACTGGATGTGGTATCATTAGACAAACATTTTTATCTCCAGCTCACCTGCTGACTTGACACACACAGTTTCTTAACCTTTTCTGAGCTTCTGTTTCATCATCTCCAGAAGTGGAATAGGACCCTTCATAGGGTCATTGGGAAGACCGAATAAGTGCAAAGTTGGAAATATCATAATAGGCACTCAGCAGATGTTTGTGGCTTTTCAGATGGCAGGAAGGAAGGAAGAAAAGAAGGAAGGGAGGGAGGGAGGGTGGAGGGGAGGGAGGAGGGGGCAGAGGAGCAGGGAGAGGGGAGGAAGGAGAAGGCCTTGCATCTTGGGCGTCTAGGCAAAATCTTGATTGTACCAATGAACAAGAAGTTGAAGCACAGGGAAACTGTTCCCTCCTCTGGCCTGCAAGGCTGAGCTGTAATCTACTTCTAGATCCTGAGAGGAGATGTTGCTTTGCTGGCCTGACAAAATGGCAAGCAGCACAATAGAAAACATCATGCCCCTGGCATGGGTGCCCCATGGCTAATGCTTCGCACCTCACTCTCTGATTCTCCTCTGAGCAGCCCAAGAATCCTGTATCTTTACTGCTCCTGTGTATTCCAGGCTTTTCACCTGCCAGTACAGCACTTAGTAGGCCTCACCCTGAACCTGGGTCTTCCTAGATCCCATCCTATTAAACCTCACTTGTCCTGGATCAGATCTGACAACTTAAAAAGATATCTATCGAGCAGAAATAAATCCCAGAGATCATTTCAGACGTTGGTTTCAAACTATAGGAAGACAGTAGTCTCTACTTTACCTCCCAAAGAAAGCCTTTTTGATGTAATATCTGTTCCCAGGGGAATTGCAGCAGTGGCAGGGATTTCAGGTACAGTGACAGGCTTACAAGACAACTTGGAGGTGCGGGAGTGGGGTACAGAGCCACTCTCCACCCCCAATTACTTCACGGTGAGTTACATGGGTAGAGACTGTGTCAGCAGCTTGCCAGTCATGAAATGAGGCCCAGAAGGAGCTGTAAACTTCGAAGCCAAGCTGTGAATTAGGAACGGATCTGAAACTGGGACTGAGGTCTTATGAATCCTCCCCTAGTGTTCACAGTGGGCTGCGGCCCAAATGCCCTGAAATGCTGCCGGGGGCGGGATGGGGCGGGAGCTGTTCTCAGGCACCTCCATGCTGCCTAGGAACTTCCCTGACTCAGGCTGCAGACCAGGGCCTCTTCAGACCAAGGTGAGTCTCTCAGCACCCATGGTCATTTTCTGAAGTCTGGGTCTTAGGTTGGACATACCCTAGTCGAATATGAACCCTTGAGTTCTACTCTTCTGCTTTGCATGTGGCCTTTTCCAAGCAGAAGCTGTTGTGGTGGGTTGTTTGCCAGGCGCAAAGGACATTTGTTCATTTCTTTGGCTGCCCAGATTCTGAATTCTCTTCTTATTTTGGAGGAAGTTGACACTTCGTGAAACTTCAATACCCCCTCTCCTCCCGAACCCTGGTGGATAGGGCATGTGGCTGAAGCTTGGCCAACCCAACGCTCTTGCCTGATGCTATGAATCTGAAGCCAGTGATGGTGCAAAAGAATCTGGTGACTGGTTACTCTCCTCTGTGCATCCCAGAATCCTTGCAAGCTTCTCACAGACGAGCTGAGGAAACAGAGGCCCAGAGAATACAATGCCTTGCCCAGGTGACACAGCCAGAGAGGTGAGAGGTGGACCCGAGCCCAAGCCACCTGCCTACTTGGTCAGTGCACACCCAGGCAGCTCATGCATTGTGCACTATGGCCCTGTGTCCCGTGGAGGAGAGGGGGCTGCAGGAAGTGCTCGTTGCCTGGTGAGTTCAGCTCCCTTGTGGCTGGATGCTCTGAGCCGGACCTCACCCTGGTCTCCTGTCTGGAATTTCTACTCCCTCGGGGGTAGTGGTCTCTAGGGTGCAATGGCCTGAGTTCAGTATTGGGAACAGCAGAGCCCTAAACAAACCTTTGACTGTGATTCAGGCTTCGCCCCACCCCCAATTTCCCTCAGTGCATTTCCCAAGCCTGATTGTCTGGCCTTCCCACTCATTCAGTCAACTCCTAGGATGCTTCCAATAAATTCCTTTCTCACCCATGTAGACCAGAGTCAAGACCTGAGGTTGGCAACCCAGAGTCCTGACTGGCAATGAGAGGTTGGCTTTCCACTCTTGGAAATTCTCATACTCTGGAAATCTCAGGGATGCACAGAGGAGAGTCCCTGAACACTGTCCTAACTGCTATGTTTTATCCCCCCAAAGAGTGAGGCTTCTGGGAGTGAGGGAGGAAGGTGGTGGGAAGGGAAAATGAGTTTTGTCCATGGTTTGAGTGGTTTTTAAAAATTATCTATCTATTTATTTATTGATTTTTGGCTGCATCATGTGGCAAGTGGGACCTTACTTCCTCAACCAGGGATGGAACCCGGGCCCCCTGCAGTGGAAATGCAGAGTCTTAACCACTGGACCACCAGGGAAGTCCCTGAGTTTTTTCATTTCATTGTGTGAGATGGGAGAGGAGAGAGACGAGGTGCCCTGGAACAAGGGTGAGTGGGGAAATCAATAACTTTTGGGCATTGCGGTCTGGGGGACACAGTGCCTCCTAATTGCCTACTGATTTGCGGGGTCCGGATGAGATAATAGTCATGCATTGTTACAGAAAAAGTATGGTTCCTTCTTTCTGAGACCATAATTACACAAGAATGTTTAGACAATCCATAGATGTTATTGCTTATGTTAGAAGATGAGAATTGAAATATGAATCCCCAAGAGAAATAATTAGGCCTTTCTTCTATTTCTTTTCAACAGCACCCAAATATCTGACAGCATCCAATTTACTTGGAAAGCAAAAGGATGAATTTTTGTGAATTCTGATCACTATGTATCCCAGGCAGTGAAACAGTGTCTGAAACATAGTTTGGGGCTCAGTAAATATTTTTCAAATGATTTAGGTGTTCTTAAAAAATTATTTAACATGAATCTTATTAGGTTTTAAGTCCCCAGATCCAAGTAGAAGGACTGACACACAGTAGGTGCTCAGCCCGTTTGTAGAATCAGCTCTATATTTCCACAGTGTTTTATCTGGGCAGGTCCCAGCCCAAGCTTGATGTTAACCTCATAGTATCCTCGTGATGTCAGGGAGCAGGGGTTTGGTTTATATGTTTGTTGTCTTATCATGACTTGACAGACAGGAGAACAAAGCCACAGCACTATGAATGAAATGACTCCACCAAGGTCATCCAGAAAGTAAGAATTCTCTAATGCTGATCTAACATTTTCTCCACTAGACTGAACTTCAAAAAGAAATTGGATTTCAATTCAGTCAACCTAAATAATATTTCCTGACAAAGAGGAGTTCATTGAAGGGAAACTCATTGGAGAAGAGTACTTAAGAAAAATCCATTTATGCTGTACTTGAATTGCTGGCATTTCAGGTGCTATTTTGTGATCAGATAAAGGCTGGCCTCTCTAGCTGAAAGTCTGGTAACTAAGCCTCATTCTGAGATCACATTATTTCCCTGGAGTTATCTGGATCCTTGAGATAAACAAAAATATTTTTAGGGTTGACACAAATGGGCATGCCTCCAGGATTCTACCGAAATAACCATCTCCTTTGTCATGTCAGGGATGTCAGGTTACTGGACAACTTGAATCATCCAGAATTATCTACCAGTTAAGCAAAAAGAAAAGCAGCTTTGTTAGCACTGGATCATGGCGGGGTATGCATCTATTTATTCCTTGAAAATGCCGAATGCCACAATGTGCCAGGCCCTCTGTTAGCTGCACCTGAATGCAGAGAGGTCACCAAGAGCTGACAGTCATTTGGAATTTAGTACATGCCAGATATCAGTTCCGAGTCTTACCTTGCTTAATCCTTACAAGAATCCTATAAGATGGGTAATACTATTATCCCCATTTACAGATGGAAAATTGAGGTGCATAGAGGTTTAGTTACTTCCCTAAGGTCACAGACCTGGAGCAGGGATTTGAGCCTAGGTAGTCTGGCTCTAGAACCTATGTTTTGAACCTTTACACTATACTGAGATGAGTGACATATGGCCCTCAAAAGTCTCACTGTCCACTGGGAAAGACAGATGCCAAGAAGTCCTTATAACTCAGGGTGATCAGTGAGTGCAGAATGGCATGGGGACACCGAGGAAGCAAGGCCATCAAGGAGTCATAGGAGTGGTACTTTGTTTATTGTTAAATAAATTGCTTAATTTATTGTTTTAAATAAGTAATACATTTACAACACACAACAGTCCAAAATTTTACAATATTCCAAAGATACCAACCAACTACCCTGTCTGGAGACAGCTGACTCACCAGTTTCTTACTAGTCCCTCCAAAGACAGACTATGAAAATAAAAGTAAATCAGCATAGTCTTTTATATTTTTACATAATGAGAACATTCTATACACGTTGTCTTATAAATTATTTTTTTTCACCATCAACAAGATATTTGGGGGATCAAACATCTATCAAGCTGCCTTCTTTTTTTAAATTAAACTTTTTATTTTGAGATATATGTAGATTCACATGTAATTGTCTTATTCTATTTTATGGTTGCATAATATTCCATTGTACAGATGACCATAATTTATTTAATGAGTCTCCATGAATGGATATGTAGGTAATTTCAAAATTTCTACCATTAAAACATTGATGCAATGAATATTCTTGGTCAGATTATTTCACACCTTTGAGAGTAAACATCTGTAGGATAAATCCTCAAAAGTAGAACTGATGAGTCAAAGGGTAGATGTAATTTAACTTATCGATATTAAAAATTTACCCTCCATCTCAATAGATGCAGAAAAAGCTTTTGACAAAATTCAACACCCATTTATGATAAAAACCCTCCAGAAAGTAGGCATAGAGGGAACTTACCTCAAAATAATAAAGGCTATATATGACAAACCCACAGCCAACATCGTTCTCAATGGTGAAAAACTGAAACCATTTCCTCTAAGATCAGGAACAAAACACAGTTGTCCACTCTCACCACTATTATTCAACATAGTTTTGGAAGTTTTATCCACAGCAATCAGAAAAGAAAAAGAAATACAAGGAATCTAAATCGGCAAAGAAGAAGTAAAGCTGTGACTCTTTGCAGATGACATGATACTATACATAGAGAATCCTAAAGATGCTACCAGAAAACTACTAGAGCTAATCAATGAATTTGGTAAAGTAGCAGGATACAAAATTAATGCACAGAAATCTCTTGCATTCCTATACACTAATGATGAAAAATCTGAAAGGGAAATTAAGGAAACACACCCATTTACCATTGCAACAAAAAGAATAAAATACCTAGGAATAAACCTACCTAAGGAGACAAAAAACCTGTATGCAGAAAACGATAAGACACTGATGAAAGAAATTAAAGATGATACAAACAGATGGAGAGATATACCATGTTCTTGGACTGGAAGAATCAACATTGTGAAAATGACTATCCTACCCAAAGCAATCTACGGATTCAATGCAATCCCTATCAAACTACCAATGACATTTTTCACAGAACTAGAACAAAAAATTTCACCATTTGTATGGAAACACAAAAGACCCCGAATAGCCAAAGCAATCTTGAGAAAGAAAAACGGAGCTGGAGGAATCAGGCTCCCTGACTTCAGGCTATACTGCAAAGCTGCAGTAATCAGGACAGTATGGTCCTGGCACAAAAACAGAAAAATAGATCAATGGAACAGGATAGAAAGCCCAGAGATAAACCCACACACATATGGTCACCTTATATTTGATAAAGGAAACAAGAATATACAATGGAGAAAAGACAGCCTCTTCAGTAAGTGGTGCTGGGAAAACTGGACAACTACATGTAAAAGAATGAAATTAGAACACTCCCTAACACCACACACAAAAATAAACTCAAGATGGATTAAAGACCTAAAAGTAAGTCCAGACACTATAAAACTCTTAAAGGAAAACATAGGCAGAACACTCTGTGACATAAATCACAGCAAGATCCTTTTTGACCCACCTCCTAGAGAAATGGAAATAAAAACAAAAATAAACAAATGTGACCTAATGAAACTTAAAAGTTTTTGCACAGCAAAGGAAAACATAAATAAGATGAAAAGACAACCCTCAGAATGGGAGAAAATATTTGTAAATGAAGCAACTGACAAAGGCTTGATCTCCAAAATTTATAAGCAGCTCATGCAGCTCAATATCAAAAAAATAAACAACCCAATCCAACAATGGGCAGAAGACCTAAACAGACATTTCTCCAGAGAAGATATACAGATTGCCAACAAACACATGAAAGAATGCTCAACATCATTAATCATTAGACAAATGCAAATCAAAACTACAATGAGGTATCACCTCACACCAGTCAGAATGGCCATCATCAAAAAATCTACAAACAGTAAATGCTGGGGAGGGTGTGGAGAAAAGGGAACCCTCTTGCACTGTTGGTAAGAATGTAAGTTGATATAGCCACTATGGAGAAAAGTATGGAGCTTCCTTAAAAAACTAAAAATAGAACTACAATACCACCCAGCAATCCCACTACTGGGCATATACCCTGAGAAAACCATAATTCAAAAAGAGTCATGTACCGTAATGTTCATTGCAGCTCTATTTACAATAGCCAAGACATGGAAGCAACCTAAGTATCCATCGACAGATGAATGGATTAAGAAGATGTGGCACATATATACAATGGAATATTACTCAGCTATAAAAAGAAACGGAATTGAGTTATTTGTAGTGAGGTGGATGGACCTAGAGACTGTCATACAGAGTGAAGTAAGCCAGAAAGAGAAAAACAAATACCGTATGCTAACGTATATATATGGCATCTAAAAAAAAAAAACAAAAACAAAACAGTTCTGAAGAACTTAGGGGCAGGACAGGAATAAACACGCAGACATAGAGAATGGACTGGAGGACACGGGGAGGGAGAAGGGTAAGCTGGGACAAAGTGAGAGAGTGGCATGGACATATATACACTACCAAATGTAAAATAGATAGCTAGTGGGAAGCAGCTGCATAGCACAGGGAGATCAGCTCGGTGCTTTGTGACCAGCCAGAAGGGTGGGATAGGGAGGGTGGGAGTGAGGGAGACTCAAGAGGGAGGAGATACGGGGATGTATGTATACGTATAGCTGATTCACTTTGTTACAAAGCAGAAACTAACACACCATTGTAAAGCAATTATACTCCAATAAAGATGCTAAAACAAAATAGGAAAAAAAAAATTTACCCTGCATTTAGGTTATACCAATACACACTCCCCACAGAATAGAAAACCTTATCCTCATGATTTCAATTTTGGGGGCAATTTGACATTTTCTTCATGGCCTGAATAATGGTCAGATTTTCTGAATTTTTGTTTGCTGAGCATAGACTTCAAAGTATATCAGTTTATACCTTTTAAATGTGTCACTTAGATTTTCTTTAATTGCTCACTTTTTGCTCCCTTGCTCTGTCATTGACTGAAGTAAGCTTTCTTAGTAATCATATGTTTTTGTCTGTTTCACCATTCAGTTTCCATAGTTTTTGCTTTTTGAACGTCCCTTCCACGTTATTTGGTACAGAGATATTCCACCTTGTCTGAAATTAAGATGGTAACCTTTGCTCTTTTCGTTTGTCTCTATTTTCTCACTATGCCTTTGTCCAGTCTTTAATTTTCAACTTTTGAAGTCACCTTGTTTTAAGAGCGTTTTCAAATGTCACTTCACCCCAAGTAAGAAAATAAGCATATAATGAAAGAAACTCTAATACTAGGAAGCATGACATAAAATACGACAACTGAATCAAAACTAAAACGTAGGTCATATTAATCTTTGTGAGTATCTTAAACTCACTTATTACAGGTTAGATTACCATGCAAAATTCAACCATCAACTCTCCCAGGAGACACTTGGAAACTCTGCTAAAACAAGGTGACTTCAAAGCCATACTGCATCAGAGGGTGATTAGGAAGATCAAATGAGAAAATTAAATTACTGAAACCATATACAGTAAGTCCCCTACATATGTACCTTCAAGTTGCGAACTTTCAAAGATGTGAACGTGCGTTCCCATGTCCAACCGCGTAACTTAGTTCACGTGTCTGGCGTACATTGTCACGTGCGTGCATCCTCTACAAGTGGCTGTGCTTTTGTGTACTTTACTGTACAGTACTGTATAGAGTATGGTAGTACAGTATCTTTATTTCAAGCCCAGGATGTACAGAAGCAAGCAAATAACCAGTGGTGATGTATTGATAGCTGGTACTACTGTATTTTTCAAGGTACTGTACCATGATTAAAATGTTTATTTTCTGTGTCTGTTTTTTATGTATTATTTGTGTGAAAAGTATTATAAACTTATTACAGCACAGTACATACTATATAACTGACTGTGTAGTTGGGTACCTAGGCTAACTTTGTTGGACTTACAAGTTGGACTTACAAACAAATTGGACTTACCTAAGCTAACAAATTGGACTTAAGAATGCACTCTCCAGGGCTTCCCTGGTGGCGCAGTGGTTAAGAATCCGCCTGCCAATGCAGGGACACGGGTTCGAGTCCTGGTCCAGGAACATCCCACATGCCGCAGAGCAACTAAGCCTGAGAACCACAACTACTGAGCCTGCAATCTAGAGCCCGCGAGCCACAGCTAGTGAGCCCACGTGCCACAACTACCGCTCTGCAACAAGAGAAGCCCATGCACCGTAACGAAGAGTAGCCCCTGCTCGCCGCAACTAGAGAAAGCCCAGGCGCAGCAATGAAGACCCAACGCGGACAAAAATAAATAAATAAATAAAAATTTTAAAAAAGAGTTCCTGGTTAGCTTGTGTAATATTTAAGATATTTGTTTTACGGTCTCATCTAGTAGCATTTATTTACCAAGAAGAAATATTTTCTACAACAGCTGACATTTCTTTAGGAACTCCTTTTAGTTTACCTGCTAATATAACCAGATTTGAAAATATCTGTCATGAAAAATGAATAAAACACATTTTAGTTGGGATAGAGACTCCCTCTTTATTTAAACTTGTTGAGCAAAAAATTTAACTGAATATTTTTACCAAAACTCCTTTCCAGTGACAGAACTGACCTATGTTAGTGAAATGACCTCCCCCTATCAAAACTTTCTGTTTTGAAAGTGCTTTCTTGTCAACTCCCTGCTTTGATCCACACAGCAAATGGGGTAGCCCAGGTTGTTTGAAGACCACTCTGACCTGAATTTCATCTCTTCTCTCTTTTTTTCAGTTACTACGGGTGCCAAGAAGCAATTACGTGCCCGCAGGATAGATGGCTGGGGTAAGGGTGTAGGTAGTCCATTGGAAAGCAACTCGAACATTCTGTTTAGTTCCATTTCATGCTTACGTGTTCAAAAAGACTTCTTTAAAAACTTTCATTATCTTTGCTGTCCTTCTGAAAGTGATACCTGGACTTCTGCCTGAATGACAAAATAAGCTTATGTGGAAAGACCCACCTCTTGCTCCGAAAACATACAAATGTTGCATAAAATATAACAGCAAAAATTTTTTGAAATATAAAGCCAAGTTCAAAATCAAGAAGGAAAAGCAATACCAGATGCAGGAAATGAAAAAGACTATAAGAGTTGGAGTGATGTGCTGGAATAAAGCAAATTGTCTGTCAAAGATTCTGGCTTGAATATATCCCTTAGAACAGGGGATGGCAAACTACGACCCAGTGACCAAATTCAGCTCACAGCCTATTTCTGTACAGTTTGGGAGGTAAGAATTTTTTCATGTTTCAATGGTTACAATTTAAATGATTATATTATAAGTACCCTTGATTTTTGCTTCTTGGTCCAAAAAGCCTAAAATATTTACTATTTAGCCCCTTGCAGAAAACGTCTGCCGACCCAGCCTTACAATACCAATGCCCTCAAGGGCACAGTCTGAGTCAAGGGCTCCAGCCCAGCAGGAGTCTGTATGTGAGCTCTCTGCGTAGAGAGGGGAAGCCCCCAGAGGGGCTTCTCCACCTGTGAACAGAGGCAGAAAGACTGCCCACAGGTTAGAGGTGTGTGTAATGACAGGCCCTACCCTGCGTCATGGAAGAAGGCGGCTCACCCTTGAGAGTCGAGGAATCTAAGCCTGCCTGGACTGTGCATGTGGGGCTGAATTTCTACGCTCGTCCCCAGGATGGGTGTAGAAGTTCAGATCAGACTGAGTGGGAGAGGGGTGGAAGGATGTACACACGGGGCATCCTTCCAGGCGTCTCAAGTCTCTGATTCCACTTCTCTGGTGAACATTCCCTGTGTCTTCCTAGGGAGAGACCTGGCTGCCTGTGTCCTGTGCAGAGGAGTGGACAGAGGGTGTGGAGGGTCATCTTGTCTCCAGTCTGAGTCTCCCCCATCTCCCTCTTTCCAGCCCTCTTCCTCTTCTCTTGTGCCTCCAAGTGCCAGCCTCTCCAGCTTTTGTTGGGTAAACTGGCTCTCACCTCGGTACCCATCTCAAGAGAGCAGTTTCTTCCCTGGGTTAGATCACTTAACACTCCCCTATTTCCTTCCTTTTTCCAAAAAAAAAAAAAGTGTTTTTTCAGCTGATTTCCCCTCTCATACTCACACTATTCTTTGGAATCTGTGCCTTTTTTATTCCCTTACCATCATTTTGGTGGATTTCATAAGAGAGAGGGCGATAACCTCATATGGTCAATAGACCATCTTTGAGTTCATTGCGAACTGAAAGACTTAAAATTGTTTTAGAGATTTTCTGAAATGGCTCTATGGTGTAAATATATTGTCTAGACTTTAAACATCGAATATATGGTTGTTTCCTTTTCCACTATAACATATTTAGGAATTTCAGTTTAATTAAAGCTATATTTTTAAGCTATCTTTCAAAAATTATTTTTAATCGCACAAGTAATGCATGAATATATTCTCCATTCATAATTGATTCTTTTTTTTCCTACTAGTCTCTTCTTTATTCCTGCTGGAGTATATCCTGTAGCTATTCTTTCAGGAGCATCTGTGGGTGGCAAGTTTACCTAAGTCCTTAGAAAAATGCCTATATTTCATTCTCCCTGCAGAATGATAATCTACTGGATATACCATTCTAGAAGCAAAAGGTTTTCTCTCCCTCCCTCAGCACCTTAAAGATTTTCCTTCATTGTCTTTCATCCAGTGTTGCTCAGGTAAATTTGATTCTCATTCATGCAGAAATATTCTATCTTTATTTCCTGGAAGTTTTTAGAATTTTCCTTATTTATCATTGAAGTTTTGAAATTTTACTACAATTGGTCCAGGTGTTGTCTGTGGGTCTGTTTTCTAATTCATCCAATTCAACAAACAGTAGACATTTTCAATCTGAAGATGAATGTCTTTCTATACTTGTAGAAAATTCTTAGCTTTTTTTTTTTCCAGATCTTGCATCCCCCCCCACCCCGTGACCCCCATTCTGTCTATTCTCTTCTTCTAAAACTGTTATTAGAAGGATTTTTTAATCTCTGGATTTATCCTTCATGTCTTTGAATATTTCCTTTATCCTGTCACTTTCTCCTTTATCTGGGACCTCAGAGAATTCCTCAGTTCAATCTGCAGTTCATTGATTCATTCTTCAATTCTATTCATTTGGTTATGCAACTCACTTATTGGAATTTTATTTTAGCATTTATGTTTTTATTTCCAAGATCATTGTTATAAATTTCTTTCTCATATCATAATTATATCTGCTCTTTGGGTGGGGGGAAGTTCGAGGCTATTTTACATATACAGGAAAGCCCTCTCAATGTAGGGGTGCATAATGGCGCAATCAATGAAAGACCAGGGCCCAAACCAGCACAGCTGGCCCACTGAGAGGCACAACGGTGCACCTATAAAATCCAAGTCCATCTAAGTTCCAGCTGAAGTATGTATGACACCAACCTGAGAGTGGCTGTCCGCTTTGGTTTGAATATCAGTAGAGACTATTTTGAATCATGTGGCTTCTGAGATTTCCAGGGCATCAGGAATACCCCCAGAACTCTCCTAGCTAGTTAGGCTCTTTTAATCAGCTCAGTCTGAGAATAATACCTGAGCGTGAGGACTGGAGGACTCCCAGCTTCCCTGCCAGCCTTTTCCCTACCCCGTCTTGCCCTCTCTCCCCATCCCCACTAAGGCAAGAATGATACCCCATGGCAGAAGTGGACCCACGCCAGTCACTTTACATCCAACGTCACAGCATGGCAGCGTGTGCTACCTTAGGATTAAATTCGTCCTTTTTTTTGAATGTCTCATATCTTTTGCACGAGTTGCACGGCTCTCCTCCACTGTTTGCTGACTCTCATCTTATTAGCTGAGACTCCTAGCTAGCTGATCTGCGGCTGGCCCGGGAGGGGGAAGAAGAATTCCTGCAGTCTGTACTGTGCTCAGTAGAGTTGGGCAAGCTGGCCAGGCTCCCAGGGCGGTTTGGTCATCTAGGTGTGCATGTTCCCAATTCTCCCAGGAACAGGCTCTGCCTGTCCTTTCCAGTCCAAGTGCCTGCAGTCATTCTTCCCACTGGAGGAAAACATGATTCCTGCTGCTTGGGGAAAGGAGAGAATGTTTGTATGGGGTCAACCCGCCTGACTGCTCTCCCCCACCCCCGGCTTCTCCCACCTCCTGACAAAAAACAGCCTCAGCACTGTTCCCACCTTTCTGTGCCAGCACTCACTCGCCCCTGGTGTCCTGAGCCATCTCTTCTGCTATCACAGGCTTGCCTTGCTGGCTTCCTGAGTGGTTTTGGTTTTGTTTTTGTTTTTTGGAGTATAGTTGCTTACAATGTTGTGTTAGTTTCTGCTCTACAGAAAAGTGAATCAGCTATACATATACATATATCCCCTCGTTTTTGGATTTCCTTCCCATTCAGGTCACCACTGAGCACTGAGTAGAGTTCCTTGTGCTACACAGTAGGTTCTCATTAGTTATCTATTTTCTACATAGTAGTGTATATAGGTCCTGACCATTTTTGATCTTTCAGGGACCCTTCACAGATTCAAGGCTGAGAGTATCCAGTGTTGTTTACAAGGGTGACTACATTTAAAAAAAAAAAAAAAAAAGGCTTTTCTACCATTTCTATGGAGTTTGTCAATGGGCAGGGTGGACAAAGGGTCGGGGCAAAGGACTGCCCAAGTCAAAGGCATTAAAACCAGTCTTCACAGAGGTGTTTTTAAAAGCCAGTTTAAACCTAAATATCTTATTTAAATAACATCTGTTTAGGGCCCTTAATAGTTTTTCTGTGTGACTTGGGACAAATCATTCTACCTCCTTGATTGCATTTTTTCACCTGCAAAATGAAAGATGTGGACAAGATGATCTTAAGCTTCTTTCTCTCTGAAATCCTATATTTATATTTTAAACACAGCTGCTTGTAACCAATGCAGTCAGGCTTCCTACCTCCAGATTCCCATAAACAATTCATAGCTTTCCTATCCTTTATTGCTAAGGAAAATCACATGATCCATTCTACACTTCCTAGTCCCTGCGTCTGCACTTGGCATTACAGTAAAACTCATTAACTTGGATGACACTAATTTAAATATATGATAATTCAGTGACTGGACCAAAGTTTATCTTTGTTTAGTAAAACATGACTTCGTCGCAAGTGCAGATAAACAGTATCAATAGCACTGTCAAACCAGTGTTCAATATCCTTAAGAAGCAGCTATTTTTCAAGTCCCTGTAAGCATTTTCGACATATGCATTTATATCTACCCGGAACCAGCTTTTAACCCAGACCATCAAACCAAATCGCCTGATGGTCAGGACTCTTTTCTGCTCTAAACCTGGCTTCTTTCCCATTGGCACTGCTGTGTGCTTGCTCTATACTTTTGAAAATGGAAAAAATTCCCTGCCTCGTAAAGAAGGAGTAACCCATGTTGCAGTGGAAATGAGATAGTCAAACAGAGACACTCTGGTCCTGCAGCAGCATATAGAGAATTTCTAACTGCAGCTGCTGCAGCCTAATGGAACGGGTACAACAGACTGAAGAGGGAATCTCTAATTAATGAGGGAGAAGCCCTTCCAGGTGGCATTTACCATCACAGTCAGAGCCTGGCCAGTCATTTCAGCAGAAAGCCTTGCAACTCTGGAGGAGAATCCTGTCTTCAGGATCTG
Organism: Balaenoptera acutorostrata; assembly: GCF_949987535.1. Lineage (NCBI taxonomy): Eukaryota > Metazoa > Chordata > Mammalia > Artiodactyla > Balaenopteridae > Balaenoptera > Balaenoptera acutorostrata. The sequence goes on along the minus strand of NC_080066.1, from coordinate 33,241,362 downwards.
TGTATTTTACAAGTGCCATAGGTGATGTCTAAGCCCACTCCTAGTTGAGAAATACTACACTGATAAGAAGGTATTATTAACTGGTAGTTAATAAGACTCACCCTGCAGTGATGCATGGAACTTATCTGGAATTTAATAGACAGGTGCTTAAGTTAATAGTTTGCTAAACTGTGTGATTTATAGTCTTACTATTGTTAATGAGATATAGCTGAACTGTGTGAATTCAAACAAAATTTGCAACCCAAATCCTTATGTCTGGAGTGGACAGAAAAGATAAAAGCAGCCCCTTGCCAGGAATTGAACTTGGACAGAGCGTCTGTCCCTTTTGGAGCGTGTCAGCCCTCTCTGCAGGAGGACAAGGCCAGGTGAGCTGATTCAAGTTTACTTGTGCTGTAGATACGGGGCGTGGCAGCTGTTCGCCTAAAGGGAAACTTTACAATTTCCTGGGAAGAGGGAGAGTTTCCAAATTCCCTAGAGGAAAGAACTCATTGTCAGCTAGCGTCACAAGCTCCCCTGGGTCCAGATGGGGTAGTGACGGTAAAGATGCCGAGTGGAGGGGGATCACGTTGGGCATTTGGCTTCTCTTACTGTATAAATCTGAGGGGGAGGACATCCTTAGAGAGTGGGCAAACTTGTGAGCTGAGACGGTAGACCCACAATGTCCCTGTTAGCCAGCCACTGTGTCCGCAGTCTGTCCCACTGTTATGAATTTATAGCAGTCAGGAGTATGCTGTTAGATTCATTTTCATTTGTCCCATTTTCTATTCTAACTCCCTTCAGTGTCTCAAGTTATTTCCATAATAGTTCTCCCCACCACCACCACCTTCAAATTCACCTTAGAGACCAAACTTTGCAAGATGCTTGGAGATTTCTTTACTGTTCCATGAATCTGAAAGTAAACGACCCCATCAGAGAACACTGCTGTCATCAGGGAAGTGATTCTCTCCTGGTAAGATGAGACTTAGAGCCCCTGGAAAGAGATCACAGAGCTGGTAAGCTGGGAATTTCTGATAATGGGCAGCTGATCCTGGCTGGCTGGGATTTGGGGCCAAGAAGTCTGTCCTATCACACATCAGACCCTCCTCCCCAGAAGTGTCAGGCAAGAAACTTGCCAGATGCTTGAAATTTCAATACCAGCTGCCCAATGAACAGGCCAAACTGAGAATTTTAAGTCTGATTTATAAAAAGTCAGAGTAGGAAGCCAAGAGTGACATTTCCCAAAAGCTGTCCACCACGATATCTGCGACTGCTTTGTCTAGGATAGAAAAAAGTTTCCAGTGTTAAGAGAAGGGTTCTGAGAAGTGTGGTACGCTCTCTTAGATGGCATGTTCTTCAGTCGCTAAACTCAAATTAATGTGGTATCTGAAAAAGAAACAAGTTTATGGTGTGCTATGTTTAAAAACTACAAAAGGAATTATACATGTTACCATGGCAACAAAGAAAATACCTTTGCATGAGGACAAGGATTGGCGTAGGAAGGAAAATAAGAGTTGCTAGTTTTTGCTATAAAATTTTCATTTAAAGTATTACCTTACTCCAAAAAAAAAAAAAATTTTCCTGCCACACCATGGTACCTTTGCTTATTAAATCCCCTGAGCTATTTCCTGAGCTCCATGTTCTCAGCGTAAGGCCTGTAATTAAAATTTGTTTTGTGTTTCTTGACCTTGCTGGGAGCACTGCTTTTTATATGGCTTTGATATACTCAAGACACTAGACCCTGGAACAACGCATAAGGAAAGATCCAGCCAGTCTCAAGTGACCTAGTTTGACCGTGCCTGCATTGAGTTCCCACAACTACTATTGATTTTGGTTTGTGACTTCAAAAAATTCAGCCACCACGGGTAGAAGAATAATAAGTAATAAATCCATCCCCCAATCGTAATGACAAATGTGACTAGGAAATTGCTAATAACAAGGCAAACAACCTAAACTGGACCATCTGCAGGCCCCTTCCTGCTTTCCTGCAAGAAGTTACATTTGTTGCTTTATTAAAAATGGCGCATGGTCTGATCAAGCCACTGACATGTTCAGAGAGCATCGGTAGCTGCTGACCTTGGTAAGGCAGACCCCTCAACCCTGCTGTCGTGGGCCTCCCGGTAGGTGCCTGTTGGTCACCGGGTGTGCCTGTCTCCATTTGAGCCGAAGGGCAACTCTCGGCTTTTCACATATATCCTGCGCTTTCCCCGCTCTGTTCTGCTGGACCTTGTCACTCCTTCCCCTGTGTGCGACCCATCCCGGAACCTCGTTGGACTGTGTTAGGAACCCAACGTGGTATCTCTGTGAATTCCCCATCCCGACATGAGCAGCTTCCAAGATTCAATCTGTGGTTTCTGAACACAGACCCGCTGTCGAAGTTTATGACTTACTTTTCTTACTCTTGCTGGAAAGCTCTGCTTTTTATCACGAGTGGGACATGCTCAAGCTCTAAACCCCTCTGGAGCCCCAGCGTGCCGGCTTGCACCCCTCCTTGGAGCACTCGTTGAGTACTGCACTGAGCTATAATGATGGGTGTCCTCCGGGTAATTCCCCCATCCCCCCCCAGCATGACCTGGTCTTACTCATCTCTGAATCCACAGTGCCTCCACAGGCACACAGTAGGTCCTCAACAAATATTTATGAAATCGAGGTGACTGGTCCAAGGAGGCCACACGATGCCTTGAAGCGTGCTAGGATCCGCCCCCTCTACAGCTGCGCCGTCCTCGTTCTTATCCCCATCCTCATTCCTAACCTCCCCGTCAACCCTACCCCAGACTGGATCTGTCCATCAAAACTCAGCTCAGACACTCTCTCTTTTTTTTTTTTAAAGATTTTTTTATTTGACACGGATCATTTTTACAAAGTCCCCACTGTATCCGCTACAATATTGCTTCTGTTTTATATTTTAGTTTTTTTTGGCTGTGAGGCATGTGGGATCTTAGCTCCTTGACCAGGGATCAAACCCGCACCCCCTGCGCTGGAAGGCGAAGTCTTAACCACTGGACCGCCAGGGAAGCCCCCAGACACTTTCTCTTTAGCATCGCCCCTGGTTTGCCTCTCACCCACGGCCTTCTGTCCTCTTCCCTCCACTCTCACAGTTTGGGTCCTGACTGCATCCCATATCTTGACATAATCACTTGTATACACTTATTGTTTATTTAGTCATTTATTCAACAAAAATAACCGAGCATTTATTGTGTGCCAGATGAGTGGAGATAGAAAGATCAAAGGTATGTGTATAAGTAGAAGGTTGTTTGGTAGGTATGGATTCAATACAAAGGGATCTTAATATACATGTTAGGGCTCTTTGCATGCAGTCACAGGATCTGAATCTGGATAGCTTAAATGAAAAGAGAATTTTTTTGGAAGGCTGTGAGGTTGCCTAAAGGAAAGAAAGGAAGGCTGGAAAATCAGCACAGACCATACAAGTGTCTGGCATCACAGGTGCAGGGACCCCCACTTCTTCAGTCCTTTGTTTCTCCCCTTATAATTCACCTTCAGGGAGGGCGTGTATAAAGAGCCTAGCATGCATTCTCTCTCAACCACAGAAGGGCAGGGTCTAAGCAAATTAACCCCCAGGACAGTATCCAGTGGCAGAGAAGTAAAAGCTGGCTGGTATTTTCAACAGAAGATGGCATGGGTGCTGGACAGCCATAAACAATTCATGTCCATCTCAGTGAATATGCTCTGATAATTTAATAACATGAAGTTAAAACAGCCTGGTGTGTCCAGTTCTGTAATTGGGTCAGTCCTGCCACTTACGACTGTCACGATAAGGCTAGTGTTAAGGCATCCTCACCCCTGCATGGTGCTGGGATGGGCACTGCCCAAGACTTGCATCTCCCTCTTTATCCCAACTAGACAGTGCAGTTTCTGCTAGAACAGGAACTACATAAAGTCCATTCCTGAGTCCTCTCACTATCCAGCAATGATCCGTGCTCAATGAACATGCCTTTGCACAACTGAACTGGGACAAAGCAAGGGTTCCTTACCTGGATGGCAGTTTCCCATCTTCAAACCTCATCCTCCAACTATTTTGAGAAGATGACTACTCCAATCAAGAAGTTCATTGAAAGAATGAATCAGAACTTCCTGGTTGGGACTTCCCTGGTGGCGCAGTTGTTAAGAATTTGCCTGCTGATGCAAGGGACACAGGTTCGTTCCCTGGTCCGGGAAGATCCCACATGCCTCAGAGCAACTAAGCCCGTGCGCCACAACTACTGAGCCTGCGCCTTGGAGCCTGCGAGCCACAACTACTGAGCCCATGTGCTGCAACTACTGAAGCCTGCACGCCTAGAGCCCATGCTCCGCAACAAGAGAAGCCACCGCGATGAGAAGCCCGTGCACCGCAACGAAGAGTAGGACCAGCTCGCCGCAACTAGAGAAAGCCCGGGCAGCAACGAAGACCTAATGCGGCCATAAATAAATAAATAAATAAATAAACAAAACACTTCCTCGTTGTTTCCACGGAAGAGCAGCTCCTCCTCTGGGTTCCGCAGAGCTTCTGGCATGTGTCATACTCCTTGATGGGTCAATAATGGGATGAATCACAGAGCTCTAAGTGTAGCTGCCAATGTTGGAAAGTGATTGTCAGTGCATTTGGGGGAGCAGAGTCTACAACTACAGCCCTTCTCTGAATCTGACAATTGTTAAAAAAAGGACAAAAGGATTCAGATGACCAAATTCAGAGCCATGAATGGGCCTGAATAAAGCCCTCTACTTGCATGCTGTATTTCTGTTGGTTACCCAGTCTCTTTGGGGAATAATTTACTTTGAATGGTGACCCGAATGATCTTCCCCTACCCAGGAAGTTCACACCTTCACCATTCAGAAGCTGCCAGCTCTTGGGGACCATCATGTGTATTGAGCAAGTTCTAGTTCTTGCTTTGTCCCTGTTGGCTGTGTGACCCTAGGTGAGTTATCCAACCTCTCTGAAACTGTTTCTTCCTGCATACTTTAAGTGATTAAACGCAATTATCACGCCTGTAGTTCTGCAAATCCCTTTGCTATTGCCAAGTGTGAAAAACCAACATGTTTCCAGCGCTCAGGTTTCAAATCTGAAAGACAAATACACAGAGGATGCTTTGAGGTCAGAGGTCAACAAGACTCACATCAAACACCTTATGGTAACAACGTGATCTTCCTGTCAACACATTCTGCATTCAAAAGGCAGGAACTGTTTCTGGAAATTTATTGTGATCGACTTGGGAAATTATAATTTAGATTGAGTCTCTTGCAAATTATTGCTTCTGAGATGTTGCTGCCAACTTTCATAATTGTGTTTCTCCTTTATCCCAGGTACCCTCATTCCTACATATACATTTGTAAGAACATATATATGTCACACATCTATCTTATATTTTCCCCCTAATCTGAAGCTTAAACGCCTATGGGAAATCATCAGGCAGCATTTCATAGGTCCCAAACAGCAGCCATTTCCTGTTAAATTAAGTTGGTGGTGGAATTTATTATGTTAACTAAACCAATGTCCTTGCAATTTCAGTGAAATTGGTGTCCCGGCTCTCTGTGATGCTGGCAGTCCCTTCCTGACCACATCACAGTCACCCCTGCGAGGGTTCCTGCCAGTTAAGAAGATGCAGTTTGATGGCAGTGCCCTCCTCTTCTCTGCTGCCAGCAAAAGGGAATGGAGGCTTCATTCTCACAGACAGAACTAGGCTTTTTCACACTTATTAATAACCTGTATTAGAATGGGATGCGTTCTTTGTCATTTGACTTGGTTTGCTATAGAGCTATCACGTTTAATGCCTTGTTTATAAAATCATGAGGTGATAAATGAAGGGAATGTTATAAACCATTCTCAACAGACAGCATCATGGGCAAGAAATACAATAGTATGTTCTGTTTCCAGAAGGAAATATACAAACTCCCTAGGTCTATGGACTTAGTTCATTTTAAACATGTATTTGTTTAATGAATAGGTGGGATAAGTGTGTGTATGAAATTCATAGGGTCCAAAAGGTATGCAGGGTACGGTGAAAAGTACCTATCCGATTGAGTATGGCTCTTATGCAAATTCAGCACACAATTTCCTAAAACTGATCCCCAGCTAATCCGTTTACTTCTCTAGGGACAACGAAGGTTACCAACTTCTTGTATGTCCTATGGCTTATTTTACAGTTAAGGAAAGCGAGGCTCAGAACAGCAAAATGCTTAATCTTAAGTCACCCAGTGAGTTGTTTGCTGCAGCCAGACCCCGGCCCCTTCTCCTCTGGAACACATTTGCACCCACAATATGTAGCTGTCAGCATGCCCTAGGCAAACAAAAGACATTCTTTTCTTAAAAGGCAAACCAGAACTTTCTAATAAAACAGAAGGCAGAGGAAAACATTCAGACAAAGCGCTTTTATTTGGCTGAATGTTCAATAAAGGCACGGGATATATATTCTGAAAGAGAAGTGTAGGAAATCTATTCTAATGGCCTCAGGTGACAGAAGAGGAAACTGGGGCTCAGATAGGGAAATAAATTTCAATCAAATAACTGTTGAGTGGGCCTATTTTCGTGAACTCTGAGGAGTGCTTTTGACTTTGCAAATGCAGCCTAAGTTCCCCCTCACCCCAGCCCAGTCATTGGCTCTGGGTTCCCCTGGCTGTATCTGGGGCATTATGGCTGAGTTATACTGGAAAATGCAGGAGCACATTGATTTCCTATAATGGTTTTATCTATAGAAACTTGTGAGGACATCTTTTGGCCAGAGGATTTGGCATTGAATATCTGAAAATCTTGAACTGTTCCAAAACACTGCCTCCCAACTGAGACCAAATAAACCTTTGCTCCTCCAGAAAAGCCTTTTCTGCACCTGCAGACTGTAATTCCTTGACCTGTTCTTATTATAAGAGGCATCATGTTGGAAATGGGTTGCTAGACATTCAGGACATCTTGTTGTTTTCTTAGTAATGCAAGTTATAGGCTTCAGAAAAAAAACAATCACAGAATCAAGCTTTGGAGAGAAGCTATGTACTAACGAGGGGATCTATGTGAAGTTTTCTCCTATCTTTCTAATTTAGATTGTATTAAGACAATGGAATTACAGAGACCCAAAGGGAGATTGAGAGCAAGATGAAAATGTAAATACAGTGAAGCCGCGGACCCTCCTTCCCTGTGCTGGGGAAGATGCTAAGTGTTTTAAAATGCCCCTACGTGCAGTACTTCTACAGTCCTTTCTCTTCTGAATCTCACAATAAACCTGGGAGGCAGGAATTCTCACCACTTCCATTTTAAAGCTGAGAAAAATCAAAGCCCAGAGAGATCAAGTGATTTATCCAGAGTCACACGACAGAGAAATGACAATCCCAGAATTAAACACAGGGTTTCTGGCTTCCAGGTGCCATTCTTTCTGAACACCACCCCACCTCCAATTTCCCTTTTCACTCCTTCTCTAGCTCCTTGGTTCAATCCTTTCCTCCTTACGCTCACTGAAATTTAGGCATCCTTGAAGTTTCTCTCCTAGGAGCACTTCTCTTTTCTCTCCTCAAATGATTTTGTTTACAATCCCTTTTAAAGTTTCAAGCAGCGCCTCTTTGAAGACCCCCTATCACTACCACCACCCCAAGTCAGTATCTAAAGTTCAAAACCCTCCTCTGCACCCGTATCATAGATGCTGTGGGTCTCGGAAAAGATTCTGGGGTTCACACATCAGATGGGAGCCTGCAGAAGGTGAGAGCCAGCCTGGCAGAAGACCTGAGGCTCTGAGATGACCTGCACAAACAGTCAGACAGGAAAGGGGCTGATGAAGGACCTTTTCCCCAGCTGTGGCTTTGAAGGTCATGACCTTGAGGAGCAAATAATGTAACTCCAAATTTTCCAGCCCTTTGTAGTTTTCCAGGTGATTTTTATATCCATCATATTATTTGGTCTTTACGTCAGCTTTGTAAAGTAGAAGGCATAGAAACTAGTACTCTCAGGTTTATAAATGAGAAAACTGAGGCTTCAAGATGTTTGGTGACTTGCCCCAGGTCTCGCAGTTAGTAACAGGCATCTCTGGAAGGCTGGACAAATCCAGTCTGGTTCTCTACCCGTGCATGGCCCACTTCCTTGCCCACCTAATTCCTCTCTTCTTTGTTATGTTTCATTAGGCAGATATTATAAATCCTTAATGGAATCTATAGGCTCCAGGAAAAAGCAGGGGGTTAGCTAACTTTTTCTGTAAAAGACCAGATAGTAAATGTTCTAGGCTTTGCAGACCAGCGTCTATCACAACTATTCAACTCTGTTGTTTCAGCCTGGGAGCAGCTATAGGCAATACATAAATGAGCGGGTAGGTGTTCCAATAAAACTTTATTTTCAAAAACAGGTGGTGAGGACTTCCCTGGCGGTCCAGTGGTTAAGACTCTGTGCTTCCACTGCAGGGGGCACGGGTTCGATCCCTGGTCGGGGAACTAAGATCCCACATGCCACGAGGCGTGGCCCATAAAAAGGGAGGGGGAGCCAGATTTGGCCTGCAGACTGTAGTTTGTCAACCTTTGGCCTAAAACCCTGCAAGATGATATTTGCTTCCCCAAGATCTGCCTCAAGGTCTGCCCCTCCTTCCCTCGTTGCCTCCAGACCAATAACAAAGGCCAGGCTTCAGCAGGGCCAGAACAGGGAAATAGGGTTCCTACTCCAGGAAGAAACAGTGTGCAACCTCAAGACATTTCAAGACCTGGGTAACCCGTGCTGGCAGGAACTGGGGGAGCAAATGGCCCAGGGTCTTGGGCAGGGAAAGGGGGTGAGGAGAATATAAAGCTGCACTGGGGGGAATTTGTTGGCGTAGAGGCACCACCCCATGAAGCAGCGTTTACTACTCTGCTAAGATCATGGGGAGCAAGTCAAACATGCTGCTGGCATGTCTCCTCGAAGCTTTTTTTTTTTTTTTAATTTATTTTTTATTTTTTTAACATCTTTATTGGAGTATAATTGCTTTACAATGGTGTGTTAGTTTCTGCTTTATAACAAAGTGAATCAGCTATTCCTCGAAGCTTCAATAGCTCACAACAATAGCCGTCAGGAAATGAAGTAGAGATACTACATCAGCGTGGGCAGCATACTAAGGAGGCGTCGGGGAGTTGGGAGAAAGGAATGAACTGTGGAAGACCTGGGAATCCATCACGTGATGACTTCCCCGGAAAGGTGCAGAAGGCAATAAAAATCTGCTGACGGCAGAAGCATCTTTGAGACGCTCGGCGGCCACTGTGATCTGCTAGCCAGGATTGACGGTATACAATTCTGCCATAGAACTAGGCGATGGAAGTGACAGTCAGCATAAATAGTAAATGGAGATGATAGAATTGCCACATAGCAAGCACCATGTGGTCAGGGGCGAGATAGGAGTTTCCCCCAGTCTTTCTCCAAAGGGACTTGTGCCTATTTACCAGAGTAATTCTGTGTGTGCACTCTTTTTTTTTTTAATTACTTAATTCTTATTTATTTATTTGGCCACGCTGCACAGCATGCAAGATCTTCACCATTTAGGGATCAAACCCAGGCTCCTTGCAGTGGAAGCCTGGTAAGGAACCCAAAATGCTGTCAAGGGTCCCCACCTTCCCAGTTAGGGATTTAGGAGATTAGTTGGAGCTCGAGCCCAAGTTCTCTCACAGTGGATCCCTTGTATCCATAGATCTACCCTCCAGTTATTTTCCTGGTTGCAAGTATATAATTATGCTGTGTAGCTGGCAGAACTTCTCATTCATTCCCTGACCTGTGGAGGAAGAGATAAAATAGGAAGGACAAGCAGAAGCCCCTGAAACAGCCCTTCACTCCAACCAAGACAGCAAATTAGAAGCCATACCACCTCCTCGGTGAAATGGCAAACACTACTGCCACCCTCCAAGATTCCAAGAATGCAAGGGTGGTGGTTTTCATCATGTCTCTGTTATTCAATTCATCCATGTGTCTTTTGCAAAAAATAGAAGGATTTAGTAGGTGCTGGTGGACTGCTATAAACCAAGCCAAATGATAGCCCCAGTTGCAGCTGCTGTGCTGGATGTGGTATCTTTACCCGAAGACATAAACACAGCTTTGGGCACTAGGAACGTGGTTATTGATCCGGCACATATGTTCCTTTCAAACCCCATCAGTAAAGAGAATAAAAATCAGCTCACCTTTCTGTGGGAAGGACAAGAGTGCACATTCGCTGCCTCGCTGTAGGGCCCATGGTAACCCTCCTGCTCTCTGTCGCAATAGAGCCCACAGAGATCTTGATTGTCTTGACATTCACAAAACATCCTGAGGGTCCACTATGTGGATGACGTCAGGCTAACTGGACCTGATGAGCAGGAAGTGGTGCATATTTTAAAACACGTGCTGCCAGAATATGGAAGATAAAATCCATGGAAATTCAGAGGATGGTCACACTGGTGCAGTTTCCAGGCGTTTTGTGGTCTGAGCCTTGCCAGGCGTTCCCCTCTAAGGTAGGTTGTTAACCCTTGTACCCTCTACCACTGAGAATGAGGTTTGGTAGGCTTTTTTGGATTTTGAAAGCAGCATATACCCAGCCCTTGGGAATATTACTCCAGCCTGTTTCTCAGGCATGCTGGAAGGCTTCCAGTTTTGACCAGGGCAAGAGTGAGAGAGAGGATTCTCTAATACGTCCCAGTTTACACTGACACCAATTTGCACCAAGCTCCGTATCACTCAGGCCATAAGACTGGAAGATCCAACTGGGCTAGAAGAACCTGTGGTGGGTAAGAATGCTCTGAGGATTCTCTGGCAAGCCTTATGGGAGAGTTGTGGCTCAGAGCCCTAGAGTTCTAGATCAAGGCCATACTATCTGCAGCAGGAAGCCACTTGCCATTGGAAAAACATGGCTAGCATGCGGCTGGGCGTGCCTGTGTTTCTGACCACGGGTTGCAAGGGACTATGGGGTTAGAGCTACGTAATTGTAAACTGGTATTTTTGGCTGCGCTGAGTCATAATGGAGGTTATGTATTCAGAATTGAGTCCAAACAGGTTCAGAGGTGGCCTCGATGGGAAGCCCAAAGCCCCAAGTCTCCTACCTGTGATGCAACCCCTCAACTGATACCATGGCCTAGGGCAGGGGGCAGGGGAGGTTAACTGATTAACTGATGGAGGAAGAAAAACTCAGCCCTCGTTTATAAATGGATTGGCTCGCTTATGTTGGCACTAACCAAAAACAGGAATGCTGCCACCAATGTCCCCACTCAAGGGTGGTGCTGAAGGACATCCGTGAAGGGAATTCCTCCCGGCGAGCAGCGCTGAGCACATCAAACCTAGCCATCGGGACTTCCCTGGTGATCCAGTGGTTAAGACTTTGCCTTCCAATGCAGGGGGGTGCTGGTTCGATCCTCGGTTGGGGAGCTAAGATCCCACATGCCTCGGGTCCAAAAAACCAAAACATAAAACAGAAGCAATATTGCAACATATTCAGTGAAGACTTTAAAAATGGTCCACATCAAAAAATCTTAAAAAAAAAACCTGGCCGTCAACTTTGCATAGACAGAGAAGTGGCCTGAAATTAGAGTGCACACCAACTTCTGGGTAGTGGCAAATGGCTTGGCTGATTAGTCAGGGGTCTGGAAGGAGCAAGATTGGGAGAGCAGAGATCAGAAAGACTGAGGAAGAGACCTGAGAACAGACATACGGGAAGAGCATAGAGGGTACAGAATTTGTCTGACATGAAGCCGGTGTAGAGGAGGCATTCAGCTAACTGCCATGGGGACAGGCTGCTGTATCCTGTGAATGGCAGCCAAGGTCTCTCTTCAACCATCCCAGACCTTGGACAATGGGCTCATGGATGGAGAGACTACAGAGGCAGGTATAAATGCTACAAATGGGCACCACCGCATGGGCTCTCCTTCATCAACATGAATCCAACTACAGTAAGTCCCCCACATATGAACAAGTTCCGTTCTGAGAGCACGTTCGTAAGTCCAATTTGTTCGTAAGTCCAACAAAGTTAGCCTAGGTACCCAACTAACACAATCGGCTATATACCACTGTTTTACGCTTGCTTCCAGACATCCTGGGCTTGAAACAAAGGTACTGTACTACTGTACTCTATACAGTACTGTACAGTAAAGTACACAAAAGCACAACCACTTGTAGAGGATGCACACACGTGATAATGTACTCCAGACTCGTGAACTAACTTACGTTATTGAACATGAAAATGCACGTTCGCATTTTTGAGAGTAAATGTCAAATTGGGGACAACACCTGCAGAATTAGGGCTCTTTCCTCCAGAGAGTAATACATGCAGTGAACCAAGGGCCATTCTGGTGCTATGCCCCCAATATATAGAAAGTTCATATTTGGGAACCAAGAGGCAGAAGTAGCAATGGCCTCTCTTATCATCGTTCCCAATGACTTTCTTGCAAAACATATGATTCTGTCCCCATAACTCTAAATTCTGCTGGGTCATAGGTTGTGATTCCCAGCAAGGGAGGACTTCTGCCAAGAATATAGTAAGGTTCCAGATTCCACTGGAAGCTATGACTACCAGCTGGTCATGTGGGGCTTCTCAGGCCAGTAGACCGGCAGGCAAGGAAAAGAGTTACCACATTGGCAGGATCACTGTCTCTGATTAACACTAGAAACGAGGGTTGTGGCTGCACAGTGGGGTCTGAAAGGTGTATTAAGGAACCTCTGGGACTCTCTGAGGTGTTCTTGGTGCTTTTTCACCCAGGGATGAATCGTAAAAGGGAAAATGTAGCAACTGCCAGCCTTGAGTATGCCTAGTGATGGGCATTCTAGCAGTAACGATAATTAGATAGTTTACATCAGTTCTAGACCCTGGAAGTTATTTTTGCATTGCTCATTTAATTAGCAAATATTTATCAAATGCCTTTATGCACCAGGAAATGTTGTATTGGAAACTTGAAGGTGAACAAGGTAGTCCAAATCCCTGCCTTCATGGTACCTTCAATTTAGTAGGAGAGATGGACAAGAAATAACTAAATACAGTAATAGGTGAAATGACTACAGTTTGTCAAAGAATCTGGGAAGGAAAAAAAAAACATGTTATGATAAAGAATAACAGAGTGACTTACTTGGACGAGGTGGTAAAGGAGGGCCTCTTTGTGGAAGTGGCATCGAAGCTGAGACCTAAAGAACTAGAAGGAACCAGTGCTGTGAGGAGTCAGAGCAAAATGCTCCCGCAACGAGAAGGGCAGGTACAAAGGTCCTGAGGCTGGAGTGTGGCATGTTTCACAGAGAGAAAGCAGGCTCCTGTGCCTGGAGCACAGTGAGATGGGCTAAAGAGAAAAGCAGGAGCCATGCTGGGCTTTGAGGTGGGGTTAGGCATTTGGATTTTATCCCTAGGACAGTAAGTCCCCTACATATGAACCTTCAAGTAGCAAATTTTCAAAGATGCGTAAGTGTGTTCGCATGTCCAATCATGTAAGTAGAATGGTACGTGAAGGTTGCAGCAGCCATTCAGAATGCAATCCAGTGCTACCATGTCATCTATGACATGAAAAAAAGAGCTACTACCCAGACATCGCTGGATCATTTTTTCAAGAGGGTAGATAGAATTGAATCCAGCAAGGAACTAGAACCTGTGCCATCAACGTCAGGCGTGAGTGAAACTGCAACTTGCCCTCCATCTCCTATTGCTGACGATCCTTCAGCTCTACCATCTCCCACCTCCTCTCCCTCCTCCAGTCAGTAACTCTTCTTGCCTGTTCACTCCATGCCAGCCCCTGGATGCCAGCTGTTGTACTGTACTACTGTACTTTCCAAGGTACTGCACTGTAAGAGTCAAAATGTTTTCTTGACTTTTTGTGTTTGTTTTTTATGTATTATTTGTGTGAAAATTATTATAAATCTATTGTAGTACAGTACCATATAGCCGATTGCATTAGTTGGGTACCTAGGCTAACTTTGTTGGACTTAACGAACAAATTGGACTTATGAACACGCTCTCGGAACAGAACTTGCTCATAGGTAGGGGACTTACTGTACAGTGGAAAGCCATTGGTGTTGGGGGGTATGGGAGGGGAAGCAGTTTCCTGATCTGGTGTACCTTGTAAATCACCCAAGTTGCTAGGTAGAGAGGGGTCCTTGGCTGTAACAGGAGCTCAAAAGGTGGGAGAGGCCCTGCTCCCACAGGGACCGAAGCATCCCAAAGCATGTACCAGCCCAGCTGGCTTGGATCCACACTCCCCAATTGCAGCTGTCACTGCAGATAAGAGCAGGATTACATTTGACAGTTCTCACAGATGCAATTTTTATTTAGCCTTTCCAGAGCCCATTTAGGTTGGCATTTGAGTAATGAATACCAGGAGTGTTCCACCCAATATAGCGAGGCAGGTCGGAGACATTTCTAAAATGCAAATCAGATTAAAACCCTGGCTTAAAACCCTTCATTACATGCTGGATAAAGGACATGTTGCCTGGCATGAAATTCAAGGCCCTTCAAGGTGTGGCCCTGGGTGCCATTCTTGCTCTTATCTGCCACCACTCCCGGCCCCATTCCCCCAGATCTTGAACTCCTGAGCCTCTTGAACACATTAGGTGGGTTCCACGCCTCCATGACTTCTCTTTCCTCTTCTTCCTTGCCTTTTTGGACTCATGCAATGTAGGGTGGGCAACTCATGCCAGGACTTTTCCAGTTGTAACCCTGGAGTCCCAGTTTGGGAAACCTTTCAGTCCGGGACACATCAGAACAGTGGGTGTGACTATGAATTTTGTGTGTCAACTGGACGGGGCCACAGGGTGGCCAGTTGTTTGGTTGAACGTTCTTTTGGGTGTGTCTGTGAGAATGTTTTTGGATGAGATTAACATTTCAGTCACTAGACTGAATAAAACAGACTGCCCTCCCTGGTGTGGGTGGGCCTCATCCGATCAGTTGAAGGCCTAGAACAAAAAAACCTGACTCTCCCCCAAGTAAGAGACAATTCCTCCTGCCTGACTGCCTTCAAACTGGGGCATCAGCTTTTTCCCCACCTTTGGGCTCAAATTGAAACATTGATTCTTTTTTTTGTTAATTTTTTTTTTTGGAGTACAGTTGCTTTACAATGTTGTGTTAGTTTCTACTGTACAGCAAAGTGAAGCAGCTATACATATATATATATCCCCTCTTTTCTGGATTTCCTTCCCATTTAGTTCACCGCAGGGCATTGAGTAGAGTTCCTTGTGCTATAGAGTACGTTCTCATTAGTTATCTATTTTATACATAGTATCAATAGTGTATATGTGTCAATCTCCTTCTCCCAATTCATCCCACCTCCTCCCCCGCCCCCTTGGTATCCATACCTTTGTTCTCTACGCCTGTGTCTCTATTTCTGCTTTGTAAATAAGATCGTCTATACCAATTTTTTCAGATTCCACATATATGCGTTAATATGCGATATTTGTTTTTCTCTGAGTTACTTCACTCTGCATGACAGACCCATTATTCTTAATCACCATGTTCTACAGGTCTAGGTGGGGAGAGAAATTTGCACACAAAATATTATACACCAGGGGTCTGGGGATCGGAGACAGTAGAATAGAGAATAGAGAACAGGTTTAAAAGACTGAATGAATTCAAAATGACTCCTATTAACTCTTTGCAGATCCACTATTCAGGGGCCACTTTCCCCATCTCTGCCTCACTGGGCCTTTGCAGCAAAAAGGTCTGATTATTTTGTGTTATTGTATGCTACAGTATCCCCACCACTTCATCACCTAGCACACTATACACAGTAGACAAGAGGGAATTTTGTTGCATTTGATTTCCCTTATGCCCAGTAGGTATATTGCCAGGCGATTTCAGAATAAATCTCGCACCTCTTGGCATCGCATGTGAAGCCCTTCCAGATCTGGCCCCTGCCCCATCTTCAGCCTCGTCTCTGGCCACACATTTCTCCTCCAGCTGTACAAGCACCCTCACCTTTCCCAGACATGCTGCTCTTTCTCCAAGTCCTCCCTCTCCCTCTCCCTCCAAGTCCTTCATTCAGTATTAATCACACGGTACTGTAATTATTCATTTGCATTACTGTGTCGCTTGCTAGATGGTCAGCTCTTCAAGGGGAGGGGCTTGGTCTCCCTGGGAATCAATCCTCTGCCTCCTCCCAGGAGATCCCATGTGGAATTTTCCCTGGAAATACAATGGAATAGGACAGAAGCTTAGAGATGCCAGAATGGAGGCAGTAAATTCTGAACAGAAGAAAGAAGGCAGCCTGGAGTGGGTCCCTGAGGTTCGGGGCTGTTGGAGAAATGTGCAGATGTACGTTACTTGGCACTTCTACCCTACTCACGGTGGATAGGAAGCTCTCAGGACCCCTGGGCCAGCTCAGAGCCCACCACTCTCACCATATGCGTTGGAATTTTCCTCCCACAGTTTTGCAGGATGGAACATTCAGGAGCTCTGTGATGGTGGGAGATGAGTTTCTCCAATCTCCCCTCAGGACTGAATTATTCCCAGGAAACAGGACCATGGAATTATTGGGATCTTAATGCTTGTGCAGTAAAGGATGAACCTTACCCAAAAAAGGTTTGGCCCTTTGCCCCCAGCTCCTGCGAGGGAACCTTTAACCTGTGGAATGTCCTACCTGATAAAAGAGGTTTTGTTTACCTTGGGCCAAGCCAGAGAGTCTACACCAACAACGTGATTCATGGTGGGGGCCATGGGCCACATAATGTCAGCTTGACCTCTGAGGCTAGAGACTAAGTTTGGCTGGACCAGTGGTCAGCCATGACTACAGCTCCAACCCCCCAATAAAAACTCAGGTCTCCAAGACTCAAGTGAGCTGCCCTCACTGGCAATACTCCATGCATGTTGTCACACATTTACATGACTTCACGGGGAGAGGACACCTGGAAACCCCAGGCCTGGTCTCCCTTACATTCTGCTCTATGTGCCTCTTCCCTTTACCAGTTCTAATCTGTATCCTTTGCTGTAATAGGTATAACCATGAGAAAAACAGCTTTGCTAAGTTCTGTGAGTCCCAGTGAATCATTGAAGCTGTGAGTGGTCTTGGAGACCTCCTAAACTTTCAGAGCTCCTGTTCAGTGCATCTTTTCTCCATCTAAGGGGGCCCCATGGGTCAAATAGATATGATCTTTGAAAGCCTTGAAAATAGTCTCCAAAACCAGGAAATAGTGAGCCACATTGGAAATCAGGTGGCTGGCTTGTCCCTGGAGACAGATGATTGCACAGATAACAAGGCCAGCAATGACCGGTGCATGTGAGAGGGACAAGGTGTGGCAGTAGAGCTGTTGGTGCCTCGTGCTCTAACTCTTAGAGGGCCATGCCCCGTGGAGCACATGCTGGCAATCAACAGGCAGAACAGGTAAATCCCAGATGGCGATCACACTGGAACTCTTTGTGGTGGTCTTGGTATTGGTGGAGCACTGAGGCCCTTGGAGAGGAAATCGGTCATACTGATGTCATTACAGTTGAGTTTTGGTCAATGGGAATAAAGAACATACTCTTTTGTTGGGAACAAGCATATGAGACACTCATGAAATACAGTCTAAAGGAAGCTCCCAGCCTCTGTGTCTAAAAACACTACTCCATAAGCAGAGGATCTGTTCAAAATTCCAGGAATAGGGGATCAGGCAGGATAGATGGCTGGTGAAGCCAATAGCAGTGATGGTAGAAATTCAGTGAAGTGGAGGACATAGGAAAGAGTAAAAGTAAGGATTTCCAGCAGGGAGCAGAGGGGGCGCGGTCAGAGTCAACCACCTTGTAAATCTGATACCATCCAACGTTCTTGGCCTTCCCCAGTCAATAGAAATTGATCAGAGGCCAGACAAGAAATTCAGGCAAGGCTTTATTGGGGCCCCCGGCTGCAGCAGCAGGGAGCGAAAACAAACAACAGGTTCCCTTGCTTGCTCACTAGCTGGGGGGGGGGGGGCGGGGGGCGAGCTTGCTCCTTATATGGGGTGAGGGTAGGGGTGTTTCCAGGGGTCAGGCCGGAGGGGTGGCTTAGGTGTTCTGCCCACCCCTCAGGTGGTGTTGTGTGCAGGGGGCATGCACTGTACCCTGCTTTTGCTCCGGGCTCTTCAGAAATGGCAGTTGGGTTTTTTGGTCTTTTGTATCTTTTGTCCAGAATTTGCCCCAACTGCGCATGCAGGCAGTTATTTTTAGTCCCATACAGTTTCCTTGTATTTTGTTGCTGGAGGAGAGGTGTGTCCAGGTGCCAGCACTGCAGCAAAGGGTCCCAGGTCCCAGCCGGTCTCAAACCAAAACAGCTAAGTACCAAGAGGAACTGTGAGAAGCAGATGACAGACCACACCAGCCTCTGGCAATTTGGGGATGGCCAGCAGTGCCCCATGGGGTGCACGTTGCCAGTGCAGACCAGGCGTCCGCTGGCAGGATGGCTTATCCCTTTGCACCAGCATTTAGCTATCTTCTGGCCTGGTCCTCTCCCTGTGGGCATCAGCAGACACAGCTGCCAGCAGGTACTGCTGTCAACCAAGAGAAGCTAGGGCTAGTCGCAGCTATTTTTTTCAGTAAGGCAGATCAGAGAGGAAATGTTGGAGGTCCAGCCAGCTTAGGGCCTTCCTAGAAAGAAGTTCCTTCCAGGAGCGATGCCTGGGATAGCTGATCGTTTCATTCTGGCTCCTGAGGACGGAGTCAGAAGCCAGCCGTGTAGAGAGCCCACGGCCTCCACGGGAGCTTGCATTGTAGTCTCGGTTTCCGTCTGTTCCTGGGCTCAGACTGCTGAGAGCTACCAGGAGGTTTGAGTGAGTTTCACGTCACCAACTGCAGAGCACAAAACTAAGAAGGGAGGGGATCCCTTCAGGTAAAGTCCAGAGAAATCCAAGCCTTAATCCTCGGGGGAGGTGTTGCGGATAGAACTTTGAACTCAACGCAAATAGTTTTACGGATGAGGAAACTGAGGCACAGAAGGCTTAACTCACTTCCCGGCTAGTGGCAGAACTGGTCACGTTTGGGGACAATGTTCCTGACTTCACAGGCTGCCTCTCAGCATCGACAGTCCCGTAAGCTCTGGTGGGGAGGGGACAGGGGCTGTGGGGACAGGAGGGGCACCTCTGATGTCGGTGAGCAGGGAGTCAGGGCTGACTTTGCAATCACACCGCACATACAGCCTTTTAAGCAGTGACAGAATCAGGCAAAGGAAAGTGCTCGTCACCCCCTCAGGGACAGCAAGGAGCTCCATCACAGTGCGTCCAGGTCAGAGTGGCCGTGGCATCACTTGTCCTCTCTGAAGGGTTCGGGCGAGGTACCAAATCTGGCCTCCCAGCCTGGGCCCCCTTGTGCAGGGAACAGACCCTCTGTGACAGCCAGCAATTGTTCTAGACAAAAGCTACTACCCAAGTGAGTTGGTCAGGAGCTAACGGCACAGGGCCTCCCAACGGGGAAAAAATGTGGACTGTTTCCACAGATCACTTGCTCCCTGCTCCCTGCTCCCTGCTCCAGAGGACCTTTTAAGCTTCATCGTGTTCTGCTAAGTGTGCATCTCCTGAGCTGTGCGTGCTGAAGTGAGCAGAAAATGAGGCTCAGAGACGTTCACCGTAGCTTCTGTCTGTGGTGGCTTTTTTCCCTTTGGGTTCATGAGGTTTGTGTGCACTTTGCCTTGGCTCAGGCCATTGGGTCAAGGTTGTCGAAGTTACAGACCTGCCCTGGTTTCTTCCCTTCCTTAAAGCTCACCAGCAACTCGGGGATGCGGCCACCCGGCAGTGGGAACTGCCTCCCATGGGGCAATTAAGCCAGTGGGCATCAAACCGTGATAAAAGAAGACTTTGCACAAAATAAAAATAAAAAATATAAAACTTCCAGAGCAAGAGTGAGCAAAATAGTGAGTCTTCCAAGTTAAGCAGATGTGGTAAAAGTACATTCATTTCATGTTTGTTTGGCTAATGAGAGCAAAAGCTTAATATACATTATAGATTTCTCTTTTCCTTCTTCCATTTGTTAAGTTGTTGGTTGGTTTAAAAAGGAAATTATAAGAGCATGTTTAAATCATGTATCAATCATGTTTAAAAAGGAAATTATAAGAATATACTCTGCTTGAAATAGAGACACAGACATAGAGAACAAACATATGGATACCAAGGGGGGAGGGAGGTTGGGATGAATTGGGAGATTAGGATTGACATATATACACTAATATGTATAAAATAGACAACTAATGAGAACCTACTGTAAAGCACAGGGAACTCTACTCAATGCTCTGTGGTGACCTAAATGGGAAGGAAATCCAAAAAAAGGGGATATATGTATACGTATAGCTGATTCACTTTGTTGTACAGCAGAAAGTGACACAACATTGTAAAGCAACTATATTCCAATAAAAATTAATTTAAAAAAGTGCAAAATATGAAACCATAAAGATTCTAGAAGAAAAAAAAAGAATATACTCTGCTTTAAGATCTGAAAATTCATGTATCCTCGATTGAGTGAAATATATACACATTTTTTTTTATTAATGCACTGTTTGTCTTATCCTGGAATTAAGAGGTTATAGTTTATTGGAAATTATTTTCAATAGTTTTGGTTGTGTGTTAAGTTGAGGCGGCTTAATGAGTTCAAATTTATATGTAAAAGGAGCATTCAAGTCTCTCAGAACTGATTTCTAAGACTGAAGTCTCCTTAAGGATGCCTTAGTCACCCTTGGCCTATATAATTGACCTTTAAGTTATAAAATGAGATTTTCTCTTATTTTAGAAAAAGTGGGGGAGGAGGAGGAGGAGGGATATTTGGAGGAATAGGGGAGGGGGAGGGGGAAGAGAAGGAGGGGGAGGAGAGGCTTGGCAAGGATCCCCCTTGCATAGAGAGTTAAAAGGGGATCAATTTCTAGATGCCTCAACTCCCATTCCTAAAATCTGCCTGAGAACAGGTCGGAATGACCATGGAGATTTTTCCTTTCCCAGCTTCCCTTTCACAGTGGCCTTTTTGACAAAAAAGAAAGGAACGCCTTCGCCCATCCTTAATCTTACAACTGTACATTGCGCCAAGCTGTAAAAAACTGCGGGTGTCAAAGAGACAATTTAAAATACTGCCTCGGGAACAGCTCCTTTAATCAAAGCACAGTGGGCTTGTCTAGGGCCCAGTCTCTGTCTGCAGGTCTTGGAGGCATTTCTATGAGGGTGAAGTAAAGCATTAGAACCCAGATGTGTCGGCCTGTGTTAGGATGCTCTGAAATGGGATATATTGCAGAGTGAGGCAGTGAGAGGGGTTTCACCTCCTCCATCCCCCAAATACTGTCCAATAAAGGATCACTCTTGAGGGAGAATCCCCTGAGAACAGAACAAAGAGCCCCTGAAAATGTGTTTCCTCCCAGTATTTAATGGTAAATGATTATTTTCAGATATATTTATGTCTGAAGGACAGAGGCAGTTTAGTGATGCTGATTCTTTTAGGCATGACTAGAATGCTTTCTGAGCTACCAGAATTTTTCAATATCCACTAACACCACCCTGCAGATAAAAACATTTTGTGATTTTTCAGATTTGGTGCACTTCATTCTATAAGGTAGTGAAAGCCTATTTTAACACATCATATCACAAAATATTTATTCCAATTAGAGTCCGACATTGTGTTATTTCATTTCACAAAGTGTTTAATATTTTTCTATCTCCTTTTAACAAAAAACAAAATTGTGTGCCAGTTGTCAGGTTGATTTATGCTCACACTTTCATTAAATACATAAAACAAGTTTGCTCGTGACACCTAACATAATCATTTCTGATTTTTATACATGATTCTTATTTAATAATTTCAAAAAGCTCGACACCAGTGTTCAACATACAAGCACATACTTTGCAAATACCATGCTTCATATGCCTTGCTTCAAAAATTACAATATTTTAACTTACACTTTACATTGCATATTAGTAAATAAAGAGTAATAATTATATTAGATATATATATCACTTTGTTATTGATTGCTTTTGGTAATATATCCCACTAGATGTGCTGTTTAAGTTCTTTCTTAATTGTTCTTTTAAAAATAATGTTCTTTAAAACACATCGAAAAATGACGTTGGTGTTCTCTAATTTTATTAAATAAAGAAAGTAAGCTTGATTTGACCAACTGGTTTGCCAACAAGGACTGACTTTGCTATTTTGGTTATATGGCAAATATTTTCCATCAACTTAATACACTAAATCCGAAGTCCCAAGATTTCCACCAAAATTAAAATATTTATAAAGCAGGTAACAATCCAAAAATGGGCAGATGACCTAAACAGACATTTCTCCAAAGAAGATATACAGATTGCCAACAAACACATGAAAGGATGCTCAACATCACTAATCATTAGAGAAATTCAAATCAAGACTACAATGAGGTATCACCTCACACCAGTCAGAATGGCCATCATCAAAAAATCTACAAACAATAAATGCTGGAGAGGGTGTGGAGAAAAGGGAACCCTCTTGCACTGTTGGTGGGAACGTAAATTGATACAGCCACTGTGGAGAATAGTATGGAGGTTCCTTAAAAAACTAAAAATAGAACTACCATACGACCCAGCAATCCCACTCCTGGACATATACCCTGAGAAAACCATAATTCAAAAAGAGACATGTACCAAAATGTTCACTGTAGCACTATTTACAATAGCCAGGACATGGAAGCAACCTAAGTGTCCATCGACATATGAATGGATAAAGAAGATGTGGCACCTATATACAATGGAATATTACTCAGCCATAAAAAGAAACGGAATTGAGTTATTTGTAGTGAGGTGGATGGACCTAGAATCTGTCATACAGAGTGAAGTAAATCAGAAAGAGAAAAACAAATACCGTATGCTACCACATATATATGGAATCTAAAAAAAAAAAAAAAAAGGTTCTGATGAACCTAGGGGCAGGACAGGCATAAAGATGCAGATGTAGAGAATGGACTTGAGGACACGGGGAGGGGGAAGGGTAAGCTGGGACTAAGTGAGAGAGTAGTACTGACATATATACACTACCAAATGTAAAATAGATAGCTAGTGGGAAGAAGCTGCATCGCACAGGGAGATCATCTTGGTGCTTTGTGACCACCTAGAGGGGTGGGATAGGGAGGGTGGGAGGGAGATGCAAGAGGGAGGGGATATAGGTATACATATAGCTGGTTCACTTTGTTATACAGCAGAAACTAACACAACATTGTAAAGCAATTATACTCCAATAAAGATGTTAAAAAAATAAAATAAAATAAAGCAGGTAAAATAGTAAAGACATTTTTTAAACTAATATTGTGTTGACAAAATTATATTAAAATTTCAATTTTCCCAATTCTTTCTGATTAAATAAGGTGCCTGTAATTGAAGGGGTGACATCATCACTTAATACAAATTGAGAAAGCTTTTTAGTTATTCCTCCCAGAAATTTAAATAAGGAATAACTTTGATGAAAGGGTAACATCCATTTACAAAAAGGTAGTTCTATTTTTAATTTTTTGAGGAACTTCCATAGTGTTTTCCATACTGGCTGCACCAACTTACATTCCCAACAGTGAACAAGGTTCCTTTTCTTCCACATTCTCACCAACACTTGTTATTTCTTATCTTTTTAATAATAACCATTCTAACAGGTGTGAGGTGATATCTTACAGTTTTGATGTGCATTTCCCTAATGATTAGTGATCTTAAGCACATTTTCATATACCTATTGGTCATTTATATGTCTTCTTTGGAAAAATATCTATTCAGGGTCCTTTGCCCATTTTTCATTTGGGTTATCTGTGTTTTTGCTATTGAGTTGTATGAGTTCCTTGTGTATTTTGGATACTACCCCTTTATCGGATATGTGATTTACAAATATTTTCTCCCATTCTGTAGATTGTCTTTGCACTTTGTTGATTGTTCCCTTTGCTGTACAGAGCTTTTTAATGTGATGTAGTCCCACTTGTTTATTTTTGCTTTTTTTTTTAACCTGTGCTTTTGGTGTCATGCCAAAAAAAATCATTGCCAAACCAAAGTCAAGGAACTTTTTCCCTATGGAAAAAGGAGTTTTATGGTTTCAGGTCTTATATTTAAGTCTTTTTTTATTATTATTATTAATTTTTAAATTTATTTTTGGCCGCGTTGCGTCTTCATTGCTGTGTGCGGGCTTCCTCTAGTTGCGGTGAGTGAGAGCTACTCTTCCTCGTGGTGCGCGGGCTTCTCACTGCAGTGGCTTCTCCTGTTGCGGAGCACGGGCTCTAGGCATGCAGGCTTCAGTAGTTGTGGCTCGTGGGCTCTAGAGCACAGGTTCAGTAGTTGTGGCGCACGGGCTTAGTTGCTCCGCGGCATGTGGGATCTTCCTGGACCAGGGCTCGAACCCATGTCCCCTGCAATGGCAGGCAGATTCTTAACCACTGCGCCACCAGGGAAGCCCAGATTTAAGTCTTTAATCCATGTGGAGTTGCTATTTGAATACCTCAGATGGCACATTCACTCCACCTTAGAAAATGGGCCTGTGTAAACAAGAAAATGGCCCAACTTAAAATCGTAAAGAAAAGAGTTATCATGTTCATCGAGACATTCTGTACCTTTTAATGGCAGCTGTGGTCTTTACGCTGTAATATCTCTCTAATTCTCCCCAAAGTGGCTCTGCCAATGGCCACTCCCAGGCTTTCTCAGCCTCATGAAGACCCACCAGTAGCTGGATGTACAGCCCCCATCTCAACTTCCATTGATCAGAGGAGCCACTGAATACAATTCATACTTGGACTGGCCAAGGGACCTGAGGCTTTTCTGAATGGCAGTCCTGAAGTTCTGCAAAAACTATAACAGTGATCCCATCTAGGCCAGCTGGCTGAGGCCAGGAAGGGGGAACAACATCTGCACATACCCTAAAAAATAATGAAAATGAATAAATAACAACAACCATAAAAATGGTAAACAAAAGATATTCTGAGGTTATGGTTGACATTAACTCAATATGTCAACACTTCAGTGAGACCACAAAAAGGTTAATGCTATTTTAGGGACATTCATGGAAGCCTTGGTTCCAGAACAAAGGAGGGATTGTTTGGGATCTGTCTGTGCTGGTCAGATCACCGCTGCACCAGTGGTTTTAATCTGGGTGCCTCAGTCTGTAAGCAGCCCTGACAAACTGAAGTTTCCTGATAAATTCCCTCCACCACTGCCATTCAAACACATGGGTCATTGCAGGGTCAAACTGGGGTGAAAAAGAAGTGGGTTGGACTGGGGTGTTATTGTAATTCTGGAATTTACAAAATCTTTGACATTGTATAACTTCCTTGAACTGTAATAAGCAAAATGACCAATAAAATCTATCTCCAAATGCCCTCTGTCTCTGCTATTGTTAAAATTACCCAAGGACTCCAGAAGTGATCAAATAGAGGTCTTGATGGACAGAAATTACAGGGTGCTATACTTTAATTTAATGGAAGAAACATTTTCTGTTAAGTAAATAGACTAAGTTTTAAGACTGTGAGTCCCTGAACTTGGAAGTGACCATCAGAGGAGGTCTGGTAGAAGGGCAACTAATTGAATGAGATAACCCTAACTCTAACCTGGTTTACCCTGGCTGCCATATTTCTACTTTTTACCTTGGGTGTGGGGGTGAGAACAGAATGGGTCTGGCAATCAGCCACCCACCTTCCTTCTCTGTGTGGCTTCTGATGCCACCTCAAAGCATGTCCCCTCCGTCCTCCTGTGGTGGTGGCTTTGGCCCAACACACTACCCTCTTTTCCCAAGCAGCGCACACAGAGGCCCTGGGATCACCCAAGAAGAGAGCGGTGGAGACCCAGGGAATGTCTGCTCTTATCTAAGCAGGGAGAGACTGAGCAGAGGTGGGATATTGTGCTACTTGGTGGCCTGGAGAATGAGGGACAAACAGCCTCTCTCCCTCTCCCTCCTCAGGGCCCAGCACCAAAGGACTGGGGAATTGCATCTGACTTGACAAGGATGAAAAGGCCAGAGGGATGTCAGCCTACCTGGTATTTACTAGGCTCCTAATATGGGCCCTTTACATGAGGCTCTTGATACTCTGAGGATTTGACATTTTTATAGGGCTATATGGAATTCTGAAGGCCATGAAAAGCCATGGGTGAATCCAGCATGGGAGTGACATCGGATTAGCAATTTAGGGCCGGTTCTGGTGCAAAGGTTTAAGGAAGGAGAAAAAGAGACCTTCATATGTCTGCCTGGTCACCCTGCCCAGCAACCAGGGCAGGGAGAAGGGCAGGGCTTTGGAGATGATTCTCTCTCCAGGAACAAAGAGCTTTGGTCAGTTTGAAACGTCCCCTAGACCCTGTTTCTCGGGGCTCAGTATATGGGAGGCAACTTGATAAAGGAGATATGGCCCAAAGCGGGGTTGGTCTGATCCACCTGTTGACCTTGGTTCATTTGTAAATCAGCCTAAATAAGAAGACCCTCAAAATTAGCCACGCTTCGTCCAGAAATATTCCTAAACCCCCAAATCCTTGTTAATCAGGCAGGTACTTGGACAGGCATATGGCCGAGAGAGGTTGGGGATAGGAGAGAATGTATTTGCATTTCATCAGTTTCCATCTTGGTTCTACTCAATTTTCTGTGTGGGAATTTTTAACTGAATCCACCTAAGCTTCAAGCAATGTCTAGCGGCCTAACAGATCGTAAAAGGTCATCTTACGTCAGGCAGGAAAGGCCTCAAACCAACTCTACAGCCCATGAACCCCAGAGGCAGAGCAGCTCAAAGAGGCTGCCTAACCTTGCTTTGTATGCTGAGTTTGTCCTCACACCAATACTTCATCTTCTGTTCATTTGCAGCAGTGAAAGGGACAGATGATTAAGTACTATTGGGAGGCATGGGGAATTCATCGGAAGGTGGGCTTGCTTGCATTAAACCGTATTTATAACCTTTTGCAGTTGAAGACAATTGAGCAGCCAAAGAAAATAGCCCAAGAGGGAAACCAAAGAGATTTAAGATGTCTTGATGGACAGTTCTTGACAAAGCTCCCAGACCGGTATAATCTGGTATAATCTCGTTGAAAATGCAGCCCTTTCCATCCTTTACTGGAAGGTTCTACGAATAAAAGAGAAAACAGTCCATGACTGGTCTTATCTGCATGATTAGTGGTGTTTACAAAACACAGATTCATTGTGTAGCAAGAGAATAACTAGTACAAGCTTGTTTGCAGGTATAAAATTTAAAAAGAATCTGCAGGGACTTCCCTGGTGGTCCAGTGTTTAAGACTTTGCCTTCCAATGCAGGGGGTGCGGGTTCAATCCCTGGCCAAGGAACTAAGATCCCACATGCCACAGGGCCAAAAAAACAAAACATAAAATAGAAGTAATATTGTAACAAATTCAATAAAGACTTTGAAATTGGTCCACATCAAAAAAGAAAAAAGAAAAATCTTAAAAAGAATCTGCAAACATCAGAAACACAAGGGCTCCATTCCCTTCCACCACCACTCATTTGATTGATCTAAGGCAGGCTGTGAGCTGGGTCTGAAGAATCCCATATAAATAAATCAAGAAACAGTGGATACGTCCTTTCAAGCTGATCAGACAAACAAGGGGAAAGCTCATGTTTTGGACATAACCTGAAAGTCCACTTGAAAAGGCTTGAGCACATTATGGGTACAGTAGGGGCACGGATAAGAAAGGAGAATTCTAAAGGATTCTTACTCAACTCTAATTAACCAGCTCAGGATTGAAGAGCAGTCGGGGTTAGGGAGGGAAGGGACAGAAAACCCAGAGGTGTGGAGGACTACAGAAAGCTCTGCAGAAAAGGTGAGAGCCTCCAGAACAAAGAGTCTATTTCATTCAATTCCACACATCTGTCCTTCAGCCTCTCTCAACCACTCACTCCCACGTCACAAATTCTCCACCCCGACAGAGGTTTCCACCTCAGGATGCCTCCATGCTTTCCTGCTGGCCAATGTGCCTCCTATTGTCCTCATAATTTCCCTAATCACCTGAGGCTGCATCTTCACCACTTCTGTCACCCAAAGTCACCAGCCCCTAACCGATATCATCAGAAAGCATGTTATATGGATTTCTTCAACATAACCATGTCTCTAAAGGTTTAGACTTAAAATGCATTTGTAGGGCTTCCCTGGTGGCGCAGTGGTTGGGAGTCTGCCTGCCAATGCAGGGGACACGGGTTCGAGCCCTGGTCTGGGAAGATCCCACATGCCGCGGAGCGACTGGGCCCGTGAGCCACAACTACGGAGCCTGCGCGTCTGGAGCCTGTGCTCCGCAATGGGAGAGGCCGCGATGGTGAGAGGCCCGCGCACCGCGATGAAGAGGGGCCCCCGCTCGCCGCAACTAGAGAAAGCCCTCGCACAGAAACGAAGACCCAACACAGCCAAAAATAAATAAATAAATAAATAAATAAATAAAAGAACGTGAATTTCTTAAAAAAAAAAAAGACACACCTCCATTTAAAAAAAAAATGCATTTGTATACATCACATCATCTTCTAAACCTACTTAGTAAGCTCGTTTTTAAAATCTGCAGCCTAATGAATGCCTTTAAGAATACACGTTTCTGTGTGTATTTGGTTTTCCTGAAGTGGGGTCTATCTGACACATCTTTTAAAGATACAGTCTCAAAAGTTTTCGAGTTTACAACGTAAGGCAGTTTCAAGAGAACCCAACTCATATAGTTTCAGCTCGATTACCAGCAAACTATTAATAGCTTGTCTGCCTGTCTGCAGGAACTGGCTGGGAAAACTCTGCAATCAGATGCCTTTCACACCCCCTGTGACTGAGCTCTGACCAGTGCAGGGCTGCTTGTACTTTCAGGTGATAGAAGACACCCCAAAGAGAAAAGGCAGACCTGTGTCCACGCCAAAGCAAGCCACACGGGCACAAGGCGTTCACAAAGCTGACGGTTTTCTTCACAGAGCCACCCTGAGCCAAAGGGCTCCCCCAACCTTCCTCCCATTTCAGAACTCCCAGTCTCAAGATGCTTGTGGATTCCTCAGGATCCATGGCCTCCGTTTGAAAAATACTTCATTAATCATTCAATTCTGTCACTTAGGAGGTGAGAAAAGCAGAGGTAGACATTTGACATTGAAGAGCAGGCCTGCTTATAAAGGGAAATTTATCAATCAGTGTTCCGTTAGGAAAACTAGAACCACTCCAGCAATTTCGGAGGGTCAGAAGGGATGGAGGAGCAAAGAGAGAAAGCTGAGGTTGAAGCTGTCTGACTGGGAAACAAAAACAGGGACAGTCTTCCTTCCCCCAGAGTCCTTCACGGAGGCTGATGGAGCGCCTGCACCAGTTTGCTGAATGTCGGGGGTCCGCTCGCCCGTGGAAGCTGCAGGCAACTAGGAGCCTACAGTTGCCAGATGTCACTCGTGCTGGAGCGGAGCCCAGGCTCTGTGCTGCTGCTTGAGCAGAACCCAGGAGCCTGCGCTGCCTGGGGGCTGCTGCTGCCACTTGCTGGTGGTGACTTCAGATGCAGGGGGAAAAAAAGGCATCTCCCTTCCTCCTGAGACAGAGACCAGCAGCCCCTGGCAGCCAGGAGCGGGCCTCGGAGGTCTCCTGTGAACATGAACCCTTTCACAGAACACCCACAGCAGACAAGGCCATCACTCTGGCCAAGCTGGGGCAAGACGAAAACACGACCGCTCCACCATCATGGGTGAACTTGGCCAACACAGGAGCACTGTTCAAACCACAAAGTGAGCAAACATCCCCATTCTGGCTGATGTGAGCATCTGCTGCTTCTTTACCAAGGACAATTTGGGCCTCACCCTGCTCGTCCCTCCTTCTAGATCAGATTTGTTAAGACACCCAGTCATGGAATTACCCCACTTCCACACAGCATCTAACCCGGAGCGACCTCCTCTCCCTAAACTCTCCCCCAGATCACCTACCACAAGCCCAAACCCTATAATCGACTCTTTCTTACACTCTCAACTGAGACACCCTCAGTTCCCTCGTGGTCAACAGGTAGTCTAGGCAATTAAACAAGCATTGGCTAAGAACCAAGGTTAATAGCTTATTGATGTGTTACCACCACACTACAAAAAAGAGGTAGGTGTATGGGAGGAATTACACAATGCTTGTTTCAAATCACCTGGAACTGTCCTCTTACCTCTCCTCTTATTTCTCAACAGTTTTTCTTGTTTTTAATCTCCTTTATCCACTCCATCTGAGTGCTGAAGTCATGTCCACCTCACTAATTCAATTTTCTGTCGTATCTAGTCAACTGCTGACTAGCTCTATTCTCGTACCATATTTGCATAATATTGGACTATGACGGGTACCAGATGAGGTGCATTCGGTTAAAGATGGCTCTAGGTCTCCACCCAAATCCTCCACCCAGAAGGAAGAATGGAACGCCCTATGTTTTAATTTTGCATGACTAATCCAGGACCTAGCAGCCTGGGTCAGTTAAAAATGGAGCTTGAGCTGCAATCAGCTCTAGTTGAACCACACAGAGAGTGGGAAAAGGAAAAGGGTGATTCCCAAGAAAAGCTAGAGAAGCTCTGACCAGAATTAGGGAAAATGGAGCCAAGGAAAACAATGGATGTCCACTAGAGCACCCTTAACTGCTATTGTTGTTCACCTACCTATTTTGAGTGAAAACCTGTGCATTTTGGGGCTTCTTTCCTAATACCAGTTACTCATACCAGAGAAAAACATTCCAATGCCACTTTTTTTCCTTGTCATTGTCACCAACAGCCGCACTGAGCCAGGTCTGTCATGGTCACCTCATGGTTTTTGGAGCTAACAGATTCTCAAAACTGCTGGTGCAACACTTGCCCCTCCAGTGTAACATGGGGTCTGGTTCTACGTATTTATATATTTTATTTTTGAATGTTTAGTATTTGGGCTTATAATTCAGAATAAGGTAAAGAACTCCAGAACTCCAGGATAACCCTGGAAAGCTGAGGACCAATGAGGGATTTTTTTTTTTCCTAGACATATTGCGATATTGAAATTCCCTCTCAGCTCTCCAGACCAGGTGATTGGAGCCAAGAGGCTCTCCCAAATGACTCATTTAGGAACTTGACAACCTGGAAGGTTTTATTTTTATCCACTTACCCAACAAACACAGTAATGAAAGCAATAATAAGTCATTCGATCATTACCAAAAATCATTAATATGCATGAAGACACTCCCTATTTCTTTCTCTAGGACCGAGGGCTAATCATGGCTTTTAACAACCACTATCTCTGTGAACTAAAAGATGCGAATCACCCAAGTATTAAGTCCATTCTGAATGCTCAGGGTGCTGAGGCCTACTTTGGAATGAATTAAACTGACTTAAAGAAGGTCCATTCATGTGGAGACAGGTGAGGCCAAAGGCCACCTTATACATGAATGGGTGTAAGGAACGGGTTTTATTGGGGAAACATATAAGCTAGTACGATGAGGCATACAGTCCCCTGCTCTGTCCTCATCCATGGAGAAGTACAAAGGGGCAGAGCACGTCAGGCAGACCACAGTATGCTCCAAGGGCAAGCCCTGCCTCGGCTAACTCATCTGCACAGTGCCAGCACGAAAGCAGCCTGGCATGCTGAGAGAGGAAACACCAGTGCACGGGTGTCATGCTGTCCGAGTTTACACACCAGATGCTAGAACTTGGCGACTTTGTAAGAAGTGGCGTTCTAGCTTCAGGGGCACAGGAGTCTCTAGTTCCATGGGAAACTAAGTGTACGCCCAGCCTCTCTCAGCTGGCAGCAGGTGACCTTCAGTCCCAGGTAGCCCACTTCCAGACAACCTGAGGAGGGCTCTGGGGGTGATCAGTGAACAATTCTACCTGTCTCTCCACAATTTACAAAGCACAGATTCATCTCCAACTTTTTCTTAGTGGAAGTATTAAAGAATCCGTTCATCTTGAGGGAGCATAGAAGGCGGAATTGAAACTGTTCTGTGCCTTTTGAAAACAATAATGCAGCCATCGTTAATCTCTGCCACTGACTTGGAAGTTAGCACCCTCTGACTTCAAACCCCTTCACTTGGCAATCAGTGAAAGAAAAAAAATGCATCTTAAAGTACATCCTGTTAAATACACAAAGGGCTGCTGGATTGCTCAGTGCCAAGGGTCCTGTGACTCCTTCCTCAAAGTCACACAGCCAATGGGACATTAACCATCCCCCTGGAGAATTAGATTTGCAAGTCAGCCCCAGGCTATGTGCCTAACATTCAAGTAGCTTTGGGATCTCAGTGACTAGGCTTCCCAAAGACATGCATGATGGAAAGGTGCTCACAGGACAAAAAGAGTCAAATGTGCTTTTGCTTTACATTACAACTGAAGAAAATTGAGAATTTGCTCTTTAAATTATTGTTTTTACTACCCAGTTGTAAACTATCTTATTCTTTTAGTATGAATATATATTGTTAGAGAGGGTGAAATCGTTTTCATATATTTATTGGTCATTTGTAGTTTGTGAATGATTTTTTTTCCTGCCTTTGGCTGTCATTTTCTACTTGGAGTTTTAAAAAGGAAATTGTAAGCATTCCTTACATATTAAAGTTATTGGCCATTTCTTTGTGATACAGTTTGCAAGCATTTTTCCTAGCTTGTTATTTGTCATATTTGGTATCTGACACACAAAAGTTGAACGAGTTATTAGCTGGGTCTATCAACCTTTTCTTTTATAATTTCTACATTTGTTTTATGAGTAAAAAGTCCTTTCTAAAATAAAAGTTATGTAAGTAATTATATTTCCTTCTAGTGATTTTAAGGGTTTGTTTGAGGGGTTTTTTACATTTAAATCCACCTGAAATTTATGTTAATGTATAGGAGGAGATCACAAAATCTAACTATTTTTTCAAATAGTTATCTGGTTATTCCTAATCTGTTTATTGACAAGTTCTTCCTCTGCAACATAAAATGCTACTTTTGTCATCTAATGAATTTTTATATATACCTGATCTGGATCTGGAATATTCTATTTCATTGATCAATCTGTACCTGATCACATAATTTTCATACTATAACTTTGAAATACCATATTGTCTGGTGATACACATTATCTTCCCCCCCCCCCTTTATAAAGAATGCTGTGTTTTTATTTAATTTAAATTTTTTTTTTTTTGGCTGCAAGGAGTGGCATGTGGGATCTTAGTTCCCCCACGAGGGATCGAACCCTTGCCCCCTGCATTGGAAGCTCGGTGTCTTAACCACTGGACTGCCAGGGAAGTCCCATATCCTTCCCCCTTTTTAATTTTTACAACCATTTATATGCATAAATAAATATTTTATATCAACTTTAAATCGTTTGGTAAATTTCCCTCCCAAAAATCCCACTGAAATTGGAATTGGAATTATAGTAAATGTATTAACTAATTCTGATAAATTGACTGGTTTTGCAATCCAAGACCTATAAATAATGTCGTTCTACTTCTGTAAGTCATTGTTCATGACCTTGTTTTCCTTCTCATAGACCCTAGAATGTTTTATTATTCTCATAGACCCTAGAATGTTTTATTAATTCCTATGGTATCTATTTTTCAATAATTAATGAGATCTTTTATTCTTTATATTATCCGAGTTATTAATGCTCTTATAAAGGAAAATAATTAGGTTTGGTGTATTTATTTTATAACAGGACACATTTTGAAATCTCCTTTTAGTTCTAAGTGCTTCACCTGATTCTCTTGAGATAACTTGGGGTCATCAATTTAATAGCTATTAAGGCAAAATATGTATAAATTATAACTATAATTGAATGTTTAGTTTTATGATTTAAAATTAAATACTTTCACCTGGATTACCTCATTTAATTCTCACAAAACTTATATGAGATAAAATTTAGTGTCCTTATTTCACAGATGAAGGAACTCAGGCTGAATCTACACCACTGGCAAATGACAGAATTGGAACCTGAACGCAGAGAATTGGTTTAAAATCTCAATTACATATATTTATATGGAGTATAACACATTTATTGTATGTGATTGTGTAGAATACTGTCTAATTTAGTGCTTCTGTACTGTTTTTCACTTCACAGCACACATAGAAAATGAAAATATTGTATAATATTGTATGGGGCTAAGTGGACAACCAGCTTGCAGCTCTGGCCCTCTAGACACCTATGTCTCAGGACTTCTATAACCCATTTAAAGCACTGCATTTGGAATGCTCTGAATTACTGATGTGCAAAGACGCCCATGTTGCAGTGTTACACCACAGTATGTCCCTGTGAGGAATAAATGAATAAAAACACGTAAAGCCCTTATTATGATGCCTGGAATATCAAACGCCCTCAGTAGTAGCTGTAATTGTCCCTTTTCTTCTGCCCTTAGGTCTGTACAGAGCAGGCCTCTTTCTTATGTTTCAGGAACGTCCTTTATCAAAAAAAATAAAAGAGTAACTGTGTGCGCCAGAAGATTCTGTTTACCCACCTAAACAGCCCTGGTTCTTCAGACAGCATGATCAAGTACATCCCATGCAAACCTGGACCCTCTACTTTATTTATTTATTTTTTGTAATGTTCATAGAAGATTTATTTGTAATATCCCCAAACTGGAAACAAACCAAATGTCAATCAACACTTAAAGGAATAGATAATGGTATATTCATAAAACAGAAAAATTACTGCAATGAAAAGGAGTAAACTAGTAACACATACAGCCACGCAGATATATCACAAAATAAGTATGCTGTGTGAAAGAAACCAGATAAAAAAGAATAAATACTGCATTATTAATTTTTTAATAAAATTCCTAAAAATACAACCTAATCTCTAGTGGTAAAAATCAGAACAGTGGTTGTCTGGGATAAGAGGGCAAAAGAGGTGGGAAATAATCAAAAGGAACACGAAGAAATTTTGAGGTGATTTTATGTGCATTTGCTTGATTATGGTGATAGTTTTATGGATGTATGCATATGTCACAACTCATTAAGATGTACACTTTAAATATTGGACCCTCTACTGTAGCATCCATATTGGACCCTCTACTTTAGCATCTATATTGGACCCACTACTGTAGCATCCATATAAGATGCCTCAAATCCCATCCCGTGTTCTGTGTGGATCCCGCCCAGCGCGGCCCCACCCCAACGGTCCCAGGCATTTCCAAGTGGATTCAATACTCGGGTTGGTCCTACTTGCAGCCTGTTGCTTTCTCTGGACTCTTGTTCTCAGATTCTGGGGCTACCTTCCTCTCTCCCCACTCGCCGCCCCCTACCCTGGCCCCAGCTCCTAACTCCATTTTCGTGCAGTCTCAATAACCATCACTGGTTGGCTTTACCAGATTTTGCTAAAGGTTTGGAGTAATGGAGGGAGATTACAGCAAAGTACAGGCAACAGATTAAATCTAACACTAGACTTTAATTTCCTAAAAATGTATCGAATATTCCTCTGATGGGCCTTCCTGAATCGTAAGGAAGAGACCTGCTCTGTGTGCACCTAAGGGGAAATAACAGCCACTCCTGAGGGCCCCTGGCGTTCCAGGTATTATAATAAGGTCTTTACATGTATGTACTCATGTATTTCTCTTGCTGGGTATGACCAGCTGACTGTCACCTTTTTGATACACACGTCTTCTCATTTCCCCTTCTCTCTCTTTTCTGTGCTTGAAATCCCCTCAGTCATTCCAGCTGCCAGAAAACAGCTCCCAAACTCTGTATCCTTTATTTAGGAAGCCGTTTATTCCTCTTTTCTTTACCCTCATGCCCAGTGGAAGGGAAGCCTCCTCTTCAACTCAGAGGTCCATTAGGTGATTTTTCTGTATAAGGATCCATCACCTTTAAGTAAATTATGCCACTTCTAAGTGTACAGATGCAAATACAGTGCTTTGGTTCTGAATTGCTTTTTTTTCCTTCTGGCTACATAAGCTTCCTCACCCACGTTGTCTCCTCCTCCTGGGCAAAATCCTGTTTGTCCGAGAACCTCTCTCTGGGGCGTCCATGGCTTATCTCCTGCCACAAGTGGGACTGCTGCTTTCACTCTCGGGTTCCAGCCCCTGTACCCCTAGTAAGTGCAGAGATGGTGTGCGGTCCAGACAAGGTGGGAAGAAAAGCACCCCCCATCCCCCCTTCTCTCTGCTCCCCCAATTTATCCAGACTGACCTTCAGGGACCTGTTCAGATCACAGCCCTCCTGCCCCGCTATCTGTTACTCACTTACCTAAAAAGTTTTCAGCAAACTGCTCCTTCAAGATGCAAATAGCGGAGATTAACCAAGATGGCGGAGTAGAAGGACGTGCTCTCACTCCCTCTTGCGAGAGCACCAGAATCACAACTGGCTGCTGGACAATCATTGACAGGAAGACCCTGGACTTCACCAAGGAGGACACCCCACGTCCAAGGACAGAGGAGAAGCCACAGTGAGATGGTAGGAGGGGCGCAATCAGAGTAAAATCAAATCCCATAACTGCTGGGTGGGTGACTCACAGACTGGCGAACACTTATACCACAGAAGTCCACCCACTGGAGTGAAGGTTCTGAGCCCCACCTCAGGCTTCCCAACCTGGGGGTCCGGCAAAGGGAGGAGGAATTCCTAGAGAATCAGACTTTGAAGTCTAGTGGGAATTGATTGCAGGACTGTGACAGGACTGGGGGAAACAGAGACCCCACTCTTGGAGGGCACACACAAAGTAATGTGTGCATTGGGACCCAGGGGAAGGAGCAGTGACCCTGGGGGAGACTGAACCAGACGTACCTGCTGGTGTTGGGGGGTCTCCTGCAGAGGCGAGTGGTGGCTCTGTTTCACCGTGGGGATAAGGACACTGGCAGCAGAGGTCCTGGGAAGTTCTCCTTGGCGTGAGCCCTCCCAGAGTCTGCCATTAACCCCACCAAAGAGCTCGGGTAGGCTCCAGTGTTGGGTTGCCTCAGGCAAAACAACCAATAGGGAGGGAACCCAGCCCCACCCATCAACAGTCAAGTGGATTAAGGTTTTACTGGGCTCTGATCGCCACAGCAACAGGGAGGGAACCCAGCCCCACCCATCAACAGTCAAGTGGATTAAGGTTTTACTGAGCTCTGACACAGCAACAGTCAGCTCTACCCACCACCAGAGCCTCCCATCAAGCCTCTTAGATAGCCTCAACCACCAGAGGGCAGACACCAGAAGCAAGAAAAACTACAATCCTGCAGCCTGTGGACCAAAAACCACAGTTACAGAAAGACAGAGAAGATGAAAAGGCAGAGGGCTATGTACCAGATGAAGGAACAAGAAAAAACCCCAGAAAAACAACTAAATGAAGTGGAGATAGGCAACCTTCCAGAAAAAGAATTCAGAATAATGATAGTGAAGATGATCCAGGACCTCGGAATAAGAATGGAGGCAAAGATTGAGAAGATGCAAGAAATGATTAACAAAGACCTAGAAGAATTAAAGAACAAACAAACAGAGATGACCAATACAATAACTGAAATGAAAACTACACTAGAAGGAATCAATAGCAGAATAACTGAGGCAGAAGAACGGATAAGTGACCTGGAAGACAGAATGGTGGAATTCACTGCTGCGGAACAGACTAAAGAAAAAAGAATAAAAAGAAATGAAGACAGCCTAAGAGACCTCTGGGACAACGTTAAACGCAACAACATTCGCATTATAGGGGTCCCAGAAGGAGAAGAGAGAGAGAAAGGACCAGAGAAAATATTTGAAGAGATTATAATCGAAAACTTCCCTAACATGGGAAAGGAAATAGCCACCCAAGTCCAGGAAGCGCAGAGAGTCCCATACAGAATAAACCCAAGGAGAAACACGCCGAGACACATAGTAATCAAAGTGGCAAAAATTAAAGACAAAGAAAAATTACTGAAAGCAGCAAGGGAAAAACGACAAATAACATACAAGGGAACCCCCATAAGGTTAACAGCTGATTTCTCAGCAGAAACTCTGCAAGCCAGAAGGGAGTGGCATGAAATACTTAAAGTGATGAAAGGGAAGAACCTACAACCAAGATTACTCTACCCAGCAAGGATCTCATTTAGATTTGATGGAGAAATCAAAAGCTTTACAGACAAGCAAAAGCTAAGAGAATTCAGCACCACCAAACCAGCTCTACAACAAATGCTAAAGGAACTTCTCTAAGTGGGAAACACAAGAGAAGAAAAGGACCTACAAAAACAAACCCAAAACAATTAAGAAAATGGTCATAGGAACATACATATCGATAATTACCTTAAACGTGAATGGATTAAATGCCCCAACCAAAAGACATAGACTGGCTGAATGGATACAAAAACAAGACCCATATATATGCTGTCTACAAGAGACCCACTTCAGACCTAGGGACACATACAGACTGAAAGTGAGGGGATGGAAAAAGATATTCCATGCAAATGGAAATCAAAAGAAAGCTGGAGTAGCTATACTCATATCAGATAAAATAGACTTTAAAATAAAGAATGTTACAAGAGACAAGGAAGGACACTACATAATGATCCAGGGATCAATCCAAGAAGAAGATATAACAATTATAAATATATAAGCACCCAACATAGGAGCACCTCAATACATAAGGCAACTGCTAACAGCTATAAAAGAGGAAATCGACAGTAACACAATAATAGTGGGGGACTTTAACACCTCACTTACACCAATGGACAGATCATCCAAAATGAAAATAAATAAGGAAACAGAAGCTTTAAATGACACAATAGACCAGATAGATTTAATTGATATATATAGGACATTCCATCCAAAAACGGCAGATTACACGTTCTTCTCAAGTGCACACGGAACATTCTCCAGGATAGATCACACCTTGGGTCACAAATCAAGCCTCAGTAAATTTAAGAAAATTGAAATCATATCAAGCATCTTTTCTGACCACAACGCTATGAGATTAGAAATGAATTACAGGGAAAAAAACGTAAAAAAGACAAACACATGGAGGCTAAACAATACGTTACTAAATAACCAAGAGATCACTGAAGAAATCAAACAGGAAATAAAAAAATACCTAGAGACAAATGACAATGAAAACACGACGACCCAAAACCTATGGGATGCAGCAAAAGCGGTTCTAAGAGGGAAGTTTATAGCTATACAAGCCTACCTAAAGAAACAAGAAAAATCTCAAGTAAACAATCTAACTTTACACCTAAAGAAACTAGAGAAAGAAGAACAAACAAAACCCAAAGTTAGCAGAAGGAAAGAAATCATAAAGATCAGAGCAGAAATAAATGAAATAGAAACAAAGAAAACAATAGCAAAGATCAATAAAACTAAAAGTTGGTTCTTTGAGAAGATAAACAAAATTGATAAGCCATTAGCCAGACTCATCAAGAAAAAGAGGGAGAGGACTCAAATCAATAAAATCAGAAATGAAAAAGGAGAAGTTACAACAGACACCGCAGAAATACAAAACATCCTAAGAGACTACTACAAGCAACTCTATGCCAATAAAATGGACAAGCTGGAAGAAATGGACAAATTCTTAGAAAGGTATAACCTTCCAAGACTGAATCAGGAAGAAACAGAAAATATCAACAGACCAATCACAAGTAATGAAATTGAAACTGTGATTAAAAATCTTCCAACAAACAAAAGTCCAGGACCAGATGGCTTCACAGGTGAATTCTATCAAACATTTAGAGAAGAGCTAACACCCAGCCTTCTCAAACTCTTCCAAAAAATTGCAGAGGAAGGAACTCTCCCAAACTCATTCTATGAGGCCACCATCACCCTGATACCAAAACCAGACAAAGACACTACAAAAAAAGAAAATTACAGACCAATATCACTGATGAATATAGATGCAAAAATCCTCAACAAAATACTAGCAAACAGAATCCAACAACACATTAAAAGGATCATACACCACGATCAAGTGGGATTTATCCCAGGGATGCAAGGATTCTTCAATATACGCAAATCAATCAATGTGATACACCATATTAACAAATTGAAGAAGAAAAACCATATGATCATCTCAATAGATGCAGAAAAAGCTTTTGACAAAATTCAACACCCATTTCTGATAAAAACTCTCCAGAAAGTGGGCATAGAGGGAACCTACCTCAACATAATAAAGGCCATATATGACAAACCCACAGCAAACATCATTCTCAATGGTGAAAAACTGAAAGCATTTCCTCTAAGATCAGGAACGAGACAAGGATGTCCACTCTCACCACTATTATTCAACATAGTTCTGGAAGTCCTAGCCACGGCAATCAGAGAAGAAAAAGAAATAAAAGGAATACAAATTGGAAAAGAAGAAGTAAAACTGTCACTGTTTGCGGATGACATGATACTATACATAGAGAATCCTAAAACTGCCACCAGAAAACTGCTAGAGCTAATTAATGAATATGGTAAAGTTGCAGGTTACAAAATTAATGCACAGAAATCTCTTGCATTCCTATACACTAATGATGAAAAATCTGAAAGAGAAATTATGGAAACACTCCCATTTACCATTGCAACAAAAAGAATAAAATACCTAGGAATAAACCTACCTAAGGAGACAAAAGACCTGTATGCAGAAAACTATAAGACACTGATGAAAGAAATTAAAGATGATACCAACAGATGGAGAGATATACCATGTTCTTGGATTGGAAGAATCAACATTGTGAAAATGAGTATACTACCCAAAGCAATCTACAGATTCAATGCAATCCCTATCAAATTACCAATGGCATTTTTTACGGAGCTAGAACAAATCATCTTAAAATTTGTATGGAGACACAAAAGACCCCGAATAGCCAAAGCAGTCTTGAGGCAAAAAAATGGAGCTGGAGGAATCAGACTCCCTGACTTCAGACTATACTACAAAGCTACAGTAATCAAGACAATATGGTACTGGCACAAAAACAGAAACATAGATCAATGGAACAAGATAGAAAGCCCAGAGATTAACCCACGCACCTATGGTCAACTAATCTATGACAAAGGAGGCAAAGATATACAATGGAGAAAAGACAGTCTCTTCAATAAGTGGTGCTGGGAAAACTGGACAGCTACATGTAAAAGAATGAAATTAGAATACTCCCTAACACCATACACAAAAATAAACTCAAAATGGATTAGAGACCTAAATATAAGACTGGACACTATAAAACTCTTAGAGGAAAACATAGGAAGAACACTCTTTGACATAAATCACAGCAAGATCTTTTTCGATCCACCTCCTAGAGTAATGGAAATAAAAACAAAAATAAACAAGTGGGACCTAATGAAACTTCAAAGCTTTTGCACAGCAAAGGAAACCATAAACAAGACGAAAAGACAACCCTCAGAATGGGAGAAAATATTTGCAAATGAATCAACGGACAAAGGATTAATCTCCAAAATATATAAACAGCTCATTCAGCTCAATATCAAAGAAACAAACACCCCAATCCAAAAATGGGCAGAAGACCTAAATAGACATTTCTCCAAAGAAGACATACAGACGGCCACGAAGCACATGAAAAGATGCTCAACATCACTAATTATTAGAGAAATGCAAATCAAAACTACAATGAGGTATCACCTCACTCCTGTCAGAATGGGCATCATCAGAAAATCTACAAACAACAAATGCTGGAGAGGGTGTGGAGAAAAGGGAACCCTCTTGCACTGTTGGTGGGAATGTAAATTGATACAGCCACTATGGAGAACAATATGGAGGTGCCTTAAAAAACTAAAAATAGAATTACCATATGACCCAGCAATCCCACTACTGGGCATATACCCAGGGAAAACCGTAATTCAAAAAGACACATGCACCCGAATGTTCATTGCAGCACTATTTACAATAGCCAGGTCATGGAAGCAACCTAAATGCCCATCAACAGACGAATGGATAAAGAAGTTGTGGTACATATATACGATGGAATATTATTCAGCCATAAAAAGGAACGAAATTGAGTCATTTGTTGAGAAGTGGATGGATCTAGAGACTGTCATACAGAGTGAAGTAAGTCAGAAAGAGAAAAACAAATATCGTATGTTAATGCATGTATGTGGAACGTAGAAAAATGGTACAGATGAGCCAGTTTGCAGGGCAGAAGTTGAGACACAGATGTAGAGAATGGACATATGGACACCAAGGGGGGAAAACTGCGATGAGGTGGGGATGGTGATGTGCTGAATTGGGCGATTGGGATTGACATGTATACACTGATGTGTATAAAACTGATGCCTAATAAGAACCTGCAGTATAAAAAAACAAACAAAACAACTAATACTAAACTTTCATTGGGTTATTTGTATGGAAATATGTTAATATAAATGTTTCAGACATTACATGAAATTTCTAAAAATCTTATATTTGTATTTGTATGGAAATATGTATGGAAATATGTTAATATAAATGTTTCAGACATTACATGAAATTTCTAAAAATCTTATATTTGTATTTGTATGGAAATATGTACGGAAATATGTTAATATAAATGTTTCAGACATTACATGAAATTTCTAAAAATCTTATATTTGTATTTGTATGGAAATATGTATGGAAATATGTTAATATAAATGTTTCAGACATTACATGAAATTTCTAAAAATCTTATATTTGTATTTGTATGGAAATATGTATGGAAATATGTTAATATAAAGGTTTCAGACATTACATGAAATTTCTAAAAATCTTATATTTGTATTTGTATGGAAATATGTTAATATAAATGTTTCAGACATTACAGGAAACGTCTAAAAATCTTATATGTTCTGGTATAATGTTATAAGTAATAATCCTAGTTATTACTTTAAAATGTATATCTCAGAAATAACTAATTTTCTTGTCAACTGCATTATTATGAACTTTCATCAAATCTTTAACCATGGTCATTTTTAAGTCTTTTGTCATTTACAGACAGTTCTGGGTGTACTCTGATGATTTTGCAAATATGTTCCTATAAAAGAGTTTCATCTTCAAGAAATTCATGGAAAAGACTCTGACAAGTACAGGTTTCTGGTAACTGACTGTACTGCTGAACTGAATGAATAAGCATTTTCAGAACTCTAATGAAAAACCGATGAACTCATAAAAGTGCTAACAAAAGATCAAGATGAAAAAAAAGAAATTAATTACATGGGACTGAGTGAACTGATGAGGATGAGTATAATTTTTGTGACTTTCTGTCTGAATTAAAAAAAAAAAAATCCCACAAGGACTCAGAGGAAAAGAATATACAAATCAATTTTCACTGCAAAGTAAAGGAGCTGTTACAGTGGAGGATTACTGGACTGAATGTCAATATTATGACATAGTATAAGTGTGTTTCATGTTTGGTAATTGCAATCATTGTTGCTTTTGTTGTGGTCATCCATGTACAATGCTTGGTGTCAGTCTATCTATCTCTTGTAAAAATAAAATACAGTGTGTGTGTGTGGAAAAAAAAAAAAAAAAAAGATGCAAATAGCTTGGGGCTTCCCTGGTGGCGCAGTGGTTGAGAATCTTCCTGCCGATGCAGGGGACACGGGTTCGAGCCCTGGTCTGGGAAGATCCCACATGCCGCGGAGCAACTAGGTCCGTGAGCCACAACTACTGAGCCTGTGCTCCGCAACGAGAGACCGCGATAGTGAGAGCCCCACGCACCGCGATGAAGAGT
Source organism: Balaenoptera acutorostrata (assembly GCF_949987535.1). Lineage (NCBI taxonomy): Eukaryota > Metazoa > Chordata > Mammalia > Artiodactyla > Balaenopteridae > Balaenoptera > Balaenoptera acutorostrata. The sequence goes on along the minus strand of NC_080066.1, from coordinate 33,198,133 downwards.
GGCCCCCGCTTGCCACAACTAGAGAAAGCCCTCGCACAAAAACGAAGACCCAACACAGCCATAAATAAATTAAAATTTAAAAAAAATTTTTTTAAATAAATTAATTAATTAAGATGCAAATAGCTTACACCCAGGGAAAGCTGCACAGAGCTGGCCTACTTCCTGAGAAGTTTCCTTCTTAGCTTCGGCAGATAAGGAAATGTTGGGATCTTTGAAAGTAATTCTTCTTAGCTGAATATAACTCCCGCTGATGGAGTGGGGAGGCAGTGGTCAGAGGGCCTGGTGTGGACCCATGACCTTTTCTGGGCCAGGCCAGGGGATGCCTTTGTCCTTGACCTCCTGATCTTGAAGCTGGCTCCTTCAGGTGGCTGTCATAAAAGACACATTCCATCCCTGCCACCTTCCACCCCAGCCACGTACTGGTCACTCTCAGCCTGCTCAGTCTAAACTGCAATTCGTGGCCAACAAAATGGAACTTTCTTCAGTCAGGCCCATTGGTGGACCATTTGCCTAGACATACCCTGTAGGTCTGATACCTGAAACCCCAGAAAGAAAGAGTGAGTCACCTAAAGTTTTATGCTTTGAAGCGGCAAGATGGGTGTCACACCCAAGGGTCCTAGCTTCAAGTCCTGACCTCTGTCAGTCACGCCTCAATGCCTCCACTGCTCCTCGCTGATGACAGGGCTTCCAAGACAGGCCACCCTCTTCCAGCACAGCCTTTCCCAGCCGGGCACCCCTTGGCCCACTCTCCGGTGCCCTGGGCCCCCGATGAAGGACAGTGGGCAGGCCTGTTCCCCCAGGTCTGTCCCCATGTTCTGGTCTTCCTCACATAAACAGGCACCCTTCACATGCCCATTCCCTTAGGGGTCTGCAGTCTGCTTCATCTGGGAAACCAACCTGTGCTCAGGTAGAAACTGGGACTGACCAGTAGCTTAACAAGGTGTTTCATCTCCCAAGAAGGATGTTGATACAGAATTTTCATGACATTTGGACTTAAAATCACAGGATCCAAGAATCCTAGGGTATGACAGCATGGAGGGACTTCAGCGATGCTATAGACCAACACATCCGTTTTCCAGATGGGGAAACTGAGACTCAGGAGGGGAAGTGACTTTTGCAATGGTTTCCCATCATTATGAAGAAGTAGAGCCCATGGTTCCTGATTTCCAGGCCAGTGCTTTTCTTACTGGCTCAGATATCAACTGAAATCAGAGCGGGCTCTGAATGCCCCAGGAGCTGGGTGGGGGAGGGGTATGAAGACACATTCACAGACAGAAGGACCCTAAGGAGAAGGAGGTATAACATTAGTTCAAGAAGAGTGTGTTTTGTTTTTGTCTTTTTTTTTAAACAAAAAACAAAGACAAAAAACTTTTTAAATTCTAAAACTAATGCATGCTTTTTTTTTAAATATAGAAGAGTATAACATGGAAAATAGATCTCCCTTCCCCGGAGGCATTCGCTATTAAGCTGGTGTATCCTTTCAAACATTTTTATCCATAAATAAACATTTGTATATGTTTGTATATTTATTTACAAATGCACATATAGATACATATATTTTTTCATAAAAGAGAGCTCATATTTTACATTCTATTCTGAGATTTGCTTTTCTGCTTTACTTAATGTATTCAGTACATTTTGTCTATGTCAACACATATAAATGTCCCTCTTTTTGAATGTCTGCTTAGTAATCCATAGTGTTGATATATCATAACTTATTTAACTTATTGATGGATATTTGCGTTGTTCCTAGTTTAAGGAAGTTATAAAGAATGCTGCGGTGAGAATCTCCATATAGATCTCTGTGCGCTGCTGAGATTCTGTAGGATAAATTTCTAAAAGTGGAAATGCAAGGTAAGGGAGATGAGCACTTTAAATTGTATTTTTTAGAGTGGCCTTTCCTGATCTCCTTTTCTAGCCCGCCACCATCTGCTGACCTTCTCTATCCCTTCACCCTGCTTTTTTTGGTTCTCCATCTGAGACGGTATACATTTATTTGTTTATCATTCATCTTCCCTTCTGGAAACTCCTGACAGAAGGGGCTTTGGCTGTCAGTTCACAACTGCAGATATTCACTGGTGTGATCCAAGTCCTAAACAGTGTCTAGCACATAATAGGTGTTAAATAAACATTTTTTCATTCATTTATTCTTTCCTTCATTCACTAAGTGTATATTGAGCACCTATTACATGCCAACACTGTTCTAAAGCACTGGAAATACATCACTAATGAAAGCGGACAAAAATCCCACCCCGTTATTCAACGAATGAACGGCTCGTTCTAGTGGGGGAACATTTGGGGCTGGAGAACACTTTGAACTCTTCAGAGCAGATTGTTTTTCCTCCCCAGTCTAACAAGATTCTGTTGAATTGCCGCATCCCTGCAGGAAAGCATCATACAGACCCACACTGATTCTGGGTCTAGAGATGGTCTTTTCCTGTGTACTTGCCACACCAGACACGTGCCGGGGGTGAGCAAACAGATCATAAGAATGTTCCATTAAGGCCAGCTCTGCCAGTAATGACAAAGAGCTGGATGAGAAAACTGTTATTTTGCTGACATCTCTGACATTTAATTTACAATAATGATGTTTGCTCGGGCCAAAACATCTAAAATTAAACCTCTCACTTTAAAATTTAAGATCAAATTGCACTTTCTTGAACTTTTCATCAGTCAATCCATTAAAAACTAGCTGTAAAGTGGGCAGCAGCTGACTCCCAGAAAATCACAGATGGAAAAGGTAAAGGACGGGCTCAGAGAAACGGAGGACAAGCCAGGCAGGTGAAGGTCAAGGCTGACTCCTTGAAGCTGGATTTCTTGAAGGTTCACATCTGCCAGCATGTCCACCCCAGATGCTGAGCCAGACCTGAACCAAGGGGCGAAGACTGGCACTTGTTCTTCTCCCACTCTCTAATCTGCTGTCCCTGTGGGGAGGGTTGCAGTATGTGCACCAAGCCAGGCAAGGGTGCTTGGAGTGGTCGAGCCATGTCAGATAACTGGTTATGATGGAGGTCTGGTTTGAAACTCCAGCCACTCCCAGGACTGGAGCCCTGCTTGTGATGGGAAAGCTGGGGTCACTCAGTCCTCCTGAAGAGGTCAACCGTTGCACAATGAGAAGAATCAATAAAAATGAAGGAGTGGCACCATTTTGCTGAAGGTAGTGTGGCTTCTTTCTTTGCTAGATTTTGTTTTATTATAGAATATGTGTTCAGTTTTTTTTTTTTCAGTAGAAAACATAGATAAGCAAAACCCAAAATAAAATCTACAAATCACACTGCAGCACTGTTTACAATAGCCAAGACATGGAAGCAACTAAATGTCCATCGACAGATGAGTGGATAAAGAAGATGTGGTACATATATTCAGTGGAATATTACTAAGCCATAAAAAGATTGAAATAATGCCATTTGCAGCAACATGGATGCAACTAGAGATTATCATACTAAGTGAAGTAAGTCAGACAGAGAAAGACACATATCATATGATATCACTTATATGTAGAATCTAATTTTAAAAAGATACAAATGAACTTACTTACAAAACAGAAGCAGACTTATAGATATTGAAAACAAACTTATGGTTACCAGAGGGGAAACCTGGGGGGGATGTATAAATCCGGAGCTTGGGATTAACATACATACCCCACTATATAAAAAATAGATAACCAACAAGGACCTACTGTATAGCACAGGGAACTCTACCCAATATTCTGCGATAACCTATATGAGAAAAGAATCTAAAAAAGAATGAATATATGTATATGTATAACTGAATCACTTTGCTGTACACCTGAAACTAACGCAACATTGTAAATCAACTATACTCCAATAAAATTAAAATATTTAAAAAAAAACCTACATATCACACTTGATCTGCCATCAAGAAAAAAAATACATGGTGAAATTTTGATGATATTCTTTCTTGGATTTTTATCTATGCAAGAACGTGAGTGTATGTTGTGTGTGTGTTTGCATATTTTAACCCCAAATGGATACTGTGGATAATGCTTTATAACTCAAGGAAGTTATTTTCTTCATAATATTCCTGCACATTTAAGAAAGCTCTTTCCTCTAGTGGTAAAATATATATAATTGTGTTGTTATAGTAAATGGGATCTTTTTTTCCATTAAATTTTCTAACCAGCTCTTGGTTTGCAAGAAAATATTGACTTTGTATATATTTTTAACCAGCCTCCTTACTGTACTCTTGTTAGTTCTAATAGATTTTTAATTAATTACCTTGGGGTTTCCACATATAGAATCGTCTTGGCTACAAATAAAGATTATTTTTAAATTATGACTTTTATTTTATTTTATTTTGAAGGCTTAAGTGCATAAAGAAAAATCAATTTTCAAAGGAACATGGCACATGAGTAAACCTCGTAAGCACCCCCCTGCTTTGCTGTATCTGAAATCGTATTGACGGCCCTGTTTGGGGTTGACCACCAGACACCTTACATTCTGGGACTGGACAGAGTTTGTCTCCAAAAAAATAACCATAGACTTGTGACAGGTGAGTAGAGAGCCTTGAATGTTCACCAAGTACCAGAGCTAATTTGAATGCTGACCTGTGCTTTCTGGAGAGCCAGCAATGGGGGTGAAGCCGGGTCAAGGGAGTGTCTATTGATTGTCCAAAATGGAACCAATGGTCTGTGCCACATAAATGTGCGTCAAAGAGGATTTTTTAAACCCAATTTCCCCATTTAATTTTATGAAGTGTTTTATTCGGAAAGAGAGGAGAAGGAATCTATTTTGAAGCACTAGTAATTAAAGATTTTTTTCTGGACACTTGACTCATTTTTTTTCCATTGAGTTGGTAGTCTTTTTCATCTCAATTTGTAGCTTTCCCTCTCTCTCTTTAATATTCCCCCTTTTCTCTCTCTACTTGAGCATTTCCATGAGATTCCCATATGTTGCACTACCCACCCTCTTTAAAAACAATCTACCCCACATCTCCTTCTGGCTACAGCTCAAACACAGCAAATGTTTAAAGCAAAACTCCTTTAAAACTTTATCCTCCAGCCTACAGCTCCTCATCTCCTTAGATGAGTCTCATAAAGTTGCAGTCAAGATGTTGCTGTGGCTGAGGAAGTTGAACTAGGTAGTTCTCAATGACTCTTAAATTCCATGACATTCTGTGATGCATTGAATAGCCCTGAATAATTCCCACAAACTGAGTTCCTCGGCAGCACACCTGTCTGCTCCGAAGCAGTGACTAACCAGCCCAACCCTCCAAGCAAAAGTAAGCTTTATTGATGCTTCTCTATTGCCCTCTTGTGGTCATTCCTCATATTGCTGCAGTTCTAAGAAAAAGATGGAATTCATTTGGTATTTACAGGGAAAAAAAAAATACAGTGCTAAATACAGTACGTTGAGCAGTGTTTGCCTGGAGTAGTGGGAGATACACATTCATGCAGTTTGCCTCTGTAGACTTTACTCTTTCCTTAGAAGTAAGACACTCTGCCCAGAAGTGTATTATATTTTGTGGCAGTGCATGGTGAGGCACAGAACTGGATCACAGATCTGACTTTACTCCTTACACACGCCACCCTCACCACCACCAGCATCGTCACCACCACCACTGTCACCTCCATCATGACCACTACCATAATCACTGCCAACACCACCCAAAGGTTGAAGCTATCAGACCATGTGGACTTTTGAAATGGAAGTTAACAGAATCAACAGCGAATGGAACAGATTAGCTATAAAACCTAATATTTGTAGAGAGCTTTTCATTTTGCAAAGAATTTTCACAAATACTCTTATGGAAACCTTGCGATAGCCTTAAGAGGTGAAGTAAGTACTATTACCATCCTTGTATTTACTTTGCTTTTGAAATTTGTAATACAGAAAAGTACAAAAGGTAATATAACAAACACCCCACATATGTGCCACCCAGAATTAACAAATGCTAATATTTTGTCATATATACTTGAGATTTTTTAATTTAAAAAAATGAAAAAGGAATACCCCAAGATAAAATAGAAATCCCCCCTCCATCCCTCCCCATCCCCATTTCCCATCCTCCATTCCCAAAGGTAACCATTTTTTTTTACAACTTTGTATTCAGTGGGTGTCTTTATCATCTTAGTATGTACATTTATAGTATATTTAATACACATAGACATAAATTCATGTTTCCATAAGCCATGCAGAATACTATTTTCTGTGTGTTTTTAGTGATACATAAGTAGTATCACACTGAACAATTTTCCAACTTCTTTTTTCACTCAACAGTATGTTTTCAATACCATTTCATGTTGCTGTATAGGGAGCTATTCCATTTATTTCTAACCGTTGTAAAGTATTCTCACATATAAACATACTACATTTTGCTTCTCTCTTTTCCTACTGATGGACACTTGGTTTATACCCAATGTTTTATCACCACACACAACGCTGCAATGAACATCATTCTCCATGTCCTTTAATATCACATTGTATCACAAATGAGAACGCGGAGGCTCTGAGGGGGGACACCATGTGATTTGCTCACCCTTGCACAGCTCCCAGATGGCAGAGTCAGGACGCGATTGCTACCAAACCGTTCTACACTCCAGGCATCTCCTGTGCATGTTCCCGATGAGACTGGAGTACGACCAATATCTCATAAAAGAAGCTGGGAAAAAAGTACCTGATTCAAGCTATGAAATGTATCTAATCTTGACAAAATAGAGGTTCTGAAAAGAATGTAATTTAATTTTTTTAAAGTAGCAAAAATTAAAAGAGTTGGATTTATCCAATTCCATCTGTTATGAGCTGAATTGCATCTCCCCCAAATTCATATTTATGTCCTAACCTCCAATATCTCAGAATGAAACTCTATTTGGAGACAAGGCCTTTAAAGATGTAACTAAGTTAAAATGAGATCACTGAGGTGGACCCTAATCCAATACGATTGGTGTCCTTATAAGAGGAAATTTAGACACAGACATGCACAGAAGGACTGTGTGAAGACACAAGGAAAAGATGGCCATTTATAAGACAGAGAGAGAGGCCTCAGAAAGAACCAACCCTGCTGACACCTTGATCTCAGACCTCCAGCCTCCAAAACAGTGAGAAAGGGGCTTCCCTGGTGGTGCAGTGGTTGAGAATCTGCCTGCCAATGCAGGGGACACGGGTTCGAGCCCTGGTCTGGGAAGATCCCACATGCCACGGAGCAACTGGGCCCGTGAGCCACAACTACTGAGCCTGCGCGTCTGGAGCCTGTGCCCCGCAACGGGAGGGGCCGCGATAGTGAAAGGCCCGCGCCCCGCGATGAAGAGCGGCCCCCGCACCGCGATGAAGAGTGGCCCCCACTTGCCGCAACTAGAGAAAGCCCTCACACGAAAACTGAGACCCAACACAGTCATAAATAAAAAATAAATAAAATAAATAAATAAAGTATAAAAAAAAAAAAAACAGTGAGAAAATAAATCTGTTGTTTACACCACCCAGCCTGTGGTGTTTGTTACAGCAGCTCCAGCAAACTAATACACCTTGCAAGAGAGAGCAGCTAACAGGGGTAGATACTTTGGATTCCAGTCAGTCAAGATACAGCCTTGGTAATAGTAAGGCGTGGTCCTCCAGGGTCCACCACAGCCCGGATGGAATATCTAACACAGCTTGCCAGCCCTCTGCTTTGATGACAGACTCCCAAAGCAACTTGTGGTGATCACTAATCGTGCCTTGATACTCAGAAGTTGGTGGAAATGTCCATGTCCCTCGATTCTATAAACCAATCAATCCAATCTGGTAGGTAGAATTTTCAGGATCTGATCCACCCAGAGTAATAATGTGGTTTGCCAACCACTCAAACTGTAGGAAGCACCTGAAGTCCAGCTGACAAACCAGCCAAGGGTGGGGCTCTATTTTTTTTTTTTTTTTTGACGTTTTCACATCTACCTGTTAGAGCTGAAGTTCAGGGAAGTGAATATTTCCAACCCAGGTGTGATGGTTAATTTAATATGTCAGCTTGACTGGGCTAAGAGATACCCAGAGAGCAGGTAACATATTATTTGTGGGTGTGTCTGCGAGCGTATCTCGGGAAGAGATTAGCATTTGAATAGGTAGACTGAGTAAAGAAGACTGTCTACCAATGTGGTGGGCATCATCCAATCCATTGAGGGCCTGAATAGAAAAAGGCAGAGGAATTTGCTTTCTCTGCTGGAGCTGGGACATCCCACTTCTGACCTAGGGCATCAGCACTTGTTCTTTTTTTTTTTTTTTAAACATCTTTATTGGAGTATAATTGTTTTCCAATGGTGTGTTAGTTTCTGCTTTATAACAAAGTGAATCAGTTATACATATACATATGCCCCCATATTTCTTCCCTCTTGTGTCTCCCTCCCTCCCACCCTCCCTATCCCACCCCTCTAGGTGGTCACAAAGCACTGAGCTGATCTCCCTGTGCTATGCGGCTGCTTCCCACTAGCTATCTATTTTACGTTTGGTAGTGTATATATGTCCATGCCACTCTCTCACTTTGTCCCAGCTTACCCTTCCCCCTCCCCATATCCTCAAGTCCATAGTCTAGTAGGTCTGTGTCTTTATTCCTGTCTTGCCCCTAGGTTCTTCATGACCTTTTTTTTTTTTTTTTTTAGATTCCATATATATGTGTTAGCATATGGTATTTGTTTTTCTCTTTCTGACTTACTTCACTTTGTATGACAGACTCTAGGTCCATCCACCTCACTACAAATAACTCAATTTCGTTTCTTTTTATGGCTGAGTAATATTCCATTGTATATATGTGCCACATCTTTATTCTTTCATCTGTTGATGGACACTTAGGTTGCTTCCATGTCCCGGCTATTGTAAATAGAGCTGCAATGAACATTTTGGTACATGACTCTTTTTAAATTATGGTTTTCTCAGGGAATAGGCCCAGTAGTGGGATTGCTGGGTCGTATGGTAGTTCTATTTTTAGTTTTTTAAGGAACCTCCATACTGTTCTCCATAGTGGCTGTATCAATTTACATTCCCACCAACAGTGCAAGAGGGTTCCCTTTTCTCCACACCCTCTCCAGCATTTATTGTTAGTAGATTTTTTGATGATGGCCATTCTGACCGGTGTGAGGTGATACCTCATTGTAGTTTTGATTTGCATTTGCCTAATGATTAATGATGTTGAGCATTCTTTCATGTGTTTGTTGGCAATCTGTGTATCTTCTTTGGAGAAATGTCTATTTAGGTCTTCTGCCCATTTTTGGATTGGATTGTTTTTTTGATATTGAGCTGCATGAGTTGCTTGTAAATTTTGGAGATTAATCCTTTGTCAGTTGCTTCATTTGCAAATATTTTCTCCCATTCTGAGGGTTGTCTTTTCGTCTTGTTTATGGTTTCCTTTGCTGTGCAAAAGCTTTTAAGTTTCATTAGGTCCCATTTGTTTATTTTTGTTTTTATTTCCATTACTCTACGAGATGGATCAAAAAAGATCTTGCTGTGATTTATGTCAAAGAGTGTTCTTCCTATGTTTTCCTCTAAGAGTTTTCTAGTGTCTGGTCTTACATTTAGGTCTCTAATCCATTTTGAGTTTATTTTTATTTATTTATTTTTTAAATTTATTTATTTATTTTGGGCTGCATTGGGTCTTCGTTGCTGTGTGCAGGCTTCTCACTGAGGTAGCTCCTCTTTGTTGCAGAGCACCAGCTCTAGGTGCACGGGCTTCAGTAGTTGTGGCTCGCGGACTCAGTTGCTCCACGGCATGTGGGATCTTCCCGGACCAGGGCTCGAACCCGTGTCCCCTGCATTGGCAGGCAGATTCTTAACCACTGCACCACCAGGGAAGCCCTCTATTGATTTCTTAAAATCATCAATATCAGTATCTTTTCCCAAACGAGACAAGAACTTTTAGTATACCCTCATTCTCTTTCTCTCTCTGCCTTCATCTTATACTCTCTGGACCTTGTTCAGAATGGCAGTACTTGGTTGGCATGTATTTTCTTTCCTCCTTTACTCTGGCCCAAGACTTTTAGACAATAAATATCAGTTCTCATATGTTTTACAGCTGCCTCTGAGGTTTAGTTCTCTTCTCCTCTGCTGTGATCCTATGTGCTTGAGATTTCTCAGTGGGTTTTCATGATTACAATTTGGCTAAACTCCAGGGTTATTGTATTCTTGCTTTTTCTATTTAAAAAATGTGCCCTCATTTTCCTCTTGCATGCAATGTTGCTATTGAGAAATCTAATTTAAGTCTGATTGACAGAGGATTTGTTCTTTCTCTCTGGAGGCATTTGGAATTCTCTCTTTGCCTTTGGTATTCTTAAATGTCATTATGTGTCCATATGGGGGTTCACCTGGTCAATCCTCAACCCTGTTTGTCAGTCTGTGAGGCTTTTGCTCTGAGATCTTTCCTCTTTCTTTCATTCCAATAAATGTATTTTTATTATTTTTTCTACTTCAGGTTCACCTATTATCCATCTCTTCTCTATTTTCACCTTTCCTATCTCTTAGCTTTTTTTTTTTCTTTTAATATTTTCTCCTTTTTTCCTGCTGCCATCTAGGATGGTTTTTCATACAGATCAGCTCTATGTCATGCTTTTATTTCCTCTGGAGTAGTCTTCATTTCTACTTTTATATTTCTCATCCGTAACATTTCCACTTGGATCTTTATTACAACTTCTTGCTACAGCTAAATATTATTAACATTTTCTCATTTAGAGTATATTTATTATGTTACTTAAAAATTGGGGTCCACACGTTCCAACAACTTTGCTTCAAATGACATGTTTGAATGGTGGTCAAGGTATTGTATCTTTTTGGTATCCTTGGGGGTCTGGTTGTTTCTGCCTCGGTATTCATGTTCCCCTGGGGTCTAGGAATGTGTATTGACAAGGGCTAATGTCTAGGACCTAGCTGGTGTCTCTGCAGAGGATTTAATGAGGTGGTGGGGGAGGAAGCCCCAGGATGGAGAATCACAATGGGTAACCCTCATTTGCTAATACTTGCCAGCCTTGTTGTTCAATGTTCACTTTATTTTTTTTTATAATTTTTAGTTAATTAATTAATTAATTTTTATTTTATTTTTGGCTGCACTGGGTTAGTTGTGGCTTGCAGGCTCTTTGTTGCGGTGCGTGGGCTCCTCTCAAGTTGTGGCGTGCGGGTTTTTTTCTCTCTCTAGTTGTGGTGCACAGGCTCTAGAGCATGTGGGCTCTGTAGTTTGCACATGCGGGCCCTCTCATTGAGGCGCGTGAGCTCAGCAGTTGTGGTGCGTGGGCTCAGTTGCCCCGCGGTATGTGGGATCTTAGTTCCCCGACCAGGGATTGAACCGACATACCCTGCATTGGAAGGCGGATTCTTTACCATTGGACCACCAGGGAAGTCCCTTAATGTTCACTTTAAACACTCAGAAAGAACAGCCTTCGGATGAGAGAGTGGACTTAGTTTTTAATCCACCAGCCATGGGTCTTAGGGAGGGGAGGACAGGTAGATGCCCTGGGGCAGCTGGTCAACCACCGCTCACCACCCAGGGACAGGGCCTTTGCTCTGCCCTGGTCGTGCCCTACACAGGCACCTGCGGCCTGGCTGCTGCCACTCAAATCATGGCAAAGGAAGGGGGGCCATGGTAGCCCCAAGGCAAAATGCAGGAGAGGCAGGCACAGAATGTCAGCTTCTAAGAGGAAACAGTCACATTATATTGCTTAATCCAGGTAGTGGCACATAAGGATGTGCTGTATTGTTTTTCACTATACTGCAAACATATTTCATAAAAAATCTTTTATATATACTTGGTACTTAACTTTAAAAGAGAAGAAATACCATCAAAACTCTATGAACAGGTATAAGTAGGATTTATGTTTCAATCAAGCTAAGTAAGGCTTATGGAGTTTCTTTCTCATGGGATTGTTTATTGTTCCCTACAATGCATAATTAACGCTTGCTAGACAGCTGAGGATTTCAGATTTCTTGGTAGGTTTTTTTAGGACAGACATCATATCATCTTCCCTCAAGACCTACTATACAGACACTTGATCAGTATGCATTAATTTCTTACTAATGGGCAAGGCTATTCATCTAATAACTAATATCTATTAAGAGCTTAGTATATATCAGGCATTATTCTATACACTAAGAATACAGCAGTGAACAAAGTCCCTACCTTCATGGAATTTACATCTAGACGATAAACAAGCAAGTAAACATATGTCAATGGTGATAAATGACATACAGAGAAGTAAAGCAGAGACAGAGACACAGAGGGCCAGGGACAGGTGAGATGATGCCATCTTAAATAGAGTGGTTAGGAGAGACCTCACTGACAAGGTGACATTGGTTAGGAGGAAATGATGGAGCAGGTCATGCAGATATCAGGGAGAGGGTGTTCTAACAGAGGAAACAACCTGTGCAAAGGCCCTGGGGCAGAAGCATGGCCTGGTGGGATAGGAACAGCAGGACCTGGAAGACATGGGAGAAGTGAGTGGAGGGAGTAGGGTAGGGGATTTCCAGGGCCAGAGGCTGGGGCACCAGATGCAGAACTTCAAGACCACGGTGAGGACTTTCATGAACTGTGAATGACATGCAGAGCCCTGGGAAGGTTTTGAGCAGGAGTGACAGGGTCTGACTTAAGTTTTAAAGAGACCACTGTAGCTGCTGTGGAAATGGCCTTGGGACAGCCACTCATCATTGCTCAGTCTTTTCTTTTTCTGTTCTTAGCCCCTCTATTTGGATTAAATGATGACTCAGTTGTTGACAGTAAGCACTAGGGTCTGAGAACACAAAATAACCAACTCCCTATTTCACTGTTTTCATTCAGCTGAGTTATTTACTACTCCCTCCACAAATGTCTACACATACACATCTCTGAGGCATCACTTGCTCTATTATGCTGTAATTATTTATATGCACACCAATGCTCCCCATTAAGCCATGAGCTCCTTTAGAGCAAAGAAATAATGGCACAAGTCTCCATGGTGCTCACAGACAGTTTTTATTAGCCAGAGTCCTGCCTCCTAGGAGATACACAGCCAACCAAGGCACCCAGCTACCATTTTGTTCTTGCTTGCATGGCTGATTCCATGGCTCACCTGGGATGGGGATTTCTGCAAAGCCGCTTCAAGGCCTGGTTTCCACAGGTACAGAGAGCTCCATGTGAGGAAAGGCCAGACAGGGCCCTGTCTCCTCCACACGGGATAGGACACACAAGCCAAATGGGCCATGCGTCGTGGAGCAAAAAGAGAGCCCTGAGCTGCCGCCTGGAGGCCTGGGCCCTTGGGATTCCTCCTACGAGCCAGGCCATTGGATGGCTGTCTGCCTGCCCTCCCACACTGGCCAATCCCTAGCCTGATTGCACCCTTTCTGCATTCAGTGTTGCACACATAATGCAGCTGGATGCCTTCTGCTTACTGGGCTCTATGAGCTTTGGCTGCTGGAGTACAAGGACCAAGCATCTGAATAGAAGGCAAGGTGAGAGCATGTTACCCTGTGCTCTTCTCCAGGCAGCTCCTGGGTTGCACCCACCAGCCCCAGGAGCCTGTGACCAAAGGGAGCTGCTCCGTCCTGGGGTGTGAGGGGCCTGGGAGCAGAGCGCCCCAACTAGGAGTGGACCATCCTGCTGACGGGTCGTTTTTCTGTGAAGAAGCTTTTAAGCAGCAGCACCTGGCTGAAGCTGACCACGAACAGCGCGATCGTCTCACCAACAGACCAGTAAGAGACTCGGCTATTCAGATCTTCGGCCCGGGCTCTGTCCTGGGCCTCCCGGAGGCGGTAATGCGTCTGAGAGTCAATCACCGTCTTCAGAGCCTCGTGGATGGTCACACAGGTGGACTCCATCTAGGAAGGAAGAGAAAGCAGTCATTGTGAACCCTCAGAAAAGAAGAACAGGATCCAGCACACACACAGCAAATGTGATCTTCAACATCCTAGGTAATTTCTACTGAATGCTAACTATGTGTCTATGCTAAGGATCTGACATGGTTGTATTCATAATAAGCCTAACTGAGGCTCAGAGAGGTTAAGTAACTTGTTCGGAGTCACACAGTTAGTAGATGGCAGAGTCAGGATTTAAACTCAACTGTCTGAGTCCTGAGCCTATGCTTTCAAATACTGCCCTGTGTTTTTATTTAATACTCACCATACCCCTGACAGGCAGGGATCATTACTCCCAATGTTAAGGAGGATTGACTGCTTACTGCATATACTGACGAGGAAATTGAGGCTCAAAGAGGCTACATGACTTGCCCAAGGTCACACAGCTAATGAATGGCAGGGCGTGAAGTAAACCACAATTGTGTTGGACTCTGAATCTACTGTTCATCCTATTAAATTTGCTGCCTACACGTCTGTGTATACACAAACACATGAAGACATACATTTCTCATGTACATAGACCCACACACACATACAAACATGTGCAAAGACAGACATGTGTGCACATGAATGTGCACACACATGCATATACTCACACATAACGCATACTACTTCACAACTTCCTTTACCTGCTAAAATATTATGTGTAGCATGCCGAATTCTGAATATGTCCCACCCCCACTACCAAGGTCCCCTGCTCCAGTCCCAGGAAGCTGTGAATATGATGAGCTGCCACTCCTGTGATTATGTTATACGTCATAGTTGACCTTAAGAGAGGGAGACCATCCAGTGGGCCTGACCGAATCACAGGAGCCCTTCAGAGCAGGGAGCTTTCTCCAGCTGGTGGCTGAAGGAAAAGTCAGAGAGGCTGGATTCAAAAGAATTCAGTGCACCATTGCTGGCTCTCAAGATAGAGAAGGTCACATGCAAGGACCAGAAAAAGGCCTCTAGGAGTGGACAGCACAACAGCCAACAAGGAAACGGGAACCTCAGTCCTACAGCTACAAGGAAATAAATTCTGCCAACCACCTGAATGAGTGTGAGAGCAGATTCCTCCCCAGAGCCGCAAGAGAAGAGGCCAACCCAACCTGATTTCAGCCTTGAGACCCTGAGCAGAGAATCCAGCCGAGCTGGCCCAGGCTCAGAGCCTACAGAACTGTGAGATAATGAATGGCTGTTGTTTTCAGCCATTAGTAGTAATTATTGACTCAGCAATAGAAAACTAAGATATTATGCCTGTGAAAGAACATGTGTTCTTACTCACAGGCAACCTCTAAAGCAATCATTTTATCCACAACCCAGCAAATTCTATCCCAACAATAAGTTCTTGCGCTACGGAAGTTCATAAGCATCCAACAGACGTTTGTTTCCCAAATTCCAAAGGTGAACTACTTATAAAGCTCAACATAAGAAGCTAGAAGGGACCAAACCATTGTGTCACCACCTTGATGGACCCCCGTGAAACCCTCATTTCTCTCACAAATTGAACAGTTTCTGGAAAGCAAAGGGGAGACCATGACCAAAAAAAGATGTTGCCCTTACTTGCTTCATAGATATTCTTGACTCTGGGCCGTTCTAGGAGCTAAACTAGACTACATGAGGAAAGAGAAAAGCTTCCCTTTAGCCTCTGTGTTGACAAGGCAGCATCTTCTGTCTGACAACTGGTCTACCTCCTAGGGGTGTGGGTTTCCTCTGCACATGCTGGATGACCCCCTCATTCTGATCTATAGGGAAGAGGTGGTGAAATGTCACGTGGAGGGAAAACTGACAAGGTCACCATGTACGAGATGGAATTAGTGCCAAGGGGCAGAATCCGCTGTAAAGAACAAGGTCGTTTGTGCTTCACTTTTTCCCCCAAGGGGAACCTTGATCCTGCTTTCTCAGTGACACCCGCGTGCCCTATTATTTGGGCTATATTACGGTCTTCTCTGGCGACTGGAGTTAGCATGGGGCTTCTTCACCTTCCCCATGCTTGGTAGGTAGGGTGTAGAGGGATACCTCGGAGATACTGCGGGCGTGGTTCCAGACCACCACAATAAAGCAAATGTCACGATAAAGTGAGTCACAGGGATTTTTTGGTTTCCCAGTGCATATAAAAGTTACGTTTAGGGCTTCCCTGGTGGCGCAGTGGTTGAGAGTCTGCCTGCCAATGCAGGGGACACGGGTTCGAGCCCTGGTCTGGGAAGATCCCACATGCCACGGAGCAACTAGGCCCGTGAGCCACAACTACTGAGCCTGCGCGTCTGGAGCCTGTGCTCCGCAACAAGAGAGGCCGCGATAGTGGGAGGCCCGCGCACCGTGATGAAGAGTGGCCCCCGCTTGCCACAACTAGAGAAAGCCCTCGCACAGAAACGAAGACCCAACACAGCCATAAAATAAATAAATAAATAAATAATTTTAAAAAAAAGAAAAAAAAGTTACGTTTACACTATACTGTAGTGTATTAAGAGTGTAATAGCATTATGTCTAAAAAAAAATCAATGTACATACCTTAATTAGAAAATACTTTATTGCTAAAAAATGCTAACCATCATCTGACAACACAGCGTTGCCAAAAACCTTCAATTGTAAAAAATACAGCACCTGTGAAGTGCAGTAAAACAAGGTATGTCTGTACCTACAGATGTGTGATGTTGAGAAATGGACAAATGATCCTGAGAAGGGTTCCTGACATCAAGAAGTTGATTCCAAAGGGGACTCCTAAGTGACAACTGACTTCAGATGCCAACCACCAGAGGAGACCTCCCAGGGCACAGACCTCTGCACTGGACACGATGGTGGCATTTGTAGGCTTGCTCCCCCTAGCTCTCCTGGTAATGCTTCCAGAGTTGATGAAGGCATGTCAACTGTCACAGAGGAAGGAAGGGGACTAAACTGTGAAGGAACTAGGAAAGAGGTCACAGAGTGGAGTCAGGCTTAACCTATGCAAACCTGTGCCAAAGTGGAAGCAAGGTATGGCATTGCTAGACGCTTCCCTACTGTGCCCTTCCGGTCACTCCCCATGACCAGGACACAGGAAGATCTGGTAAGTCCAATTAGTTCTATATTTATAGCACCCTGGTGATCTTCGGAAGACCACGGCTATTGAAGGTAGGGCTGGGGAACTCAGGAGAGACACCTCTCAAAATGACACTACAGGAATTCCAAATCATACTCGGTTTTCTTTGAGAGCCCAAACTACACTAATTCATTCTTTCAAATGTTTATTTATTAAGTGCCTACTCGCCTTCCAGACATTGTGTTGGGTCCTGGGAACTGAGAGATGAAATCAGAGTCAGACACAGTCCGGGGTCTCAAGAAGGTCATAATTTAGAGAATGTAATCAGCTTCATGCAATGCCAAAAGAGCTAACAACAGAGGGGTGAGCGGAGTTATGGGAACACCTCAGAGAAAGCTGCTAATCCTGCCAGAGATGGAGGCGTACCTGACACAGGGAAGAGACAAACTGAACCTTGACAGATGGGTAGCATGTCACCAGGCAGAGGATGAGGGGAACGCATTCCACATAGGAAAAGCATGGCAGGGCTTCCCTGGTGGCACAATGGTTAAGTATCTGCCTGCCAATGCAGCAGACACGGGTTCGAGCCCTGGTCGGGGAAGATCCCACATGCTGCAGAGCAACTAGGTCTGTGCACCACAACTACTGAGCCTGCGCTCTACAGCCCGTGAGCCACAACTACTGAGCCTGCATGCCACACCTACTGAAGCCTGCGTGCCTACAGCCCGTGCTCTGGAACAAGAGAAGCCACTGCAATGAGAAGCCCGCGCACCACAAGGAAGAGTAGCCCCCACTCGCTGCAACTAGAGAAAGCCCGCGCGCAGCAACGAAGACCCAACGCAGCCAAAATTAAATAAATAAAATAAATTTATTTTTTAAAAAAAGGAAAGAAAAGCATGGCAAAGAGCACATGCAGGGCCCAGTATGTGCATCCCATCGGGGATATGTGGGAAGGAAGTCATGGGTAGGTGGAAGCTCACGGTAAAGGCCTTGAGAGTCAAGACTTTAACACGAAGCTCTGTGAGCATAAGAATGGCAAGGCAAGGATCCCAGTTTAAGAGAACCTCCCTGCCAGCCATGATGCAGAGGGGGATTGGTGGTGGGGAAACCACTTTGGTGGCTGCAATTCTGCTGGGAAGAAAAGACGAGACCCTCAATTAAGAAGGTCACCAAGTGGAGGACGAAGAGCGGATCTGGGAGCGATTTAGGGGACTTGGTAACAAGGTAGAGAAGATCATTCTTAAAATTAGTGGGATGGACAGAGATACACATATACATGTGTATACATGCACGTGCATGCCCGTGTGTATATGCATGCATATGCATGTGTACACATAGACATACACACATATTCAGAATGTATAAATACACAGAGGCTTTGTTTTTAAACACTAGGGAAGGGCTCACTGGTTTTCCAGGCTAGAATTCCACCCTCCGTGTTTATTTCCATCACAAGCTCATTCAGAAACTCAAGATGTACATTACACTCACTTGAACTGGGAGCTCCTGGGACCCCTGAGCCCTAGCCCAGGCGTTCAGCAGTACAGGCTGGTACCTCCAGCCTCCTCCCAGGGTCCAGAATCACTGGAGAAGGAGTTGGGGTGGGGGTGGGGGGGGGGTGGAGGGGAAGAGAAACGGAGGAGGACACAGAAACCATGGGTGCTGACACCCCGGGCAAAGGACACATCAGATATGCCATGTAAGGCATCACTTCAAAGACGTGGATCAGATGTCACCAGCCAGAGACCAGCACTGCACTTCTATGAAGAGGGCCTGAGGTCTTTACAGGAACAACCTCAGATCCGATCAGTGACAGGGAAGGAAGCCAGTTCTCAGGAGGTAACAGAGCAGGAGGTGGTACTCTACGGCTTTCCTGGCGTCTAAAACCAGAAGACACCTTTAGAACCTGGCACGGGCCTCACAGGAGACCCCAGGGCAACACATCACCAAGATTCAGACACCTGGAAGCATCCCCTTACCGTAAAAACATGCTACTTCCCCGTCCACTGGGATCTGCCGTTGGCATTAGTCAAAAATACCACTTCAGCTTGTTCCCACAAAATTTCAGTTAGGCAACCCAGCCAGCCTGCTTCCTACCCAGCAGGAAGCCAGCAGAGGCCCTTCTGTTGCAAAGAGCCCTGTTTTCGCAGGGCCATGGGTCCCCAGCTCTCCTGCAGTGCGACCTTCACCCCGCTGAGACCTCCAGCCCTGGCTGGTTCCCAGTGTCCGGGAGCCCCACGGGGATTGTGGGCACCGCTCCATCATGACAGGTAGTCTCTGGAGACACCCTGACCTGTCTCCCTCCCAGGACCATCCCTTTCCTCCATCCCATGCCCACATCCCATCCCATCTCTACCACCTGCTGATGCCCAGGTCTTCACTCTGTAACCGCCAGCAAATTCCTGCAACCTCACCTCATCAGGACCTCCACGGATAGAAGCACTTGGCTCTTTATTTTATTTTATTTTTTGGCCGTGCAGCACACGGGATCTTAGTTCCCCCAACCAGGGATCGAACTCGCACCTCCTGCAAGGGAAGTGCGGAGTCTTAACCACTGCACTGCAAGGGAAGTCCGCGCTTGGCTCTTTAAATTCTTCAAGAGCTCAAAGGCAGCGTCACAGGGGCTGGCCTCGGAGTAGAGTTAGGAAAACCTTTAATCTTCCCTCGACCACCACTGAGGCAGCCCCGGACCTTGGACCTCTGTCAGGAACCTTCAGCCTCCGCTAGGATCTGCCCAGACCTCAGGACGCCCAGGGCACCTCAAGCTTGGCCTCCCTCAGCAGCATCCCTAGCCCATGTCCTCTGCCAGGAGCCTGGTCGTGCTGGAACTCAGGCCAAAGACAAGTCCCTCTGGCCTGGAGCCCTGGCCCGGGACTTGGTCACTCTGGATCCTATTCTTTCACCCTAGGGCTGCTACTGGTGCCAGAACACACAGCCTCTGGCCCAGCACTGAGCCGGACGAAGCCTCAGGGGAAGAGAGAAGACAGCTGCAGGTAGAAAGGGGATCCATGCCAAGCAAAGTAAGATCAGGGCCGGTGAGGAAAGTAAAGTGATGCCCTGAATACCTGCACCTGCTGTTTTCCCCCCCAGGAGGCCTTTCCTCCTCCCGTGCCAGACATACTCCTAGGCAAGCACCCAGAGTGTCGCTTTAAGCTAAAACTCTCCCTGTGAAGACTTCCCTGACCCTCCTGGAAGAGTCAATTGGTCCATCCCCTGACAACCTTCACCCTTAAATCTCAGCTCTGATCAGAGCATCCTGGAGCTCCGTGGTTTACAGGGTCGCATTCCACGCAGGGCTCCTGACAGCCGGGACAGCGCCCTCTGACCTCCTCATACTCCCACCACCGGGTACAGTGTGCAGACTGAGCGCGGGCCCACCACAGGCGAGCGGGAGCTGTCTGCGACAGGCACAGACCAGGCACGGGGGTCAGAGGTACAGAAGGAGAAGGAAAGAGCTCTTTTGTGGCCAGGCAGAAGGAAGGATGAGGTTCCCAGATGCAGAAGAGGGGAAGTGCAATCACTCCTTCCTGCAACAAAACCAAACTCTAATTCTAAGGCTCCAGGAAAGAATGTCTCTAGTGCGCTAATCCACAAAGCCTTTTCTCTACTGGTTTCTTTTCCACTGCTTAGAGAGAGAAATCCTTCAGCTCAGCTTCTGGAGACTCACAAAATCTTCAAAACAGAAGCTATTTCATCACTGACCAACAGACCTCCTGAGAGGACAGGTTATGAAAGATCTTACACATAAGACACACCCTGGGCTGGACCTCCTATCAGCAGTCACGCCGCTAAGTTCAAACGCACTGCTGTCCAGTGGAACTCTCCAGGCATGGGCACCAGCCACTCGTGACTACTGAGCACTACAAATGTTGGTATAGCGCAAACCAGGAAGGGAATTTTTAATTTAATTTCAATTAATTGTCAACAGCCATATGTAGATAGCTGTTACTGACTGGACAGTGCAGTGCTAACCTCCAACTGCTCAGAGAATGAGCCCACGGTCAAAGCCACAGAGGAATGGAGCCTGTGGTCAACCTTGGAGGGCAGCCCAGAAGGTAATCTGGCATTGCTGGAGACTCAGATGCTCTGGCTTTGGTTCTGGAACAGGTGCAGCCACAGAGGGTCATTCCTGTCTTGCAGGTTTCCCTGGGTCCTGCCACTCAGTCACTTGACAACTATTTGGTGAGCTCTTATTCTATGCCACACCCCAGGCACTGGGGCGCTGGGGATTCAGGGGTAATATAGAGTCCTAGCCTCAGAGCCTGCATGTGGGAGGGAGGGAGAAGCTTAAATAGCAGGAGGGAAGACTGATGGAGGAGGCTGGGGTCAGATTATAGTAAACTGTGACAGCCATGGGTGACAGAGATGACTATCTGTCCTCCAAAAGTGTCACCGTTTCTCTTCCAGATTGTGAAGTCTGTTGCTAGGAGGTGACTGCCCAACTGAACTGTATGTGCCGCCTTTGTTTCATCCAGACTGTTCACAGGACCATTTCTCAACAATGAGATATGAGTGGGTGTGATGGCGTCACTTCTGGGCCAGGGCTTTTAAGAAGTAGATAGGACTTTATCATTCTCTCCTTCTTTTGGTGGCTAGAAACAGAGGACTCTGAAGCCCTAAAGGACATCAGAAAGATGACAAGAAAGAAGAAGCCTGGTTTCCTGAGTCACTCCATGGAGGAAAGTCCTCCACCCCTATCCCCACTCTCTGGATTATTATTTGAGTGAGAAAAAAAAAAAAACTTTCATTGTGCTAAGCCATTGATACTTGGGGTTTATTTGTTATAGCAGCCAGCCGTTGTTACCTTAACTAATATATACCACACAAAGTAGGACTGGTCTTTCTCATGTAGATACATCATATCAGCAGAGAGGCATATGCTATGTGTACTTTGAAACTGGTGCTGTGTCAAAGACTAAATGGGAATAGGTCCACCTCTGGCAGGAATACCAGAGGAAAGTATTGCAGGGATCCAGTTAAAGAATGGAGAGGAAGACCAAAAGGAGAACATAGGGTCTTGTAGGACTGGATGTGAACAGAGGGGCGGAGTCGATACTGAGACTTCAGACTGGAGCTGGATAGCTGGCGACTGCTCATCAGCCAAGACGGGCACAGACGGGAAGGAGCAGGCTGGGGAAGGGGGTTCATCTCAGCCTGTTAGTGTCCACTCACCTGGGTGAGAGCCGTGACTCTGTTCCCCATGTCTGGGAGAATGGGGGGCTCGTCGCCCACTTGAAAGTCAAAGTAGACGGTCTTGTGAGAGAAGGTGGAAAACTCATTACTGAAGCAAAACTGATAAACGCCCTTGACCTCAGCCTGGTGTGTGAAGCTGTCATACTGCTTCTTGGTCTCCCTGTAGATGGTGTTCCCCAGGGGGTCCTCCACGTAGCAGTCAACGTCGTAGTGGCCTCCAGTGATGACCTGACAACCGCAAAAGACACCCACAGTCTGCTGTTACCAGAGGGGCAAACACCACTTACCAAAGGCCGACCAGGCACTGTGATTACACGTCACCAACATTTTTTTCATTTAATCTTCACAGGCTTCTAAAGGCTGACACTCCCCAATTAACAGAGGATGACACTGAGGCTGAGAGAGTTGAAGTTCACTGGCCATGGTCATGCCGCTTGAAAGCGACAGAGCTAAGACTCGAATCCATGTCTGCCTGACTCCAAAAGTTTTGCTCTGCAAGAGTGCAAAGAGTCTAATCCTTCCCATTTTACAGAAGAGGTAACTGAGGCTCCAAGCTTAAGTAAACTGCTGAACGTGTCTGGTAAACGTTAATATTATTGCTGATGGAATGCAAGGGGAAAGCACATATAGACTGAAGCCTTCACAGAATCAGTGATTACCAGAGGTGGGAGAGTCCTCGGGAATCATTAGTTCAAACTCTCTGTGTCAACACAGGAAAGACAAGACCTGCAAAGGGCAAAAGTCACAGAGGTGGTCAATGACTACAACTAAGGTCCGTCAAAGAACACAGTCAATGGCCGCCATCTGCTTCCAAATGTTAAAATTTCCTTTGGTCCAGATGGAAGAATTTGCTTTGTGATTAGTGAGCTTCCTAATGCTGGGGGTGTATAAACTTATGCTGAACCTGCTCTAACAGGGGTTCCTGACCTGGCAGGGACCAGATGACCTCTCAGGCCCCTCCATCCTCACAACGACCACGTTTTGGTGACTGTATCTAGGTTACCCCTGTTAGCCCAGCTGCAATTTCCACACTGTCCACGGACATGTGAAAGTGGTCACATCAGTGACTCGGAGGTCATCGCACATAGTGCTGTCCCCAAGCACACGCCTCTTTTAGTGGCTGTGGTCAGAGAGGGCCCACCATATGGCCTGCCCCTACGCCTGCTTCCCGTGCCAACTCATCTCTGTAATGCCTGTCCGTATGCGTCCACAAGCAGACGCGGGTCTGGGTATGATTCCCACTCAGCTCCCTACTCTTAGATCTGCTCACTAAACCTTAGGGGCAGATCTCTCACTCAAGACCTGCTCCCCTGAATTGTGAGCCATGAGATCTCTCAAAGGAGCCAGGAGTGCAGGAGCTAGGAGCTTTTCTGAGTCATATGGCAGCAGCCGCAACACCACTCCTTGGAAACACTGCCAGGGCTCAGAGCCTGCGCTGACACCTTTCCAAAGCGCCATTTCTCATCACTTGCTGCGCTCACCCCAACTTGACTTCAAACACTGGAAAGAGGGAAAAATAAAACCAAGAACCCATTTCCTCTCGCTGCCATTTTTCAGTACAGGCGGGGACAAACTGGTCCAAAAAACTTGGGGCAGAGAGCCTGTGTTCAGCTAATCAGACATGGCATTCCTTAGAGTCAAGGGGCCTGCAGGTCACTGAGGACAACTCCCCAGGATGCAGGACCCGCCCCCGGGCATCCGCACCTGCGGCGCTACCTCCCTCCCTGGTTAGTCGGGCCTGTCTCGAGTGGGCTCTGACTTCCTCGCGGGGAAGTCAGCTGGTCTCTGGTCATTCCCGCCCCCTTCAGCCTCTTTTGGCTAATTCCAGCCACTCCAGCCTGGGGCGCACCAGTGACCAATGGAGACCTGGATGGGGGAGAGGAGGCGCTGCCGGGCGCCAGGGCCTCACCTGGTAATCCAGGGAGAACTTCACGCCCTGCTCCACGTCCTCGTGGAAACACTGCTTGGCGTTGTCAGGTAGCTCGAAGGTGAGCTCCGCGCCCCGCGGCCGCTCCGCCTGGAGAAGCAGCAGCAGCAGCATTAGGGGCAGCGCGCGGGCGGAGCGCGAGGCCACGCTGCCCATGATGCTCCCGGTCCAGCCCCGTGAGCCGCGGCTCGGGCGTGCGCTCCTCGCGGGTGGGACGGTGGCTGGGGGACCAGCGATAAGGCGCAGGGATAGACGTGGCGCTAACCGAGCGCTGCGCTTCCGGGAGGGCGGGAAGCGCAGCGCGCAGCCGCGCGCTCGGGGGTGGTCCCGGGACCGAGGCCAGAGAGCACCGCGGGCTCCCCCCGCCCCTTCTGCCCGCTGCGCCTGCGCGCTGGCTGGGCTGGCGAAGGGGACACGCCCCCTCCCCCGCCCCGCGCTGTTCTGCTGGGGCGTCTCGGCGAAGGTGAGGCGGGACGGCCACCCCCGCAGCGCGCACCTCCCCGCAAGGGCCCTCTGCCAACATCCCCGACAGACGTTTTCTGCATCCTCTGGGACCCGCAGGCTTGAGTATTCCCCGGAATTGGCCCAGGTCCACGCAGTCCATACTCTCTGGCCGCAGCAGCACGAAGCCCATGGGGTTTTACAAGGTACAGACTCTGCTTCTGACTGGCTCTGTAACTTGTCTCGCGCTTCTCTGGAGAATCAGTCTCCTGGTCTAGAACTGGGTGTGCCCAAACTTACTATCCACAGTAGCAAGGAAGGCTAGAGGAAAGATACGCAAACTCTGGGGACCCAGTTAACACCCCCTTTCTCATTCCCATCCCCTTCCCAAGGTGAAAAAGTATGCCACGGGGCAGGGGGGTGGTTGGTGAGAGTAAGTAAAACCCCAGAATTACATCTGTTCTGGGGAAAACTGGCAGGCATGCTCACACACAAAGCTTCCTGAAGCTTCCTGAAGCTTCCTGAAGATACGAATACAGGTCTCTCACTCAGGGATTTCAGGTATCTCTTGGTTGTCAGGATAAGTTGAAGGTTCTTCTGGGACAAAACAGTTTTTTTTTCCCTTTGACTTCTCAAAAGCGCTGAAAGCAGATAAATTAATTTACTGTCTTATCTATTACCATTGATCTAAGAAGATACTTTGTATAATCATTACTACAGCGTTTTATATTCACTATGATCAAGTAAAGACAAAAAGAAAAAAACGATTGTAGTCTCGCTACTCAGTAAAGAATTTTTTTCAGAACATCATTAGGTGAGGTGTATCTTGATTTTAGCAAATAATTTTACTGCCTATATAGGTCTCCACGTGGATAAGCCCGAAGTGTCCTGTCACTGGGCATACTTGATGTTGGATTAAGGTGCTAATTGATGTGAAAGCAGTCTGTTGGCTGTTAAATAACATGCATGCATAATGTAATTATTAATATTTACTGGCTCTGTACCAGACTTAGCAAGGTATATAGTGTGCTTTGAGGTTCTTTCCATGGCTCTGTCCTGTTAAACATTATTTTTCAGTAACTGGTAGAAAACATGTAAGTAGTAATCATCTAATCTTGATGCACCAAGTGGAGGAACAAATGACAGATGTAAGACCGAGATTACCTTGGCCAGCTGGAGTACTCAGCTAAGGTTAACAAAAGAAATTTCACCAGGTTAAATGTTAAATCCTACATTTAGTTCCAAGAGAAACAAATGACAGATGTAAGACCAAGATTACCTTGGCCAGCTGGAGTACTCAGCTAAGGTTAACAAAAGAAATTTCACCAGGTTAAATGTTAAATCCTACATTTAGTTCCAAGAAAACACCTGCATACTCTCAGGGACGAGAAACTTGGCTTGGCAGTAGCTCAAGTCAGAGCAGTTGAAGACTGATAATCAACAGTTAGCTGAATAAAAGACAGTGGAAACGGATGAACTAAAAAAGGAGCCCTGACTTGGGCTGAGTTAATTAAAAAAACAGCATTGTTTTAGCACCTATTGTGTGGAAGTCACTATTACTAAAAGGAACTGCCTGCCCAGTAACAGGCAATGATCAGATCACATCTATTGTTCTGTTTTAAGAGGGACATTAATAAAACAGGGGGTATAGGAGGTAATTA
Organism: Balaenoptera acutorostrata; assembly: GCF_949987535.1. Classification (NCBI taxonomy): domain Eukaryota; kingdom Metazoa; phylum Chordata; class Mammalia; order Artiodactyla; family Balaenopteridae; genus Balaenoptera; species Balaenoptera acutorostrata. The sequence continues at coordinate 33,172,126 of NC_080066.1, read as the reverse complement.
GGAGGGGAGCAGTATAATAAATTGCCAGGAAGGCTTCTCAAGCAAGGTAAAGTCAAAGGAAACAGGATTTAACCTGGAAGAGTAGAAACTAAGACGGAAGAGAGTGTTAGCTTTAAAAGTTTGCATAACAGCAATCGTAGCAGCTACCCTTATTTAGCAGTTACAATGAACCAGCACAGTGCTGGCTACTTATACACTTTTACATATTTTACACTAATTAATCCTCACTCACAATCATGGAAAGAATTATTATTGTTTTCCCTTGTAACAGTGAAGAAACAGAAGCTCTGGCTGTTTGAATAACATTTGTCTCAGTAAGCCTTTGCCATGTAACCACTCAGTGGCTTAAACGAACAATGACATAATTTCTCATGATTTTGTAGGTCGGCTGCGCAGTTCTTTAGCTGGTTTCGCTTGGGCTTCAGGGCTGGGAAATCCAAGATGGTCCCACCTACATGTCTGGCAGCTGGTATAGTCTGTTGACTGGGGCACCTTAATTCTCCATGCATCTTCTCACCTCTCACCTGTAGGCTAGATGATTTCCTTATATGGCAGGCTCAGGGCAGCATCTCAAGAGAGCCTGAAACAGCCTGGCCCTTCTCCCCGTGCCCTCCCTGCACCACCCCCCACCGCTCACTACGTTCCAGAATTTGCCCAATATCACTTTTGCCACATTCTGTTGGTCAAAGCACGTCCCAAGGCCAGCCCAGATTCGAGGTGAAGAAATAGACTCCATCCGTCTCTGGATTGGAGGAGCTGCAAAGTCACATTCAAAGGAGGATCATACTAGGGTGGCGGGAATCTGTGATCATTACACAATCTGCCATAGTGCCCAAATTCGCTCAGCTTGGTGATGGCTAAGCTAGCAGTTGAACCCAGGTCTGCCTAATTCTAAAGGCCATGTGCTTTTCACCACACACACTGCTCTACCCATTCCTCGGGGTACATCTGTCCTGCATATTCCATCTGCCAGACTTGGGATGAATCTGACATTGAGGTACATTTCAACTAACATAAGAAATGACTTTCTGGCAACCAGAGCTTTCCAAAAATTGATGAGCAGAGATAATTTCTTTCATCCCTTAAAATATTTAAGCAGAGACTGTATAAACAGCCAACCTCTTGGAATGTTGTAGAGAAGATTTGTGAACTGAGCGATGGAGTGTAATGGTTGATGACCTTTAAGCTTCCTTCCAAGCTTTGTTTTCCATGATATATGGTAGAAACTTCCAAAAGTAGGGAAACTTGGAAAACAAAAGCAAAACCATTACCTGTCCACTTTCATGGCTGCCTTTTGTAAAGGCCTTTTAAAACAGTAAATTAAAAATGAGTATCTTAATAGATTCAGAAAAAGCTGATAAAAAAAGCATGACATCCACTCACAATAAAAACTCTTAGCAAACCAGAAATAATAGATAATTTCCTTCAATGTCTATAAAAATATCTATTAAAACATAAGAGCCAACCTCATGGTTAATGACTAAACATTAAAATCCTTCCCTTTGAAATTGGAAATCCGACATGAAAGCCTGCTATTTAACATTGTTCCAGAAATTCTAAGCAGTAAAATAAGGCAAGAAAAAGAAATACAAGGATAAGAATAGGAAATATGAAAGTCAGAATATGAGGGGCACCCAAGGGACGGACTCAGAAATGTTCCCATTGTGACTCTTTGTTGAATTGCACACTTATGTTCTGTGTGTGTGTGTTTTCTTTCACAATTTAAAAGGTTTAAAAAGAGAGTAAGTGTCTTATAATGACATAGGCATTGTAAGGTGGACCCATCTGTCCCCTGAAGCAGGATTTTTCATGGTTGCATACAACAGGAGCACCGCCCAGCATGCTCTTAGGATTTTGAAAGAAAATCCATTTTTATCCATGCCTTCTACATGTAATTGATGGTGAGGAAAGAAAGCAATGTAGTCACTGTGGACTGACTGAGGCAAATAGAAAGTTTGCAAACCACTTATGTTTCCATGGAACTATAGCCAATACCAGGCTTTCCCCAAACAAACCAGAGAAAGACAACACACAACACCTCGCGTCACAGCACCAAGAGGGCCAGATATTCCCTCTCTCCCTGCTTGTAGGTCCCAAGACATGTGGGCATGTGACCCAGGCTCCGCCAACCAGAGGCTCTTGCATCTGAAATCTTGAGGGGGTATCCGAAGACATGGAGACGTCAAAGATTATTGATGGCAGTGGTAGGATGGAGACTCCAGGGGTGTGAGAGCAAGTAAGTGCCCAGGAGCAGAAGTTCATCCTGAGTGGAAGCTTCCTATGACATGATTTTGGCAGTGAACTTGGCCACTTAGCCTTTCTTAAGTCTTGCCCCTTTTATGAGTCAATTTCCGTTCTTCTCATTGGCTCTATAGAGTTTGAGATTTTTTAAACTGAAGTAGAATGGGACTGGATTCTTCATTACCCCAAGGCAGCTAGAAAGCTATAGGATTTACCTAAAATGTCAAGAAGGAATGGGAAAGGGAAATTCCATGAAGTGCTTTTGAAGGCAATGCTTAGAATAAAATAATCTGTATGATTATCAATAAACTGGCTGTATAATTGTGTGTTGTGGAAGCATAGGATCAGGAGGATGCTTTGAAATAGCTTTTCTCAAATTTTTTGGTGTTTGTAGCACAGAAGAGACACATACACTAATCCCACTCACAGCCTGTTTTCCTCAGTTATCTCACGGCCTTGCTCAATGACAAGGTGAATGGGAAGATTTGTCTCCCATGTGTCCAGAAGGAGAGGAGGACTGAATATGAGTGAATACTATCTATATCTATTGCATTACAGTAAAAAATAATAAAAAACATAACAAAGACTCAGTGTCTGGTAAAGGCAGGTTAGATCATTTGAACCTAAGTTCCCCCTGAAAACAACTAAAAATACAACTTTAAATGTTTTCTAGAAAGCATCAAAGAGCTGACAAGATTGTAAAGAATTATCAAGCCAAAATTGAAGGGAAAATAGTCACCTGGAGACAGAGACGTTCCCAAATGCTACTTTTCCCATGAGGGCATTTGCCAATTCTGAAAATGTTTAATTTGAATGTTTACAGTCACACAGGAAGAGTGGGCAGAAAACAGAGCCTGAAGAGGGGTGTTGGGGGCGCATGATATCACTTTCTTTCTCAGAAGCTGCCAGGCATCACCCACACCGACCACATGCAATTGGCTTCACAGAAACATCACACTCCCTCCTGATCCTAATTATACCAGTTGGTCCTGACCATCACCTCTGTGCTAGTCTCTGTTTGGAGCCCATGTCCTGTGACAGTCATTTCCAACTCCGTGATTTGCTTGTGTTGTTTGTACACCTGGAAGGGTCTGCCAGCTCTATCTGGGGACCCTGTCCCACGCACCATCCACAAAACCTCTACCTACTTGTAATGAGTCAATGTGGCTGGGCCATGGGGCACCCAGATATTTGGTCAGACATTATTCTGAGTGTTCCTGTAACATGCGTTTGCATGAAATTAACATTGGGATCAGTGCAGTTTAAATAGAGCCAATTACCCTCCAGGATGTGAGTGGGCCTCGTTCAATCAGTTGAAGGCCTGAATAGACCAAGTGGTTGACCTTCCCCTGAACGAGAGGAATTTTCCAGCAGACAGCTTTCAGACTTGAACTGGAATGTCCACTCTGCTGGTTCTCCAGCCTGCCAGCCCACCCTGCAGATTGTGGACTTGCCAGCCTCCATACTTCAATTCCTTATAATAAATCTTTAGATAGATAGATAGATAGATAGATAGATAGATACCTCATATATGCCTCATGTATATCATATATCCTATACATTCCATGTTTATATATATATACTATTGATATATATAATATATATAATTCCATAGGTGTGTGTTTGTGTGTATGTACAATATCCTATTGGTTCTGCGTCTCTGGAGAACCTGACTAGTACACTCCTCTTACAGCCTGTGTTGTCTTACCTTCTCACTTTATATAATCATTCTTTTATTCTTCTATATCAGGAGAGCTCCTTATGGAACTTTGCTAAAAATTGAGGTATAACTGACATACAACAGCCTGCATCTATTTAAAGTGTACAGTTTGATACGTTGTCACATACGTATACACCGGTGAAACCATTGTCGTAATCATGATAGTGAACATATCCATCTCCCCCAAAAGTTTTCTCATGCCCTTTTTAATCCATCCCTCTCATACCTCCCTAACCTCCCCATTCATCCCCATAACCACTGATTTGCTTTCTATCACAATACATTCATTAGCATTTTCTAGAATTTTATATAAGTGAAATCATACAAAAGCACTCTTTTTAGTATAGCTTCTTAAACTCAACACAATTATTTTAGGATGCATTCATGCTGAAGTGTATGTCAGTAGTTCATTCCTTTTTATTGCTGAGCAATATTCTAGTCCACATATGCATGGGTTGATTTCTGATCTCTCTGATTGGTTCCATTGATCCGTTTGTCCTTATTTGTGCCAATATCATGCTGTCTTGATTGCTGTGACTTTAGAAAAAATCTTGAAATCACGTCATGCCAGTCCTCCAACTCTGCTGTTCTTTTTCAGAGTTGTATTGGTGGGACTTCCCTGGTGGTCCAGTGGTGAAGAATCTGCCTTCCAATGCAGGGGGCGCGTGTTCAATTCCTGGTCAGGGAACTAAGATCCCACATGCTGCAGAGCAACTAAGCCCGTGCGCCACAACTACTGAGCTCTTGCACCTCAATGAGAGAGCCTGCATACCACAAACTACAGAGCCCATGCTCCCTGGAGCCCACGTGCCACAACTAGAGAGAGAAAACCCACATGCCACAACTAGAGAGAAGCCTGCATGCCACAACTAGAGAGAAGCCCACGCACCACAACGAAGAGCCCACGTGCTGCAATGGAAGATCCCACATGCCTCAATGAAGATCCCGCATGCTGCAACTAAGACCCAAAGCAGACAATAAATAAATAAATAAATATTAAGAAAAAGACGTTGTATTGGCTATTATAGGTCCTTTGCATTTCCAAGTGAAATTTATTTTATTTTTTATATTTTGTTACGTGGCAAAGAATAATTAAGTTTGCCAATGGAATTACAGTTACTAATCAATTGACTTTTTTTTTTTTTTGGCTGCACCGAGTTGCATGCAGGATCTTAGTTCCCCGACCAGGGATCAAACCCGTGCCCCCTGCAGTGGAAGCACGGAGTCTTAACCACTGGACCACCAGGGAAGTCCCTCCAAATGAATTTTAGAATCAGTTTGTTAATTTCTATAAAAATGCCTGCAGGGACTTCCCTGGTGGTGCAGTGAAGAATCCGCCTGCCAATGCAGGGGACACGGGTTTGAGCCCTGGTCCAGGAAGATCCCACATGCCACAGAGCAACTAAGCCCGTGCGCCACAACTACTGAGCCTGTGCTCTAGAGCCCATGAGCCACAACTACTGAGCCCGCATGCCACAAGTACTGAAGCCTGTGTGCCTAGAGCCCATGCTCCGCAACAAGAGCAGCCACCGCAATGAGAAACCCGCACACCGCAACGAAGAGTAGCCCCCGCTCACTGCAACTACAGAAAGCCCGTGCGCAACAATGAAGACCCAACGCAGCCAAAAAATAATATTAATTAATTTTTTAAAAACCTGCAGGGCTTCCCTGGTGGCGCAGTGGTTGAGAATCTGCCTGCTAATGCAGGGGACACGGGTTCGAGCCCTGGTCTGGGAAGATCCCACATGCCACGGAGCAGCTGGGCCCGTGAGCCACAATTGCTGAGCCTGCGCGTCTGGAGCCTGTGCCCCGCGACGGGAGGGGCCGCGATAGAGAAAGGCCCGCGCACCGCGATGAAGAGCGGTCCCCGCACCACGATGAAGAGTGGCCCCCGCTTGCCGCAACTGGAGAAAGCCCTCGCACGAACCGAAGACCCAACACAGCCAAAAATAAATAAATAAATAAATAAATAAGAAAATCCTTTAAAAAAAAAAAAAAAAACCTGCAGAAATTAGCCTAACCATATATATGGGCAGCTGATTTACTACAAAGGCACAAAGGCAGTAATTCAATGGAGAAATGACAACTTTTTCAATAAATGGTGCTGGAAAAATTGGATATTCATATGCAAAAGAAAACACCTTGTTTTAAAGGACGTGGATCCAATCTCACACCATATACCAAAATAACTCAAATGAATCGTACACCTAAATGTAAAACATAAAGGTAAAAAGGAAAACACAGAGCAAAATCTTTATGACCTTAGATTAGGCAGAGATTTCTTAAATTAGATCCTACAATCTGTAATAAAAGAATAAATTGATAAATTTGACTTCACAAAAGTTTTTTTAAATTTTAAAAGATTCTTCAAAAGACTCTGTTAAGAGAGTGAAAAATAAGCCACTGGGAGAAAATCTTTACAAAGCATATACTGATAAAGGATGTATCCAGAATAAATGAAGAACTCTCAAAATTCAACAATAAGAAAGCAACCTAATTTTTCAAATGGGCAAAAGATTTGAACAGATACTTCACCAAGAAGATATATGGATGTCAAGAAGCACATGAAGAGATGCTCAGCATTATTAAGTCCTTAGGAAAGTCCAGATTAAAACCACAATGAGACACCACTAAATACCACTACACACCTATTAGAATAACTAAAATTAAAATGACTGACTAAGAGTTGGTGAAAAGATGGAAAAACTGTAACTCTCATACACTGTTTATAGGAATGTAAAATAGTACAGTCACTTTGGAAAACAGTTTGGTAGGTTCTTAAAAATTTAAACGTATACCTACCATATGATTCAGACACCCCACTCCTAGGTATTTACAAACGAAAAAAGGAAGTATGTGACTGTACAAAAGCTTGTACGTGAATGTTTGTAGCAGCTTTCTTTGTAGTAGCCCAAAACTAGAAACAACTCAAATGTACCTCAACAGATGAGTGGATAAACAATTACGTTATATCCACACAGTGGAATACTACTCAGCAATAAAAAGGGATGAAGTATGGATACAAGAAACAACCTGGATGACTCTCTAAATGGTTATGCTGAGGGAAAGGGGGTGGACACAAAAGAGTACATACTCTGTAACTTCATTTATATAAAACTCTAGAAAATGCAAATTAATGTGTAGTCATAAAAAGCAGATCAGTGGTTGACAGGGACTGAGGGGAGAGATTACAAAGGATGTGGGCAAACTTGGTGGTGGTAAAAATGTTTATTATCTTGATGTGGTGATGATTCACAGGTGTTACACGTATGTCAAAATTATCCAAGTGTATACTTTATATACAATGTATCATATGCTAATTATATCTCAATAAGCTGTTTTTAAAATAATAAACAAAAATAATACTACAAATAATCCTATGCCAAAAAATTTATAAATTTAGGGGAAAAACTGGATAATTTCTTAGAAAAACATAACCTTCCAAATCTGACTCAAGAAGAAGTATAAAATCTGAATAGCTTCAACTGGACAGCAACTATTTGGGTGCCCAGATTCCTTTTCCCTGACCAGTGCACTCATCGCCTGCTGCTCTGTTAACTGCTAAATTTTTACAGCTTCCCTCCGCCTCCCAGAATCACTCCCAGATCAAGGTCAGAAAACATAGCCCTTCCTCCTCTGCCTGTAGCCTATAACTGACTGAAGCAAGGATACAAAAGGCCAGCCCCTTGCATCAAGGAGGGACAATTCTTAAAAAAAAAAAAAAAAAAAAAAGGGGGGGGGCAATTCTATGGAGAATATTATTCTCTCTATACCCCTCCTCTGGGGATCAAGGCAAGGCTGGACTTCATCTGAGATCACCTCCTTGCCAGGTTCTTCTCCTTCCCAATCCTGCTTCCCAACCATCCTTTGAGGTTTTTCCTCAAATAAATTGCAGGAGACCAAATCCCTGTCTCAGGTTTTGCTTTTAGTGACCCCAGCATAAGAAACCCATAACCATTAAATAAATGGAATTAGTCATTCAAATTCGGAAGTGCTTGTTAAACCAGAGGGCTGAGTTCCAGTCCCAGATTACCACTTCCCAGCTGTGTGACCTTGAGCAACTTACCTAATCTCTCCGTGCCTCAGGTTCATCATTTGTAAATGGAGATAATAATTCTGTTACAATATAAATAATTTGTAAATGGAGATAATAATTACATATGTGTGTGTGTGCACATATTGATACATAATCCCACCTGGACCAGATAGTTTTACCAGCAAGATCAACTTATGAGAAAAAATCTGTGAGGAACATTTAATCCAAACTAAAACTTTTCCAGAGAATATAAATTGAGGGAACATGCCACGATTAATTTTATAAAACTAGTATAAACTTGATATCAAAGTAAGAAAAGCTATGAAAGAGGAAAACTGGAAGCCAATCGAATTTATGGATACAAATGCAAAACATCATAATCAAAATGTGTCTTGCTCTTTTCATTTAAGTTTTTAGATATATGCTATGAAAAAAGGATCCAATTTCATTTTTGTTTCATATGGAAAACAAATTGTCCAAGCGCCATTTATTAATCTGCAATAAATTAATCTCTGTCATACCTAAATTTTCCATCTATGTGAGAGTCTAGGTCCTCTATTCTGGTTTTGTGGGTCAGCTTATCTATTACTGCATGTTATCACACTGTTTAAATAATTATAACTTTTTAAATCTTGTCATCTGGTACCATGATACTCCCAGTCTTCTTATTCTTCTTCTAAATTGTCTTAGCTATTTTCAGCTCTTTGCTCTTCCATATGAATTATAGAATGGTTTTGTCATTTTTAATGAAAAAGTCCTGTGGGTAGTTTCACTGTAATCACATTAAAGAAAATTTAGTTTTGCTACATACCAGCAATATCCAATGATGTGGGAAAGAATATCACATTGACAAGAGCAACAAAAATATATATGATGTCTAGAAATAGGATGAAAAAGAAAGTATAAGAGCCCTATGTAGAAACTAAACACTTTTTTTAACTGAAGTATAGTTGATATACAATGCTGTGCCAATCTCTGCCTCACAGCAAAGTGACTCATTTATACACATATAGACATTCTTTTTTTCACATTCTTTTCCATTATGGTTTATCCCAGGAGAATGAATATAGTTCCCTGTGCTATACAGTAGGACCTTGTTGTTTATCCATCCTATATATAATAGTTTGCATCTACCAACCCCAAACTCCCAGTCCATCCCTCTCCCTCCCCCCTCCCTCTTGGCAACCACAAGTCTGATCTCGGGGGAGCTTGGTAGGCAGTCACTGCAAGCAGGGCTCAGGCTAAAGAGGTGACGAGTTCAGGCATCCTGACTCCCGTGTGGTGGTCACGATGTTTTTCTCCAGGGCCCAGCTACGGGTGGGGGAAGCCAGCCTCTCAGAGCACAAGAAGTATTTAAAGCATGCAATGAAGATAACAAAGGCTATCTAAGCAGAGAGGACTTTAAAGTTGCTGTTGTAATGCTATTTGGGTACAAGCCCTCCAAGCCGTGTGGCTGACAGGGTCTTGGTGCTCCAGCCAGGTATCAGGCCTGAGCCTCTGAGGTGGGAGAGCCGAGTTCAGGACATTGGCCCACCAGAGACCTCCTGGCCCCACGTAATATCTGTTGGCGAGAGCTCTCCCAGAGATCTCCATCTCAATGCTAAGACCCAGCTCCACTCAACAACCAGCAAGCTCCAGTGCTAGACACCCCATGCCAAACAACTAGCAAGACACGAACACAGCCCCACCCATTAGCAGACAGGCTTCCTAAAATCATAGTAAATTCACAGACACCCCAAAACACATCACCAGACGCGGTCCTGTCCACCAGAAAGACAAGATCCAGCCTCATCTACCAGAACACAGGCACCAGTCCCCTCCACCAGGAAGCCTACACAACTCACTGAACCAACCTTACCCACTGGGGGCAGACAGCAAAAACAACGGGAACACGAACCTGCAGCCTGCAAAAAGGAGACCCCAAACACAGTGAGTTAAGCAAAATGAGAAGACAGAGAAATATGCAGCAGATGAAGAAGCAAGGTAAAAACCCACCAGACCAAACGAAGAGGAAATAGGCAGTCTACCTGAAAAAGAATTCAGAGTAATGGTAGTAAAGATGATCCAAAATCTTGGAAACAGAATGGAGAAAATACAAGAAACGTTTAACAACGACCTAGAAGAACTAAAGAGCAAACAAACAATGATGAACAACACAATAAATGAAATTAAAATTTCTCTAGAAGGAATCAACAGCAGAATAACTGAGGCAGAAGAACGGGTAAGTGACCTGGAAGATAAAATAGTGGAAATAACTACCACAGAGCAGAATAAAGAAAAAGAATGAAAAGAATTGAGGACAGTCTCAGAGACCTCTGGGACAACATTAAATGCACCAACATTCAAATTATAGCGGTCCCAGAAGAAGAAGAGAAAAAGAAAGGGACTGAGAAAATGTTTGAAGAGATTATAGTTGAAAAGTTCCCTAATATGGGAAAGGAAATAGTTAATCAAGGCCAGGAAGCACACAGAGTTCCATACAGGATAAATCCAAGGAGAAACACGCCAAGACACATATTAATCAAACTATCAAAAATTAAATACAAAGAAAAAATATTAAAAGCAGAAAGGGAAAAGCAACAAATAACATACAAGGGAATCCCCATAAATTTAACAGCTGATCTTTCAGCAGAAAGTGTGCAAGCCAGAAGGGAGTGGCAGGACATATTTAAAGTGATGAAAGAGAAAAATCTACAACCAAGATTACTCTACCCAGCAAGGATCTCATTCAGCTTTGACGAAGAAATTAAAACCTTTACAGACAAGCAAAAGCTAAGAGAATTCAGCACCACCAAACCAGCTTTACAACAAATGCTAAAGGAACTTCTCTAGACAGGAGACACAAGAGAAGGAAAAGACATACAATAACAAACCCAAAACAATTAAGAAAATGGTAATAGGAACATACCAATAATTACCTTAAATGCAAATGGATTAAATGCTCCAACCAAAAGACATAGACTGGCTGAATGGATACAAAAACAAGACCCGTATATATGCTGTCTAGAAGGGACCCACTTCAGACCTAGGGACACATACAGACAAAGTGAGGGGATGGAAAAAGATATTCCATGCAAATGGAAATCAAAAGAAAGCTGGAGTAGCAATCCTCATATCAGGCAAAGTAGACTAAAATAAACACTATTACAAGAGACAAAGAAAGACACTACATAATGATCAAGGGATCAATCCAAGAAGACTGTATGACAATTGTAAGTATTTATGCACCCAACATAGGAGCACCTCAATACACGAGGCAAATGCTAACAGCCATAAAAGGGGAAATCAACAGTAACACAATAATAGTAGGGGACTTTAACACCCCACTTTCACCAATGGACAGATCAACCAAAATGAAAATAAATAAGGAAACACAAGCTTTAAATGATACATTAAACAAGATGGACTTAATTTATATTTATAGAACATTCCATCCAAAAACAACAGAATACACTTTCTTCTCAAGTCTCATGGAACATTCTCCAGGATAGATCATGTCTTGGGTCACAAATCAAGCCTTGCTAAATTTAAGAAAATTGAGATCGTATCAAGTATCTTTTCCGACCACAATGCTATGAGACTAGATATCAATTACAGGAAAAAATCTGTAAAAAATACGAACACATGGAAGCTAAACAATATGCTACTAGATAACCAAGAGATCACTGAAGAAATCAAGGAGGAAATCAAAAAATACCTAGAAACAAATGACAATGAAAACACGACAGCCCAAAACCTATGGGATGCAGCAAAAGCAGTTCTAAGAGGGAAGTTTATAGCAATACAATCCTACCTCAAGAAACGAGAAAAATCTCAAATAAACAACCTAACCTTACACCTAAAGCAATTAGAGAAAGAAGAACAAAAAAACCCCCCAAAGTTAGCAGAAGGAAAGAAATCATAAAAATCAGAAATAAATAAAAAAGAAATGAAGGAAACAATAGCAAAGAACAATAAAACTAAAAGCTGGTTCTTCGAGAAGATAAACAAAATTGATAAACCATTAGCCAGACTCATCAAGAAAAAAAAGGAGAAGACTCAAATCAATGGAATTAGAAATGAAAAAGGAGAAGTAAAAACTGACACTGCAGAAATACAAAGGATCATGAGAGATCACTACAAGCAAAATATGCCAACAAAATGGACAACCTGGAAGAAATGGACAAATTCTTAAAAAAGCACAACCTTCCGAGACTGAACCAGGAAGAAACAGAAAATATAGAGTCCAATCACAAGCACTGATATTGAAACTGTGATAAAAAATCTTCCAACATACAAAAGCCCAGGACCAGATGGCTTCACAGGCGAATTCTATCAAACATTTAGAGAAGAGCTAACACCTGTCCTTCTCAAACTCTTCCAAAATGTAGCAGAGGGAGGAACACTCCCAAACTCATTCTATGAGGCCACCATCACCCTGATACCAAAGCCAGACAAAGATGTTGCAAAAAAAGAAAACTACAGGCCAATATCACTGATGAACATAGATGCAAAAATCCTCAACAAAATACTAACAAACCGAATCCAGCAGCACGTTAAAAGGATCATACACCATAATCAAGTGGGATTTATCCCAGGAATGCAAGGATTCTTCAATGTATGCAAATCAATCAGTATGCACACCATATTAACAAATTGAAGGATAAAAACTATATGATAATCTCAATAGATGCAGAAAAAGCTTTCGACAAAATTCAACACCCATTTATGATAAAAACTCTCCAGAAAGTAGGCTTAGAGGGAACTTACCTCAACATAATAAAGGCCATATATGACAAACCCACATTCAACATCGTTCTCAATGGTGAAAAACTGAAACCATTTCCACTAAGATCAGGAACAAGACAAGGTTGCCCACTCTCACCACTCTTATTCAACATAGTTTTGGAAGTTTTAGCCACAGCAATCAGAGAAGAAAAAGAAATAAAAGGAATCCAAATCGGAAAAGAAGTAAAACTGTCACTGTTTGCAGATGAGATGATACTATACATAGAGAATCCTAAAGATGCTACCAGAAAACTACTAGAGCTAATCAATGAATTTGGTAAAGTAGCAGGATACAAAATTAATGCACAGAAATCTCTTGCATTCCTATACACTAATGATGAAAAATCTGAAAGAGAAATTAAGGAAACATACCCATTTACCACTGCAACAAAAAGAATAAAATACCTTGGAATAACCCTACCTAAGGAGACAAAATACCTGTATGCAGAAAACTATAAGACACTTAGGAAAGAAATTAAAGATGATACAAACAGATGGAGAGATATACCATGTTCTTGGATTGGAAGAATCAACACTGTGAAAATGACTATCCTACCCAAAGCAATCTACGGATTCAATGCAATCCCTATCAAACTACCAATGGCATTTTTCACAGAACTAGAACAAAAAATGTCACAATTTGTATGGAAACACAAAAAACCCCGAATAGCCAAAGCAATCTTGAGAACGAAAAACGGAGCTGGAGGAATCAGGCTCCCGGACTTCAGACTATACTACAAAGCTACAGTAATCAAGACAGTATTGTACTGGCACAAAAACAGAAATATGGATCAGTGGAATAGGATAGAAAGCCCAGAGATAAACCCACACACATATGGTCGCCTTATCTTTGATAAAGGAGGCAAGAGTATACAATGGAGAAAAGACAGCCTCTTCAATAAGTAGTGCTGGGAAAACTGGACAGCTACATATAAAAAATGAAATTAGAACACTCCTTAACACCATACACAAAAATAAACTCAAAGTGGATTAAAGACCTAAAAGTAAGTCCAGACACTATAAAACTCTTAAAGGAAAACATAGGCAGAACACTCTGTAACATAAATCACAGCAAGATCCTTTTTGACCCACCTCCTAGAGAAATGGAAATTAAAAAAAAAAATAAACAAATGGGACCTAATGAAACTTAAAAAGCTTTTGCACAGCAAAGGAAATCATAAACAAGATGAAAAGACAACCCTCAGAATGGGAGAAAATATTTGCAAATGAAGCAACTGACAAAGGATTAACCTCCAAAATTTACAAGAAAACAACCCAATCCAAAAATGGTCAGAAGACCTAAATAGACATTTCTCCAAAGAAGATATACTGATTGCCAACAAACACATGAAAGGTTATTCAACATCACTAATTATTAGAGAAATGCAAATCAAAACTACAATGAAAAAAAAAAAAAAAAAAACTACAATGAGGTGTCACCTCACACTGGTCAGAATGACCATCATCAAAAAATCTACTAACAATAAATGCTGGAGAGGGTGTGGAGAAAAGGGAACCCTCTTGCACTGTTGATGGGAATGTAAATTGATACAGCCACTATGGAGAACAGTATGAAGATTCCTTAAAAAACTAAAAATAGAACTACCATACGACCCAGCAATCCCACTACTGGGCCTATACCCTGAGAAAACCATAATTCAAAAAGAGTCATGTACCACAGTGTTCATGCAACACTATTTACAGTAGCCAGGACATGGAAGCAACCTAAGTGTCCATTGACAGATGAATGGATAAAGAAGATGTGGCACATATATACAATGAAATATTACTCAGCCATATAAAGAAACGAAATTGAGTTATTTGTAGTGAGGTGGATGGACCTAGTCTGTCATACAGAGTGAAGTAAGTGAGAAAGAGAAAAACAAATACCGTATGCTAACGCATATATATGGAATCTAAAAAAAAAAAAAAAAGGTTCTGAAGAAACTAGGGACAGGACAGGAATAAAGACGCAGATGTAGAGAATGGACTTGAGGACACGAGTGGGAAGGGTAAGCTGGGACAAAATGAGAGAGTGGCGTGGACATATATACACTACCAAATGTAAAATAGATAGCTAGTGGGAAGCAGCCACATGGCACAGGGAGATCAGCTCAGTGCTTGTGTCCACCTAGAGGTGTGGGATAGGGAGGGTGGGAGGGAGACGCAAGAGGGGAGAGATATGGGGATATATGTATATGTATAGCTGATTCACTTTGCTATAAAGCAGAATGTAACACACCATTGTAAAGCAATTATACTCCAATAAAGAGGTTTAAAAGAAAAGTCTGATCTCTATGTCTGTGAGTCTGTTTCTGTTTTACAGACAGGTTCATTTGTGCCATATTATAGATTCCAGACATAAGTGATATCATATGGTATTTGTCTTTCTCTTTCTGACTTTCTTCACTTAGTATGCTAATCTCTAGTTGCATCCATGTTGCTGCAAATGGCATTATTTCATTCTTTTTTATGGCTGAGTAGTATTCCATTGTATATGTGTACCACATATTCTTTATCCCTTCATCTATTGATGGACATTTAGGTTGTTTCCGTATTTTGGCTGTTGTGAATAGTGCTGCTGTGAATGTAGGGGTGCATATATCTTTTTGAATTATTGTTTTGTCTGGGTATATACCCAGGAGTGGGATTGCTGGATCATATGGTAATTCTATTTTTAGTTTTCTGAGGAACCTCCATACTGTTTTCCACAGTGGCTGTACCAACTTACATTCCCACCAGCAGTGTAGGAGGGTTACCTTTTATCCCCACCTTCTCCAGATTTTGTTATTTGTAGACTTTTTAATGATGGCCATTGTGACCGGTGTGAGGTGGAAAACTAAACACTTTAAGTTTTATAAAAAAAGATGAAGATTTGGATTTTTAGAGTAACAATTCATGTTTCTGCATTGGGAGACTTAATCTTTTAAAATGTTAATTTGCACCAAAATAACTAAATGTCAAAGAATCCCAGTCATAATCTCAGAGCATTTTTAACATTTAATAAAATGATTTTAAGAAATAATTTGTCCAAAGAGAATTGAGAATGAATGTGACTCACCATTTGTGAAAGTGAGTTAAAACCCTACAGTAATTAAAATAGATGCTCTGGTATGGAACAGAAAGACAAATACACCAATGGAATGTAATACAATGGAACAGAATGGGGTGGAATGAAGTGGGATGGGATGAAATGAGGGAGTTTAGAAACAGACTCAAGAATTTTAAAAGCAAGAATTTAGCATGTTACAAAGATATTTTAAATCAGTGAATATCAGGATACTTTTAGCTTCAAGTAAATTTTTAAAACTCCAACTAGATTAAATGATATATAACTTATATTAAATAGACTATAGAATCCTAAAATATACTACTCATATCATATATATCAAAAAATATACCATTTAATATAGCAGAAAGTTCAGAGGTGAATTCAGCTTCAGGCATAGTGTGATAAGGGCTCCAGTCCATTTCCCTGCTTTTCTCTTGGCTCTTCCCTCCTCTGCATGTTGGCTTTATTCTTAGGCTCTATTATTTTATTGTCACAAAAAGGTTGTCAAACCAAACAAACAAGCTTGAGACAACATGTTTATTTAGTCATGTCTATAAGAAGGAAGAGAAATATTTCCTTCACTCACAACCTGTATGTCCTTTCCTTCAGTACAGTTGGGCCAACTTAGGTCATGTGTCCATATCTGGATCTAAGCCACTGACAAGGAGAAAGTCATGTACTGATTGGCTTAGGCTGGATCCTTTAGCCAATCACTGATAAGGAGAATGGGGATTGTCATAATTAACTCATGCCAATCAGGGCTTCCCTTGGAGCTTGGGATGAAGTCAAAAGGGCTGCAAGGATACAGGGTGACTGACTACATAAACAAAATCAGGATCTAATGGGAAGGAGAAGGGAGGATCAAACTGGGTAGGCAGCAATATCCAACTGCAGCAAAGAAAGGATTAAGTACTGATTAAATTGTAATGGGATAATTTAAAAATGTATTTAGACCCTTACCTGTCACCCCGTGAGAAATCATTTTTGCCCTAGGTCAGGAGTGTCTGTGATTCTGGGTCCATCATCCCAGAGGAGGCAGAGGACTCCAGAAGGGACAGCCAGGTGGGCTTCTTTCATCAGGCTGCTATTTGGACTGGTTCACACTGGCAAGACCTTGTCCATGAAAAAACTAATCAATAGTCAATCTAAGAAAAAATGGGAAATTTTATTCGAGCCAATCTGAGTATTATAACCCAGGAGACAGTCTCTCCAAGAGTTCTGAGAACTGTTCCAAACAGGTAAAAGAGGAAGCTAGCATATATGTGATTTTGGCAAAGGGGGTACCTGCAGTCAAGCGCACATCTATCTCAGTGGAAGGTTGCTGCTAGTCACAAGGAGCATACATCTTGGTTAATGGTTTTAGTGCTTTTCTAAGTATGGGAAGATCCAAGAATCCAGGTTCATAAAAGATTTCTCCTAAAGATATAGTATCTGAGGGCCGGTTCTGTCAATTTTCCCAGAGCACAGAGTGCCTCATCCTGATCTTCGCCCTGAATTCCTTTCAGGGTGTGTCGTAGGTCAGCAACTGCAGTGGCGAATGACTTGATTCTTGTAGAGCTAGAGATGGTGGGCAACAGTCTTTACTTTACAGTCCCTTCCCTTTTACTCTTAATTTCAACCAACGTTTGGGGAGCATTTTGTGACCAATTTGTCCCATGGCACTAGGAATGCTCATTCCCAGGTCAAGTGAGGATTTTGTTGATAGGTCACTCTACATGCTATTACTGGACTAGGCTCTGTTAACAATAGCCAAAAGCCTCTGGACCACCTGTCTTACTAGTCTGTTACGGTCCAGGAAATGGTTCCCTCTTATTGCTTCTTCGCATATCTAGAGTTACACTATTACAATCGTTGATCTTATAGGACTATGTATTTTGATCAATCATTGCAAATTGCCTAATCATCATTAATTTTATCTGTGGCTCAGTCACACATTTGGTAATGCAATAAACAATAATCTTGTGAAATAGGCAGAATACAAGTAATATAACTAGCGACATTCATAGGTCATAAGGATTTAAACTAAGAACTTCTATTAGGTGAGGCCCAGTATCTCCCAAGGTTCCTGCCATTTGGGAGGTCTGGTTAACATATAATGCAGTTGCGCAGTGCACACCGGAGTTGGGGGGTGGGGAAGGAAGTCAAAGGACAAAGAAAAAGGTTTTATGTTTCAGTTTTTCTTGTCTTGCCTTAAAATGTGAATTTTTATTTCATCAACCTTGACCTCTTCTATCCTTTCACTTCTTTCTCTTCTCTTCCTCTCCTCCGACCCCAATCCTCATGCGTAATGATTACCCTTTTCTCTGATGAAAATTGCTAGATTTTTAACTCTGTGCTTTCACAATCAGTCTATTGGAATTGGATCACAACATCACCTTCAGCTTAGGGGTCCTGGTGAGAATTACCAGACACTTATTCCTGTGTTGACTTATTAGATAATGCTACACTTCTAAAATACTTACCTCCTTTCTTTTTCTGAGATCTGCTCCTTATTCTTGATGTCTTGCCACAGATAAATTCCAAGTGTGAGCAAGTTTTTTTCCTTCCTACTGCATGCATGCCATTTTGTAACTTGGACCATAGTGTTGCAGGAAGGGGAACCCCTTCAACAGCCCAAGAATGGGCTCTTGTCTAACACTCGGAAATGAATTGTCTGAGGAGACACACATGCTGACAAAGCAGGACACTTTATTGGGAAGGGGCGCCCAGGCGGAGGGCAGCAGGGTAAGGGAACCCAGGGGGACTGCTTTGCCATGTGGTTTGCAGTCTCGGGTTTTATGGTGATGGGATTAGTTTCCAGGTTGTCTCTGGCCAATCATTCTGACTCAGGGTCCTTACTGGTGGTGAGCGCATTGCTCAGCCAGGATGGATTCCAGCGAGGAGGATCCTGGGAGGTTGGTAGGACATATGGACTGGTGTCTCTTTTGACCTTTCCTGAATTCTTCCAGTTGGTGGTAGCTTGTTAGTTCCATGTTCCTTACCAGGACCTCCTGTTGTAAGATAACTCATGCAAGTTATTACTATCCTGTTTGGCCAGGGCGGGCGGTTTCCATCAGTGGTTCCCCTAACAGTAGGACACGGACTTCTGTGAATTTCACCTCATTAACCTTCGGATGTGAGAAATGTCACATTTCTTTACTTTGCTAAATCAAGTTAAAATTGATTGTATTTCCCAACCCCTCCTTCCCAAAACTGATAAGAAAATCCATCTCAGCCTGGTAGAGCTCTCTCCACTGTGTTCTGTAGATGCCTTAAGCAGTGCACAGCCTTCAGGTTCAGGGAGCCCTGGGATCCTTGTGCCGACATGTTCACTGTCCAAGCTCCAGTGTTTCTTCAAGGCAAGTGCCTCAGCTGCCCTCCTGCCCAGCTTGACCCAGGTCCATTCTCGCAACATGCACATGTCAGTTACAAATTGGCACTTGTCATGGGCACTTGCCATCTACCTCTACAAGGATTAAAGCAGGTGCCGCTGCAGCTGCTGACCTTCAACACCCCCTGAAAGGAATTCAGGGTGGAGATCAGGAACGAGGCCCTCTGTGCTCTGAGAAAAACTGGCAGAACAGACCTTCAGATAGATATTTTCAGGAGCCGATTTTATGAGCCCAATTCTTGCATCTCCTCATATCTAGAAAAGCACTAAATTCCTTCATGGTGACATCTGCTCCTCGTGACTAGCAGTAACCCTCAGGAAACTAGCAGAACCTTCTGCAAAAAATATGTGCTTGGGCTTCCCTGGTGGTGCAATCGTTAAGAATCTGCCTGCCAATGCAGGGGACACGGGTTCGAGCCCTGGTCAGGGAAGATACCACATGCCGCGGAGCAACTAAGCCCGTGTGCCACAACTACTGAGCCTGCGCTGTAGAGCCCGCGAGCCCCAACTCCTGAAGCCCACACGCCTAGAGCCCGTGCTCTGCAACAAGAGAAGCCACCGCAATGAGAAGCCCGCGCACCGCAACGAAGAGTAGCCCCCGCTCGCCGCAACTAGAGAAAGCCTGTGCACAGCAACAAAGACCCAACTCAGCCGAAAATAAATAAATAAATAAATTTATTAAAAAAAAAACAGTGCAAAGTGCCAAGTATATTAAAAAATATATATATGTGCTTGATCGTATGTACACCCCCTTCACCAAAATCACATATATACTGACCTTCCCCCCTGCCTCTTTGGAGCAGTTTCTCAGAGCTATGTGAAATGCTGTCTCCCGGGCCGCAGTCCTCGTTTTGCCCCAAATAAAGCTTAACTCGCAACTCTCACGTTGTACATTTTTTTAAGGCAACACACATCTAGCCACTCCCCTCTAAGGTTTTGCTCTGGAAAGGAGCAAGTTCCACACAAGGGACCCCAACTTCTGAGCCTCCTATAATCTTGGGAATGTACTCCCTCACTCGGGGGGGCCTTGTCCCTCATCACACCTCCACCTCCCCCAGCACTTTCTTCTCCTCCCAAGGAGTCCCTCCTAATCTCCTCAGAGGAGCTGGAAACAATATTGACCTCCCTTTCCTGCAGATAGAAGTGAGGAAAAGACATGCTGAAACTAGTCCTTTCCCCTCCCCCCCTTTTTAAAAAAATTTTAATGGAGTATAGTTGCTTTACAGTGTTGTGTTAGTTTCTGCTGTACAGCAAAGTCAATCAGCTATACGTATACATATATCCTCTGTTTTTTGGATTTCCTTCCCATTTAGGTCACCACAGAGCACGGAGTAGAGTTCCCTGTGCTATACAGTAGGTTCTCATTAGTCATCTATTTTATACAGAATAGTGTATATATGTCGATCCCAATCTCCCAATTCATCCCACCCCCACTTCCTCACTTGGTATCCATAAGTTTGTTCTCTACATCTGTGTCTCTATTTCACTTTTGCAAGTAAGTTCATCGGTACCATTTTTCTAGATTCCAAATATAAGCGATATTATATGATATTTGTTTTTCTCTTTCTGACTTACTTCACTCTGTGTGACGGTCTCTAGGTCCATCCAGGTCTCTGCAAATGGCACTATTTCGTTTCTTTTTATGGCTGAGTGATACTCCATTGTATATATGTAAATACCACATCTTCTTTATCCATTCATCTGTTGATGGGCACTTAGGTTGCTTCCCTTTTCTCCCCCTTGTTAACTGTAGTGTAAGCCCGCCAGCTGGCTTTTCTTTTTGTCATGCAAGTGCCTGACTTAATTTTGATGGCTGAGGCATCCACTTCAAAGGTGGCCTCCGCCTCAAAGATGGCTATCTCGATAAGTACACATTGCCAGCCACACAGGACTAAATAAAGGGCCAGGTCATGCCCCCACCCACTCCCCAACTTTGTTTTAGAGATCTTGGTTGATTTCAGTGACTGACCATTTGGGCCCCTTGTTTTTTCTCTTCTCACACTTTAAATTCCTGCTCTTATGTTTTAAATTCACTAATAAAGAGTGAGCCCGTGAAACCCTAGGTCCTCAGCTTGGACCCCAATGAAAGCAGAACCCCAGGCCTGGGCCCTCTGTCTACCCACAGCCTCACTGTGTGACCCCAGGTGTGCCACGTAATTTCCAGGACCTGTTAAGTAACAAACCTCTTTTTTTCAGAGTTTCCTGATGATTATTGCTGAGGGCTTCTTGCAACCACAATAAGAACCACAAGGGCTGGTCCAGCCATAACATTGGTTATCAGTAGGCTGAGATGGGCACAAAACAATATAATTTATTTCAACCGTCTAGGAAGGAACCGAAGGGTAAGGTTTGGAACTTTCCAGGGAATCAGGAAGTCTGGATGAAGTCTGAATCACAGAATTCTAGAGTTTAAGAGAGAAGAGAGACCATCCATGTGGTTTATTTGATACTTACCACCCTGCCCTGGAGTAAGAGCTAAGAGAAATCAGCTTATATTAACATTCATCGACATTAGAGATAGGGCCCAAGGAGGGATATCCAGGGACCCTACCAGTAGCAGATGGCAGGTGCAACCCTGGGGGAAACCGAGCAGCAGGGGCAGAGGAAAAGAATTCACCCCCATTGCGTCAATGCACCTTCTCATTCTTAGCCATTTTTTTTAACCAAAAAAGAAACTATAATACCTGTGTAGTTAAAAATTCATTTTTTAAATCACGTGTACGTAAAATAGTAGGTGTTTGCTCAGGTTGATGTTACCAGGCAGTCATGTCAAACCCATCTTAAGGAAAAGGTAATATTTATAATTGAGATTTCACTAAGAAAAATGGGAAATACTTACTATTGAAGGATTGTAATACATCTTTTATTGACGTATTAGAAATATCTAAATAGTTCCATTACATGGATTTTGATACATCCTTGAGCACATCGTCAGCTCGAGACTAGGATAGAACTCTGTAGAGAACCAGTTCAAGCAACACACGATACATCTGAAGTGCCAACACACACAGAGGAGGAAGGTCAGACAAAACCTGCATTTACTCGATAGCAAACAAACAAAGGCTTTAGAATGTCCAGAAATTGAACCCAAATTCCAGATTTGAAACTTTAGACTCACATTCTATAATATATTTTGATAAACATTCCAGAGAGTCCTAAGTTGATGGGTTATTGAAACTAGTTTGTGGCTATCTTCTGTAGTGACTCTAGGCTCCCCCAAATCTCTGATCTAGGAAGCGTGATTCAATCTAAATATGCTTTTAAAAAGCATTTCTCTGAGGTGTGTTAACACGAAGAAAATTGCCCATGTATGCATTAACCGTAATTAAGTATTGCAGTGGTTGTACTAGTTTGGAACAGTCTAATTCAACTAATGCATCGTCAGATAGTGATGAAACAAGGTACTATCCTGATGACCGTCTACAGAAAGGCCAATGGAAAGGTCACAGCTGATGGATGCAGGCAGTAAGTGGCATGAGCGTACCTGCTGTTACGCGTCTGTGTGATGGATGGGCAGGCTATTCCAAATGGGCAACTCATCACGTTTAGTGTTTCACCTAAGCTAATTGCTATGAATGTACCACATTCACTACTTAGGATAAATTAGGCTTTCAAATCTTAGCTAAAGGTTTAGAAAAATTCTCTTACGCAGTGTCTTGCTATCCCCACAGTTAGATACTATCAATACTAGCAGAGGTTAGTTTTAACTGACACTAACGACCATTGGAAAAGTACTTAAAATGTGTAGTGTGTGTGTGTTCCTCTAATGAGCTGCTGAGAACAGTGGTTGTCTGTCTGGTTCTCTCTTTAATACATCAGGATTGTTGCTTTGCCTGTAATCACGTCCAGTTGGTGAGAACTCTTACCATCTAAATGGTCCTGAAAAGCATATGGGTTGTGACACTCAACCATGGTCATGAGCCCTAGACTTTCACTAGCTTATGTGCTATTCTTCTCATTTTCTTCCCTTCCTGCCAAGTACAAGAGGCCATTAGCACTCAGGTCAAGAATCCTGAAGGCCCACGTTGTATATAAGTCATCTTACTAAACTACAGTTCGAATTGCCTTTACGTTAGTGGGACCGCCTAGCCAGCCAGCCAGACCTACACCTTCATGCAGTTTGGGTGCTCTTGACATATTTCTACCATGTACACAATCATTCTCCTAGAGCAGTGGTGATCAGCTAAGGTGATGTCACCTCCAGGAGATGTCTGGCTGTGTCTGAAAGCGTTTTTGGTTGTCCCAATTTAGGATGAGGATGCTACTGATATCTAGTGGGTAGAGACCAGGAAGGCTGCTAAACAACTTACAATGTACAGGACAGTCTCCCACAGGAAAGAATTATCCAGCCCAAAAGGTCCATAGTGCCGAGGCTGAGCATGCGCCTGCCCTAAAGGAATTACTAAAAAACAAACACTCGGTGTATTTATAACCATCATTAGCACTTTTGATTGGGATATACAGATACATTTCTAGCAAATGTCATTATAGAAATGGTCTGATATGCAGAGCTTCTGTGGCAGAATTTCTTTTACTCTACAAATGAGTTTCAGGCTCAGTATTTACAGAACCCCTGAGAATCTCAAGGGGCCCTTTGAATATTTCAGCTAGACTTTGCTTCACTTTGTGTAGGGTATTAGGTATTATTTGAGATTTTGAGGCTTCGGAGGTCTAAAGGAGTATTAAAATCAGCTGCCTCTTTTCCAATTACTTCTACCTGTGCCAGGCACAGTCACAGGCACTTTCATACATTATCTCATTTAATTCTCACCACAAACTTGTAAGGTGAAGCATTACTAACCCCATTTTACAGATGAGGGAGTGGAGGCTTGGAGAAGTTAAGCCACTTCCTCAAGGTCACGCAGCTGGTAAATGATGAAATAGAGATACAAACCCAAATCTCAAAGTCTTTCCTCTTTCCTCTATGTGATGCTATCCCCAAGGACTACTGAATTTTTTTAACCGTAGAGCAAACATATCTAAGCAGCATGAAAGAAAACAATAAATGGGGAAAAACCAGAAAGATCTTCATCTAGAATGTGGCTTCATTACACCAAACGTGCTAAATGTCTGCTTCCATTCTTGGGTTCGTACAAAGTGGCTTGAAAAGGTTGTACAGGTTATTTCTACAAATCTCCCATCACTTAGATAATTCAGGCAAAGAAGAAACCAGATGTTCTTGAATTTCCCAGAAAAGTGAAGGGGAAGTGACAGTTTGCATCCCTGAAAATTTTCAGGCTACAAGTGGTCCCCACTGCCTCTGGCCTGAGAACCATCTACTCTACCTTGTAATATGTGCATCTCCCATCACCATGTATCATTCTAGTTTGGGGAGATCTTACCAAGTTTTTTTTTTTAAAGAATAATCAGGAGGGCTTCCCTGGTGGCGCAGTGGTTGGGAGTCCGCCTGCCAGTGCAGGGGACACGGGTTCGAGCCCTGGTCTGGGAGGATCCCACATGCCGCGGAGCGACTAGGCCCGTGAGCCACAGTCACTGAGCCTGCGCGTCTGGAGCCTGTGCTCTGCGACGAGAGGCCGCGATAGTGAGAGGCCTGCGCACTGCGATGAAGAGTGGCCCCCACTTGCCACAAATGGAGAAAGCCCTCGCACAGAAACGAAGCCCCAAGACAGCCATAAATAAATAAATAAATAAAATTAAAAAAAAAAAAAAAAGAATAATCAGGAAATGCTTCTTATGTGTCTATTCTATGAGTTGTATAATACAAAACTCCAAATTACCTAATAGCCCCTAACTGTTTTTCACAAGATTTCAACACAGAACCTGTGTCAGGGCAGGAGGCCAAGGCCAGTTTCATTTCTGGGCAAGATTCATCTCTGAGGCACCAGCCACTGTGACACAACAGAATTTGGGGGACACGTAGATCTAATATTTGGGGACTCAAAGCACACTCGAATTAGTACATGGATAAAGCCTGTTACCGGAGTTCTGAAAGATGTCAACTATGCTACACTAGCCAGTGCCCCATGACATGGTAAGAGGCAGGACTCGAATACCAGAACCTCTCTGATGGGAGAATTCTACCTCCATTCCTCCAAATGTAACACAGATACCCATATTTAACAGCCCAAAGATTGCTTTTGAACTTTTGCACATTCTAAAAAGCCTCGTTTTCTTTGTAGGCACTTTATAAATTTATTACACATGACATCCTCCAAATACCATCTTGTGATTTAAATTGTTTGTCTGATAGAAAATAATGGGTGTCAGCAGCTTAGATCATTGTACCTGCTGTGTGACTTTCAAACTCCAAAGGTTTTCTTCCTTTGGAGATTTTTTTTTTTGGCAATTTCATCTCCAAAACCCAATTATACTGGGCTCTTTTCAAGTAGGCCTATAAAAACCCAGATGTTCTTTCAGAAGGGAAGCAGCACTGTTTCCATCTCTTCTGAAGCAGCCACACACCAACATTAAGGAGGGATCAAGATGCAGAGACTCTGCATGACTGTGTTGGTCTAGATTATGGTACTTTTCATAAACTACATAGATTTAAAAAAAAAAAAACCTCACTGAAAAAGCTTCTAGGTCATGATTTCTTCAAAGTCAGACAGCTGCTTCATCTGTTCAATTTGCATAGAATGCCTTCTGAGGAGCTTCTTTTTACTTCTCAAGTCAACTCTCTTTGGTGAACTTGGAGCAACAGGTACCATGGATTTTAAGCCACTAGCAAGTGGAGAGGAAGGTTTGCTGCTCGATCTAATATCCGGGATAGGTGGGTTCAGATTTACATTTAAAGGCGGAAGGAAGCCAGGCCTGGTCTGGGAAATTCGGTCTAGTAGCAGAGTTCCGGAACCCCGTCTTTCTAGAAGATGGGGTGGCCTGTGGCGCGCTGAGCTGGGAGACGTGCAGGGCACAGCATCCAGGGCCTCCCTGGAGCCCTGGAAAAGAGACAAGTGGGAGTTGTTGAGCTTCTTTCGATCTAAGGGTCCTTTGCCTGATTCAAGGGAAATGGAGTTGGGCGGGTCGGCCCCTGGCTGTAAATCTAAATCATAGAGGTCATTTTCTAGCTGTTTGAGGGACACTGCATCTTTGAGAGCAGAGGGGCCTGATAGGCCAATACCACCCTTCTCTTGGTCAATAGGGAGAGTTCCTCTTCTGGCCAGACGTGAATGGGGAGGCTGACTTTTCTCGTAGGCTGCCTTCCACGAGGCCGGTGCCGAAGAGGCTGGAATCTTCAGGACCTGCTCCGTGACCATATGGAAGAGGCTGGGGTCTTTGCCATCAATACTGTTGGTTCTGGAGAGGGGGCCCCTTTTGGGGAAGGACATGTCACTGATGCTCTTGATGACCTCGCTGTCTGCACCTGCGCCATGGGTCTCATCCTGGCGCATAGAGGCGGCCAACACGGAGGGCGCGGTCAGGCCCCAGGGCTCAGATTGGAGCCTCTTCAGTTGAGGCAAACGGGCCCTTTTGAGGTTCCCAGCTTTCCTAGTGGGTGACCCAGGCTCATTAGGAGCCTTGGAGTTGTTGCAACCACCTGGATGCCCTGATTGGAGGCTAAAGAAGTCATCTTCCTTCTCACTGGGTGGAGAGCCCAGGCCTGGAGCCTTCAGTTCAATATCCGAGGGAGATGCATACAGTGGAGGCGACTGTCTGTCTTCCTCTTTGGGTGAAGGAGGGACATTAAGATACTGTTTGGTGGTTTTGGTGCCTGAAGATGATTTATCCGTTGTTATAATAATCACCTCC
Source organism: Balaenoptera acutorostrata (assembly GCF_949987535.1). NCBI lineage: Eukaryota > Metazoa > Chordata > Mammalia > Artiodactyla > Balaenopteridae > Balaenoptera > Balaenoptera acutorostrata. Next base: position 33,145,233 of record NC_080066.1, on the reverse strand, counting down.
TTGCCTTTGGCTTTGCAGGCATCCAGGAGATGTTTCAATGCATCCTGGTCATCGGCATTTATTGCGTAAACCAGAGCTGAAGCCCCTGTGCGATCCTCGAGGCTGGGGTCTGCTCCGTTCTCCAGTAGCAAGGAGACCACTTCTCCCCCAGCTCTTCTGATGCAAGCATGGATGAGGGCGGTCTTGCCAGACTTATCCTGAATATTGGGGTCCGCCCTGTTGTCCAGCAGATACTTCACCATCTTGGACTTGCTGATGCTTTGCTGGTCCACGTGTTTGGTGATACATGCCACCATGAGAGCCGTTTCGCCTTTGTCATTGCTTTCGTTGATGTAAGCACCCCCTTCCAGGAGGAGTCTGGTCAGCCTGAGCCTCCCCAGCCACACGGCCTTTAAAAGTGAGTTTCCATCAGTCCTTAATTCGGTGTCGTCATCCATCATACTGGCTACAGCTTAGAGTCTCTGAGCCACAGTGGCGATCAGACCTAGCAAGGGAAGAAGAGAGAAAAAAGGTCATGTATTCGATAGAGCTGATCTGAGCAGCAAGGCTGTTACAGAGTCTGGATACAGTCATGTCCCAGTTTGATCCCAAGTTACGCCACCTTGCTTGGTTATTTAACTTCTCTGGGTTTATTTCTTCATCTGTAACATGGCAGGGGTGACTGTGGTGATAGTGGCAAGCTACCTGACTTTGTGAAGATTAAATGAGACAGTGTATATAAAACACGTAACCGCACGTAAAGCGGTTGGCATGACGCCTAGGAGAGAGCAAGCAATAAAACGTGCAAGCTCTTACTGCGTTGACTGCATGAGACTTATCACAAAATGCCGTTTAAGAAACTTTGTTTTCTGTCTGTCGGCATCACTAAAGTCTAAGTTTCCATAAGGAAAGGTCTGAGTCTATCTTGTTCACTGTTGTAGCCTCAGCGTTTAGCAATGAGTCACACTTAATAGGTTACCCCATAAATAATGGTTGAATGCAGTGTAGTTCTAGGTGTGTATCAAAAAGAGCAGTAGGAAATACACCAAAATGGTGATAGGATTATGAAGAGTTTCCTTTTCTTCTTTTTGCTGTACTTCCTAAACTAAACATGTATCACCATTGTCGTAGGGGGGAAATACTGTAAAACAAAAGCAATCCAGCTGCCCATTTCCAGGTTGTAGCCCCCACTGTTCAAGCAGATGTCAGAGCTCTCATCCTCCTCATTCAGACTCTCAGAATAGCTCAGATAATGCAATGCTACATCCTCCTCTCTGGTTGAACCGATCTGAGGCAGAGGATGGACAAGGGGATTGCCTTTTTGCTCACGAATGTTAGGAAATAAAGCTCGTTCCGGAGCTCCCCCCCCCCCCCCCCCCCCGCCCCGCTGAGGTCTGTCAAACCTGGGTTTTCTGCTTTGGTTCTCCTCGTGTCAATTACCTAATTCCTGGACTCAGAGCCTCCAAAATGGGTGTTGGTCACGAGGTCGCCCACGAATAAGGAGAAATGGTCTCCCAGAATTAATGCCCTGCCAGCTCTGGGTCCGTCACTGGCCATGCTCTGCCAGCACGGCCCCTCCGTGTGGACTTTTTGTCCCTCAGGCTCCGCTGAGCAGGTGTCACAATGCCTGAGTTTTCCTTCTCTGATGCATGTCATCCTTCCTCTTACCCCACTACCCTGAGCAGTTATTGATCAATTTCTATTCCTCTGTTAAATAGGAAGTCAACAGCTTTTCTTGGCTAAAGTTGAGAGATGGGTATATTGCCTTTTAAAACTTGTAATCCATGAATAGATACTTTGTTTAAAAAAAAAAAAAAAGCCCAAATCACACTTAAGTATATAAAGAAGAAGAGTACCCTTTACATGCCCCCTGCCCACCTTGAAGCCACTCATCTCTTCAGAATTAACTGTGGTTAACAATCTAGGTTGTATCTTTCTGCTTCAGATCTTTTTCTGCTTCTTCCAAATGCATTATTCTAATAACGCCATCTCAGTCTGATCTTGTTGCAATTGTTTGTGTGTTCCTATGAGATTTTCTGTAAAATCCCTACCATCCAAAGACACTGTATATTATTAAATGTATTCACAAGAAGTTTGTTTCTGTCTCTTCAACTCTGTGCTTCTTTCTTCAACCTCCTACTGAGTCCTTCTTCCTCTTTCCCTCTCTCTCTCTGTCCCCGCCTGCGCCCCCCAGATGTGGCCATTCTTTCTCTTCTGTTTCTGTCATTTTAACTCTTCTGTGGTCATATGATCATTTTATTACAGTTCTATGTGTCGATAAGCTTGTTAGTCCCCAAACTCTGGACATCTAAAGCAGAATTTTCAAGGGCTAAATAAAGAAAAGGCAATGTGCAGTGAAAACATGCTGTTTTCCATTCCATCCAAGGGGCCCTTCACCTCCTGGCCACACCTCTTCAGCATCTGCCCTGCTACTCCTGTTCTCTTTATACGCCATCTATCTTGAAATCTGGTCATTTCTCAAATGCCCCACTGTTTATTTTTCTTCCTTCTAACCCTGTTCATGTTTCTAACTCTAAGACCTCCCTGCTCTTCTTTAATTATTCATCATCCCTCAAATCTCAGCTCAAATGTTACTTCCTTTTTAATCAAGGGAAAAATCACTCAGGATGGAAGGGAGAAAGTGGAATAAAATGACAACTGACTCATATGCAGACTATATAAAGAACTCCTACAAATCACTTCCTCCAAAAGAGGATACACAAATGGCCAATAAGCACAGAAAAAGGTGCTCAGCCTTGTTAGTAATCAAGGAAAATCAAATTACAGCACAATGAGATACCACTACACCCTCCAGTATGGCTAAAATTAGACCGACAGTACCAAGGATGGAGGAAGATGGGAAGATTCAGGAACATGTTGGTGGGAGCATAAATTGGCTCCACTAAATTAATGCCTACACTCTGACCCAGTAATTCCATGCCTGGGTTTAGGTGTGTGATAGACTGAAAAGCATGGCCACAAAGTCCTGCCATCCCAGTGTGCACACCACTTGCAATGAGGTCTTGCCTCTCCTCCCATGGAGAGGAGGCGTCAGCATGTGATTTGCTTTGACCAATAAAATGCAGCAGAACTAACTTTGTGTGACATTCAAGGCATGGCCCCAGTGAGCCTTGTAGCTTCAAGATTTGCTCTCTTGGAATCCAACTGCCATGTGCAGAAGTCTGGGGTATCCCTAACCAGAAAGGACACAGGGCGCTTCAGCTGACAGCCACAGTGAACATCAGAGTGTGCACGAGGTCAGCCAAAGCCCCAGATGATTGCAACTGTGTGAGGGAACCCAGGTGAGGCCAGCAGAAGTTCCCAGAGGCTGGTCCAAATCGCAGAGATATGAGCAAATAAGTGATTATTGTTTTAAGCCACTCATTTTGGGATGCTTTGTTCTCAGGAATAGATTACTGATAAATATGCATAGCAAAACATGTGCAAAAATGATCCTGGCAGTGAAAACTAGAAACAACCCATCAAGAAGAAAATAAAGAAATTGTAGTATATTCGTATTCATACACTGGAATATTATACATCATCTTTACATTCTCTCTCGCTCTCTCATGTGTGTGCTCTCTCTCTCTCACACACACACACACAAACACACATGCACGCACACAAACTCACACACACAACGTACCAGAAGAAAAAAGTGGATACTGCATCCCCTGGGTTCAACTTTCTCAATTGAAGTATTGATCTGGTTAATCATCTGGGTCCACCTCCTCCCCGTATCTCTGAGCCCCTCGAGGCAGGAAAACTGTCCTTTCTCCCCCATCAGCTGCGTGATAATTCGAAAGTAAGATAAAGGAAAAGATGGAGGAAGGGAGGAAGAGAAAAAGGAAAGGAAGATGGGAAGGAGACGTGGTGGATCATTGGGTCATCTCTCTATGTTGTGTGTGGTGCAAATCACATAGCTCTGGACTACCTCGAAGTCCGGGGAGGGGGTGTGGGGAGTAGGGGAGGCAGGTAGGGAACAAAAGAGAAAAGGAAAGCAGGGAAGAAGATGGAATATCTGGGAGATGCTTCTCGCCCTTCACTTGGAATCAGTGGCCACCTCCTCCCCTGAGCCCAGGCTTGTCCCCAGTCAACACTGCCGTGGCCCCTAAGGAGAGAGCAGGATGGAGGCTCAGCATCCGAGTTGTTCTCTGAGGTCTGGAATGTCTAGCCCATCTATAGAGATAACATTCTCTGTCCACAGTGAGCTAGTTTTCGGGTTGTCTCTAACCATTTTTTCACTGTGGGCCTCCCCACTGAAATTCCTTAAATGACGAAAATGCAGGAGCTCCGTGTGAGGACAGAATCAGACCCTTCCCTCATTCTTGTAGCCCAGATCAAATGTGCTGCCTTAACATTAACTGTTGGTGTGCTGCATTTGCCTTACACTTTTCATGTCAAGAAAACTGGGTTGAAAAGATTGCAGTTCACACAGATGTAGAGAATGGACCTATGGATACTGGGGGCGGAGGAAAGGAGGGGTGGGATGAGTTGGGAGATTGGGATTGACATATATACACTACTGTGTATAAAATAGATTAACTAATGAGAACCTACTGGATAGCACAGGGGACTCTACTCAGTGCCTTGTGGTGACCTAAATGGGAAGGAAATCCAAAAAAGAGAGGATATATGTATACTTATAACTGATTCACTTTGCTGTATAGCAGAAACTAATACAACATTGTAAAGCAACTATACTCCAATAAAAATTAATTAAAAAAAATAAAAATAAAAGATTGAAGTTCACAGTTAGTTGACAAGAGCCTTGCAAATTACGCCAGACTCGCTTTTTGTATCATCCCAGATTCACATAGCCCTGTCTGCTTACCCCCTCTGTGGGTTGGCCGCTCACCTTGCTCTCTTGCCTGAGTGGCCTTAGCAAGTTCTATACCTTGGTCTTAGAGTCAGGACACTGCTGCTGCTGTCACTGCTACAGATGGCTGAGCCCCACACCTGGTTTCAACTGATCAGGAGAAACTGACTATTGGAGAAAGTGTTTCTCCAACAGCTGCCTGGAGAGACAGAATTACTCAGCTCAGAAGTGTGGGGGGATTAGCCCTTTGTAGAGCAAAATATTGACCAGTGGGAGATGGGAAGTAGATGTCAGGAAAACGCTTTTCCCTTTCGTCTCCTAATAGCCTGGTTTGGGTGAGTTTAAAAGATTTGGGTGGGATGCAATGGATTATACAACTTCCGCAAGACTGAGCAATCAGTGCACTTGTCTTCAAGCCGTGAGTCGCTCAATAACGTAGCCCTTGTATTTGCTCTTCCTCTTGCCTGGCCTCGTATTCCATTTCCCCTTATTCCTACTTCTCAAGGGTTTTGTTTTTTATATTTTATTTTTTAATTTTTATTGGCGTATAGTTGATTTACAATGTTGTGTTAGTTTCAGGTGTACAGCAAAGTGAATCAGTTATACATATACATATACCCACTATTTTTTTAGATTCTTTTCCCATATAGATCATTACAGAGTATTGAGTAGAGTTCCCTGTGCTATACAGTAGATTCTTTTTTTTTTTAATTGGAGTATAGTTGCTTTACAATGTTGTGTTAGTTTCTGCCGTGCAGCAAAGTGAATCAGCTATATGTATACATTTATCCCCTCTTTTTTGGATGTCCTTCCCATTTAGGTCACCGCAGAGCATTGAGTAGAGTCCCCTGTGCTATGCAGCAGGTTCTCATTAGACTTCCCAAGGTTTATAACCCAATGAAGTGTTAATACGTATGTTTTTGCCCCAGGCTGATACCAGCTGCCTTCTTTGAAGCATCAAATGGCCCTATCAAATTTCCTCTCCCCCCCGCCCCATTTAACAAACGAAGAAACTGAAGCCAAGAGTGAAGGATTGGCTTGCCCTGGGTCATTCAGAGATCAGTGAGTCGGTGACTCTTCTGAGATGTCCTGCCAGCCCACACTGACCCTTCTCTCTGTCATCTATCTCCCCGCACAGTGTTCAGCTTTTGGTAGGTGACTTTGTACTCTCTGACCTGCCCCATGTGCTTGACTGACTTGACCTTGGGTAGAATTTGACATTGAGACTGAGAAACACCAGTTATCTTGGGTTGTTTTATAGGAACTGAAGCGTTAGGGACTCTGGAGATAAGGCTGCTGTGGTCGGGTAGCCACATGCACAGAGAAGCAGAAAGGCTGAAGTGCACAGTGAGAAGAATGAAGTAAACACAGTGAGAAGCTGATATGAGAGGTGGAGAGAATCCCCTCTCTCTTCAGCAGTTCAGCTCCCTCTGGGGTCTGTGAACACTCTAGAAGCCATGTTTCTGTTTAGCATAGCTTGAGTTAATTTTTATTATTTATAAAAAGGTAAACCTTCACTAAAACACTGGCATTACTTGCTGCCTCATTCATTCATATATTCACCATCAAACACTCAACATGTCTACTCCACATTAGGTGTTGAAGAAATCTGTAGAATTCTATAGAATTCTAAAGAAATCTATAGAATTCAGGATTGGAAGGGTGAGACGGGAGGCTGGAGGAGCCTCTGAGAGATGACGAGGTTCAGAAGCACCAAAATGAGGAAGTTACGGAAGAATCAAGCTGGAGAGATGTTCGAAAGCTAGAATTGAATAGTGACCCATCGAATGTGGGAGTCGACCAAGACCAAATTTACTTTTTTTTTGGGCTGCGTTGGGTCTTCGTTGTTGCACACAGGCTTTCTCTAGTTGCGGCGAGCAAGGGCTACTCTTCATTGCAGTGCGCAGGCTTCTCATTGTGGTGGCTTCTCTTGTGGTGGAGCACGGGCTCTAGGCACGTAGGCTTCAGTAGTTGTGGCACGCGGGCTCAGTAGTTGTGGCACACAGGCTTAGTTGCTCCGCGGCATGTGGGATCTTCCCAGACCAGGGCTCGAACCCGTGTCCCCTGCATTGGCAGGTGGATTCTTAACCACTGCGCCACCAGGGAAGTCCCCTAATTTACTTTAACTTGGGAATTTATCTCCTACTGTGCATCACAGAGAATGAATGTTAAAAACACCTAATGCTGGAAACAGCAGATGCCTTTCAGGCTTTCTAAGCTTGTTGGAAGAAAAGGAAGCAGTCCTGACTGAAAAGAGCTGGTACATGCCCAGAATTTTGAAATCCCATCCCCTTTGGCTGCTCTAGGCACCACGTTTTTATCTTTAAAAATTAGCAACCCCAAAGTGGTGAGGGGTTTCTTCAAGTGTTTCAGAAGAGGAGTAAACTGAGAAGTGAGCAAAGTTTGGCTGGTTCCTCCCTCTCATGCTCCCTTCCCGCCCCCACCCCCCAGCCCCACCATCCTTTTCAGTTTTCAGGGCTGTTTTCTGTTTAATTCATCTCCACTATAACGGTGACTGACATAATTTCTGAAGGCACAGGGACTGGAAAAGAAATGCTGAAAACCAAAACATCACTAACACCAAAAAAAAAAAAAATTGTTTTGATGGAGGGGATGAATGGGTGGAATTATTTGCCTTTTTTGTCCAGAAACCTTTGAATTATTTCATTATCCACAAAATTATGTAAGTCTTACGCTTTTGAAGCTGAGAGGAGCCATCTTGTTCAATCTTTCCCAGTTTATAAGTGGGAAGTTTAAAGACAGAGATTGAGTCTTTAATCTCACTGAATCTAGGCTCTTTCTCTCCCATGTCTTCCCAGACCTTTAGCCTGATTAGTGTAGAACAAGGCTGCATAATACTGGGCTGAGGGGCTAAATGTGGTGCACAGTTATGTATTGCTCCACTGGAACAGTGCTTTAACTTTTTTTTTAATTTGAATGTTTTAAGATGGATTATGCATTGTCCAGTTTGACAAAGACCCTGCCATTCTCTGTAGTCTTACAAACTGGCCCAGTTCACACATTCAAGTTACTTACCTAGCCTCTGTAGGTATGTGGGTTTATGACATGAGGCATAAAAAGTAACATACATGAACTTACAAGTCATGATGTTGTGTTTTTGTTCTTCCCATCACTTCCTAGTTTCTTACCTCTACAGGTTTGTTAGGAGGCTCCAACGAGCTGATGGATGCAGAAGCCCTTTTTATAAACTTTAAAGTATGATGTGCTTGTGTGAACCATTATAAATAGCTAACCCTTCATTACTTCAGTGCAGATAAAATACCATTTGCTTTATCTCCACTTTCTTGAGTCTCACTGGCATCAGATTTCCAGTTAAACTTCCCTTGTTTGGCACAGCAGTAAATCTTTCAGAGGGTTGAGGCACTGCATTGGTTTCAAGACTACTCATATTAGAGCTAGTAGAAAAATTATGCCAAAGAGGAGCAACAGACTCCTACAAATGTCTGCAAAGTTTCTCATGTCCCTGCGTAAGGGACTGGATATACACTTTATTGTACTTTGTGACCCAAAGCAAGTTTCTAGGACTTTATAATATGCATATTTTATATTCATCTCATTTCTGGCTACAGCCTTCATCTTGTTTCTCCTCTATTTTCTTGACTGCTTCTAATATATATAAACCTGGCATCTTGTGGATCTTTATAAATTGTTTTAAATTCTTTGTGGAACAAAATAGAATATAATCAATGAACGTTTATTAGATTGATCCATATGACGTTACTGTTTCTGTAGGTAAAAAATGGTCAAACCATCATCAGTTTCACATGGTCCAACCTGATATTTACAGTGCTTATCTAAATATATTTTAGTGCTGTAATTGCTCCATAATCCAAGCTCTGGAGGATGCACCAGTCATGGTGGAAGGATGACAGGATAGAGGAGCAGGAGACCTGGATTCTAACCTCAGCTCTGCTACTAGGTAGCTGAGTAATTGAGGGCAAGCATCGTCTTGCCAAATGAATAGAACTCCAGTTCTGCCTTACAAGATTGTTATAAGGATCAAAGGGCAGGCTATATGTGAACACTATCATCTACAAAGTCCTCTAAAAAGCCAAGGGGTTATTATGTTGAATTAAGCTCATCTAGAATCCTACCTCTAAGCCCTCCCAGCACCCTGCAGAGTGCCACTAATGTCATTACCAGTCCTCTTTCTCTTCCAATCACCTGCTGCCTCCTTCCTTGCCTCCACCACCCAACCACAATTCAGTTTGCTGAGTCTTTCCACGTTCATGATCTCTTTGACCACCCTCCCCTCACACTTCTGCAAGGGAAGCTTTGTTATCCTAATTTTACAGATACAAAGTCTGAAGTTCAGACATGTTAAGTAATTTTGCCCAAGAGCACACGTTTGTAAGTGGTACAGCTTTTATTCAAACTCTGTTCCTCTGAGCCCAAGTTCAGAGCTCTTTCACAGTGAGAATTCTGCTCAGACACATCTCCTGACTACTGCAGCCGGGAGTGGAGTTTAAGAACACAGCTCTACCATTGGGTGGTTGTATAAACTGGGCCAAGTTACTCAGCCTCTCTTGCCTCAGTTTTCTCATCTGTAAAATGGGGATAATCACAGACACATTTGTAGTGTGCTATAACAATAAAATAACTCATGTAGAGCTCCTAGCACAGGGCCTTGGCACATGGAAAACGCTCAATAAATGTTAAAATTTGAATAAGTTTGGGTACACCTTTCCAAATCCAGGAGGCCACCCTGTTCAGCTGTAGTATTTGCGGAAGCTTGGGGGCTATCTTTATACTCCGCCTCTTCCTTCTGCAGTCACGGGAAGCAGTTAGAAGCGGATCAGAAATTGAGTTCCACGTTTGCTCTTGCGATTCGAAAATCCTTTCTCCCAGCTCTAGGGGCGGCGTTAGGTAGTCACCCCCGGAGGCGAGCCGCGGTGGCCTGGGGCGAAGGAGACAGGATGCCCTGTGCTCACCGGGCGCCGCGCGCAGCCCTTTTGGGCTCTGTCCGAGGTGCTGAACGCCGCGGGCTCCGGGCGCGCGGGCAGTGCGTGAGGGCGTCCACTGTCGCCGGTGTCTGTGAGCATCTTCGTGGAGAAGGCAGAGCACGGGGGTCAGGTGAAACCAGGACGGTAAGTGTTTCTCCCATCATTTCTCTAAAATGCTTAGATTCATACTCTTTACCATTTCTTGCACATTTTCAGGCTCATAACCTCTCACCTCCCGTTCATCATAGGTTTCTGCAATAATGTGGACTTTGCTCCCCCTTCAGTCCCTGCAGAAATTCAGGCGCCTGTCTCCAGCCCCGATCCACAACCATTTCCTACAAAAATTCATCCCCCTATGCATCTCATCCCGCGCGTCAATGCAAAAATTAAAAAAAAATTTTTTTTAAACCATCTTTCACTCCTATCTCCCACAATTTCCTGTGATAAAAGCGGACTCTCTCCTACCAACCTCCCACTCATGCCTGTGGCTAAACTGTGCAGACTTACTTCTTAGGAGCTGAAGGTCCCGCCCAGGTGACCAGTGGAGACCCCGGGAGTGCGCTTACCTGGTGGGGACGCTCACCAAGCGAGGCCACCTGGGTCCAGGTCACGGGTCGTGTCATTACTCCAAATGCAAAGTCAGAGGGCGCCCCGCACCCCTGCCTGAGGCTGTGGGTTGGCTTGCCAGGCTGAACCAGCGCCGGGAGCTGGGGTTACCTGGGGCCTCGCGGGTCCTGTTGGAGTGACTTGCCCAGAACTTCTTTAAGGTTTATAAATAAAACTTCTGCGTCAGTTCCTTCAAACCACTCCTGTTCCTCCAAGTTGCAGTGGGAACAAGGGAGTTTTTTTTAAAGAGAAAGAAAGAAGCATGAAAGAAAGATAAGAATTGTCCCCCGTTGTGGTTTGCAATCTCCTGCGCAACCCCGGCCCTCCAGCTCTTTCTTCGGCTCTACTGGCTGCCGAGGCTCTGCTGCCCGCTGGCGCCGGAGAGCATCTCTCCAGCCGCGACGCGAGCGGTTTGTGTGGGTGTGTGTGCTGGGGAGGAAGGAGGAAGGAGGGGGCAGCGGGGGTGGGGATGTGCCTACCTGCAGCTGCGGGCAGAGGCGCCGGCCACCCCGCCCCCTCATCTCCAGCTCTTGAGGGATTAGACTCGCTTAACAACTTAACCTGAGCCTCTAGGAGCCCCAGAGGGTGGGTGCAGATGGGACACGGCGACCCTTGGATCAGGCGAAGTGAGGGGACGCTCCCAAAGTCTGACACTGCAGATCCCAGACCAGGGTAGGGATTTGAACTCCTGTCTCCTTTGCTCTTTCCGCGGCTCTGCCTTCCTTCATAAAACGCCCTCGGATCTCAGGATGTCTGTCCACAGTGTGGGAAGGAGAGGGAGAGAAGAGGGGGCGAGTGAGACTGTAAGACCTGCGAGGAATCTGATTATCGCAGACAAACCATTGGATTCCATTCCAACTCCATCCTTTAGCCCACCTCCTGCTTGTTCCTAGGACTTCCCAGGGAGCCATTCACCAACAATATTTGCTTCCTTTCTAACAGAAGTAATTCGTGGCTTGTATAGGATTCAAAGCACGCGGCATTATATTTAGAAAGCAGCTGCCCCCCCTCCGCCCAGCTGGTCACCTCCTTCTACTATTAGTACCATTCCCCCCGAGGTAACCTGCATTTTCAAACCACAAACCCACTGATATATATTATCTATCTATATCTATATCTACATCTGTCTATCTATACACACACACAAAGTTCTATTTTTCCTTTACAAAAAAGGTCCTACTTCTTGAGTCAATTTTAGTCATTTACATTTTCCTAGAAAATTGTCCATCTCACTTACAATTTCAAGTTCACAGGCACAAAGTTTCAACTAGTATTACCTTATAGTGTTTGCTTTTCTCTGAAATTATACCCTCTTTTCATTCTTAATATTGTTGATTTGTATTTTCTCCCTCCCCATGCCAATTTTTTTTTTACCAAACTTGCCAGAGGGTTATCGATTTTATCGATCTTAAAAATATAAATATTGTTCTGTAATTTGCCTTTGTCACTTAATGTTTCCATAGTGTTACCTACGGAAATGTTTTCATGTGGCACCCATTATTTGTTAAGTACTGAATAATACTGGGAGGGTCTTTCTCTGTAAAGCAGTTACAAGGTTTTGTGTACTCAGATCTGTAAGTCTTATCTTTCATGGCTTCTAGATTTCCTACCTTGCTTAAGGAGACCCAGAATCACAAGAATAATTGCTTAAATGTTCTAGTAACTTAGAACTTTTTTGTTATTGTTGTTGATGATGATATTGTTGGTTAGATTGTAAATTCATCTGGAAATTAGATTTATGCATAAGGTAGGGCAAGGATTTGATGAAGGCGAGAAGCCAGCTGTCCCAACACCAAATCTGAATAGTCCATCCTCCTCTTACAGATTCAAGATGCCACCCTTAATTATACCACATATATATTCCCCCAACAAACTTTATGTGGTCAGTGTATGTTCTTTTATTAAAATACACTGTTGGGGCTTCCCTGGTGGCGCAGTGGTTGAGAATCTGCCTGCCAATGCAGGGCACACGGGTTCGAGTCCTGGTCTGGGAAGATCCCACATGCCGCGGAGCAACTGGTCCCGTGAGCCACAATTACTGAGCCTGCGCGTCTGAAGCCTGTGCTCCGCAGCAAGAGAGGCCGCGATAGTGAGAGGCCCGCACATCGCGATGAAGAGTGGCCCCCACTTGCCACAACTAGAGAAAGCCCTCGCCCAGAAACGAAGACCCAACACAGCCATAAATAAAATAAATAAATAAAATTTGAAAAAAAGAAAATGCTCCCTATTAAAAAAAAAAAAAAAAGTTTAAAATACACTGTTGGACTGGAATTATTTGTTTATCTTAGGGCTTTTAGGGGGCATCTATATTAATAAATAAAATTATTTTTTTCCATTTTAGGGGATGGTGAGGTTCTCATTCAAATTTGATACAAGGTTATGCTAACTTCCTAGGATGATTTTGAAAGCATCCTGGTTTTTTCCTACACACTGGTATTTTTAAATTATCAAGATATCTGTCTGCTCATTGATGATTTAAAGAATGCATCTACAAAACAATCTGGACTTGATGGATTTTAGAAGGCTAGATCTTTAATTATCCTTTCCAAAGTTATTGGTAAGTAAGGGAGTATTCATTTTCTGATTCTTCTTGAGTCAATTTTGGGTCATTTATATTTGCTTAGAAAAGAAGTCCATCTCATTTACATTTTCAAATTTATTGGCATAAAGTTACAAATAGAACTCCTTTATAATTTTTCATCTCCTCTGAATCTGTTCTTATATCCCCTTTTTCATTCCTGATATTTCATTCCTGCTTTCCCCCTGTTATTTTTGGTGTTTATAGCTAATGTTATTTTGCTGTGGTCAAATTATATGATCTACATAATTTCCACTCTGTGGCCTATGAAATGACCAATTAAAAATACTCAAAGAGCATTTTACCCTCATACTCAAGGAAGAAAAAAATGTACTTTCTGTGTTTTTGGATACAAACAACACAAATCCACCTGTAAAGTTAATTGCACATTATTACTCGCTATATCTTTATTTTGTACTGCAAGGCAGTAAAGCATGTTGGTTAAGAGCGCAGGCTCTGAAGTCAGACTACCTGGATTTAAATGCTCACTCAGCCACCTACCTGCCATGGGATCCCTGGTGAACCACTAAACCACTCTGTACCTCAGTTTTCACCTCCGTAAAACTGAGTTCATAATAGTATCTACTTCATAGGATGGGACCAGAGGCAGCTGAGTTAATACATGTTCAGTGTTTAGTGCAGTGCCTGGTAGGGAGTAAGCACTATATATGTCTTAGCTGTGTTTGTCTACCTGATCTATTAATGTTTAAATTAAACTGTTAAAGTCTCCCAGGATGCTTGAATTCATTCATTCAGGAAAAATGTATTGAGTTGAGGCTATATGATGTGACCTGCTGTCCTTTGCATGCTGGAGAGTCAGCTGTGAACAGGAAAGACAAGTTTTCTCCCTTTGTGGAGGAACCTTCTAAAGATTGAGATTTGTCAGCATCTGTGTGTGTGTGTGTGTATGTGTGTGTGGTGTGTATCAGGGCTCTGCCATCCATTTCATACAAGACAATATGAGACAAAGGCCTTTTGCAACCTATTCCAAGTCTGCCTTCTGGTGGTATCTCAGCCACATCCCCAGAGATGCACCGTATATGCTAGACTCACATGATTAATAACAATACAGTAAGTCCCCTACATACAAACGAGCTCCATTCCGAGAGCACGTTCGTAAGTCCAGTTTGTTCATAAGTACAACAAAGTTAGCCTAGGTACCCAACTAACACAATCAGCTATATACCGCTGCTTTTATTTTTGCTTCTGGACATCCACTGTACTCTATACAGCACTATACAGTAAAGTATGCAAAAGCACAACCACTTGTAGAGGATGCACGCACATGACAATGTACTCCAGACTCATGAATTAACTTACGTGATTGGACATGAGAACGCACGTTCACATCTTTTAAAGTTCGCAACTTGAAGGTTCGTATGTAGGGGACTTACTGTAATAATTATTTTTTAAAATAATAATTGCTGGGACTTCCCTGGTGGTGCAGTGGTTAAGAATCCGCCTGCCAATGCAGGGGACACGGGTTCGAGCCCTGGTCCAGGAAGATTCCACATGGCACGGAGCAACTAAGCCTGTGTGCCACAACTACTGAGCCTGCGAGCCTAGAGCCCATGCTCCGCAACAAGAGAAAGCCCGTGTGCAGCAACGAAGACCCAACACAGCCAAATAAATAAATTTATTAAATAACAATTGCTAATAGTAGCAATAAATGTTTTTGAATGCTTAATATTGTCAATGCCCTCTAATCAAAGACCTCCAGGAACACACCTGTAGTTGAACAAGTTGGATTTATTACCTGTTGCAGCAAGGGCGAAAGCACACCATGGAAAAGCATGGAGCATCTCAGTAAGAAGGTGTTAGAAAGAATGTGTTATAGAATTTGGGCTTTGGTTGGGAGATTTGGGGAGAGTTCCCTCCACTCTTAACAGAAGAGAATCACATTAGATGGTATTCTGACACCACAAAGAAAATTATAAAGTGATCTTTGGTGCCTTAGTTCCCTGTGCACTCTGGGTTTGTTGTTGTTGTTTGTTTTTTATTGATATAATTGACATATAGCATTATGTTAATTTCAAGTATAACATAATGATTCGATACTTGTGAAATAAATGTCTGGTTAACATCGTCACCATACATAGTTACAAGATTTTCTGTGTATGTGGTGAAAACTTTTGAGATTGACTGTCTCAGCAACTTTCAAATATACAATACAGTGTTATTAACTATAGTCCCCGTGCTGTACATTACATCTCCATGACTTATTTATGTTATAGCTGGGAGTTTGTAGTTTTTAACCCCCTTCTCCCATTTCACCCACCCCCCCCATGCCCTCCCCACTTCTGGTAACCACCAATCTGGTCTCTGTATCCATGAGTATGCCCTCTCTTTTTGTTTTTGTGTTTTTTAATTTATTTATATTTTATTTATTTATTTTTGGCTGCGTTGGTGAGCGCGGGCTTTCTCTAGTTGCAGCGAGCAGGGGCTACTGTTCATTGCGGTGCTCAAGCTTCTCATTGAGGTGGCTTCTTTTGTTGCGGAGCACGGGTTCTAGGCACGCAGGCTTCAGTAGTTGTGGCTCACGGGCTCTGGAGCACAGGCTCAGTAGTTGTGGCGCGTGGGCTTAGTTGCTCCACGGCATATGGGATCTTCTCGGAGCATGGCTCGAACCCGTGTCCCCTGCATTGGCAGGCGGATTCTTGACCCCTGCGCCACTCGGGAAGTCCCTGCCCCCTGTTTTTAAGCCAAGGAAGTATAGTGTTTACTTCCCATTCTTGAGCAGTTTCCCTGCATAGAGTATCTGTTCAATCAGTCATTGTCCACAGGGAAGAGAATGACAGACTCAGATGAGCACTGAGCTCTTTCGCTGGAGCTGTTAGCAAGGAGCCTTAAGAATCATTTGATTCCTTGTCACTACACAGTTTGGGAGGCTGAGTTCTAGAATGATGAGGTGCTTTCCCAAGATCACACAGCAAATCAATACCAGGACTGCCAGGTCTTGGGAGACCAGCATTGCCGGGATTGGATGTGTTCCAGACTATTATAAAATTTTAAATAACTTTTACTGGGTTGTTATTACAAATGTGTTACAGGTATATTCTAGAAAATACAGATAAAATACAGAATTATTCTTCTAGTCCTTTTTTTCCACCTCTTAATTTTTTTAAAAAAATAGTTTCTTTCAAGCGTTTTTATGGCACATTTAAATCAGTTAGAAATGCTTTTTGCTGCAAGTAACAGAAAGCTCCATCTAAACAGAGGGACTTGTTTTCTTACATAACAAAATGTCTGAAGGTGGGCAGTTGCTACTGATGGTTCAGAGGCTCAAAACTTTCAGGACCAGCAGTGATGCTGGTGGCCTTTCCCTTAATTGTGCTAGAAGGCCGCTGACTGTGGCTCCAGCCATAACATCCACATTCCAGACAGGAAAACTGCCAAGAGTAGAGCCAGACACATCCGTCCCTTTTATCCGACGAGCACACCTTCCCCAGTACATCTCACAGCCGACTTCTCCTTGAATCTTTGTTAGAAATCAGTCATAGATGATTGACATCATGTCTATCATCATAGATGATAGACATGCCCAAGAGATGTTGGGGAAACAGAAAGCAAGATTGCTATGGTTGGCTTAGACCAAGAAATGATGCCTTTCTTTGGTATGGTCTAATGCCACCCCAATGAAAATAGAATTCTGTTAGCAAGAAAATAAATAGGAAATGGATAATGTGATCATAACAGTGTTTGTTATTGAAAACTTGGAAAATGCAGATGAGCAATAAAAAGAGGCTATATACAATATTTATAATATGTAATATAAGTATAGTTTTACAAAGCTAGAATTAAACAGAGTATACTCTATTTATACGGCATCCTTTTCTTCCTCAAAACATCAGCTATAAAGCTATCAATTTAAATTATATATTTTTTCACTCTGAGAACTTATTTCCACATAATTTCATGCTGTTCTTCTACTTCATTTGTTAATGGCTATATTTTGATGTATGCATGAACCATAATTTCTTTACTCAATTCTGCTAAAGATGTGATGGTTTCACGTAGTTTCTCTTTATTGTAAATAACGTTGCACTGAAGATCTTTTAGTTAATCTTTTTCAGATTTCAGAATTATTTCCTTAGAGCAAAATATTTGAGATTTTAGACAAAAAGGTATGCAAAATTTTAATACTTTTGATACAGATTGCAAATGTGTCCTCCAGAAAGATTGTACCAATTTTCATTACCCCTTGCTCATTTTTTTTAAAATTTATTTATTTATTTATTTATTTTTGGCTGTGTTGGGTCTTCGTTTCTGTGCGAGGGCTTTCTCTAGTTGCGGCAAGTGGGGGCCACTCTTCATCGCGGTGCACGGGCCTCTCACTATCGCGGCCTCTCTTGTTGGAGAGCACAGGCTCCAGACGCGCAGGCTCAGTAGTTGTGGCACACGGGCTTAGTTGCTCCGCGGCATGTGGGATCTTCCCAGACCAGGGCTCGAACCCGTGTCCCCTGCCCTGGCAGGCAGATTCTCAACCACTGCGCCACCAGGGAAGGCCCCCTAGCTCATTTTTAAATGCATCATCAACCACACTGGAGCTCATTTTTGTTTTTTAAGTTTGAATATGAGTCACAGTTAATTTTATTTGACCTGCATAGCATTTTGGAATTTTTCAATTAGTTGTCAACATTTAAAAATGGGAAGAGTTCTTATTAAACTTCAGATTCTACTTTTTCTAAAAAAATTTGGAAAATCTGACACTGGGTTTGCTTCCTCACTTGGCAGAAACGTCTTGGAGGTGAGTAGTGGACGCCTCTTTAGAAAGGATGTGTCCTCTCTGTTCACCATAGTCCCTGGTCAGCCCACTTCACTCACTCTGAGACTTCCCACTCCCGCAGACGCCTGAGTCTTCACGTCCTGGACTAGGTAATCTTCCTGGCCCCTGATGGTTCAAGTTCACTTATTCCCTTAACTCTGTCCAGTGGAGGTTGTCACATCTATCGGGCTTTTCCCCACAGCTATATTTTCTCTTTCCAAGATTTTGAATCAGTCTTTCTAGTATGCATCTGTTCTTTTTTGTATCATTTTTTTAAATTAAAATTTTAATTTTGAGGTAATTGTAGATTCACATGCAGTCATAAGAAAGAACACACAGAGATCCTGGGTGCCCTTCTGGACGTAATTATTAAAGAAATGTGCCAATAGGATCATTTAAAATTGTATCAGGTCATTGTTTTAATTTGTATTTTTTTATTACTAGTCAAGTTGATTTTTTTTAATGCTTATTGCCTATCTTTCTGTAAAATTACTCATTATATCTTCTAATCATTTTTCTGTTGGTGTTGGTGATTCACAGTTGATTAGAAAATAAACATAAAGTCAATAAAATTGTTCATAATTTCCCTATCCACAGATAATCTCTACTATTCATATGGGTTATATATTTGTTTCTCTCTCTCCCTCTTGCATCTCCCATCTATCCAACTATTTATCATTCAATCTATCTATCCACCTACCTAGCTTGTGATTATTTCATTAAAGTTTGAACAGCATTGAATTTCAGCAGTGGTTCTCATGCAGGCTGTCCATTAGAATTTACCTGGAGTATTAAAAAAAAAAAAAAGTATCCATACCTGGGTCCCACCCTCAGAAGTTGTTTACTTGAATGGAGGAGAACACAAGCATGAATGGTTTTAAAAGATCTCCAGATGATGTTAATGTGGAAGCAGGACTAAGGCTCTCAGATATACCATTCCTCCAAGACTCCCTAACTCTTTCTGAGAAGCAGGGGTGAAAGTGCGCCTGGAGGAGGCACAATGACAATGGTCTGGGTGGCTGGAACCCATCCCTGGCAAGTTGCCTGAAAACCAAATCCCAAAACCTGAATGCATCCACAATTCCCAACTGCCCATTTCCTCCCAACAGAAGGAGTCATTGCCTCCTTGGAACTTTAGTTATTATCCTATCCCTTTGGGAAGATGAAAGCTGTGGAAAAACCAACAGAGGCAACAAGCTCCCAACATTTGTTTCATGCCAAGTTTATGCTGTCATCTCTGCTCCGGTTCTTTAGCTTCACTCTAAAGAGATGGTATTGAATGTATCAGAAAGTAATGTCACAACATAAATGCTGCAGTGTTATGATCACCGTCTTCCTTCCCACCCTGTTCTAAAGGCTCCTACGGAAATTGTTTTTATCTTTTCAGATTTGAAGTGCATTATAAAAATACTCAGCAAATATTTCAGCAAAAATAAATGTCCCTAAATAGCCACTCTATCCAGTATAAGTCATGATCACCAGTGTTCCTCTGAAATGCCTAAAATAGAGTCTGTGCTAGCAGTTCCCTCCAAGGAGTGTCCTTGTTTAGCTAACCTAGTTAGAAGCTGTGAGTTTGTGCTTTTGGGTCCTGTGAGAGCCTTGTGTTTTTAAAATAATTTTGTCTGAAAGCCCTTCTCATGTCTCAAAGGAGATTCATGATATGCAAATTTCCAGGAACTGGGAGCATTGAGCTGACCTGTTTGTAGAGGTACAGCTCTTGTCTGCAGAACTCCAGGAAAGAGCTGTATTGTTCGTACCAGGAACAGTATCTGAGTAGAAGACCCTTTGGAGCCCCTCAGCCGTGTTTCCTTTGGGCTGTGTTTCTCCACTGGTGGCGTGGGCAGGTGTGGAGCCCCTTCTCCTGCTCTGACACTTTTGTCAGTCCCTTTAGAGCAACAGATGTGGAGGAAAGTTCCTGCATTTTAATCTGATTCCTGCCATGATTGGGGAGAGAAATGGGCATGGTCTTCTCTCTTGTGGAGAGAACATACTTGTATCAGAGTGGGGAGGGCGTCCTCACGGCTAACCTCAGAAGTCGACTAAGACGGTGGCGATAAAGCCTACTGGTGCCTGTGATGACAGCAGTGACCAACTCATCCCGATTTGCCCGGGACTTTCACAGTTTCAGCACTGGAAAGGCCATTGTCCCAAGAACTCTCTCAGTCCTGGGCAAACCAGAACAACTGGTGACCCTAGGTGGCAGCCCAAAGCCACCACTCTTATGATGTGGAAGAGTAGCCCCTGCTGAGTATCATGATGAAATGTTATAAAATTTAAAATTGAAAAACCAAAGATTTCATGTACAGGAGTCAGATGGGTACAGCTATTAACCAAACCCCCATTTTCAGGAGAGATGAAGGTAGATCGGCTTCAGTTTCCGGTCCAAAGGGCCAGAGCTAAGGCAAGGGACCCCCACCCAAAGCAGCCAGCTACAGAGGGTACCGGGGAGCTGCGGCAAGCACAGAACCGAGCCACCCAGGGTGCGAGTCATGTGAGAGTCAGAGGGAAGAGGGCCCGAGCCATGGTCAGGAGAAGACCCGGGCTGCGGCACGGCAGGCTCACTTTCCTGGTCCAGGAGGCTGCCTAAAATAGGCAGGCAAAGGATAGATGCCTCAGGCAGCTACTGACTGCTACAGAGACTCTTTGAAGGATGAAGGGTAAAGAAAAATGTTAAATCATGTCCTTCTATACTATAAAAGGAATACATTTATAATGGAGGAAAAATGTGAAAAGTACAGGCAAATATAAAGAAGAAAATTAAAATAATACAGAAAGCCACCACCCTGAACAAACCATTTGTAATGTTGCCATATATATATATATATTTTTTTTTTAATTGGAGTATAGTTGCTTTACACTGCTGTGTCAGTTTCTGCTGTACAGCAAAAGTAAATCAGCTATACATATACACATATCCACTCTTTTTTGAATTTCCTTCCCATTTAGGTCACCACAGGGCACCAAGTAGTTCCCTGTGCTATACAGTAGCTATTAAACATAGTAGTGTATATTTGTCAATCCCAATCTCTCAGTTCATCCCACCCCACTCCCTTCCCCCTTGGTATGCATAGGTTTGTTCTCTACGTCTGTGTCTCTATTTCTGCTTTGCAAGTAAGTTCATCTGTACCATTTTTCTAGATTCCACACATATTCATTAACATGCGATATTTGTTTTTCTCTTTTTGACTTACTTCACTCTGTATGATAGTCTCTAGGTCCATCCACAACTCTGCAAATGACACAATTTCGTTCCTTTTTACGATATTGCCATATATTTCTTTCTCACTAAAAAAGCCAAGAATTTATGTGGTCCAGTGCCAGCAAGTAATCAAAAGCCATTGAGATCTTCATCGGAGATTCTTAAAGAAAATCAAAGGGAATCTCATTTATAATCAATAGAAACACTTCTTAAAATTTTCTTTCCCATTTCCAACCTCTTGTCACCTCCCACACCCTGCAGCTTCCCCAAAACTCCTTAGCCCTCACTCTCACCTACCAGCAAAAATCTCTCATAAAGCCCAACATCAAGGGGTTTCTCTTCCCTTTTTCCCTTCCTCACCTTTTTCAAGTTTCTCTTTTTCCTCTCAGAGACTCTGCTTCCATTCCCAATATTAAATTAATTAAACTTGTTTCACTTCTTGCAGTTCATCTTTTCTTTCTGCCCATTTCCCCAATTCTACCTGGAAGAATCTGAGCTAAGCAGATACATTCCTTCCCCCAGAAACTGGAGGAGAAGAAGCCAAGCAATCAATGACAGAATACTCTTTCATGAGCAACAGAAGGAAAAAATATTGCAAAATATGCAAAGGCCCATAATGTAACATCGTTTTTAAAAAATCTTTAAATATTTTAAATATATTTTTCTACAAAGCTCATTATACTATAGGTGCAATTTTATATTGTGCTCTGTAAACTTTACATTAATGAATTCGTTCATTCAGCGAATAGTTTTGTGGGCTTACTGAATAGTTTTGTGGGCTTACTCACAAAGGAAACATCAATGAACAAAATAGGCAAAAATTAAAGCACTCATGAAGCTTAGTCAGTTAGTAAGAGACAGACAACAAATATAAAAGGAAGTTGTACATTATGCTAAAAGGTCATGGATACCCTGTAATTTTTTTAAGTAAAGTGGGTTAGGAGTGCTGGGTAGAGGGCTGGTTCCTTCTCAGTTCAGTGAGGTGATTTATGGACGCAGACTTGAGTGAAGAGAGGGCGTGAAGCATGCAGGTTGCGAGGAGGAGCCCTCCAGGGGGAACAGCACAGCCAGTACAACAGCCCAAAGACTGGATGGTGCTTGGCATTTTCTAGGAATAACAAGAAACTGAGTGTGGCCAGAGTTTGGATGTAGGATGTGAGAGAGCGAAGCCGTTGATAGTTCCGTGATCCTCAGCCTGAACGACTACAAGAAGAGAGTTGCCATTAACTGATGTGAGGCGAATGGCGGATGGAGCAGATTCTGGGCAGAATCTGGAGTGCAGATTTGGACATGTTGCGTTTTAGATGGTTCTTAGCCATCCAAGTGGAAAAATAGGGGATGCTGTTGAGAAAAATATTTCCCCGAGTCTTTAAACATTATTAGAAAATCTAACTTTTAAATAGGTAATGCTTTATTATAAATTTAAAGAACTTAAAAAAGGGTATACAATGAAAACTAAGTTTATTTCCCTTTCCTCCACCTAGCCATCCGTCTCTTCTCCCCAGATACGTCCTCTTTTACAAGTTTTTTCATATATCCTTCCAGAAACCGTCTACACTTTTATAAGTATACGTTTTCTTTTTCTCTCCCATAAAATTTTAGCATGATATGAACACAATTTTCCACCATGCCTTTTTCACTTAACCAGATGTCTTGCAATATTTCCATATCAGCAAGAAAAGAGCATTGTCATTCTTCATAATGACATAATTTTCACAGTTTTCACTTGTATGAATATATGTAACGTATACAATATTATTTTTAACTCCCTTGTTGATAGACATTTAAGCTTTTGTTTCCAATCTTTTGCTGTTACAAGCGGTATTGAAAGACATAATGACCTTTTATATATTTCATTTAAATGTGCAATTATATTTATAAAGTAAATATTTAAGAGTGAAATTATTGCTGAGTCAGAGGGTATGTGCGTTTATATTTAGCTAGATATCACTACATTTCAATACAGCAGAGCATAAGAGGACATGTTTTCCCACACTCTCCCCAACAGTGTGTTATCAAATTCTTTATAATTTTCTGATACAGTAAGTGTGAAAATTTTTTTAAGAAAAATATTATCCCACAGTCATATTGTTTATGGTTTCTGCAGCATACTTTAAAAGGCCTTCCTCTCTCTGAGTCTGCTCTTTTAAAAAAACTGCCCAATTTTTAAAGGTACATTTATAGTTTTTTTTTTCTTTAAATCTTTCACATAGAATTAATTGGGGGGAAGGTGTGAGGTAGGGATCCAGTTTTTCTTTCCAAATGGCTGTCCAGTTGTCCTAATATTTTTTCTCTCTGATCAGAAATGCCACCTATAAGATATAATAAATTCCCACATACTTTGGTGTTTATTTCTGAAACTTTTCTGCTTTTCCATTGTTCTGTCTCTCTCCTATGTTCCACATTAATTTCATTACTCAAACTTTACATTTTGTTTTCATAGTTGGTTGGATGAATTACCCCTCATTACTTATATTTTCTGAAGTTTTGGCTTTGAACAGTGGCAGACTCTTGGCATATTAACGCCTTTCTGACTAGAGAAGGGTTGCCATTTGACTTTCCAACTGGTACTGTAATAGCATGGCTAGCTCACTACACTTCTGTGAGCACTAAATATTTTGGGGTTCTTAAAAGTTCCATTTCATATTTCAAAAGTGGTGAATACTTCATTTTTTCCTGTGTTTATGGTACTCTGGTATTCCTTCTGTGAATCATCAAGTCAGGACTTTTGCCCATTTTTATATTGTATGTCCATCTTTTTCTCAAACTTTTAAAAGATGGTCATATAGTAAGGTTATAAAAGGAAATTTAGAAAGAAAAATATTCTCATATATTCACAACAGTTCTTTTCCCTTTATTTTTTTTTAAAGATTTTTTTCAATGTGAACCATTTTTTTTGTCTTTATTGAATTGGTTACAATACTGCTTCTGTTTTATGTTTTTGGTTTTTTGGCCACGAGGCATGTGGGATCTTAGCTCCCCGACCAGGGATAGAACATGCACCCCCTTCACTGGAAGGCGAAGTCTTAACCACTGTACCACCAGGTAAGTCCCTCTTTTCCCTTTAACACAGGGGTTGGCAAACTGACTCGTGGGCCAAATCCAGCCTGCAACCTGTTTTTGTAAATAAAGTTTTATTAGAACGCAGCCATGCTCATTCATTCACATACTGTCTGTCTATGGCTGCTTTCACACTACAGGGGAAGTACTGAGTGGTTGTGACAGAGACCATCTGGCCTGTAAAGCCTAAAATATTTCCTATCTTGTCCTTTACAGAAAAAGTTTGCCAAGCTTCATTTTAAAGTATTATCTAAAGTTGTATTCGAATGTGGGTGTATTAAAACATTGTAACAATTGTTAAGAATCTATTGAGAATCTATTTCAACCTTTCTCTTTTCATTTCGTCAGGTAGAGTTTTTAATTTGACTATTTAGTATTTGTTTTTATTATTTCCACAGCTGATCAATAATCTATCAAGAAGTAGTATCATTCACAAGTGGTTTAACCATTAATTGCTTATTTGACTACATGCTGCCTTATTCCTCACAGGATTAAGGCAGTTATTATCCTTCTATTGTATAATGATGTTCTCATAAATAGCACCGAAATGAACACCTTCATACATAAGTTTTTCATCTCTTTGAGAGATGTCCGTTGGAAAAAAATATCCAGAAATAGTATTTGAAAAGCAATTGACAGTAATCTGAAAGGTCATCAAAATGATCCTATCCTTTAACTCACTTATCATGTTTCTGGAAATGTTTTCCAGTTCAATAAGGCATGATGAGGCTTTTATTCTAGGAAATAGACATATATGAATGAGTCCAAAGTAGCTGGAGGAACAGAAAGAGGCTCACAGACATAGAGAACAGACTTGTGGTTGCCAAAGCGGTGGGGTATAGGGAGGGATGGACTGGGAGTTTGGGGTTAGTAGATGCAAACTATTACAAATAGCATGGATAAACAACAAGGTCCTACTCTATAGCACAAGGAACTATATCCAATATCCTGGATAAATCATAATGGAAAAGAATATAAAAAAATGTATATATGTGTATAACTGAGTCACTTTGCTGTACAGCAGAAATTAACACAACATTGTAAATCAACTCTACTTCAATAAAAAACAAAAAATACCTGGAGGAGATGGAGGGTAAGAGAAAGGATCTAGTACTCCTAAGGGCTTACCCTATTCTAGGCACTTTGTAAGAAATGTATACGTATCATGCAATTTAATCTTTACAAAGTCATTTGGAGTAGGTATTGCCATACCCACTTTTCACCTAAGAAACCCAAGGATCAGAGAGTTTGACACAACATTGTAAATCAAATATACTTCAATAAAAAAAAAATTTAGGGCTTCCCTGGTGGCGCAGTGGTTAAGAATCCGCCTGCCAATGCAGGGGACGCGGGTTCGATCCCTAGTCCAGGAAGATCCCACATGCGGCGAAGCAACTAAGCCCGTGCGCCACAACTACTGAGCATGCGCTCTAGAGCCCGCGAGCCACAACTACTGAGCCCGCGTGCCTAGAGCCCGTGCTCCACAACAAGAGAAGCCACCGCAGTGAGAAGCCCGCGCACCACAACGAAGAGTAGCCACCGCTCGCCGCAACTAGAAAAAGCCTGCAACGAAGACCCAACGCAACCAAATATAAATAAATAAATAAAATAAAATGAAATTTTAAAAACGTAAAAAAAATTTTTTTAAAAAAGGGATTAGAGGGACTTCTCTGGTGGTGCAGTTGCCTGGTGGCAACTAGAGAAAGCATGCGCACAGCAACAAAGACCCAACACAGCCAAAAATAAATAAATTAATTTAAAAAAAAAAAGGATTAGAGAGTTTGGGAAACTTATCCATGCAAGTGGCAGGCCTGGGATTCAGATCTGCTTTACCTGTCTTCAAAGACCCATGTGCTTTCCACTACCGTCCTTTAAGGTTTGCATGAGTGTCTAAAGAAATATTGAGTGGACCCTTAGCGAATATTTCTGCCTGAATCTGAGTAGGAGCTGAGGAGACAGCAGAAGCAGACAGCGATGGCAGTGTGCTCCATCGGGCACCGTGGCTCAGGTCCACCCTCCCCCTCATCCTCCCTTCCTCCCTGTCTCCCCTTGGAGTTCCCTGAGCATCAGTCTGACTCCTTTCCCCTCCCTGCCCTCACCTCTCTCAGGTTCCTGGAGCGCCTGGGACCCCAAGTCCCTTCTCACTGTCCCCTCGTGCTGCACCCAAGCACCATGCCCGCTACAGGCTCTCCTTCCAGTCCGCCTGATCATCTGGCACCCCAAGGACATGCAACCATGACCTTGGCATGTGGAATCTCCACCGTGTCAACACCCAGGCCATTCAGGTAAAGCAGAGCAAGAATGGGGATGGGGAGAGCATGAGAACTCTGGGTGACACTAAGGCCCTTGCCACTTAACGAATGAGGCTGTCAGTGTGTGTGTGTGTGTGTGTGCACTTTAATGACTGTGAGTTACCGTAGGGGGTGTGCATCTACATGCGTATCGGGGATGCCTTTTTACGAATATTAGTGTGTATAAGCGTATCTGTATTAGCTGTCATGTAGGTGAGAATGAAGCTCTACGGAGTGTCTTTTTTTTTTTTTTTTTTTTTTTTTTTATTTATTTTTGGCTGTGTTGGGTCCTCGTTTCTGTGCTAGGGCTTTCTCCAATTGCGGCAAGCGGGGGCCACTCTTCATCGCGGTGCGCGGGCCTCTCACTATCGCGGCCTCTCTTGTTGCGGAGCACAGGCTCCAGATGCGCAGGCTCAGTAGTTGTGGCTCACGGGCCTAGTTGCTCCGCGGCATGTGGGATCCTCCCAGACCAGGGCTCGAACCCGTGTCCCCTGTATCGGCAGGCAGATTCTCAACCACTGCGCCACCAGGGAAGCCCGGAGTGTCTTTTGTTTCTGAGAATAAAAAAATACTCTGCAAATATATATCTTATTGCGGGGAGGGGTGGGGCTAAGTCTAGGAGCTAAGATTCTTGGGTATGACTGTTTCCCTGGAACAGGACGCCTCAACTTCAGCCTTACTGACGTCTTAGCCCGGGTGTTGTAGGGCTGTCCTGTGCGTTGTAGGATGTGTAGCAGCATCCCTGATCTCTCCCCACTAGATGCCCGTGGCATGCCCACGCTGTGACAACCAATAATGTCTCCAGATTTTGCCAAGCATCCCGTGACACGCAGAATTGCGCCCAGAGAACCACTGTCCTGGACCAGTAGTTCTCGTCGCTGGCTGCACGTTCAACTCGCCTGAGGAGCTTACAAATGCTCAGACTGCACCTCAGGTCACCCAAACCAGGATCCCTGGGAGCTGGGGCCTGAGCAGCAGGAATTTTAGAAGCTCCGTGGGAGTTCTCTAATATGATTCTAACATGCAGCCTTGGTGGAGGACCCTTGCCTTAATCCAGTGGTCCTCACACTTGAGCATGCATCAGAATCGCCCCGAGGCCTGTCAAAACACAGCCTGCCCTGCCCACCCTCAGAGTTCCCGATGCAGGAGGCATGGACAAGGCCAGAGGACTTGCATTTCTAACAAGTTCCCCGGATGAGAACCACTACCCTAGAAAAGTGACATTCAGACTGTGGTGTACACAGGGACAACCTGGAGAGCTGATTGAAAATGTCCATCTCTGCGCCCAAATATTCTGACTCTGTATATCCTGTGCAGGGCTCAGGAATTAACTTTTTAACCAGCAGTGTCCTAGGTTATTCTGATGCAGGGGTTCTGGAAAACCACTTTGGGAAACTCTGCCACATGTCAGACAGAAGTTCAGTGGCAGTGGGAGGTCCTGGGCTTGGTCAGTGAGGCCTGTTTTCTGGAAGCAGGCTCAGTGAGGATGGGGGTGGGGTGGCTGAAGCTGGGCTAGGAGAACTATCTCAGCAGCAGGAGCACAGGGACCAGGGTTCGTCTCTCACTGATTTCTAAACAGGAGAGAAGGGCAACGGCCCAGGTCAAGAATGCAGCACCCGGCCCAAACCCCTCCTACTGAATTACCATATAACCCAGGAATCCCACTCCTGGGCATATACCCTGAGAAAACCATAATTCAAAAATATACATGCGGCTGAGATTAACCAAGATGGCGGAGTAGAAGGACGTGCTCTCACTCCCTCTTGCGAGAGCACCAGAATCACAACTGGCTGCTGGACAATCATTGACAGGAAGACCCTGGACTTCACCAAGGAGGACACCCCACGTCCAAGGACAGAGGAGAAGCCACAGTGAGACGGTAGGAGGGGCGCAATCAGAGTAAAATCAAATCCCATAACTGCTGGGTGGGTGACTCACAGACTGGCGAACACTTATACCACAGAAGTCCACCCACTGGAGTGAAGGTTCTGAGCCCCACCTCAGGCTTCCCAACCTGGGGGTCCGGCAAAGGGAGGAGGAATTCCTAGAGAATCAGACTTTGAAGTCTAGTGGGAATTGATTGCAGGACTGTGACAGGACTGGGGGAAACAGAGACCCCACTCTTGGAGGGCACACACAAAGTAATGTGTGCATCGGGACCCAGGGGAAGGAGCAGTGACCCTGGGGGAGACTGAACCAGACGTACCTGCTGGTGTTGGGGGGTCTCCTGCAGAGGCGAGTGGTGGCTCTGTTTCACCGTGGGGATAAGGACACTGGCAGCAGAGGTCCTGGGAAGTTCTCCTTGGCGTGAGCCCTCCCAGAGTCTGCCATTAACCCCACCAAAGAGCACGGGTAGGCTCCAGTGTTGGGTTGCCTCAGGCAAAACAACCAACAGGGAGGGAACCCAGCCCCACCCATCAACAGTCAAGTGGATTAAGGTTTTACTGGGCTCTGATCGCCACAGCAACAGGGAGGGAACCCAGCCCCACCCATCAACAGTCAAGTGGATTAAGGTTTTACTGAGCTCTGACCGCCACAGCAACAGTCAGCTCTACCCACCACCAGAGCCTCCCATCAAGCCTCTTAGATAGCCTCAACCACCAGAGGGCAGACAACAGAAGCAAGAAAAACTACAATCCTGCAGCCTGTGGACCAAAAACCACAGTTACAGAAAGACAGAGAAGATGAAAAGGCAGAGGGCTATGTACCAGATGAAGGAACAAGATAAAACCCCAGAAAAACAACTAAATGAAGTGGAGATAGGCAACCTTCCAGAAAAAGAATTCAGAATAATGATAGTGAAGATGATCCAGGACCTCGGAATAAGAATGGAGGCAAAGATTGAGAAGATGCAAGAAATGATTAACAAAGACCTAGAAGAATTAAAGAACAAACAAACAGAGATGACCAATACAATAACTGAAATGAAAACTACACTAGAAGGAATCAATAGCAGAATAACTGAGGCAGAAGAACGGATAAATGACCTGGAAGACAGAATGGTGGAATTCACTGCTGCGGAACAGACTAAAGAAAAAAGAATAAAAAGAAATGAAGACAGCCTAAGAGACCTCTGGGACAACATTAAACGCAACAACATTCGCATTATAGGGGTCCCAGAAGGAGAAGAGAGAGAGAAAGGACCAGAGAAAATATTTGAAGAGATTATAATCGAAAACTTCCCTAACATGGGAAAGGAAATAGCCACCCAAGTCCAGGAAGCGCAGAGAGTCCCATACAGAATAAACCCAAGGAGAAACACGCCGAGACACATAGTAATCAAAGTGGCAAAAATTAAAGACAAAGAAAAATTATTGAAAGCAGCAAGGGAAAAACGACAAATAACATACAAGGGAACCCCCATAAGGTTAACAGCTGATTTCTCAGCAGAAACTCTGCAAGCCAGAAGGGAGTGGCATGAAATACTTAAAGTGATGAAAGGGAAGAACCTACAACCAAGATTACTCTACCCAGCAAGGATCTCATTTAGATTTGATGGAGAAATCAAAAGCTTTACAGACAAGCAAAAGCTAAGAGAATTCAGCACCACCAAACCAGCTCTACAACAAATGCTAAAGGAACTTCTCTAAGTGGGAAACACAAGAGAAGAAAAGGACCTACAAAAACAAACCCCAAACAATTAAGAAAATGGTCATAGGAACATACATATCGATAATTACCTTAAACGTGAATGGATTAAATGCCCCAACCAAAAGACATAGACTGGCTGAATGGATACAAAAACAAGACCCATATATATGCTGTCTACAAGAGACCCACTTCAGACCTAGGGACACATACAGACTGAAAGTGAGGGGATGGAAAAAGATATTCCATGCAAATGGAAATCAAAAGAAAGCTGGAGTAGCTATACTCATACCAGATAAAATAGACCTTAAAATAAAGAATGTTACAAGAGACAAGGAAGGACACTACATAATGATCCAGGGATCAATCCAAGAAGAAGATATAACAATTATAAATATATATGCACCCAACATAGGAGCACCTCAATACATAAGGCAACTGCTTACAGCTATAAAAGAGGAAATCGACAGTAACACAATAATAGTGGGGGACTTTAACACCTCACTTACACCAATGGACAGATCATCCAAAATGAAAATAAATAAGGAAACAGAAGCTTTAAATGACACAATAGACCAGATAGATTTAATTGATATATATAGGACATTCCATCCAAAAACGGCAGATTACACGTTCTTCTCAAGTGCACACGGAACATTCTCCAGGATAGATCACATCTTGGGTCACAAATCAAGCCTCAGTAAATTTAAGAAAATTGAAATCATATCAAGCATCTTTTCTGACCACAACGCTATGAGATTAGAAATGAATTACAGGGAAAAAAACGTAAAAAAGACAAACACATGGAGGCTAAACAATACGTTACTAAATAACCAAGAGATCACTGAAGAAATCAAACAGGAAATAAAAAAATACCTAGAGACAAATGACAATGAAAACACGACGACCCAAAACCTATGGGATGCAGCAAAAGCGGTTCTAAGAGGGAAGTTTATAGCTATACAAGCCTACCTAAAGAAACAAGAAAAATCTCAAGTAAACAATCTAGCTTTACACCTAAAGAAACTAGAGAAAGAAGAACAAATAAAACCCAAAGTTAGCAGAAGGAAAGAAATCATAAAGATCAGAACAGAAATAAATGAAATAGAAACAAAGAAAACAATAGCAAAGATCAATAAAACTAAAAGTTGGTTCTTTGAGAAGATAAACAAAATTGATAAGCCATTAGCCAGACTCATCAAGAAAAAGAGGGAGAGGACTCAAATCAATAAAATCAGAAATGAAAAAGGAGAAGTTACAACAGACACCGCAGAAATACAAAACATCCTAAGAGACTACTACAAGCAACTTTATGCCAATAAAATGGACAACCTGGAAGAAATGGACAAATTCTTAGAAAGGTATAACCTTCCAAGACTGAATCAGGAAGAAACAGAAAATATCAACAGACCAATCACAAGTAATGAAATTGAAACTGTGATTAAAAATCTTCCAACAAACAAAAGTCCAGGACCAGATGGCTTCACAGGTGAATTCTATCAAACATTTAGAGAAGAGCTAACACCCATCCTTCTCAAACTCTTCCAAAGAATTGCAGAGGAAGGAACTCTCCCAAACTCATTCTATGAGGCCACCATCACCCTGATACCAAAACCAGACAAAGACACTACAAAAAAAGAAAATTACAGACCAATATCACTGATGAATATAGATGCAAAAATCCTCAACAAAATACTAGCAAACAGAATCCAACAACACATTAAAAGGATCATACACCACGATCAAGTGGGATTTATCCCAGGGATGCAAGGATTCTTCAATATACGCAAATCAATCAATGTGATACACCATATTAACAAATTGAAGAAGAAAAACCATATGATCATCTCAATAGATGCAGAAAAAGCTTTTGACAAAATTCAACACCCATTTATGATAAAAACTCTCCAGAAAGTGGGCATAGAGGGAACCCACCTCAACATAATAAAGGCCATATATGACAAACCCACAGCAAACATCATTCTCAATGGTGAAAAACTGAAAGCATTTCCTCTAAGATCAGGAACGAGACAAGGATGTCCACTCTCACCACTATTATTCAACATAGTTCTGGAAGTCCTAGCCATGGCAATCAGAGAAGAAAAAGAAATAAAAGGAATACAAATTGGAAAAGAAGAAGTAAAACTGTCACTGTTTGCGGATGACATGATACTATACATAGAGAATCCTAAAACTGCCACCAGAAAACTGCTAGAGCTAATTAATGAATATGGTAAAGTTGCAGGTTACAAAATTAATGCACAGAAATCTCTTGCATTCCTATACACTAATGATGAAAAATCTGAAAGAGAAATTATGGAAACACTCCCATTTACCATTGCAACAAAAAGAATAAAATACCTAGGAATAAACCTACCTAGGGAGACAAAAGACCTGTATGCAGAAAACGATAAGACACTGATGAAAGAAATTAAAGATGATACCAACAGATGGAGAGATATACCATGTTCTTGGATTGGAAGAATCAACATTGTGAAAATGAGTATACTACCCAAAGCAATCTACAGATTCAATGCAATCCCTATCAAATTACCAATGGCATTTTTTACGGAGCTAGAACAAATCATCTTAAAATTTGTATGGAGACACAAAAGACCCCGAATAGCCAAAGCAGTCTTGAGGCAAAAAAATGGAGCTGGAGGAATCAGACTCCCTGACTTCAGACTATACTACAAAGCTACAGTAATCAAGACAATATGGTACTGGCACAAAAACAGAAACATAGATCAATGGAACAAGATAGAAAGCCCAGAGATTAACCCACGCACCTATGGTCAACTAATCTATGACAAAGGAGGCAAAGATATACAATGGAGAAAAGACAGTCTCTTCAATAAGTGGTGCTGGGAAAACTGGACAGCCACATGTAAAAGAATGAAATTAGAATACTCCCTAACACCATACACAAAAATAAACTCAAAATGGATTAGAGACCTAAATATAAGACTGGACACTATAAAACTCTTAGAGGAAAACATAGGAAGAACACTCTTTGACATAAATCACAGCAAGATCTTTTTCGATCCACCTCCTAGAGTAATGGAAATAAAAACAAAAATAAACAAGTGGGACCTAATGAAACTTCAAAGCTTTTGCACAGCAAAGGAAACCATAAACAAGACGAAAAGACAACCCTCAGAATGGGAGAAAATATTTGCAAATGAATCAACGGACAAAGGATTAATCTCCAAAATATATAAACAGCTCATTCAGCTCAATATCAAAGAAACAAACACCCCAATCCAAAAATGGGCAGAAGACCTAAATAGACATTTCTCCAAAGAAGACATACAGACGGCCACGAAGCACATGAAAAGATGCTCAACATCACTAATTATTAGAGAAATGCAAATCAAAACTACAATGAGGTATCACCTCACTCCTGTTAGAATGGGCATCATCAGAAAATCTACAAACAACAAATGCTGGAGAGGGTGTGGAGAAAAGGGAACCCTCTTGCACTGTTGGTGGGAATGTAAATTGATACAGCCACTATGGAGAACAATATGGAGGTTCCTTAAAAAACTAAAAATAGAATTACCATATGACCCAGCAATCCCACTACTGGGCATATACCCAGAGAAAACCGTAATTCAAAAAGACACGTGCACCCGAATGTTCATTGCAGCACTATTTACAATAGCCAGGTCATGGAAGCAACCTAAATGCCCATCAACAGACGAATGGATAAAGAAGTTGTGGTACATATATACGATGGAATATTATTCAGCCATAAAAAGGAACGAAATTGAGTCATTTGTTGAGAAGTGGATGGATCTAGAGACTGTCATACAGAGTGAAGTAAGTCAGAAAGAGAAAAACAAATATCGTATGTTAATGCATGTATGTGGAACGTAGAAAAATGGTACAGATGAGCCAGTTTGCAGGGCAGAAGTTGAGACACAGATGTAGAGAATGGACATATGGACACCAAGGGGGGAAAACTGCGATGAGGTGGGGATGGTGATGTGCTGAATTGGGCGATTGGGATTGACATGTATACACTGATGTGTATAAAACTGATGCCTAATAAGAACCTGCAGTATAAAAAAAACAAACAAAACAACTAATACTAAACTTTCATTGGGTTATTTGTATGGAAATATGTTAATATAAATGTTTCAGACATTACATGAAATTTCTAAAAATCTTATATTTGTATTTGTATGGAAATATGTATGGAAATAGGTTAATATAAATGTTTCAGACATTACATGAAATTTCTAAAAATCTTATATTTGTATTTGTATGGAAATATGTATGGAAATATGTTAATATAAATGTTTCAGACATTACATGAAATTTCTAAAAATCTTATATTTGTATTTGTATGGAAATATGTATGGAAATATGTTAATATAAATGTTTCAGACATTACATGAAATTTCTAAAAATCTTATATTTGTATTTGTATGGAAATATGTATGGAAATATGTTAATATAAATGTTTCAGACATTACAGGAAATTTCTAAAAATCTTATATTTGTATTTGTATGGAAATATGT
The DNA here is from genome assembly GCF_949987535.1 of Balaenoptera acutorostrata. Taxonomy (NCBI): domain Eukaryota; kingdom Metazoa; phylum Chordata; class Mammalia; order Artiodactyla; family Balaenopteridae; genus Balaenoptera; species Balaenoptera acutorostrata. Next base: position 33,110,857 of record NC_080066.1, on the reverse strand, counting down.
ATGGAAATATGTTAATATAAATGTTTCAGACATTACAGGAAACGTCTAAAAATCTTATATGTTCTGGTATAATGTTATAAGTAATAATCCTAGTTATTACTTTAAAATGTATAGCTCAGAAATAACTAATTTTCTTGTCAACTGCATTATTATGAACTTTCATCAAATCTTTAACCATGGTCATTTTTAAGTCTTTTGTCATTTACAGACAGTTCTGGGTGTACTCTGATGATTTTGCAAATATGTTCCTATAAAAGAGTTTCATCTTCAAGAAATTCATGGAAAAGACTCTGACAAGTACAGGTTTCTGGTAACTGACTGTACTGCTGAACTGAATGAATAAGCACTTTCAGAACTCTAATGAAAAACTGATGAACTCATAAAAGTGCTAACAAAAGATCAAGATGAAAAAAAAGAAATTAATTACATGGGACTGAGTGAACTGATGAGGATGAGTATAATTTTTGTGACTTTCTGTCTGAATTAAAAAAAAAAAAAAAATCCCACAAGGACTCAGAGGAAAAGAATATACAAATCAATTTTCACTGCAAAGTAAAGGAGCTGTTACAGTGGAGGATTACTGGACTGAATGTCAATATTATGACATAGTATAAGTGTGTTTCATGTTTGGTAATTGCAATCATTGTTGCTTTTGTTGTGGTCATCCATGTACAATGCTTGGTGTCAGTCTATCTATCTCTTGTAAAAATAAAATACAGTGTGTGTGTGTACAAAAAAAAATATATATATATATATATATATATATACATGCACCCCAATGTTCATTGCAGCACTGTTTACAATAGCCAGGACATGGAAGCAACCTAAATGTCCATCGACAGATGAATGGATAAAGAAGATGTGCTACATATATACAATGGAATATTACTCAGCCATATAAAGGAACAAAACTGGGTCATTTGTAGAGACGTGGATGGACCTGGAGGCTATCATACAGAGTGAAGCAAGTCAGAAAGAGAAAAACAAATATCATATATTAACGCATATATGTGGAATCTAGAAAAATGATACAGATGAATGTATTTGCAAAGCAGAAATAGAGATATAGATGTAGAGAACAAACATGTGGACACCAAGGGGGGGAAGTTGGGGTGGGATGAATTGGGAGATTGGGATTAACGTATATACGCGACTGGGTATGAAATAGATAACTAGTGAGGACCTGCTGTATAGCACGGGGAACTCTACTCAGTGCTCTGTGGTGACCTGGATGGAGGGAAATCCAAAAGGGAGGAGATATGTGTACACATATGGCTGGTTCACTTCGCGGTGCAGCAGGAGCTAGCACAACATTGTAAAGCAACTATACCCCAATTAAAAACAAACAAACAAACAAAGAAGTGCTAAGAACTCTAAGAAAAGAACACCTGATGGCTGCTGTCCTGCCCCTCAGACGCTACCTAATCTATTGAGACCCTCATGACCTCACACTTCCACCACGGGGGCAGTGCTCTGTGCCCAGGGCAGCCGACATGCCCTCTCCCTGCAAGGCTGCCGGACCCCTCACTCATCTTCAGAGGCCCTGCATGGCCTTCCCTGAGCCTCAACCCCCCTGAGGAATTTTCTGGAATCGCCTCATATGCTTCCACTGCACTATTAGGGCATTTTTCTTCCAGAATGGCTTGGTTTCATGTCTTTCTCCTCCACTAGACTGTGTACCACCTCTGCTCCTCTCTGTGTCCCCAGGGCCCAGTACAAGAGGGTCAGCTTGTACCGACTGCTCTATATGGCCTAAGGCAGCGTACACACTTACCCCCATCACCTTCACAAAAGACTTTGGCTGCACCTTGATGAGGAAAGCTCTAGCACTTCACCTAGAGCCAGGCACACTGTAGGTGTGACTCAGCAATTGAACGAATGGATGTCATCCACTGATCTGTCACCCTCTTTCAGTTCTCATCAGAGTACTTACCACTGTGTGAACATGTTCATATTAATTAGCTGTATTATTTTCCTTTCCTTATCGGAATGTAAGCTCCAGGGTAGCGGGAATATTTTCTGCCTTGTTCTGAGCTCTACTTGGCACCTATGACAATAAGAATAGCAATTAGAGCAACCTATGGGGCATTGCCTCTTTGTGGTATGGCATGGATGAATGAATAAATAAATGAATGAATGAAATGACACATTAGAAAAGAGAGCATTCCTAATTAAAAACTATGCTGAGATAACATCTTTTACACATACTGATGAAAATACAAGAGTTGAATAATACAGGCTGCCGGCAGGCTATGGAAAACCACTCTCACAGACTGTTGGTAGGGATGAAAAATGACACAGTCCCTATGAGGGGAACTTGGCAATATCTAGCCAAACTGCATATGTGATTGCCATTTGACCCAGCAAACCCATGTCTAAGAATCGATCAAAAAGATACACTGGCAAATGGAATAAATTACACATGCATGGGCTATTTATTGTAGCACTGTTTTTGCAATAGCAAAAAGGAAAACTGAAACAACACAAATGTCCATCAATAGAGGACTGGTTGAATAAGTTACTGGTTGAATAAGTTACGCCATGGGGTTTGATGCCATTGTAGAAATGAATGAGGACAACCGGCAATTCCAGTTCTAGGAATCTAGCCAATAGAAATTAAAGTATATGTTCATACAAAGATTCATATGTGAATGTTCATAGCAGTGTTATCCATAATAGCCCCAAAGCGGAAGCAATCTGAATGCCCATTGACGGGTGAATGGATAAACAAAATGTGGTACAGTCATACAGTGGAACACAATTAGACATTTAAAATGAGCAAAGTGCTGACACATTCTGCAGCATGAATGAAGCTCAAAAACATTATGCTAAGTGAAAGAAGTTAGACATAAAAGACCATATGACCACATAAAATATTTAGAAAAAGCTGTTTTAAAGAAAAAACAAAGCAGACCAGTGGTTTCCTAGGGCTGGAGTTGTGAGGATTGACTACTGATAGGAACTTTTTGGGGTGACGGAAATGTTCTAAAATGCACTGTGGTTATGGTTGCACAACTCTATAAATTTACTAAAATTATTGAATAATATACTTATAATGAGTAGATTTTATGCTATGTAAATTATACCTCAATAAAGCTGTTAAACCAAAATGGTTAAGGAAGACTTCCGTGTTCTACCGTGGAGGGCTCTCCAGGATACAGTGACAAACTTAAATTTAAGGAAATAAAAAAAGCACGGTGCAGAACAGCATTTAGAGTGAGCTACCTTTTCCATAAGGAAGTAGATGTTCAAAACAGGAACAATGGAAGTACAAAACAAACATTAATTAAAATGTTTAGCTGTAGGGAGAGAAAAAACAAGAATGGGGGTCACGTGGAAGGAAGCAAGATTGTTTTTTGAATTCTAGAAGCTAGGCTTCTCTTGTTTCATAGTTTCGAATTTGGAACTGTGAAAAACAGTTCATATAATTAAATATATAAAATAAATCAGGGACTTCTCTGGTGGTGCAGTGGTTAAGAATCCACCTGCCAAGGCAGAGGACACGGGTTCGAGCTCTGGTCCGGGAAGATCCCACATGCCGTGGAGCAACTAAGCCCATGCGCCACAGCTACTGAACCTGTGCTCTAGAGCCCGTGAGCCACAACTACTGGGCCTGCGTCCCACAACCACTGAAGCCCGTGCGCCTAGAGCCTGTGCTCCGCCACAAGAGAAGCCACCGCAACAAGAAGCCCAAGCACCGCAACGAAGAGTAGCCCCCGCTCGCCACAACTAGAGAAAGCCCGTGCAGCAACGAGGACCCAAAGCAGCCAAAAATAAATTAAATAAATAAATAACTAAAATTTAAAATAAATCAACAAGAAATGTAATCCCTAAACTGGAAGCAAGCTGAAACAAACTCGATGTCAAGTTTGTTGCATGACTACCAGAGAATTCTTTCAAGTTGCTCTACTGTATAGTATCTTGACTCTTCGTGGTGGGAGGGGCAGCACGGGCTGACCTGGATGCTGAGTTAAGCTGCGTGGGGAGGGCATGTGTGTCCCAGGAGGTGGCAGTGGCTGAGCTAGCACCCCAGCACAGGGTGCCCGTGGATAGTTTTATTACGGTCCTCATGCATAGCAGATATACACAACAGAGTGCAAGGGCCATCGTGTCAGCAACTCTCTCAAATGATTCAGGGGGGAAAAGCTAGCTTTTTGAACTATTCTTGCAACTTTTTGGAAAGTTTGAAGTCATACTTAAAAGTAGAAAGAAAAAAGAACGAAAGAATGAATGTGCACTCTGGGGTGTTTTCCAATATTAACAATCAATTCTCTGATTCTCCAGACACCAACTGGGTGTCCAAAGATTCAGTTCCATCCTGACACTCACTCCCAGAGTCAGCACAGACCTCACAGGTTTAGGGCTCAGTCTCACAAGACGACCCCCACTTCAGATGCCTGTTGCAAGTCCCGAGCCACCAGTACTTCTGACCAATCAGCTAAAGATGGGAGGCTCCCAGAACTCTCTCCTCAGGTTTGATAATTGGCCAGAATGACTCACCAAACTCTGAAACAAACTTTCTTTACATTTATTGTAAAAGATACAACTCAGGAGCAGCCAAATGGAAGAGATGCACAGGCAAGGTATGGGGAGAGGGCATGGAGCTTCCCTGCTCCCCCAGCACTTCTGTGTGTTCACCAACTCGGAATCTCGTTTGAAAGTTTTTGTAGAGTTCACTCTCCAGCCCCCCAGGTTGGAGAGCAGGGCTGAAAATTCCCCCTTCTTATCACGTGGCCTTTCTGGGGATAAGCCCCATCCTGAGACCTTGTAGGCGCCCCACCCTAAAGTCATCTCATTAGTATAAACTCCAGTGTGATCGGAAGAAATCATTACGGACAAAAAACACTCCTATCCTTCACTCAAGAACCTGGGACAAAGGCCAAATATGTATATTTTTTTATTATACCATAGGCACCAACCTATTTTTCTGAAAATTAGTAACTAAAGAGAAAAAATCAGACATATAGCTTTCTTTATTCTGTATGGACAGTATTTTAGGGTCACCAAGTAGTTAATCAGGGAAAATTCATCTTTAGAGAAGTTTTCCAGCTAGTAAAGGGAGAAGCAAATGATTGAATTAGAAAAAAATCACTACTTTGTCATCTCTCATGAAATAACGGATGGAGGCTGCAGTCATCAGTGGAAGGTAACCCTTTTGGAAGCTTTCAAGTTGATGGATTAGATTGACAACTCCCGAACTCATGGACCAGTCTTATCATTAAAAGTGGGGCAATCAGACACTACAAGCCTCCTGATAAGATGTAATAATACTCTGAGCCACTGATGACTTATTTTTGCGTTATAAAAACTGAACCAGGCAAAAAAAAAAAAAAAAAGAAAAACTGAACCTGAATCAAATCAAGTCTCTAGAGCCTCTAGATAAGCAGTTCTCAACCGGGGTTGATTGCCGCCCCCAGGGAACATTTGACAATGTCTGAAGACATTTTTGGTTGTCACAGCTTGGGGGTGGGGGCGTGCTAATTGCATCCTGTGTGAAAAGGCCAGAGATGCTGCTGAATATCCCACTGTGCACAGCTCCCCACAACAAAGAACTATCTGGTCCAAAATATCAACAGGGTAAGGTTGAGAAACTCTGCTCTAGATCTAAGCTGCTTACAGGAAATATGGGAGACCAAACACCACGTTAAGTGACACCAGAAGGATGCTATCAGCCAAATCCAGAATGCTAGAAATTTTACAGCACAAATGATCCCATTACTTCAACAACAACAACAACAAATGGAATAAAAATGGAAACAGAAAGGGACACTAAAATAGGTTTTGATATGTCTTTCTTAGAGACATATCAAAAACTACAACGTATGGACGTAATTTGGATCTTGATTCAAACAAAGCAGCTGTAAAACGAAAATATCTTGAGAAATTAGGGGAAATTTGGACACAGGCTGGGCTTTAGATGATATTAAGAAGATGTTATTAACTGTGTTACATGTGATATTAGTGTTGAGGGGTTTTTTAAGTCTATGTTTGTTAGGGATGCATATTAATTACTTACAGGTAAATGTTGTGATGTCTGGAATTTGCTTAAAAACAACAGTTCTGAAAGTGAGGTCTATAGACCCTTAAGGGGGATCCCTGAGACTCATTCAGGGGTGTGCAGAATCAGCCTACTTTTGTAACAATATTAAGATGTTATTTATCTTTTCCACTGCTTTGACTGACATTTGCACCAATGGTGCAAAAGCAATGGTGGGTAAAGCTGCTAAAGTACATATCAAGAGAGTGGCACCAAACTGACCTAGTCAATGTATTCTTTACTGCCACATAGTGACAATTTTTTTAAAAGCCAATTTCACTTAAGAATGTACTGTTTGAAGCAATAAAAACTGTTAATTCTCTTAAATCTTGAACTTTTAGAATATGTCTTTTTAAATATACCATGTGAACTCAGATGTTCATCAGTGGGTAAATAGTTTAACTGTATATTGCACGGAATTGAACAGAATACTACTCAGCAAAGAAAAGAAACGATTGATACAGTAAATAGATCTCCAGTGAAAAAAACCTATCCCCAAAGATTATGTGCTGTCTAATCCATTGTATATAACATTATTAAAATGATAAAATTATAGTGATGGAAACGGATTAGTGGGGGGCAAGGATTAAGGTGTGTGATGGGGTAGGAGGGAGGTGGGTGTGGTTATAAAGGGCAACATGAGGGATCCTGGTGGTGATGAAAATCCTCTATATTTTGACTGTAAGTATATCAGTATTTTGGTGTTGATATTGTTCTGTAGTTTTGCAAGATATTATTATTAGGGGAAACCACATGTGAATCTACAGTTATCTCAAAATAAAAGGTTTACTGGAAAAAACAATGAAACTGGGGGGGGGAACCCCTTTGTATGTAGCAACCCAGAAAAATGCCTATGATATAATCTGAAGTGACAGGAGCCGATGACAAACTTTCTTGTTTCAGAGTGATGACAATTCTGGAATAAGCATGCTTGTTGGGGGAAAGAGACTGGAAGGCAGCGTACGTTGAGTCAGAGGATTGAAATCAACCTGTTACTTATCTGTCTGTCTGTCTGTCCGAACATTGGTCTCCTTCGGTCGTTCCTGGTTCTCCAGTGGGAGATGGACGAGGAAGAGAGTGGTTGCAGTGTAGGGTGCTGAGTCTGGGGTGGGTCTGTGTACTATGCGTGGAATTATGGGTAATGTTTTCTTCTTATCTCCAAGTTCCAAACGTGATATAGCTATATTAATTTTTTATGATGGAGGAAGTTATATATTAAAAAAGGAAACCACACGAGCAAAGTAAAGCCCTTCTGCTAGCCGTTCTTGGGGAGCTCATAGGGTGCACGGGTTACTGCCCAGTGGTCTGACAGCAGCTCTGGGTTCTAGGGACTCAGCAGGTGGGGTGGGATGGGCTCTGAGCCCTTTGCTGCTGGGGCTTTCCCCTGCACTTCCCTGACACAAGCGCATCCCAGAACCAGATGGCTGGTGGTGGGCCTCACAGGCCAGACACACCTGTTCTAGCCTGTTCTGCCACAAAGCAATAAATCAGAAGGAAATTTCCAGGCAGCAGTGGGGCGGGGACTGTCACAGGAGCCCATGTCTCCGTTCAGCGGTGATGTCCTCACCCAAACATGTCCTGTGCCAGGTTCTGTGATATTGAGATTTATAATAAGAAACATATATTTGGTCTTCCTCTCTGTTTCTGGCACAGAGCCCCTAAAACCTTTGGAATTTCCTAACTGATAAGAGCAATAAAGGTATTTCATGTTCATAACAAAAATATATATATATGCCATGTGACAAAATAAGAAGTATCCATAAAGGAGTTCTCTGGTGGCCTAGTGGTTAGGATTTGACACTTTCACTGCGGAGGCCCGGGTTCAATCCCTGGTCGGGGAATTAAGATCCCACATGCCGGAGGATTACTGGACTGAATGTCAATGTTATGACATAGTATAAGTGTGTTTCATGTTTGGTAATTGCAATCATTGTTGCTTTTGTTGTGGTCATCCATGTACAATGCTTGGTGTCAGTCTATCTATCTCTTGTAAAAATAAAATACAGTGTGTGTGTGTGGAAAAAAAAAAAAAAAGAAACCCAACTCCCTCAAGGCTCCTGCTCCAGCCCCTTAGCCCCCAACCCCACCCCAATAGGGTGGTGGCAGCCACTGAACATAGGAGAAGCCCCAGCTTGCACCTGGCTCTGGCTGTGGCCCGTCCGTCTCCAGCCCTATCTCCCACCAAGACGGTGGCTGCAGCACTCCCTGGGGGAAGACACAGTCCATGCTCACTTCAGATCCAGCTCTCCCACCAAAGCCACTGGGTACACGCAGACTACACAGGGACACTAGTTCACTGTTGGTGGGATGTAAATTGCTACAACCACTACGGAAAACAGTATGAAGGTTCCTCAAAATATTAAAAACAGAACTACATATTATCCAGAATTCCACTCCTGGGTAGATATCCAAAGAAAACAAAAATACTAATTTGAAAAGATATATGCACCCCAATGTTCATAGTAACATTATTTACAATAGCCCAGATATGGAAACAATCTAAGTGTCCATCGACAGATGAATGGATAAAGATGTGGTATAAAAGGGGAAACATTGGGGGGAGGGATAAACTAGGAGCTCAGGATTAACATACACACACTACCATATATAAAATAGATAACCAACAAGGACCTACTATATAGCACAGGGAACTCTACTCAATATTCTCTAATAACCTACATGGGAAATGAATCTGAAAAAGAATGAATATATGTATATGTATAACTAAATCACTATGGTGTATACCTGAAACTAACACAACATTGTAAATCAACTATACTCTGATAAAATTTTTTAAAAAAGAAGGTGTGGTATATATATAATGGAATGTTGGAATATAATGGAATATTACTCAGCCATAAAAAAAATGAAATTTTGCCATTTGCAGTAACATAGATGGACCTAGAGGATATTATGCTTAGTGAAGTAAGTCAGTCAGAGAAATACAAATACTATATATTATCACTTCTATGTGGAATCTAAAAAATAAAACAAATGAATAAAACAAAAAAAAAAAAAAAAAAGATCCCACATGCCACGTGCGCAGCCAAAAAAAAAAAAGAAATACCCATAAAGCACTTCTGCTACATATCAAAGGATAATTGTCTCAAGGAAACATACTTGTGGTTTTATTTGAGTTTTGAGCTGAACTAGCTGCTTTTTCCATGGAGCATGATATTTACTTGCAAAACTGACTAACAGATGAATTACAGTCAATTCAGACTTGACTCTATTGGGTATCTTGCAGACATTGTCCCCAAAATGTACAGTCAGGTGTCACTTTAAGTAAAATAATGGATGAAATTTGATGCCAGTCAAAAAATTTGAACTTCCAAGTGAAAATTAGAGTATAAGAAAAGTTGTGTTTGCCAGCTTGCCAGAATGTAAAGACATTCTGATGAAATTGGTGATGATATTAACAAATATAAGTTTTTGATATTGTGTAATGAAACATGTCATAAAACATTTGGAAAATCTACATAACTTAGTCAACTAATATTTTCCAGATAATTAAGGCATGATGAGACAAAATCAGGTCTGAGTAAAAAAGCCAGTCAAAGTGTAAGAGAGAAAAATGGATTTTAATGTAACAAGTTACAAGAAGCTCACTGATGTAATTTCAGATTCCACAGTGCAACTAACATTTAAGAAACCAGTATTTATCAGGTTTCAGTACAGTATCAAAGAGGAATATCCACAAATATCTGAAAAGACTATGAAAATATGCCTTTATTTTTCAACTACGTATCTGTGCAAGGTCAGATTTTCTTCTTGTATTTCAACCAAACAACATATTGTAATCAACCAAATGCAGAAGCAAACACAAGAATTCAGCTCTCTTCTATTAAGAATCCAGTTGTCTTCTATTAACCAGACATTGGAGAGACTTGTAAAAAATGTAAAACAATGCCACTCTTCTTACTGGTTTACGTATAGTTATTTTTCCTTAAAAAGCATGTAATTTATGTTCACATGTAATAAGTGTTATAATTTTTACATGAATTAATAAGTAAATATTTTAAAGTTTCTCAGTTTTACTATCTAACATAAGTATCAAAAATTTAACTCACATAAACCAAAAATTTTGAGGGTCCTTCATATTTTTTGAAAGTGCAAGGGAGTCCTGAGACCAAAAAGTTTGAGCAACCCTGCTTTAAAATGATCTTGATATAGCACAGGGAACTATACTCAATATTTTGTAATAACCTATAAAGGAAAAGAATCTTAAAAGTTTTATATATAAAACTGGATCGGGGGGTTTTCCCTGGTGGCGCAGTGGTTGGGAGTCTGCCTGCCAATGCAGGGGACAGGGGTTCAAGCCCTGGTCTGGGAGGATCCCACATGCCGCGGAGCGGCTAGGTCCGTGAGCCACGACTGCTGAGCCTGCGCGTCTGGAGCCTGTGCTCCGCAATGGGAGAGGCCGCGATAGTGAGAGGCCCGCGCACCGCGATGAAGAGTGGCCCCCGCTCGCCGCAACTGGAGAGGGCCCTCGCACAGAAACGAAGACCCAGCACAGCCAGATATAATAAATGGGTAAAATTGAGGAAAAAAAAAACTGGATCGGGCTTCCCTGGTGGCGCAGTGGTTGAGAATCTGCCTGCCAATGCAGGGGACACGGGTTCGAGCCCTGGTCTGGGAAGATCCCACATGCCGTGGAGCAACTGGGCCCGTGAGCCACAACTACTGAGCCTGCGCGTCTGGAGCCTGTGCTCCGCAACAAGAGAGGCCGCGATAGTGAGAGGCCCGCATACGGCAATGAAGAGTGGCCCCCGCTCGCCGCAACTAGAGAAAGCCCTCGCACAGAAACGAAGACCCAACACGGCCATAAATAAATAAATAAATAAATAAATAAATAAATAAATAAATAAAATTTAAAAAAACAAAAAACTGGATCACTATGCTGTACACCTGAAACTAACACGATATTGTAAATCAACTATACTTTGAGACTTCCCTGGCAGTCTAGTGGTTGAGACTCTGAGCTTCCAGTGCAGGGGGTGCGGGTTCCATCCCTAGTCCGAGAAACTAAGATCCCACATGCCGTGTGGCGCAGCCAAAAGAAAAAATCAACTATACTCCAATCAATCAATCAATCAATCAATAGTTTTTTAAAAAAAGACTGACAAAAAATTTTTTTTAAATAAAATAAAATGATATTGAACAAAACCAAACAAAAAGGTGTTGAGGGGAAGGAGACTTATATGTATGAGAGGATTGAGTTGAAGTTGGGGACTGGATGCATGGAGATTCTCTTGTACTATTCTCTCTCTTCTTAGTACGCTTCAAATTTCTGTAATAAATTATGTTTTTAAAGAGAGCATTTCCCTCCATACGATGTTGATAACTACACCTGCCCATGCTTTCCTGTGATTTCAGGGCCTGGGAGCCCAGCCCGGAGGTAAGAAAATCCTCTGTAAGCAACATGGAGTTCCCACTCCTTTCCAAGGGTGCCTAAGGACAGGGACCTGGAGGGTGAAGGAAAACAACATCAGATCAAATGCCCTTACCTGGGGCCAAGACTCCCAGCTCATTGCAGGGGTATCTTTGATGGCCATGCCTAGTGGCCCCCGGGAAATCACAGTGGGAAGTGGGAGGGGTCTGAGGTCACTTCTCTGCACCACTAGACATGTGCGGAGGACCAGACTCCTCTCTGGGCGGCAGTTGGACCAGATGATCTTTGAGAGCCCTTCCAGCTAAAGCACTCTGTGAAAAGCGATTCCTCTTGGTCCCATGAGTTTCCATTCATTTAGTAATTATAAGTGTTGATTGTCTCTCAAGCATCAGGGTCTGCCTCGTACAGGACAAGAATACAAAGCATAGCAGCATCTGTGATTTCAGTGACATCAGAAGACCCAGATGCCCCGGCCACCCTTCCATCTTTGTATTCCCAAAATTCAACTATTAATGTAACACTGCTTTGATTTCTTTCGAAATGACTCACTGACACTTTAACAGGGAGATGAGTCTGACCCTTTCCAAAGATAGAAACCAAAGGGGAGGGCTGCATTGACAGAGACGATATTTAATTTTATTTGAGACACATCGATTTTATGGCTCTAGGGGATGTCTTAATGGAAGTGTCCAGTTGGGTATATTGATGGGAGCTCAGAAGAGCTGTCTGAATTAAGAGGTATAGATTTGAGAATTGACCACATTTACAAAGTAGTGAAGATATGTTTGGGTTCAATCAGAGTCTCAGAGAGGAGAAGAAGCAAGGAGGAAGGCTGAGGAAAAGCACATTCAAGGAGGGACACTTACAAAGGGGACCAGCAAAGAATGAGCAGAGGGGAGGAGATGGGAGGGAGCCCGGGAAGCAGGAGAGCTTGTGGTCCAGGAAGACAAGGGAAAGAGGTAGGAGGAGGTAGTGCCAAAAGCAAGAGGCCTGGAAAGAATTAAGACAGAGGTGCCTAGTGGATCTGGCAACAAGGAGGCCACTGGGAGCCCATTCTCAAGCAATCTGGGTGGGGCCGTGGGGCAGCAACCAGGCTGAGATTGAGAAAGGGGGATGGGGAAGAGAGATGATGGGTATAGAAAACCCTTAGGAAGTTTGGCTGGCAAAGGAAGTTTGGCTGGCAAAGGAAGTTTGGCTGACACAGCATTCAGCAAGAGTTTTTGCTTATTTATTTAAAAAGGGAGAGACTTGAGCATGTTTTAAAAATCAACACTTTTTAATTTTATTTTATTGATGTATAGTTGGTTTACAATGTTGTGTTAGTTTCTGGTGTACAGCAAAGTGATTCAGGTATACATATATATTCTTTTTCAGATTCTTTTCCATTATAGGTTATTACAAGATGTTGAATATAGTTCCCTGTGCTATACAGTTGGTCCTTGTTGTTTATCTATTTTATGTACAGTAGTTTGTACCTGCTAATCCCAAACTTCTAATTTATCCCTACCCTCCTTCCCGTGTGATAACCGTAAGTCTGTTTTCTAGGTCTGTGAGTCTGTTTCTGTTTTGTAAATAAGTTCATCTGTATCATATTTTAGATTCCACATATAAGTAATATCATATGATATTTGTCTTTCTCTGTCTGGCTTACTTCACTTAGTATGGTAATCTCTAGGTCCATCCATGTTGCTGCAAATGGCATTATTTCATTCTTTTTCATGGCTGAATTGTATTCCATTGTATATATATACCACATCTTCTTTATCCATTCATCTGTCCATGGACATTTAGGTTGCTTCCATGTCTTGGCTATTGTGAATAGTGCTGCTATGAACACTGGGGTGCATGTATCTTTTTGGATTATGGTTTTCTCCAGATATATGCCCAGGAGTGGGATTGCTGGGTCATATGGTAATTCTATTTTTAGTTTTTTAAGGAACATCCATACTGTCCTTGGTAGTGGCTCCACAAATTTACATTCCCACCAACAGTGTAGGAGGCTTCCCTTTTCTCCACACCCTCTCCAGAATTTATTATTGAAATCAACATTTTAATTGATTGTGTTGATTGGTGGAAAGGAGGCAACACGGAGGGAGAAGTTGAAGAGACAGCAAAGATGGTGGATAATCGGAGGCTAAGGGTGGGGTCCAGAGCCCTAAACTGGGAATTGGCAGGAACACACAGCACCTTCACACACCATGAAAGCATGAGGCATACCCTCCTGTGGACAGAGGGTACGACCGAGCAATTCCAAGAAACATGAATGACCAACAGAAAACTTCAAATTCAGGCAACAGTGAGATACTATTTTTCATCAACCAATGTGGCTGTTTACAGATAAGGAAACTGAGAAAGGTTCCAATCAGGACGACACAGGCAGCACATAACAGAGCCAGGATTAGAACCCAGGCCTGGCTCCAGAGTCTAAGCTCTCAAACACGGTTTGACATCTTTTTTCTAAAAAGAATTACACATTGCGTAAATACGCAATTCTATAAATAAATGTGCATACATGTATGTATGTGCATGTATAATACATATTCATGCAGAAAAGATTAGATACCATAATATGAAGAGTGATTATCTCTGAGCAATTGGATTATAGCTGGTTCTTTTTCTTCGTTCTTTTCTGCATTTCTAAATCTCCTACAGAGTGTCAATTACTTGTGTTCTAAGAAAAAATAGAAGTTATTTTTTAAAACCAGCCTGGGGAAGAGACTAGGATGACGACATAGGTCAGACCCCCGTTGTTCAAGTCCAGCCTTCATGGATAACCTTGGGGGGAGGGAGGGCGGGCAAAGGATGAATGGGTGAGTCAGTCTCTCGGCCATACAGACAGAACCCACAGGTTGTCTCCTTGGTTTTCCTGAAAGTTCCAACTACTGCTTAAATCTCTTTAATGTTCTGCAAAAGCCCGGAGCATTTTTCCTGGGGATTGCTATCTCCTGTCTCAAGCAAAACTACTGTGACCTGAGGGGACCCTGACATAGGGTCTTCACCTCTCCAATCAGAAGGTCCCTCCAGTTTTCCCCAAGACCCCCCAGAGGAGGAATCAAGATGCATTCCCTCCTGATATGCTCCTTCCCTCCATCAAGGGCATGTTTCTCAGGCTCTTTGCAGAACCAAGACCAGATCAACAGCCTCCCCAGGGCTCAGGGCCCTGAGGTCAGGCTTCCAGGCCATCTGGCTCTCCATGACAACATGCAGGTGACCACTGTCCCAGCCTGTGCTCCCAGGAGCCACTCCTTCCCCTCCATGGCAGCTTTTCTCCAGAAAGACATCACTTCCTGCCAGCTGACCTCTCCCTGGCTGCAGGCATCATAGAGCTTAAACATTTTATTTACTAGATTGTTGGTTTATAATAAAAGGATATAACTCGGAAACAGCCAGATGGAAGACATGCAGAGGGCAAGGTACAGGGAAAAGGCACAGAGCTCCCAGCACCTCCACATGTTCACCAACCCAGAAGCTCTCCAAATCCCATCCTTTTGTGTTTTCACGGAGGAGGCGTTGTTACATGGCCGTGATGGATTACATCATCGGCCATTGGTGACTGAACTCAATCTCCAGCCCCTCTCCTCTCCCCAGAGTTCAGAGGGGTGGAACTGTTCCACCCCTCTCATCCCATGGTCAGTTCCTCTGATGACCAGCACGCAACCATAGGTGACCTAGGGGCATTTCAAAAGTCAGCTCACTTACATAACAAAAGACACTTTGACCATGCTCAGCCCTTAGGAAATTCCAAAGATTTTAGGAGCTGTTCCAGAAATGGGAAGACTAAATATATATTTCTCTTTTTTTTAAATTTTATTTATTTTTGGCTGCCTTGGGTCTTTGTTGCTGCACATGGGCTTTCCCTAGTTGCCGCGAGCTGGGGCTACTCTTTGTTGCGGTGCGCCGACTTCTCATTGTGGTGGCTTCTCTTGTTGCGGAGCTCGGGCTCTAGGCGCGCGGGCTTCAGTAGTTGCAGCATGCAGGCTCAGTAGTTGTGATTCGCGGGCTCTGGAGCACAAGCTCAGTAGTTGTGGCACACGGGCTTCAGCAGTTGTGGCACTCAGGCTCAGTAGTTGTGGCTCACGGGCTCTAGGTGTGCAGGCTTCAGTAGTTGTGGTGCATGGACTCAGTAGTTGTGGCACACGGGCTTAGTTGCTCCACGGCATGTGGGATCTTGCCAGACCAGGGATCAAACCCATGTCCCCTGCATTGGCAGGCAGATTCTTAACCACTGCACCACCAGGGAAGTCCCAAATATATATTTCTTATTATAAACCACAATGTCACACTTGCACTCTCCATTGGCCCTTGTATTCCTTCCTTCCTTCCTTCATTCAATAAATACTAATCAAGTGTCTACCTGTCCTCAGGGCCTGGTGCTGGGTGCTGGGGTACAAGCTGAAAAGACACACAGTCCCGGCCCTCAAGGTGTAAAGACAAGGCAGGGATACAGGTATGTAACTGCAAAGAGGCAAGTGGCAGAGAGAGCTCCCTGTCTGCATCAGCTCCCACCTCTGCCAGGGAGAGGCAGGCCCTTGACCTGGTCCTGCTGGGGGTCTGGAAAGTCTGGTAACATGGGCAAATGTGCAGAATGTCAAGGACATCACCAGTCTGTCAAGAAAGAAATGATACTGCCTATGTTTGCAGACTTCGTGGAAACCTGTAGAAGGCTCACAGGCATCAGCCCATAAAGCAGAGATGAAGGGCAGAAGGGGGTGGGGAGATTGGTGTTGCCATTAAGACCTGGGTGACAGAAGCTGACATGGGCCGGGACTTCCCTGGTGGTCCAGTGGTTAAGACTTTGCCTTCCGGTGTAGGAGGTACAGGCTCGATCCCTGGTCGGTGAACTAAGATCCCACATGCCTCGGGGCCAAAAAACCAACACGTAAAACAGAAGAAATATTGTAACAAATTCAATAAAGACTTTGAAAATGGTCCACATCAAAACATCTTTAAAAAAAATAAAAAGAAAGAAACTAACAGGGGCCATGCAGAGTGCATTCATGCATTAACGACTTAATTTGATTCCCACAACAGACCCACAAAGGGAGGTGTTTTGTTGGTTTTTGGTTTTGTTGTATTAAAATCCCTGCTTTGCAGATGAGGAAGCACAGAGTGGTGTCTGGGCTCCGGCTCTGCCAATGGAAGGCGGGGATTTAATGTAGATTATCTCGGCTCTGGCGCGCAGGGGATTAAGTGAGATGAGAGGGCAGCCAGCATCTTGACTGCTGTCAGAAAGGCCACGTCTTTCCCAGCGGTTCTCACGCTGCCATGGCGACAGCCAGTTAAAAATAGTTCAGGCACAAGTTGAGGCGTCAATGCGCACTGACACTGGGAAAGCTCCCGTCGGCGGTCTGGAGGGATGAGCGCATTCCCTCCCAGCACGGGGTGCTCCTTACAAAGTGTGGGGTGCACCACATCCTCTGGGCGCTCCCGAGATTTTTCCTATGGAGATAGAGGTGGACCAGGCACATACCGCGGGAACGTTGTCAGAGCGTGGAGGGAGGGAGCAGAAACTATTGGAATAGCCTCCTCTCCGACCTCCCTGCCTCCCTCTCCCCCCACGCACCCCTCACACTGTGCAGCTACTGCCCCAGTCACGTGCCTTCCACTAGACTCTTATGGGCGCCCCTGGAGCACCTTTGCTCCCCTTTACCTCACCTGCAGCTACCACGGTGCCTGACTTTCAGTGGGTGTTTCATACAGACTTATTGAATAAATACATAAGACCTTGAAAATTACCATTTTTAGCTCCTTGTTTTGAGCCATATTTTAATATTTCTGACGCATGCACTAGCAAGCCCTGATTCGTATAGGTTGGCTAGAATCATATGCCCGGCACGTCTGGGCCGGGTCTTGACAGCTTATCCAGCTCGACACCCACATTTCACAGAAATTCAGAGAGAGACTTGTGCTTAGTTGGACAGCATCCATCTCCTGAGTCCACCCCCAGCCCACCCGCCCCGTGCAATGCTTTCTCTTTCCTCGTTTTTCTTATTGAGAAAGAGAAATTGACTTTATCTGAGCATTCTCAGAGCCAGAATTGTTCTAAAACGATTCTGGCAATGAAGATCGTTGTTTTTCAAGAGACGCTCATGTCCAGGAGGCCTTCAGATACCTGGAGGAAGAAGGCAAGGGCTGTGTGTGGGCAGCTGCAGACCATTCCAGAATCCTGGGAGAGGAGAGGAGGGAGTGAAGGATGGCCAGCCCTGTCTGTGCCGCAGGACAGGTTATTTGCATGATGAGCCCAGTGCACGCCTTAGCTCCTGGCTCCTCACAGTCCAGAGGAGTGAATGGGTATTATTAGTGTCATCTTATCTAGAACTGGGTCGCACCAGAAAAGACAGACTTTCCAGATGGCTCCCAGGGATCCGACTGTGCTCAAGCATGTTGAAGACACCAGCAAAGGCTGCTGCCCTGTTCAAGCCTGTCAACCATCACAGCCCTTCCTCTAGGAAATAGAGAATCAACCATCCTCTCCCCTGCTGGGCTGGGGCCTCTTGCCTTTTCACTCACATCCTCCATTGTTTCTGAACCAAATGGGGTCTGCTGGCCCGGCGCGGCGGGCCCCGGGCAGCAAAGGCAATTTGTTGACACCAGGTTGTGGTGAAGGAAAAGACAGTGTTTATTGCAGGGTGCCAAGCAAGGGAGTGGAAGACAAGCCTCAGACCACTCCCACTTGGTCTTTGAGTTAGGGGTTTTTTTTTTAAAGGGGAAGAACAAAGAAGCTGGGGTTACTCATATCTTGGGACATTGCTTAATCATAGTTTTGGGAGTCAAGGTATCTCTGGTTTGTGATTCTCTGACCAGGTTCATGGCTGGGGGTCCGTTAGCTCATCTTGCCCTGGAGAAACAATCTGAGTTTGTACGTTAATGATGTGATCTATAACAGTAATTTTAGTACATTTACAATGTTATTGACAACAGCAATGGTAGTCATCTGACTGTTCAGTTAGCACAGGATTGAGGTTAGAAGGGACAAGAAAAGGAATAAAGTTTTGGGTAGAGAGATTAATCATAAACTCGGTAAGGGAACTCAGCTTTAGGGGAACTCAGTTTTAGGGGGACTCAGTTTCACCATCAGTAACTCACCCAGTTCAATCACCTTGGACTTAGAAGGTGAATGAAAGCCAAATCTTTATCTCCAGCCTACCTTTCTCTCCAAAGGTTCAGACATTTTTATCCCTCTGCCCAAGAGATGTCTCTACTTGGTGGTCCCAGGGCCCAAACAACACATCCAAAACCAAACGCAGTGTCTACCCCTGAAGCTATTTTCCTCCTTAAGTCCCTGTCTTGGTGGCTGTCATTGTAGCCAGAGCACAAGTGAGTCACCTCCTCCTGCCAGGCATTCACCCTCAGATCACTGTCCTGTCCATTTCTCTCCACCTCTATGAAACTCACTTGCATAATGACAACAGCACCCAGAATGGTCTTCCGCCTCTCATCGTGGCCTCTACAACACCCACTGAAATCAATTCTCCAAAACTCCACCTGTGTAAACTTTCCGACCTAACTGTGACACTCCTCTGTGTGACAGCATTCTGGGCTCCCCAAGGCTGTGAGATTGAGACCTTGGCCCGGCCCCGGGAGCCTGTGACCTCTGCCCCCCTCCAGTCTCACCTCCACAACCCGGCCTGCACAAAGGCATATCCCCTGTGCCCCGGACATTCTCCCTCCTCGCAGGCCCCCAAATCCACCATGCTGTCTCTCACAGCACGTCTTCCGCTGCTGCCAGAGCCCTTTGAGGCCTGGGGAGGGGAGAGCTAGGTATGTTTAAAATATAAAGAAATCCCCATCCAGGGTTTCCAAAATGGCAGTGTATTTTCAATGTTTACAACTAATTCACTAATGCCTTTGTCACAAAGACCTTATAATGCAATGTAATTGTGCCAGTCAGAGGATAATGAGAATCTTAAAAAAAAAGTAAATGATGCAAATGAACTTATTTACAAAACAGAAACAGACTCACAGACTTAGAGAACAAACGTATGGTTACCAGGGGGGAAGGGTTGTGGGGAGGGATAGTTAGGGAGTATGGGATTGACATGTACACACTGCTATATTTAGAACGGATAACCAACAAGGACCTACTGCATAGCACAGGGAACTCTGCTCAATATTCTGTAACAACTAATTGGGAAAAGAATTTGAAAAAGAAAAGATACATGTATATGTATAACTGAATCACTTCCTGGTACACCTAAGCTAACAACATTATTAATCAACTGTACTCCAATATAAAATAGTTAAAAATGAAACAAAAAGAAGTTAATGAAAGGGTTTATGGAATATAATCATTCAGGCTGCCCTTCCAGCCCATCTCTCCGGGTCTGCCAGGGCTAAGGGGTTTCCCAGGAAGCAGGGCTGTCAGTGCTAAAATCAGGAAAGGCCTGGGCAAACCAGGACAAGCTGGTCACCGTAAGTATAAAGCAGCAGTTCACAGGCGTATGGTGGTCTTCTTCCTTCAGCACCGTCAGTGTATCTCTGTGACTGTCTGCCTGATGTTAGATTAAAGGCCACGTTTGAGGCCATGGAGGGTGGGAAGCCGGAGCTCTCCGGCCCGTGCTCCCTGCTGCTTGCCTTTCCTGCCCCCACCACCTGGCTGTTCCTGCTCAGCCTTCCCGGCTTCCGCATCCCCAGTACGCCTCCTAGCGGGCGTCACACTGTGTTGTGGTTTTCTCTGTGCGTGTCAGTTTCCACCTTTAGGCGGTGAGCAAGTTCAGGGCTGGGCTGACCCATAGAAGACCCTCGGTGGGCGATGAACAAACAAGACTGTGCATGGCCCACCGAGCAATCCCATCTGACATGTCTGCTGGGCCCGGACAATTCACAGGTTTCCTGGGCACCTCCTGTGGGCCAGGCTCGAGTGCAGCCTCAGCCTCAAGGAGCTTAGAACCACGTGTTCTAAAGGCATCCAGGAGAGCAGAGAAAGGAAGCTAGCAGTGCTTGTTTCATGCCTGCTTGATGATAAAACACCGTCTAATTCCTATGGCACAAGGGATCAGAAGGTTGAAGTGCCCAGGGAGGGCTGCCTGCAATGTGTGTAGGTGGCAAAGAAGGCACCTGTACCAGACATAAGTAGCAAGAAGGCAGATGTCTTGTTGTCTAAAAAATATATAAAAATTTAAAAGAAACAGAAATGCCAAGTTACAGGAGAGGTTGCTCCCAGCAGCAAGACCTGAAAGCCAAGTTCCGATGGCCCCTTCTCCAGAAGGAGGGCTGAGCAAGGTGACCTCCACAGCTCCTTCCAGATTCTATTGTTTAACCTTGGCATTGCCAGCGGGGAGCAAGCCACTGATGCAGGAACTGAGCAGGGGTATTCTGGGTACAGTGCTAGTGCTGGCCAAGTGGGTCTGAGCACCTGAGAGATGAGTCTGGACGCGTGGATGGAGCTTGAATTGGGACCACCAGACACCCCTGGACGCGTTTGGTGAAACAGTGCGGAGTTTGGGGGCAGGTGAACAGCAGCACCCTATCTCAGGGGCAGGAACTACTGCAGGATGTGAATGTTTGCCTGTGTGCCACCTCTGGTTCGTTCTCTCCTCCTCACACATTTCTCACAATGGAATTTCAGGGCTTATCACTAACCACAAAGATCTGGAAATCAATCCAGCCCTTTCCCCGCCGTGGGTCCCCAGCAGTATGACAAAGGAGGCCTCAAAGAGCCAGATCAGTAGCTGCGAAAGCTCACCTGGAAAAGCATCTTGACTCTGCAGCCAGTCTGGTTTCCCAATACTTTCCTCTGAATTGGGCTTACCCACTTCAAACTACGGGCACATCCCAGCCAGGGCAGAGCCCGCCATGGTCAGCAGCATGGAGGGGTGGACCAGGGGGGAAACAGGTGCTCGTGTGCAGGGGGGTCAAAGGGGAGAACCCTTGGGAGGGGCTGGTAGGCGCAATCTCAGGCTCTTTCTCCAATCTCATCAGGTGTATCAGACTCTCCCCTTTGCCCCAGGGAGGAAGAGTAAGAGGCAGGCTGGGAAAGCGTTCAGGGAGCAAGACCTCCCTGTCTCTGGAGGTAGCAGGTGCTGGGTCCCATGTGGGGTCCCCACAGACGTCTTTATGGCTACTGGTGCTCCAGACTCCAGTCTGGTTCTGCCTGTTGATCTTACCCTCCTACGCATGTGCAGGATGCAGGAGGGAGGCTTTGTTCCATCTGCACAGGCTCTACAGGAACCCAACAGTTGAGTAGGATTCAGTTACTGGATCCAAACAGAGCATTACGTTTAACTCCTACCTTCCCAGTGGCAGTCGTAATCAAAGACTATGACTCATTTCTCTCCAGAAAGCATAGAGGATATCAGAGTCCAACTTGTGACAGGGGCCTTGATGAGAAAGGCATGGGATCATAGTAAACAGAGCTGGGTTTGAATCTTAGACAACTACCAACTTCGAGATGCTGCATAAGATGTCACTCTCCAAGGTACTGTTCCATCAGCACTACGACGATGATAGTATCACAAGATGCTGTGGGAATTATTGATAATGTGTGAGCCTGGCACGTAGAGGTGATTAATAAATAGCAGGTTCTTCCTCACCTGTGTAACAGCCTGTCGCTCCAGGCAAACATCATCACCCCTAGCCCTGGGCAGGACTTGACGCAAGTTCTCTGGCCAGATCTCTGCAGCTCCAGCATGGGTTCCAGCATCCAGGCTGTGCTGCCAGATCCTGGGCTGCAAAGTTCCTATGGCCTCATAAGTCTGCAGGATTGAGGCTGCTGCACTCCTTCTGTCTCCTTCCAAATTGGCTCTGGAATGGGGATGGGGTAAGATGTACAGATGGGATCCTCAGAACCTCAGATCCACATGAGGGCCTCAGGGGAGGCAGAGGCAGATGCAAGCAAGCAGGACACTGTGTAGCATCACGCTTTAAGCCTGTAACAAGGTAACCAAGCCTGTGCCGTAGTGATGATCAGTTCATGCACATCCAGGGATTCCAGCTCCAGCTCTGCTGCCAACCACTGAGCAGGTCCCTGCACCTCCTAGAGCCTTAATCTCCTCATCCACAAAATGGGATGACATGACCTTCCTTGAAGGCGGGTTTCTGTCACCCTGGGTGTGAGCACTTCTTTGTAAGCTGCCAAGATGCATGCAATTGGAAGGGGTGGCGATTATGGAAGTGTCATCGGAGGCACATTTGTTGCTGTGGGAAATGCAGGCGCTGGACCATTCTCTCATCTTTCCACAGGTTGCTAGAATCACAACTTATAATTAACGCTCAGTGATAAGGCTTGACCCAGTTTCCCAAATTAGAATGCTTCAACTACAACTGATGAAAGATGTGAAATTCTTGTCTTCCTAGCAGAACTAGCTGGATAAACCTCCTTTCCCTGGGCTTCAAGTTTTCTTCAGAGCTAATGAATAAATACACATGTTAAGCAAATGTATAAATTCGCTTATTCAATAAATATCGATTGAGTACCTACTCTGCACCATTTATTATGCTTAACACTTTACCTGACTTGTCGATTTAATCCCCACACGAATTCCGTGAGGTGGGCACCCTGATGTGAGAATTAGGAAACTAAGGCTCAGAGGGGTTAGGTTACTGGATAGAGGCCATACACCTAGAAAGCGACAAAGCACAATTAAACCCAAGTTTTCTTGACCCCTCATGCACCTGCTCTTTCATGATACCACGTGGCTTCTCCAGGCCCCTAGGAAGGGGAGTTAAGGTTATGTCTGGTAGAAGGAAGGAGTATGGATGGACCACAAATTGCAGCTGTTGTGTGCCCCAGGGTCACCACATTAAACATCCCAACCTTTCCTGGGACCCAGCCACTCATCCTGCTTCCCAACTCCAGGCAGGTGGCCCCTGGAATGCACTTACCGCCCCTGTTCTCCTGGCCAAACTCATCAGCTCTGCCTTGTCCTGAACCTTGGTTCTGACTTGTTTCACTTTCTACCATCCCAGGTCCATGTAGGAATGGGCTGGCACTGAACTAGGCACCCCATCTCCCTTGGGCCCCTTCGGCTGGTGGGCAGCAGCTGGGCAGTACAGGGCATGGAGTCAGACAGAGTGAGGCGCTTCTGATTGCTCCCCATTTGAGAAAGTAACTGGTTTCTCTGTGCCTCAGTTTCCTTATCTGAAAGTTGAGGGTAATCCCTGTCTCACAGGGTTGCTGAGAGTCCTAATGGGATAAGGTAATACATGTGTGGCATACAGTAGGCACTCAGCAAGTGCTATTTCCTTCACCTCCCTGCCCCATACTTGTAAAGTACAGCAAATGGTGCATTCTGACTATGCTACTTTTTCCTCTGTGATTTCTTAGTTTTAAATATTTAACTCTCATGTTGGTGAATAGGGTAAGGTACAAATCTAATTCCTTTTTCAAATTCAATCTTCAGTATTCCAACATGATTTATTAAGTGAACTTTCCCTTCCATATTGCTTACTCATCACATATGAGTCTCTCATATAATTTGGTCTAATTCTTGGCCCTCTTCTGCATAACTTATATATAGTTTTCTCTTTGTAGCTGCACTCCAGCTGTTTTTATTACTAGTTGCTCTAAAATAGGTTTTTATAACCAGGCAGATAAATCTTCCCCACCCCTGCTCTCCCACCCCCACCTGAATTATTTATTTTTCTTGGCCATTTATTCTTCCAGCCATACTCTTTTGGCAGGTTCCAAGAGAAGTTTTGGAGCTTTAAATGAGGATTTGCTGGGTACACAGAGGATGTGAGGGCTAGCACTTTGGGGAACTTGTGTCTAAATCCCATAAGTTTTGAAATCGCAAGTGGTCACACACACACATGCACATATACATATATACACACATACATGTACATATACACACATACATGCACATGCACAATACACATATACATACATGGACATACACATGTACATATATACACATACATACACACACACACACAGCCAACCCTGTTCCTTGCTTGCCCCTCCGACCCTTCCCCACCGATAGGAAGAAGACAGTAAATGACAGCCATTTGGTACCCAATTATGACCCCTTGCCAGGCCTGCCTCGCATTGAAAGGCATGGGGATGAGGCTGGAAATTAGTCCAGTGATGGGCAAGTTCAAGGGAAATCCTAAGAACCTCGGAGTCTAGACCTGCTTTACTAGTTTCCCATTACATTGACCTCTAAGGCATTTGACTAACCCAGTGGATTTCCGGGCGGAGGGCTCCCTACCAGCAGCCCCTGGGAACTTGATAGAAATGTAAATTCTTGGGCCTCACCCCAAGAATTGAATCTGGGTGTGGAGCCCAGCAATCTGTTTTTTTAACAAGCCTCCCCATAACTGAATGCTTGAAATTGAGAGCCACTGGATTAAACAAGCATAGCTTTACTCAAAGGCTACCTCTGCTTATTTCTGAGATCTCAAGCATGCTGGTAGCCTGGTCAGCTGCACAGAAGAAACTTTGAAGGATGCTTGCAAATGTAGGAGAGCTGCGACAAAGCCAGATTCGTTGTATCAGTAATTGGACCATACACGACCTACACAGGAGGAAGGTCAGTATCTTCACAATATTACTCCTGCTTGCCAGGAAAATGCTATTCTCCTTCTGCTCTCCTGCAGGAATCACACGTATTATGGTTTTCTCTACCAGGTCACAAACATCCTGCATTGAGTTTATTCCAAAGTAGTTACTATATTTTGTTATTGTGAATGGGCTCTCCTTAGCTGTGGATTTTCTAACTGATGGTGCCTGATATTCATCTAGCATCCTGAGCATTCATCGGTAATCACTCATTTTTCTGACCTCTTTATTTCTAGTCCTTTTTGACAGCTGGTTTGTTTGTCTTTTTCAAGGTGTCTTTTGAATAATAATATTGCCTACTTTGGGCCTAATGTTTATTATTTGCATTTCTGCTTCAGGGGCCCAGCTGGAGGAGTGGACAGATTTGACAAAAGACGGTGGAAGGAAGGGCATTTAGGGGGCCAGACTTGTCCTGGCACACACTTCCCACGTGGCCACCTACCTGAGCTTAATTTAGCCTTTGGGATTCACCTGGTAAATTCACCTTTGGGTTTTTGGAGTTTTTTTACCTTTGTTTTAATCCAAGTTTTAAAATTTGTGTGCATAGAGTTATACAGACAATTCTGTAATCATTCTTTTACTTTAGCTTTTTTTTTTTTTTCAATAATTTTTATTTTTATTTATTTATGGCTGTGTTGGGTCTTCGTTTCTGTGCGAGGGCTTTCTCCAGTTGTGGCAAGCGGGGGCCACTCTTCATCGCGGTGCGCGGGCCTCTCACCATCGCGGCCTCTCCTGTTGCGGAGCACAGGCTCCAGACGCGCAGGCTCAGCAATTGCGGCTCACGGGCCCAGTTGCTCCGCGGCATGCGGGATCCTCCCAGACCAGGGCACGAACCCGTGTCCCCTGCATTGGCAGGCAAACTCTCAACCACTGCGCCACCAGGGAAGCCCTACTTTAGCTTTTATGGATCCATTTTTATATATAACTCTTGGATCCATATGGAATTTCTTTGCATGTGAAGAATAAGGTATGTTACAGGGAAGAACAAAATCTGGCTACATGTTAGATCTGTTTCTTTTACTCCCGTTGCTTTTGTTCACTAAAAGGATACTGTTTATACATAATGGCCTGCCTCGGGGAACCCTGCCCCTCGGCCTGAATGTTAAACCAAAGTGCCTTTGTTCAGGGGAACATCCGGACCCTGTCCACCTGTGGAGGGCTGCAATAAAGAAGAAATTAACACATCCTCTCCCCGAGGCTGGCCATTCCAGGGGATATTTGCAAGACTTAATGGTCTTTTTACTTTACTTCCTCACCTTCTCCCCCTCTCTGTTCTATAAAAGAAACTGGCATCCAGGCCCTGAGAAGACGGTTATTTAGAGACACTAGTCTGCCATCTTCTCGGTCTTCCGGCTTTCTGAATAAAGTCATATTCCTTTGCCTCAACACCTCGTCTCGGATTCATTGGCCTTTCACGCGGCGAGCGGAGGGAGCTTGGACTCAGTAACAGTAATAAATCATTTTTTTCCTTCAGATAACTAATAAGTTTTCCCAATGCAGTTTATTGAATGCCCCATCCGTGCTGATAAATTTAATGATGCCATTTTAGTCAAGTACTCATTTCCCATACGTGCTTGAATTTATTTTTTGACTCTCTTACATTGATTTCTTGGTCTATTCCTACTCTGAAATGTCTGTGGCCTTAAACAAAGGTTTGATATACCTGATAGTATCATAGTCATATTTGTTATTCTTTTTCAGATCTTTCTCTGCCTCCATTCATGTGTTTATTTTACGAGATGAAATTTAGCTTTAATAGATCAAATTCCGAACAAAATTCTATTGGTAATTGGGCTGGAAACACACTGAATTTAGAGATTAAATTCAGGAATTAAAACTATCCTACTGAATAGTCTTCCAAAGAAAAACAAGGGAGGTTTTTCGCTTACTAATTTGTGTAGCTTTTAACAGGAATTTAAAGTTTTTAGCATAGGGTTAGGACTACACTGTACTATATAAGGTTAGGACTGTACTAACATTGATTAGTACATTTGTTCTTAAGTATTTTTATGTTTCTATTGTAAATGGCATCTTTTCTTCCCTTAGATTTTCTAACTGGTTATTATTTGTAATATAGTAAAGGTTTGATTTTTGGCATAAACTTTATAACCAGATGCCTCTTCCTTTCTAAGTTTTGTACCTCTTATGTCTTTCTCATATATGATAGTGGGAATTCTTGTTTCTGACTTTAACGGGAATGTTTCTGGCTTTTCACATTAAGTTGTGCTAGCGTTTTGGATGGAGGATTATATTTTATAATGTTAAGGAAATATCCATTAGTATTTATTTTGTTAATTTAAAAAAAAACTGAGGGACTTCCGTGGTGGTCCAGGGTCTAAGACTCCACGCTCCCAGTGCAGGGGACCTGGGTTTGATCCCTGGTTAGGGAACTAGATCCCACATGCCACAACTAAGAGTTCGCATGTCACAACTAAAGATCCCGCATGCTGCAACCAAGACCTGGCACAGTCAAATAAACAAATTATTTTTTAAGTGGTCCTAATAACTTCTGCATAAAAATAAAAAAAGGTTAAGATTTTAAATAAGTAAATAAATAAATAAAAACTGAAATGAAGGTTGCACGATAGCAATGCATTCTTTAGCATAAAATTTTCTAATATTAAACCATCCTTACATTCTTAAATTTTCTCTCTCTTCATGTATCTTTCTTTTAGTGTCTTCTGCTTCTCTTTGCTGATATTTTATTAAGGATTTTTGCATTGGTTGTCATAACTGAGTTTGATCTGTAGATGTTTTTCTTTTTTCTTTCTCCTTTTTGTTTCAGGCTTTGGTAAAGTTTTGGGTGAGATTCTCCTGTCTCTGGAGGCAGTTTCAGTAGCACTGTGGTTATCTGTTTCTCAAAGGTTTGGAAGAAGTTACCTGTGAAACCTAGGGACTTAGTACTTTTAAAGAGAGTAGCTTTATTATGATTTTATCAATTGAGTTCTGTGCCTTAGAACCTTTATTTTTTTTTAACATTTTTATTGGAGTATAATTGCTTTACAATGGTGTGTTAGTTTCTGCTGTATAACAAAGTGAATCAGCTATACATATACGTACATCCCCACCTTAGAACCTTTAATCTGTCATCATAACTCCTTATATTTTCCGTACAGATGGAATTCACCTACGAAACCAGCCTCATCCTTGCGAGGGTGGGATGGTTGAAAGGGGTAGGTCTTAGGTCCCTTTCCCAATTTCTTCCATGGTCTGACTCCTCTTTATTAAATTTTGATGACATAATTTTTTAGAAAATTATGCATTTTATCTAGATTTTCTAATATTTAACCACAGAGGTTGTGCAAAGTACTCTATCATTTTTTAAAATCTAAGTTCTTTTTTTCTTAATTCAAATTTTGTTTGAGTTTTCTCCACTTAAAAGAAAAAATAGGTAAGGCAGTGGTTATCATATTTTATAATTTTTTCAGCAAATCTTCAATTTATGTTCTTGAATCTCTGTATCATTTTTTTTGTCTTCTAAATTGCTTGCTGCTTTTCTCTTCATTAGTGTCTTCCCTCTACTTTCCTTAGGTTACTTTAATTATGTTTTCTAAATTCTTATATTAATTGCTTAATTTTATTTCATTTCATTCTTTCTTATTTAGTAGTATAGCTATGTAAGCTAGTAATTTTTTCCAAACACTGCTTTAGCTACATTCTATAGTGTTTAATATGTAGTGTTTATTGTGTCATCACATTTTATTTTTGTGGATATTCTAGAGCAGAACTACCAATAGAAATATAATGTGACATCATCTGTCATTTTACAGTGTACGGTATCCACATTTAAAAAGTAGAAAGGGGCTTCCCTGGTGGCGCAGTGGTTGAGAATCTGCCTGCTAATGCAGGGGACACGGGTTCGAGCCCTGGTCTGGGAAGATCCCACATGCCGCGGAGCGGCTGGGCCCGTGAGCCACAATTGCTGAGCCTGCGCGTCTGGAGCCTGTGCCCCGCGACGGGAGGGGCCGCGATGGAGAGGGGCCCGCGCACCGCGATGAAGAGCGGTCCCCGCACCGCGATGAAGAGTGGCCCCCACTTGCCGCAACTGGAGAAGGCCCTCGCGCGAACCGAAGACCCAACACAGCCAAAAATAGATAAATAAATAAATAAATAAATAAATAAATAGGAAAAAAAAAAGTAGAAAGAAGAAACAGGTGAAATTATTTTAATAATATTTATTATTTAACCCAGTATACCCCAAATATTATCATTGAAACATGTAATCAATAAAAGTATCAATACATGAATGAGATATTTTACATTCTTTTTTCACGTTAAGTCTTGGAAATCCAGTGTGTTCACACTCACAGCAATTCAGACCAGCCACGTGTCAAGCGCCACGTTTCAATAGCTACGTGGGGCTAGTAGCTACCGTATGGAGCAGGACTGCTTCAGAATTTCAGCTTTGGTCTCCTCTCTGACAGAGGCGTTTAAGGAAGAGATTAAGACATAAGCAGAGTTAGGCTTTTTGTTTATGTTTTGCCTTTATAGTTTGATTACACTGGGATCAGGGAATATGATCTATTTGATTGTTGATGGAAAAATATGATATTTTCCTTTTTTTTTTTTAGCACAGTCTTTTTTTTTTTTTAAAGATTTATTTATTGATTGATTGATTAATTGACTGATTGCTATGTTGAGTCTTCGTCTCTGTGCTAGGGCCCTCTCCAGTTGCGGCAAGCGGGGGCCACTCCTCATCGTGATGCGCGGGCCTCTCACCATCGTGGCCTCTCTTGCTGCGGAGCACAGGCTCCAGACGCGCAGGCTCAGTAATCATGGCTCACGGGCTTAGTTGCTCCGCGGCACGCGGGATCCTCCCAGACCAGGGCTCGAACCCGCGTCCCCTGCACTAGCAGGCAGATTCTCAACCACTGCGCCATCAGGGAAGCCCTTCCATTTTTTTGAAACTGGCTGATGTATGTCATATTAATATTAATCATATTTTTAAAATGTGATTTTAAAATAAATGTTCCATAGGTCCTTGCAAAAGAGATGAATTGTCTGTGTTTTGGGTGTAGTGTTCGTTTCATTGTTTATGTCTATTATGTGGGGGGAGGTCTACCATGAACCAAGTGATATACATCTATCTACCATAAAACCACCATGAACTAATGTAACATCTCTTATTATTTTTATTATTATTATTATTAATTTGGGGGCTGTGTTGGGTCTTCGTTGCAGCACGTGGGCTTTCTCTAGTTGCGGTAAGAGGGCTTCTCATTGCAGTGGCTTCTCTTGTTGCGGAGCACAGGCTCTAGGCGCATGGGCTTCAGTAGTTGTGGCACGTGGGCTCTAGAGCACAGGCTCAGTAGTTGTGACATATGGGCTTAGTTGCTCTGCAGCATGTGGGATCTTCCCAGACCAGGGATTGAACCCATGTCCCCTGCATTGGCAGGCAGATTCTTATCCACTCTGACACCAGGGAAGCCCTCCTCTTATTATTTTGTATCTATTCATTTCCCTTTTTTTTTTACAACTTCTAAAAAGTTTACATTGATGTTATTTTACTTAGTATTTAAGGATTTCGTTGGAAACCGTAAATTTTATCTGTATGAAATTCCCCCTTTTGTGTTTCTTTTTATCTTACATTTTTATTGATGTTAATATACTTCTGCTTTTGTTTGCATTTTCCTGATATGCATTTGTATGCATTTTCCTTTTGTTTGCATTTTACTGATCTGAATTGCTCTTTTAGATGAGTTTTTTTGTAGACAGCATACTGCTGGGTTTTCACTGAGCTGATATATACTGTCCAAGTAACCAGTAAACACAAAGAATATGGTCAGAGAAAAACAAAATAGTTCCTCCACACCCAGTGAATACAGTTTATCCCTAGAAGGAAAATAAGAGCTCTTATGACTATAGCAGGATCTCAACCTCGGCACTATTGACTTTTGGGGCTGGATGATTCCTTGCGGTGGGGCTGTCCTGTGCACTGTAGGATATTTCACAGCATCCCTGGCTTCTACCCACTAAGTACCATTAGCACTCCCCCATCCCCACCCCTGGTTGTGACAACCAAGAATGTCTCCAAACATTGCCAAGCGTTTGTTGGAGGACAAAAATCTCCCCTGTTTAGGAAGGGCCCTTCCACACCTAGAAGGGCCATTCCACACCTTTCTCTCAGGCTTCTCACCCACCTATCTGCACCTGTTCCCTCGAAATACAGGTTTCAGAGTGAGATGTATGGCAGACATGCTGCTTCTCAGCTGTGGAGAAAGCCCCTGCTCTGAGTTCTAGAAACTTCCATCTCTGATGACGCCTTTCACATTTGTGGTCAGAGGTTTCAGTCCTTGCCTTACTTGAACATGACCCCTTGATCCTCTGCCGGTGTGCCTCCTCTGTCTGTTTCTTACGAAGTGTACGGAGAAGGAGGTTACATGTTCGTCTGTACTCCACCATCATCCACAGCCATCTCCCCTCTAGTCCCCAATCTGAGCTCTTTTCCCTACATGTCTGACAGAGAGATGTCAGGTTTCAGTAAAACAATAATTAAATCTATAGTCAACTCTGATCAGATGGCATTAAACAGAGGAACACGGAACAAGGAACAATGTTCTCTGAAGGGAGAAATATTTTTACATGAATATTTTGGTATTTGTTAATGTACTGGAATTAATAGAGAGGTGTAGGAGGTGCTGAACAGAAATCCAATTTGTACTGATTATTCCCAAATTAAGATTAGCACAGAAACCTGTCTGGAGTGGGAGGCGAAGTCTGCTGTTCCAAAGAAGAGGTTTTAAAGGTGTAGGTGGGGTGAGTGAGAGAAACTGAACGTAAATGTTCTTGCAAAAAGAACGAGGAAAGAGCCTGTGGATTTCCTGACAGCCACTGGCATCCCTTTGAAAGAAGGCCCAGCCCTCAGCCCAGAGATGACCAGCAGGGGCTATTCCCTAATCCTGACCCTTCCAGCATCCCTTAAATTCATTGGGTAGCTTACGGTTTACAAAGAGCTTTTGTATATTTAGCATTTCAAATAAAATGGATAAATACACATGATAGCCTAATAAAGGGATTTATTATGGGATTCCTAAATAGATGGAGAGATTTGAATAAGCTATATTAGTTGCACAGAACTATTACTTCATCCCATAGATGTTTGTAGAGTGCCTGTTGGGTTTCCCATACCAGCTATGGTGTGGAGATGATTCTTCCACACTCTGCCATCAAAAGGTTGTCTACTGTGGAGACAGAAGTGAAGTACCAATTACAAAGCAGCGTTATCAGACCCATGATAGAGACCTGATGTCTGTCCAAAGGAAGGGCACTTAATACTGTATGGGAGGGAGGGAAGGGAGAGAAGTCAGGGAAGGCTTCTGGGAGGAATTAAGACAGAGCTGAGTGTGAATGGATGAGTAGAAGCTAGCCTAGTGAAGGTGGCAAAGGCATTCCTGGTAGAGCAGTCCGCATGAGCAAAGGCACTGAGACCAGAAACAGCACAGTGTGTGCTGGAGGCAAAAGCAGATTCATATTATGGGCGTATCAAGTCCAGGGCAGGCAGTGGCCATGAAGCACCTTGGGTCCTCTCTTCCAAGTCTTGGTATTTCATCAAGTTAGTGATGGGGACCCACTGACCAAACCGTCTTTGCTGAATCACTTTCTGCCCTTGGCTTCTGCACTGGACACTCCTGATTTTCCTCCTCAGTAGCTGCTCTGAGTGGTCTGCTTGTCCTGATTCTTCCCCTTTTCCACCCTCTAAATACGAGCGTGCCCCAAGGGTCAGTTTTTGGCCTGTTCCTCTTCTCCATACATACACGCTCCCGTAGCTTTCAGTACCATCTCTTTGCAGATGAATCCCAAATTCACATCACTAGCTTCAGTCCTTACCTCCCAGATCCAGATGCATATATTCAATCGCCTACGCCCCATCTCTACTTGTGTGTCAGAATTAATGTTCAGTTGCATGTAGCAAAGACCCAAAATATCAGTGAATTTAAAAGGATAAAAGCTCAGCTATAAGCCATTTGTGGCCAGCATGGTGGCTTCACAGACATCTAGGACCCAAACGTTACTAGATTTCTACTCCAACAGACTTAGAGTGTGGCCTTCAACCTCGTGGCACAAGGTGGAGCCCCATCCATCGTAACAGAGTTCCAAGCAGCATGATGAAGGAAGGGGTGATGAAGGAGCTGTTGCAGGTCAAATTCCCCGGGCGGCACACTCGGAGACAGATGCTTGCATACAAGAATCTCATTGGGATGTACACCTCAGGTCAACCCCTGGGGGTGAGTAACAGAAGTTGGACTGGGCAGAAGGAGAAGTTGGGCTATGATGCATCAGAACAAGACCTCAGCCAATCCTACAGGAAATTCTGCACTCAGATGGTCCTCAAGAGTTTTCCCAAATGGGGCAAGGGGACCAGATCATTTTACCCCCACTTCACCCAGTCACCAGATGCAGGCTACACCAGGAAGGGGCATCACTTGGGGTGAGGTGGCTCTCATAGCTAAGGACAATCACTGGAGAAAGAGACTCAGCTGAAAACTGTCAGCACTCACCATTCCTTGCAGCTGGGAGAACAAGTGCTGCAGTACTGAACATGGGAGAAATCTGGGTGGGAAATGACAGAATCCACTACAGTCCACCCCTTGAGCTACTCAGATCCACTTGCTTTGTATAAGTTTTGAGAGGAGCACCTTCAGGATTCCGGTGGGCCTTTTTTCCTGGGGGAAACTTACAAAGAAAAGGCTTTGCCATTGCAGCTTGTCTCAAGGTCATAACTGGTACTCATCAGCTCCTTCCTCTACTAGACCTGTGAGATCCCCCCACTCTGAGGAAGCACCTCTTCTGATCTAGGTGGTTTCCTTTTGTGGGTTACCCTGTGGTCTGAGCTCCTGGTCATTATGCCCTTCTCAGGCTATAACACTTGACCATTTGCCATCAAATTTGGACAGGGGAGACCTAAGAGATGCCCTTATGGATCACTTTGGTGCCGAATGTGTTCTTCTCTGCCCCCTTTGCATGACAGGAGCCCTATTTTCACCTGATGATGAATCAGTTACCACTGCCAAGATGGTGACTCCTTTTTTGTCCCTGTTAGCACAAAGAGCCCAAAGGGGAGCAGGCAGTAGCCATAATTTGAAATTTAATGGAACTCATGTTATCTCCTTTGACGGAATCATTGCCCCCCCTGCCCCGAGGGTCAAGACCTCTAAACCCACTGAGTCCAAAGTTGTGGGAACAGGATGCAGACATTCTGAAAGTGGGTCATGAGAGCAGGCCCACTCTTCCTTCATCTCTTAGTTCCTAGACCTATATCTTAGGGAATCATTGAAGTCTTTTGAGTAGAGAAATGGCAATTCCAAATCAGCAATGTTGAGGATAGACCATAAAGGAAAGTATTTAAAGCAGGAAGACCAGTGACGAGGCTGTTAGAACAGTCCAGGCAGGAAATTATGTGGGCCTAATAATGGAATATTATTAGAACCTGACATTTCCTTCAGCAGGAAAGCAAGCACTTAGTATCCAATTAGTGTCTCTGGGTACATCAGGAGGCATACCGTAGGTTAGGAAAGACATTTGTTAAGCTCTCCCTGAACTCATAGAAGCAAAACTATTACAGAATCATTCCAAAAATAACCCAGCCAAACTGCTGAACCGCAGCTCGGCGATACGTCAGCTTGATCAGCAGAGACACAGAAATAAGACAGTCAGGCAGGTAGACTGTTTCTCTCAGCCCCACCCAGAGTGGGGCCAGGGATTCTTCCCCTAGACCTTGATCTCTGCTTATTTCTCTGTTCCAGAACATTTACCATCATCTACCTGGAAGTCAAGATGTTTACCTATCTGGTTGCCCTGCTCTAGACTGCGATCTCATAGAACAGGAAGTTTTTCCTGCCCTCTTTTGTGCCTATCACAGTCACAAAGAGACAAAGCTCAGTCACTTTTGAATGGAATTGAAAAAAAACCTTTGCAAGTGAGATCGCTGAACTGCTATCAGTGATCAACAATATTAACAATAATAACTATGACAGGTAACATAGTGGAGGCCCCTCCTATGGGCCAGGCACACTTCGAAAGGATTTACTTGCATTATCTTATTTAATCCTTCCCAGAACACGATAAAGTAGGTATTATTATCATCCCATTTTCCATAGAAAGAAAATTTGTCAAGAGAGGTGGCAAAGAGAACTCCAGAGAGTCTTGCGCTGGCAACTTACAGCTCCTGCCTGAAAATGGCACGTGTCCCTCATTCATGATTCATTGGCCAAAACAGATCACATGGTCCCACTGATTCGCAAGGGAGCCCGGAAGTGCAGTCTCACAAACAGGGGTCCCAGAAACATCTGAAGACGAGCACTAGTGACAACGACACTATGGAAATGAGATTTCCAGGGGCCCTGAGGGAAAGCTCTGTGAGGTAGGAGAGCAGTAGTTATTGATGCGATTCCCCAATATGAGTTAATCTGATTCCAGAGCCTGTGCACCTAACCAAAATCTAGAAGGATACACCAAAATGTCCACAACAGTTATCCCTGGGATAGAACAAATAGGTTAATTTTATTTTCTTCTTTACACTTTCCTGTCTCTTCCAATATTTCTACAATGAATCTGTATTTACTTTGATAATCAGAAAATATGTATCATAGGGAAAATAATATCTGCATAATAATTATCTTCCCCGGACAAGGTATTCCACTCCCCATCAGCCCTCTTTATTTTTTATTTTTTTAAATAAATTTATTTATTTAATTTATTTATTTTTGGCTGCGTTCGGTCTTCGTTGCTGTTGCTGTGCGAGGGCTTTCTCTAGTTATGGCGAGTGAGGGCTACTCTTCATTGCGGAGCATGGGCTTCTCATTGCAGTGGCTCCTCTTGTTGCGGAGCACGGGCTGTAGTGCGTGGGCTCAGTAGTTGTGGCGCACGGGCTCAGTTGCTCCGCGGCATGTGGGATCTTCCCGGACCAGGGACTGAACCCGTGTCCCCTGCATTGACAGGCGGATTCTTAACCACTGCACCACCAGGGAAGCCCCCCATTAGCCCTCTTTAGATGCTATCTCTTCCTTGCTCCTTTTCCTAAAACCCATCCTCAGAAAACATTCTGATTAAGTCCACGACACAAAAGAGGTCCTTATTGGTATTCGGGTTTTACCCATTCTGAGATGTTAGCCTTATGCCAAAAGACCTCCTAGATGGTAGCATTTCAGGTGTACAGTACCACCAGCCTGGATGGAGAGCTGCCTTTTCTAGTATGGAGAATGGAACCATCACAGCATCCCTGAAAACACCCTGCACCAACGGCCATGGATACCACTTCCAGCCTTATGCCCCCAACCCTGCTACCCAACCTCCAGCCATATGCTCCTCTGAGGATTTCACAAGTCCCTCTTCTGTAGGCATTTATTTTCAAGGAATCGAAGGTGTCATCAGTTTCTCTGTCATCCCTCCTCCACAGCCGCTGCCCTCTTCCCGCAAAGCTTCCAGCATCTCAGCACGGGATGAATAC
The DNA here is from genome assembly GCF_949987535.1 of Balaenoptera acutorostrata. Taxonomy (NCBI): domain Eukaryota; kingdom Metazoa; phylum Chordata; class Mammalia; order Artiodactyla; family Balaenopteridae; genus Balaenoptera; species Balaenoptera acutorostrata. The sequence continues at coordinate 33,074,481 of NC_080066.1, read as the reverse complement.
ACCTGCCCCTAGAAATACAAAACCCACTGCCTGAGCACAGGCACAGCAATTTCAACGGGAACCCCAGGACCAGAGCAGCCTTGCCCCACCTGCTTCACCTTGTGCCCACCCTCTGTGTTCCTCAGCTTGCCAACTACACGGATGGGTTTGCTCACGCTGTCCTGGACTTTGACAAGAAGGAGCTAGGGCCCCACCCCTTGCTGCTGGTCACGTGACACAGCCATCACCTCCTTCTCTCACTTCCTTCAGAGGCTGAAAGGATGCTTCAGGGAAGCAGCAGTAAAGTACAAACATAAACATAAGAAACTCCTACAACTCAATAGCAAAATAAATAAATAAATACACAATTAAAAAATGGGCAATGACTCAAATCAATAAGCAGTCTGGTGTTCAAGGCCAGCCCACTCAAGTCAACCAGCATCAATAGAGCACCTGCTGTATGCAGAGTCATGAAATGGAGCCAAGAGTAGCTGCTAGGAGAACAGAAGTGTTCCAGATTTCCCTCCATCAAAGGAAAAAAATCCAGGCCCTCTGTCTAGACAGCAATCCTCAGAGGCTCTGAAGATACTTTTCCATTTGGAATCTCACCCAGAGAGGCTCTGTGATACTATAGGGCTCGCCTGAAGGTGCAGCTGGCAGACTCCAGCTCAGGCGGTTTCCAAGAGGAGCTTGGTTAACGAAGACACCACTTTACAGGTTAAAATCATCTCTCATTGCCATGGCAATCCTGCAGGTTATTAAAGAGAAGCACTTAGGGCTGGCTGGGCTCCTGCAGGTCCTGGGACTGGCAGGAACCACAGGCCATGGAGGATGGTAAAGGGGGGCAGACAGAAGACCGGTCAGAAAGGCAGAGACTGCCCAAATGCCTGTCCTTCTACCAGGAAACAGACTGGCAGTGACTGACATGCAGGACACTCACTGGAATCAATGAACTCTCCAGGATCAGGAATGTTTGCAGGAGTCAAGAAAATACTCCTTATGAGGGGCTGACTCAAGGGCTCTCGTAGCAGACCCCTACATCTGGACACAGCAGAGTATCTAGAACTGCAACCGCAGAACAGGCAATGGGAAACCAGGAAATGTGCCCTCTCGGTTAAGTGTACCATCCCAGAGGGGACTGAGGGCCGGGGGCGGGGGAGCGGTGTGGAGAAGAGGAGTGGTAGAGATGAGGAAGGGGTGAGGGAGGACAGCCATCTCTGCCAGGTAAATGCAGGGAATTCAGAGGCCGTCTGGCTCCCAGATCCTTAAGAATTTCTTTACCGCCAATAGTCCCCAGCATCATGAGTAGAGGCAGAGTGAGATTTTGAACTTAGCTCAGAGGCGGAGCTTTTCCAAGGTCTTTCTTTTAGCCTCATTCACCACCCCTTCCCAACTGAGGGCCTTTCCCATCACCATAACAGCTCATATCCCATAATAATCAGTGGAACACTTGATCGAGAAGGATAAGCAAAGTAATCTGCCCCAGTTCAGAAAGCTTTGTCTTCTGGGATCTCCTGGATGATCAGGAGAGCTTGCTGAGACTCCTAGCCCTGGGTAAGCAGAACTAACAGCTCTTGAACTTGACACAAGGGCCTCTGCTAGGGTATAGATGCTCATCCAGCAGACATACCAATAGGAAAGGTGAACCCCAACATTCTGTCTCCCTTACATAGCACCAAATGCATAGGCTGCAGAATTCCAAGTGTAACTGTGGCTAATCCTGAAAAGGGTCTACAGAACATCCTGTGATAAGGGGTGCTGCACAGGATATCATGGAGAATGTGAGCTCAAACAGAATGGTGAGAGTACAATCCTGTGACATAGAAGGGCAGAGGAATACAGGCCAAGCTGGTAGACAGGTTCAAAATAGCGTTGAGTGGAAAACCGGAGAGCTCAGTCCAACTCTGTGCACGCCCCTGCCCCTAGGACGAGCTTCTGCAGCAAAATAGACCTGCTACAGGGCTGGAGGCTGGGACCATGGACAGTGGCCTGGAGGTTGGAAGGACAGGATTCTCCTGAGGACACCAGCTCTTGCTGTCACAATGAGTCAGGCTTGGACACGGAGCATATGGAGAGATGAAGGGATGGGTCCTCTAAGCTTGGTCCCAGAGGGCATCTGAGCAGCCCTAGGGGGGCTAAGGTGTACTAGGGTATAGGCATGAGGGAAGCCTGGCCACAGACACAGCTGGTTCTGTAGGTGAATGGCAAGCGCGAGGAGACCCCAGGGGAGGGCTCCCGGGGAGGGAACCAAGGTCTGAGGCAGGGTCCATGGCCCAGCCAAGAAACCAAGACAGAAGGCCAGAGCTTGGGAGCTTCACTGCAAGTTTTTAGGAATCCCCCAGCTCCACAAAGTGTTCTCTAGATGGGAAAGGGGCCCTGAGCCCACACTGAGATCCCCTCCCAGCACTCAACAGCTTAAAAGGCCAAGATTTCAGATGGACAGAAGTCTTCAGAATGTACATGCAGTCCTCGTGCTGGTCGGGATGGGGTACCTTGCCATCCTGTAGGGAGCAGCAGAATTGTACCCCAGCCCCTTCAGGGCCCTGGTAGTGTCCGGTAGCAGTAGATGGCGCCCTCCGAGGACAGGGGTCCTTAGCTGCAGGGCTGCATTTTGCTCAATAGATGGCGCCCTCCGACAGGTATCCCCAGGGGTCATTAGCTGCAGGGCTGCATTTTGCTCGTGGGGCATATACAGGTTTGAAGCCAGGGGAAAAAAGAGAGATGAGGCTGCACCCCCTGCCCATCCTCCTTCTCTGCCCCTCCCCCATTTGAACTCAGCCCCTCCCCAAATTACTTTTGAACCAGTTGCCTTAGGACCCGTGTTTTAACGGGGCCAAGTTACTAGCATGCGGTGACACCCGCATGCGCAGTCCACCCCGTTCCCCCACCCTGTTCCAGCGGCCCTTGTGCCCCTGCGGTGGGTGAGCTGCGGAGCTGAGGCCCAGAGATGGGTGGCGTGGAGACACACACAGCAGCACGTCTGGACTCAGAAGGCCGGGATGGCTTCCTCACTCCTTTATGAATGACCCCTGAGGACCCGGGCCAGTGTCCCAATGGTATACAGTGCCTAACCAGGTTTTTCTTATTGCTCTGAGAGGACCACTAAAGACCACAGTTGAGACCAAGAGGTGGTAACTACCGCACATGTGAAGTCCAGGAACCCCCAGCGCTGGGTCAGTCACCTGGCAGCAGAGCCAACTTAGAGGTGCCAGTTTGGCGACCCAGACTATTACCACCCCCAGCCCCTGGGACAGACGGGAGGACAGGAAACGAGGAAAGCAGCTGTTGAGGTCATGCTGCATTTGTGAAGAGAAAGCATTCTGTCTCCCTCTTTCCTGTGAGAGTGGGAAACGGGGTGTGTTTCCTCCCCAAGGAAAAGGAGAGTGGTCCCAAGAGAACATGTAAATTGGGGGGCTGTTTTCAGAATGAAAAGTCTAGATTTGATCCCCTGGTTAGATACCTGCTTGGTCCCCACACTTCCTCCTCCCCGTGTGCCCAGGGCCGGGAGGGACCCTCTGGAGGGAGAGGGTGTAACGGGGCCACAGGCAGGAAGACAGGCCAGGGTCATCCCTTCTGACCACCGAGAGGATGGAAAACGGATCCTGCCTAGTTGTAGCTGGTGGCTTGGCGGTGCTAGCCAGGCAAAGGGACAACTGCTGTGGGTATGTGAAGCAAACCTCTGTCTTCCCCTCTCTCCTTCCCCATCCAGTCCGAGGGGACGTGCCAGGATGGTGAGGGCAGGGGCCAGAGGGAGCAGATCTCACCCCGCCCCTTCCCCAACCCAGCCTCCAGCCCTGATCCTAAACCCTTAGCGCTCTCAGTCTCACCAGCTCTGGGGGAAAAGAGAAAGAGCTTTAAATAGATGTGAGATCCACATTTTCAAGGGAACAGAGCTGAGTTCTTCCTAATTGCAAGTGACTGAACTTTCTGGAAGAAAACTGAGCCTTGCCTAGTGGAGCCGCTACCCAGAGGGAAAGGCCTTCACTATGACACAGCCAGGGCAGTTCCCAGAAAAAAATAGAGCAATGCATGTCACGTTCATACCCTGAGGAGTCGCAGCTGCTCAATAAACCAGTTATGCTAATACAAACCGGTTGGCTCAGAAGCTTTCTAACACCTGGAGGCGGGAGAGTGAGGCGCCAGGGGCCACAGATGTGACCAGGGAGCCGAGCCAGGAGAGGTCTTGCTACCAAGGCCCGCTGGAGTCACACTGACAAGAGACAGGAATGCCAGGCTGGGGCTGGATTGGAGTCGGTTCCCACTGAGGAGGGAGGCATAGGGGCCAGTGCGCACAGATTGGCGTGGCGTTCTTCTGGTGGAAGTTCATTCCAGGCTGTTGACCACTCTTATGCGCCCCGGTGACCGGTCCTCGCTGTGTAGAAGCCATGGGGAAAGGTCTGGAAGTAGGGGGACATCACACATCATGGGCCTTTGGTCCAGCCACAGTCGTGGCCTGTGCCCTCCTCTGAGGTCACACAGCCCCAAGGCTGTAGGGTCATTGGCTGCTTGTGACGCTCTCTGTCTCTCCGGACTGAGAAAGTCTCGGGCAGGGAGGGCTCTGATTCATGTCTCTCTCCCCAGCACCCAGTGAAGACCCAGCCCATAGTAGGAACTCAGTTAGTGCTTCTTGAATGAATGGCTGGATGAGTATTAGAATGACTGACTGGATGGATGGACGGACGGACGGACGGACGGATGGACAGATGAATGCATGAATGAACCCATTGGAAAACCCATTGTTTTCCCCTATCATGTTCCCACTATACAAAGGCACCCAGGCCTCAAACTGAGGCCTCAGATAATAGGAGATGTCTCTGTTATGAAATGACTGTGACCTTCAGTATGACAAACCTAATAACAGGCCTGACTAAAGCAAACTGTGCCCTCTACAATCATCACAAAAAGAGCTTCAAGTGTTCACCCTCTAGTGGCCGATTGCTAGACTGCTCTGCTGCTTAGTTTCTTTTGCTGTGTTCAAGAACAGATTGGGCAGGGTTTTGTCAATTAGGGACATAAAGGGCTCCATGTGGAGGCATTCCACGTTTTTGCTCCTGGAGGGAAAGACCTGGACTTTGCACATCCTATGTCTCCATCGGGGAGCTTCTTGCCAGAACTCAAATTCACTTCCAGCAAATGTGTATTGAGTATTTGCTGGGGGTGTAATTTATGCATTGGGTGGGGTCTTTGCGGCCTGAAAGGTATTGGAAAGGCAGGGCTGGGGGGCTGGAGTCCCAGAGCGGTCTCCCCAGGCTGCAAGCCCTGAGTGCTGCGGAGAGGTGCCCTCCTACCTGGGCATCTGCTGTGGTGCTGAGCCTGGCCTGCCTTTCACAGACCAGGTATGGTAGCTGTATGGTGGGAGTGGGGAGCAGGAAGCTCTAGGCAACCATCCTGAGACTCTGCTCATCTGTGACATCTCCGGGATTTGTAGGTGACGGCTCTAACTATGTGTACACTTTTGCAAAATAGAGCTTCATTGCTTTTTCACAAATTTGATATAGAAAAGTTTGACTCAAAATCCCTTCATGTTAACCCCAAAAAAATTTCAGCAACACAGGAGTCAAAGAAATAAAAGAAAGGACTGTTAGGTTATTTAAACGTAATTTCAAATCGTGACAATTGCTCTTAATTTCGTCGTTGTTGTTGTTCTTAGTTGTTTATTATTTACCTGGGTGGGAAAATTTCTAGTCAGTGTTTTGAGTTTAAACATCTTGATCAGAAGTTTCATATTGCCATTTCAGATGTAAAACCTGAATATTAAAAAAATAGATGCAAACTCAAGTTTCTCATTAAGAAACTTGAGGGACTTGCCTGGTGGTCCAGTGGTTAGGACTCTGCCCTTCCACTGCGGAGAGCACGGGTTCTATCCCTGGTTGGGGAATTAAGATCCCACATGCCACGCGATGTGGCCAAAGAAGAAAAAGAAGAAAGAAAAAAAAGGAAACTTGAAAATATTTTATTTATAAGTTTTATACAAATCCAATATTTAGTATTTTCTCTGATATTTTATCTTAACTATGTACTCTAAGGAAAATACAATGCTTTTTCACATAGCCCTGCAGGTGTCCCCAAATCCCCTCAGTTAACTCCCATGTGCGAGGCAAATGTTACTATGTGTACCATGCCATGAAAGAATGTTGGAAACCACTGGGATAAAAGGCTGCCTTTTCCACCTCAGAAGTGCTAACATTCTTCAAATCCCTGTTAAAAGTATGAAATTTTGGCATAGGCTTGGGTTTTAACAACTCAAAGCTCTTTTCACTGGAAAAATCGTATCAGAGGTCAGGCTCTAGAAAAGTTGTAAAACTTGGCTGCCAGGATCAACATGTGGCAGATTATATTTTCCAAGGATGACTGCAACAATATCTTCCCTCCCACGTGATCTTACTCTATGACTTTGACATTCCTCCTATAATGAAATGGGGTCTGTGTTTCCTCCTCTTAAATCTGGATTTGTGACTACAGTAGAAGCTATGTTGCATGACTTCCAAAGCTAGTTATAGAAAGTGATACATATTCTTCCTGGCAATTTCAATACACTGGTTCTTGGAACTCAGCTACCATGCTGTGAAGAAGCCCAAGCAGCCCCCATGAGGAGGTCACATGTAAGTGTTCCAGGTCAGTTCACAGCTGATCACCAGCACCAACTTGCCAACCACGTGAGTGAGACATCTTGAAAGTGGATCCTTTGGTCCCAGGTGGAGTCACCCCAGCTGACATTGCATGGAGTAGAGATAAGTTATATCCACCCAGCCCTGCCTCAATGGCAGCTTTGTGCACAAAATAAATGATTGTTGTCATTTAAGCCACCAAATTTTACAATTAGTTATACAGAAATAGATAGCTGGCACAATGGAGAAACAAAATAATCAGCTAAAATAGTCAGAAGAGGATAAATTAGCAATACTTACAAAAAGCTTTCAAAAATATGTGTACCCTTAAATCCAACCATTCCAATTTGGGGAATTTCATCCTAAGGAACAAATTTAAAATGCGCTCTAAGATTTAGCTATACAAATATTCTTACTGAATAGAATCCTAAAACAGTAAAAGGACATAGATAAAATCTAAGAAAACCTCAATAACAATGGACTTCAGTTAATGGTAATATATTGATATTGGTTCATTAATTATAACAATGTGTCATATAATGTAAGACATTAATAATAGGAGAAATTTTGTTTGGGGGGTGTGGGAACTCTGTAAAATCCTTGAAATTTTTCTGTTAGTCTAAAACTGTTCTAAAATTAAAAGTTTATTAAAAAAAAAAAAAAAGCAAAAAGCTGGAAACAACCTAAATGTTCCTTAGAGAACTGGGTACCTCAATTATGGTACATGTAATTCTGTTGGTCCAAACCTGATCAATCAGAATCACCTGGGGATTTTAAAGAAAAAAAAAAAAAAAGAGTAGTCCCTCCCCCCAGTTGTTGGTGAATACTAAGATTGTTTCCAGTTTAGGGCTATACAAAGAGTGATGCAATATATTTCTTCAGTCATCAATTCTTAGGTATTACTGCTTTTGATCTCATAAGATCATTCCTAGAAGTAGGTTGTCCACATCAAAGGTATGCACAGTTTCAACTGCAATAACTGAATAATAATTGTGGATAATTTTCCACAAAACTTGTAGCAATTTACACTCACCAGTAATGTATGACTTCCCATTTCTCCACACCCTTGGCAGCCCTGGGTGTAACTAATTTCTTAAGCTTTGTCAATGTGATGTGCAAACACTGATGTCTCATTTTATCTCAATTTACATTTCCCTGATGATTATTGAACTTGAGCAAACGTCTGTTCCATTTACATTTCCTCTTTTAGGAATGTCTTCTCTATGTCCTTAATTTTTTCCCCTTCTGAATTATTTATCTTTTTCTTATTATTTGGTAGGAGTTTGGTTTTTAGGGGTTTGTCTGTCATAAAAAGTTTTAGGCATTTTTTTCTCAGGCCTTCACTGGTCATCATGGCAGTCACCAACCACCTGTGGCTATATATATTTAAACCAATTTTTTTTTTTTTTTCCCCTTTGGCCGCTGCACATGGATCTCAGTTCCTGCATCCCCTTCAGTGGAAGCGTGGAGTCTCAACCACTGGACCATCAGGCAAGTCCCTTAAACCAATTTAAATTTAATTTCATTTAAAATTCATTTCCTGAGTCATATTAGCTTCATCGCAAGGGCCCACTCGCTGTGTATGGCTCGTGACTACTGCATTGGACAGGGCAGGATAGAACATTTCTGCCGCCAGAGAACATTCTACCAGACAGCGCTGGCTCAGACTGCCGTTTGTCTTTCATCTTTTCTAGGTGTCTTTGTCTTGGCCATCCCTAATTTGAAATATTTATAGAGTTAAATCTGACAACGTTTTCTTCATGGCTATTAAGTATATATTTCTTGCTTATGAGAACCAACCCTTTCCCAAGGTTATTTTTTTTTAAACTTCCATTTTTTACTTCTCATATTTTTATACTTTTTCTCATTTAGATCTTTAGCACACAAAGAATTTATTTTCACATAGGGTGAGGCTGTACGTCTGACTTTATTTTCTTCCAGATAGGTAGCAATATGATTTGTGAAATAACCCATTCTCTTATCAATGCAAGAGTTTGTTTTTAATGCTCAGTTGTAGAATGTCTGTGTAATCAGACTGTGATTGTTTTTATTTATTTATTTTTGGCCACAATGCGCAGCATGTGGGATCTTAACTCCCCGACCAGGGATCGAACCCACGCCCCCTGCATTGTAAGCGAGGAGTCTTGACCACTGGACCAGCAGAGAAGTCCCTCGTTTTTCTTTATGAATTGGGCTTTGCTCTCGTCCCTAGACAGCTCTGTCCCACTGTTGGACAGTGAACACCCAGCTGCCTTTTCATCTAGGTCTATATGGCCAATTAAAGATGGGGAAACTGAGTCCTGGGAATGGCAAGTAAGTAGCTTCAGGTGACAAGAGGAAAGATAAAGGGACAAGGGTGTGGCGGTGAGATGCATTTTGAGTGCAGCCGTCTTGCAGGCTGGAGGACTTCACCGTTCCTTCTCCATTTCCTGCACATCTGCCACGTGGCTCTTCCAACACCGGTTCCCAGGCTCGGCTGCAGGGAGACAGAGATGATGTAGACCTGAAGCCCCAGTTCCCTCACCACGTTCCATTCTCACGGGCTCCAAGACCTGCTCCCCAGCTGATACACAGGGCGCTCTCAGCGACCACCCTCTGGGTGCCTCTGGGCACCTCTGGGTGCCTGGCTGCAAAAACGTGCTTGGTACCAGGAAACCGTGCATCAGATTCAAATGAAAGCACCAGTAGGAGGCTCCCCTCAGAGGAAGAACTGGCTATGTAATTTGCAGGGCCCAGTGGAAAATGAAAATGCAGGGTTCCTTGTTAAAAATTAAGAATTTCAAGTTGGTGACAGAGGAGGGTCTAACCAAGCCTGAGGCCTTTTTTAGCATGGCGCTGTGGAGCCAGCCCTGCTCCTAGGGGTTACAGGCCCAGGGAACTGGGCCCCCCACCTAAGCTCCCTCCCCACTCAAATGGAGGCGCTCTCATCCTCCTGGCACCAGAGCCCTGACTGCAGAGGTTGGTGGTGCCCCACTCCAGCCACTCCCAAAGCCCCAGACTGTGCCCCCCAATTAGGGGCTCTGCTTTAATCCTACTAATTTAGAAACTTCGGCTTCACAGTGACCCCCAGCCCCCGACCCCATCTTCACGACAGCACATCCGAGTCAAAGCCAAGGGTGTGACCTGTGGTTGTGGACACAGCCCCTTGGACCACAGCAAAATGAGTGAGAAGCCAGCTCCGGGCCGCAGGAAGCACAGACCCTGGGCTCTGGAATCAGGTAGACCCGGTCCAAATGCATCTCTATCACTTAGCGTCTACATAACTCTGAGACTCTGCTAGAGATGCCTAGATCTGCTCCAGGAGCTGCCATAGGATTAAATGAAGTGAGACCCAGTGCCTGGCACAGAGCAGAGGCTTATGAATAGTCACTTTGAAGGAGAGGCAGCGTAGCCAAGTGGTGAAAGCTCGGACTGCCTGAAAAATCCCAGCTCAGCCCCTTACCAGCTGTATGGCGTTAGGTCACATTCCTAAACATCTCTCTGCCTCAGTTTCCTCAGAAGTAAAATGGAGATGATTTTAATAGTACATTCCTCTTTGTGTTATTTTTAAGGATTAAATAAGGTAATGGTAGATGTAGAGAACAAATATATGGACACCAAGGAGGAAGGGGTGGGTGGGATGAATTGGGAGATTGGGATCGACACATATACACTATTGATACTATATATAAAATAGATAACTAATGAGGATCTGCTGTGTAGCACAGGGAACTACTCAATGCTCTGTGGTGACCTAAATGGGAAGGAACTCTAAAAAAGAGGGGATATGTGTATATGTATAGCTGATTCACTTTGCTGTACAGCAGAAACTAACACAGCACTGTAAAGCAACTATACTCCAATAACAATAAAAATAAATAAATTTTTAAATTATATAAATGAATAAGTAAATAGGTTAATGTTTGCCACTCAGGTTAGAACACTGCCTGGCACATAGCAAGAGGTATGTGAGTATTTGTTTATTGATGAGATAAAGAATTGTCTACGGTCATGTAGGGTTTGGAATTGGCAGAGTTGAGGGGCAGGTCTGCTCCAGCTTTTTCACCGAGGAGCCGAAGCAGGCCCTGTGGGTTCCCTGATCCTGTGCTTGGGTCTTCTGTCCACTTAATGGACCTAATGATTGGGGCCTTTGGGCTGTTGCAAGAATCGGACTTGCCTCTGGCACCAAAATGCTGATAAGCGAGATGCAAATGTTGGCTGCTGTCATGGCAATTCTTTTTCTGGTCGTCAGAATCCCTGACCTCGTGAGGCCACATAAGGGGCACAGAATCCATTCAGTGATGTGAACTGTTAGCCTGCCCTGTGGCTGGCATTGTGCTAAAAGCTAAATATATGGAAGTGAGTTGGAGGCCCTGCCCTCCAGAAGCTCACTTTCTCCTGTTTATGGCGGACAAATAAACACCAGACTTATACTGGACAGAGGGGAGTGTTGCAGGAGATAGAGTGGGCTGGGGGGTGGGTGTGGTCCCGGGGGCAGGAAAGGCTTCCTAGCAGGGGCATATTTAACTGGAGGCCTGGCTATGCCTCTCACTTGCTGTGTGATCTGAGCCAGGGACAGAGACCTCTGTGAGCTTAGTTTCGTCACCTGTAAAGGAGGTAAAGAGTGAATTAAGCAAGATAATGTGCACGCAATGCATGAGTGGTAAATAGTAGATGTTGCTTCCCGCTCTCTTCTCTCCCAGCCATGAATATCAATGATGACAGAAATGGGAGGGGCTCCTTCCCCCAGATTCAGACCGAGCAAGTTCACCTAGAGGTTGCGGTGGGCTGAGGGCTGGAGGCCGGAGGGGCCTGGGATCTGAGCTGTTTAGATCTCCATCTGGGATGAAGGGAATTTCCTGAAGCTGGCTTTGCTGTCCCTCGTTCCTTTTATGAAACACTGGCCTCTTCCTGCATCCATAAAGATGAGGACATTCTTTTGCAGGGATTTAATTTCGGGGCTGCATGCCTGGCCCCTGAGAAAGCCCAGGCTTCCTCCTCCTTTTAAATCTAACCCGGGCAGCTTTGTGCGCTCCAGACAAGACCGCATTCCCCTTAATGCTCCTGGAATCCCTTACTCACACCGAAATCCGCTGCCTCAGGGCTTTTTCCAGCCAGAAATAAGCCTCCTTTTCATGGGCAATCAGGCAGCAGCCTGGAGCAGAGAGCGGGAGGGGGGGCCTGCATGCCCTGTTGGGTCTCTGTAGACAGTGCTGGGCACGGGGCCCTCCCCTCTCCCTGACCCCAGGCGATGAGCCCTGGGGAGGCCCCCAAGCCTGGGGAGAAGATGTGCAGTGACAGAAAAGTTATCTACATCTGCAAAGGGGAAGCTGAGGCTGGGCGTGGCCCCGGATCTGCTTGGGTCAATACCTGGGTTTAAACCACACAGATTTCCTGAATCACCACCCAGAGTCCCCACTCTCTTATGGCTGAGGTCGCCTTCGGTACTTGCCGGGAGCTATGTATTGTGCTGTGCCTGACTCAGTACCTGGGGGCAGGAGGTGAATACACTCAGAAGAGTGGGTCCAAAGGTGGGAAACGTCCACCAAAGGCCCTCTGCTCCTCTTCTTGGGGAGGTGACACACAAGCTTGAATCTCTAAAGATTGTGTTTGGTGGAGGACGGGGGGTGCGGGGATTCACGTTGCCTCTGTGCCCAGCAGGTCTGGGAGGCTTTTCGTCAGCAAATCTTTAATGTGAGCCCACCGTGTGCCGCATATCATGCATGCCAGATTGCCAGGATTCAGGGGGGAATAGGGTTGACAAAGCCCGCCAATCTCTGTAGCACGAGGGGTGGAAGGAGCTTGGGCCGCGGATCTGGAAGAGGTGAACTCGGTCCCCACCCTTCCGCTTACTGGCACTGTGTCCTCAGGCAGGTGATCTATTTTGGATGGCAGTGTCCTCATCTGCAAAATGTGTGTGACCCTGAAACCTGCCTCTCAGGACTCTCCAGAGGGATCAGCTGATGCTCTGTAAGTGAAAATGTCCATCCGCTCTCTCGCCTGTCGCCGCATCTGCGAACTGAGGTCTGGCCTCTGCCGTACGTCCAAGGTCGCTCTGGGTAGTACGTGCAGTGGTTACACACCCTGCCCTCACGATCTGAGAGTCCTGGGTTCACATTCTGACTCTGCCACCTATTGTGTGACCTGCTGCATGGTACTTAGCCTCTTCGGACCCCTGTATTCCCAACTGTAAACTGGAGATAACAGTAGTACCTAGCTCAGACTGTGGGTATGATAATTAAAGGACGTAATTCAAAAGTAAATTTAAAAATTATTAAAATTTAAAAGTAAGGGACTTTGCACAGAGATGTTCCCCATCAGCCCTAAAGAAATGTGAGCTACACTTTTAATCATTAATATTCTTATAATCCAAAGGCTAATCCAAGGTATTTTTCTATGTTGCTGCATGTATGTCTTTGAACTGGTGCAAAAAAAAAAAATTGGAAACACGCTGCACAAAGACAGAGTTAGGAGGAACTGTGGAAACAACCCAACACCTTTGGAGAATTGACTGCAAAGCTAGATGCTCTGTTTGTATTGTTCTGCGCTCAACAGTGTCTTGCCAGGTGACCACCAGGTGCTTCCAGCGTCACATGCCATGCAGGAGGATGGGGAGTTCTCAGCCCCCTTTCTACACAGCCCCTTCACTGTCCTGCCAGCCCCTAGCTGGCCTCTTTCTGTCCAAAGGAGGTGCTGAGTCTCTGCGCTGTGCTGTCTGCTCCTCCCAGCAGCCTCTGCCCATCCACCCCACGGCCTCTGGAGCCGTTCTCCGTACTCCTGGACCCAGAGTGGAGACCTCCAGGTGCTGAGTCCCCTCTGGTAAAAGAAGAGGGGGCCTCAGCCACCTCTTAGAGCAGGAAGGGCGGGGAGGGGATATTCACTCCAACGTTGGCCCCCAGGTTCTACTGAGCTTAAAAGGAAACTGAGACATGATAAAGGTTAAAGATTTCTCTCGAGTCATAACAGGAGTCAAGGTCTCAGCCAGGGCTAGAAGACGGGCTGTCGGACGACCAGATTATAGCTATAGATTGGGTCACCTGGGCACAGCTACAGTGCCGTGCCTGGACTGGTTAAATCAGAATCTCTGCGAGTGGGACCCAGGCATCAATGTCTAGCACCCAAGGCTGTACAGCACTGCATTAGAGCGAAGAGACCCCCACGTGAACACTAAAGGCCTTGGTTCACGTTCTGCTCAACGCCCAAACCGTATGCCGGAGATTCTGATGTAATGACAGCGCATCAGGATCATTAAAGACTCCCAGATGATTCCAACGTGCAGCTACATTTGAGAACCACTGTTTTAATGTAGCATCTTAATGTAACTTTAAAACTCTACTTTACTCTCTAAGGAAGATCATAATACTTCATTGTAGCCAAAAAAACAAAAAACAAAAAAACCGTACCTGTTCAGTCGAGATGCAATCCACTGCCTGTTAATCTGTATTCACCTTCCAGGAAATAGAAGCATTTGTAGTTAAGGGAACATTAATCCCCGATTTTGTCTTTCCAAGTAGGTGTAGTTAGACTTGCTTGCGTGTCACTCGATTAAATCATTTGCCAATTCAACAGAGATTTATTGTTTGCTTTAGTATAAGCAAAGTTTAAAGGATAATTCTGAATCAACAACATTATAAATAACCATCTTTAATATAACAGAAAGAAGATAAATTTAGTTAGCACCATGAAATGTCCTGTGTTAACATATGGTCCTTATAAATTGAGTTTAGTGAGTGTCATTTGTTGAGGAAAATGTCTGGGATGGGACTTTCTCATGAATCAGATGGAAATTCCTGCTCTCTTTTTTTTTTTTAAAGTAAGATTGCCTAAAATTCCAAAGCCTTTTAGCCTCTTTATTACCTCCCAACTATGATGAGGAAGCCTCAGGAATAAGCACCCCAAACACTCCACCGCTGTTCTCATGGGGGAGACCCTAAATGCAGTCACAGAGAGCACATTTTGAATAAGGCAAGTGAAGACCTCCCCGAGAACAAAACCCCAAGGCTGCTGCAGCATCCTCCGGCAGGGAGCACAGCCCAGGGCCCCCGATGCCCGCATGGTCCTCCTCCCCCCCACTAGGATCCCCTGCTGCCCTTGGGCATCCAAGCAGGAGCAACAGGTTTCCCCAACACGAAGATGACCCTCTGGGCTTCTGGAAGCTGTGAGTGTCAATCACCTACTCTTATCAGTTCTCCGTCCAACACTTAGAGTTACAAAGCTGGCTGGAAAAGTGATAAGGGAATGTGACTGGCCGGCAACGACATTTTGATGAAGTTTTGAGGGACAGGAAGAAAACAGACTTTTGATTTCCAGGTCAAAGCCTCTCCGTGCCCTGCTGCTTGGCTCCGGCCTCTCCCCAAGTCTCTCCTTCTGACATTTGGCAAAGCTTTTCTGTTTCTGCACACTCAGATGGAGACATGCAGACCTGGATCGCTGTAGAAAGTCATGGATTCTTTGCATTTTTCAAAAAACAAAATTAAATGTTTAAATTAAGTTACATTTTTAAATGAATAAATAAACCAAAGTTAGCAAAGTCTTTACCCAACAGCTCTTGCAGGTCTGAGGCAGGCCACCCGGCATGTTCTCCTCCTCCCGGGCTCTGGGTCTAAGCTCACACCCACATGCCATTCATAAAGTCCCTACTCTGAGTCTCCTCCTCCTGCCAGGATTGGTCCTCCAGAGGTGCTGGCCCCAGGCCAGGACCCATCAGCTGCAAATCTGCTCGAGCTGGATGTGTCCACTGTGCTGTGTGGCCTTGATGGGATGAGGCTTGGGTGGGGTTCGGGTCTAAATGTGAGCTCTGCTGCATCCAAGCTCGCCCATCGTCTCAGATTCTTCCCTCTTGACAGTTGACCATCCACACTGATCTGTACACAGACTCTTTGGAAACCAAACACTACTGACATGGCTTCAGTTGTGGAGAGGTTAATGTGTTTCTCTATGTCAGGATGAAACCAAGAATAACAGCCAGCTTTCAGGAATGGGTTTCTACAGAGCAGTGCATTGTGTGAAGTATTGCATTGTATAAAGATCATCAACTTGGATCCCAACTGCCTGCCACCCACTTCCTGGTTGTGTGACCTTTAGCAAATGACTGAATCTCTGAGCCTTGGTACCTGATCTCTGAAACAGATAGTACCACCTAACTCCCAGGATTGCTGTGAGAATTACATGAGAAGAGGGATGGAAAGTGCGTATGCTTATATTTAGGTTCAAATCCCATGTCAGGCGCTTCCTGGTGACAGATCCTTCAGCAGGTCTCTTAAAGTTTATTCTAAATTTTAGCTTCTTCTTTTGCAAAGTGGGGATTCTAATAGCTACCTCAAAGGGTTGCTCTGAGGATTAAAATAGATATATGGTACAAGGTTAAGAGCATGGCCCTTGTAGTTGATTGGCCTGGATTTAAATCCTGACTTTGTCAGTTACTGGCTTTGTGTAAGTCACCCAGCCTCTCAGAGCCTCACTTTCCACATCTGCAGAATGGCTGTGACTCTCTTGACAATCCTACCTCAGGGCTGTAGTAAAGGTTAAAAAAACCCTAAGCACAGAGAATTCAACAGAAGTGCAGCTGGTATCATTAACAAGGTAACACAATCACCGACAGTGACCTTGACGCAGGAGATGCCCACCAGGTGGCAGCTATTTCAACCAATGTCCAAAATGTGCATGCTTGGGCCACTTGGATGGCTTCTCCAGGGTCAGGCCAGTCAAGTCCTGTCCTGTGGAGCTTCTACTCCGTCTGTGTCCTATAGAGCAGGCACCATTTGATGACCCCACAGGGCTTTGGAAACCAGGACCAAGCGATTATACAGTCCCAGCCTTCTGACTCTTGAAGGTGAAGTATCAAGGTCCAGGGTTCAGAAAAACAAACGGAATCAGGGTCTCTGGGCAATGGAACAATCGAGCCAGTCCCAGGACTCGAGGAGGTGAGTTCAAGGAGGTCAGGTGTGTGGGAAGAAGGAAGGCCCTGACCTGTGATGGTCTGAGCTCACTCCAGAGTCCCTAGGGTCAGCCATTTGGGGAACCTAGGACTATACGGTGACAATACACGTGTTCCTATGTCGTCCAACTCCCTTGTTTTACACATAGGAAACCAGAGCCCAGGTTGAAACTCAGCCAAATTCCCAAGGATGCAGCTCTCTTGTCTTTGAACCTAGATCAGAACATGTATATGGTGCAGATCAGAAGCAGGTATTTGCAGAGAGTGGATAGGAGTCCTGAGCAGTGGGAGGAGGGTGAAACTGGCAACTGACCAACCGCTGGACCCGCAGGACCCGGTCAACACCCCCCAAAGACCCAAATTGTGACAGAAGAGAAAATGCCGTGGTTCATTTCTTCTTCCATGAAAGCAGTTGCCCCACTGCAGGGATCCTATAATCCTTACCTTCACAGCAGGTGCCACAGTCTCTGTAACACTAAACAGTAGCTTGGAAACCAGGAAGGTACTCTGGAATGTTCAAACGTGGAGGGTGTCTAAAAATACAACTCCTTGCTTTCCTCCACGGCCAATCTACAAGCTAATGCATTGGCAGGTGGAAAGAGCTCAAACACCCCTCTCCTCTCGTCTTGCTTCCCTAGTCCAAATGATGTTCACAGTTGGGTGTGTACATATATATATATATATATATATATATATATATATATATATATATATGTCTTATAACCTTTCCATGGGATTCACTTGCATGGGGCTTTTTCATTATCATTCGATTCATCCCACAGGCATTGATGAGACCATTTATTGCCAGGGATGGCTCGAGCCATTGGATGGAGGAGGGGATTCAGTCTCTTAGCTCAAGGAAATGAGAACCCAGGGCTGATACTAACCCACATGCTGAAGGGGGCCATTCACTCTGTCTGGGGGAGACTGAGAAAAGTGATATTTGACCTCTGCCTAGGAGCAAAGAAGCGGGAATGGATTGAAAGGTGAAGGGAGCAGCTTGTGAAGGTAGGAAGATGTGAAGCAAGGACTTGGTTGGGGACCAGCAAAAAGCCCACCGTGAGGTGATGGTGTAAAATGAGGCTGGAGGTATAAGATCAGGATCAATCACAACACCTTGAACATCCGGTTAATTAGTTTGAGTCGTACCTGGCAGGCAACAGGAAGCCCTGGAGTTCTGAGGAAAGTCACATCTGATTCAAGGAAATAAGGACAAAAGGTTTGGAAAGAGAAGGGCTGCAGAGGAACAAACTGGACAACTGCTGCTCAGTGCGGCTGAGAGGTGGGAAGAGTTGGAATTAACACAGTGGCAGTTGCAATGGTGCCCTTTAATTTTAAACTTAGCACGTTCTTTAAATAACTATATCATGCAAGTAATGATACTTAAATTTGGATAACGTCTACAGTATGTAGGTGCTGCTGGACTCAGCTCATCTTCATATAGTATTTCATTTCATCCTCTCAGCAACCCTGAGCAGTGTGTATCTGGGGTGGGCTCCGCCCTTCCTGGGGGCAGCAAGGGTCATGGGAAGCTATCAAGGCAACAGAATGTCAAACTCAGAAAACTCTCCCAGGAGAACGAACTCCATTCCAAGGTCCCTTCCAGATGGCAAAGCCACCAAGTGGAAAAAGGGAGACAGTCACAGGGCAACCCTTGTATTATTTACACAGGTCACAGCTATGCTAGAAGGAGAGACCCCAGGCATACGCCATGTGCAGGACAGGACACCCATGGGCTGCAGGCTCAGGACAGACCTTTGATTGTCCACCCAAGCTTTGCTCCATTGATCTTACCCCC
Organism: Balaenoptera acutorostrata; assembly: GCF_949987535.1. Classification (NCBI taxonomy): domain Eukaryota; kingdom Metazoa; phylum Chordata; class Mammalia; order Artiodactyla; family Balaenopteridae; genus Balaenoptera; species Balaenoptera acutorostrata. Next base: position 33,056,180 of record NC_080066.1, on the reverse strand, counting down.
GCAGCTGCACAACTCACTCCGGTCCATCTTCCCTGGCTAAGTCATAAGACCATGTACTGCTCTGTCTCAGTTAGGACTTTTTCAGCACACGGTTTTTATTACTAAAATGCATCAACATGAGGAAGGGACCCCTAGCCAGAGAGTCTGGAGGGACTGCCTGCACAACACAGGTTGCCCCCTGGCTCACTCACTCTGTGACCCCAGAACTGAAACACTCTCCAGCCTCCCTCTCCTCCTTTTGTTGTGTTTTCGTGACTTTTTACCAAAAGACATTCTAAAACCACTTATGGACATATCATGGGCGCTCTAAATATATACCCACTAAAATATACTTTTATGGACGTATTTGACTTGAGTTTTCCCACTTCCAATACGATAAATTTTCTTAGGGACTAGTTCTGCTCAAAGCATCACCATTTCCTTTTTATAGAATAAAAAACAGATTCAGAGAGGTTAAGCGACTTGCCTAAGGCTTCACAGCTTGTCAGAATTGAAGCCCAGGTATTTCTGTCTCCAGCGGTTTCTCCTACATCACCCTCCCTTTCTAAGTGCACAAACAAGTGAATAGGCATCACCTTCAACACTGCTCACAAACATTCCAAGTCACGCATGCCTTTTTTTTTTTGAATTTTAGAATTTTATTTATTTTTTTATACAGCAGGTTCTTATTAGTTATCCATTTTATACATATTAGTGTGTATATGTCAATCCCAATCTTCCAATTCATCCCACCACCATCACCACCCGCCCCCGCCACTTTCCCCCTTTGACACGTGCCTTTTAAAACAATGTACTGTTCATTAGCCCAGAAACCAAAGGACGGTCATGGTCAAGGAGGCAGACTTGAGGATGAAGCGACATAATTGCTGAGCTGCCGAGCCACACCGTGCTCATCTTTCATGGGCACCCCGTCCAAGAAGTTCCCCTGCGATCCCACCTGGTGCTTTCTATAACTCCTTTGGCCTTGGATGACTCTCGTGGGTTATGAAATCCCCACCTCCCAGGTCTCCGCTGGGCGGTCTGTCACAGTCACTTTGCATCTCACATAATCCTTTTCTGCCGGCTGACTGGCTCCACCACAGCCTGTCTGCCCGCCAGGGTTAGTAAGTTCCTTATGGGCGGTGCTGATGGCGACCTGCAACCAGCCAACCCCCTCCCCCCGAAGCTGGAGAGATGTACTTGCCCCAAGGTTGGGGGTATAACAGGCCGTGGAAGGAGCGGGCAGCATCAGGACAGGTGGAGGGAAGGAGAATGCTGAGTGCTGGTCCCCTTCCAGAGCAGGCTGTCCTGCCCGGCTGCATTCAGGGGCCACGACCTGTCTCCTCCCCGGTCTCCATCCGGTTGGGCTCACTTCACCCAGTTTAATGCGCTCAGGAATGTGCTCCGTTGAGACACCCAGTGTTTGCTTTGACCCCTTTGAGCCGAAACGTGCCCCGGGCTCTGCTCATCCACCTGCAGGCTTGCTCGATTCAGTCCTCAGAGAACATCCAGGGGCAACAGGTGACCTACGCCCAGAACAGGGCTCAGTGCCTGCATTTAATATGTTGTGAAGCATGATAAACATCCACCAGGCCTGGCCTGCAGAGATGGCACGGACCCCGTCCTGGGAGCCAAGGAAGCCACATGGCTTTGAAGTTGGTTCCAGCTCGGTTCCTCCTGCCTCAGAGCTGGAGGTAGCAGGTCAAGAACCAGCTACTTCCCTCTCTGAATACCGCTCGGCTCTGAGGGCCACGGGCAGCATCTGCTCCCTCTGAAGCCCACGTGGCCATCTGAACGCTGATCTAGGAAGCGCTGTGTGCTGCCTCTGAGCTGGGGTCCTGGGACGCAGCTGAACCAGAGCTCCAAGGCTGGGGAGCAGGGAATGTGGGCAGGCAAAGCAGCACACTCGATGTGATAGAAGAGGGAAATAGGGGCGTGGAAATGGGGCCCAAATTTCCAAATCAAACTTGGGATCTGGTTACAATTTCATCCTAACTTGGGGCCTCAGTATATAAGAAAAGATAAGAAAAAAAATTGATTTTGGAATGGTTCCAGAAAACCTGGGTCGTCAGCTTGAAAGTGGAACAAAACTCAGAGCCAGGCAAGGAAACTGTGTCCAAGCGCAGGCAACTGGACGGAGCCTTTGAGCTGGATCTCAGAGGGAGGGTGGGCGGAAGTGGCTGGAGAAGTGGCCCGGCACAGACCGGGAAGTGTCTAGAAGGCCAAGCAGAGGAGAGTGGCCTCTGTCCTGGAAGGTGAGAGGAGCTGTGAAAGGATGTGAAATAGCATCTCACACACCTGTTTGTCCTTTGCTTAGTCTCTGTCTCCCCCACTTGAACGTAAACACCGGGAAGACAGGAACTTTTTCTGTTTTGTTCCTTGCTGCTTCCAACGTGCCTAGAACAGAGACTGGCAGATAGTAGATACTCAATAAATATTTGGTGAATGAATGAATGAGCAGGGAAAGGATTTCTTGAGAGAGGGGCTATTGAGGAATTTAAGTTTTTGTTAATACTGGTTCTGGTGTCAACACCCTTAAAAAAAAAAAGACTCAAATTTGTTGGAGGGAGGCAATTGCTGGGGGGTTAGAAGATCAGGGTTCAAGTCCCAGATCTGCACCTTGCTCTCCAGGAGAAAGAAAGAAAGCCAAAGGTACAAGCTGCTTTTCAGAAACCTCCATGCTCAAGACGCCATGTCACTACCAGCCTACCAGCCACCCTTCCGCAAGCTTCTACACACTTCTTTCTCAACTGGTTGCTTCTGAGTCATGGGGAACAGTCATAAACGTGTTCTATAAAGACCTCACAGACACACCCCACCTTGTTCTGGGAGCCTCAAGGCTGCCATTGCCCTCACAGCCCACTCCTGTCTCCTCTGCCCGCATTCAGAGCTGTGCACACACTGGTCCCCACCCTGATATTTGTCCAAGATATTCTTGCATAAAGCCTACGTCTCAGCCACATCAGACCAGCCAGTGAAACACAAACATGTTCTCAGCGTGCCCTTTTCCATACCTTTGTCCATCATGGTTTTCTTCATGCACATTGCCCATTCTATCCAAATTCAAAGCCGAGCTCAGATGCCTCTGAGATGCCTGCCTGATCCTGACGGTGGGAAGGAAAGCCCTCTGCTCTGTTCTGGCCCAGCCCTGCATTCATTCCTTCTCTCTCCTGGTCTTTATTTCCCTGTGTCTCACTCCCACTGTAGTTATTGTTTACTACATCTTCTCTCGAGTTGCCCTGAATGTCGAGTGTTCTGTCTGCCATGGTGGATGCTTGCAAAAACTTATCAAAGTGGGTGGTGTTGCACCTTCTAAGATTTCCTTCCCTACAACAATGGTACAGACAGAATGAGGGAGAAAAGGTGAATTTATGAACCTTCAGCTAATTGGCATTGGCTGGGAGCATGTCCATGAGAAAACCATCAGGCCGTCCTCATTTACACGATACTCTTGGGCATCTAAGTTCCACGCGTGTCCTTATTTCCACCCTTGAACTTCTCCCTCATGGGGTCTCAGTCATTGTTCTGTCCACAAACTCCTCCCACATTCCATAAGTTCCTCCAACATCATGTGATCTCAACATAGTCACACCCGCATGCGTCAAGCCCAGGTCTCCAGCCTCTTGCCGAAAGAGACATCTCCTTCTAATTCAATACAATCTCTGTCTACCAAACGCAATGGTACATCAAAAGACTCCCAAACTTGCATAAGTACATGTGGAATCTCTCTCAAGATATATTTCTTATGCACTCGAATACAATGAGCAGCCAAGAAAATCAGAAAAAAATCCATGCAGCATCAGTAGGAGCAGATGTTGTCAATGCCCCACCCATATCCTCTTGGCGTCACCATTCCTGTACATGCCTGTGGCTGCAAACATCTGCAGTGCTCTCTCCGAGGGATTTTTCTTGGCTTGCGCCAGGGACCAGCTGGACACGCTGGGGAATTAGCACCTCTGGGGGGAAAATACCCCAGAGACCTCACCCTCTGGTGGGCAACTCTGAGATACGTTCTCCCAGAGGTCTCCAGCAAGACTGAGCCCCAATTGCCCATGGTAATAACCTGCTCATACCCTCTGTATTGGTCTCCTTCTCTTCCCTGTCTCACTTCCCCACTCAGCCTCCTAACTAAACCAATTATACTCAAGTCTTTGTCTAAGAGTGTGCTTTGGAAGATCCCAGCCTAAGACGATCTCCCTGCCGTTTTAAACCCCTTCTGCCAAGAATATAATATGTGCTTCTCCTCCATGCCCAAGCCCTCATTTCTATCTGGAACCAGCAGGAGAAAAATGGAAGAAATTCTAAAACAAAGTAAGACCCTCTGGGATAGCAGTCACACATCATCAAATTTTAGAAGTATGATATCTATAGGGATTGGCCAAATTCAGCTCTGTACTTCTCAAGTGGGGCATCTAAAGACATCCAAGGAGAAACAAGTTGTCCAAAGTCACCCACCAGGTTAATGACAGAGCTGGAACTAAGACTTGAGTCTCTCCACTCTAGATTTCAAGGCTGGATCCTCTATGCCATGTTGCTGTGAAAGGGTTTAACCAAGTGGCAAGTCCCTCCCAAGGTCACTGGTTAAGTTCACAGCCAAAGAAAAACAAGTTCTAACATTCCAACTCTCTCCTATGAACCTTGCAAACACTTAAAAGAGAACGTACCTAGCCCTTTCCAAGCCCACGTGTCTAGATGGCAAAGAGAAGTCAATTCTAGGAGCAACGACCCACACAATTTAGGCCCAGGGAAGGTTTGCTGTAATGGCAGTCATTCAAGTAATAGCCACATCTCCATACCTCTTCTTGGTCTTGTTCAAGGAGACCCAGGGCTTACTAGCAGAGAACAGAGATTCTCACTTTCTAGTTGAACAGTCCAATCCATAAGAAGGGAAAGATGGAGCTCAAAAAAAATCGTATTCAAATGCTTACATATTTTCCATAATACACCGCACAAAATAGGGCAGCTGCTGGGACAGCAGAGCCAGAGATCGCATAAGAAAGACTGGCATGGGGACATGGGCTTATGTTTCTAAAAGGCAGCGAAATGCTACTTAGAGTGAGTGCAGGTCTGTAATTCCGGTGATCTTCTGCTCAGCTGGGTCCCCTCGTGTCCTGTCTGCTTTGTCCTGGCCCCACTGGTGAGGACACATCAGACTTTCACAAAGGGGTAGCTTTCTCCTGCAGCGCATGAGAGCTGCTTTTAGAGCTGTGAACCTATCTGCATCTCAGCAAAAGTACCTTGATTATGTATCGTGAAGGTGGAGTGTAAGTGAGGCCCAAAATACCCCCTGGCCCATGTACACACACAACCCAGGTGTGGAAAGTGGGAATCTTCTCATGTCTTCAAATAGCTTTAAAAACAACATATTCTATTAAAAACAATATACTTTGGTTTTCCTTGCTTCTCAGGATGTCTTCAAATACATTGAAGACAATCTATTTTAATTTTTATTACATTATTTCTATAAACAAGACATTTTAAAGTGAAAACTGCAAAGTGGATTAAAATGTCCCTACTCTGATCCTTCAAGCTCCCTTCTCGGCAGCCCCTTCCCAGGCAAGCAACAGAAAATAGAGTAGTCTACGCCCAGAGATGCTTTATTCGGCGTTGCAGATCACAGCCAAAAAAAACCCGGAATAACCAAAATGGTCACTAGGAAAAGTTCAGTGAAAGAAACTGGGGTGCATCCATTCTATGTGAAGTGGTACAGATAGTGTCATGGTTCTAAAACATGTCCTCAAATTCTTTGACACGCACTCCATGAAGAGGTGGGGTCCACAGCCCACCCCTCCAGTCGGGGAGTGGTGATCGTGGCTGCCTTGAGGAGGAAAATGAGGAGGAAGGAATGCTGTGTGACTCCCGGGCTGGGTTAGATAAGACCACACAGGGTGGTCCAGTGGCTTAGATTCCACGCTTCCACTGCAGGGGGCGTGCGTTCAATCCCTGGTCGGGAAACTAAGATCTCACATGCGGCACAGCGTGGGCAAAAAAACCCAAAAAACAGAAAACCCAAAAAATAAATAAATTAATTAAAGTCTTATTAAAAAAAAAAAAGAAAGAAAAGGCCACACAGCTTCTGCCTGTCTCAACTTGGGACACTTGCTCTAGGACCCTTGAACCACTATAGACAGGGTCAGCTGCCCTGAGGCCGCCGTGGGGAGAACAGGACGCCCCAGAAGCCCAGCTGTGTGAGTCTTCCCAGCCCAGGCGCCAGATGTGAGAACAAAGAAGACTTCGTTCAAGGGAACCCTCACCCCAACTGCCTGATTGACCGTACATGCGAAGCCCGGCTGAGAAAAATCAACATTGTTATTGGTTGAAGACACTGTTTGGGGGATGGGTTGTTACATCACAGTGAATAACGGAAACAGAGGTTCCAAGAAATGTTGGAGCTTACTCAAGGTCACATAACTAATAAGGAGGGAAGCCAGAGCTGGAATATGAACCCTGGGTCTTCAGTGTGGGGACATTGACAAGCGTACAGTCTTTTCTGCTACAGCACGAAAGAGTTCATGTTGCTTGGTAAACAGAAGGAAGATGTCGATCTATGACAGAACCCTCCTTGGTTCCTACGTGACTTTTCCCAGTGTATCAGTATTTGGGGTCAGCAAGTATGCAAAGTACACGAGCACCGCTGAAGGTTGCAGGCTGCCAGGAAAACAGTGCTGGGATGGGATGCCCTTCGTGCCTCTCTTTGCCTCGGGGCTCAGTCCACCACATGGGTTCCTTGGGCGATGTTTCCTGCCCAGGTCTTCCTGGTATTTGTGGATTTTGCTCTTGTCTCCTGACCTCAGAAGCCTCAACCCCTCCCTACATTAGGTCAGAAATGCCCGCTCTCCCACAACTGGCTCTATAAGCCAGTCTAAGCTCTATAGACAGAGCTTACATTCCCCAGAGTCCGGCAATCCCCCACCTGGTCCAAGACACTCATTTCCCTTACCTGCCTGGCCGTGCAGACGTTTGAGTTGGCAACCCTTGACTTAAGAACCAAGATGTTCTTCAGTATGGAGACACGTCTGTCTCTACCTAACCCAGGGCATCCTCTACTGGTTCAACCACAGAACTAACTCTCAACCCACCTCCTACATACTGCCGACTGCAGTGTTCCTAAGGAGGCACAAAATAGGAAAAGCTGCAGGGTCTTCTTTTTTTATTATTATTATTAATTTTTATTGGAATGTAGTTGCTTTACAATGCTGTGTTAGTTTCTGCTGTACAGCAAAGTGAATCAGCTCTATGTATACATATATCTGCTCTTTTTTGGATTTCTTTCCCATTTAGGTCACCACAGAGCACTGAGTAGAGTTCCCTGTGCTATACAGCAGGTCCTCATTAGTTATCTATTTTATACATAGTAGTGTATGTATGTCAATCCCAGTGTCCCAGTTCATCCCACCCCCTCTTCCCCCTTGATATCCATAAGTTTGTTCTCTACGTCTGTGTCTCTATTTCTGCTTTGCGAGTAAGGTCTTCTAATTCTACTTATCAGCACCCGGTTATTAACAGACTCTAGCCTTGGTGAGCTTACTTCCTTCTGTAGATGCCTCAAGACATTTACAGACCGTCTGGCCTTTCTCCTCCAGGTCCACCAGCTGCGTTTACAACGTAGAGATTAACAACCTCTGTCAGGGCCTCTGTGTCTCTTCCTTGAGCATTTAGTGCCTCGTGCCCTTCAGCTTACGACCTGTGCTACCTTCCTAACAGTCAGAGCACCACTCTCCACTCAGTTCATTCTGCAAGTAGCTCTGAGTTGCCCTTTTTTTTACTTTATTTTTTAAATTTAATTCTTTATTTCATACTGGAGTAGAGTTGATTTACAATGTTGTGTTAGTTTCAGGTGTACAGCAAACAGACTCAGTTATACATGTACCTATATCCATTCTTTTTCGGCTTCTTTTCCCATATAGGTTATTACAGAATTTTGAGTAGAGTTCCCTGTGCTAGACAGTAGGTCCTTGTTGGTTATCTATTTTATATATAGTAGTGTGTATATGGCAATCCCAACAAGTTGCCCTTTGAAAGTAATTATACAACAAGGACGGATATTCGACTTGTGTGCTCCATGTGATCTATCTGTGGGGATCGAAGAGCAAGACCGCACTTGCAGAAGGTCTGGAATTAATGGCCTTTCATCCTGGAAAGTGCCCATCCTGAAATGGGAAGTAAAGACTCCATAGTGGGTTAGGAACTGTGGCCTCAAAGAAAGATCTATCTAACTCCTCACTCTTGGTACCTGTGAGTGTGACCTTATTTGGAAACAAGGTCTTTGCAGATGTGATTTTTTTTAAATTAATTAATTTATTTATTTTTGGCTGTGTTGGGTCTTCGTTGCTGCGCGCAGGCTTTCTCTAGTTGCAGCGAACAGGGGCTACTCTTCATTGTGATGCACAGGCTTCTTATTGCGGTGGCTTCTCTTGTCGCGGAACACGGGCTCTGGGAGCGTGGGCTTCAGTAGTTGTGGCTTGTGGGCTCTAGAGCACAGGCTCAGTAGTTGTGGTGCACGGGCTTAGTTGCTCCGCGGCATGTGGGATCTTCTGGGACCAGGGCTGGAACCCGTGTTCCCTGCATTGGCAGATGGATTCTTAACCACTGCGCCACCAGGGAAGCCCTGCAGATGTGATTAAGTTAAGGATCTTGAGATGAGATCATTCTAGGTTAAGGGAAGGGGGCCCTAAGTCCAAGGAATGGAGGAATGAGAGGAAGGAGAGGGAGATTTGAGATTTGAGATGCACGGGGTGGGGTGGCAGGGGAGCCTACGTGAAGACAGAGGCAGAGATCAGAGTGATGCATCTGCAAGCCTGAGGAATGTCAAGGATTTCCAGCAGCCACCAGAAGCTAAGAGAGAAGCAAGGAACAGATTTTCTCTCAGAGCCTGCAGAAGGAACTAACACTGCTGACCCCTTGAATTTGAACCCCAGACCCGTGAGAGAATAAATGTCTATGTTTTCTGCTACCCAGTATGTGGTCCTTTGTTACAGCAGCCACAGGAGACTAATACAGACTCCAAAGGCAGGTGAGGGAGGAGGTACAATTGCCTCATCTCAGGGGCCACATGGCCATGGGGAATGGGGTAGGGTGGTGAGGGGACCCTGCAGAAAGCCTGGGAAAAATATCCTCTACACACTTTCAATATATTTATGTATATAATATACACACATATATGCGTGTACATGTATGTATATTTGAAAATAAACTTAACAAGGAATATGTAAGATCTATGAGAAAAAATGCTAACATTCATTGGGAAACATTTAGAAGACTAACAATTAGAATTATAGAGCATTTTCCTGAGACAGAGGTAACAGTATAAAGACGTCCAGTCCCCAAAAAAATCATAACCAAATTTATAAGTTTTTTATTTAAAAATTTTCTGAAACAATAAATGCATGGGAAAAAAATGAGATAACTCTGAAAAAGAAAAGCAGGGAGAAGGAATTGGTCCTCCCAAGTGTCAATATCCCCTGCAAAGCTACAATACTTAATACAGTGTACTACAGCTGCAAGAAACGACAAATCCATGGAAAGTCCTGAAAGGGTTGACTGTACATATAAGTGACCAGAGTGAAAATACGATTTTCTGTTCAACTCGGTGAGACTTGTGGAAGCTAGAAAATTCCCCAAATGGCATGCAGCTCTCTGCCTCCAAAGGATGGAGACTTGAACTTGACCACTATTTTCGGGCTGCCTGTTTGTTTCCTTCTGGTAAAACTTCCTGAATGATCCTTCAGTAAAGCAAGAACCAAGTCAGACACCAAGGGGGGAAAACTGCGATGAGGTGGGGATGGTGATGTGCTGAATTGGGCGATTGGGATTGACATGTATACACTGATGTGTATAAAACTGATGCCTAATAAGAACCTGCAGTATAAAAAAACAAACAAAACAACTAATACTAAACTTTCATTGGGTTATTTGTATGGAAATATGTTAATATAAATGTTTCAGACATTACATGAAATTTCTAAAAATCTTATATTTGCATTTGTATGGAAATATGTATGGAAATATGTTAATATAAATGTTTCAGACATTACATGAAATTTCTAAAAATCTTATATTTGTATTTGTATGGAAATATGTATGGAAATATGTTAATATAAATGTTTCAGACATTACATGAAATTTCTAAAAATCTTATATTTGTATTTGTATGGAAATATGTTAATATAAATGTTTCAGACATTACATGAAATTTCTAAAAATCTTATATTTGTATTTGTATGGAAATATGTATGGAAATATGTTAATATAAATGTTTCAGACATTATAGGAAACGTCTAAAAATCTTATATGTTCTGGTATAATGTTATAAGTAATAATCCTAGTTATTACTTTAAAATGTATATCTCAGAAATAACTAATTTTCTTGTCAACTGCATTATTATGAACTTTCATCAAATCTTTAACCATGGTCATTTTTAAGTCTTTTGTCATTTACAGACAGTTCTGGGTGTACTCTGATGATTTTGCAAATATGTTCCTATAAAAGAGTTTCATCTTCAAGAAATTCATGGAAAAGACTCTGACAAGTACAGGTTTCTGGTAACTGACTGTACTGCTGAACTGAATGAATAAGCATTTTCAGAACTCTAATGAAAAACTGATGAACTCATAAAAGTGCTAACAAAAGATCAAGATGAAAAAAAAAGAAATTAATTACATGGGACTGAGTGAACTGATGAGGATGAGTATAATTTTTGTGACTTTCTGTCTGAATTAAAAAAAAAAATCCCACAAGGACTCAGAGGCAAAGAATATACAAATCAATTTTCACTGCAAAGCAAAGGAGCTGTTACAGTGGAGGATTACTGGACTGAATGTCAATATTATGACATAGTATAAGTGTGTTTCATGTTTGGTAATTGCAATCATTGTTGCTTTTGTTGTGGTCATCCATGTACAATGCTTGGTGTCAGTCTATCTCTTGTAAAAATAAAATACAGTGTGTGTGTGTGTGGAACAAAAAAACAAAAACAAAAACAAAAAAAACAAAAAAGAAAATAAAAAACTAAAATATATTATAGTTTGGAAATAAAAAGTGAAAAATTCTAAAAAAAAAAAAAAAAAAAAAAAAGCTGCATGGCATTCCATTTTATATAAAATATGTAAAAATGTATAAACGTATAAAACAATCTAATTACACATACTCCTATTGTTGTAAAAAAAAAAAAAAAAAAAAAAAAAATGGGCAGAAGACCTGAATAGACACTTTTCCAAAGAAGACATACAGATGGCCAAAAGGCAAATGACAAGATCCTCAATACCACAAATCATCAGGGAAATGCAAATCAAAACCACAGTGAAATATCACCTCAAACCTGTCAGAATGGCTATCATCAAAAAGACAAGAAATAACAAGTGTTGGTGAGGATATGGAGAAAAGGTAACCCTCGTGTACTGTTGGTGGGAGTGTAAATTGGTGCAGCTGCTATGGAAAACAGTATGAAGATTCCTCAAAAAATTAAAAGCAGAACTACCATATGATCCAGCAATTCCACTCCTGGGTATTAATCTGATGAAAATGAAAACAGTAATTCAAAAAGATATATGCACCCTCTATGCTCATTGCTGCATTGTTGACAATAGCCAAGATATGGAATTAACCTAAGTGCCCATTGATAGATGAATGGATAAAGAAGATGTGAGATATATATATAACACAATGGAATATTACTCAGCCATAAAAAGAATGAAATCTTGCCACTTACAACAACATGGATGGACCTAAAGGGTATATGCTAAGTAAAATAAGTCAGACAGAGAAAGACAAATACTATATGATTTTAAGTATACGTAGAATTTAACAAACAAAACAAATGAACAAACATAACCAGAAAGAAACAGTCATATATAAAGAGAACATGTGGTTACCAGAGGGGAGGGGGTGGGGTAGGGGAGAAATAGGTGAGGGAAATTAAGAGGTACAAACTCCCAGTTGCAAAATAAATGAGTCACAGGTATGAAATGTACAGTGTGGGGAATATAGTCAATAATTATGTAATATTTTTGTATGGTGACAGATGGTAACTAGATTTATTGTGGTGATCATTTTGAAATGCACAGAAATACTCAATCATTATGTTGTGTAATAGGAACTAACATAGTGTTGTAGGTCAGTTATACTTCAAAAACAAAGTCATAGAAAAACAGATCAGATTTGTGACTACCAGAGGCTGGGGGTGGGGGGAAGGGGGATTGGATGAACTCAGTCAAAAGGTACCAACTTCCAGTTATAAGATAAGTAAGTACTAGGGATGTAATGTACAACATAATAAATATAATTATCACATATGAAAGTTAAGAGGGTAAATCCTGAGCTCTTATCACAAGGAAAAAAACTTTTTTTCTATTTTTTTAATGTTGTATCTACATGAAATGATGGATGTTCAATAAACCTATTGTGATAAGCATTTCATGATATATCAATATACGTCAAATAAAAAAAAAAAAAAGAACCAAGTCAGTGTTGGGGGATGGACTGTGAGAAAAAAACACCAATAAACTGCTCATCAAATACCCCCCAGCCCTGTGGCCCCTCCGCCAGGTTGCTTGCTGCTGGGTGGGGTCATGTGACCAGCTCTGGCCAATGGGCTTCTAGAGGAAACAACGTGTGCTCTTTCCAGCCCCAGACAGAGAAGAGCCTGGTGTGAGCTTCCAGCTGTCTTCTCCTGCCATAGCAACCAAGGAAACCAACTGTTTAAGACGGTGCCCTCACAAACAAGGATGCCTCCGTCAGAACGCTCTCTGCACGGAGCAGAGTCTCCCACTAACCCTTACTGGACATGCAGTGTGATTGAAAAACCAAACTTTGTCATGATAAGCCACTAAAATACTGGGATTCATTAGTTACTGTGGGATACCCCAGCCTCTCCTGACGAATAAGACCAGTCACCTCGATGTCAGCATTTCAAGCAGTGGTTCTCAACTCAGGCTACACATTAGAATCACCTGGGAACCCTGGGGAAAATGCCAGCTCCCAGACCCCTCTGAGAGCTTCTGACTTTATTGCTCCAGAGAGCGGCTCAGGCAGCAATAGTTTTCAGAGTTTCCCAGACAACTGTACTGCGCAGCCCCAGTGGAAAACCACTGCTTTCAGTTAAGATGCTAAGCATTCTGTAAGATAAGATCACATGTAGTTCACAGTTAGGTCAGCATCTGCTCTACAGACTTGGTTCTTCCCACGAGCCTGTTTTTCAATGGATTTCTGCTGCCCTGAGCTTGCATACCGTTGCTGATTCTTTTTTTTTTTTTTTTTAATTTATTTATTTATTATTGGCTGCGTTGGGTCTTCGTTGCTGCGTGCGGGCTTTCTCTAGTTGCGGCGAGCAGGGGCCACTCTTCGTTGTGGTGCGCAGGCTTCTCATTGTGGTGGCTTCTCTTGTTGCGGAGCAAGGGCTCTAGGCGTGCGGGCTTCAGTAGCTGTGGTGCACAGGGCTCAGTAGTTGTGGTGCATCGTCTTAGTTGTTCCGCAGCATGTGGGATCTTCCCAGACCAGGGCTCGAACCCGTATCCCCTGCATTGGCAGGCGGATTCTTAACCACTGCACCACCAGGGAAGTCCCCCATTACTGATTCTTGAGAAGCTGCATGCGTGCTTCTGTGAAGATTTGGTATCAGGCATTCTGAGGCTGAGATCCAGGGGAAAATACCACCTTTGCCCCATGTCAGAGGCACCTCTATAAATAGGAAAGTAGGGCCTGATATGGGAAAATTCAACCTGGAGTGTCCAGTCAGGTGTTCTGCACAGAAAGCTATTCAGAACTAAGACCCTCGCGGTGTTTGGAAGCATGCAGATCCTGCACTGCTGTGTTCTGATGTCATCTGCCTGTTGGGGTCAGGAGGGAAGCTGAGACTGGGTGGGGTTCCTGACGCAGGGAGTGAACATTTCCGCTGTCATCAGCCTGGGACCAGGTTTCCGGTAGTGCAGGCAGGCTCACAACCCCCTCAGAGAGCTGTAAGTGGGCCCCACTGCATGAGGCAGGCTGAGAGATGGGCAGGGAGACTGTTCTACCAAATCGCGACTCTCTGTTAAGTGTAACTTTATCCCGAATGTTTAGTAAAGTCTCATCAGAAGGCACAGACTGGTTTCTGCACCACTTGGGAAATCAGGGGTCCTGGTCATAATAAACATGTCTCCTCTCCTGTTCCCCACATTCCACAGCCTCGAAGCCTGTGTTCTTCGTAATCCCCCTCACTCTCCCCAACATGGGGCTGCCCCGCAGATCTGCAAATACCTAGCCTGCACCTGCTACCCTCCCTTCCTGGACCCGCGGCAGATATCATGACACAATCCCAGCATCCTTTGCCACCAAGCCTGCCCGAGGCCTTGACCTTCTGATCACAGGAATCCAGGCAGCATCCGCCTGCTGGTCACTGTTGGGAATGGCCACCCGACACGTGCTTTGATTTCAGGAAGGTGGTGGTGCCGGCTAGACGCAGGAGGCTCACCTGTGTAAACATCGTCTAGGGCCGCTTTCATGTTGCAAAGGCAGAGTTCACAGTTGCAACGGAGATTCTATGGCTCACAAAGCCTAAGATATTTACCATCCAGCTCTTTGCAGAAAAAGTATGGCGACCCCGAGTAGGTAGAGGCAAGGCATGTTCAAATTTTTTTCTCCCAGAATAATAAAGTTGCCAATAAACTTATAAATAGAGTATATGTTTCTATTCACAAAAAAGAAGTGTAAATAGAGTCATCTGAAATTTAAAAATAAGGGAATAGAGATATCTAGTGATTGTGGGAGTCAAATAGGACTAACCTCAAGGGTTACTATACCTAGTTAACTCAACCTTGGTTGGAAAACTTAACTTTAACTCTCTTCCTAGAGCCTCCTTGGGCTGTGTTTCTCTGGTGTCCAGTCTTCAAGGCTACAGGGAGTCTGTGCTGGGGACGCTAGCCCTCCCCAGGAGGATGCCAGCACAGGGGGTTGCTAAGAGCCCTTCTAGATGGGTGCTGTGACATCACACCTCATCTTTCCGTCCCTGGGCTCAGGGTGGGAAAGATGGAGAAAGATCCGGCAGCTTTGCCTTCTCCATCTGCCCCCTGACTCCCACCTTCCCATTAGGATGTGGTTACCAGGGACGTTCAGTCCCCTCAGCTCCCAGCTCCTCTAGGTCGGGCCCCTGTCCTAATGAAGAGATAATTAACACCAAAAGCATTGGTTCAGCCCACTGCTGCTTTTCATAATCACTGCCCGTCCCCAGCAGCAGCTTCAAAGCTGCCTCGCCCTTCAGAAAACATTACTCACATGAAGCTACACCCTCTCCATGTTTTTCAACGGTGATCTGCAATGCAGATCGCCTGCCTTGTCTGTCACCCACACAGGCACCCCCTCTCACTGCCTGCAAGGGGGAACTCTCATGCAGCTGGGAACTATTAGCCCTCACCTGTGTGATCAAGAGACTGGGTTAGGAATCAGGAACCCCGTCCTGCTTCACAAACAAGTGTGTTGCAAGAACTGTTAGGAGACCAAGGCTGCTCTTCTTCTTATCAGACAAGTAGCTCAAAGCCTCGCTATGGGAAGGGGAGGTCCCACCTTGAAGGAAGAGGCCTCCACCCCCAGCCCCACTGCCTGGCGAGCCTGGAGAACCTGCACAGAGTTGAGTTCCTCATCCCAATTGATGACCATTCCTTCCCCTGATTGTCACGTGGGGTCAGATCCCAGGTGACTGGAAAGCAAGACCAGCAGATTTGGGCTTTGTCTCAGCAGGGTCCTGGGGTGGAGGGGTGTGTGAACAGACTCTTCGTTTCTGCAAGTTGATCTTTAACATCCGCTAAATGGCCACGAGCCGTCCCCAAGTAAACCCTGGCTCACCCCAAAACACCTGCAGACTTTAGATAGTCCCAAACCCTGTGCTCTGGTAGTCACAGCGAACATGAATTTCATGGGGTCGCCACTTTCAAACAGAGCCAAACCCAAGCTTGCTCACCCTGCCTGGCCTCTCACTCCTTCCCAAGGAAACCACCATAAAGGCACTGGCCCACAGCTCCGGTCTCTCCCTCTGCCTCATAACCAACCCCGTGCTTCCTTTGGGTGGCCCTATGTGGCATGCAGTGTCCTCCCCAGGGAACTGAGTATAAAATTATAAAGCTGTACACCTTTTCCGGTTTCCTTTGCTCTGCATCAGGCCTCACCATACCCCACCCAAATTCATATGGTTTGAGCAAGTGCAGACCAAGATTCTAAAACTGTGACAGCCAAGGGGTCATTAACAGAGGGACATGAGTGGAGGAAGTGAATTGGAAGTCAGGAGAAAATTCCAAGAAAGAAAAGGATCTTACTGAAAAGAGATGATCACAGACTCAATTCCTTTCCTTGATTTAATAGGCTTAATAGATTAGTTGGGAATTTGCTGGAGATACTTTTCATCCAGATTTCAGGGAGGCACATAACGTGACAACCTTATGAAGACGTTGGGGGTGATGTATATCCTTCCAGGTGGGCTGGAAACCAACTGGACAACTCTAATGACCAAAGACTATTGATGACAGGCAGTTGTCACCTGGAAGGTGGTCGGAGCCCCTCACCAGACTTCAACCGTGACTTGGGGGAAGGGGTGGAAGGCAAGCTGACCTAATCTGCAAACGCCATGAGGTTGAGTACAGAACTCAACAAGCTGGACGACGGAGCCGGGATCCGTGAGCCTCTGACCCGGACAACAGCACAGCCTCGTGATGGAGCACAGATCCCCCAAACTGAGTCTCCCTGGGCTCAAATCCCAGCTCCGTCACTTACCAGCTAGCTATCTTTGGCAAATTGCTTGGGCTCCAACCATCACTAAGTGAGTATCTCCCTCATTAAATCAATGGGTGGGAGGGGAAGTGGGGGGCGCAGGGACGGGTAGTCTGTTGAAGCGGGGGAAAGCCGACACGGAGGCCCTGTTCTAGACAGGAAAGCAAGGCATCCACGTGACTCTGAGTCCCTCAGGCTTTGTCTATAAAGAGAAGCATGACGTCTGAAAGTTTGATGGTTTTCCATGTTGGCCAGGAAACCCCCAGGTGCAGAAGCCTGGCTTGGGAGAGTGAGCCGGTTGAGGGGTGGGGCTGGGAGCACAGAGAGGGCAGGCGTCAGGCAGGTGTGGCCTGTTGCAGGGAGGGGCAGTCTGAAAGCCCCGGAGGGAGCGAAGAGGAGGTGGGGGCTTCTGCATGGGTGGACTCCCAAACCCAGCAATGGAGCAGAGCAGGGTGTGGTCTGGGGAACGTCTGGGTCAGATCCTCGGTCACCATCACCATCCCAGGAAATGAGACATCCCGGCAGAGTCAGTGGGCAATTCGAGGCTGATGGGTTGGCAAGAAGGCCGGCCTGGGAGCTGGGCCAGTGCCTTATCTCACTGCCGGGAGCCCCATCAGCACCCTAGCTCTAAGTGAGGCATGAGTCACCTTCGGGAATGCCACGCCCCATCAGTCCTAAAAGCCCAGCGTGTGCTGACCGCACGCAAGACATGATTAAGACCCCAGCCCATCTACTAGTTGTATGATTTGGGACAAGTCACTTAATATTGGGTTGGCCAAAAAGTTTGTTCGGGTTCTTCCGTAACATCTTACGGAAAAACCTGAGCGATCTTTTTGGCCAAGCTCAAAGTGTGCAACTGTATAATGGGAATATCCTACTTCCCAGGGCCACTGAGGATCAGATGAACTAATTATAGTAAAATACTTAGCACAGTGCCGGCCACAGAGCAGACTCAACAGTAAATGCCTTTCTCCTCCTCCACCTCCTGCTTCGTATTTTGCAGAAGGAGCCAGGGTGGGACACTTAGCAGGGAGTTTTTGCTTGTACACAATTCATTCTTCACAGCTAATTAAGCTGAAGAAGCCTGGGAATAAAGTTTGAAGCAAAGGTTAATAAAGTTCTTTGCCCAGTAAAAAAATGGGGCTTTGGGGGTGAAGGGAGTTGAGTGAAACCTGAGACAAGAGCCCATCACCATAGCCTAGAAGGAGCTAGACCACGAGGACTACAGTCCTCCAGTTCTGCCAGTTGCCAGTCCCTACCTTTGAAGGTGCCCAGGGACCAAGGAGGTCAAGGGAGTTGAGTGAAACCTGAGACAAGAGCCCATCACCATAGCCTAGAAGGAGCTAGACCACGAGGACTACAGTCCTCCAGTTCTGCCAGTTGCCAGTCCCTACCTTTGAAGGTGCCCAGGGACCACGGAGGTCCCATCAGGGGTGCGAAAGCCCAGACAGTGCCCCTAGCTAGCAGAGGTTTGCAGAGCTACAAAGCTCAGCTCCCAACCTCAGGCCACTGGGGCCAGAGCTGCATATCCTTGGTTGCTGGGACTTACCTAGAGGGCTTTTGCTTTCCATTTATCTTTGGCTTCCTTAGTATTTCTCCACATAAACTGGTAAACTGGATGCATCTGCCAAACGTCAGCCATCTAAGTTGTTTGAACGTGTGCACCTTCCAAAAGGGGGAGATCCTGGAATTCCTGAACCCTAGGTGCCCTTGGAGTTCATCTAGACCTAAAGGACTCCTTCAGAAAGCAATTAAAGAACTAGACCCTCACTCACACATAACTGCCTATTCATACAAAATTTTCTTTAAATTTCAGGGATTTCACAAAATCCCCCACCACAGATCCATAGATCCCACATTAAGAACTTCATTCAACCCCGTCGGGTTGCAGATTGGGGAGCCAAGGTCACACAGGGTATAGTGGCAGAACCAGGGAGCAGATTTTTCGCTGTGCCTCTTAATACCTGTATCCAGAGAGGTGCCATCCTGGCCAAAAGGTGGGGTCATCTGCATACAACCTCACCTTTGCCTCCTACACCTGGGGAAATAGCTGGGCATCTCGCCAGCTGCCAGAGCCCTTCCTCACCACTAGGTGGCGCCTGTGCCATGTGTTAGACTGGAGTTACAGACACCCTGGAAATTCAGAGGTGCTCCACCTACCTACCCCTCCTGATTACAGATGGGTAAACTGAGGCCAAGAGAAAGCAAAGGACTCCTCGAGTTATTCTGAGACATTATCTTCCTCCTTTATGATATACAGTCTTCCCCTTCCAGTCCCAAATGGCATTTCGACTAGAATCAGTTTCCACGATGGAACCTTGGGTTTCATGGAAGTTCCATGCGGAACAAGACTGGAGGAACAAGGCTGTCCCCAGACCTCCAGACTAAGCGAGCAGGGCACAGGGCACAGGCCTCTGAGCCCCTCGCCTTGTGCTGCCACCAGACCAGCCCCGTTTTACCTGTTTTATATACTGGGCTACTACATAAAATTTCATGTGAACAAAGGGTTCTGTGGCTAAAACAGTTTGCAAAGCCCTGGTTTCAGTGGATGCTGAGGATGGCTATGGCCCAGGAATTCCACAACTTCACTCCAAGAATCTATGTGGCTTCAGACCTTTAATAGTTTCCAAACTGGCAAAGGCATGCGGCCCTCTGATAATCTGGAAAAATTCTGGGGAGGCACCTAGCCAGCGGGGGCAGAGCTGGGACTCAAAGCAGGCAGGTGTCCTGACCTCAGGCCAGTGCTGGGTCAACAGCATCAGCAATGCAGGTTACATGAGCACCTGCTATGCCCCAGGGCTTGTCACTGTGCTTGCTCAGCGTCGTCATGTCTGTTCTTTAATCCACTTCTCCCAAGGTTCAGCACTGTAAGAATTACCTCCCCATGTTACAGATGAGGAAACTGAGGCTCAAATGATCTGTTTAAGAGAGAAAAAATAAGTCATATATACTCAGAGATGGAATTATTTTGGACTCCCAGTTTCTCCGGAGGAACTTGAGAAATGGAAGGCTTATACTTGTGGTCCAGTAACTGCCCAGCCCCATGAGGATGTCTCTCCACCCCTCCACACGTGCTCAGTTCTTCCTTCTCTCCCTCCCACCTGGCCATCCCCAGCCATACTCTTTTGTTTGTTCGTTTTTTGTTTGTTTGTTTTTCTGGCCATTCTGCACAGCATGCAGGATTTTAGTTCCCGGACCAGGGATCAAACCCGTGTCCCCTGCAATGGAAGCACAGAGTCCTAACCACTGGACCACCAGGGACGTCCCAGCCGTGCTCTTCTTGACATCAGTCAACCACTAACAGACATGGACTCCCGGAAGCTTGAGGCCTGAATCGGGCAGAAAGCTACCCAAGCCCCACACGCCTCCCCAACTCACCATGCCTGCAAGTCCACCACTAAGAGTGTCAGTACTTGGGGCTAAAGTCTCTGGAAAGGCACACGTTTTAATCTAAAGTCAGACATCAGTCAGATATTTGAATCCCAGAGTGAATGAGTATCCAATCTTTTCCAGAGAGCAAGGAGAGAAGAGAAAAACTATATATATGAAAGTTCCTGGAAAACCAGAGGGCGTCCCTCCTGAAGGAGGAAGTGTGCAGGGTGCAGATGCTCTGAGCGCCAAGAACTATCCCCATTGACTCCGAGGGGCGCCCTCACCCACAACGCTCACATTCGTAAGTGTCTGTTCAGGGCCAGGCCCTGCGCTGGGTGCAGCTAGAAACACCTATAAGATGCAGCTCTTGCCCTTGGGGAAGGGAGAAGCACATAAATACCAAACTAGGTGAGGGGCAATAAGAGGGTCCTCCGTGGTCCTGTGGAAACCCAGAGCAGAGGGCATTTCCTCTCCTGGGGACTCAGGGAAGGCCTAGAGACTGGCGTGGAATCAGGAAGGATAAATTTAGGCACTTCTAGTTTTCGTGGGACCTGAAGATCATACAGGGTGTGTGTGTGTGTGTGTGTGTGTGTGTGTGTGTGTGTGTGTGTGTGTGTGTGTGTGTGTGTGTGTGTGTTTCTGGCAGGGGGAAGTGGGACGCCTCTTAAGTAGAAGAATACAAAACCAAATTTGAGTAAAAAATCTAACATTGATTTAGAATGAGAAAAGTAATCACAACAAATTACGATTTTTTGAAGCTGGAAAATATTACCAACTTCACAAAAATCAGAACATAGTATTTTTATTAATAGAATGTCTGACATCTTTAAAATACTTTTGCCTGCATAATCTTTGACAGCCTCTGCGTAGGACAATAAGTTGATGAGATCAATTTTTTTGGTAGAGAGAATATAGAGATAAATCAGTCTTTCCTCCAGCATGGTGGATAAGAAAAAAATTTTTTATGTTGTTTGATAATGTCACAACTTATTATTTGCAAAGTCAAATAAAATTTTAGGATTGTTACCTATTTGGGAAAACTTCTATCAAGGATAGCAGGGAAGTCCCTTAAATTCTCTTTATTTTATTTTATTTTATTTTTTTAACATCTTTATTGGAGTATAATTGCTTTACAGTGTTGTGTTAGTTTCTGCTGTATAACAAAGTAAATCAGCTATATGCATATGTATATCCCCATATCCCCTCCCTCTTGTGTCTCCCACCTCTCTAGGTGGTCGCAAAGCACCGAGCTGATCTCCCTGTGCTATGCAGCTGCTTCCCACTAGATATCTATTTTACACTTGGTAGTGTATATATGTCAATGCTACTCTCTCACTTCGTCCCAGCTTACCTTTCCCCCTCCCGTGTCAAGTCCATTCTCTACGTCTATGTCTTTATTCCTTGTCCTGCTCCTAGGTTCATCAGAACCATTTTTCTTTTTAGATTCCATATATATGTGTTAGCATACAGTATTTGTTTTTCTCTTCTGACTTACTTCACTCTGTATGACAGATTCTAGGTCCATCCACCTCATTACAAATAATTCAGTTTCATTTCTTTTTATGGCTGAGTAATATTCCATTGTATATATGTGCCACATCTTCTTTATCCATTCATCTGTCGATGGACACCTAGATTGCTTCCATGTCCTGGCTATTGTAAATAGAGCTGCAATGAACATTGTGGTACATGTCTCTTTTTGAATTATGGTTTTCTCAGGGTATATGCCCAGTAGTGGGATTGCTGGGTCGTATGGTAGTTCTATTTTTAGTTTTTTAAGGAACCTCCATACTGTTCTCCATAGTGGCTGTATCAATTTACATTCCCACCAACAGTGAAAGAGGGTTCTCTTTTCTTCACGCCCTCTCCAGCATTTATTGTTTGTCGATTTTTTTGATGATGGCCATTCTGACAGGTGTGAGGTGATACCTCATTGTAGTTTGGATTTGCATTTCTCTAATGATTAGTGATGTTGAGCACCTTTTCATGTGTTTGTTGGCAATCTGTATATTTTCTTTGGAGTAATGTCTATTTAGGTCTTCTACCCATTTTTGGATTGGGTTGTTTGTTTTTTTGATACTGAGCTGCATGAGCTGCTTGTATATTTTGGAGATTAATCCTTTGTCAGATACTTCATTTGCAAATATATTCTCCCATTCTGAGGGTTGTCTTTTTGTCTCTTTCATGGTTTCCTTTGCTGTGCAAAAGCTTTTCAGTTTCATTAGGTCCCATTTGTTTATTTTTGTTTTTATTTCCATTTCTCTAGGAGGTGGGTCAAAAAGGATCTTGCTGTGATTTATGTCATAGAGTGTTCTGCCTATGTTTTCCTCTAAGAGTTTTTTTTTTTTAATTTATTTATTATTTATTCATTTATTTATTTATGGCTGTGTTGGGTCTTCGTTTCTGTGCAAGAGCTTTCTCTAGTTGCGGCGAGCGGGGGCCACTCCTCATCGCAGTGCGTGGGCCTCACTATTGCGGCCTCTCTTGTTGCGGAGCACAGGCTTCAGACACGCAGGCTCAGTAGTTGTGGCTCACGGGCCCATTGTGGCTCACGGGCCCAGTTGCTCCGCGGCATGTGGGATCTTCCCAGACCAGGGCTCGAACCTGTGTGCCCTGCATTGGCAGGCAGATTTTCAACCACTGCGCCACCAGGGAAGCCCCCTCTAAGAGTTTTATAGTGTCTTGGCCTTACATTTAGGTCTTTAATCCATTTTGAGTTTATTTTTGTATGTGGTGTTAGGAAGTGTTCTAATTTCGTTCTTTTACATGTAGCTGTCCAGTTTTCCCAGCACCACTTATTGAAGAAGCTGTCTTTTCTCCATTCTATACTCTTGCCTCCTTTATCAAAGATGAGGTGACCATATGTGCGTGTCTTTATCTCTGGGCTTTCTATCCTGTTCCATTGATCCATATTTCTGTTTTTGTGCCAGTACCATACTGTCTTGATTACTGTAGCTTTGTAGTATAGCCTGAAGTCCAGGAGCCAGATTCCTCCAGCTCCGTTTTTCTTTCTCAAGATTGCTTTGGCTATTCAGGGTTTTTGTGTTTCCATACAAATTGTGACATTTTTTTATTCTAGTTCTGTGAAAAATGCCATTGGTAGTTTGATAGGGGTTGCACTGAATCTGTAGATTGCTTTGGGTAGTATAGTCATTTTCACAATGTTGATTCTGCCAATCCAAGAACATCGTATATCTCTCCATCTATTTATATCATCTTTAATTTCTTTCATCAGTGTCTTAGAGTTTTCCGCAGGTCTTTTGTCTCTTTAGGTAGGTTTATTCCTAGGTACTTTATTCTTTTTGTTGCAGTGGTAAATGGGAGTGTTGCCTTAATTTCTCTTTCACATTTTTCATCATTAGTGTATAGGAATGCAAGAGATTTCTGTGCACTAATTTTGTATCCTGCTACTCTACCAAGTTCATTGATTAGCTCTAGTAGTTTTCTGGTAGCATCTTTAGGATTCTCTATGTATAGTATCATGTCATCTGCAAACAGTGACAGTTTTACTTCTTCTTTTCTGATTTGGATTCCTTTTATTTCATTTTCTTCTCTGATTACTGTGGCTAAAACTCCCAAAACTATGTTGAATAATAGTGGTGAGAGTGGGCAACCTTCTCTTGTTCCGGATCTTAGAGGATATGGTTTCAGGATTTTTTTTGTTTTGTTTAGTTTTTTAGATTTATTTACTTATTTATTTATTTATTTTTGGCTGTGTTGGGTCTTCGTTGCTGCGTGTGGTCTTTCTCTAGTTGTGGCGAGTGGGGGCCACTCTAAGCACGTGGGCTTCAGTAGTTGTGGCTCACGGGCTCTAGAGCACAGGCTCAGTAGTTGTGGTGCACGGGCTTAGTTGCTCCGTGGCATGTGGGATCTTCCTGGACCAGGCCTCGAACCCTTGTCCCCTGCATTGGCCAGTGGATTCTTAACCACTGCGCCACCAGGGAAGCCCAATAGTCTTTATTTTAAAGTCTATTTTGTTTGATATGAGAATTGCTACTCCAGCTTTCTTTTGATTTCCATTTGCATGGAATATCTTTTTCCATCCCCTCACTTTCAGTCTGTATGTGTCCCTAGGTCTGAAGTGGGTCTCTTATAAACAGCATATGTATGGGTCTTAAATTCTCTTTAAATTGATGGCTCCCATTAATAATTTTGTTACTGATAGATTTTGATAACAGCATATTGTAAGGTTCATTATCTTTGTCAATGTCAGTACTTATTCCAAATCAGAAAGAAATTTAAATCCTTTCCAAATATTTTCATATGATTGCTCCTCTTCATTAATTGGATGATCAAAATGTCCAAGAACTAATTCATTGCCTGTACTGAAAATTCATCTCTTCATCTTAATGAATTATATGCTTTAATTCACTCCTCAATGCCAGAATGATTTCTGTTAATTTTGTTGCTCATCTTTAAAGCTTTTGTTCCATATTCCATTTATTTTTATTTGAATATTCTCTCTCTTCTTTAATTAACTAATTGAATGATGTCAAAAGAAGGATACCTTCCTATATGTCCAAATCAGGAGTCTGTGATTTCTCATTTGTTTTACGGAAACATTCCAAAATGTCTTTTCAAACTACAGTTAAAATGGTGTATTTGAGTTTTATTAAATTGTTAAATAAAACTTTTGTATCTTGTATCAGTGTTTGAGTTCCTCTTCCAAATCTTAAAAAATATGTTTAGATTCCTCAAAACATCCCAAGCCCACCTTGCAAGGACTGAAGCGTGCATTTAGGGGTTCAAACCAAGGAGAACTTGAGTTGGGGGTACATTTAGTTTGTGCTAGTGAGGTTCACTATCAATCTGATGTAGAATTAAGTCGCTGCAAACTGTCTCAGTGTAGGGGGCCTTCCAGGAATATCCCCCTGGCAGCTGTGCCAGTGCCCTCGGTTTCCTGACCCCAGAGTTACAGGGCCAGGGGATGCATCACAATGGGAATGTGTCAGGTGGCTCCTCCAATGCCATGAGGACTGGAAAATAACTGCTCTTTGACAGCAGACTTTGAGAAGTGTTCTGAATCCAACACCATCTCAAGTTATTTCTGTTCTCCCCCTCTTTAGGCATGGTAAGCGACCCCCACTTGGGCAGTGCTATTCTCAAGGGCAATGGCTCGGCCAACAGGAGGCAGAGAACCTGTTGGCTGCATGAAGCGACACCATGTTATGTGGGGAGGGTGCTTTATGGTCCAGCAGACCCTTCGCCACCTTTGGCTCTTGGATTCAGCCCTCACATCCCTGGGAGGCAGTCAGATGACTCATGTAAACTGGTTAACAAGGCCCAGATGCCACGAGTCATCCTCCAGGGCGATAAGAGCTGGGCCCAGTGCCGTCTAGACGATCCTATCAGTTGTCATGGGACCCCTGCCTTGAGACAGTTTCAGAGGCGATCAGCACCACCCACCCTCAGAGGGCCCCCGTCAACTGTGGGGCCGCTGTCCTTCCCCCCCACAACCCCCCCTAGTGCTCTCCACCTTCATGCCACAGGGCCCTTTCAGAACATTGTACAATCTCAGTCGACAAAAATATCTTGACTTCTGGTTCTCTGCTAAACCCAAGAGGACGTCGCCTACTAGAAACCACTGGGGTCACACAATGAGTAAGTTATCAGCATTAAAGAAAATGGATGGTGAAGAAGACTTCGATCATGTATACCTTGAGGCCATTCGGCCCATGTATTCAAAATTATCTGAGGCTCAGGGGCACAGCAGCATAATCATCTCTAGCGGGATCCCCTTTGACATCTCCCAGCTTAAGAGACACCCCTTTCCAGGTGCTGGGCTGGATAGGGGAAGGGGAGAGAGCTAGTGTGTCCTTTGGGAAGCACGCATCTTAAGCTTTGTGAGCCATGAAATCAGACATGCTCAGCTCTCTGGGGACCTCATCCCAGAAGCTTGTATCCCTGCCCCATGAGAAGGTATAGGAAGAGCGTTACTGACAACTAATTTCCTGATGATTGACGCTGAATTTCCCTGGGTGGGGGTGGGAGGGGGAGTCACCATTTGGTGCTCAGCCAGCAGGGGTGTCTCCAGCTTGGGGGTCTGGGGTGGGGAACTGATCGCGTCAGATCACAGGACAGGTAGAGTCCATGATGGCCTTGAATGAGGCCGTGTGATCTGGGGCCCTGTGTGGAGTCCCAGTTGCCATGATTTCTAACCCATCTGAAGCAAGAGAATGTGGAATTCACCCCAGGTTGAGGGCTTCTCAAATGGTAAGGTGCACACAAATCCCTTGGAATTTTGTGAAGCAGATTCCGATTCAGTAGGTCTGGGACAGCCTGAGATTCTGCATTTCTATCCAGCCCTTAACAGCATCATCTAACAGGCGATGCTGGCACTTTTCTGGTCCGAAGAACACACCCTGGGTCTCGAGCCTTGGTATCACCCTTAGCCCTCCTTCAGGTTTCCCTCCAAGGCCAAACAGATGGGAGAGCTGGGCAGGATGGTCAGATGACCTGTGCAAATGGGGCCGCCTCTCAACCCAGAATTCAAAGGTGGCCCGTAGTCTCCTGAGATAGTTTGATCTTATAGCATCCCCTGAAGGCATTCAATCAGTGATTGTTTTTCCATTTCCTTAGTTCACCTCGTAGCCACACTATCAGAACAAGGTAACTTGAAGGCTCCTGAAGATGGCCACAGTCATCCAACGGGAGACGTTGGCCCACCAACATCATCACTTTGGAGACAGCATTCTGATGCCAGCATCTGGATCCCTGAGGTTTATCCGGATTTTGCCTCTTAGAAGCTCTGAAGCCTTAGGGAACCTCTCTGAACCTCAGTTTCTTCATCAGTAAAATGGGGGTAGGGCTTCCCTGGTGGCACAGTGGTTAAGAATCCGCCTGCCAATGCTGGGGACACGGGTTCGAGCCCTGGTCCGGGAGGATCCCACATGCCGCGGAGCAACTAAGCCCGTGCACTGCAACCACTGAGGCTGTGCTCTAGAGCCTCCGAGCCACAACTACTGAGCCTGCGCTCCACAACTACTGAAGCCCGTGCACCTAGAGCCCACGCTCCACAACAAGAGAAGCCACCACAATGAGAAGCCTGCACACAGCAACAAAGAATAGCCCCCGCTCGCCGCAACTAGAGAAAGCCCGCGCACAGAAACGAAGACCCAACGCAGCCATAAATAAATAAATAAACAAACAAACAAATAAATAACATTTAAAAATGGGGGTAATCACAGAGTTGTAGTAAAGAGTGAATGAGATACGTATAAAGCTGGAGTGAATAACAAGTACCCAACAAATGTTAGTTATCATAAATAGTATTATAATTTAGTATTAGAATCAGAAGCTATACTAAAATTCAATCTGCCATAAAACTGTTCTCCAGCTCCAGGAAGCTGTTTTGGACCCCAAGGTTCATTGCACTCCCGTATCCCCTTCCCCTTTGATATGGGTACTGTTATTATTATCCCCATTTTACAAATGAGACCACTGAGGCTCAGAGTGGTTGATGACTTGCCCCAAGGTCACACAGCTAATAGATGATGGTGCCAGAACTGAACTCAGGCAGGCTGGCTCCAAAGCCCATCCCCCTCTCACACTTATCACCTGTTGACTCTTCAGAAGCTCTGTCAATTGGGATTTGTTCTCCCCATTTTATAGATGGAGAAACAGGCGCAGAGAAGTACAGTGAATTGCCCAAGATGACACAGCAAGGGAAAGCAAGGGAGATGGGGCTCAGAATCAAGGCTGACTCCAAAGTCAGTGTTTTTCTACTCAAGGTGGGGTCTCAGACCCAGGGCGCTTTGCATCTTCGCAAAGCTAGTGCAGGTTGTTTACAAAGAAATGGAGCCTTTTGGAGCGCAGCCCACAAAAGGAAATAAGGTTTGTGCCTTTGTCATCCAACCGTGGTTGCCATGGTCTCTGCGTGCTCTTAGCAATTAATTACCACTATTAATTTCCACCATTACCCGGCTTATTGGATTTCTTCTTTTATGTCTGTTGCTGGCTCTGTGGCCAGGCTGTAATTTAGAGAAAGGGCAGCTGACCCATTGCAGGGGTGAGTCCCAGCACGGTCACCTGCCCGCCCCACACAGTGCCAGAGGAAACAGCCCAAGGCCGGGCACTAGGACAGCTCGGAGAATTGAAATCTCCCAGTAGCCACGCGTGGGGTGGACTTGATGAAGATTTGCCGGATAGAGCCAGTTATCGGCCACTTCCAAACAGTGCCTGTGATGCAGTGTGGGAGAGCCCTGGGCAGGGAGTCAGGAGACCTTGGGCGTCTCCACTGCTGATGAGCTGAGATTGTGTTCTCAGCACAAACTCCCTGCCACGTCCTCTTCTGCCCGGCCTGGGGATCTGGCATCTGCTCACACACAACTGTGGGGGAAGGAGTGGGCAGTGAGGCTCACCTTGACCCCAGCCTTGCACGGCCTCCGGGCTGGGGGTTGCCGTCTGGGCTCAGCGGCTCCTCTCGGCGCTGCAGAACCCGGGAGGACGTGTGGCCTCCATGTCACCCCCACCTTCCTGCCAATGCCCTGGTGTGGCTGGATGAGCTGGTGCTACAGGTGCTGGTGGAAGTGCATTCCTGGGACCAGAGCTGGGCCTGGCTGGTGGCACCAATCCTGAACAGCTAAAGGGAGGAGCATGAAGGAGCAGAGGCTGCCTGGAGTGAAGGGAAAACCCAAAGCCAAAGCCAGCTGCTGGGACAGGGGCTGGCGGCTTCCCCTGTCCCCAAGTCCGCCCTGTGGAGCCCTGTGGGCTCAGGGCCAGGGAGGGGCTCGGGGGAAAGGCATGCCAGGCCCATGGCAGCCCGCAGCCGGAGACCAAGGAGGGAAAATGGGGGGTAGCGGAGATTGACCTTTGGCAAGGGAGCAGTGAACCCCTCCAACGTGGTCCCAGGAGACAGGGGTCACCTGCCAGCCCAGCACGGTGTCAGGGGAAGCAAAACCACATGTGCCTAATTCCAGAAGAGATGGTTCCTGCCCTCAGGAGCCCACGGGGCAGCTGGCTGGCAGAAGAGGGCAGGGTGCTAGGGGTCCAGAGCAGGGTGTAATCCCAGAGGAACCCAGAGGCAGAGTGAGGGACCCAAACTGAAACGGGGGATCCGAAAGTCGAACCTCAGGCCTGTGAGCTGGTCCATGTGGGGTCTGGGGCTCTGAGGTCAGTGTGATCCCAGGAACAACTCAAGTCTGGGGCACCCACAGCCAGGGCGGCGGGCTAAGGGGTGTCTGGTGCTGGGTTGGCTCAGAAATGTAGCAGGCCGGAGTGCACAGGAGCTGGGGAGGGAGAAGGGAGGGCTGCTCCCTCCTTCCCCCCAGACACAATGGCCCTCCTACACAAGGAGAGAAGGGTCAGTAGGGATGGGCCTGGAAAGAAACACCTGGAAACACAGTGGATGTGGGCACCTTCCATGGAGAGGCTCGGCTCTGGGGCCCAGAGAGGGCAAGGAACCCACCCAAGGTCACCCAGCAGGTAAGTGGCAGAGTTAAAGTCAGATCCCACAACACTTGGCCCCCTTCCCTGTAATAATCTGGGATGGGGAGGGCTGCTCTTCCTCTCATACACAGGCAGCAGCGCTGATAAACCCTTATGTTTTAGCCTCACTGCCTTGCACAGAACCTCTCCCTATCATACTGCTTGTGATTTGTCTTCTGACCTTTATTATTAATATTCATTACTTGGAGCAGCCTCTAGCCTCGATCTCAGGTAATGGAGGCCTCTTTCAATTCCGTGAGGTATTTGGAATCCCTCTTTTGTAGATATGGAAACTGAGGCTCAGATATTTACGGTAACTTACTCAAGGTCCCAGAGCCAATAAGTGGCAGAGCCAAGATTCAAACCCTCCGCTGAGACTCCACCAAAGCAAGTCAGCGTATCTACGTACCTTCTGCCACCGAGGAGAGACCTGTGACTGTCCTGCTCTGGTCCCGTCCGGGCAGAGCAGACAACCAGAATGCAGACTTTCAATCTCTGCGTTTAAAAATTGCTAACCTCAGTGTGAAAAGGCAAGCACTCTGATACCGACCTGCGTGAATGCTGAAAATCCTGGGGATCAGGGAGAGGCATGGCCCCTCTACTCTGGAGGTACCCCCAAAACAGAACACTGGCTAGACCTCCCTCGGGTTCAAGGGGAGATAATCCCCTGAAACAGGAAGCATCGCCTCCCACCAGTCCACTCCTCAAATTTTCTCTGGAGTGGGGACAGGGGTGGCCAGCCCAGGGGTCTGCACAGCAGAGGGTCTTTCCTCAGAAAGGCTGCGTGTATGGCAGGCACTTAAGGCTTCAGGAAGCCTGCGTTCAGTCTGGCCTTCGTGAGGAGGCAGGGTGGCCAAGAGTCATGCTCTGAACCTGCTTTGCTTGCATGTCCGAGGGCAAGAGAAAGACCTGCCTCGGAGAACTGGAACAGGCGTGAGTCAGATGCTGCACGCAAAG
This sequence comes from Balaenoptera acutorostrata, assembly GCF_949987535.1. NCBI lineage: Eukaryota > Metazoa > Chordata > Mammalia > Artiodactyla > Balaenopteridae > Balaenoptera > Balaenoptera acutorostrata. The sequence goes on along the minus strand of NC_080066.1, from coordinate 33,025,714 downwards.
GCCCCAGGACAGAGGCTGCACTGTCTCATGTGTGAAATGAGAAGAGGCATGGGAAACAGCCTCAGGGCGAGGTTGAAGATGAGCCCAGTCGACACCATCAAAGATGATAGAGACGTGCCTCCTCCTGAAAAGGGTTTTCAATATCTCTTCTTAAATTTTGAAAATTTATTTCCAATTCCAAAACAACCCATCTTTTTTTTTTTTTAATTTTTAAACGTAAAGCGTACAGAAGAGCACTCACTCAAACGACGTTAGTAAACATCGTTGCTAACCCCGCCCCTTCCTTCCGTCTATGAAGCAGGAGGTGCTCCGTCCACCCCCACTCGCTGCCCCAGAGGTAACTACTGTTACACTCTGGGGGTTCTTTCCAGACCTTCTTCTGTGTTTAAATCAACATGTGTTGACATGTGCACTAGATCAGTAATGGTCAGAGCATTCTAAGTACCTGCTGTCTCTTAGAATAACAACCAATACGCATGTTAAATAAAAAACAAATTCTAGGGATTCCTTGGTGGCGCAGTGGTTAAGAATCTGCCTGCCAATGCAGGGGACATGGGTTCGAGCCCTGGTCCGGGAAGATCCCAAGTGCTGTGGAGCAACTAAGCCTGTGCGCCACAACTACTGAGCCTGCACTCTAGAGCCCGTGAGCCACAACTACTGAGCCCGCAAGCCACAACTACTGAGCCTGTGTGCCGCAACTACTGAGCCCGCGCACCTAGAGCCCGTGCTCCACAACAAGAGAAGCCACCGCAATGAGAAGCCCGCACACCGCAGCCAAGAGTAACTCCAGCTCACTGCAACTAAAGAAAGCCCGTGCACAGCAACGAAGACCCAACACAACCTTAATTAATTAATTAATTAATTATTTTTTTAAAAAAGTCTAAAGTTTTAGAATACAAATGTAGAGAAAGAGTTGCCTATCAGTGGGTTGACTCTGTCCGGCTTCCTCCTCCTCTGCGCCCCCGGGGCAGTGGGGAGTCGGGACCTGCCGGGAGGGGCTGTGACTCAGTCTGACCACTGACCCAAGCAGGTGGGGGAAGGCTCTCGGAAATGTCAGGAGTGCATCAGGGGAACGTGGCTCATCTATGTGGCATCCGCACCTGCCTCTGGGGAGCTCCAAGAAGTGCTCTGAACTGAGCTGACAGGTCCATTAGTTGCCAGCTCTGGCCACATCTTATGGGGCTGGCAACCCAGCCCACAGCCAGCAGGAAGACACACCCAGATCTGCAAGGATCCTGCAGGGTGAAACAGGATATCGTACCTATGCTGACAATCACAATAAATACCAGTCGCTGAGGACTGACACCAGGCCAGGCATTTTTTGGCAGGATTTCTTTTAACCTCACAAGCCCCCTGTTAGATACCTATGATTGAGCCCATTTAGAGCTAGGAAAATTGAGGCTCAGAGGAGTGAAGGCACCAGCCTAAGGTCACATGAATAGGGAGACAGCCCACATTCCCATCACACTCTCTGTGGTCAGAAGGCACAGTGTGCTGTCTTTTCACATCACGCCATAAGGAAGATACTTTTCTCCCCCACTTGACAGATGAGAAAACTGAGGTCCAGAGAGGTCAAAATCCACACCCTCCCATCCCCAAAGGCCCTATTCCTCCTTCCTGAACCCCAGAGTGGGGATGGTGCTGGGGAAGTTCAGAGACGGGCAGGTTGCATAACATCCCTCGTTCTCCGCCAAAAGCTACAAACACCCACTTTCCCCATTCACGAATCTGGGCAATGAGTGGTGGGAGCTGGGAAGGATATTTTAAAAAGTTGTCTTCAGTCAGGGAATCTCACAGGATAATTATATAGTGAGGACACCAAATTAGCAGAGACAGGGGACCACCAGCTGCGGCAACCACGCACCACTGCCTACGTCCCCACGTTCGTAGCCAGCTCACAGCCTCCCGGCAGGGCCAGGCAACTCTCCCTCTAGAGCCTAAGTACACACAGGACACATAGAGACCGCTGACCACGAAACTGAGCCCCCAGAGGAGAAATTCCGTCTAGAGGTCACACAAGGACAGGCACAGGACCGAGGGTGGGACCCCCCAAACCCAGGCCTCCAGACCCACCCAGCCTCTCCGAAGCCAAGAGCCAGAAATAGACTCTGCTTGGGCTTCGACAGTCCAAAATAAATGTGTGTACAGCTCTTTGCGTTGTTACCATGGTTATAGATAACAAGGGCCAAGGCAAAGCACAGCAAATTAGTTAATGATGAGAGAGAAACTTCCAACAGTGGCACATTCTGCACAAACAGATTGCTTTCCTATTTCGGTGGCCAGCCGGACCCCGGTGGCAGGGCAGGTGAGCCTGGGAGAGTAATTATGGTTGGGGTGAGAGCAGGCCTAGCGAGTTATTCCCCGCTGCCTCCACCCCTCCCAGCTCCCTCCATCACCCAAACAGCATGTGAAAAACCGGAAGGCTCACATGATCTATTTCAGCCCTGCTCCCCAGGCCAGCCGGGAAGGTGGTGGCTGTGTTCTCTCCAGGACCCACAGGGTGGCAGCAGCTGGCCCTTGGCAGGGTGGGTGGTCAGGTCTGAGTAAGATGTAGGAAAGGTTAAAGACTTAAGACTCCCGGGAGGCCTGGGTTGATCACTGGGGGAATTTTCTCTGGGTCCTCAAGCTCCTGAGTCACCTGCTTCCTGTCATTATTGTGGCAGTTGTCTGCAAAACCGGCTGCAATGATTCCCCTCCTGGTACCCGGGCCTCTTTGCAACTGATTTTGCAGCTCCTCCCACTAGGAGGAGGAGTCCCTCTTCCCTCCCCTTGAATCTGGACTGTCCTATTGACTGGTTTCGACCAATGGAATGTATTGCTGGTTCATGAGTACTAAAGTCCTTTGTCTCTGACCCAGGAGTCTCGTGTCTTCTGCAGGCATCCCTGAAATGATAACAGGTTAACTTATTAGCATGTGCATAGGGTCAAATCAAATCCAGATCTAACACAAACTGGGCATGCTCTTGCCTCAGGGCCACTGACAGCCTCCATTCCTTCAGCCTGGAACACTTTTCCCTCAGCCATCACATGGCTTACTCTCTAACTTCCTTCAAACCTGTGTGACTCCTGGTCCTCTAAGAAGCAGATGCTGAGATGGGGTTAATCATGTGAGGTTTTTATTGAGGGAAATGCCTTTATGATGGGAAATAAGGATGGAGCAGGGTAAGACTGGGGTTGTGGCCTGATGGTGACACAAGTCTGACCCCAAGGGAAGGAGAGGAAAGAAGAAAGAAGACAGAATGGAAGGGTCCTAGAGTTTGGCATAGTCTCAGGAAGTTTCGGTAAAATGCCTGAGCCAAAGTTTGCTGACAGTGGGTCCCTGTCTCCTAGGAGAGGGCAGTCATTGGCAGGAAGCAGCTGTGGGAGACGTAACCTTCACACAAATGCAGCAGTGGATTTCAAAGCTTAGTTAACTGTGGCCCTCAGTCAGGGATGTTCTCTGTAGCAGAAAACCTGCAAGAGTCATTCTATAGCCACCATTAAACCTGTTCCAATGCCCCTTTCCAACAGGCCTTCCTTGATCATTCCATAAAAAGAGCAAATCTCCCTCTACCATCCTGTCCTTCTCCCCTACCTTATGCTTTTTTGATTGCACTTGTCACCCACTCATCACATAATTACTTGCTTACTTATTAATTTTCCCATCTCTTGCCATGAATAAGATAACCTTCATGACACGGGAATTTTTGTCTGTTTTTTTCACTGCTCTATCCCTAGGACATTGAATAGTGTCTGGTACTCACAAAAAATTATTGAATGAATGAATGAACAGACGAATGAATGAATGAAAAAAATAAATGTTTCCTTTTAGGTATTGAAGGGTCACTTTCAATTTGTGTAACCCCACGTTACGGACTGAATGTTTGTATCCTCCCAAAATTCACTTGTGGTAGCTCCAAAGCCAAATGTGATAGTATCTGGAGCTGTGGTCACAGGGTTAGATGAGGTCATGAGGGTAGAACCCTCGCAATGGGACTAGTGTCCTAAGAAGGAGATACACCAGAGAGCTTGCTCATTCTCTCTTCACACACACCGAGGAAAGGCCATGTGTGCACACTGCAAGAAGGTGGTCATCTGCAGGCCAGAAATAAGAGTCCTCACGAGAAACTGAATCAGCCAGCACCTTGATCTTGGACTTCCCAGTCTCCAGAGAAATAAATGTTTATTTTTTTTATTTTAAAGCCACCCAGTCTGTGGTATTTTGTTATGGCAGCCTGAGATGACTAAGACATTCCCAAGCCCAATATTAGGTCACATGGTGGAGCATTGGTAAATTTTTCAGACTGCTCTGAATAATGTTCTGAAACAAACATACTTTATTCTCCATAACTCTGTGTGTCAACAGGAAGTGGGGTTGCCTTTCTGGTGGCAGCTGCTAGTTGACGAGGAGACAGGAAACTGCATTTTGTGGCTGGTCGTGGCAGGTATACATGAGGAAGGGAATGGGGATAATATTTTTTGGTCAAATATCCCATCCACGTAAATTTCCTCTCAGAAAATTCCTGTGTCATCCTGGGAACTTTCACACAACAGTGCCCCGGAAGACATGATGATAGAGGGAAGCGGGCTGGCTCTGTGGTCTAATCAGCCCCTGAGCTCTGGGGCAGTTTTCCCTACTTAGCTGCTATGGCAACAGAATCCAGCTACAGGTGCCCACCTGTCACCAACACTAGGGCCAGGCTTCCACTGCATCTGAACACGCCTGTCAGGGTGGGGAAGGCGGAAACAAACATGGAAAGACTTTGTGTGGCCTCAGGAAATTCCAGGTGGTGGTTAGGAAGCAAGTCCAGGCTGCAGATCTGTGGACTTTCCCTGCTGGATGCCCAGACACCTGGATGTGTGCACAAAACCGCAATGCTGCCCTCTCCTGGCGGCAGGCACTGCTGTGCATGCAAGAGGTACCATGACTCCCCTACTGGCCAGCACTGGTGGGTGCAACATGCAGGCGAGACACTTCCTGCAGACCCCGCCCACCACTGCCACCACCACCCCTGCTTCCAGCGGAAACTCACCACCTGCCGCAGACCTAAGGCCCATCTCCCAGATCTGTTACTTCTTCCCACGTCCACCTCCAAACCAAGGGCGGGAGTCAGGGCTCTGTCCTGCTCCCGGGTCTGCTGGCCCATGTGACACCTCCCATGACCCACTCTGGCCCCAGCAACGTGACATCATCACCAAGGAGCCAAAGGGCATGTCAGGATGTATCACTCCCAGCTTGCCAAGTGCGGGATCCAGGCTCTGTGGTCACTCACCACTGAGGCCCTTGGTGGGCTCTTCTCTCCTCCTCCCTTCCCACAGGAAGAGCCAGCCAGCCCCCTCCTTGCCCCCCGGCCACTGTCCTGGGCCAGGCCTCTTTCTGCTGCCCATCTGGACTCTTGCAGAGCCTCCTAACCTGTCCCCCTGCTACCACTTTTCCCTGCCTGCTGGGCCTTGAAGCAGCTTGGGCTCAGGGTTTCCCAACATCCTTCATGAACATGACTTACAGCTCCTGGTCCCACACTCTCTCCAACAAGGCTCTCAGCTGATTCCTCAGAGCAGATTAAGGGCTGGGGGTGGGGTGAGGGAAGGAAGAGGATAATCATTATGCCCCCATTCTCCTCATCTCCCCGTTGCCACCACCACTGCTTGTACCCCAAACCCTCCCTCCTCCTCTAGGCCAAGAAGCCCCACACACATTAACACCAGCAAACAGATCTTTGGAGAACAAGGTGTCCCCAGTGCCAGGGGTAGCCACGTGGCAGCTCTGCCCCAGCCAGGCCACCTGTTATATTGATAGATGTCATCGTGGTATTTTTTAGCAGTGAGACCACTTATGGCTACAGGTCACAGAAATCCAATACAGAACATTCCACACGTTTACTCTCTCATGGAATAAGCCCAGAGGCAGGGCAATTGAACTTGATTAGTTCAGCAGTTCAACATTATCATGCACCCAGATTCTTTCCCTTTTTCCTTTCCACCATCAACAACTTGAGGTGGCTTTTCTCCCTCCCATACTGGTCTCAAAATGTCTGTCACAGCTCCAGGCATCACATGCAGACCAGCAACAAACAGCAGCAGAACAGCACTTCTTATTGCTCACCTTTCAGAGCAAGAAAATCTTTCCCAGAATTCCCCTGGTGGTCTTCCTGTCACATCTCATTAGCCAGAATTGTGTCCCACGCCCATTCCTAAGCCAACCACTGATGACAAGGGGTATGGAATTACCATCACCATGATTGGCTTAAAATAGTAAAGAGTCACGCCCCTGGGGTACAACCCGGCCCTGTCCACCTGCTACTGCACTAAACTGAGGTCTGTAAGTAGGGGAAAAGGGGGAGGCTGCTGGGAATGCAATCGCATAGTCTCCCTCCATATTCATATTTAACTGGCTCCAAGCAGGTGTGGCCAGTGCCCTTCCACGGACAAGCCAGGGCCCAGGTCTGGGAGCAGAAGACTGGGGAAGAAAAGGACCAGTGACAAGCAGACACTGAGAACAACCATTCTGAGCCAAGAAATGATGAATGCAGAGCGATGGCAGTGATGGTTAAAGCAGAAGAGAGAAGACACATGCAAGAGAAATTTTAGCATTAGAATCAAAGAGTCTTGGCAACTCCTTGGATGTGGACGAGGTGGGGAGAAGGGAGTGAAAGATGACTTGGAGTTTTCCAGCCAGGATGCTTTTGAGGATGGTGGAGCCATTGGTGTTGATCCGGCTGGACATATTTCTCCTGGATAACTAAGGAGGGCAAGGTGCCTGTATAACGGACTTGACGGTTTTGAGGGCCTTTTCATGCTCATCGGTCTCACTTGTTCCACACAGCCACCCAGCAAGGCAGGCAAGGTGGGACAGGTAATGGCATTCCCATTTTACAGGTAAAGATGCTGGCACTTGTTGGTAACATGGGCCTCAGGTCCTCAGTGTGAGGGAGCCTGGAACTGGGGCAAAATCTGGGCACCTGTACCGGGGGAGTCAGGCTAATCTTGGCTGGGATCTCTGGATTGCTGTGTACTGTCTTTGCCCAGACTGCACCCGCCTCCATGTTCTGGCTTTAAAAGTTGAAATTTCTCTTTTCTCTGTCGTTCATACCAGAGGTCCTTTTGTTGGTCAATTTCAAAGAAACTGACTTCCTTGTGCCGTATTAACCTGACATTTCTGAAGCATAATAATGGGGAATTTTTGTTATTATCTCAGAATGGGGAAGGACTTTCTAAGTATAACAAACTCAGAAGCTGGGAAGGAGGTGGGGAGGGAGAAAGGGGAAAGCAAGGGAGGGAAAGTCTAATAAATTGGTAATAAAAGTAACATTGCAAACACCACCGTAAACAAAATCAAAATGCAATCTAGGAAAAATACAGTATTTGCAATTCGTATTACAGACAAAGGGCTAATTATCCTAATGGATAAAGAGCTCTACAAATCAGTCTGGGATAAAAAAGACCAGCAAACAAATAAGAAAGTGGACAAAGGATATAAACACATTTCAGAAAAGAAAACAGAAATGTTTCTTGAACCTATGAAAATATACTTAACCTCAAATTAATGCACATGATAAACCATTTTTTTGCCAAGAAGCAAAATGATTGATACTGTCTTGGTGAGGGTAAGAGAAACATGAGCTCTCATAAATTGTTGACAGAAGAATGAATCGTAATGAATTCTGGAAGGGAGGCAATATCTATCACTAGTATAAAGATATACACCCTTTCACCCTAAAATTCCACTTCTAGGACGTTCTCCTGCAGAAATACTTACACACGTGCCAAATTACGAAAGTACAAAGTCATGTTGTTGTTTGTAAGAACAAAAGATGGAACACTTCCTAGAAGCCCAACAATTGGAGACTGTTTTTTCTTTTCTTTTTTTTTTTTTTAATTGGAGTAGAGTTGATTTACAATGTTGTGTTAGTTTCAGGTGTACAGCAAAGTGAATCAGTTATACATATACATGTATCTACTCTTTTTTAGATTCTTTTCCTATATAGGCCATTACAGGGTATTGAGTAGACTTTCCTGTGCTATACAGTAGATCCTTATTGCTTATGTATTTTATATATAGTGGTGTGTATATGTCAATCCCAATCTCCCAATTTATCCCTCCCCCTCCTTTCCCTCCAGTAACCATAAGTTTGTTTTCTACATCTGTGACTCTACTTCTGTTTTGTAAAGAAGTTATTCAATGATGATACATCCATCTAAAAAAGAAAGAACTTTGATTGTGCTGATACAGAATAATCTCCAAGACACACTAACTGAAAAACAAGGTGCAAAACAGTATATACGGTAGAATCCATTCATGCAAAATAAGAATACATATGTAGTGGATTTGCACATAGATATGTAGAACTTCCCTTGAAAGATAAACAAGAAACTGGTAACACAGGTTGTCCCTGGGGAACGAAACAGAGTGATTGGGAACAGAGAAGCAAGAGAAGACTTTTTACTATAAACTCTTTTACGGTTTTAAAATTTACCATGTTAATTGATTATTAATAAATTGGATATAAAACAAGATTGGAATGGAAAAGTACACTGAAAGGATGAAAACTTTGATTAGCATGTAGTGGTTTAGAGTGGTAGGAATGGATATTCTACTAGTTTTCTGTGCTGCATAACAAATGATCACCAACTTAGCAGCTTAAAACAACACAGTTTATCACCTCATAGTTCCGTGCGTCAGGAGTCCAGGCAGGCTTAGCCAGGTGTTCTGTTCATGGTCTCACAAGGCTGCAGTCAAGGTGCTGACTGGGTTGCCTTCTCATCTGGAGGCTTGACTGGGGAAGAATCCAATTCCAAGTTCATTCTGGTTGTTGGCAGAATTCTTTCTTTGCAGCTGTATCACTGGGTGCCCTGCTTTTTGCTGGCTGTTGGCTTGAGGCCACTCTAAGATTCTAGCAGAGAGATGTTTCTAAAAACTAATCATGGAAAAAAGCATCACAGAATGAGGAGCTAAACCTCAAGGCAAATCTGCTCAAATCCCTCCCCTGGATGAGTCCCTGTGCCCCCAGGAAGGTGCTCAACTTCTCCAATCCATAATTCCAGGACCTTCACCCTGATACCAACCAGGGTTCTTGGCCTTCCCCAATCAATATAAATTGACTAGAGGCCAGACAAGAAATTCAGGCAAGGCTTTATTGGGGCTCCTGCTGCAGCAGCGGAGAGCGAGAACAAACAATAGGTTCCCTTGCTTGCTCACTAGCTGAGGTGGGGCGGGGGGGGTGGCGAGCTTGTTCCTTATATGGGGTGAGGGTAGAGGTATGTCCAGGGGTCGGGCCAGAGGGGCAGCTTAGGTGTTCATTCTGCCCACCCCTTAGGTGCTGTTGTGAGCCGGGGGCATGTTCAGTACCCTGCTTTTGCTCCCAACACCCTGTTTTTGCTCTGGGCTCTTCAGAAGTGGAAGTTGGGTTTTTTGGTCTTTTGTATCTTTTTGGGTCCAGAATTTGCCCCAACTGTGCATGCACGCAGTTATTTTTAGTCCCATATAATTTCTTTGTATTTTGTTGCTTGAGGAGAGGTGTGTCCAGCACTGCAGCAAAGGGTCCCAGGTCCCAGCTGGTCTCAACCCTCAAAGGGCCCCACATCACCATACAGGCTCATCTCTGAGTCTACACTCCAGCTCAGAGTCTACACTCCAGCCAGCCCAACAATACTTGCTGCTCCCAGAGAAGACTCTTTGGTGCCCCCATCTTGAGAGATGACGGTCCCTCTCCCAGGTGGTCCTTCCCCTCCACTGCCCTTCACATGCTCTTATTCACCTTTTCAGTTTGCCTCTGTTGTCAGCTCTTCTGTGAAGCCTCTACCAGCCCCCAGGAGTCAGCCCCTCCCTCCTCTCCAGATCTCTCTCTGCACCTGTAACATTGTAAAGAGCTTCCACCATTTACTGAGTACCTCATGGGGTGTCAGGCACTGGGCTAAGCCCTGAGGACGCATCAGCTCTAGCTTTCATTAAAATCCCTGCTAGACACCGCTATTATTCATTTTTCAAAAACAGACATAAAGACTTAGAGATACTGCCTAGACCAGGATCGCACAGCTGGGGATGGATCCAGGATTCAAACCCAGGACTCTTTCCACCACTGCAGTCACATTGTATCAGAATTCCTCCCCATCTAGGCCAGTGTTTCCCAAACTCTTCTAGAATTTGGCCCTTAGTAAGAAACACACTTTACATTACAATCTAGTACTCACTGACTTACACGAAAGTTTTGGGAAACAATATCTACCCTTTCTACTTATGGTGCCCTCATTTTACTTCATTTCCTGAAATGCCAGTCGTCATAATCCACTGATGGGCAGCAACTCCTAGTTTTTAAACACTGCTCTGAATTGGCAGCTCCTGCATTCACAGACCCGGCACAGAGCTTAACACACAGTAGGCACTCAGTCTATTCCCAGCCTGACTTCCACTGAGTCAGAGCTCTGAGGTGGCCTCAGGAAAAAACTGATCCCTAAAACCAGTAGACAGGGTCCCTGTGACCCAACAGCCCCAGTGGTGAATCCAATGGTCCCGGTGTTAAATTCAGAAGACAGCAGAAGCTCCTGGATGCAAAGCTGGAAGTCACCCCCGCCCCGGAGAACCCTGCCGGTTCGTAGGTCCGAGGCAGCAGTGCTGTGCCAGGCTTCCTGGCCCCGTGGCCGGGGTCAGAGACCTGGTGTGGTAGTCGAACAGCGCAGGCCTGAGGACAGAGAGGAAGTGGCCAGGGAGTGGCCAGGGACGAGGGGTACTGCCAGCATCCTGTGCCTCCCCGATGGGTGATGGCATCCGCCAGCCGAGCAGGGACAGGCAGGTGAGTTTCATCAGCCCTGGATTTCGCCTCTGACTAAGCAAAGACTGAGCTCCCTAAGAAGCTGGATTCTAAATTTAGCACCAAACTCTGGGAACCTGGTGAGCTGCCCCGCGCTGCCCGTGGCACAGTGGACGGTGAGGGTGCAACTCCATTTCTCCCCCTCCCTCGGCCTAGACTGTCCGGATGCCCAGGACTCCACTGCTGACTCGCCCAGCGCTGCCAGGTGGGCAGAACAGCGCCTTAAAGACCCTCCTCTGAAAGGCTGCTGTTCTTCTGGGGCAGGCATATGGGACGGGGGGATAAAATCCTTCACGGAGCTCAGTTTCCAAGGCCTGCCAGGTGCCCCTCCCCGCCCCCGTAGCCCCATCACCGCCCTGACCCTGCAGTCCCCCTAATGCCCCCACCCCAGGGCCTGAGCTGAGCCTAGTCTCCGCTAGCCCTATGTAGGGTGGAGCCTCCACCCCATTCCATCTCAATACTCCGGCTTCGGGGAGGTCCAGAGGCTGGGCAAGGATGACTCCTTCCCCACCATCCAGCCCAAAAGCTTCTCCTCCAAGGGTGAGCGCTGCAGGTGTGCACAGCTCTTGAATAGCAGACTGTAACCAGCCTCCCCGAGTCCTTGATCATCTCCCCTCATCCTCACAAAAACCCTGTGAGGTAGGCACTATGTTGAACCCATTTTGCAGACTGCAGAGGTTAATTAACTTGCCCGACATTATACAGGTGGTTCAGCACAATACCAGACCCCCGCTCTGAAGGGCCGCACTCCACACCATGTGTGTCTGTGCACAGGGACCTCCCCTGAATCCCAGCTCCTGGAGCTGGAGCTGGAACTCTGACCAGCTGTTTCTACCGCGGACTCCCCACAGCCTGCAAGCTAGAGCCTGGGTTAGGATGAGCTCAAGAGCCACGATGTCAGAGTGACCCTTGCTGGCCATGCGGACCTGGGCGTGGACCACAGTTACCACATCCGTGAAATGGGTTAGTCTTGCTAGAGGTCAAGGAACTGCTCTACATGGCATCATTGTCCCCTAATTCTCTAGATCTTTGTTTCAAAGCAAACAAGAAAAGAAGAGGCAGCTACAGAGAAGGCCTTTTAAGAATTGAGGTATGATCCAGTCTACAGGATGCTCCCTTTATGGGGTGCCTGGTGCTTGCCTTTCCAGGCACTGTCCTTTGGACAAGGTCAATTGTGAGTTTGTGCCTACACCAGAAATACCTAGGAAAGCCCTTCGGAAGGCTGAAATGCTAGAGATGAATAGAAGCCATTAGAACTGCAAGGGAAGGTGTGTGCCCAGGACCTGCCTCATCACCTGGGAGAAGAAAGGATGAAAATGCCCATGATTCGTAGCCTCCCCATGTGCTGGGCCGAGCACCAAGTGCTTCACATGCACCATGTCATTTTACCCAACAATGGAATAGTGCACAGTCACTAAAAATGAGACACATGTGTGAACTTGGAGAGATTGTGTACTTCTTTACTGATTTGCATTTTCTAATTTTTTACGATATACAGCAAAAAGATACTATAGAAACTTAAAAGTGGAAAATACATGATTGGCAAGGAAGCTGCTTTTCTCTCTGTGGGAAGGGGCGACTATGCTCTGAATTCAAGACTCGGCCGAGCGTAATCCTGAAGAGCCCTAAATTAATGCAAAGTTAGGCAGTTACTGCACCTGCTGTATCACACAGGGCCTGTGATTGCCCCTGTTGCCACGTGTTTGATTGCAACTTTGATGAACAGAAAACAGGCTTGGCTGGAGGCACAGAGACCAGTCGGGAGGCTACAGCAATGGGAGAAAAGTAAAAGCGCTATTAGACCCTGTTGCCATAGCAACAGCACAGCAAAGCTATTTTGCTGTTAACTCCTGAGAGAAAAGGCAGGACAAAAATTAATGTAAAGTTATAGTACAATTTGGACTGTGGGTATTTAACCTGTTTGCCCCTACTCCTATGAGTACAGTCAGCACGTTCCCAGCAGCTGTAACTACGCCCTCTCTCTTCTAGTCCAGAAACCATATCCGAACAAGCGAATGCAGTATTTGGGGATGATCCCTAGAACAGCGCTTTCAAACCATATTAAGAATACCCTGGGGACTTTGTTAAAATGCCGAGTCTGACTCAAAGGCAGGTCTGGGATGAGGTCCAAGATGCTGCATTTCTAGCAAGCTCCCAGATGATGCTAATGCTCTTGGTCCACGGACCACACTTTGAGTGGCAAAACCCTAGTCGAGAGGGTTAAACCTTTATAAAGGAAGAAACCAGAACATGCGTGTCTTATTACCTGCTGTCTCCTCCGGGTCTAGCATGGTACCTGGTACAGAAGTGTGGGGAGAAGGAGCAGGAGGCTTAATACCTGCTATATGAATGAACAGATGGATGAATAGATGAATATTGGATTCATTCACAGGTTGATACTGGCCATCTTAATTGAAAAGTTAACACATACCCATGGCAAAACATTAAACGTATGAAAGAGCAAATCTTCCTTCATGGCTGAGCCTCTGGTCACTTGTTAATAGGGTTTTACTTATTTTATTTTATCCTTCCAGAAATTACTGTTAATATATCGTTTTTTTTTTTTTCTTGGCACAAATGGGAGCACACTACAGGCATTGCTCAATCTCTCATGGGTTTTTTCTCTTAAGATATATATTGGAGATTGTTTAATATCTGTACCCATAGATCTACTTTATTCTTTTCAACAGCCGTATAGTATTCTATTCCAAATATATTTAATCACTGCCCCTTTGCTGGAAACTCCTGACCTTACAAATCTTTTGGCGTCTCACATCATGCTACAATAAACACCCTTGTATATATGTATTTGTGCATATGTGTATATGAAAGTTATATGTTGGATAAATTCCTAGATGTGGAATAGTTGGGTCAAAGGGTGTGTATATTTTTATGATGCTAGATAACGTTTAACTGCCTACAAAAGAAGTTGCACCAATTTTACACTGTCACCAATATTTTATTAGAATGTCTAATTCCCTGCACTTTTAAATACTATCCATTTTGTAACCTTATCAATCTGATAAATGAAAAAAGTCCTTGTTTTCATTTGATTTCATTAAATATGAATGTGATTGTGCATATAATCATGTTTCTATGCCATTATATTAACTAGTAAAGTGTTATTTTATTTAAGAAAGTTACCAATTTTTGTATATTGAGTTGGGAACCAGCAGCCTTACTGAATCCTCATACTGTTTCTAGTAGTTTTTTTCAGTTGATTCCTTGGGTTTTCCAGTTACATAACCATAGCATTTGGAAATAAAATCAATTTTGTCTCTTCCATTACAATTTTTTTATCATCTTTATTAGAGTATAATTGCTTTGCAATGGTGTGTTAGTTTCTGCTGTATAACAAAGTGAATCAGCTATCCGTATACGTATATCCCCATATCTCCTCCCTCTTGCATCTCCCTCCCACCCTCCCTATCCCACCCCCCTAGGTGGTCACAAAGCACCGAGCTGATCTCCCTGTGCTATGCGGCTGCTTCCCACTAGCTATCTATTTTACATTTGGTAGTATATATAAGTCCATGCCATTCTCTCACTTTGTCCCAACTTACCCTTCCCCCTCCCCTACAATTTTTATACTCATTTCTTTTCTTATTGGTTCATACTCTGGAAATACTATCAGATAACAGTGGTGACAGTGGGCATCCTTATCTTGTTCCTGACTTTAATCATGTTAATGGGTTTCCATCAGGGACTTCCCTGGTGGTCCAGTGGTTAGGATTCGGCACTCTCATTGCCAGGACCTGGGTTCGATCCCTGGTCGGGGAATTAAGATCCCACATGCCATTCAGTGTGGCCAAGTTAATAAAACAAAACAACAAAAAAATGAGTTTCCTTCATTAAGAATAATACTGACTTTGGCATGAGATATATATTTGTTTTATTGAGGAAATATCTGTATTGTTAAGAGTTTTCCCAGTTCCCATTTCATAAATCTGTTTTAAAAATCAAGAATGATAATAAATGAAGTACAAGAAAACACTGCCTACTATTGAATCATCTTTAACTCCTGGAGTGAGCCCCTCTTGGTTATGGTTCTGTCTTTTTTTTTTTTTAAAGATTTTTTTGATGTGGACCTTTTTTTTTAAAGTCTTTATTGAATTTGCTACAATACTGCTTCTGTTTTACTTTTTTGTTTTTTGACTGCCAGGCATGACGGATCTTAGCTCCCCGACCAGGGATGGAACCCGCACCCCCTGCACTGGAAAGCGAAGTCTTAACCATTGGACCGCCAGGGAAGTCCCCTTTCTGTTAATTGTTTCCATTTGCTATTATTTGATTAGGATTTTGTATTGCTCTTCATAAGTGAAGTTCATCTCTATGGTTCTTTTTTATGCTTCTTTGCATTTGAAATCCATATCATGCTGGCTTAAAGCAAAAGCTGTAACGTTTCTTTTGAAGTCCTCAAACTTTGTTTGAAAAACACTTGTAAAGTCATAAATGCCCAGCAATGGGGAGTGATTAAATTTCTTTGACTAGAATGCTATGAGGCTGTTTAACTCTCTCAGCTGGGCAGGCTGGGGAGGGGGCGGCTCTTTGGCAAGTTTCCCACTTCATTCCTTGACAATCCATTGGTTGGCTTCATTTCTATCTATAATACAATCAATTTTGGAAATTTACACTGTCCAAGAGAATAATCCAGTTTTTTCATATTTATTTACATAAAGATAAGTAAAGCATTTTCTTAAAACTTATTTAATTTCCTCCATATCTATGATTATTTTTCCATTCTTATTTCCAAATTTATATATTTGTGCTTTCTTCCTTCTTGTCTTGCGTAGGTTAGCTAGTGATTTACCAATTTCATTATGTGTATATTTTTATTTCAATTTATCTAGTTCTTGGATTTATGTTCTGGTGTCCTATTTTCTGAGCCAGTAATTTGTTTTCATTTTTATAAATCTTTCATTTCTTTTCCTTACATTTGTTTTTTCATTACTTTTCCAACTTCTTGGGTTGTAATAACTAACTAATTCTCACCCCTTCATGTTTAGGAATGTAGGACTCTGAGAACAGCTTTAGCTGTGTCCTCAAGATCTATGCTGTCCGATACAGTACCTACTAGCTATTTAAATTTTAATTTATTAAAATGAAATAAAACTAAAACTTCAGTTCCCCAGGGCATTAGGCACATTTTAATGATTCAATAGCCACACGTGGCTAGTGGCTCCTGTATCAGACATCCCAGATGCAGAACGGTTCCTTCTATTGGACACCGAGGCTACAGAATATAATATATAGTTGTACAGGTTCAAACGCCTCCAGTTACAAGCGACATAAACCCAACTCAAACTCATTGAAAGCCCTAACGAGAAACATGAGCTCAGTACCTGCGAAGCCCTGAAGTACAGCTGGCTTCAACACAGCTGGATTTATTGCTTCATTTCTCTCCGTCTTCTGGTTCTCTTTGTCCTGGCTTCCTCAAATCATATCATCAGGGTTCTTCTGCCCTCTCCCTCTTCCAGTTCTTTCTGTTTGGCTTTTCTCTGCTTATCTTAGCCATGCAGCATAGCATAACAATGTAGCGCAGCAGCTAAAGCCTCAAGCTACAAAGTCAGACTTCCTGAATACAAACCCTTGTTCCACCATGAATGTAAGTGATACATTACTTAACCCCTCTTTGTCTCAACGTTCTCAAAATGAGGACATAATAAAACCTATTTCATAGAGTTGTTGCATAGATTAAATGAGATAAAGCATATCCAGCACTTCGAACAGCACCTGGTACACGGTAAGTACTCACCGAATACTAGCTGTTGTACGAGTGAATCCTGTTCTCTGCATGTGGCAGGCTGTTTGGCCACTGGCATCTGCAGGCTCACATCATCCAAGCCTAGTAGAAAAGAGACAGTCTTCTCCATTAGCTGAAAAATCTCAGCTGGGGCTCTGGTAGCCCAATTGGGGTCAAATGCTCATCTTTAAAACAGTCACCGTGGTCCAGAGCATGGTTGCTCTTCATGGTAGAGGCCTGGGTCACGTGCCCCAACTCTGCAGCCAAAATAATATTAGTCACCATGATTAACAATCCCATCAGGGATTTCCCTGGCGGTCCAGTGGTTAGGACCCCACGCTTTCACTGCCATGGCCTGGGTTCAATCCCTGGTCGGGGAACTAACATCCCGCAAGCCGTGTAGCACAGCCAAAAAACAAAAAAACAAAAAAACCAATCCCATAAAAACAACAGAGTTTGAGGCAGAGATAGTTTTCCAAAGAAAAAGTGAACTACTTTTATCAGAGAAAGGATGTGGAAAATTGTGCTGAGTAGTCAGAAACTCAAGCAGTCTCCTACAACCACCCCTTGAATGCCCACCATGTGTACACACACATACGTGCACATATACACACATTTCTTCCCCTGCATATTGTCTTTAAATGCCCACCTAACACAATGCAACTATCCTACATACATCAAATATATAGAAACACTTGTGCATTTCTCTCAGTCAGAACTGGATGTGGCTCCTAATGGTCACACAATCTATGATTAAATGATACATTTAACCACCCCTAACACAGTATACAATGGTGGGGAAATAGTGGTACACACACACACACCTGTTGAGAAAAGGAAAAAGGGGAAACCAAGAAGCACAGTCTCCAAACAATAGTGTAGGCCACATCCTCTATACAAGGATTACAAGGGCGCCAATGTCTAGCCATGGGGTGAATTTCTTGGTCTATCACTATGGGTGCCCCCAATTTTGCACACTGAGAAAATCTCTTGTCCATTATTTTCCATGACATCAGAGATTAGGGAGATACTTCCCTTCTGAAGAATATACTGCCTTAGAAGCCTATTTCCTGTTGGATGACTAAGGGGTCCTGGGAGTTTCCTTTGGGTTTAAGCCATCACAGACCCACTTTGCCAGTTTGTGGGTATTAAATCACACAAACTCGTTTAAAATTCTGATCTTCTGCCAGAAAAATTGTTTTCTAGTGTCTTCTTTGAGCTGGCATTCCCACAATAGAAATCCTGCCAAGTTATGGTCTTTGAATCTGAGGCCCTCTCTTGTCATTTCTGTCACTTAAAAATAATCCTTTCAGAAAACTTGGACTGAACTGACCTTTAGTAAATAGACTTCTGGTGCATTCTCATGTTGAATCTGAATTTCTTCTGAAATTTTTAAAGAACAACTTGATTTAAGTGCACTTGAAAATAATACAATGAAAACATTTTCTAAGATATCCAAACCTCAGTTCCTTCATAATCACATGGAAGCAGGAAAACCCACCCACTCTCCAGAAGTTCAATGAGGAATAAAGATCTACTTTTTGTACAATATAAGATGACTGAGAGGCACAATCAATAATTATATTGTCAGCCATTCCTGCCATAATAAGTCAGAGTCAAAGTTAGCTAGCACTCTGTTTGAAAACCAAATAAAATGTCAGCATATTAAACTTTGGGGCACTGTCTCTAAAACTGGAGTTCAAACTTCATTCATGTCCCTAAGAGACCAATTTCCCCACCCACCCTTAATCATACATGGTTGTCTGTACAAAACAAATAAGTTCATAAGTACATAAATTAACCATACTTCTGCTGGATGGATATACTCTCATTTGACAGAGCAGTCTGGCAGTTATCTGGCTCTTTGGATCAGCACAGACAACCGTAGTGATCAGGGTTCCTGGCTGCAAGCAACAGAGACTGTGTGTAACTGATTAAATAGCAAAGGAGTTCATCAAAGGATGGTGCATTGCTCTCTGACCTGTTGGGAAAGCTGAGCCTGGAGCCTAAGATTCCCAGATCAATGAGCAAAACCACACCACAAAACTGTCTTGTTGATGAAGTCTCCCTCACTGCTGCCACCTCCACTGTCCCACTGTGGACACTCCACCTTGCAGTCACCCCACCTCTGAAAGTCAGGTGTCTCGGCAGCACCTGCATCGGCAAAATGGATTCCACCCAGAGCCTCTTCCTCACCTTCCTCTCTTTCCAATTAGAGCCTCAAGTAGATGAGTCTGATTAATATATATGAGGTCATGTGTGTGTGTGTCAGACACCAAGCAAGCCGGGGAAATAAGTTTTCAAGGTTCTCATTTAGGGAAGAACATGGGACTTGTAAGGCTGGAAATTCTCTGAATGTAGCAACGTGGCTCAAAAGGTTACAAGAATCCATAAAATGTGGTCAATGCCCACTACCATCATCAAACTGCATTTTTAGCCAAGAAATCCACATCTGGAAATTTAATCAGATAACTGCCAAAATTCTATATCTTGGGCTTCCCTGGTGGCGCAGTGGTTGAGAATCTGCCTGCCAATGCAGGGGACACGGGTTCGAGCCCTGGTCTGGGAAGATCCCACATGCCACGGAGCAACTGGGCCCGTGAGCCACAATTACTGAGCCTGCGCGTCTGGAGCCTGTGCTCCGCAACAAGAGAGGCCGCGATGGTGAGAGGCCCGCGCACCGCGATGAAGAGTGGTCCCCACTTGCCGCAACTAGAGAAAGCCCTCGCACAGAAACGAAGACTCAACACAGTCATAAATAAATAAATAAATAAATAAATAAATAAATAAATAAAAGAACGTGAATTTCTTAAAAAAAAAAAAAATCTATATCTTTAGGAGTTATAGAGATCAACTCCCAGAAGCCTACAGACTATTTCATGGATAAATGCAATTGAGACCAAGAAATCTCTCTTCCTTCTTCCCCCAAATCTTAAGTCGGCTCTAAATAAACCACTACTGAATGAACTCCATGATGAACAAGTTTGGTTTAGAGGGAGTCCCTGCTCTTTACATGATGATAACGGGACATTTCTTCCAGTCAGAGAAGTTGAGACTTTTTTGGCATTCAGGCCTCCATTTACATCTGGTACACCAGGTTGGTTATTCTTAATGTGGTCGGTCACCTGACTTAGAATCGCCCTCTTTTGGTTAGAAGGGGTCCCTTAAAGCCTGCTTTCTTTGTGCCTTTCTTCCCCCTTCTGAATATCAGAAGCTGCAGTTAAATCTCAGTTTTGATTCCAGTGCTCGATTTGATGAACTGGCTTTTCTTTAGCATCTGGATCGATCTTCCAATGCATTCACCAAGATGGTGGCAGGTGACAGATCAAGACTTTTCTCAGAGTCTCTCCTTGGGAGTCATGGTCACCATGGAAGCCACTGTAAGAGGGAACGCTGTCTTCTACCCCATTTCACCTCTGACTACTGGCACCTCCACAGCCCTCCACTGAAAGTAGATTAAGTTATGGTTGATAATAGAGAAGATTTGT
The DNA here is from genome assembly GCF_949987535.1 of Balaenoptera acutorostrata. Lineage (NCBI taxonomy): Eukaryota > Metazoa > Chordata > Mammalia > Artiodactyla > Balaenopteridae > Balaenoptera > Balaenoptera acutorostrata. The sequence goes on along the minus strand of NC_080066.1, from coordinate 33,005,699 downwards.
CAGTCCTCCTACGGAGATAGGATTCAATATGAAAGAACAATGTTATGTGTAAAAGAGTGGGTCTTCATTTGCGTAGCATGATCAGTGAAGGCTCTTCTGGAGCATTCTGGTCTAAATTCGATATGTAGGTTGAAAGAGACTAGACCAGATTCTAATTTCTACCTCCCCTACCTCAATATCACAAACACAAGCCAAGAATGAATGAAGTCGATTTGATCATGTATATTGGTGGCCTGGACCACACAAACCTATTTATTTATTTTTCTTTTGTCCTTAAATTAATTTTAAAACACAGTTAATAAAGGCAGCAATCTCCTGCCTTTCCTCTCCCCGTCTCTATATTTTTAGCTGATCTGGCATTTAACTCCATTTCACGATATAATAGGTTTCCACCACTATTTCTTGATTTATCAATTGATTGCATGGCTGAGTTTTTGCTATATTAGATGAGGATGTGGCTGTCTAAAACCTCTCCGCTTCCCTTCACCCTTCCCCAATGTCTTGATAGTCACAGCACTAGTTAGGGCTCCTCTTTTGGTTACTTTTGTAAATGTGAGCAACAAACTGATGCTGTATTTCCTTTTCCATCAGTTCCTTCCCCTATCTAAGATGAGAAGCTCAGTAACCCTTGCTTCCCTTCAGCTACTGATATTTTCCCCTCCCTCTGTATTTCTATTTTTGCCAGCTGTACTTTTACCTTTGCATTTTAACACCAATAGCAGGAGCATCCTGTTCTGAAACAAAAATTAAGTTGTCTTTGCTCTGTCAACAGGATGTAACTAAATGCTGAAATTCAATAAGCAGTGTTTGCCTACCAAATGTAAAATAGCTAGTGGGAAGCAGCTGCGTAGCACAGGGAGATCAGCTTGGTGCTTTGTGACCACCTAGAGGGGTGGGATAGGGAGGGTGGGAGGGAAACGCAAGAGGGCGGGGATATGGGGATATATGTATACGTATAGCTGATTCACTTTGTTATACAGCAGAAACTAACACAACATTGTAAAGCAATTATACTCCAATAAAGATGTTAAAAAAAAAAAAAGCAGTGTTTGCATTCTTGTGGTTCTAGGACAATCATTCACTGCTGAGTGAGGATTACTGCTCACTCTTTCACACCTATTTGTTTCTCCTGAAGTTTATCAGTTTATATTATGCTCCACTTTCTATTATCAATATTTCCCTTTTTTTCCACATGCTCCATAATATCACCTATTCTATCAAGTCACCCTTTTCCCCAAGGATCTCTTTCACAGAGCAGTCTGCACAACCTCCCTCTGACTTTCTCTTCACCGCTTTTTTGGGTTGATTTCCTAAGTTTCCTGAACCCCAGGCCTTTGCATTCTTTGGTTTACTCTTTGGCTTTGCTGCAGCACATTCTCAAATAGCTTCCCCCCAAAAAAGTGGATGTAGGAAGTAACATTTCAGGGTCCCTGATTGTCTGAAAATATCTTAATATTACCTTCTAATTTCAGTTTGGCTGGGTATAGAACTCTAGGTTAAAATTTTTTCCCTCAACCAAAACAAGAAATCACACAGACTGAAGGCAGAAGCAGATATGAGACTCCAGCTGTCTTCTACTAACCAGACATTAAAAAGATTTCCAGAAATGTTACTTTTAATTAAAATGTCATTTATGTTAACATATAATGTGTTTATTATTTTTAAATGGATTAATACATTTGAAAATGTTTAATAATAGTAATTTTCCCTCAAAACTTGGAAGGCATTGTTCTATTTGTCCAGAATCCAGTGCTGTAGATGAGAAAGCCACTGCTAATCTAACTCTTGTTCTTCTTGAGATAACATGTATTATTTCTGGAGTTTTTTAAGCTCTTCTTAGTGGCCTGACATGTCACAACAGTATGGCTAGGTAGTGGTCTTCTTTCCTTGTTCTTGTCACTTGGTGTGCCCTCAGCTCAGGGAAATAATCTTGTATTATTTTTTATTATTTCTGTCTCTCTGTTTTCTCTGTTCTAGGTCTCTGGAATTCCAATTATTCAGATATTGACCCTCCTCAATTGATTCTCTCATCTTTTCCTTCTATTTGTCTTTTTATTCAACCTCCTAAAGTATTTCTTCATGTTTATCTTCCATCTCTTCTTTTGAACTTTCTTTTGGTGATGTCATTCTTAATTTCTAAGTGCTTTCTTTTTCCTTAACCATTACTTTTTCATGGGATTCTGTTCTTGGTTAATGAATATATCTTCTAGAGTCTCTATGGATACTAATTCAAGGTGTGTTTTTTTTTAAGTTCCCTTTTGTTCCCCCAAATTAATCTATTTTTTTCCAGGGTCATTTTTTTCTGTTTCTTTGGTCTCTCTCTTTCATTCTGGAGGATTTCTTCAAATGCATGATGGTCCTTGTTTTCATATGCAAAGATGAAACAATAAGAAAGCTGAGAGAGAGTTCTGTGCATTCTGGTGGCCTTGTTAGCTTAGGGTAACAAGCAGGGAACCAGTTGGTGATCTACAAGGGTGACTCCTACACACACCAGATGGGATGTTCTTGGCTCAGGGCCACTCCTCAATTTCTTTAGAGAGAGCCCTCAAGGGTATTTTTCTTTTTCTTTTTTTTTTTTTTTTGAGGGTAGAAAGTGAGATTTATTGAGTACACTGCAAGGGAGCAGTGGGCGAGATCAAAAGGGGGTTTGTACCTGGGGGAGAGACACTGGGCTTCTTTTATGGTCCCTTCTGGTCACCCTTGGGTTAATGTTCCACCCATATGGTAGTTAGGTCTGGGTGTGTCATTGCTCCATCTTCCTGGCATGCTGACTGCTTGTAACTGCTGGTAATTTTCCATTGGGGGAGGGTGGGATTGTCTTATCTTGAAAGGACCTCCCCAGCCTAAGATGGCTGTTCTATTGTTAAGCTCCACATTTCTCCCCTGACAGATCAGCAAAGTCAAATCATTGACATCTAGGTGATGACATCATCTTGGGCTACTTCTTGCTAAGAAGCAACGACATGGGGTCCCAGTTGGCTTTGCTGATTAGCCGTGGGGCTATTGAGTGTGTGTGAATAGAAATTTTGGGAGCACTGTTCAAGAGTACTCAGCTGTGTTGATGCTAGGGGTTGGAATCCTTGTCTTGTCACCATTTGTAGCTTGATGGAATGAAGTCAGTTTTGTGGCAACTCATTTGAAGTATTAATACCTGGAGATGTTGGTGGATCAGGATGGATGGTCCTCAAGGGAGGATGGAAAGAGAAAGGGGATCTCACAGTGTGACTGGATTCGCCCTGGACAAGCTGCCGCTACCTACTGCACCAGGTGTGGAAGTGAGGAGTCCCAAGGCCAGGACCAAAGGACACTGCCACCCCATCAGGCAGGGACGGTCGGTTGGTATGGGACCACGTTTCAGGTCTGCCAAAGAGTCACCTAGTCCAGGACGCACAATCCCTAGTTTCCAGGGACCTCAGGCCGTGGGCAGTGTTGAAGAGGAGAAAAGACCATTTCCAGAATGTACCCCTTAGGGAGTCGGAGTCCTATCCCGGAGGCCTTCGGGTCCCACCAAGGAGTACCTTCAATTGACTCAGGGTACCTGCTGACTCGGGGACCTTCTATTGCCCTGAGTCAGCAGGCCGATCGCTACGTGTTGGAAGATGGATCAGAAAGGGCAGAGAGAGGAGAGAAAGGCTTCCCCGTATGGACCACCAAAATTCCAGAGTTCGGCAATGGCTCCAGCAACGCGGTTGGTAGAAGAATTTACCAAGCCAGAAGTGAGGGTAGAAAGCGAGATTTATTGAGTACACTGCAAGGGAGCAGCAGGCGAGACCAAGAGGGGGTTTGCCCCTCCACTGTATTTCTTTTCCCCCTGAAGGACAGACTCCTGAATGTGTGTATATAGTCTGGGGTGATAGGAAAAGGGGGATCACTTCTTATAAATAAATATGTTCACCCACTGAAGCTTAGCCCCCTCTGTCATGGCCCTCCCTGCCCCTGCCACTCTTCTGCCCCCCATGAGCTTGGTGTTGACACCTTAGCTCCAAAAGGAGATTATACCAGGAGGTGGCACTCAAAAGATGACCGTCTCTTCACGCAAATTGTGTCTGCTCCATGAAAAATCAAGTCTCTACTTAAAGTACCTTCTGTTGACAGTATAATGACTTTTATCAAAAGAAAAAAATAGATTCTCTTCTGCCCCCTCTCCATATTATTTTCTTCTCTTTATCCTGTTTCTCCTCCTCCTCGTCCTCCTCCTCATTCCCTCTTTCTTCTCTGAGCCATAAGCTGGCCAAGAGCAACCGTTGGCACTTGCTTCATTCCTTCTCAGGCCTTCAGAGATTGTTAAAAATAATAAACTCCCAGCTACTGCTGATTGTGGCACTTGCGTGTTCACAATCCATCAGGTGGCATCATTTAACACTGCAACAGCTTCATCATAATTACCAAAACCAAGGATTTTATTATACATTGAGTGTGCTCCTGCCATATGGTTTTGAAAGACAAGTCATTTCTCAGAAGAAAGACTAGTTTAGGAAATGTGAATGTTTAAAATTCCCCCACAGTATTATAGCTTTTTGAAGTTCTTTCGCTTCCTAATATGAGCTTCTGGCAACTTACTTCTCTTGCTTGAGGATGCATTTGGAATGCAATCCTGTATGTTCAAAACATCTCAACCCCACTCTCTCCAGTTTTTGGGCAGGCCTGTAACTTGGGGTCTGGGCCAGGCTCTGACATCAGCCCAGGTGCATATGCCTGCTTCTGGACTCTCCTTGCCGCCCCTTCTCTGCCTTTTGTCTAAATGTCAACAGCTCAGGGCAGCTCAGTTCTCAATACGTCCCTTGGGAAAAGCCTCACTGGCTTAAGTTCCTGGTTCCATAATGTCACAGGTCATCAAGTTTCCCAAAGCTTGAGAAAACATGCTTCCACCAGGAGACATCTGAAAAGTGGGAAACGTGGGAAATCTGAAACATGAGATTACCTTAGATTTTTTTTCAAAGATTTAATGTAATTCTATTCAGTGTTTATAAAAGTCAGAATGGACCAACAGCTCAATGTGAAAAGACGCCACCTGAAATATCTGAGGGGCTTGGAGGCCAGGCAGGAAGCTGAGCTCAGAAATACAGAAGTCTCTTTCAAAACTTTGAGAAGATAGTGCTAAATGGCAACCAAGGAAACAAGAAAACAAGTGTGCTGGTCTCGCCTGTTGAGGGTCTATTGCATGCCAAGCACTGATGCATGCTGGGGGTTCAGGAGTCAACAGGAAGATGAAGTTGCTGCTCTTAAAGATCTTGTATTCTGCTAGAGAGAGGTTAGGAAAAGAAAGGAAGGAAAGAAGAGAAGAAAAATGTCAGCTGGAGACAAGAGAAGCAGAATCAATTCTTGGGATGTTGGAGTTTTCTATCTGGACTTCTCCCTGGATCCTTCTCAGGCAGTGGCAGTAGGTGGTTATAGATGAACTGAACACAGGGTTTCTGAAATAAACTCTTTAAGGGACATGGCCACAATATAGAGAGATGCAGGCTGGCACCGCAAGACCCCAGGGGTGTCATCCACACAGGCGACAGTGGGAATGGCGCCCCCTGGAGTTGTGACTGGTACCTAGGTGTTCCCTAACTTGTGAGATGGGTTGCAGAATTAGCATCTCAGGTCTAGGTGTTGATTCTTTGTTTTCCTAAAAAAGGCAAAGGAAAAGACCCTCCACTATTATCTGGTCCGGAACCCCAGAATCTCCCAAGGCTGTTGCCGGAGGACCGCTTCCAGGGCTGATTCTGAATGGAAGCCTCACCTTCCTTGGGGCAGAGTAAATGAAGGGAAAGCTGGATACAGTTTCCTTCTCCTCCTATAATTCGCTGGCAACTTCCTCCAGAGCTTTTAACAAAACACCATAATGATATCCTCCATGAGTGCTGTTTTAAATGTTTGGTTCTGGTGGGCGTTGGGGAAATAGAATTAAAAACAAATTCTCCTCCCAACCCAGAAAACCTCTCCATCAAGGAAGAAAAGAAAGAAAACAATTTTATTATTGAATAAGCATTAAACCAGAATGCGATGCGCCTCTCAGGCAACCCGCTAGGAGACGGCAAAGACAGAAAGGAGTCTCGTCCTTTTATACAGCCGAGCAGATCCAACCAATTACATACATGGTCTGAAGATAAACAATAACCAGCCCTCAAGTAAAAAAGACTTGACAGCATCATTGGCCACACATAATTCATCTTAACTTAAGATGAATTCACTTGGTAGTTGGGGTAACCACCTGTGTTAGCTAACTGGATTTATCCAAAGGAAAAATTAACTTCTCCTACCTTTATGACAGGAGGTAGTTTTGCAGCTTGGCGGCTTCTGCCCTCCCAGAGAAACAGGGAGATAAGGGCACCATTTTCCTCAAGGCTGGCATTTCAGAGAGATGGTTCCCAGGTCCTTGAGAAAGACATTCCTGCTCATAAACCTGGCAAGAGGCTTATTTAGCTTTTTAAAAAGATTTGCATACATTTCAAAGAGACAGAGGAACAATTACAAGTTTCCAAAGTAAATGCTCTAAGAAAAGGGAAGGGGAGAAGTCTCCTCTTGCTTCAACAGGGAGGAGTAAGCCTCTTATTTTTAATTTGTATTTGCCTTTACAAGGGCATGAAGAAACTACTGGCAAAACTTTGGTTTAAAATGGTTCTTTTAAAACTAAATTCTGAAATTCTTCTAAGGGGGAAAATTTTTAATTTCTTAAAGAAGACTCTCGTGGGGAAAGGAAAGCCACTACTCTTGGTGATGTAAAGCCACTTTATGCAAAATAGTTTGCGCATTTTTAAGTAGCTTTGAAAAGTCGGCTATTGCGCAACCAACAGCAGTTGCTATGGTAGCAAAAGTTAGTGTTATTCTAATCTACTTGGTGATGAAGTGTCTGGAGCTGCTGCTCAGTGCAGGAAGCCATGTTCTGTGTGTGGAGTTGTTAGTTTTTGCACCATATTACGGGAAGAATAAGCTGAGCAGACTGTGGAAATCAGGGTGGAAAAGGAGGGCAGACACAACATGAGGTCTGAGCAACCGTGAGTCAGAAATGAGAGAAACCTTGAAAATTAGAAGCGCTTGGGTTCCGTCTCTCTAACCAGTCCTTACTGAGGACTGGACTAGGGTTGGGATGGGGAGAGCGACTGAAGGGTCCCCGTGTGTTGCACAGAGATGTGGTGATTGTACACACAGGGCCTCCTCCAGCCCCTCCAGCGACTCAGCAGGATACACGTCATTGCACCCATTAGGACCTGAGGACTTGTGAAAGCGAAAGGGACATGTCCGAGGTCACAGAGCTGGTGGCTGAGTAAGGAACAAGAATCTAGGATCTCGCTTTCAGAATGGGAGGAGCTGGCATACTGATGTGAGAGGAAATTCGGAGAAGAAACCCGTTTCACTGGAGGAGGGAATGGTTGGTCTCAAAGTTAGAAGAAAAAATAGAATCAGTATTGTTGGTGAATTTAGGTTCGCGTTATCTAGAGAGAGAGAGACGGACAAAACAAAGAGAGAAAGCCAATAGCACAGATGAGTGCTTCACTAGAATGTAAGTCACAAGGGGGTGAGGATTTTGTCTGTTGCATTTCGCCCTGGCCTTAGAAGAGGGCCAGGCGCACAGAAGGGCCTCAATAAAAAGTGGCTGAGTGACCGCCAAAGGAATTCTTGCAACAACAGAAGGCTGAGGGAAGAACACAGTGGGAGTTTAACTAGGTGGGTTTAGGGTCTCGGTAAAGACTAAAACAGCACTTATCAAGAACCGTGAAGAACTGTCTAAGATTTTATCCTACTTGCAATCTACCAAGTTAGCCTGTCACAGTTCCATGGATGCTGGCACAAGACACAGGTCTCCTGGGTCAGAGCAAAGGACTTGGGGACTCATAGTAATAGCGATAGCCAGAGAGACTGTGGGGGTTTTTGCTTGGTTGGATTTTTTGCTTCCACAGGATGACATAAAGAGATCTAGGTGACAGAAAGAATGCCAAGTGACACCTGCATTTGAGGACAGGAACCCTGAACTTAGGGAACCCGAATCTTTTTTAATTGGCAGTAAACATGCCTGCCCTTTGCTCCAGAGGCAAACACAGTCTTTATCTTCCAAGGCCATTCACTGTGTAGATATCATTGAAAAACAACAGTCTGGAGCAAACAGAGAAGCCTTGGCTTGTAAGACAGGCAGAAATGTCAAAGTCCCACAGAGAATTAACTGCCAACAATAAACTAGCACTATTTTCCCTCGCTGGAGGACCACCGCTCTATGTAATGATATTGAGAACACCCATGTGCAGAGGAATGTCAGGGTAAACAATGATGGAGCCGCAAAGTGGACAGCTTGCCTGAGGTCTGGGGAGGAGTTTGGGAAGATATTGAGTTTTGATGTTGTAACCATTCATCATCAGATTCATATGAATGAAACGAAGGAACACAGAAATGACTTATAATGGAAGCTTAATTCCATAAGTGCACGGGACCTTAAGTATCTTAGCCTGGATTCCCCCCAAAGCTTCCATGAAGATAGTCTATTTGGGAATTAATCCCAAGAAACAGAAGTGAAGGACAGTGGAAGTAAAATGGGGAAGGGGGGAGAGCTGATCCAAGGATGTGTTATCAAGCTGGCCACCTATGTGGGCAACAGTGCTCAGTCCCACGGAACCTTCTGAGGAGCCAATGAAATGCATCCAGAACGATCTTCCCTGGAGATCAAAGAAGCCTGTATCCATTGGCTCTGTCCCCCACTGATCATGAGAGTCAACTTGCCTTGATCATCCAGGTTATACATGTATGAGTCCTGAGCACGATCCTTGGGTTTCCTGGGCCTGAGGCAGGAAGCAAGAAGCATTGGCACGGGTCACAGGAAAGGAGCCTTCAGGTTGTACCTTCATGAAACTGGTCAAGCCAGTGTGGAACGGCCCGCCACAGCGGGGATGGAGTAGGAGCTGAGGCTGAGAAGATCTGAAGTGATACACGACGGGCATAGCATCCAGGCTGCCCCCCGTACCACTCAGATCCACACAAATCCTCCAGCAAGGTCACTTCCTCACAGAGACCCCTTCAAGGTGGTGGCCAACCACGGTCTCTCCCAAGATATAATGCAGTTGGTCCTGAAGCCATAATCCTCCTCCTCTACCAGTCAGTCTAGATTTCCCTCACCCTCAGCCAGCACGCTGGTCTATGCTGCCTACCTGTTGGGGTGACCCAGCTATTCACTGAAGGGTCTGAGCCCTTAACTGCCTTGCCCTGGTGGGATTCTGGTCGCTGAAACTCCCCACTCACCATTATCACCAGGCTTGGAAACACTACAAAACTCCAGTGAATTCTCTGGGCTCCAGACCTGCTCTCCACTGTCCCCCAGTATAGCAGCAGCCCCAGCACCTCGTGGTCATTAGGGTCAATTACACACATCCCAAGTCAGACATGTCATATCACCTTAACAATCACCATCCCGTGTACTTGGGCGGCTTCTAACCTCCAGCCCCAGAGACTCCCCGCCCAAAGGCTGGGGGAACATGTTCAGCTCACTCTCCAAGAAGGTCAGAGGCTCTGAGGAGCGGGCACCTTAGGGACAGTCTTGACTAGTGATGAATAGGAGCGGGTAGATAACTACCCCAGCCATGAGGCCCCTCCAGTGAGACTGGAGCAATTCCAAGGCACGTTCCACATCATCTCCCACTGCCCACAGTGGTGACCTGTGGTCATTAACACACACCGTATGGACCCCCTTCCCTTCCCTGTCTCACCTTCTCGCTCCCCTGCTGGTGTTTCCTGGAATCACTCCCAGATTCACTACTCACTCTCACAGTCTAGTCTCAAGAGTCTGCTCGGTGGGGAACCCAAACTAGGATGTTTGGCACCAGAAGTAGCCCTAGGAAGCAGGCCCTCAAGCTGGGATTCTGGAGTTGGATCTCTCACTGGGCGGGGGGCAACAAGGATCTGAATTCTGGTGCTAAGTGTGGTGGTGAGACCCCCTGCCATGCTGCAGCACCCCAGCGCTACCTAGGAGGAAGGGGACGCACAGGCTGCAGTGCTGGCTCTGGCACTCGTAAAAACAAGGAGTGACAGTCATTATAAAGATAACGGCAATGACAGTGTCAACAACCATCAAAGCCACAAAGAAAGAAAATAGCAGCCTCTCCTTTCCTCCCAGACCTGTGGATTCTAGCTACTGGCGACACAGCTCTGCAAACAGCTCATCGGTTCATGTTGCATCCTGGAGCTCGCCCTGCAGGCTCTGCAGGGTGTTGTCTCAGAGCCGGCACTTCGGCTAAGACTTGGACAGAGCGCTCCACTGTTACATTAGGCTGGCTCCTTCCGGCGTGTGGAGGAAGACCAGTGGAACCCATTGTGTGTGCCACTGTCAGCCCTCCTTTTTTCCAAAAGATGAGTCACTCACGCTGAGCCCATGTTATTCAGAATATCACGCCAGTTTTGCCAGTCCACAGACGGGAGTGCTGGCAGACACACTGTAGACAGGGCAGGCAAACCCTTATCTGCCGTAGGTAAAAATCTAAAAAGCACAGATTGCTGTCCCTTTAGGCGAAGAAGGGGTCTGATGTGGTCAACATATTAGCAGGCCGCCGGTAACTTTCCTCAAGCAATGGTGCCTTCTCTGGGGCTCAACATCCGTCTCATCTTTGTTCTTATTGGTCTGTGACAATTCTTAATATACTGATATTAACAACTTGGCATATATGCTATAAATATTTCCCCCAGGTTTATTTTGCCTTTAAGTTTTGTTTTTGATGGGTTTATAGACAGAAAAATGTCTCCCTTTTGCTTTTGGGGAAATCTATCAATATTTCCTGTATGGTGTTTGCCTTTGTTGCTGTGCTTATAGAACTTTCCTTATTCTGAGGTTGTATAAATAGTCGCCAGGATTCTCCAATCTACTGATGACTTCTTTCTCCTACCCTCTTTCTTTTTTTAAAAAAAAATAAATGTATTTATTGTATTTTATTATTTATTTTTGGCTGCATTGGGTCTTCGTTGCTGCGCGCAGGCTTTCTCTAGTTGTGGTGAGCGGGGGCTACCCTTTGGTCTTCACGTGCACTGAGAGGCAGGAGGGGTGACCAAACCACAGCTTAGATTATTCACTCTCCCAGCAATTACGGAGGGCTCAGGAACCTCCAAAAAGCTATTTTTGCCTAAGTCTGTAACTGCAGGAGTCACAAAGGCTCCATGTCCAAAGGGGAGCTGGAGAAGGATTCATTCAGAGAGAAAGATTCAAGATATGCAAGTCCCTTGCCCCACTGGACTCCTTTAAGAGAAATGGAGCTGGGTCCGAGAACAAACAGAGACCTGCTAAACTTAAAGGAAAAAACTGCCCACCCATGGAGATGACCAGGGAATGGCCACCAACTCACAAGCAAGCAGGTCTCCAGCTTGGGCTGCAAACTGCCACTAAGTAGGGAGATACCAGATCCAAAGGGGAACATGGACCAAAAACGTCAGGCCTGGACAAGGTGGAAGAGTGTATTGAAAAATCCATCTTTTGAATTGGTTGGATATTTTGACATGTAAGCGATATTCACAGTGTAAGAGTTGTAACTTCCCAGAGGGAAAGAGGGCAGGTTGAGACCCATGCTGCATCTAGAGATGTGTCTGACTTTTTCCCTTTCTTTCTTTTTTTTTTAACATCTTTATTGTAGTATAATTGCTTTACAATGGTGTGTTAGTTTCTGCTTTATAACAAAGTGAATCAGTTATACATATACATATGTTCCCATATCTCTTCCCTCTTGCGTCTCCCTCCCTCCCACCCTCCCTATCCCACCCCTCTACGTGGTCACAAAGCACCGAGCTGATCTCCCTGTGCTATGCGGCTGCTTCCCACTAGCTATCTATTTTACGTTTGGTAGTGTAGATATGTCCATGCCACTCTCTCACTTTGTCACAGCTTACCCTTCCCCCTCCCCATATCCTCAAGTCCATTCTCTAGTAGGTCTGTGTCTTTATTCCCTTTCAAGTAGGAGTTAAAATTGAAAAGAGAACAAGAACGCTGTTGTCGCAGAAGCAGGCTGTGCAGAAACAGAGACCACATGCACCTGTCTCATCCATTTGCTCGTGATTTAGCAGCCCTTCCAACAAATTGTAATACTGCTCAACTGGAAAAAAATGGACTCACTCTACAAACCTTGGGAGACTTTACCGTGAGTGTGTGTTTGCTTTAAATGAATACAACAGATTTGATTTTTTTAATGTGCTTTTTTTTTCTTCACAGGCTATTACTAATTAGGAAATAATTTGTTTCTAAAGTGATTCTCTGTTGGACTTCCCGGGCGGTCCAATGGTTAGGACTCCAAGCTTCCACTGCAGGAGACCTGGGTTCAGTCCCTGGTCGGGGAACTAAGATGCTGTAAGCTGGCAGTGTGGCCAAAAAAATAAAAAATAAATTTAAAAAAAAGTGATTCTTTATGTTTTCAAAGTCATAATGTTAACAGCTTTTTGAACATTTTCATTATGAAAATAAAGAAAGAATTTAGGAAATCTAAATTCAGCTTTATAAATCTGTATGTTTACTGGATTCTTTTTGCACCTAATTTAAAGGCATGTGGACACACACGGCAATTTGTGAATAAAATGCGTGAACATTGGTTTTATCAAGTCTGTAAAGGGACATGAACAAGGATGCTTAGTATGGCATTGTTTAACGTGGCCAGGGGTTGGAGGCCATCAAGGTGTCCATCCCTGGCAGAATGAAAAGGTGGAGTGTGGCGGATGCACATCATGGAACGTTCTACAGCAGTTAAAATCGAAAGGTCAGTTGTCCATATAACTACATAGATAGATCTTAGAAACACAGAGCGAGTGAAAACAAGAAAGAAACAATGGGATTTATAACATAACACCAGTAACAACAATTAAAAATACATATGTACCCAACAACGGCGCACATTTACAAGACGCATACATATAAAGCAATACACATTAAATACACTAGAATGGTCTCCTGTGGGGAAGAAGGTAATGAGAAGTGGGGAATGGGGATAAAAAGGGAATAAGAGAAAAAAAGACTATTTTATAATAATTTTCCCATTTCTTTTTCCTTTATGTATACTTCATATTTAAAATGTGGTTTTTTTCCCCTTCTAAATCAGGAAGAAAGCTTCCCACCCACAATATTCTAGGGAGAGAGATGAATATTCACCATCTAACTTTTGAAATTGACATTTATTTTGTGATTCAAGAAGAAAAGGTGGTGGGAATAAATAACAGAACTGGGGAATTTAATCCATAAAACTGGGAAAACAAATTAGGTTTTATTAATACAATTTGAACTGGGTACATTCATCAGTTGGGGGGGATTTATTTAGTTGATGATCTTAATTTGGATAGGGGAGAGGCACTTACCTCTCTGCCACTCCTATCAAGCCCAGAAACAGGCGGTGTTGGTTGCCCTCATTCCCCACTTCCTCGAGATGGGTGTTGAGTGTCTTTGGGTTACTATCCCCTCGACTTACAGAGGAATGGGGTACAGAGCCAGTAAATTTCAGGCGCCACAAAGATGCTTATGGTATGTGGTATGGTACGCCACTAAGTTTTACGCCAAAACTTAGTGGCGTAAAACAAAAACATCTTTGTTTGCTTGAGATTTTGAGGGTCAGGGATTCAGACACAGCATAGGTGGGTGGTTCTTTTGTTCATGTGCTATCCTTGCATTGGTGACTGGGCTGAGTAGGAAAGTACAAAAAGGCCTCACTCACCTGTCCAATGGCCCAGTGCTACGCTGGGTGGCTTTTTTCTCTCTCCATGTGTTGTTTTCTTCATATGATCTCTCTCTCCAGCAGGATGGCTTGGACTTCCTTACAACATTGCAGCTGGACTGCAAGAAGAAAAGCATTTACTTATCAAGCCTCTGTGTGCACCACAGTTGCTGATGTCCCACTGGCTAAAGCAAGTCACATAACCAAGCTCAGAATCGATGTGGGAGGGGACCACACCAGGATATGAGTACAGTAAGTCTCCTACGTATGAACCTTCAAGTTGCAAACTTTCAAAGACGCGAATGTGCCCAGAGAAAGGACAAAGAGAGACAAGAGGAAGAAGTAACTGAAGAACCAAAGAGATTCACGACACAGGAAATGGCAAGGGGATTTTCTGTATTTGAGGAGGCACCGTTACTTTTTGAGGCACAGGACCTGAACGCAGAACGGTATACAAAGGTTGCAGCAGCCATTCAGAATGCAATCCAGTGCTACCGCATCATCTATGATGAGAAAAAAAGAGCTACTATCCAGACATCACTGGATCGTTTTTTTCAAGAGGGTAGATAGAACTGAATCCAGCAAGGAACCAGAACCTGTGCCATCCACGTCAGGCGTGAGTGAAACTGCAACTTGCCCTCCATCTCCTATTGCTGACGATCCTTCAGCTCTACCATCTCCCACCTCCTCTCCCTCCTCCAGTCAGTAACTCTTCTTGCTGTTCACTCCATGCCAGCCCCTGGATGCCAGCTGTTGTACTGTACTACTGTACTTTTCGAGGTACTGTGCTGAAAGAGTCAAAATGTTTTCTTTATTTTGTGTGTGTGTTTCTTTGTTTTTTATGTAGTATTTGTGTGAAAAGTATTTTAAACCTATTACGGTACAGTACTATATAGCCGATTGTGTTAGTTGGGTACCTAGGCTAACTTTGTTGGACTTATGAACAAATTGGACTTACGAATGTACTTTCGGAATGGAACTCATTCGTATGTAGGGGACTTACTGTACTGGGAGGCATAGTTCTTTGGCAGCTACCAAAGTACCAGTCTACCACAAGTTCTAATTATAGATCTTACAGCCAGGCAAGGACAGCTCAGGGATACAAGCAGAAGGAACTACTTGTTATCCTGGAAAAGTCTGGAGTTTTATCATCTGCTAAAGAGCTCAGCCAGCTTGTGGCATGTGGCTCCAGGGTAAGCACCAGTACGGCCTCTCTAGCCAATAAGAAGCCTCTAGAACTGGGAGTGAATGAAGGTGTCCTGAACCAGCCCAAAAAGGAACTCAAGCACCAGTTCCATGAGCCTGGGATGAGATCTAGGCACCAGAGTAGGCAATGGGAGGATGGATACCCCAGCTTCCCGCCCCTTAGGGGCGTTCCACACCACTTCCCAGAAGTCCCCCAGAAAGACTGAGCTCTAGTCGCCACAATGTCATCTGTTTATTTAATGGTTCCCATCCTTTCCCCATCTTACTCCTCCACTTACCTATCAGGGCTTCTTCCCAAATAAGCCACTGATACTCAAATTGGGCCTCAGGGTCTGCTTCTGAGGAACCCCAGGTTAAGATATTGAGGGTTGTGGGCCACTGCGTGATCTCAAGAGTCATTCCCAGCTGGAAAAGTCCATGATCTGATCGGGGATGTGGAGATGTGGACTTGGCATTATACAGGCATAGGCTTGAGCCCCTGCCCTCTTGCTCACCAATTCTGTATAAAGAGCTTTTGTTTTCCAAGACGGTCACCAACAATCCGTCCCATCCTTGTGTGCACACGCCATTCCTCCCATTAAGAAATGAAGTCTATTTCTCCTCTCCTTTGATTCTGGGCTGGCCTTATGCCTTGCTTTGACCGGGAGGGGTGGGGGGGGGGGGGAAAGGGATATTCCAGGACTTCTGAGCCCAGACTTTAAAAAGCTTGTAGCTTCTACTCTTTTGTCCTCTTGGAAGCTAGCCGTCATGTAAAAAGCCCTGCCACCCTGCTGGAAAGACCAGCATGGAGAAAGAGGGGCCCAGTCAGTCCCCAGCTATTCCAGCGGGTGGGCACTGGGGGATTTTGAGACGTCCAGTTGAAGATGTCAAAAGGGTAGTAAGATACAGTTAACTCCTCTGTATCTCTCTGAATAAGAGCCAGGGCCTCTCCTTCGTTGCTTGGGCAAAGAGGAGGAGTTTACGATTGTAAACGGCAAGGCTGTGTGCGTGTACGGGTATGCGCGTGTGTGGTGTGTGGGCTGAGTGTTTGAAACAGGCTGTGCAGTTTCCCGCGCCCTCACCGCCTCCCTCCTACAGACCAGGCCTCAGCCACACCTGCCCCCTCGATGCCCAGACTGCTATGTCATCAAGCCCCCAGCACGGCCAGGACCTCACTGTGCCAGCAGCTAATGTAGCACTCGAGCCCAGCAGGGGAAGCCTTTCTTCGTGCGCCCTCTGGAACCATCCTAGGATGCTACCCTCTCCTCTAATGCGATCAAGGTTCTCCTGGAGGATGCCCTTCCCTGAACCCCCTCGAGGGGTCGCTGCTCAACCTTGCACACACACACCCCACCTTAAGGTCTGGAAGTTGGGTCACTGTCCTCTGTGGCTGGGTATCCACCGCTCCACCGCACCACCGGCTGCAGGGCCAGTAAACTGGAGTGGTGAGTCTAAGCCAATCACAGAGCTCCCAGTCTCCTGCTAGTGACTGGTGTAGGAGTGAGCATGTGAGCCAATTCTGGCCAATGAGATGTGAGGGGAGGTCTGCTCAGGGAGTTCTGGGAAAGGATTCTTTGCTCCTGGGAAGGAGACTCCTGGAAGGCGTGGCTCTCCTCTACCAATGAGCACTGATGGGCCTGGGTGATTCCTGGAGCTGCTGCCACCATCTTGGAATCATGAGGGTCAACAATGATTGGAGGAGGCTGAGGCAGAGAGATGGGAGGAACCTCGATAATATGATTGTATTTTTGAGTTGTATTAACCTGAAAGCTCTCTTACTTCTGGACGTTTTATCAACGGAGATAATACAAGGCAGTATCGTTTGTTTGTTATCTAGGCTCAAAGACACCCTAGTGAGGCAGCCCTGGGCTTCTCCCACCTCCAGGGGGCGCTTCCCTGGGACCCTCCCCTGTGCACTCAGGCACCTATGTAGATCCAGAGGGTCAGAGGCCCCCTGTGTGTCCTACTGCCAAAATCTGCCTGCCAGATTGAATACCCACTGCAGAACAGGTGTGACTCTGACCCTGAGGTTGTCCTCCAGCCAAAATGGGTGATGGCTGCTGATGCCTGTCTTCCAGACCCCCTTGCATGGCACTACAAGACCTGGCATTTCTCTTTAGTCTCATTTTCAAACCCGCTTCACCGCACTGTCTCTGCTTCAGGCACACTGTTCATTCATTCACTTAACAAAACGTTTCCCCAACCCTTGACCTGTGCCTGGCACTGTGTGAGAGGAGAGGACACATAGGAGAAGCAAGATTTGCCCCAGCCCCCAGGGAGCCCAGGCTCTTGTGAGAGAGCAGGGGTGTACATGACTGCAGTACGAGGTGCCAGGTGCTACAAGAGACGAGTGTGTGCACGTCAGAAACATAAAGGAAGAGTCTTAGGGCAGCAAAGGAAGGTATCACAGAAAAGGTGACATTGAGATGGGTGAGTTGGGTGAGTGGGAGAAGGACATTTAGTGCATCCTTAGCAGCCTCTGTTCCTCAGCCCCATCACGCAGACTCAGGGCACTGTGCCTTTGCATTGGCTCTTCCCCTACCTGGAATGCCTTTCCCTTGCTTCGCTGGCCTGGAAACTCCTCCAAGGCCCAAGTCATAGAGTATGTTCTGTGAGAAGCTGTTCATGACTCCTGTGGGAGTGTCATGTGCTCCCCTCTGCTCCCACATCTTTGCACTCATTTCATTGTGAGAATTTGTTCCTGTTTTATTTGCTTGTCTGTTCCTTTCATCAGACTGTGAGGAAGGAACCAGGTCGTACTCACCTTTATATACCCAGCACCTGGCCCAGTGGCTGGCGCATACTAGACATCTGAAAGACAGTTGCTTTCTGCCTATGCCCTTTTGTCCCCTCCCAGCCATGTTTTCCAAAGGGCTGAGCAGGCTCTAATATGATTGAGAGAAGCAATGACAGACTATAGGAAGTCCTGTCTGCTGGGCAGGCCCTAAAGGAAGCGGTCCAACTACCAAGGCAAGAGGAACAGTCCCCAGCCTTCAAGACCTTTCCATTCAGGGCCACCATGTACAGTGGTTCAGGTTGCTTACTGCACAAAGACATTGAACCAAGGGGCTGGGGTGGGGGTGGGGGGATGAAATACAGCCAACTATCCATTTGCCAACCTTTTTGCCTTTGCACAGTGTTGCATCCACCCAAAGGGGCACCTTTTCTTAATATCCACAAAAGTTCTATGCAGAATAGCCATAGCCCTTGTCCGCTTGTGGCAGAACCCTCACTTGTCACAGGGCTCCCCTGCCAGCCCCAAGCCTCTAGGGTATCGGGCCTAACCTGAGAGTTCTTGCTGAAGGACAGTTCCAATGAAGAGAAAACATCATTTGCCATAGCGCTATTGCTGTTGTTTATACTGTTCTGTTTTCTGGAAATTATACAAAGATAATGTTGCCTAGCCTGCAATGTACATCATGTTTGCTTTCAATCATGAGGGAAAGTGTGATTCTTACCATAAATGATAAGCATCAGTTACATGGGTCAATACAAAAAAGATCCACTGAGGGAGGTGAAGTCAGATAAAAAAAATAAGCACACAGAAATGCTCATCTTTTTTTTTTTTTTTTTTTTTTTTTTAATATTTTATTTATTTATTTATTTATTTATGGCTGTGTTGGGTCTTCGTTTCTGTGCGAGGGCTTTCTCCAGTTGCGGCAAGTGGGGGCCATTCTTCATCGCGGTGCGCGGGCCTCTCACTATCGCGGCCTCTCTTGTTGCAGAGCACAGGCTCCAGACGCGCAGGCTCAGTAATTGTGGCTCACGGGCCCAGTCGCTCACGGCATGTGGGATCTTCCCAGACCAGGGCTCGAACCCGTGTCCCCTGCATTGGCAGGCAGATTCTCAACCACTGCGCCACCAGGGAAGCCCCAGAAATGCTCATCTTAAGGACCCAGACAGTTACTAAAGCTGCATTACAAATTTAGCTCTGAATTTCCTGGAAGCCAAAGTTCAAGGGCAATCTTGATCAGTTACATAATTTTTCATTCAATCAACCAAACATCGTACCAATATTGATGGCTATCTACTTTCTGCCAGGCACTGGGGTGGGTGGAGGAGGAAAGGCAATGGTGACAAGACAAGCATGAGTCTTGTCCTCATGGAGCTTACAATCTACTGGGGAAAATAAATTTTTGAAAATACAAGTAAACAGACAAATAAGTAAAATGATTACAAATTCTAATACATATAATGAAAGCAACAAATAAGGGGCTGAGAAAGAGAATAAGGGATATGGGGACTTCTATTTATAACAGAGTGGTCACAGAAAGCCCCTCTAAGGAAAGACAAATAAGCTGAGGCCAATTGGACAAAAAGGAGCCAATCATCAGAGAAAAGGAAAGGGGGGCCAGAGATGGGAATAGCATGTGCAAACGTCCTGTGGCAGGAAAGGAATTGGATAAAAACCTACCATTTACTCTAGGTCACACATTTGATAGCACTGATCCACTTCATCATTCTCCTTACCATCAGTAAGAGTCTGATTCCCTTGCTACTCACACTTTAAGGCATCCTGCCCTAACAGGATATATTCAAGAAGCCTCATGTCAGTCTAATCACCCCAGATCCCCTTCTGCAGATTCAGCGAAGCCATGCCCCTGGCACTGGCCCAATTCAGATTGGAGGCAAGGGAGTCTGAAGCAGCTCGGATCCCCACAGGGTGAGGTTAGCTATGCAATCACCATTCTCATCAGTCTAAGCCAGTGTCCAATCTTTTTTTTAAATTAATTTTTATTGGAGTATGGTTGCTTTACAATGTTGTGTTAGCCTCCACTGCACAACAAAATGAATCAGCCATACAGGTACAGATATCCCCTCCCTTTTGGACTTCCCTCACATTTAGTTTACCACAGTGTATTAGGTAGAGTTCCCTGTGTGATACAGTATGTTCCCATCAGTTGTCTGTTCTATACATAGTATCAATAATGTATATGTGTCAATCCCAGTCTCCCAATTCCTCCCACCCCACCCCTAAGCCAGTGTCCAATCTTTGAACTCTGGGATCCCAAGTGACCCAGGCCCAGAGCCCAGGAGTTCTCCTAATTAGGATAATGGAATATTTATAAATAATACATGGAGGCTTCCCTGGTGGCGCAGTGGTTAAGAATCTGCCTGCCAATGCAGGGGACACAGATTTGAGCCCTGGTCTGGGAAGATCCCACATGCCGCAGAGCAACTAAGCCTGTGAACCACAACTACTGAGCCTGCGTTCTAGAGCCCGCGAGCCACAACTACTGAGCACACGTGCCATAACTACTGAAGCCTGTGCACCTAGAGCCCGTGCTCCGCAACAAGAGAAGCCACCGCAATGAGAAGCTCGCGCACCACAATGAAAAGTAGCCCCCGCTCGCCACAACTAGAGAAAGCCCGCGCACAGCAACGAAGACCCAACGCAGCCAAAAATAAATAAATAAATTGAAAATAAATAAATAATACATAATGCCTGGGGGCCCCTTGTAAGTTCTCTGCATTCTTGCCCCTCAAACCATGTATGCTTGAGCCAATAACACCCAAACCAGCCATGCAAAGAAACTAATTGGAACAGAGAACCCTGAACAGAATTTGCTGTGACTTTCCTTCCTTCCTTTCTTCCCTCCTTCCTTCAATCAATCATTATATGGTACCTTCTCTGTGTAAGGTTCTGTGCTTTCCATACTGAGAGGGTGTGGATGGGGTGAACACTCAGCCTGGACCTTTCTCCCACCCAGGCTCGCCTCTCCATCTGGAGTGGCTGCCACCCATCTCCTCTGGACCAAATTCCATTCCTCTTCCGAATGGAAGCCGTCATCTTTGGCTCAGCAACCTCTGTGTGCCAGCCATCACTCTAAGCACTGGGGTAAATCAGAGAGACATGGTCTGCCTTCAGGGAGCTTGAAGTCCAGTGAGGAAGGCATTACACTCATCACTCCGCAACGCATGAAGTCACTCCACCTGTGGTGCAGGTTGCCCAAGGACACCACAGGGGCCTCTGAGAGTATAATGAGGCATCTCAGCCCCTCTGGGGGGTGCAGGGAAGGCTGTGCAGAGTCTTCAGGAGGTGCCAGAACGTGGGGGTTTAATGTTCCCATACTGGGTCAAAAAATAGAAAATATAACAAATAGAAACAAAAAGAGAGGGGACAAACCCAGACCTGCATCGTTAGCTTTGTTCCCCCACAGCTGAAACTTTGCAAGACGCAGACCCCAGGGCTTCACAATGTGTCTCTGTAGAAACGATTGCACCATTAGCAGCAGGTTCCTGGGTTCGGGTCCTGGTGTCACCCCTTCCTCACTGTACTGCCCTGACTTGTCTATTATCATCCTCTCTGAGCCTCAGTTTCTCTGTCTATAGAATGGGGGCAACATCTCCCCCACGGGGTTGGCAGGAGAATCAAATGAGAGAGGCTTTCTACACGGTACAGGGTACGGGACTGGGCTTCATTCCTCCCAAGGTTCTGATCACTGTGACAGCCACGTGTTCTCTCTTGTCACTAAAGGCACTCTCTTTCGGAAAGTCCCAGAGTGTCGGTTTTGTCGACCCCCGGACGTGCTGGTGCACAGCGGTGTTCTGAATGTGCCCCTCACAAAGCTCTGAGATTCCTGCCTCAGCACGAATCTCCTGTCCTCTCTGTCCAATTCTGATTTGACAGCCTGCTCCAAGTATCTATTTGATACTGTTGACAACCAAAATAGAAATCCCATCTCCAGCTACCCTGGATACAGCTTGTCACAGTCTTTAGAAGACAAACCTGGTGATGGGCTCGCTTAGAATTCTTTCTCGTAAAGGAAGGAGTCACAGAAGCTAGACGTTGTGTCCCTTCATCCAGGTGTGTGGCAGAGGGAGGCGTGCTAATAAACTGGGGGACAGGTGGAATGTCCCCTTTTGCCAGGCAGAAAGCTGTTCGCTAGTCATGCCTGTACTGCGCTCTGGCATAATCTCATTCAGATGAATAGAAGCTGTCATTTAAGACAAATCTACTCTGAGCCAGGCCCTGTGCTAGGACTCCGTGTCCAACACCGCTCGTGCTCGCAACCACTGTGCAAAGCCAAGACTGTCGTGTCCATTTTATGGATGAGGAAACCGAAGCTTCAGAGAGGGTTAATAATTTGTCCAGGGACTTCTCTGGTGGTCCAGTGGGTAAGACTCTGCGCTCCCAACACAGGGGGCCAGATTCGACCCCCGGTCAGGGAACTAGACCCCACATGCTGCAACTAAGAGTCCACATGCTGCAACTAAAGATCCTGCATGCCACAACTAAGACCCGGTGCAACCAAAAGAAATAAATAAATATTTTTTAAAAATAATGATTTGTCCAAAAAGTCACCCAATTGCAGAGTGCTAGGGCTGGGGTTTGAGCTCAGGTGTCTGCTCACAAAACCACACTCTCTCTGCCTCAGTCATGGGCATTTCCCATCCCTCCCTTCTGTCCTTGGCCACTTTGGGTCCTGGCAGGCACAGCTGGTACCCGATCCCTGTGAGACCCATCGTTGTTAGACAGATTCAGGGAACGCTGGGCTGAATGTCCCCAGGGCCCCTGTGTCCGTGCTGACCCAGTCCCTGCTTTGATGCCGACTTCTTAGTCTGACCTTTGCCCTCCTGAAAAAATCAGGAAGCCTCTGGAACCCACAAGCTGGAGTCTGCCCCAGGCCACCTGCTGATCTCCATCTGCCAGTCACCACCCTTCAAGCCTTCTAACTGGCCTACACTTCCAGTCGCCCTGCCACCAGAATGGCCTCCAGCACCGGGGCATGAGCTAGTCCACCCTTTGGACACTGGAGCTCAGGCAGCCCTTCTGTCTTGTTTCAAGTCCCAGACTCATGTTAGCAGAGGTCCCCCTTTAGAATACCCTGCCTTTACTGACATTTCTCTCTGCCTGTATCCAGCCCCCAGGTGTAAATGCAGGAACCATCGCCTGGCAGGTGCTCTGCAAGGAACGGTACTCACCTAGACTGTTGATGCAAGAAGGGTCTTTACACCCATCCTGCCCACCCCTACACTGCAGAGAGGAGACTGAGGTCCAGAGAGGGGAAGAAGCACAGGGACAGGGTAAAATGTAGACAGAGTAAAATCTAGAACCCAGATCAGGTGGCTGCTGTTGATTATCAGGACATCTATTTATGATTAGCATCTGGAATGGTTTACAGAAGATAATGCTATAAAAATGTGGGGCTAGGGTCTTGTGGCCAGACCAGGGCTTACCTATATATGTTTTTCACCACTAGGAAAAAGTACCCCTTCTTCAGGCAGACCCAGCTCCTCACCAGGGCAAAGGCCCAGCAAGCAGACCAAGGACTAGATTTCAGGTCCTACTTGCCCCGTCAGCTGAGCACGTTTGTGCAGTGAAGCACCTGAACAACTGTACATGGCGGCCTTGCGCATATAACACTGAAATAATTTGCTTAACTGTCTGCTTCTTCTACCAGAATAAGGGCTCTTTGAGAGTGGAGTCCTGTTTCATTAACTGTTGTATCAGTCTCCATCTTGGCAAAAAGCCTGGCACATAGATGCTCATGGAAGCCTGCTGAATAAATGAATGGATGAATAAATGATTCACTACTTCCCTTTGTAAATATTCACTTAAGCGACTCTCACTTATATATTACTTAATTTTCTTTAGGTTTTAATAATGTCCTCCGTCTCAGGGTCCCCACGCAACATGAGAGCACTAACTTCTGCTTGTCCTCCTCCTCACGGGAGTGCTGAGAAGGTAGTTGGAAGCAACAATAGTTTTCTTATCTCCTTGGAGAAGGATACCAGCTATTACTGGGGTTTTATAGATGAGATCCCCACTGTCTCCATAAATTCATGTGTCTGAGCTTCTGTCTCCCTGGTTATGTATTGCTGGCTGGCTGAAGTTATTCTGGGCATTTCTTCAAGTGTCACTGGTAACTTAGAACTCACCAGTGACAAGCTGGCAGATTCACTTACAGAATGCAGCTCTTGAAAACTACTAATGATGCCGTGAAGAGACAGGAGACAGGAACCAGCAATATTTGGTCTTCGGTTTAAAGCATAAATATCTGAAAATGAGAAATTCCTTGGAGCCAGCCTCCCAGATGGAACATTTAGTACTTGGTTACATAAAGAGCTACAGAAGGCAAGAGGTCAGGGCAGAGCTGCAGCAAGGGGGGTGCCTAGGACCCAGGGGGAGTGTGCACTGCAGGGGTGGGGAGGTTTCAAGAGCATTGCCCACTTGACCGTGAGCGGTGAAGGTTGAACTTCCCTCCATCCACTATCCATTCACTCTGCTCAGATCAGAGCACAGTGCCAGGCACTGCGGGGAGGACTTCGAATGTGGCAGGATTTTTAAAATGAGCAAATTGGTGGTGTTTGATGAGATTGCAGACTCATCTGAAAGAGGAAGCTGCAGAAAACAAAATGAGAGGAATCTCCCCTTTCTTCTCTCAAGAGAGCCAGCAGGACTCTCCGTGACGTCTGCCCCAGGGGAACGCAGAGAGGCTTTTAATTTCTCAAGACTAGGCTCTGGGCACAGAGAGCTGGCTTGTCTGGCGTGGGCAGGGGCTCTGGGATGGACAGGAAGAGGCTCAACCCTCTGAGAGACCCAGGTCTCCCTGAGACAGGGAGCCAAGGGGTGCTGGGAGAGGTAGTGCTATGCTGGTGAAGCGAACAACCTGCCTTCAGGGCAGTGGGGATGGGTCCTGATTTGCACTGTTGACCGATTTCTGTGGTGTAAATATTTCCACCATGACTGATGTCAGGCCACCAGCTTCATGTCACTGCATAGGAAGCTGGGAAGAGAGGAGCAAACAGTCGGCTCTCACAAGCCAGTACAAGCCTCTACAGCACACCAAGGACACGGCAACATGCACCCACCTCCATGCAGCTCCTCAGGAGGGGGCGAGACCCTTTACAGGGTGGCCCATGGGTGCCAGGGACTGAAACCCAAGCTCTAAAGACCTTGTGAACTATTGCAAAAGATCTCAGAGCCTGGCTCGGCGTGAAGGAAGAGGAGCCACCCTTCCTTGGAATGAAACATTTGGACTTGAACTTGAGGCTCCAACAGTGACCATATGGGACAGAAGAACACAAGCTTTGCTGAAGTTTCTGGTCTGTGTAAACCGTCCTTGCTCACCCTAAGGAGAGGTTGCTCCAGGCAATGACTAAACCATGGTGACTGGGAGCTCATAGCCATATTTAATTTGATTTACAAAAATAAAATAGCGGGATGGTTCTTGCATATGACCATGGGGATACAAATTCATACAGCAACAAAGAAATGGCCGAGTGCTTCTGACTTCCAAGGGCTTATACCTTCACGTTTCTCAGCTTACGAGAGAAAATGAAACAAGTATTCAAATACACCCAATAGAATGTGGTGCGGACCACAAGAAGGATACCAATATAGTAAAGAAGACTGTCACACATTTCTATATGACTGCATTGGCAAAGAGCTTTCCCACACAAGATCTCCTTTCATCCTTCTCAGGACCTTCAAGATTTTGCAAGAAAATCATTTTCAATCTAAAAGTCTATTCCCAGCTAAATTATCAGTCAAGGGATAGCAGATTAAAGACACTTTGAGATACCCAATACCTCACATGTTATACCTCCTACACACCTTTTGTTTAGGTAGCAAATGTAAAACAAGAAAGAGAAACACACAGGATCCAGAAAGCAGGGGATTCAATCCAGAAGTGCAATAAGGAGAAGTCCCAGGAAAATGTATCCAGTTGTCCTAAAAAGCAACCAGGAGAGACAGCATATGAGAAAACCTGTAGACATCGGTAGGGAGAAAAGCAGGCAAATGAAAAACAAGGCAGTTGTTAACTCCAGGACAAACAATGGGAGGGTTGTAGGAGAGTTCAGTACACATCTACCACAACAAAACATGAACTAATGTCTATAATTGATAAATAATATAATATCCATGTAAACATATTATTTAGAGACATGGTAAATGTAGGGGAAAGAAGTCAGAGGATTTGAGGGTAGTTGTCTCTGGGGAATGGAGCTAAGGACATGGAGAGAGGTGGGATACTACTAACTTTTTAAACTATGTACATTCATTATATCATTAAATAGAAATAACAGCTTTGAAAAACCTATAGTAAAAAAGTATCATGCAATTTGAAATATGTTGCACAACAAATTTTTTTTAACATCTTTATTGAAGTATAATTGCCTTACAATGGTGTGTTAGCTTCTGCTTTATAACAAAGTGAATCAGTTATACATATACAATATGTTCCCATTTCTCTTCCCTCTTGCATCTCCCTCCCTCCCACCCTCCCCATCCCACCCCTCTAGGTGGTCACAAAGCACCGAGCTGATCTCCCTGTGCTATGCGGCTGCTTCCCACTAGCTATCTATTTTACATTTGGTAGTGTATATATGTCCATGACACTCTCTTACCCTGTCACATCTCACCCCACCCCCTCCCCATATCCTCAAGTCCATTCTCTAGTAGGTCTGTGTCTTTATTCCCATCTTGCCACTAGGTTCTTCATGGCCTTTTTTTTTTTTTCCTTAGATTCCGTATATATGTGTTAGCATACTGTATTTGTTTTTCTCTTTCTGACTTACTTCACTCTGTATGACAGACTCTAACTCCATCCACCTCATTACAAATACCTCCATTTCATTTCTTTTTATGGCTGAGTAATATTCCATTGTGCACAACAAATTTTAACACATTAGAAAGCAGCAATATAATCTCTGTATCTGTAATCCGTCATAAGAAAATGTTATAAATTTGAATTTATAAAATAAAATTTTAATCCATTTTTTAAAGCCAAGGCCCTACAGGCATAAACAACAGACTTAGAAACATTTATGATGGGTCAGAGACTGTTTTTCTCTTGTATGTAAATATTTTAAATTTTTTTATTTCAAAATAATTATAGACTCACAGGAAGTTGAAAAATATTAACATTATGAAGAGGTCTGGTATATCCTTCACCCAGTTTCCCCCAATGGTTATATCTTGCATAACTATCTTACAATATCAAAACCAGGAAATTGACATTGGTATAGTGTGTGTATAGTTCTATGCCATTTTAGCACATGTGTAGATTTGTGTCAACACCACTATAATCAGGATATAGAACTATTTCACCACCACAAAGACTTCTCTCCTGCTACCTCTTATTCATAAAACATGGCAAACACTAATCTGATTTCTATCTCTATAGTTTTGTTACTTTGAGAGCATTATATAATGAAATCATACAACATGCGACTTTTGAGATTGGCTTTTTCCATTCAGCATAGTGTCCTTGAAGTTCATTTGGGTTGTTGGTTGCATCCATAGTTTATTTCTTTTCTTTCTGAGTAGTACTCCATGGTATGAATGTATCACAGTTAGTTATTCACCTATTGAAGAACATTCCAGGTGTTTCCTGTTTTTGGGTATTGCAATAAAGCTACCATAAGCATTTCTGTACAGTTTATGTGGACATACGTTTTCATTTCTGGGGTTAAGTGTCCAGGAGTGTGGTTTCTGGGTTGTTGGGTGAGCACATGTATAGTTTTGTAAGAAACCGCCAAACTCTTTTCCAGAGTAGCTGTAACATTGTACATTCCCACCAGCAATGTATGAAAGATCCAGTTTATCCACATCCTTGCCAGCATTTGGTATTGTTACTCTTTTTTATTTTACCTCTTCTAATGGATGTGTCGTGATAGAGCTCATCAAGGTTTTAATTTGCATTTCCCTAATGGCTAGTGACTTTAAACATCTTTTCATGTGCTTATTTGCCATCCATATGCCCTCTTCGGTCTTCAGTGAACTATCTCTTTATGGCTTTTGTCTATTTTCTAATTGTATTGTTTGCTGTTTTACTATTGAGTTTTGAGAGGTTTTTTGAAATATATATTCTAGATATGAACCATCTGTCAGATATGTGGTTTGTAAATACTTTCTCCCCGTCTGGCACTTATCTTTTATTTTCTTGACAGGGCCATTTTCAATTTTGATGCAGTCCAATTTATTGATTTTTTTTCTTTAATAGATCATTCTTTTCTTGTCATATGTAAGAACTCTTCACCAAGCCCTATGCCTTATTTTATCCTATGTTTTCTTTTAAAAGTTTCATAGGTTTATATTTTACAATTATCTATGATCCATTTTGAGTTAAACTTTTGTACATAGTGTGAGGTTTAAATTGAGGTGTATATTTTTGCCTATGGATATACAATTGCCCCAGCACCTTTGTTGAAAAGACGATTCTTCTTCCATTGAATTGCTTTGACATCTTTTTCAAAAATCAGTTGATTGTACTTGTTTGGGTCTGTTTCTGGATTCTTTTGTTCCACTAGTCTATGTGACTATCTCACCACCAATATCACTCAGTTATATAATGTCTTGAAATTGGGTGGACTGATTCCTCTCACTTTCTTCCCCTTCTTCTTCCTCCTCTTCTCCCCCTCCCCCTCCTCCTCCTTCTCCTTCTCCTCCTTCCTCTTCTTTTGAATTGTTTTAGCTATTCTAGGTCCTTTGTCTTTCTGTATAAATTTTAGAATGATCTTGTCTCTACTACAAAAAGTCTTGCTGGAGCTTTGATAGGAATTGTGTTAAACCTGTATATCAATCTGGGGAGAACTGACATCTTAATAATGCTAAAACTTCCAACCCAGGAATATAGCATGTCTTCATTGATTGATATTTAGATATTCTTTGATTTCTTTCATCAGCTTCTGCAGTTTTAAGTATATAAGTCCTGTACATATTTTGTTAGACTTATACCTAAGTGTGATGTGTCAACTTGACTGGGCTAAGGGATGCCCAGATAGCCGGGGAAACATTGTTTCTGGCTGCATCTGTGTGAGTGTTTCTGGAAGAGCTTAGCATTTTGAACCAGTAGACTGAGTGAAGAAGATAGACTGCCCTCACAAGTGCTGGCGGGCATCATCCAATCTGTTGAGGGCCTGAATAGAACAAAAAGGTAGAGGAAAGGCAAATTTGGTCTCTGCCTGAGCTTGGACATCCGTCTTCTCCTGCCCTTGGACATTGGTGCTTCTGGTTCTCAGGCCTTCAGGCTCAGACAGGGTCTTGCTCTTATGCCATCGGCTCCCCTGGTTCTCAGGCCTTTGAATTCGGACTGAATTATACCACCAGCTTTCCTGGTTCTCCAGACTAATACACTAAGCATCTCTCTTTTTTGGAGCAATTGTAAATGACACTGTATTTTTAATTTTGTTTTTCATGTATTTATTGCTATTTTATAGAAATACAGTTGAATTTTTTATGTTGATCTTGTATCCTGTGACCTTGATGTCCTCACTTATTAGTTCTGAGATTTTTTTCTTTGTAGATTCCTTGGGATAGTCCATGTAGACCATCATGTCATCTGCAAATAGGTATAGTTTTATTTTTTCCTTTCTGTTCTGTATGCCTTTTATTTCCTTTTCTCATCTTTGAGCGATCTAGGACTTCCAGTACTATGTTGAATTGTTCAAATAAGAATTAACACCAGTTCTATACAATCTCTTCTAAAAAATAGAGGATAGAACACTTCCCAATTCATTTTCTAAGACCAAAATTACCCTTATACCAAACTCAGACAAATACAATTCAGAGAATGAAAACTACAGATCTCCTTCATGAATAGAGATACAAAAATTCTTAAAATATTAACAATGAAAATTCAGCAATATATAAAAATAATTACACGCCAGGACTAAAAAGGGTTTCTTCCAGTGATGCAAGGTAGGTTCAATACTTGAAAGTCTATCAACCATATTAATAATCTAGCCTATCAATAATCTATCATATTAACATGCTAAGGAGAAAAATCACATTTTAATATCAACTGATACCAAAAGAGCACTCATTTGAATGTATATTTCCCTTTATCACTTGCCAACCTATCGTAGAATGACCAATAAAGAAACCTAGAGAGTTCGATTTTGAGATGTCAGAATCCTTTGACCCACTTAGGTGACCCTGGGGATGGGTAGAAGGAGGAGGGAAGGGTAAATGCTCTGGCTAAAAGCAAGATAGATGGTGGGAAGGCCCTTACGTTTCGGACATAACAAGAATCCAGTGCCATTCTGGACTTGAGTCCTAGGGGTCCATAAAGCTTGGAGGAAAGTGTTGGTTCCTAAAAGAAGCCCAAAGCTCCCCTCTGCCCACTCTTTCCTACCTCAGTGCTCAGAATTGCTGGAATCCAGTCCCCTGCAAGAGAAAGTCCATGCTTTTACTTAAGAGGCCATGCACCAGAATTCATACCAGGAAACATGAATAGGATGTGAAGGGTTTGAACAGTCTGAAGCAAAAGCCTCTTATCTCCCACACGGACCTGTGACTGATTCAGTAGCTGCTTAGAGATTGAGAGGTCCCAAGTCTCAGGCAAACATCAACCCACCACAGCTAAGAAAAGTCCCCTCGCAGATTCAACCTTCTTCCCTGACAGATGGCAGATGGCAACCAGTGACCCAGAAAAAAGACAACTGTATCCAAAGCTCAGAGTTTGTTTTGACACAACTCTGGGTTCTGCCGTCAGGTTCGTGCATAGAATGGCCCTTCGCATACCTCTGTCATATCTGTCATCCAGGTCAGACAAAGCATCCCACGGTGAGGCTCTGAAATCCCATCCCAGGGATCAAGAGCATTTTTTCCCACAATACGTCACACCCCCTGTGTGTGGAGGAGGGACACAGCAGGGCAGCCATCAGCACCTGGCACGGAAGCTCTGTGGACACCTTGAAGTTGCTGTGTTTGGACATCACCTGACACACACTCACATGTGGGCTGTCCCAAGCAGTCACTTCCCCCTTTCTGAGCCTCCATTTCTTCATCTGTCGAGTGCGGTTGGCAGGAAGAGGGATCTCCGAGGGAGCCTGCAGCTTCACCGCTGGATGGCTCCAGTGTGAGCCACGCACGGCACATACAGAAGGCAAAGCCATTCCGTTCACATCCCTGGTACGAAGACGACTCTGGACTATTACATGAGCAAGAAACAAATGTCTACTGTGTTTGAACCAAAATCTTTTGGATTCACTTGTTACAGAGCTCAGTCTGTACCAACGCAGGCTCTGAAGCTGACCTGGGGATTCATTTTCTGTGCCTCTGGGCCGTGAGAAAAGGTTCCTCTGATATCGCCCAGGGTTCTTGGTCTTCCCCAATTAAGAGAAATTGACTAGAATCCAGACAAGAAATTCAGGCAAGGCTTTATTGGGGCCCTGCTGTAGCAGGGGGAGTGAGAACAACAGTTTCCCTTGCTTGCTCTCCCTCAGTGGGAGTGGTGAGCTGGTTCCTTACACGGGGTAAGGGTAGGGGTGTGTCCAGGGGTCGGGCAGAGAGGGGGTTTAGGTGTTCTGCCCGCCTCTTAGGTGGTGTTGTGTGCAGGGGGCATGCGCAGTACCCTGCTTTTGCTCCCGACACCCTGTTTTTGCTCCCAGCTCTTCAAAAGTGGCAGTTGGGATTTTTGGCCTCTTTGTATCTTTTGTCCAGAATTTGACCCAACTGCGTATGCACGCAGTTATTTTCAGTCCCTTATAGTTTCTTTATTTTCTGTTGCTGGAGGAGAGGTGTGTCCAGGTGCAAGCACTGCAGCAAAGGGTCCCAGGTCCCAGCCGGTCTCACCTCCTCCTTCCCCATGTGCTCCAGGAATTGTACAAAGTGTAAGGTTCGAAAGGGTGGGGACATCCTGAAAAGTTATCAAATGATTATCCAATTTGGTCACCTCAGTTATAACACGGAATTCCCTCCTTCGTTTTTCTTTCTTTAATTAAAATACTGAAAAGAGCCTAATGACACTAGATTGATTTTTAAACCACTCTGAATTCCATTTCTTAAAATCCTCTCCTACTTTGGACTCTGCACAAAGCTACCCCAAAGAATCAATATGGAAGCTTGGAACAATTCCTCATCCAAAAACTCAGTAAAATCTCTCTTCCAGAACAATCTAGAACATTCTAGAACTGTACCACATGGAAAGATACACTCTCTAAATAGCAGAAGATGTGCCTACTCTTTTAAGCACCAGAAGTTCTTGACCGAAGGCATTTCTCAAACCTCTTTTCCTGTCCCTTTTTATTTCTTTACTATAGTAACTTTTTTATTACAAAAAGTAGAAAATTAAGATTTAAAAAAAAGAATATTGAAAGAAAATTGGATCAAAATAAGAAGCAGAGCACATATGCCTCCTCCCCTCCCACTCCTCTAAAATGATTCAAAAGATCAGATTAGCTGGGCCTGATTCCAATGCAGGGGGTGGTAAATCTTTGACTTATTGTTCATACTCCTCCATGGTTATAAGTCAATCCTAGCCCTCTGTATGTCACAAAATTTGATCCAAAGAAAGAATACTGGAGAGGCGAGAATGGTAGACTAAGATCCCAGAGACCTGGATTCTGGTTCTAGCCAGCCATGGACTATCTGTGTGATCTTGAGCATGTCACTCTCCCAATCACAAGATGAGGAGGTTGGATTGAATTATTCTTAGGTTTCCTATCAGCTCTGAATCAGTTAGGGTCCAGCAGGAAACAGAAAGAACATTCAAATTGGGTAATTTGAGAGAGGAGTGTAATAAAAGGGACTCTATCCAAAGGTTTGGGCTGGGAGGAGGGAAGCCAGAGAGAAAGCTCCATCCTGGAGTAAGTACCACCCCAGGTCCTGAGGAGCAAGGGGAGGGAGCTGTCACTGGAACCCAGAGGCAGGGCTGTGTGGAGAGCACCCCTGACAGCAGGGATGCTACACCAACCTCACTCCCCGCTGCAACCAAACCAGAAGCCCTGGACGGGATTGAGACCAAAGACTGATGCCAGCCTCCCGGGGCACAGAGCAGGCCGGGGAAGAGTGGCGAGCAGGTGTGAAGTGGCAAATGGGAGATGCCCGGCATGAGCTCCTTACACTGGTGGTCGGACTGCCGCACTGTACTCTGTGCTCATGGAGGACTGAGATCTGCTTTACTTAATGGGTGGGCAACCATATGCTCAGCTCACACATCGGCCAACTTTTTGCTCCTGATTCTCGATGGGCTAAGAAGCCTAACAGGCAAGTTCACCAGAAGGCAGTATACAGTGTATATGCAGAGGTGATGGACGACAGCCCGAGGGGCTTGTCTCTGGTTAAATCAGAGCCTTGGAGTTGTGGTTTTCCCTTTGGCTACTCAGAGGCCCTTTATGTTTGCTTCTTGGTCTGCTACTGAGCTCTGGATGTTAGCAAGTCTCTGAGCCACAGGGACACTGGACTGAGTTGGAAGGGAATATTGGCTTTTTCAGCCCTGGTGCTCACAACCGTGCAAACAGCTGTAACTTCTGTGCACAGCTGCCAGCTGCCCTGAACAGAGACCAGAATTAGAGACTTGTCCTGAAATATAACTTATTAAATTAAGCTGCTAGATATTTGTCAAACTCCATACCCTGTGAACAGAATATGTATCTTCTTTCCCAGGGGCCATAGAACAATCACTAAATTGACCATATACAGGGCACAACAAAAACAGTGAGAAACTTCAAAATGTAGAAATAATACTGACCACGTTCTCTAACTAAGTACGATATAATAGAACCAGAAATATGCCAAAGCAAGCAAAAAATCTACTTGGAAGTTCAGAGAGTATTCAATTAAACTTTGAAAACTATCTGCCTAAAAAATAAACTAACTTCAGAATATTTTAATGGAGTGATAATCAGAAATTTATATAGCAATCCTAGTGGATCCAGAAAAAGTCTGCTCTTGAAAGAAAAGGTGTGGGCTTCCCTGGTGGCGCAGTGGTTAAGAATCCACCTGCCAATGCAGGCGACACAGGTTCAAGCCCTGGTCCTGGAAGATCCCACATGCCACGGAGCAACTAAGCCCATGCGCCACAACTACTGAGCCTGTGCTCTAGAGACTGTAAGCCACAACTATTGAGCTCGGGCGCTGCAACTACTGAAGCCCACGTGCCTAAAGCCTGTGCTCTGCAACATGAGAAGCCAGCACACCACAACGAAGAGTAGCCCCTGCTCGCCGCAACTAGAGAAAAGCCCGCACACAGCAATGAAGACCCAATGCAGCCAAAAATAAATAAAATAAAATAAAATAAATTAAATATATATATATATATAAAGAAAAGGTGTAATCTTAAATAGCTACTAAGCAAGAAATAATAAAAATAAATAAATTAAGCATTCAAATAAATAAATTAAGCATTCAAGAAGTTAGGAGAAAACAACAAATCTAAAGAAAGTGGGAGGATAAATTTAATAAAGATATAAGTGTATATTAATGAGCCAGAAAAAGGATAGAATTAACAAATAAATTTAAAGTCTTAATAATATAGTTAAAACCTTTGCAAGAAAAATCAGATAATATAAAAACACAAAATCAGCACCTAAAATAGAGAAGTAACATAGATGGAGAAAATTAGAAAACTTGTAAGAAAATGTTTGGTTCAGATCTATGTAATAAATTGGAAAATATAAATAAATGGTCTTGGAAGCTTAAATTACCAAGATTAACTCAGGAGAGATAAACAAGCCAAATAAACCAGTGATTATGTAAAACTCCACCATGGCCAAGTGGGTTTTATCTAAGAAATACAAGAATGCCTAAATATTGGGAAATATATTCCAATTGTCTAGTTTAAAAATTAAATTTTTTAAAACTAGAAGAATTCAGGATAGCAGCAGCCTACAAAATAAATAAATAGTAATAGCTTTCTTATACACCAACAATGTCTTTTTTTAAAGTAGGAAAAAAGATCATATTTTCATTAGCAACCAAAAAATATAAAATACCCACAAATAAATTAAACAAGAAATGTGCAAGATATATACATAAAAAAGAAACACAAAAAATTCTATCTGAAGATTTTGAAGGACAAAGAATTGGAGTGATGTACTTTTTTCTTGAATAAGAAGACAAAACATTGTAAAAGTATTTATTCTTCCTAAATGAATAGATATTTTCAATGTCATTCCAGTCAAAATCTCAAAGAGACTTTTCTGGAACTTGACAAAATGAGTCGTAAATTAATCTTGAAGAATAAATACAAAAGAATATTTAGGAACACTGTAAAAAAGAAAAATGAGGAGGGTATTTCTCTATGGGCAGATTTCAAAATGGTTGGTAAAGCAGTAAGAAACAAAAATCACTGGTGTTAAGAACAGACAGACAGAACAATGGGACAAAAAGCAGCATCTTGAAATAGTCCTAAGTATTGACAAGAATTTGGTATATGATAAAGATGCTACTTCCTATCAGTGGTAGAGTTTGGATTATTCAATCAAGGGTATTGGGACAACTTGCCAGATATTTGGGGAAAATTAATAATAAGCCAGATCCCAACCTCACTCAAACACCAAATGAATTAAAAGTATAAATGGAGGGCTTCCCTGGTGGCGCAGTGGTTGAGAATCTGCCTGCCAATGCAGGGGACACGGGTTCGAGCCCTGGTCTGGGAAGATCCCACATGCCACGAGCAACTGGGCCCGTGAGCCACAATTACTGAGCCTGCGCGTCTGGAGCCTGTGCTCCGCAACAAGAGAGGCCGTGATGGTGAGAGGCCCGCGCACCACAATGAAGAGTGGTCCCCACTTGCTGCAACTAGAGAAAGCCCTCGCACAGAAACGAAGACTCAACACAGTCATAAATAAATAAATAAATAAATAAAAGAACGTGAATTTCTTTTAAAAAAAAAGTATAAATGGAAAAAATAAAATTATAAAATTGAAGAAGAAAATCTGGGCAAATATGTTTCAATCTGGAAGGAACTGACACAAGAGGGCAGGGACTCTAAAATCAGAAACCATAAAGAAAAAGATGTTTACACCCAAGTTTTAAAATTTCTTACAATCCATATAAAGACATATACAATATATAGATATAGATATATAGCATTAAAGACAAGCAACAAACTGAAAATTATTTGCAACACATATAAAAACTGATGGTTAATATCCCTCATACATAAAGCACTGTGATAAATGTATATGAAAAATATAAACACAACTGAAAAAAATATATATTAACAAGAAATTCCCAAAAGGAATGTAAATAATTATAAACATTAAAAAAGTCTAACCTCACAGCAATTTAAAAAATGAAAATCAATACAAGAAAGGAATATCATTTCTGTTCTTTCAAAACAGGCAAATATTTAGGAGATGAATAATATCAATATCCAGGATTGACAAAGAAATGGAGAAATGCACAGTCTCATCCCGATGGACAGCCATGTAAAGAATAAAAGCTCTCTTTGGAAATCTATTAACAGGTACTAATGTTTCAAACATATGTTCTTTTAACCTAGAAATTTCACTTTCAGGAATTTAGCGTAAGGGAGGGAAATGTATATACAAAGATATTAATTGCAGCATTATTCCAAAAACTATGACTTGAAAACAACCTAAATGCCCAATCATAAAGAATCTGTTGATTACAATTCGTAGTAATATGAGATGTCCTCACATACTGTTAAGTAAATAGAGAGTAATAGAGAGATTGAGATTATAAAATAGCGTGTGTTATGGAAGCCCACTGTGGTAAATATATTAGCAAAGAGAAAAGTCAAGGACATTAAATAGCAAAAAAAAAAAAAAAAAAATTAAAAAAAAAAATTAATGGAGGAGTTATCTCTTTATTTTCTATAATGCCTTAATACTTTACAAAAAGCCTACATTACACTTATAATCCGATGGTATAATATGGCTATTTTCACTGGCCAGAAAGTAAAGGTATAAACCCCTGACATCTGCATGTGGATCCTGGGGCAAAGCTAACCAATTGAGCCCAAAGTTGGAGTAGTGAGCCCCTACCGACAAAGCTTCCATATCCAAAAGTCCTCTGACTCCACATACTTAATGCTTCGTTGTTTTAAGTGATCTGAAAATTACATTTTTCTTTCGGAGTATGTTGCCAAAAAACCAAAGGTTTTCTAAATGTTACACACACACCATACATACACCTCTCACGTGCACATCACACCACTCAGATATTTCCACACACACAACAGACACACACGCACACACCCCCCCGGAGATCCTCTCTTCCCAGGGCCTAAAGGCAGGTCAGACCGACACAACACCCATGTCAACAAATGCCCAAGCTGACCTCTAGTCTGAAGGCTGGCATAAATCCCCCCATGAAGACTTCTTAGGATTTCCTTCCCAATTAGGTCACCACAGAGCACTGAGTAGAGTTCCCTGGGTTATACAGTAGGTTCTCATTAGTTATCTATTTTTTTATCTACATAGTAGTGTATATATGTTGATCCCAACCTCCCAATTCATCCATAGCTGATTCAATTTGCAGTGCAGCAGAAACTAACACAACACTGTAAAGCAACTATACTCCAATAAATGTTAAAAAAAGAAAAAAGACTCAATAGGATTTTGGACTAAGTGATGTCCTTGTCATTAGCTGGCCATTGCTAAATGCAGACATCAAATCCACCAAAATACTCCTTAATCCTCCTTCCTGTTTCCTTATCTGCAGAGACCTCAGCCCAGAGAGCTGGAAGTTGGGAGACGCAGAGAGGAAGGTCCTCTGGGATGAGCTCTGGTCGAGCAGTCAGGACACCCCATCACAGCTCCTCCCTGTAAGACTCTGTGAACATTGCTTCCACTCTTTTTTTCAAGCATTTACAAATATTTACTACATACTGGGCCATAAGACAAGTCTCAATAAATATCCAGGAAATGATATTACATCCACATTTATAGATTTGTACAAAGCTATGATTCAGGGGAAAAACAAGCTAACCCTATCAGTAACAGGTAGCACTAGGCCTTATGATGATCAGTTTTTTTCATTTTTTTAATTCATTTTTATTGGAGTATAGTTCCTTTACAATGTTGTGTTAGTTTCTACTGTACAGCAAAGTGAATCAGCTATGCGTATACATATATCCCCTCTGTTTTAGATTTCCTTCCCATTTAGGTCACCACAGAGCACTGAGTAGAGTTCCCTGTGCTATACAGCAGGTTCTCATTAGTTATCTATTTTACACATAGTATCAGTAGTGTATATATGTCAATCCCAATCTCCCAATTCCTCCCACCCCCCCCCCCGGTAACCATAGGTTTGTTCTCTACGTCTGTGTCTCTACATCTGTTTTGCAAATAAGATCACCTATACCATTTTTCTAGATTCCACATATATGCGTTAATATATGATATTTGTTGATCTCTTTCTGATTTACTTCACTCTGCATGACACTCTCTAGGTCCATCCACATCTCTACAAATGACCCAGTTTCGTTCCTTTCTATGGCTGAGTAATATTCCATTGTATATAGGTACCACATCTTTATCCATTCCTCTGTTGATGGACATTTAGGTTGCTTCCATGTCCTGGCTATTGTAAATAGTGCTGCAATGAACATTGGGGTGCATGTGTCTTTTTTTTTTAATTTATTTTATTTTTATTTTTGGCTGCATTGGGTCTTTGTTGCTGCATGAGGGCTTTTTTCTAGTTGTGGAGAGCGGGTGCTACTCTTCATTGCTGTGCGTGGGCTTCTCATTGTGGTGGCTTCTCTTGTTGCGGAGCACGGGCTCTAGGCACACGGGCTTCAGTAGTTGTGGCTCACGGGCTCAGTATCTGTGGCACATGGGCTTAGTTGCTCCACAGCATGTGGGATCTTCCCGGACCAGAGCTCGAACCCGTGTCCCCTGCATTGGCAGGCGGATTCTTAACCACTGCGCCACCAGGGAAGCCCCACATGTGTCTTTTTGAATTATGGTTTTCTCTGGGTATATGCCCAGCAATGGGATTGCTGGGTCATATGGTAGTTCTATTTTTAGTTTTCTAAGGAACCTCCATACTATTCTCCACAGTGGCTGTATCAATTTACGTTCCCACCAACAGTGCAGGAGGGTTCCCTTTTCTCCACACCCTCTCCAGCATTTATTGTTTGTAGATTTTTTTGATGATGGCTATTCTGACCGGTATGAGGTGATACCTCATTGTAGTTTCGATTTGCATTTCTTTAATAATTAGAGATGTTGAGCATCTTTTCATGTGTTGTCCAGGACCAGATGGCTTCCACTCTCCAGCCTCAGTTTCTCCATCTGTGAAATGGGGTTATTAACCCTTGTCCAAAAGCCTTATTGGGAGGATGCAATGAAACAAGGCAAAGCCCGGATGCGCTTTGTGATGCTCACATGGACCTCTTCTCCACCTTTGGGGAAGAGTTGGTCTCTG
Source organism: Balaenoptera acutorostrata (assembly GCF_949987535.1). Classification (NCBI taxonomy): domain Eukaryota; kingdom Metazoa; phylum Chordata; class Mammalia; order Artiodactyla; family Balaenopteridae; genus Balaenoptera; species Balaenoptera acutorostrata. The sequence continues at coordinate 32,966,801 of NC_080066.1, read as the reverse complement.
GCCTGGTAGACAACACACACGATAGCTAGACGTGCCCACCTCTGCCCGCTATGGCAAGACATGCCTACCTGCTTCCTGGCACCCCCACCCCAACACAAGCTGGAGCCAGCCTGGTAAACGATGTCTCCTTAACCAACTCCCCTGAGTGCCTTCCAAGGGCCCTCTGGCTGGAGACCAAGGGAATGACCAGAGGGCCCATTCACAGGCTCTGCTCAGGTTTCTGCTGACAAGAGATCGGAGAGAAAGCAATATGAATGCAGCTCAGATGGACATAATCAAAGTGCCAGGGCTGCTGTCCCCTCCTCTCTCTGACCTGGATACTTTGAGCCAAGCCCAACCACCCAGTGTGGCCGGACCCACCAGGAATTCCTGGAGTTCCCAGCAGGAACTCCAAAACCAGCAAGAGGGGGCCATTTGGCCTCCTCAGTGCCAGCCGTGGGGAGGGAGGAGGTTGAGAGGGGATTTTCTTCGTCCAAGCTTCAGATCAGTGGTTCTCATCCTGGGCTGTGCATTCGAATCACCTGGGGAGCCTTCAAAGTACTGATGCCCATGTCCCACCCTCAGAGGTTCTGACTTAACCATCTGGGGTCCAGCCTGAACACAGATATTTAACAAATCCTTCCAGGGTCTCTAAGTGCACCAAGGTTGAGGCCCACGGAAGAGGATTCAGTTCTTTTCCTGATTTACACCTCTTCCCCAAACCCAGGGGAAAATGGTTTCCCTCCTGCCAAGGGCCCTATACACAAGGAACCCTTGGGCTGGTCTAAGCTCCAGGAAGCAGGGACTGTGTTTTGTTTATCACTATGTCCCCAGTGGCCCAGCCTAAGCCCTGGCACAGACTAGGGGCTCAGTGAACACTGGTGGGATGAGGTGTATGTAACTGAATGAGTGAAGTAATGAACGAATTCCATCCCTTCCCACCTCCTGAGTGCCCGAAATCCTCCAAAGAGTGATCTTCAGACGAGCAGTGCCACCTCACCTGGGAGCTTGTTAAAAATGCAGATTCTCAGCCCTAGACCCAGCCCCAGGATGAGAATCTGCATTTGAGCCAGATCCCAAGTGATTCATGGGCAACAACCGTATCACTGGTTCTGCCATAGATTAGCGGTTCTCCAACTTTGCTACACATTAAAATCACTCATGAAAGTGTATAACCTGCCTGTGGCCTTTTGGGTCCCCAGGTGACTGTTAACTGTCCTCAAGTGATTCAAATGTACAGGCCAAGTTCAGAACTCGTGTACCATAGGTCTCTCTGACACAGCAGCCTCCAAGCAGACCCAATCTTGGCTCTGGCCCACAATGAGAGATCCTGCCTGCTTTGAGGATAAAGGCGAACCCCCTCTGCAACACAGGGACCAGCCACTCAACTCTACAAAGCCAGTGGGGACAGGCTACCAAGTTCAAATCCTGCCCCTGCCACCTTCCAGCTGAGTGACTCTGCACAAGTCACTCAACCCCTCCACGCCTCCGTTTCCCGCTTCTGTACAATGGAGCTGATGAGGGGTCGGGGGGGGGGGAGGGGTGGACACTACTCCACAGAGTTGTGTGAGGATTAAACAACTTAGCGGATCTGAAGCACTTAGAACAGTGTCCCTTCCCTGACGCTTCCTTGGCCTCTGTATCAGGCTTCCTAATAGAAGAGTTTACACGAAGAGAGCCTGGATTAGGAACGTTACTTCTGGAAACTCTGCTTCCATAAAGAGGGCAAAAGAGAAGTAAAGGTGGTCACAGTATAGGGACCTTCTTGGGAAAATCGAGACTAAATAAAGAAGCTTAGCCATCTCCCTTCTTTGCTTTCATTATTCGGGAAGAAAAATCAGCCTCACCGCGTCCTTAGACAGTTCCCAAGCCCGGAGCGTGGGAACCGAGAGGGAAGAGTAAGGTTAATACGGTCAATCTCTCCCTCGGAATTGTCCCCACCTAAAAAAGGCAGGCTTGCGCCATTGTGCCCAGGACCGGGGCAGGTCCAATTCAGCCACAGCCGGGTGTCTCTCCGTGGACTTCCCTGGGCCTTCCCAGGGCTACCTGATTCCCAGGCCCTTCCCTCGCTCCAGACCAGGGTGTGTGCATGTTGCCCGTGGGGGAGGGGGGGGGCCCGCAGGTTCTGAAAAATGGTGTCCTTTCTTCCTTCCTTCCTTCCTCCTGAGAGCTACGCGGCCGCCTATCCCCGCTGCAAACAGGCCAGGCCGGGCTGGGCGCCGCTCCCGGCCCGAGCGAGGCGGCTGCCCTCTGCGGCAGACGGCGGTGCGCGCTCCCCGCTCCAGCGCCCCGGCTGCCCGGCGGCCCGCGCGCCCTCCCGGTGCAGCAGGCGGGCGCTGTGACGTTCTCGGATAAATGCCGTGTAACTGTGTAGGCGAATGGGAGCTAAAAATAAGAACGGAAAATCTATCATTAAGGTATCATTGCGCCAGCGCAGCTATTTGAAGGCTCCCATGGTCCCCGGCGCCTGCGTTTGAAGCCCGCCTTCAGGCTTTGGAGGGTATTTGCAGAAAACTCCCAGCAGCGGCTCGCCGGCCAGACCTCAGGGCGCAGGGGGTGGCGCCCGTAATTATGGCAACACTCAAAATAAAATAAAATAAACGCTCACCTCCCCCTCCACGTCTCCGTCTGTATTGTCCTTAGGTCGCTGGGGAAGCCACCAGAAGTGGGGCTGGATGCTGAAATGAATGTGACCTGGCCGATTATGCAAATATTAGAACTGAAAGCTCTTTCAGCTCTGTTTCGCCATCCACCTTCCTCCATCCACTACGGATTAGAAAAATAAAGTACCAGGAGAAAGCCTTTGGAGGAGAAAATGACAAATGGGACTTAACCCCAGGTCTACAGTGCGCCGCGGCGGGGCGCAAAGACACAAACTCCAGGGATGGCGAGCCTCCGGTGTTCCACTGGGTTAAACGAAAATTGATCTGATTTGCTTTTTAACACCCGAAGGGGAGAAGAGGAGATCAGGGGAGGGAGGACAGGATTTGTTTGTGCGTGTGCGTCTGTGTGTCCGGGGAGGGGGAGGAGGCGCCAAGGTGCAGCCTGCGCGCGGCTCTGCGCCTCGGCGGGCTGCGTGCGTGTGTCCCTGTCCGCGCTGCTAAAGCGGGCTCTTCGAGGGATCGGCGTCACATGACTCCGCCTGCCCCTCGCCAGCGCGCAGCTCGCCAGTCCCTCAGTTTGCCCGGCGCCAGGGGAGGGTCGGGAGCCATCTCCAGGGCCCGGGGGCTCTGCGAAGCGGGGAAGAGGTTCTGGAGGGGAATGGTACATCCGGATTCCAGCAGCCGCGGCTCGGCGCCAGATCCCGGACTGTAGAAATTTGGGGGGAGGGGAGAGCGAGAAGGAGCGAGCGAACGCCTGAGAGAGGCAGCGCGCAGCGCGCACGGACAGGGGCTGCCGGGTGCCGCGCGGAGAAGATGTAAGCGCGTGGAGTCTAGCTGGCCTCCGAGCACCATGCAGAAGGGGATCCGGCTGAACGATGGCCACGTCGCGTCCCTGGGACTGCTGGCGCGCAAGGACGGCACGCGCAAGGGGTACCTGAGCAAGCGGAGTTCGGACAACACAAAATGGCAAACCAAGTGGTTCGCGCTGCTGCAGAACCTGCTCTTCTACTTCGAGAGCGACTCGAGCTCGCGGCCCTCGGGGCTCTACCTGCTGGAGGGCTGCGTCTGCGACCGCGCGCCCTCCCCCAAGCCTACGCTCTCGGCCAAGGAGCCGCTGGAGAAACAGGTGAGGCCAGCGCCGCGTGTGACCTCCCAGCGGCCGGGCCGCGGCCCTCGGGGCGCAGGCCCTTCCGCCGGCCGAAGGCGCCCGAACTTTAGTCCCTCTACTCTCGGCGCTCTCGGCGAGAAGGGAGGGTTGGCCTAAGCGGGCGGTGACCCCGCGGTGGCCAGAGAGGTCAGGGACTGCGGACGGGGAGCGGGTGTGGGTTGCGGCTGCCCTTCATCCGGTGAGCTCGGTGGGAGGCGGGCGCAGAGCGGGCGAGACGCGGAGGGGAATAAGGTGCGGAGAGAGATGGTCTCCCGCGGGAGACGGAAGCAATGAATGTAGACCCACATCCAGCCAGAAATGGTGCTCCCACCTCCACTCCCACCCGGGAGAGCCCCGGACCGGGGAGCTGTAATTCCCCGCGCTTAGGCACGGGAGGGGCGAGACGGAGGCGTGCGAGCGCCGCGGCCCCTACCTCACCGCGGCTGGGAGCGAAGAGGAGCCTGCGCTCGCTCTGCCAAGTTGGGTGGCTGCGAGGCCGCAGGGGTCGGTTAGGTGCCATCGACCGGTAGCGCACTCCCAGCCAGCCCCAGGCGCAAGCAACAAACCGAAGGGTTCCAGGGACCTTTCTGATGCGCCGGGGCTGGCGCCAGGGCCGCTGCGGAGGCCGCGGGACAAGTGGGCGCATCTCTCCTCCTCCGCCCCCTGCGCCTCCGCCGCCGCCGCAGTCGCGGCTCTAGTGCTGCTCTAGCGTTTCCGGAGTTGGCGAGGCTAAAAGGCCGGGCCTGGATCTACTGGGGGCCTGGGCGGGGTGCGGGTGCGCCTTTGGTGTGGAGGGATGGAGTAGCACCTGCGGGCGCCCAGTGAGAGCACCAGACAGCGGGAGTGCAATTTTTAAGATCGATGCACTCTCCAAAGGCATCTAGTCCGTCCCCCTCCTCTGGGAAGGTAAAGTCAAAGATAGTGAATGCTAAAATGTCACCGCTGGGAGGGACCTGCGATCCATGGGGACCCAAGCAGCTGGTTATTGCCTAGTTGAGGACACTGAGGCCAAAAGAGAGAAATTTACTTGCCCAGTGTCATGCCAGGAGTTGAGGCCACCTTAAGGTTCTGGGAAGATAACTGAGGGCTCAAAAGCCATTATTGCAGGGAGACTGGTGGTGATTGAATTGGCTGAAATAAAAGCATCCTTGAAGTCACCCTCCTAATGGTCTAGACAGATCTGAGCTCAGTCCCCGCAGCACATCTCTTCCTTCCCTGCCCTCAGCCCAGAGGTACTGCGAGATGATTTCGAAGGCTGGGAAAGGTGGACAGGAATATTTGAGGCTGGGTCTCTGGGGATGGCAAGCCGTATGGCAGGTAGGGGCTCCCAGATGGCAAAGCAAAGCAAAGAGCAGGCAGCTCCTTAAGCTAAAGGTACAAATGGGGCCTGGAAGACTCACCTGGGAGAGCCAGACCCAGGCTAAGCCAGAGATGCTCTCTCAGCCCTTGATAACCTGCCCCTTGCCAGCCTTCCAGAACATTATCAACACTTGTTGGCCAAAGTCCACCTGTACTACCAGTGGCCTATAGCCCCAACTGGTGCCCATCCTCGGCCCCCTACCCCAGAGCACAGAGCTGAGCTCCCGGGCAGGCAGGGAGAGAGGGCTGAAGGAAGCTGAGTTGTTGTTGGGCACACAGTGTGTGCTCTCAGCCCCTTGGACACAAAGCCAGAAACAGGCCTGAGACTGAATCACAGCTCTGCAACTTCCTGTCTGTGTGACCTCAGTTAACACACTAAATTTCTCTGAGCCTCTGTTTTGTAAACAAAATGAAGGTAATAACACCTATCTTTCTGGGGTTTTGAGAACACAAATAATGTGTATGGAAGTATGCTCACAATCCCTTTTAGTTTGACATGATAAATGTTAATTGAATCTGAATTATACCCACCTAGACAAGGAACAGAGGTCTAACATAAAATGTTGAAGCTGAAAGGAACCTCAGAGAGATTGTACAGCCCACTCCTCCCATTTTACAGATAGGAAAACTGAAGAGCAGATTGGGAAGAAATTACCTACCTGATTCTGATTCGGTGGCAGAATCAGACCTAGAATTCACCCAATGTCTAAGAATTCCTGAAAATGAGATCTTACGTTGATTCCAGATCATTCACCTCTTGGCTCGGGTGTTAAATCGTGCTAGCAGTGGATTATGGGAGGGACAGGAGTGCAAAACCACTTGACCATGTGCACACGTGGTCTGAGCCGTTTCCCCAGAACGCCAACAGTCAGAGGTCCTCAAATGTGGTCACAAGAGTAGCCCTCCTGGCACAAGAGAACAGAAGAGGGTTGGGAATAGTAGGGGATGGTCTGGTGCTGCCCAGCTCAGGTGCAAATTTCTGTTAAAGACGTGTGCTTTGTTTCGTACACTTATAGAGATGTTCCATTTGACTCCAGTCGGAGAGTTTGGCTTGTATGGAAAAGCAGATCCTGTTCCTTTGGTCTGCACGTGTCTATAAAAACTTATATCTTTTTCTTTTCTAAACCTTTGAGTAAAATTGACGGCCTCCGCAGCTGCTCCGTGTTTCTCCTTGAGGGGGAGCCCCCATAGCACCCACAGAGCACCCGCATGAGAGGCTCAGCTCCAAGCCATTCTGTGACTGGGTTTGCCTTGTAAACCCCAGGAAACCTTGATTCAAAACCTGCTGGGCATGTGGCAGAGAACCCATGTTAGGAGGCCTCAAAGAGGCTATGAGTTTGGACTGGCCAACCTCTAGTGAAGTCTGGGTTTTAGGAGGATGTCATTTTTATCCAGGCCCAAGCAGGCAGCTTCCATCTGGAAGGGCCAGAGATGGTTTCTCGAGAAATAGAAACCAAGTCTTGGCTGGGAACCACCCCAATGACAGGGATGAGTCAGGGACAAAGCACATGGTATGTGCTCAGGAGATACTAATTGAGCTGAACTTACTGGTGTAGCTTGTCAACTCCACATTTCATGTCCTGAGGACTGACTGTGCACCAGTCCAGGCCCGGCGCGGGGTCACAGACCCAGGAAGCTGGATGTCACAGTCCCCGGCCCCCAGGGAAGATTAACACAGATAAAGATGGTACCTTACACTGTGAAGATGCTCTAATAGGAAGGGCTCCCAGGGTGCTCTGGGAGCCCAGGCCCATCCTAGCATGATGTGCTAGCCTCTGGCTGCTTCTACACTGCTCTGACTGTGTCTGTGGTAGCTCTGGCCTGGAATCCCAAGGGCTCTTGAAATCGGAGGGGCACAGCCGCGCTCCTATGCTGACTGGCAGTTGCAAGCACCCCTCCCCACGCTGGCCTGAGCCCTGCTTGCTCAGCCCTGATCTCCTCACCTCTGACCCTACAGCCCACACACTGAAGGGCCAGAGGCCCTGGACTTAGAATTTGGGTTCAGAGATTGACCCTTGGGGTTCTTGCCCTGCTTTGGCATGGAGTCACCCCACACTGGCTTTTCCCACCCTCACTCCCAGCCCCCCGAAATAGAGCTTCCACCCCAGCTTCTCAGTGGTGGACTTGACCAAACCAACCCCAGCACTCCCCTTACCCCACTCCCCCGCCCCAACCAGAAGGGATCAAAATGTAGACCCCCAGACTGATTTCTGATTCCTGTAAAACAGAAGGGACACAGACAGATCCCTTCAGCCGGAATCTCAGCACTGATGTGGGCAGAGGCTCCGGAAGCTGGGGGTGCCCATTAGCACATGTTATCCACCCAGTGGGTGCCTTTCCCTGGAGACAAGAGGAAGTCCCTCTCCTGGTCCTCATTCGCAGGACACATTTCTGGTTGGCCTGGTGGATACCTGTTCACAACAGCCCTAAAGTCATGAGTGTGCCCGGTTTGCAGATGAGGAAACAATCTCACCAGCACCACCCAGCAAGGCAGCAGCTGAAATGCTCTCTGGCTTTCTCTGCAGCTGCGCTGTCTTCACCACAAAGCCTGCCTGCCTGTTGCTGTAGCACATTCAGCCCTCTGGGCCAATCAGAAAAACACAAACCTGAATGTAGGGGAATAAGTGTACTCGAAAAGCAACATCCCCCCAGACACAGGGACACAGGGACGTCATCCACACACACGGGGTGCCAGCAACTCAGCCCACGATCCTTGCACCTATGGAAGGGCCAGCAGGGCTGCCCCGCGGTTCCAAACCAAGCCCAGCCCAGCAGGTGTGGGGTGCCCATCTCCCCACCCCAGCCCCCAACTAGTTCTAGCACTGAAATGAGGTTGAAGAGGCTCAGTAATGACACCTTAATTGGGACAAGGAAGTACCAGGTCCCTGCCTCTCTGCTTGGCGACAGTGGGATGAAGGTCAGAAGCAGACTGTACATACACAAGGCTACACTAAAATCTCACTGCCATTGGTGCGTGCCGTAAACATTTTGGCTCTCCGTGTGAAGCCCATGCTGGGTCTTGTGGATACAGAGAAAAATCAAACTTAATCCTTGTCTTCAGAGGGCTCACAGTGGAGTAGGGCGCTCTCCCTAGACTCACTCCCACAGTAAACACCAAGTGCCAGGAATTCTCCGTCCTAAGGAGTCCGGACTCTCTCCCTGCCCCTGCCTTGGTTCAGGAGCTCACAGTGTCAGGCTTGATGTGTTGAACTCGCTCACGTGGTCCCACCTCGCCCCACGCCAGTCCCCTGCCACACAGCAAGCCACCAGAGTGAGCTTCTAAAGGGCACACCTGACCATGTACTAAGCCACTGAAAGTGTCACTGGCTCTCATTGCCTTTAGGAAAAAATGCAGATTCTCCAGCATGACCTGGAGGACCCAACCGGCTCCAGCCTCTGCCTGCCCTGCTGACTCTGCCCCGCCCTCCCATCCCCCTCCTCCCTCACCCTACACCTGCCTCTTTCCCACCTCAAGGCTTCTGCAGCAGCTGCTTCCTGTGCCTGGAATGATCGCCTACTCCCCCCAGCCTTTAGTGACCAACTTCTCCTCCTCCTAAGACCTCCTTTTAGGTCTTAGCCTAAAAGTCACCTCCTGAGGGCCTCCCCTCACTGTGGGAGCTAGAGGAGCCCCAGGTCCCCCATCACAGGCAGGGACAACCCTCTCTCCTTTATCCACATCGCTTATCAGGTTGGGATTAATTGATGTATTTGGCTGGTGGTTTGTGAAGGGTCTTCCTTCCCCTTAGAACGTAAGGGCCAGAGTGCATGTTTTACATACAATACCTCCCCTAATCGTCCCAACAGCCCTGTGAGGTTATACCTGGTAACCCATTTTTGAGATGACCAAACTGAGGCTCAGAGATGGTAAGTAACTTGTTCAAGGTTACAGAGAGCATACGTGGCAAAGCTGGCATGTGAACCCAGGTCCACCTGACTCTAAAACCTGAGCTCTCCAAGCACAAGCACAGCAGAAAGACTTGGGCTGAGGGACTGTGTGAGTTGACCATCCTCTGCCGAGATAAATGAAAAATGAGAGAGATAGAGAATTAACAGCAAGTGAAATGATGCCACTTTCTCTCTGGTGACATCTGTGAAGCAGCTTTTGTTTCTGCTTGGGTGGGAACCTTGCACCTCGAATCCCAGGAGTCAAGGATAAACACCCCAAGGCAGGCATCCACACCCTGCAGTCCCGTTTCCCTGGAATCCGTGGGAGCCTGGAGCCGGCGCCCATGTGTACAGAGCCAAGAACAGGACTCAGCCCCCGATGTTTATGCAGGAGAGTTGGTGACGCGTGCACTTGAGGGGGGCCCAGAACACTGCCAACGCCCAAACACCTCGGTAAAGGCGACTGTCGTGCAGGGAGCAGCTGGGAGCCTCGGACTCCCCCACTGCCCATCATCCGCTGCTCGGAGAGGAGGGCGTAGCCTCGACTCCCAGCTCATTCACTGAGGGGTTCCTGTGTCTCTGGCAATGACGCAGCCTTACGTAAAAGTTGTGGGTTTCGAGCCACACAGACTGGCTTTGGATCCTGGCTCTGTCACCTCCTACCTAGGGAAGGTCTTATTGCTCTCTGAGCGTCAGTTTCCCCATCTGTGAGATGGAAACCGTAACACAGCCTACCCGGCAGCCCTGTTCTGAGTGTTGTACTTGATGCTATTTGTAAAGCCCTAGCGTAGCACCGTAGGTCCGATCAATTCACGGTAGCTGTTGTGGCTTCAGCTTTCACCTTTAGGACAAGGCTCTTCCTGCATGAAGCAATGACCCAGATCACCTGGGTCTCTGGCAGGTTTGAAGTGAGTCAACACAGAGCCCTGACCCTGGATATAAAGGTAGGATGGTAAACCTTATCTCAAATAACCTATGGGTTTCTGAGAATGTCTGAGCAAGCATGCCCCTGAAAGAGAAAAAATAGCTGCAGGAGCTTCCTTCATCCCTGGCAGCCACACCTTCACCCAGCCCCATCGATTTCACCTCCTAAATCTCTCTCAGACCATCCACTCTTGTCCCTCTCTTCCTCCAAGGCTCTAGTCCAGACAGCCATCATCTCTTGTCTGGACTTAGGTGGGGGCCTCCTAACAGGTGTACTGGTCAGCATGAGTGATGTCATGCTGCAGTAACAACCAAGCCCCAGATCTCCATGAACATGACAGAGGTTTATTTCTTGCTCATGCTTTAGGTCCCATGCGGTTGGCAGGAGGGCACTGCTCATTGTGATCGCTCAGGGACCCAGCCTGATGGAGATTCGTCCTGACACCTGCCTCCACAGCCGCCTCAGCCAAGGGCAGAGAATGTGGCAGATCTCTCCCTGGCTCTTAAAGCGCCCCCCAGAAGTGACCCATGCTGACCACATGACCACAGGGCAGGTCATGTGGCTTCAGTTCAGCGGCGGTGGGGACGTGCAGACCCACAACGTGCCTGAAAGCAGGGCTCTAGAGATGCTGGGAGAACCGTCTCCCTACATCCGCTGCGTCCCGCCATCCCCGTGCCTCTCCGCAGCCAGACCACTTTCCAAAATGCAGACCTGATCATCACACACACACACACACACACACACACACACACACACACACACACGAGTAGCTGAGGAGAAAGGCAAAGGCGCTGTCTTGATGGGTTTAATGACAGAAAGCAGAATCTGTGCTCACACTTACAGGGGCATCTCCTTCCAGCCTGGGAGCATCAGGGAGACTCCACCAAGAAGGGGACAAGTAGGACAGGAAATGTAGGTTGCAGGGTAGGCAGAGCTGGCCCCTAAAGCCTGTGTGCAGGCTACAGAGCGCGGTGGGGAGCCGGCACAGGTTTCTCCACTAGAGACGGACTGCTGTGATCTCTGTGCTGGAGAGATCACGCCAGGGTGAGAAGAGACAGAAGGACGACCCATCTGGAGGCAGGAGGTCAGGTCAGAGGAGGCTGTAGAACTGAGCAGTAAAAGAGGCCTGAATCTGGGGAGTGCCGAGCACTGAAGGTCCCCCCTCCACTCCCATCCCAGCCGGGTCACTGCATCACCATGTCACTGAAACCTGGGCTTGCGCTGTGCTGCAAAAACCATCCCTAGCTCCTGCATGCCCAGGATGCACCCCACAGCCTCTGGGGCTTCCCACCTCCCGGGCTCGGTGGGCAATGGCAGGGAGTGTCAAGTTCTCATCCCGTGAAAGCACCAGGTGCTGTCCTACCATACCTTCTCCTCCAGCCACCACTCAGATAGAGCACCTTTGCAGCTTACAGATTACAAAGTCCTTTTCAGGCTTAGCATTTCCGGTAACCACCAAAGTAACGTTGCTGTTACTGCAGTTCTACACAGGGGAGAGAGAATCCCCATTTGGCAGATAAACCTCAGATAGAGGGAGCTCATCTCCCCACAAATACCTGAGTGTCTGTGTTGTGCCAGACCCCGAGCTGTCACTGCTAATAAATGTCAGCCCTCCTTGTTCTAGGTTGTTCAGGTCAGTGGACATCCAGGCCAACTGTTAAATTCAGCAATTTATACTTAAAGACCAGATCTTACTAATCCAGCAAGGCTAATGCAACTTCTTTCCCCTGAAAAAAAGAGAGAATGATTTTCAAGAAGATACTTCCTCGTTGAATTTTGATTTTTTTTTCAACTTGGAAAATCTAACTCAGACCTTAAAATAAAATTCATTTTAGAGGAGTGAATGAATGAATTTTTAGCAACCTTAGCCAGTATTCCAGAAACCCATCTAGAAATTCAGACGGGCTTGATCTAGATTGACTTTTCCTCTGTCAGACTATGTGAGTAAAATATAACCAACTTTATTTAATTGTCTCTTAGACTCTTAGCCACACTCAAGAAATGAGTGAAATAGTTTGGAAGCACCTAGTCAATCATGCAGCATTCTCTGCCTGCCCACTCACCTTGCCCCGAGCCTGCTGCTGCCCTTCTACCCTCTTTCTCCCGCAAGGGACCTTACCTGTCCTCCGGCCACACTGGTTGTCACCTGGGCTCCCCTCACCTCTGGTCAGATCCACAGGCTTTGGGGACCTGGGGGAGGGGCTGGTGTTCCAAAAGGAGAGCCCATACGGTGTGGGCACAGGTGAGGAGAGGCAGGTAAGTAATTACATCTGAGAACTTCCTGGTAGCCTGGACAAAAAAGGGAAACAAGCTGGTTATGGGACACCCATTGCCTCCTGGAAAGACGTGGTGCAGTTCCTCAAGCAAGAGCACTTGTATATCCAGGGGCTTTCAAAAGGGGACCAGTGGGGAAGTGATGACGATCTCCAGGGCAGAATCACTGCAAAAACAGGGTCCCAGCCCATCAGTGGCTCCCGTGGGCTTTCAGGGCAGGCCAAGCATGTTTGGTGGAGATCACTCTCCAGGACGCTGCACCGCTGGGGTCCAAAAGAGGAGTGTCCTGGTGACCAGGAGTGCAGGATGCAGGTTGGAGAACCTGGGGAGTGGATGGCCGGCTGGGCCTCTCAAACAGCCACTGCCTTTTATTTTAAAATTTTAGAATTGGGACTTCCTTGGAGGTCCAGTGTTTAAAACTCCACGCTCTCAATGCCAGGGGCACAGGTTTGATCCCTGGTCAGGGAACTAAGATCCCCACATGCCACATGGCATGGCCAAAAATAAATAAATAAATAAATAGATAGATAAAATTTTAGAATTGGTTATATATTACCATGGCTCGACATTCAGAAGTTACAAAGAAGTGTACACTGACAATGCTCCTTTCTGCTGCTGACCCCAGCAATCCAGTTCCCCTCTCCAAAGGATTTTTTTTTTTAATTTATTATCTTTAGCTGTGTTGGGTCTTTGCTTCTGCGCGAGGGCTTTCTCTAGTTGCGGCGAGCGGGGGCCACTCTTCATCGCGGTGCGCGGGCCTCTCACTATCGCGGCCTCTCTTGTTGTGGAGCACAGGCTCCAGACGCGCAGGCTCAGTAGTTGTGGCTCACGGGCCCAGTTGCTCCACGGCATGTGGGATCTTCCCAGACCAGGACTCGAACCCGTGTCCCCTGCATTGGCAGGACTCTCAACCACTGCACCACCAGGGAAGCCCCTCCAAAGGATTTTGATGTTACCAGTTGCTTATGCATTCTTCCAGAGACATTATATATGCAAAGATGTATAGATCTATGGCCATATATATGCACATCTGTATAATTATACAAGTGGTAACGTACTACAAACACTATTCTACACCTGTTCTTACTATATTGTGGAGATAGTTCTCTGTAAGTATATGGATCGTCCTCATCTTTTTTTACAGCTGCATAGTATTCCACTGTGTGGATGTGCTGTAGTTTATTTAGCTAACCTCCTCTCGAGGGACATTTGGGTAATTTATGGTCTTTTTTAAATTACAAACAGAGCTGCAATTAATAAACACCTTTGTGCATAGGTCATTTCTAACAGAAGGTGAAAGGCAGACATGTCCAGACTAGAATTCATTCCTTCTTTCAGCAAACGTCTAAAGAGGCTGTTGGTGGGAGGGGGAAGGGCAGGCTTGTTGACTTGTGATGACAGATTGAAAGGTGTTCGTGCAGGACCAGCCAAGCATGACATCTGTGGCTGTGGCTCATGGGGTCTGGAGTAATGTACATGGAAACACAGACCAATCAGCAGCAGAAGCTTGGAGGATGACACCGTCCCCCAGGCCGCTGGTCAAGCACTGCCTAGTTCAAGGCTGACTCTGGGAGGGAGGGACTTTCACTGGGCTCTTCAGCTCTGACATTCCTGTCTCTCCTCCCACCTCTGTTCCTGTCCCCAGGGGGCAGGCAGGGAGTAGAAGCAAGCGAGCGATAAGGTGTCCAGGAGGTCGTTCCCCGGCAGCAGCTCTCAGCCCTGGGACTCTTAGGAGCCCATAGGAGACCGGGGTCTGAGACAGGCACTCATCCCCGGGTCAGAGAAGAGGTCACGGTGCAGTAACCAGGCCCTGGGAAGGCCAAGACTTGAGAACCCAGAGGCAGAGGTCGGTGAAACGAGGCCCCTCAGAGCAGGGGGCAAGAATGTCATGAAGTGGGGTGTCCAGACCCCGTGTGGAGCCATACCGGGTGAGCCACAGCCATAGGGCAGGATAGGTAGGTCTTTTCTGGATTGGTGTGGGAGCACCAGTGGGGCTGCTCGAGGCCAATACTTCTGTTGAACAGGGCCATTTGGGACATACTGTGCCCAGTGAAGCCCCTCTGTGTGGCCAGCACGAGGCTGGTGCAGCCAGGGCGGGGAGGGAACAGCGCTGAGAACTGCGCACGGTGCTGCAGAAGCCCTGAGAGAGGGCAGGACACACTCCCAGGGTGGCCTGGCCCAGGTAAGAGCAGGATCTCTCCTGCGGGAGCCAGAGAGCAGACAGCCTTCCCCTGGGATCTCAGCGGTGAGAGGCGGACAGGGACTCAGGTGACGGGGAGCCTGGATGGATAGCCCCTTATAGAGGGAGAGATGGACTCCAGCCAGAGCATCTACACACACACACACACACACACACACACACACACACACACACACACCCCTGAGGCCCCTTCAGGTTCCCTCTGGCACTGTCCCCTCTGCACTGGGACTTCGGGAGCATCGGGCAGAGAGGACTGCCAGGCCAGGGCCAGCTGGGACTGAGGCCCCAAAGATGGACCAGGAGGAAGGAGCCAGGACCCAGTGGGGGAGAAGCTGACCCTGCCTGACCAGGCCACCAGAGTGGACCTACTAAGTGGAAGGGGTGGGGTTGACCGAGAGTGATGGCATCCATCCTGCAGCTGACCCCAGCCCACCTCCCTCTTGGAGGAGACAGCGAGCAGGGGCCCAGACAGGACAATGGGTCTGGATTCTGGTCAAGCAGGATGAATCAGAGGGGGCAAGACCAGGGGCAGGGAGACCAGAGGGGGCAGTTTAATGGCCCGGGTGGGAGATGAGGAAGCCTGGAAGCAAGCAGGGCAGTGAGGATGGCAGAAGGCAGAGTTCCAGAGATATCCAGAGCAGAGAACTTGGTGACCAATTGAATATCAGAAATGAGAAAGAAATAGAACCTGAAGGTTATGGAAACAATGCCCCAAATTGCTGATTCGTAATCATCCTTTGATCTTAGCACAGCTATGACTCCAGTTTCTAAGCCTCTCCCATGCCTCCCGTGTGTGTACATGTGCGTATGGATTGGTTTGGTTTTGTTTTTTTGAGGGGGGTTAGTTTAAAACAACAGAAATTTATTCTCTCACAGCTCCGTAGGCTAGAAGTCTGAAACCAAGATGCCTGCAGGGCCATGGTCCCTCTGAAGTCTCGAGGGAAGAATTTTTCCTTGCCTCTTCTAGCTCCTGATGGCTGCCAGCAGTCTTTGGTGTTCCTTGCCTTGTAGATGTAGGTGTAGATGCACCTCTCCAGTCTCTACCTCCCTCTTCACATAGCTTTCTCCCCTGTGTGTCTGTGTCTACATTTCCCTCTTTTTATATATTAAGGCCTCTTCTTATTAATCTGGTATGACTTCATCTTACCTTGATTACATCTGTAAAGACTCTATTTTCAAAGAAGTTCTTTTTCTTAAATTTGTGTTCGAGTAGAATTCATTTACAGTGTTGTGTTAGTTTCAGGTGTACAGCAAAGTGAGTCAGTTACACATATACATATATCCACTCTTTTTTAGATTCTTTTTCCTTATAGGCCATTACAGAGTATTGGGTAGAGTTCCCTGTGCTATACAGTAGGTCCTTGTTGGTTATCTATTTTATACATAGTAGTGTGTGTATGTCAATCCCAGTCTCCCAATTTATCCTTCCCCCCACCTGTCCCCCCTTGTAACCATAAGTTTGTTTCCTACATCTGTGACTCTGTTTCTGTTTTGTAAATAGGTTCATTTATACCATTTTTTTTAGATTCCACATATTTTCACATAAGGTCTTCTTGACAGATTCCGACGAACATGAATGTTAGGGGGAACGCTATTTGTACACACACGTGTGAATGCACATGTATGTGGTTTTCCTAGTAATTGTCCACTGATAGGTTGATTAGACCCATCTCTTGGACCTTGCAAATGATTCAGTTAGTTTAAAAACCTCTTGAGCCCTTTTATGAACCAGGAGCTTTCACAACATCATCTGTTTTACAGAACCCTGTGAGATGGGTAATAGCCTCCCCTTTTTGTGAAAGAGAAAACAGGTCCACAGAAGTGAAGAGACACGCTGGAGACACGGAAGCTAAATAATAAATAATAAATTTAAACCCAGGCGACTCCAAAGCCTGGCATATGCCACAAGTCCAGGGTCCCAAAGTCCCCGGAACACTGGTTTTCTGGAATGTTGATAGATCTTCCCAAAAATGAAAACAAAAGTGTTCCATGGTGGGATAAGTTCTGGAAGAAGTTCCTACATTGCAGGACTGTTCAGTGCCTTTATGAGGTGAGTGGGCCTCCTCTCCCTGAAGAGATGTAAGCCTCGTTCATGAAAAGCCAGTGCCCACACCCTTCCAGCCAGCTCACCCGCCCATGCCTGAGAAGCAGATTCAATGCTACCTGCTTTGTGGCTTTTGCTATTAATTAATGAATAAGCCAGGCTCCCATGCCATGGTGATAAATGCATTCAGTCACCCATTCAGCAAATGAAGGCTATTCCATGCCCAGGCCGAGGAACAGTGCCAGGCTCTGGGGATATTCTTGGTCAGGAATCATTTATTTGAAAGGAACAGGAGCCCATTCAGAGCAGCTTAAGGTTGTTGCTTAAGGAGGACTCTTAGAATAGTTACAGTGATAATTAATGGAACCCAAGGAGAAAACATGTGTCTGGGTCTCCAAGGCCTGGACCAGGAACCATCTCTCTCCGCCCCACCTTCCCCAATCCCCACTCTAGTTACCAGGTCTCCCATCTCCGCTTTTCTCTGAGACACTTCCACTTCCTTCTTTGTCATTTGTACTTAGAGTTCAGCACACACAGCTCGTTCATTTGGTCTCTCCGTGTCACTTCCAAATAACTGGGAACTCCTGGCTGCATGCAGGCATCGGCTCCAGGACCGTGCATCTCGAGGAGGACGTGGGGGGATGCGGGGAGGGGAAGAGGTGCTTCTGCTGCAGACATTGCGCCCTCCTAGGGGTTCCCAGCACTGGGTGAACATTGGAACCAACCAGGGGGCTTTGAAAAATACCAGTGCCTGAACTGTGTCCTCTCCCTGTTCCCCTTCTCCCACGTTCTGCTTTAATGTGTCCAAGAAGGGGGCTCAAGCATCGTGTTTTCTTAGATTCCCAGGTATCCCTAATGTGCAGCCTAGATTGAGACTCTCTGCTGTGGTAGGAAAGACAGTAAAAAGTCATTACAGGACTTCCTTGATGGTCCAGTGGTTAAGACTCTGAGCTTCCATTGCAGGGGGCGCGGGTTCCATCCCTGGTCGGGGAATGAAGATCCCGCATGCCACACGGCGTCCCAAAAGTGGGGAAAAAAAATCATTACAAGTTGATAATAGCTTTGATGGGGAAGGATGGGGGCAGCACATTTGACAGTCTAGAAGGAGCAGGAAAGAGATACACTAAGACCCGATGATGTGGAGTGCCCGTACCTTGCAGAAAGCATTCAGCATCGTGGGCTTTCGTGTGTGTCATTGATTACCATGAGGTGGACAGTGTCTGGGTTATAGTGGGGACTGAAAAATATGGGTTGAATTCACAAATGAGATATCATTCAGGTAGAGAGTTAAAGGTGGAGAGAACTTGATTTTTCATGACTGAGGCCACTTGTGTGTAGCTGACCAAGGCAAGTGTTAGTGTCATGCCCACTGGCCAGAGGGAGATGCAGAGGTTGCCCAGAATCCCTGGCTCTGAGCAGCAGAGCCAGACCCAGACCCGCCTGTTGGGACTTCCACATCCTCCACCTTTTGCAGGGTGACCAAGCATCCCGCTTTGCTCAGGACTGTCTTGGTCTTAGCGCTGAAAGTCCTGTGCCCGCGGAAACACCTCAGTCCCAGGCAAACTGGGATGGTTGGCCACCGTACCTGTCAGTGGTTTCCCAATGTTCTCCGTCCTGTGGAGGTGCTGCAGCCCTGCCAGCCGGTTGGGACAGGCAGGAGGCAAGGGGAAGGCCAAGCAGGCAGGGTTCCAAGCCTACCTCCCCAACCCCCAGAGGCTCAGATCTGCTTTAGCTGTCCTGGATAGAAGTTTATTACCATACAGGCACTTGGGACTTTGGAAACAAAGGCCCATCCTGAGGCAGGAGAGGACATAGATCCAGCCCCACACAGGCATGGGGCAGCAGGGGTCAGTTAGCGGTCAGGTGATACAGGTCAGAGAGAGGGCATCCTGGGGACCAGGCATGAGCTGAAGCCCAGGATCTCAGCCTGGTGAGGCCCCAGTTCTAAGTATAGTACCTCGAACCCAGGTGAGACCACAGATGTGCTTCTAGAACATTTCCTCCAGCCAAGATAAGGACCTGAACACGACTCTGGTCTCGGCACAGCCCCAGGTGTGATTTCTGAGTCCCTTCCTAGGAGCTTGGTAGTCACAGGTGTAGTTTCTGGATCAATCCCTCTTAACCTGCTGAGGCCCCAGGTGAAGGTCTAGACCAGCGAGTGGCTCTCCACCTTGACCACACATTAGGATCACCAAGGGACACACAGGTCACACCCAGACTAGTGACAGCAGAGCCCAATGTACAGTCAGGGCTGAGACCCGCTGGTGGAGATACTTAGCAGCCCAGGTGAAGCCCCAGGCTCTGCCCTGAACCTGGTGGGGCCCCTGGAGTAGTTTGGGATCTTTCTAGGCGTCTGACTTTGATGCTTAGAGGGTTTCGGGATCCATCTTGGGACTCCTGGTGGAGCCCCAAGTCAAGGTATCCATCTCTCACTTCAGGTCTAGGGAAGCTCTGTGGAGGCCTCAGGTGGAGTTCTGGGCCCATCCCTGCAGCCCTGGTGAGGGTCCAGGAGCAATTTCACCAAGTCTTGCTTCTTCTTTAATGAAGTCAGGGATGGTCCATTGGTGGTTTCTGCTTCTGTTGCATTTCCAGATATGTTCCAGCAACTCTAGCTGGGCCTGTCAGGACTCCACATTTGAAATGTGGGTTCCCGGAGGAGGCCCCTGGGTTTATTTCTGAATTTATCCCACATCCTTGATCACATATAGTGTGTGAGCCCTGATCCCATCAAGTGTCCCAGGGAGGCCGCAGATGTGGCTCTGTCTTGACCGGAGAGTTCTAGAGTGCCCCAGGGCTGATTCCAAAACAATGCTTCTGTTCTGCAGAGGGGTCCAGCCAGAACCCACATGAACCCATATGGTCACATCGTTTTGGCAAACGTGGCTAAGCTCTTGTCCCATGGTCGTGCTGAGGCCCACGTATTGTTCTCAGTGAGTCCGCCATACTCTGAGAAGCTTTGAGGGAGTTCTGGTTGGGCGGAATGCCCAAGGTGTGGTCCTGGTCTCATCACAGCAGCTCTAGCGGCCCCAGTTTGAGCCCGGTGTCCACTCTGCCACTCTGCAGTGGCCCATCTCTGGCCTTGGCACATTCTTGTAACTCTGGGGAAGCCCAGGGGTGGTTCAGCTTTCAAGGGTGACCTGGCGTCTGTCAGAGCTCTGATCCAGCACCAGCTGAGGTTATGAGGCTGTCTCAAGAGCTCTGATGGTACCCAGGGTCACTGTTCGTCCCTAGAAATGATGGATATTGATAGCATTTCCCCAGAACCCCCAGAAACACCCCATTCACCTGCTAGACCACCAGCCTCGTGAGATCCTCAGGCGGTTGCTGGCAGTGGAGCTCCAAGATCTGAGTGGACGATAGGTACCCAGGGAAGGTATGTTATTCCGGCTCCTCTGCTTTCCAGCCATGTGGGCTCAGGCAAGTGGCTTGACTTTTCTGCACCTCAGGTTCCTCTGCAGTAAACAGATAATAATACCTATTCCACCTGGTGAATATGGGAATAAATGAGATCGCGGGAAACAAGCATCTGCGTGTTCACCACCTCTCGAGAGATGGGGAAAGTGCTTAGGTGGTCACCCGCAGCTCCGGCTTTCACCTGCTCCCTCGCAGGGGGAGGACAGCCAGTTACCTGCTTCCTAGGAAAGAAGTGAGAGACATTGACTCTGCAAAACACACACACACACACACACACACACACACACACACACACACACACACACTTCTGGCTGCCACCAAGAACGACAATTAACAGAAAGACAGTCATGTCAGCGGAAGCTAAAAATAAGTTTACGTGCCTCATGCTGCTGTTCCCTGCTGCCTGGGCCCCGAGGGACGGAGGGACAAGGGACAGTGCCCACTGACACAGGACCGCACCATGGCCTGCGGTGCATCTTCTGAATGGGCAGGCCTCGGGGGCCCTCTCTGCACCTCACTGCCTGCCTCTCTCCTCCTAGTTTCTCCAGGACCAGACCCAGGAGGCCTCCGCAGGTGGGGCCCCCAGCACTTTACCTGTGCACCCTCTCTCTGGCCGAGTCTGCTCCCAGCTTTCCTCTCCACCCCGAGGCTGACACCCCCAACCCCTGTCTGCAGCCCGCAGAGGCGTGGCCTACAGGCACACAGGGTCTGCGTGTCCACCCGCCACCCCTGACCCCCTGACCCCTGCCCTTTATCCTGCCCATTCCTCCCCCAGTCTATGGCATCCCCACCCACCTAGTTGCTCCAGCCAGGAACCTGGGCTTTCTGCTCTCTTCCACCCCATCCCGCCGCTCAGCTCCACCAGCCAGGCCCCACCCCCCGCCCAGCCTCCTCTCTGGCATCCCTAACCCCACTGCACGGCCCCTCCTACCCCCAAGCACGCGGTGCGCTCTCGATGTCCACGCTCCCCCCACGTTCTTCCATCAGCTGAAATAAAACCTGGACCAACCAACGCCTCATCCTCTGGGAAGGCCTTCTCCTTTTCCTGGGCTGAATCAGTGGCTGGCTTTCTGTGGGCCCTTTTTTCTTACCTCCATGACAATAATGATCGTTGCACTGCATTCATTATAGCAAACACTTGTGCTTACTAGATTTCGGGCATTGTTCTAAGAGCTTTACGTGTATTTATTCATAGAACGATATTACAGATGTGTGTCTCTCGTTGGCTCCTCTGCTTCCCTGGGAGCTCGGGGAGCAGGCCCCACATTTGACCAGCTCTAAGTCGGTCATCTGCACCCAACACGAGCTGGCTTCCAGTGGGCTCTGCTAGGGTCCATCTGTTCATTGCTCTAACTCCAGGACCTAGAAGAGTGTGTTGAAACATTTTTGTTGAGTGAATTAAATGCATGCTGCCCTGAATTGATACCCAGTCCCCAAAGGGGATGTTCTCTTGGTGTGTTTTCTCTGCCTTTCCCCAAGCATACCTGATGGTTTAAAACTGGCTTTTTTGCAGTTTGTTGGCAAATAGGACTTTGTGGGGTTTGCTTCCTTCTTACAATAGCCTAAGCATAGGTTCTGTTACATGGTACAAAGCCTGCCTTAATAGAGAGTTTGAAACCGCTAAATAGAATGGCATTCTGATGATCACGAATAATGAATCCTTGCCTAGCAGATGTGGCAATGAGTGCTTTGCAAAACAGCCAGATTGTTAACAGGAGACGCTGCCGGTTCCGTGCCGATCGCCCTGGTAATTGGAGCTGTCTTCTTCTTGGTGCAGCATTATTTCACGGTTAACTTCAGCCACGAGAACCAGAAAGCCTTGGAGCTGAGGACAGAGGACGCCAGGGATTGTGACGAGTGGGTGGCAGCCATCGCTCACGCCAGGTATGTCTCGCCCACCCAAGGGCCGCGTCCTGAGCAGACTCAAACCCCAGGAGGGGAAGGCATGGAGGAGGAGGAGATGGGGGGAGAATGGAAGCTGTAAGAAGGGCATCTTGACAGGCCCGCCCTTAGAGCCCCGGCGCTCTGGGACGTGCCTCCCTGGGGTGCACAGGGAACCAAGGGCCCTGAGGAGCAGCATTACAGCCTCCTGCCCCCTTCAACCAGATGAGCTCCTTTTTTCATACTAGGAGAACCGAGTACAATTTGGTTGGATTTCAGGGCTTTAGAGCCACCAAAGGCTAAGACCACCAGGGTTCTAACCCGGATGCTGCAGGAATGGACTAGTCCTGTCTTTTCTCTGGGCCTTGACTTTCTCATCTGTAAACTGAAATTCTGTAAACCTCTCTGAGCTTGGACATGCAGGGATTCTAGACCTGCTCTTCCCTTCATTCCCAACAATGTGTACCCCTCTCTGGAGGGATTCACTGGGCCAGGTGGGGAGAAAAGCAAAAGGAGAGTGTATGCTGCACAGAAAATGGGGACTCCAAGCTGCATTGAGTCTTCCTGGGTCTTGGGGAAATGATGGGCTTGTGGGCTGGGGTGTGGCCCCCAAGCTAACTGTCATGGGGGATGGACACCCAGACTCACCCCTTTGAGCAGTAGATCTTTCTGGCTGAGTGGATAATGGTGTGTTCCTGTGTCTACTTTCCGGTAAAATGTAAGCTCCTCGGGGCAGGGACTAAGTACGATTCTTTGCATCCCCAGGGCCTTATAAAGGTATAGACAAGTGCTCAGCAGTGTAGATGGGAAGAATGCAAGGATGAATGAATGGATAGAGGTTGGATGTTGAGTTTATATGTGGAAGGTGAATGATGGATGAATGGAGGGTAAATGAATGATAAATGGATGAGTGTTGAAAGTATATGTGAAGGACAAATGATAAATCAATGATGAATGTCGATGGGTAGATGATGGATCCATCAGGTGATGATGGATAGATAGATGGATACCAGAGCCCTTCCTTGCGCCTTGGATCAAGCCAGCTGACCAGAAACCATTTATTATGGCTATAGCACTGACCTTGACCCTGAGGTCAAGCCACCTCCATCCCTATCCTCAAGGAGTGTCCAGTCTAGCTAATGGAGACCAGGTTCTCACCTATGAATCAATAGAGTCAGGCTCTGAGTGTGGTACTGGGCAGACAGGGATGGATGCAACACAGGTATTCCCCCAGGGCTACCCCAGCCTAGTCAGGAAGACACTAGACAGATGTACACATGGCTCTGGTGCACGAAGGCTGTGTTAAGTACAAGGCACCATAGAGACAGACATACTTCCATCTTCAGGGAAATGGGGGAATCTGGGGGATCTGGAAATAGGGTGACATTTGACTTGAAAGGGGAGATTGGAGCCTCATATCTAATGAGTTTAGCTATGGGCACTTCAGCCCCTCCTCCAGCCCCCAAAAAGCCTTAAATAAAGGCAGTGATCTAGGAAAGACAACTCCAAGAAAAATGAAGAGACAAAGTTTGGGTGTCAGAAGGTCGATGAGGTTGGACGTTGGACTGGAACCAGATCAGAACGATCTTGAGTACCCAGCTGAGACGTTTGCGCTTTTCCTCTGGGAACAGAGGGAAGCCATCGAAGGTCTTACACCAGGGGAGTAACATGATCAGAGCTATGATTTGGAGTGGAAATTGCTGGCATTGTGGAGAATGGAATCAAGCAGGGAGAACCCAGATTCAGGGAAAGCAGTTGGACCTCAGGCTCCCAGCACTAAACTAGAAGCAATAGCAGGGTTGTTTTGAGAACCAAATGAAATTATTTATGTGACGGGGCTTTGTAAGTGTTGAGGTATTATAGAATTCTAATTTGGTATATATTCTGGATAACCAGGACTACATTGACTTCGAAAATCAATTCATACCAAAATTTTCTAGAGACAATGAGATACCACTACCTGTAGAATCTACAAGGGCTGAATTGAAAAAGACTGACAGTAGCAAATATTGGAGAGGGGGTGGAGTAACCATAAATCACATGATGCTGGTGGGAGCATAAAGTGGTTCAACCACTTTGAAAAATTGTTAGGCATTTCCTTTAAAAGTGAAACATACACCTACTCTGTGACCCAGCAGTTACACTTCTTAGTATTTATCTAAGAGAAATGAAAAACATCTACAAAAAATCGTGTATGCAAATGTCCTTAGAAGCTTTTTGCACACTAGTCCCAAAACTAGAAATAACCAAGGTGTCTATCAACAGACAGATGTAGAAAGGAACCTTGATACATCCATGCGATGGAATACCGCTCAGTAATAAAAAGGAACCCGATGAGAGGGAGGCTCAAGAGGGAGGGGATATGGGGACATATGTATGCATATGGCTGATTCACTTTGGTGTACAACAGAAACTAACACAGTATTGTGAAGCAATTATACTCCAATAAAGATCTATTAAAAATATATATATATATAAATATGTAACAAAACGGATGAATTTCAAAGTCGATAGGCTGAGTAAAAAGAGCCAGACACAAAATAGTACATGCTGCCTGATTCCTGTTATATGAAATTCTAAAACAGGCAGAACTCAACTGTGGTGATAGAAATCCAAACAGTAGTTGCTTGTGGGGTGGGGATTGACAGGGAAGGGGCATGAGGGAACTCCCTGGGGTGATGGGAATTTTCTTTATCTCGATTAGGGTGTATGCATTTATCTACCCGGATCAAACTGTATATTAAGGTCTGTGCTTTCCATTATATGGGCATTAATCCTCAAATTTTTAAAATAAATTCTATCAGAGTGTTTTAATTCTCTACTGCTGCAGAACAAATGATCACAAGCTTAGCAACTTAAGGGACTTCCCTGGAGGTCCACTGGTTAAGACTCCACGCTCCCACTGCAGGGGGCGTGGGTTCGGTCCCTGGTCAGGGAACTAAAATCCCACATGCCATGTCGTGCTGCCGAAAAAAAACCCCCACAGACCTAGCAGCTTGAAACCATACCCATTGCTCAGTTTTGTAGGTCAGAAGTCTGGGCTCGGCTGTGGTCTCTGCACAGAGGCCCGTGGGCTGAAATCGAGTCAGTCAAGCTGGGCTCTTTCCTCGAGGTTCTGGAGAAATCTCTGCTTCCAAGCTCACTCCTGTCGTTGGCAAGAGTCAGTTCCTTGTAGGACTGGCGTCCCTGTTTCCCTGCTAGCCGTCAGCTAGGGATGGCTCTCAGCTCCATGAGGTCCTGCCTTCCTTGCCCTGTGGTCCCCGCCATCCTTAAGCCAACAACGGCTCACCAAACCCTTCTCCAGCCCCAAATCTCCGACCTCCCCTTCTGTAACCAGCCAGAGAAAACTCTACGTTTTCAAAGGCTCATGTGATTGGGTCAGGCCCACCTAGAGAATCTCCCTATGTTAAAGTCAGCTATGCCGTATAGTATAGCCTAGTAAGAAGAATAAAACCCATCATATTCATCATCCCACAGATTATGCAGGGCTTCCAAACCAGGGCAGGAAATCTTGGGGCTATCTTAGAATTCTGTCTGCCACAGAGAGAGGACAATGATTCTTTAAGCAACTCACTAAACTGGAGATTGGTTCCAAGTAGCCCATAAAATCCTAATCATGTGTTTGACATAAGTGCTGCCAAGCCTGCCTGACAGCGAATGTTCACATCTGAGGGTACCTGTGTCCACTGCACAGTCCTCTAGAGTCTGTGAAGCTCTTTCACACAGTGTATTTGCTCCTGATGGCCACCCAGTGTGTGGGTCCCTTCAGGCCCTCTTGACAGGTGTAGCCAGTGAGACCCAGTGGCACACAGGGGTGTGGGCTCCTGAGTAGAAGTTGGGGTGCCCCAGATCCTGGCTCCCAGTCTGGGTCTCTGTGACTCCCAAGTAAGGTAGATGCAACTCAAACCAAACACCTGCTCTTCCCCAAAAGAGGAGCCATTGGGCAGAGTGACACCACCTACCTTTGAACAAAACCCCCTTGGTACTCACCATCCTTTAGGAAGCCAGGGGGACGTTCCAGTTGGACATGGTTTGTCTTCCCTGGTCAAGCCCAGGGGTCTGAGTCAACCCACTGGCCTCAGAGGAATGGTCCTCCTTTGGGCCTAGGGCTGGGACGGGGGTCACAGTGATGGTCACCAATAAGGGAAACAGAGTCCCCTTCCCTAGAATAGTTGTCACCAGCCAGTCTGGCTCAGGTTCGGCTTGTCAGGCACCTGCTGGGCCAACAGAAGCCACAGGCTCTTCCCTAGGCAGCCGGCTGTGTGACCAAAGGACAGACTATAGGCTCTGAGCGTTATTTAACCTCAGATCGTGTACATCGTGAGAGTATGTGCCTGTGTGTGTGTCAAGGGAGAGACCGGCGCTCTTCCACAGCAATACTGAGTAGTAGGTATGTTTGCATGTACCTAATTTAGTTTTTTTTTTACATATACATAGTAGATACATGGTATATACACAAATAAGCACTATAGTGTATGAATAGGTATAGAGACACAATGTACTCTCCCACCGTATGCATAATAGTCTAGTATTCTGGGATGCCTCTGTGGTATGTGTATGTACAGCAATGTATAAAATGTAACACCGAGTGTGGCTTACGGTCTGCGTCTCAGTGAGGAGAGCTAGATGCGAACCAGACAGCCATGTGGGAGAGCATAGACCTGCCTCTTCAGGGACTGGAGCCTGATTCCTGCTCCAGCTTTGACGCTCCTTGACTGTTATTTGGGGGCAACTCACTTCCCCTCTCTGGGCCTCAGTTTCTTTATTTATAAAATGAGGCAGTTGGCCTTTCGTGATTCCTGAGTATCCTTCCAGCTCTGCGAATCTGTGCATCTATAAAGACAGTGCTGCACAGAGATGTGGATGGACCTAGAGACTGTCATACAGAGTGAAGTAGGTCAGACAGAGAAAAACAAATATATGAACGCATATATGTGGAATCTAGAAAAATGGTACAAATGAACCTATTTGCAAGGCAGAAATAGAGACACAGACGTAGAGAACGAATGTATGGATACCAAGGGGAGAAGGGGTGGTGGGAAGAACTGGGAGATTGGGATTCACACATATACACTATTGATACTACGTATAAAATAGATAACTAATGAGGACCTGCTGTATAGCACAGGGAACTCTACTCAGTGCTCTGTGGTGACCTAAATGGGAAGGAACTCTAAAAAAGTGGGGATATATGTATACGTATAGCTGATTCACTTTGCTGTTTAGCAAGAAACTAACACAGCATTGTAAAGCAACTATACTCAATAAAAATTAAAAAAAAAAAGATAGTGCTGCACAAAGAGGTGCTCAATAAATCTGTATTGATGAGAGGGGGGAGGGGAAGGAGAAGAAGGGAGAACAGGGGGAGGCGGAGTGGGGAGGGAGGGAGGCAGGCAGAGAGGGCCGGTGAAGGGAAGAAAGGGAGGTGCAAACAGACCAAATTGTCCTGCAGATGAGACTCTGGCTCCCCGTTTTGAAGCACCAGGGCGAGTGCCATCACTAAAAACAAGCTACTGAAGGCTCCGAATTTTCACACCCATGGAGCGAGGAGAGATGAGGTGGTGTGAAAATGGATTCCTTCATGCTCTCAGTTGAAGTTCCTTTGCAAGTAAAGACAATTAAGCCTCTTGGGAAGTTGGGAAAACATTAAAACCTGATAATTCTGGTTTAAATTCATTATAATAAGAGATGCACAAAAATCCTCATTTTAACCAAGTAGTATTGCAGACCGAAGAATTCTCTCTTATAGCTTGTTATGTATCTTTAGAAGCGGGTGGGAGAGAAGCATGGAGCTTTGATTTTTGGATCAGGTTTTTTCTTCAGGCACATGCTCCAGGTCCGCTGCCCGCCCTCTGCTCCTGCCATCCTCCTGCTGGGCTGTCGCCAGCCCTGCCCTGCCGCACCCTCCCACCTTCAGGGCACAGCTGGGCAGCCTCCTTCTCTGACACCATCAGGGGACCGCTGCCTACCACTTTGCTACACAGCCCCTTTCGTAGAGCAAAGCTGTTTCCCACCCTTGGCCTCCTGGCCTCCTCACCTCAAACCTGGGGGTTTGTAGGGGAGCTATCATTGTCCCATTTTGCCATGAGGGTCACAGGGACTTAAAGAACTTGTGTTACACAGCTTCTGAGTCTGTGACAAAAGCCAGCGTCCCTAAACTGGCACTCCCCTGACTAGCCACATCCAGGGTACCTGGAAGGTCATGTCAGTAGATTCCAGACTGAAAAGTGTCCCCTCAATTTAAGTGGGAGATAGTTGGTGACCCCAGAGAGGGACCCAGTTCCTGTGGGTGCTGGGGCCAAACGCCAGCCCGCCGAGGGCTGAGGGGTGAAGGGGAAGTGGGACCATGGGGATGATGAGTGCGGTCGCTCTTCCAACAAACCTCACCTTGAAGGTGGAAAAGAGGGGCAGGAGTTCAGGGGAGGGGGGGGGGAGGGGGAGGACACGTCCTCATCCTAAGTGGGGAGTGACTTGAGGCTTCGCATATGCTGAGGAGAAAGAGCCAGTGGAGCTGTTAGGCAGAATCTGATGCACAGAAATCCTGAGGAGGGGTCAGGGGCTCGGGACGTGGAGGGGAGGGAGACGGTAGTTACCACAGCGCTGGCACACCGCACAAAGCTTCACGTGTGTCCACAGATTTCATCCTCACGGCAACTCTGCAGGGTGTGGACTGCCATCATCCCCATTGTATGGATGAGCAAACTGAGGCACAGAGAGGCTGAGTGACCTATCCAAGGTCCCTCAGCTAGTGGGTGTGGGAGCTGGGGCTGAGCCAGGCAGATTAGGTCCGAGCAGGGATGCTGCCCTTGAGACAGGATGAGGGTGGGCGTGCCGTGGGGCTGGCGGGAAGTGACGGAACAGCATCGCACGTCATGCAGGCTGTGATGTCAGAGCAGGACCGCCTGCAGAGGACAGAGGGGTGGGGGTGGGGTGAGGAATGAGGTTGAAGGGGGCCGAAGCTCTGAGGTGGGTGGGGAGCTGGCAGGGACACCAGAAATGTTTCAAGGCCCCGCTGAGGTTGGAAGGTGGGAAACAGGGGGCTGCCCACTGCTGAGAGGGGGACACAGGAAGGAAGACAAGGGTGAGCGCGAGGAGGAGCCAAGGATGCGGGCAGAGGGGAATCTTATGAGATCCTATCTGGTGGTCCTGGGTTTAGGAGGTGGTCCTGGGCTGAAGCAAAAAGGGAGAGGAAAGGTGGGGGCCAGGGAGAGGAAAGGTGGGGGCCAGGGAGAGGGGGAACTGGAGACCTCGGCCCCCAAACTTCGTTGCAGACACTCCCAGAGACCAATAAGCCTGCCATCCGAATCTGTGCCTTTCAAGTCTCCTGCCCTTGCCCAGGTGGGCACCCCTCCCTGGAATGGTGGGACTGGACCCCATTTATAGAATCGGGTTTCTCCCCAGCTCTAACACCTTCAAATGCAGGTGCTGTGGGTATCAGGGAGAAGCCAGGCCTGTGACCTTGGGCCGGCCCCTGGCCCAGCTCATCTTCCAAGTCCCACCTTCCTGCCCTCCCCCTCGTCGTGATGCTTTGCAAATCTGAGACATGTTCATTTACACAAAGGCTGGGGCCACTTCTTCTACCCTCTGATCCTTTGGGGTGCTCTCTGATCTGGCCCCACCTAACCATCCAGCCCTATTGCTAATTACCCCCAGCACAGGCCTTCCACCCGAGGCTGCCCTTGGATGGGCATATGCCCAGAGCACTGGGTTTGGAGTCCGAAGGCCTAGATTCCGATTCTGGTGGGAGAGAGAGCTCCGCCTCCAGGAAGTCTTCCCTGATTACAGGTCCTTGTTGCTGGCCTGGCCCCTCTTCTGACTCCTACAGCACTAACAGCCTTTGGTGCATGAGTTGGCACACAGGTGTACTGCGCAGGTTCTTCAGATGTCTCCCAGCCAGTGAAATGTATGTGCCTGACTCTCCTCTGTGTGTCGTCCATTCACTCAGTTGCATCCATGCAACAAATGTTCACTGGGCTAGGCCCTGGGCAGACAGCAGTAAGCAGCACAGGCATAGTCCCTGCCATCAGAGAAGGCAGGGTCTCCTGGGGGAACAGAAGTAACTGGACACCCCCAATCAGTCTGGCCAGCGCTATGGTAATAGCAGCCCGGGAGTACTGCAGGAACACCCTACACAGTATGGGGGGAGCAGGGAGGGAAGACTTCTTGGAAATGACATTTCAACTGGGACCTACTCTGGGAAAGAGGATGGAGCTAGCCCAGGGAGAAGAGGGAGGAGACATGTTTCAGACAGAAGATCTATCTGCGCAAAGGCCCAGAGGGTGAGGGCGGTCGGGCAAGGTGAGAGCAAGACCAGGTGGAGGAACCAGATGTCAGAGTGTGAGCGGGGAGCGGGGGAAGGGGCCAGAGCGATCAGTAGCAGCGCAGCAGCCAGGTTAAGGCGTCGGGCGCTGTGTCTGGGAGTCAGGACCTTCTCCTAAGTGCAGTCTGTGGGGAGCCCCACTTCCGGTTGGATCTCCAGGGGACCAGGAGGCCGTGGCTTACCTGCTATGTTCCTCTGTCCACAGCTACCGGACCCTGGCCACGGAGCACGAGGCATTGATGCAGAAGTACTTGCACCTGCTGCAGATCGTGGAGACTGAGAAGACGGTGGCCAAGCAGCTGCGGCAGCAGATCGAGGATGGGGAGATTGAGATTGAGCGGCTGAAGGCAGAGGTGACCGACCACCCGGGGTGCGGAGGAGGCTGGTGGGGGGCCCGGGCCTCAGACCTCAAACCCGGGCTCCCGCAGGGTCAGGGAGGCTCGTGATGGGCAAGAGAGACCCGCTCCAGCCACGTCTGTGTCAGCCTCCAAACTTAAAATCAGTGATGCTGGCAGAGTGGGAAGGTCCTGGGGTCAGATCTGGGTTCGAAGCCCACCTCTGCCACTTACCAACTGCAACCTGGAGAAAGTCCTCCAGCCTCTCTGCACCTCCATCCTTAAAACAGGCTGTTTCTCCCTAGCTGAAAAGGTTGTGAGGATCAAGTGAGATCATTTATGGGCGAGTTCCTGGTTACTCTGTGACAGCCACATGGGCGGAGGGGGTGAGGGCAGGGCCAGAGGGTGGCTGGTAGGTCCTTAGATTGTGGCTCGGGCTCAGCTCCAAGGCAGTCCCTTCCCTCTGCCTGTCACGGCTGTCCGGAGGCTGAGCCGTTGCTAGGTTAAGCCTTCTAGAACTTCACTCCTCAAAGTGTGGTCCATGAAACAGCAGCCCATTAGAAATGCAGAACCTAGGGCCCCACCCAGATCTCCCAAATCAGAATCTGCACTTTAACCACATCCCAGGAGATTCTCATTTATGGGTTGGCCAAAGAGTTCGTTCAGGTTTTTCCGTAACATCGGCGGAAAAATCCCGAACAAACTCTTTGGCCAACCCAATACATTAAAGCTTGGGAAGCGCTGGCTTTCAACCCTTAGACACCCCTTACCAGCTGTCCACGCCACCTCACAATGATCTGATCGCCTCTCACCCCCTCACGTCACCAGCACGCTCAGAACCATCTGGCCACCTTACCCAAGGTCTGTGACTGAGCTGAGGAGGGGAATATGAAAACACAGATCCCTGCAATCGGAGGCAGCTGCATAATTTGCAGGGCCCGATGCAAGGTGAAAATGCAAAGCCCCGGCCAGGGTGGGGGAAGTCAGTCTCCCCTTCCCACTCGCCACGGCCTCCACCCATAGTGGACAGGCCATCCACGACTTCAACCGCCAACTCCCCTAACCTCTGCGCCATGATGCACTCAGTACCTAGATTCAGGTGGGCAAGGGACCCTTGCCAAGTCACCCACCTAATGCACCAGGCACTACCAGCCCAGGCAGGACAGTTTTCTCCTCACCCTGCCCTGTGACACCACGGGTATGCACAAGACCCACCTTCTCTGTATCTACACCAAGCCCTGCAGAGGGCGGAGGCAGACAGTGAGATGTGTCTGCTGGGCTGACTTGACCCGTTGCCAGCCAGACAGAGGGTTGCAGAGGCCTGGGTCCCAGGGTGCCGGGGTATAAGGAATAGGCAGGGAGACAGGAACACGCATGAACTGAGGCTCCAAGCCCCTGGGGTGTGCCCCATGGTCCCAGCAGACGTCACTTACAAAACACAAATTCAAAGAGAAGATTCTTAAGAATTTCAAGACAGCAACTGCTGAGCTTGCAGGCCCAAGCACCTGGCCTTCTGAACACAGGACCCCCGTCACCCACCCATGAAGCCAGCTCAGCCTCGGATGCTCAAAGATCTGAAGTCACCAGTTCCACCTTGTCACGCAGCCGTGAAGCTCTGAACTCACAGTAACGTCAACTTGGAACTCCAGATTCAGTAAAAACTTCAGATTCAGTGCCCTTCCCCCCAGCCCCACACAGGGCACCTTCAGATATGCTTCCTTAGTCCCTACAACCACCCTGATAGGATCGAACGAGGGGCCAGGCTCAGAGAGCTCAAGTCACCTGCCCAAGCTCACTCACCTGGGAGGTGTGAGAGCTGGGACTGGAAGCCAGGTCTGCCTGTCTGCCTGCCAGGCTCTCTCCTCCGCTTGTAGCCTCTTCCCACATGGCTCCCAGGTTGGGGGCTCGTCCCATCTCTAAACCGCCTGGGTCATTCTGGGATCTATCCTAGCCCAACACACATCCCTGAATCCAAGCTGAGCCCCTGTCGGGGAGCAGGGAAGAGGTCTGGTCCCAAGACCAGGTTATTAGCTTTGTGATCAAAGGTGTCCAGGAGTCATTCATTCATTCACTCACTCATGCACTAAATGCCCTAATCACCTGACCACTGCCTCGTCCTCTTCCCCAGGCTCCTCCCCTCCACCCATTCGGGGCTCCAGCTAGTGCTCCATAGCAGTGAGCTGTGCACCCCTTGGCCTTTGCACATTCTGGTCTCCTGTTGGGAATGCTCTTGTCACCCGCATACTTCCCTGCCTGCTGAAATTCTCCCAAGCTCAAATGCCTCCTCCTGGGGACTCCTGGCCTAGCCAGGCGTGTGCTCCCTGCCCCCTGCTCCCACCACTTGCCCGCAGTCAGCGTGCAACAGCAGAGCCAGTGCCACATGTGTCTGTCCCCCACCAGGCTGGCGGAAACTCCCTGAGGACAGAGTGAGTCCTTTGTCACCCGCTTTGCCTGGCATATAGTAAGTGCTCAGTAATGACTTGATGAATGAATGGACACTGGCTCTGTGGTAGACATTAATGATATGGAAGCTTCTACCCTTACGGTCTGATTGTGGTAGAGTGTGGTCGGTGCTATAATAGGGCTTGCAGTGTGAACCCAAGCAGGAAGTGAGTCATTTTACAGCCACAGGTGTGGGTTCGTGTTGCATACAACCTTAAAACCCTTTCAGGGGTCTGTAGGCCAGAGAAGGGGTGGGTACAAAGGGCAGAACCCCATTTGGTGCTGGGGAGCGGAAAGCAGGTCAGTTGTGAGTGATTACATATGTGTGTGTGTGCATGTGTGTGTGTGTGTGTCAGAGTGGCAGCAGAGGCCCATTTGGTGGGAATTTGGAGCAATGCTTCCAACTGAGTGCATTACCTTCCAGGGAAAAAGATTTTCTTAAAAAGACTTTGAAAGAAAGGCCAGCTTAGTAAAGCTTTTTGGCTGTACCCCCCCACCAACACACACACACACACACACACACACACACATCCTGCAGGGCAGAGGGCACCTGTTTGCTCTGGGTGAGCTCCAGGAAGGTGGAAACAGAGCCCATTTCCCAAGAAGTAGGCTGTCAGGTAGGCAGGAGAAGCCGAGTGAGTGATGAGTGACCGCAGTGACAAAGACAGAAGGTCTTAGAATGTCTGAGCTGGGAGGGGTCTGAAGACGCTGAGGTCCATAGAAGAAGAAGGGGGGACTTCCCCGGTGGTCCAGTGGGTAAGACTCTGAGCTCCCAGTGCACGGGGCCCAGGTTCGATCCCTGGTTGGGGAGCTGGATCCTGCATGCATGCCACAACTAAGAAGTCCGCATGCCGCAACTAAAAGATCCTGCATGCCGCAACTAAGACCCAGCGCAGCCAAAATAAATAAATAAATAAATATTTTTTTAAAAAAGAAGAAGGGACTTACCCAAGGTCACTCCAAGGTCACTTAAAGCACTAGAGTCCAGACTCAAACTTGGATCTCCAGGCTCCAGATCCTCGGCCTGTGCCTGCCCCACAACTTACTCCTTCCCTGCTGAGGAGATGGGCCTGATAAAAGGTGAATGTTAGGGAATGACTGTCACCTGGATGGCCCCAAGCACTCATGGTCCACCTTTCCTCTGATAGCCAAATAAAATCCTCAAGCCCCCATCCCACTTATTCCTGAGGGTTCCCCAGGGGCCTTACCTTTTCCTGCCCACCTCTTGCTTTCAAATTCTACTCTCCTGATGTATCGCCTCACTTCCCAAGGCAACTATTTTTACTTTACTGTTCTTTGCTCCTTGGGTGGTCACTACATGTATCTGTCAGAATGAGCTAGGCAATGCTGCAGTAACAAACAACCCCAGAGTCTTAGTGACTGGAAACAACAAAGGTTGCTTTCTCACTCACACTTTGTGTCCATGGTGGGTTCTGCTCCACAACATCCTCACTCAGAGTCAGGGACACAGTCTGACGGGGCTCCCACCGTCAGGAAATTCACCAGTCACATGGCAGGGGAAAGGAACCAAGCAGATGATGTGACACCTCTGCTCACGTTTCATTGGGCAAAGCAAGTCACGTGACCAGGCCCGACTTGAGGGGACTGGGAGATACCATCCTGCGATGTCCGAGGAGGAGAAGCAGCATATCCACGAAAGCCCTGGTGCCTACCCAACCGTGGCTCCTCCTTCAGTTCCCAAGTCCCTTGACACAGGCTGTTGTGTGTAACAGATTTTCCAAAAGGTTTAGCTATAATAGAGAGGGGGATCCATCACTGAAACAGAAAACAGCTTAAAAATGAATGGAAGCCGCCCCTGCCCTCATGTCACCTAGCCTTTTCCTGCTACAAGGATTTCCCACCAACTTCTCCTCGCACTCCCACATGCCATGTCGTTGGTGGTGGTGTCCTTCATAATCTCTTTATCTACCAAGACCCTCACCTTGCATCCAGTGATGTGTGGAGCAGGCTCCTATCACCTTTGCAAGAACCAATTGTTACGTTTTCAAGAATTTTGCAAGCTAGTTATTCAACTCTCGGTAGCTTCAAATGGGCTGAGGTAGGAATGCCCACACCATGGAAACTGGCAGGTGCTACCAGTCAGAGGTTTTCTTTCAGGGAGCTGGTCATTAAGCATTTACCAATATACCATTGTCTACATCTTTTTTCATAATGTGCAGGACCTGGTGCAAAATGAAAATGCAGGGCCCTTAAGAATCTCAAAGCAGCAGCAGCAGAGCCTTAAAGCAAATGTTGGTCCCTTCTAAGCCTGGAGCTCTGCATGGGTCACACATCCAGGAATCCAGCCCTGTTTCTACTCCCAACCCTGTAGCCCCCACCCCTAGCCCTGGAAGTAACAGGAGATTGCATCCAAACAAAAGTCTGCAGAAAGCTTTACCAGGTGTAACTACCCACCTCTGTCTTAGTCTCTTTTCTCCCATCTGAACAACCCTATTAGGCTTCATCTGTCATACCCAAAGGCTCTAAGGACCATCTAAAACAAAGGGAATGTCTACCTCTGAGAAGAATCAGCCCCCCACCTCTAGAATGCTCAGTTTGGACCATTTCATTGTTTTGTTTGTTGGTTGGTTGGTTGGTTTTTTTTTTTTTGACCGCTTTGTGCGGCTTGCAGGATCTTAGTTCCCCGACCAGGGACGGAACCAGCGACCCCTGCACTGGAAGTGCAGAGTCCTAACCACTGGACCGCCAGGGAATTCCCCCATTTCATTGTTTTAATAGCTATTTTCCTCCTATTTATGATGGGAAGTAAATTTGGAGAGTGAAGACAGGCCCTAAAGGGCAAAATAGGAGTTTAGAGGCAGTCGTAATATTTTATTGGCTTGGAAGCACTCAGGATCCTGGGAGGCTGACACTGGAAGAAACAGAAAAGATCTTTAGTTCAGGGTTTAAATAAAAATTTAGGGCTTCCCTGGTGGCGCAGTGGTTAATAATCTGCCTGCCGATGCAGGGGACACGGGTTCGAGCCCTGGTCTGGGAAGATCCCACATGCTGTGGAGCAGCTAAGCCTGTGCGCCACAACTACTGAGCCTGCGCTCTAGAGCCCGTGCTCTGCAATGAGAGAAGCCACCGCAATGAGAAGCCCACGCACTGCAACAAAGAGTAGCCCCCGCTAGCCACAACTAGAGAAAACCCACGTGCAGCAATGAAGACCCAACAGAGCCAAAAAGAAATAAAATAAATAAATAAATAAAAGAACTAAAAACATTAAAAAAAAAAATTAGCTATGGGATCGGTTTTGCAAACAAACTTCAACATGGTACCCCACTTTATAAACTAGGTCAATGAGGGGACTACTCTGGGTGAAGTAAGAAAGGACGGCCGTGACCCCTCCCACACAGCCCCTCCCCAGGGCCCACCCTGCATGCCTTGAGTCCCGCTTCCCATCTCCCCCTTGCCATCCTCCCCCCCGCCACCCTGGCACACAACACCCTGTCATACCTGTGCCTCTGTTCACACACCCCCTCTCAAATTCCCTCCATCCTGTAGCCCACCTGTTGGGCTCCTCTTTGTCCTTCAAAACCCCTTCCAGGTAGCCCTTGCCGCTTTCATGGTGAGACCTTCCCATTGCAGTAGGAACATACCTCGCTTCTGGCCTCTCCTTGTCCGATTATATATTGCCTCTCTGGGGGTCTGACCCCCTTCTCAGGCTGGAAGCTCCTCCTGGGAAGGGATCTGACTCATCCACCTTAGCCAGTGGCGAGCTGTGTCTCACCAGTACCCAACCCAAAGACTGCATCAGGATCCGCTGGCGGTGTTGGCACAAAGGCAGACAGAGATGGGCACCCACTGGGCTTGGAGGAGGCCAGAAGAGATCAAGAAGGAGGGAGAAAGAACTAAGCTGCCTGGCATGAACTACAGAGATCTGCAGGAAAAGCAAGAGCTACAGAGATCTTTAGTAAAACCTCGGAGGCTAACAAAAAGGAAAGAACCTGGATTAATTCCACTATCAATGACTGCACTGACGAAATGCACTCTGGATGAAGGACACTGTCTCCAGAGAGGGGAGTAGGATGGGGCAGAAGCCCATGCGCTATGCCTCAAAGGGGTGTGGCAAACAGGGTTTTCCTCTGATGGGTCAAGGAGGCCAGACCATGGGTGGCCAGTGGGCGGGGGCCAGCGGAGACAGCAGGCTTTGAGCCAGGTCAGACAGCCGGAGCTGGACCCTAGCTGGCAAGTTGGGCGTGAGCCAAAGTCCCCACTCTGCATGGCCTTCATTGACAAGGGTCAGCTGAGCAGACCCTGAATGTCCAGCAAGCAAACCAAGGTCCAAGGCAAATCCATCTCCAGAAGAGACCTGCCAGGGTAAGAGAAAGGCTGCCTCCGTGAGCTCACCTGACACTGGCTCCTGGCAGGGATGGGCTGTAGCCCAAGACTTCTGCAGTGTCCCCAGGCTCACAACCCTCTAGAGCTTTGCCCACCAGGCCTGATCCTTAAACAAAGACTCCAAGGCTGCTGGCACTGCCTGCGCACGTAGCATAGTACCTGACCTAATTGCATCTATTTTTTGCCCTGGTCCCTGCTGAGTAGATGTCCTGGAATGCCTCTCTCTGAGACAAGCGCCAGTTTTAAATACAGACCACACACACACACACACACACACACACTGCCATCCAAAAGAAAAAAAAGGTTTCCGTGTGCAAATCTCAAAACTGGCAAAGAAAGCAGACTGGCGAGGAGGTGACAACATCAGACCAAAGGTGGGCATTGACTGGGCATCCCTGCATCTCTGAGCTCTCCAGTAGCCTGCCTCTGTGTGTGTGTGTGTGTGCGTGTGTGTGTGTGTGTGTGTGTGTGTGTGTGTGTGTGTTCATTCCTTAGGCCTTTAGAATACAGATCAAAGAATCAGCCTTTATTTTAATGCGCAGATGTTCCCAGAGAATGGAAAGAAAAGGTGGGGGGGGGAGGAGAGAAAAAGGAAAAGTCCTTGTCAGTGCTGAATATTTCTCAGATATTTTCAGCCGTTCTCCAAGCACAGGCCAGGGTAATTTTAGCAACCCGCAAGTGGAGAGCGGGTAACTTCCGTTTTGCTTTCAAAGTGCTCAATTCGCTCAACTGTGAGAGCCCATTCATTCTGCAGTTCAGCAAGTGGCCTTGAGGGGACAAAGCCCCGTGCTCTGAAGAGGCGCGAGGAGCTCTGGCTTTGTGGCAGTGTTTGTGGACTCCCCTGGGCCGCTGTCTTGAGACGTGCGGGGCTTGGTGACTGCAGTGTCTTCCTGTGGTTGAGGTTTCTGTGGCTGCTGTCGCCCTGATCCTTTGGAAAATGTTTTTTTTTTAATGAAACCTCTTTTATTATTTTTTATTTATTTATTTATTTTGCCGAGCTGTGCGGCATGTGGGATCTTAGTTCCCTGACCAGGGATGGAACTCATGCCCCCTGCAGTGGAAGCGTGGAGTCCTAACCGCTGGACTGCCAGGGAGGTCCCGGCTCTGATCCTTCTTTAATTTACTGACTTACGTAGCCAACAAATATATGTTGAGTGTCAGCTGAATGCTAAGCACTGGGAGCCCAGGAATGAATGAAACGGGGTGGTCCTTCGCCCACAGAGCTCACAGCCGCCGCGATGGAATAAATAGGCATTGCCTGCATTTTCCCGGGAAAGTCCGCAGGCCGTGGGAGCCTTGGTGGAGGAACCCCAGCAGAGACTTGCGGACTCGGGGGTGGCAGGAAGGAACCCACCCGGGGGCTACACCACAGGCCCGTCCACCTGAGCAGTGCCAGAGGCCCTGGCCACGGTATGGCTAAAGGCGCCTCTTCTCCTAGTCACCACCCCATTGGTTTTGTTCTTGCAGCTGGGCCGACCTCTCTGATCCCGAAATCTGGCAAATGGAGATTCTTAGATCAGCTCAAACGTTCGTTTCAAGGGCTGTTCCAGTTTTCTAGGCCAGCAGTTTCCAGGTTGTGCTCCAAAGAGGGCTCCAAGTCAGAGAAGTGCTTCAGGGTTGTCCCAGGACGGGACAGCCAAGCCAGCAGTGCTTTCCTCTGAAGTCCTGCTGGGGTTCCAGGACGGTTTTGTTTGAAAAAAATAAAGGGACGACCCAAATGCCCATCGACGGATGAATGGATGGCAACATGGGGTCTGTACATAACAATGGATATTACTCAGCCTTAAAAAGGAAGGAAAGTCTGACACATGCTATGACATGGGTGAACCTTGAGGATGTTATGCCGGTGAAATAAGCCAGCCACAGAAAGACAAATGCTGTCTGATTCCACTTAGGCGAGGTCCCTAGAGGAGTCAAATTCATAGAGAAAGAAAGTAGAAGGGCGGGTGCCAGGGGCTGAGGGAGGGGGGATGGGGAGTTAGTGTGTTTTGTTTTGCTTTGGCTGCACTGCGCGGCATGCGGGATCTTAGTTCCCTGACCAGGAATCAAACCCACACCCCCTGCAGTGGAAACGCAGAGCCTTAACCGCTGGACCGCCAGGGAAGTCATTAAACTCATTATTAAACTCATTAAACTCATTATTGTTTAATGAGTACAGAGCTCGGGAAGTCGAGAAAGTTCCAGAGATGGATGATGGTGATGGTTGCACAACAATGTGAATGTACTTGATGCCACTGAACTGTGCACTTAAAATTGGTTTAAATGGTAAAATATTTTTTAATTTTTATTTTTTAAATTTATTTATGGCTGTGTTGGGTCTTCGTTTCTGTGCGAGGGCTTTCTCTAGTTGTGGCAAGCGGGGACCACTCTTCATCGCGGTGCGCGGGCCTCTAACTATCGCGGCCTCTCTTGTTGTGGAGCACAGGCTCCAGACGCGCAGGCTCAGTAATTGTGGCTCACGGGCCTAGTTGCTCCGCGGCATGTGGGATCTTCCCAGACCAGGGCTCGAACCTGTGTCCCCTGCATTGGCAGCCAGATTCTCAACCACTGCGCCACCAGGGAAGCCCCCAAAATGGTAAATTTTATGTTATATATATTTCACTACAATAAAAATTTGAAAGTAAAGAGACTGATGCTTTAGGGAATAAGGAAGAGAATCACAGATTTGGACCAAAGCTCCCAGATTACAAATGGGTTGCCTGCAGCCCAGAGAGTGCCTCGCCCAGGGTCACTCGGAGTCAGAGCCCAGCTGCCCCGGACCCAGGTGGATGGGCTCTCGGTCCAGTGCTCACTCACCGACATCTGGCTCGAAACCTCACACAGAGCATAGGACACGAGCTGCAGTACCACTGGTCCTTGGGGAGCACGTGGCGGGGCGCTCACTCACCACACCACGCCTGGGGGCAGCCGGAGGGGTGGGGCTTCCGCCGGCTGGCGCCGCTCGCCCCCTGCAGCTGACCCGTGTTTCCGTTGCAGATTGCATCCCTGCTCAAGGACAATGAGCGCATCCAGTCCACCCAGACTGTCACCCCCAACGACGAAGACAGTGACATCAAGAAAATCAAGAAGGTCTGTACCATCTCTCGGGGCTGGCAAAGCTGCCCTGGTCCTCTTTAGAGAGCCCCCTGGCACAGCCCAGGGTCTGCAGTGTCCACCTACTGTCCCACTGCTCTCAGGCGTGCCACTCCCACCTCCGCCCCAAAGGCAGAATCAACAGCCCCTCACCCCTGACCAGCACCTCGTCGAGCCATGTCTTCTGGTTGTCTCTGTGAGGTAGGGTGGTTCAGCCCATTTGATAGATAGGAGAACTGAGCCTCCAAGAGATGAAAGAGTGGATAGAGCCAGGGCAGGAACCCAGGCTGTGAGACTCACAGCCGAGAGCTTTCCTTAGAACCCTGGGCAGCCTCAATGATACCCCAGGCCACATGTCCACTGTCACAGCCCTGCATGCCCACCCTCCCCCCAGCTACTGTCCTGCAAACACGTCCCCCTTTCATCCCCGGCAGAGGTCAGCATGGGAGCCGGCCTCTGTGACACCCCTTAGCTGGCCGCACTGGTTTTACACTATTAGAGGCTAGGAGAGACATCTCAGAAGGTATCAGAAAGCTGCCCAGTGGCAGGGATACTGACCAGCACCGTGGGCCACCCCATGGAGGGGGGTGTGGAGGGGAAGAGTATGGTCTGTGT
This sequence comes from Balaenoptera acutorostrata, assembly GCF_949987535.1. Lineage (NCBI taxonomy): Eukaryota > Metazoa > Chordata > Mammalia > Artiodactyla > Balaenopteridae > Balaenoptera > Balaenoptera acutorostrata. Next base: position 32,925,962 of record NC_080066.1, on the reverse strand, counting down.
TTGCAGCTTGCCAGACTTGAAGCAGGGGAGCCTGACTCACCGTAAGAAAAACACACGAAACCAAAAAATCCTCCTTGTTGAGAGCGTAAAAGGACACCAGCGCCATCCAGACCAGAAAACTGCAAACTGGCATCCCACAGGCCAAGTTCAGCCTACCAGCATGTTTGGGGTTCTTAGCCCACACGGTGTTTTTTTTTTTCCCTTTTTAATTTGTTGCCAGTGCTTTAAAAGCTAAACATTTCACATAAAAATATGTATTTCTGGCTTCTCAAAAATAGGAAGAGCTAACATTCATTACGCACTTTCCATGTGCCAGACACTATTCTAGGAGATTTATGTAGATTAATCTGTTCCTAACTAAAAGCCCTCTGAGGTTTTATTATTATCTGCGTTTCACATGGGTTGCTGAGGCACAGAAAGGCAAAGTGACTTCCCCAGGTCACACAGCTAAGCATTTGCAGAGTGACATTTAAACCTTGGCCATCAAGCTCCAGAGCCCACATCCTTGGTCACTGGGACACACGATCTCTTGGAAAAGCAGAAGGTCTTGCAGCCCCGGGCCCACCTCCTGCACATGGTGACTGCTGGCCCCAGGCCAGGTGCTGCCCCGTTAGTGCCCACCCAGCCGGCTTCAGGATCTATAGGACCTGCCAGGCCCCCATGGACATTGGGATTTGCCACCAGTGCCACCTGGGGTCTGAGCCAAGCACCATCCAGGCAGGGATGCGCTGGCCTTCCTTCTCTGCCATGGCCCCACTGGGCTTCCCGGCCCATTTTGCAAAGCCATTCTGGTTGGAACATTTTGTTAAGTACCACCTGAAATGAACCTCCCTCCTTTTGTTTTCACCCTCCTGGGGCCTCAGAGCAAGGCCCTCCTTTATCCAGAAAAGCTTCCTCTCTTCAAGGAGATCTGTCGTGCTGAGGCCAGGCCTCTCCTCCCCAGGGCAGACATCCCTGGCCAAAGGTCTGCACCCGGACGGTTGCATCTGCTGTGCATGGCCAGTGCCCTTTGCAGCTGATAATATTTTGATGAGTGCCTTGGCAGGAGGCCCCTGGATCTCCAGGTGCCCCCACCCCAGCACCGCCCAGCACCCTTGCTCCTGGGGCCCTCCCTGTGCAGCCCCTGAGCTTGCACACAGCTCAGCAGCAGGAATGGTGAGGAGCTACATGGTGCCTTGATTGGAAGCGTGCGTATCTTAAAACAGTTCTCTGTGTCTGTGAATCGAGGCCCTTCCCAAGTTCCTGCCAGAACGAGGCCAGGCCAAGCAGCCCAACTCCGAGTCAGGCAAGTCAAGTGTCTGTCTTCATTTCCCCACGGAGGTAGAGGAGAGGCTCCAGGCGGGTGCTGATGAGGCCCAAGCATGAGATTAACTAATTTGCCGCACTGAATTTGATAATCGCCCTCTATCCAGACGAGCTTTCATTGAAACTTCTGGGCTTTCAGGCCAGTCATTAGGCAAGAAGAGGTGTGAGCCATGCCCAGCACAGCCTGGCAACCCTCTATGCTCAAGCCCCCTCCCGTGATGGGGACTCGGGGCCACACTTTTCCTCCTTCAGAGGATGCTGCCAAAGCAACCTGGGGGATCTGGTTTAAATGCAGAGGGCCGGGGCAGGGCCTGGGGATTTGCATTTCTAACAAGCCTGGAAGGACCAGAGCAGCTGTGGCTAACGGGAGACTCTCCCGCTGGTCTCGGCACCCAGGTGCAGAGCTTCCTGCGGGGCTGGCTGTGCCGGCGCAAATGGAAGACCATCATCCAGGACTACATCCGGTCGCCGCACGCCGACAGCATGCGGAAGAGGAACCAGGTGGTGTTCAGCATGCTGGAGGCCGAGGCCGAGTACGTGCAGCAGCTGCACATCCTTGTCAACAACTTCCTGCGCCCGCTGCGGATGGCTGCCAGCTCCAAGAAGCCTCCCATCACGCACGACGATGTCAGCAGCATCTTCCTGAACAGGTGAGCACCCTGAAGCTCAGCCCCCCTTCCCGGAGCCCTTGGCCAAGGCGGGAAGAGGGAGCCTGGCCGGCACTGAACTTGGACACGAGCCCTTGACTAGTTCCCGCCAAGTGCAGAGGAGGAAACTGAGGCCCAGAGAGGAAGGAAGCTGCCCGAGGTCCCATGACGAGAAGCCAGTGCCCCAGCTATTACAGGCAGGAATACAAATAGAGGCCCACGTAGTATATGTCTAAACTAGTGGTTCAACTGGGGCAATGCTGAGAGACATTTTTTTGTTTTTTTTAATTTATTTTTTGCTTCAGAAGGATCAAGTAGGATCAATGGCTGGCAATCCCTGGGAGGCAAATTTTTTTTTTGAATTTTTGAATTTTATTTTATTTATGTTTTTATACAGCAGGTTCTTATTAGTTATCCATTTTATACATATTAGTGTATATATGGGAGACATTTTTGATTGTCAAAACTTGGTGGGGCTGCAGGGGAGGGTTTGCGACTGGCATCTAGTGGGTGGAAGTCAGGGATACTGCTAAACATCCTACCATGCCCAGAGCAGTCTCCCACAGCAGAGAATTCCTCCACCAGAAATAATCGTGCCAAGGTTGAGAAACCCTGGTTTAAATGTTTACAAGTTATAAATCAAGCTACAAAAAGCCAAATGGGTTCCATTCTTCTACCTTAATATCATCGTCATAACAATCTAGAAGCCAGGTCTAAATTTTTAGAATTCTGAGTCTCCTTAGAGTTGGGCTCTGTATCACACTACCCACATATCTTATGAAAGCAGTTACTTTTCCCAAATGGTGACTCTGGCCATTCGTATGGGGTTTGTGTTACCTGAGAAGACTGAGCTGATGGCTGCCCTTCTGCTGTCAACCTCTTTTTAAAAGTCTTAGGAAATGGTTTAAATGAGCTTTTTGGTAGGCATTAAAATTGGGTAAACTAGGTAAAAGCAACAAATATGAAAACATGTCAACAGAGTGCTATTTACAAATGATTCTCATCCAGGAATTAAAGTAAATCACTATGTGCTCCAGGTTGTTCATTCAGCTGCATTTCTTTTAAAATATCCATCATTCAGTCATTTCACTAATTCCAGCTGGCCCTCATCCAAGCCCTCTGCAGAGGTGTTTGGGACCCAGGGTCACCTTCCCTGTGCCCTGCTCTTCCCCTTTACCTGCCAGTGTGCTGTGACGAGTTTAGGAACCTGTGGGACACCCGGAAGGAGATGGGGTAGAGGCAGTGGACGTGGGTCTGATTCTGAGAGGTTGAGCCGGAGATGCTGAAAGTCACTGGGAGAAGGACAAGGACAGGGACATTGGGATGCTGACCCCATGGATGTGGATGAGGTGTTGGAGTGTGGGGACATGGTGGGGGTGGGGAGCAGGAGGAGGGGAGTGGCTTTTAGCCTCATTAGACCTTCTAGAAACTGAATCACTGGGCCTTACAAGGTTGCTTTTTAATATACATTTCGAACACAGTTTTTAGAGAGTAAATAAATGCTTTGATTTCTTTATTAAAACAAAGAAAATAGATATTATTGTTTTGTGAAATCAGGTAAGACTTTCTCCAGAAACTACAATTGGGTCTTTTAAACTCAATGACCTGGAATTTGGCTGAAAAGTGTGAAGAACTTGTTTCTTCCTGAATAAACTCCGGACAGCTCCTCTGGAGTCACAGCTTCTCAAACGTGAGCGCTGGGCCCCACCCCGAGCTTCTCAATCTTTAGGTCTGGAGTAGAGCAAAGGGATTGCATTTCCAACACGTTTGCAGGTCCCAGAGCACCCGGAAATGAGAGCCTTGAGACAACCGCAGGGGACTGCCTGTACTGGGGGCTCGGCCACGGCCCTACTTGAGAAATACTTCAGGAAGCATTGTTACAGTTCTAGGTTGTTTGTGCTCTCCTTGCATTTTAGGCCACAGTTGCAAACTCTTGGTGACTGTTTATCATAACCACTAAGAGATAAAGGTGTCCTTTTGTATTTATTTAATCTTTGCATAATTTTGTTCCACTGCATTCAGTGGAATTCTTTTCACCTGTAATCTTTGGTTAAGAGTACTCATACCAACTCACAGAATGTGTTCAAAAGTTGTTTGAAGCAAATCACAACATGGTTTTATATTTTTGTCTGTTAATCACTGCATGGATCAGATCAGATGCCTTTAACTGAGAATAAACAGGAGGGAAGAAAGTCCCCTCTCTTGCTGGTGTCCTTCCAGGCCCCTGCAAGGCCTGTTTCTCCTTTTCCACAATGTGCCCAAGGTTGACTGTTTCCCATCTTAGCAGTCGCATTGATCCTGGTCAAAATAGCCCCAGCCTGATCAATCGTTAAGGCCTCCAGAACATGGACTCTAGCGGTCCCTGGAAACACTGACCAGGGAATGGGACCTGCCTCTTGTAGGTGTTGGAGCATCAAATGAGAGCTCATGTAAAGCATCTAGTACAGAGCCCAGCATAGCCCAAGTGCTCATAAGAGCTAGACATTATTACAACAAGAAAGCTTCACTATGATGCACCCTGTGAGAAACTCAATTCAAATCTAATGTGGAGGGAACACTTCCCAACTCATTCTGTGAGGCCAGCATTACTCTAATACTGAAATCAGAAAAAGACATTGTGAGGAAAGAACACTACAGACCCATATCGCTCATGGTCATAGATGCAAAATATTATAAAATCGAATCCAGAAATATATAAAAAGGATAATACATCATGACCAAGTGGAATTAATCCTAGGAATGCAAGGTTGGTTCAACATTGAAAGTTAATCAAATACGTTTTACTATATTTTCTTACAATATTAAGTAAGAAGAACCAATGATCCTATCAATGGATGCCAATCTGATGTGACTGGCTTCTCTCCACCCCCTGGCCCCTGTTCTCAATCCGGAGCAGGCGGGAATTCTTTCCTTCCCCCCGCCGGGGCCCAGGGCGGGGCAGGAAGAGCTAGAAAATGACTGCCTTCTAATCATTCACCCCTCACTGTATGATCCCCTGGGTACATAAGAGTACAAGCTTCACTGGCTTAACCTCTGTGCTTTTTGTGAGCACAAAGAACAGCTGAAATTATTTTTTCATTGACTGTATAGCAACCCTGCACAGCACTTGGCATGACTGTTTTGGACTACACTCACCACATTAAGATGGTGCTTTGTGGGGCCTGCTTGGTGCCAGGCTCTCTGTAAGCACTTGGCCTACGTAATTTCCAATCCTCAGAGACGCCCCATGAGGCTGGTACCAGAGATCAGAAAGGTGACGGGGTGTGCTCAGGGTTCGGGTGGGCTGTGATTTTAACCCAGTTCTGTTTGATGTGAAGGCCTGTGCTTCCCCCCTGCTGCCCTGTTAAATAATGGGCTGGAATCTTCCCCCACCCCCATCCTCCTTACCCCCCATGCCTGCTCACCACAGTGCAGGTCTCAGCACGTGCTCCTGCCCACGCCTGCACCGTCGAGAACTTTCGATTGTATGTGAGCCCAGCCTTCCCTCTTACTGCGTAGGTGCTGTGGAGGCCGGATCCGGGACATGAACCTTCCAGGTCTCCCTGCCTCGGACCACAGCACAGAGTCTGTATGTGTCACAGGTCAAGGGCAGAGGCTGCCAGCCCACTCACTAGAAGGCATTTCTGCACATAGCTTTCCCCTGGATTTGCACTTAGGCTGAAATGTACAGCCACATTAGACACCTGATGCTAATTTGGTGATTTCATTTGCTGGAGCTCTTTAAAAGAAGTCCTTGAGAAGAGAGAGGCCTGTCTCCAGGTTGGCAGATTCACGGAGGATGCTGCAGAGCTGGGGAGGGGGTTAATGGGGTGCTTCTCGAAGGCTGCGGGGGGAATCTTTGAAGTAAACATGTGCACCAGGTTTTGTTTACCCGAAACAACAAGCATATACTCTTGGGCTATTTCCCTTTAATAAAAACCATGCCCAGCAACGTGTGCTGGGAACCACAGGCATTGCCCCGTGATGAGAGGCATCCTGCCTGGGGGACAGATGGTTCCTATCTTGATGCCCGCTCTGATTGATTGGCAGCGCTTGCCTGGAGTCCTGGGCCGAGAAGAATGATGAGGCTCGGTGGGGGCGTGTGCTGCCATCAATTCGTCTTGTCTGCATGGGCTGAGGAGTGAGGAGGCACAGGGTGAGGCTGGAGTGAAGAGGCCTGGCTCTGCCCTCCACCGGCCAAGCCCTGTGGACCTAGGACCAGCCTTGGCCAAGTCACACTCCTTTCTGGGCTCAAGAAGGAAACCAGGCAAAATGAGCACTTCCCAAAGCAGACAAGTCACTTCCTCTCCCTAGAATTCTTCCCACCCTACTGTCCTTCCTATTTTCCTTATGACAGCTGTCTCCTACTCTTTTTTCATGTCTTTCCTTGGATGTCCCTCACCACCCCCATGCCCCTTGTCACCGTTGGCTTATGTTCCCTGGTTGTGTGCTTCCAGGGCCCCCATGCTGCCCCTTTTGTAGCATTCATTGCACTTAAATAATGATTTCTTCTGTGTATAGATTTCCTGCTGGACTATAAGTGTGCAGGGCCATAGAATATAGTTGCCCCGGCTGTGCGCTGCACAATTCAGGGGTAGCATTCACATAGACTAGGGATCAGCAAACTTCTTCTGTCAAGGGTCAGATAGTAAGTATTTTAGGCCTTGTGGGCCAGAGGGTCTCTGTCAAAACTAGGTGGTCTTAGGCAATCCTAAATGAATGGGTGTTGCTGTGTTCCAATAAACCTTTACTTATGGACACTAAAATGTGAATTTCATCTAATTTTTACTTATCGTAAAATATTCTTCTGATTTTTTTTCAACCGTTTAAAATTATAAAAAATTCTTCTAAGCTTACAGGCTGTACAAAAACAGAAAGTGGGCCAGCATTCTGGATGGCAAGATTCCATGTCGTAAAGATGTCATTTCACCCAAAACATGCTATAAACTCAATATAATTCCAATCGAAGTGCAGCCTAGCAGAGTGATTTTAATGTTCAACTGAAGGAGTAAAATGCATGTAAATAGATAATAATGTTCTGAAAAAAACAATGACAGAAACATTTCCTACGTTAAGTAAAATGTATTATAGGCTTATAAATATATTAAAAGTAATGAAAACAGCGTGAGACTATTGCCAGAATAGGCCAATAGTCCATCAAAATAAAATACAAAGTCCAGAAACAGACTCAGGCATGTATGAGAATTTAGTAACAAAAAAGGCAGCCTAGCAAAGCAGTGAAAGCAGCTGGAGTATTTGATAAATAAAATGGGGCAATTGGCTAACCAAACTGAGAGAAAGATTACATTTATATCCTTAACTCACATCCTACACCAAAGTAAACTCTAGTTAAGTATTTATGTGTAAAAATGAAATAGTAAAATAAAATATAGGTGAGTGTGTATGCAGTCTAAGACATGATGCCTGAAGCAAAAAAGCAGAAATAAAATCTCATAGGGCAAAATGGAAAAACTTCAAAAAACACCAAACACAAAATCAGTGGGCAAATAGCTGAGTAAAAAATATCTGCAATGTATATGTTAAGATTATATGCTTAATATGGAGAGTTATTTTAAATTAATAAAAGTGACAATAGTAAACGGACATGACTTGGCCATTCCCAAAAGAAGAAATTCAAATGGCCAATACAAAGGAAAAATGTTCAACCAACCCACTCACAATGATTTTGTTAAGCAAATCGAATCAAAATGAGATCATTTTTTTCTTACCAGATAGGTAACAATGGTAGTTTCTGAGTAGTAGGATGACAAGTGAAATCCTCACAGTTTATAGTACTTTAAAAACGGAGGCTTCATCAAATATATTTTTATAGTCCCAGCTTATGATGTTCCTAATGTGCTACCCTACAAGTCCGTGCTGTGAATCCTGCAGAGTGCATCCTGCAGCCGTCTGTGGGAGCTGCCCGGGAATGGGGCCCTGAGTCTTGCTGTGGTGGTACTCGGGGTCATTCAGAGCCTCCCAGTTCCCCAGGAACCCCTGAAAGTCTTCCCCCACATCAGGGCCCACGTTCTCCCTTCTGTGCACTTTCACGCACCCCTGGACTGGTCTCTTTTGAATTTTTCTAAGGGTCTTCCCATGTGTACGACTAAAGTTCTTCACATTGGTACAGTACATGTTTATCTATTCAGTAACTAGTTCAGGGGCCACAGACAGGAAGAAACCAGCCCTGTCAAGGGTGAATCTGTCACAGACTTGCTACCTGAAAACTGCAAATGACTTCAGCCATCAGGCGGGGCCCCTAGTCCAGAAATCATGGTGTCACCACACCTGGGGGGGGCGTGTTCTTTTGGGGCTTTAGGAGATGACAGTTAATTCACGGTAATGAGAGGACCCACTCTCAGGAATGAGAACTCGGAGTGTTTCTGCTACTTAGATACTTGTTAAAGGCCCTACCGGTTCCAGCCCTTCTGCACATCCTGCGGGTGTGATGGAGTTATAGGCTGGGCTCTTCAGCCGTAGGTGCTGTGTTCTGTTCTCTCTCCCCACCACCACCTCTCACCTCCCTCACCCCTTTCTCTCTTGCAGCCCTCCCTTCTGTTCTTTTTCACACCCTTTTTCTCCCCATCCACCCTGTTTTCTCTGCAGAGTGGGGTTCTCAGGGCATTTCAAACTCCCCTGGGGTCAGGGAGCCCCGTGCCCCCCAGGCCCACCGTGAACATGGGGTCCCAGGCCCCCATCGGCCTCCTGTGCCTCACAGCTCAGGGCTGCCTCTGCGCCCACCCAGCGCCTTCCACCCCCTGCCCTTGCCCTGAGAGTGTGCGACCCCAGGCTGGGGGTTTGCCTTCAGGACACAAACTCCTGGGAGAGGGGACAGCACCCAATGACAGAGCCAGTGGGGACTTGAGGGGGCCAGGGAAGCCAGCAGCCGGAGTGCCCCCTCCTCGGCCGGCTTCACGGGCATTTGACTGCATGCTTAGAAAAACCGTGCTTAATTTGAGGCTCTGCTGTCACCATCCTGAAATTCTTAATCATTTGTTAACAAGGGGCCGGCATGTTGGTTTTGCGTTAGGCCCCACAGACTGTAGGGTCCATCCCACTGATGGGGTTTCTCGTAAGGTCTCACCTGAGAAGTTTTGCTGCTATAGTCCCACAGGCAGTGACAGCCCCTGTCCTCTCCCCTGGGGCCCCTCAGCTCTACTGAACTTGGGGGGAGGGGACACCTGGAAGGAGAGGAACTCCTGGCCGGAGCTTACCCTGTGCTTTCTCTTCCAGTGAGACCATCATGTTTTTGCACCAGATCTTTTACCAAGGCCTGAAGGCCCGCATCTCCAGCTGGCCCACTCTGGTCCTCGGTGAGTTGCAGCCCTGGCAGAGGTCTCCTGCCCCTCCGCCCCCATCCTGAGAAGTCCCTGTGCAGGGGCCACACCTCCTGGCTGGTGGCACTTTTGTCCTTCCCGAATGTAACAGAGTGGCCCCTTAAAAACTCACAGAATCCCTCAGAGGAAGCATAAGAGGAAAGAGAAGTTGGCAAAAGCTACATTTCTAGGAGGAAGTGATATATTTTTAGTCTCTTATCTGCTTTTCCTTTTTAAAAATAATATATAGGTACCCATTTGAGAAAATCTGAGAATCCAGAAAAGTAGGAAACATTTAAAAATATCAACGTTTCTGCTTCCCAAAGATAACTACTGTAAACACTTCGGTGTGTTTCCTTCCAATTTTTTTTCCTATGCATAGATCTTGGGGTTTTTTTTTTTTCCATTTCACATAATTGCAAACATACTGAATATAGAATTTGAATCTTGCTGTGGGTTTTTCTTTTTTTTTTACTTAACATAATTGCATAAGTGTTTTCTCAAGCTGAAAGTATGCTTTTTGATGGCTGTATAATGTTCCAGTGCCCTGTGAATCTGCCACCATCTGTGTAGCCATCTCCCTTCGTCGACTCTTAAAGTTGTTCTACCTTTTTGCTACTAAAAATAATCATCCCTGCATGTGAAGTTGTCTCCATATTAGAGAGCATTCCCCTGAGACAGGTGTGTCCAGAAGTAGAATTACTGAAACAATGGGGATGGACTCCCCGCTGTGTACACATCGTCACATTGCTCTCCAAGCCCTCACTCCTGTGAGTGATGTACAGGAGTGCGTCCCACATCCCGGCCCTCCCACACTGGGTACCATCTTCCTTTCACTTAATTCAATAGGAAAATGTGAGTGTTGGTGTCACTTCCACTATGGGGTCGAGGGAACAGGCTCAGGGAGGTGAAAGGACAGCTGAGGCTGAAAAGGCTCCTCTGCCCACAGGTCAGGAGACTTCCAGGGGGAGTGGCACTATTTTGTTTTTCTCCAAGGTCAAAATAAGAAGCAGCCCTAGAAAGACAAAGGCTGCACTTTCTGTAGTCATACAGCTGAGGAGGTTGTCCACTGGGTAGTTGGATGCCCTACATAAGAGCTCCCACTTAGAGTTAGGGAGGACAGGGACAGAGGGACAAAGGGACCAAGAGGTGAAGGAACAGAGACTCAGGAAAGCATATCATGGGGTGGAAAGAGCTGGAATGGGGGAGTTGGAAAACCTGGTTCCAGGCCAGCTCCTGACTCACCCTGTGACCTCTGACAGGTCACAGTCACAGGTGGGACACTCTGGGAGGGAGGCCCCTGGGGACCCCTCAGCATAACAGCCTGGCAGAGCCAGGGCACGGGGGGGGAGTGGACAACAAAGCAGTTAAAACAGAAGCCTCAGCCAACCCCAGGGAAGCTCGGGAACTGAGGTGGCCCCTCAGGGACATCCCCCATCGAGGCAGGGGCCGGCCTTCACACCCCGACCTGGACCTGTCATTGGGCCCCGGCTTGTGCAAGGCAGCTTCCTTCAGCTGGGAGCAGTTCCCAGCAAGGGAGAACGCAGCTGAGAGCCACCCGCACTGGTGAGAGCTGGGGAACAAGTGCCTGGGTCCAGAAGGGGGTCCGGGGGCACACCACAGCACCCTCTATACCTCCTTTCTCTGACCTCCGGTACACAGGTGTCAGACTAGACAGGGCTCTATCTCAAAAACCTGTGAATCTGCTGTGGTCTCAATGCCTGGGGCCACCCTGTCTGACCTAGGAGAGGACAGTGGTGTCAGAGTCATCTCCGAAGGCAGGGGTCTCTCTGGGATGGGGCTTTGAGCCGGGCCCCGACCTCCCCGGGTGGGGCTGGGGGAGCTGAGGGCGCCCCCGCTGCCCGCTGAGTCCCGCCTCCTTCCAGCCGACCTGTTCGACATCCTGCTGCCCATGCTCAACATCTACCAGGAGTTCGTCCGCAACCACCAGTACAGCCTGCAGATCCTGGCGCACTGCAAGCAGAACCGCGACTTCGACAAGCTGCTGAAGCACTACGAGGCCAAGCCCGACTGCGAGGAGAGGACGCTGGAGACCTTCCTCACCTACCCCATGTTCCAGGTGCGCCCGCCCCGTCTGCCAGGGCGCATGCGCGGGGAGGGCTGCGGCTGACTGGGGGCCGGGGCGTGGAGTGCCGAAGGCCACGGCCCTGCAAACCCCCGGTTGCCTGGAGAACGAACGGGGTTAGGACCCTCCCCCGACCCTGGCTGGTGGAGGCCGTGCAGGAAGTGAGGGGCAGCTCCTGGTCCTGAGTCCATCTCCAGGTCCTGCCTTCTGCGGAGCAGAACCTCAAGCTCTGGGCTCTCGTCCCAGACAAGACCGTGGAAGAGCCTCCAAGTTAAGAGAATCTGGGATCAGAAGTGCAGTGGGTGTCCTTCCTCAGCCCCACTCATGGGGGTCCTCGGAGCTGAGAGCCCCCTTCTCTGCCCACCCTGCCCCCCCCATCTGTCTACCCTGCTCTGCCTCTCCGTCTCTCTCTTGCTTCATCGCTGTCTCTCTCCCCCTGCCTCTGTCTCTCTGGCCCTCTGGCCCTGTCCCTGCCGCTCCCCACTGCAGATCCCCAGGTACATCCTGACGCTGCACGAGCTCCTGGCCCACACCCCTCACGAGCACGTGGAACGCAACAGCCTGGACTACGCCAAGTCCAAGCTGGAGGAGCTGTCCAGGTGAGCCCCGCTGGGGTCCCACACCAGTGGGCAGGCCCAGGCTGAGGGTGCCCCCACCCAGGGTTTGCCCAGCCCCAGATGGGAAAAGCTCGTGCTCCGGTTAGGATTCCGGGGTGGGGGGGGGACCCACAGCTTGTCCCACCTGGAAGCCGGGTCCCCAGGAGCAGAGCAGTCTGAGGGGCTTACAGCTCCAGCCCAGGTGGGCACCCAGTGAGATGGGATGGGGGGTACGCTGTCCCTGGCACAGATGGGGTCCGAGAAAGGGCCCTGGGCACTTAGTGGGCCCATCTCCCAGGTCAGGCATCTGCCCAGGACTCGCAGGCACTCTCTGCCCATTTCCTCGGTTCTCCAGTGTCCATGTGTCAAAACCGGTGGCTTTAGGAGCCCCAGGGGGTCCTGGGTGTCGGGCTTTCATGTGCCTCAGGCTCCGTTCAGCAGCAGGCAGTGTCCACGGGTGGACAGACCATGGTTGGGCCACCGTCAGAGGCCGCAGCCCCCCTAGTCGAGGCCCTCCCCTGTTCTCCCTCACTCCCCGAAGCCCAGGGAACTTCCTCGCTGCACGGGCAAGAGCAGAAGGACAGGGGGAGGCACGGCCACAGCCCAGGCAGCAGGGGGCGTGGCCACACCAGGGGGTGGCCGTGGAGGTGAGAAGGTTCAGGCTCTGGAGTTTTCTGAAGGTGGAACCTCCACGAGTTTCTGATGGACGAGAGGTGAGGAGAGAGAGAAAATGAGAGTCGAGGATGATTCCAGAGTTTTCTGCCGAGCAGCCAGAAGGATGGCATTGCCGTTGTGCAAGATGGAGAAGGCGCCAGAGGGGCAGGTTTGGAGGGAGAGTCTTCCTCGCTGCGTTGGAGTTTTACTGGGGGTGTGTTGGACCTGAGATGGACAACGGCGGTGGAAATGACAAAAAGGGAGTCGGTGTTTGAGTCTGGAGTTCAGGGAGCCAAGATACACCAGATCGTCAGCTCGGAGATGGTATTTAGAGTCACAAGGCTGGTGAGATCACCAAGGGAGTGAGTTTAGGTGGGAATGAGGTATGAACCAAGGGCTGAGCCTGGGGCCTCCACCGGTGCAGGCCAAGAGGTGAGAAGGGGCCTTGTGGTCAGAGATAGGCGGCCAGGAGCTGCAAAGGAGGATGGGTCTGCAGGGTGTGGGGTTCAGCCCTCAGCCCTGCCTGGGGCCCTGCCGACCACTCAGAGCCCTATAAAGCTGCCCAAGTCCAACGAATGGCAGCCGGTGAGGCCATGGCTCCCGGCTGGACAGAGGGAGGACCAGGCTGGACCAGGGCAGGGCACAGGCCCCAGAGCGGAGGATTAAGGAGGAGATGTAAGCAGGGCATGATTGCAGACTAACAAAACCATCATGGGTCGTGGACCCCAGTTCTCTCATCCCCAGGGAGCCAGATCCCACGTACTCTTCCCCAAGCAGAAGACTTGGGACCCCCTTGAGGCTGTGAGTTCCTCGACACCACGGGATGCCCTGTCCCAGTGCAGGCAGGTGTGCAGGCAGGACCCCAATCCCCTCCCCTGCCCACCCCGGGTCCTGGGTATGCAGCCTGCTTTTCTTTTGTCCCCCTGATCACCTGCACCTGGCCCTGAACCCAGCCCGAGCAGCAAAGAAGAGAGTTTTCCCGTCACGTGACAACAGCCTTTTCTTCCTCCTGGCGCCCTCCCCTGGGGCCTGAGGAAAGCTCCAGCCCTGACAGGAAGCCAGCAACCAAGCCCTCCCTGGCAGTGCTCAGAACCCTGCACCCCTCTCCCCTCGGGACTGGCTGTCTCCTACCTCTGGCCTTTCTCCCACTTTGTCTCCGGAACCCCTAACTCCTGGGCTCACTGATAACCCAGGTCCTCACTTCCGGTTCCCCCAGGAGCCTCAGGCCCTGGAACCCCGGGCTGCCTCCCTGGAGCCCCGCCCAGCACCCCCAGCTGCGCGTGCAGTGTCAGCCCCTCCAGCACAAATCCCAGCCTGGGGCCACTGTCCCTGAGCAGCTGAAGTTTATCCATGTCTAACAGCAAAACTAGTTTTGCTACCTTGGAATCACCCCCTTATTTTTTAGCAAATCTAGCCTCAGCAAAGTCCCCACCCTCATCAAGACAGAGGGTCCTGATTGCCTTGGACTACTTCCAAAAATAAATCCCTATCCATGGAACTGCAGATGCCCTGAAAGGTGCCTCCCTGTCCCATGTCTTCTCCAGAAGAAGGCTAAGGCCTGGGCTTCTGAGAAAAGCATCACTTGGGCCCGGGTGGGAGGAGGGGCATGGGGGTGGAGAACCGAGGCTCCTAAAGCAGAGACCCCATCTCGATGCCCCAGTCTGATACCCATTATAAATAACGAGTTACAGTATACCACCTTTTTTTTTTTTTACAATACCATTTTTGCAGCCCTGATAATGGCAATGATCACCATCCTTTATTCCAGCCCCTGTCATGTGCCAGGCATGAGGTCAGTCCATGAAATGCATTATTTTCCATCCTCACCCCAACAGTCTACAGATGGGGAAAGTAAGGATTAGAGGGGTTGAGTAATTTGTTCAACATCGTGTTGATTCCACTAATCACCAGCTCCAGCTCCACCAGTGTCATCTCTCATTGTTAGGGGGTTTAAACTGGATAATGGCTGTGAGAGAACTTTGTAAGCCACACACACATTAATCAGCTCTCTTAGTGGTCTCAATTGTGGAATTTCATGCATCAGCAGACAAATAGGGGGCTTTGTGCTTTCCTTAGAGTAGGTGGGGCACTTTTTCCAGACCCCCTCCAAAAAAAAAAAAAAAACATGATTCACTACTTTCCTAAGGCTCCTGGAGACCCGTCCAGGGTCTTAGCAAAGTTGGCAGTTCACACCTACCTTTTCCCACCAACGCTCTTTAAAAAACAAAAACAAAAACAGTTAAACAGTGCCACCTCCTGGAGAGGAGGGATGTTGCAGCAGTCAGAACAAGGACAAAAAGTTGTCTGTATTCTCAGATGATGGGGCAAGCCGTGTCCTGCTTACTTCCCAGTCGTGCCAGAGCCTATAGAAGTAAACTGAAGTCAGTCTTCCCCTGAGCCAGCTGGATTGCCAGGTGCTCCAGAAATAAGCCATTCCAGAACCCAAACATTAAGGAAACAACCCTATAAAGAGTGTGCAGGGGGAAGAAACAGCAAGTACAAATTGCCCTGAGGCAGGAATGAGCTTGGTTTGTACTCTGGATGGAAATAAGGCCAATAGTGGGATGAGGGGCCGGGTAATGAACAAAGGATGTCCCCTCTACTGCCGTCTTCCTCCCAGTTCTGCTGTCTCTCTTCCATGTGGTTCAGACTTTTTTTCTTTAGTTTATTTCAGCCTCGTAATCATTATTGGTAATCACGTGCCACTTTTTTTAAAGTTTTAATTTTATTTGTTTATTTATTTGGTTGGGTCTTAGTTGCGGCACGCATGTGGGATCTAGTTTCCTGACCAGGGATCGAACCCGGACCCCCTGCATTGGGAGCGTGGAGTCTTAACCACTGCGCTACCAGGGAAGTCCCCGGTTCAGACTTTTTTAAATCAGACAGACCTGCTTCTCAGCCTCCTTGGGCTGTCAGAGGATAAAATGAGATCACGCCTGTAAAGTGCACACACACAGCGGGCACTCGAGAGATGCGTGCTCTCTCCCCTTTCATGACAACAGGTTCCACCTAAGAATCCAGGCTTTCTTCCGAGGTCTAGCCAGAGACCCAGCATTCCCTCCACCCTGGGAGGTGGGGGCAGCCTGTCTCTGATTGTCATTTCCTGTCCCCGCAGGATAATGCACGACGAAGTAAGTGAAACAGAGAACATCCGGAAAAACCTGGCCATTGAGCGCATGATCATTGAAGGCTGTGAAATCCTCCTGGACACCAGCCAGACCTTTGTGAGACAAGGTATGGCCTGTGCGCCCTGCCTCTCCCACCCCCCGCCAGGTTGGCTCCAGCAGCGAGAGGCACGCGGCACTCAGGACACCACCAGTTGGTTGGGCTGCCGCGTGCCAAAACCTGCAAGCGTGATTGCAGAGTATTCCGGGCCTGCCGGGGGAATGCGACAGCTACATGTAGATGTCGGTATCTATAGATATCAATGCTGGTATTATTGGTTTTCACAGTTTCCTTCTCTCCAGATGTAAACATAATTCTTCCCAGATGGTCTTGGTTTGTCTATTGTACATCATAGTAAACATTGACATGTCCTTTTGGGGAGAGAATAGGGGGCGGAGGATGAGGACAGATTCCAGTTGGCTCCATGAATAACAAGCATTTTCAGGGTCCAAGATGGAGTTGGCGTGGGTCAGTCCCTCTGTCCTTTGCTCGGCATCTTTCGCCTCTTGGGGGAGGCCGTGGTCCCAGTGGTCCTGGGTAGGGTTCCCTTCACCCTTGGGCCTCAGCTGACCTTGGGGACAGTTTTGAGGGTCACAGCCCTATTGAGAGGGGCAGGAGAGGCTCTCTGTGGCCCAGGGGACTGACTTCCAACTCGGGGATGTCAGAGCTGCGATGCCTTTCAGGTTCAGATTCCATGTCTTATGGGAAACTCAGCTTCTGCTCACGTGCCCTAGAGGTGACTTCACCTCAGGATGGACCTCCCGCCTTCCTTCCATCTAGTTGGGGTTCTCTGACTAGATGAAGAGCTTCCCAGCACCTCCTGCTGGCCTGTGCAGCTGCCTCTGGCCCCTGCTGCCCTTGGCCCGAGTATCCTCAATGTGGAATTTGTTCTGAGCCCCTGTGTGTGGTCCCTGTGTCCTTCCCACAGGCCCACCCTGGGACCTGCTGAGCCCAGAGCCAGCCTAGCCTGACTCCCAGCTCCCCCTGAGCTGTGCTGTGCCCAAGCTGGAGGTGGCCCAAAGAATGACCTCTCTTGGGGTCAGCAGTGTCCTCAAAGACCAGGAATCTGCTCCATCACCCTGAACCAAAGCAGTTCCTCCCCTCCTGAGGGGTGGGGCTGGACCTGGAGATCAGACAGGGGAACCCAGCAAGCCCTTTCTCATTTATTCAGTCGTGCTGCCACCACCAAGGACGCCTGCCCTATTCATGCCAGGCCAACTCAGGTCTCCAGGGACGCCCAGAGAATAGACCCTGCGCCGCCCTCCAGAACTGACTGTGCAGGGGAGAGGGAGTCAGGATACAGGAAAGGGTTCCATGCAGTGATGAACGTGGGCAGGAGGCAGAATGGTGGCCCAGAGCAGGGCTGGGCAGTCAGGGAGGGCTTCCCGAAGAGGCGGCACTGGGCTCTGCAGCAGAGCGTGCTGTGACCAATCGGTCATGTCTGCAGTGGCTGCATGTGGCAGCAGGTGCCCAGTGGGTCTTGTTAATCCCTCTGGGCCAGAGCCAGCTCCCCGCTTGTTCAACCTCCTGCCACCCCCAGACCCCAGCCCAGCCCTGCATTCTCACCTCATGGGCCATGTCCTTTGGGGTTCCTTTGCTTTCCAAGGCCCTGGCCCTGGCTGGGAGGTCAAAGGTCCTGCATGGAGCTTCTCTCGTCATTCTCCACCCCCCAAACCCCACCACCCGGCCCTGAGGAGGGGCTGGAGGGAGGGTCCGAGGTGCGTGTTTACTACCAAGAACTAGGATTGCCTTGTCCCACCGCCCTGGCTGCTGGCATCGCAGCCCCACCTGCAGCCTCAAAGCCAGGTCAGAGGCGGAGGGTCATTCCGGTAGATGCACTCAGGCTCTCTCTCCTCCATCCGCAGGATCCCTCATCCAGGTGCCCATGTCTGAAAAGGGCAAGATTACCAGGGGGCGCCTGGGGTCTCTGTCCCTAAAGAAAGAGGGCGAGCGACAGTGCTTCCTGTTTTCTAAGCATCTGATCATCTGTACCAGAGGCTCTGGTGGGAAGCTTCACCTGACCAAGGTAGGGATGGCGGGAGCGAAGCTGCTGGGGCTGGAGGTCAGACACCACCCTGACCCTAGGGGTCCCGACTGACCCTGACCGCGGGCCCGGGGTGGACCAGGGTGTCAGAGACGCGTGAGTGTGCACGCATGCGGCCCGGTCTGACTGGCGGCTTGGAATGAGAAGGCCATTGACGGATTTTCTACTGGAGAAATCGTGGGAAATGGGAAAGCGAGCACGGAGACCCCTCAAGGAGCCCCCAGAGTTGGGGGCTGGGGCGGAGGAGCCAGGGGGTCCAGACAAGCCCTTCAAAGGCCCGTGTACGTGTATCTGAGGGGCCGGGGAGGATGGTGGCACCTGGCTGAGGTCAGAGTAGCAGCCAGAGCCTTTGTCTCATTTGCAACCAAAAAGAGCTCAGACAGCACCCCCTCTTGACGCCCTCGGGCACTCACTCTGCCAGCACAAGACTCTGCACCCCCGGCAGAATCTCCTGCTCCCCAGCACAGCACATGGCTTATCCCGCTGCTGTGAGCTCACGATCTGGTCCCACCTCTGTCTCTTACACATGTGTGACCCTGGAAACGTCCCACGCCTGTCCACACCTCACTTCCTCATCTGCAAAACAGGGATGACTATCCTCAGCAGAGGCGTGCACAGATGCAGGCAGGTGCCCATAAATCTGCTCTGGGAAGTATGAAGCCCTTGCCTCTGTAAGCGACAGTCTCCCCAGCACTGCGTTCATCCCCGTGGAAGCTCGCTTCTGGAGATTTTAAATCTAAATGCGCTGTGGCCTGGAAAGGGCCAGAAGGTGCCCTTAATTAAGCCAGAGCATCAGGGAAACCATTCTTCCAGACCCTGGATGCCTGGCCCGTAACCTCCTGCAGAGCTAATTGATCAAGCAGTGGCTTCACGGAATATACTGCTTATGTTAACATGTCAACGCATTAGTTGGTCGGCTGCACAAGGGGAAATTAATTTACAAACACTGAAGACTCCAGTTTCAACCAAATTATGTATCAAGGAAAGCCTTCATTATTTATTAGCTCTGGAGTTTCTCCTGGGAAGATCTCTGTCCAGGCTGGGGGGATGGTTCCCCCAGCAGGTGGGGGTCAGTAGGGGCAGGCTGAACTGGAGACTTCAGGACGGCCTTTTTAGTCTGAAAGCATGTGCTTTTACGTTTGTTAGTTTTATCTTATTTTGGTTTGGGGGGTTGTTTATATGTTTGAGTTTTAAAAGTCTCTTAGCATATTGGTGAAGAACATGGAATCTGAGAGCTACTCAAATTCTAGCCCTGCCACTTACCAGTGGGTGACCTCAACAAGCCTCAGTTTACCTACCTGCAAAATGGGAGTGAAGGGCTTCCCTGGTGGTGCAGTGGTTAAGAATCTGCCTGCCAATGCAGGGGACACGGGTTCAAGCCCTGGTCCGGGAAGATCCCACATGCCATGGAGCAACTAAGCCTGTGCACCACAACAACTGAGCCTGCGCTCTAGAGCCCGTGAGCCACAAGTCCTGAGCCTGCATGCCACGACTACTGAAGCCCACGTGCCTAGAGCCCGTGCTCCACAACAGGAGAAGCCACCGCAATGAGAAGCCCGCACACTGCAATGAAGAGTAGCCCCCACTCGCCACAACTAGAGAAAGCCTGTGCACAGCAACGAAGACCCAACACAGCCAAAAATAAAATAAATAAGATAAATAAATGAATTTATTTTTTTTAAAAATGGGAGTGAAAATACCTACTTCATGGGAATGCTATGAGGCTTAAGTGAGGACGTGGGTGCAAAACACATGGCCCCATGCCTGGTACATAGTAAGTGCTCAGTAGGCAATAGTCGTTGTCACTCTTAATTATGTAGTGTGAACTTGTAATAATAATAATAATAGCAAGCCTTTGCATGATGATTACTATGAGCCAAGCACTAGCCCAAATATATCATGTATATTTAATTCATAGAACAACCCACTGAGGCAGATACTGTTACTTTCCCTATTGTATAAATAAGGGAACTGTGGCTTCTAGAAACAGCCAGCAAGTGGCAGAGCAGGGATTTGAACCCAGGCAGTCTGGCTCCAGAGTCTGTGTTCTGAAACCAAAGCTAAAATTCAAACCACTTCTTGTTAAATACTCCCATTGGAAATCGAATGCCTCAGTCCTCCTAAAAGGGACCTGCTACAACTCCACAAGATCTAAAACTACCGTAAGAATTTTTTGGGACTTAAAGTAAGAGAAGGTTAGAGCTAGATGGGCTTTGGAGATTGTCCAGCCCAGTGACCTCAGTGATCAGGTTAAGGCCCAGCAAGACCTGGGGGGGTCCCCCAGGGCCACCAAAGAGCCAAACAAGAAACAGAATGCAGGATTCGGGGGCCCACTCTTGATACTTTCTCCAGGTTCCCCTCTGCCTTCTAGGTGGCAGCCTGCCCTGCAGACATTTTCACGTATAGATTAGCCACTTGGCCAGGTTTCTGTTATCGTCAGTTATGTTATTTATCTGTTGCTGTGTAACAAATTTCCCCCAAATGGAGTGCCTTTTTTTTTTTTTTTTTTTTGGCTGCACCACACATAGCACGTGGGATCTTAGTTCCCGGACCAGGGATTGAACCCACGCCCCCTGCAGTGGAAGTGTGGAGCCTTAACCACTGGACCGCCAGGAAAGTCCCCTGGAGTTGCTTAAAACAAACATTTGTTGTCACAAACAGTTTCTGCACGTTAGGAAGTCAGGACAACTTAGCTGGGTGGACATACGTGGCTCAGGGTTTCTTATGAGGTTGCAGTCAAGATGGCAGCTGGGGCTGCAGTCATCTGAGGCTCGACTGGGGCCGGGATCCTTTTCCAGCGTGGCTCCCACACATGGCTGTTGGCAGGAGGCCTCGTCCCTCATCTGTAGCCCTCTCCTCATGACACGGCAGCTGGCTTCCCCCAGAACAAGTGGTCCGAGAAACAACAAGAGAGCAAGCAGGAGGCCGCAGACCCCAAAGCTGAACACCATCACTCCTGCTTTATTCTCTTAATGAGAAGCAAGTCACTAAGTCCAGTCAACACTCAAGAGGAAGGGAAGTAGCCTTCACTTTTTGAAGGACGGGGTATCAAAGAATTTGTGGACGTGCTTTACAACCAGCACAGTGACGGTTACTTTCATTTCTCACTACAGGATCAAGGGATCTCACACCTAAAAGATGCTCAGACACTCAAGGATAAGAGGCGTTTTTCCAGATATTCCTAATAATTAAAAGCCAGCCACTGACCTTGAGCTGGGAACAGGCCCATGAGGCTCTTTCCAGACTCTGCCACTTACCTACCAGGTGACCTTGGGCAAGACGCTTAACTCCCTGATTTCATTTCTTCATCTGTAAAATCAGAATAACAATACCTGAGACAGGTCTGTAAAATGGTCCTGTTTCCCTATTGGTAACATGCAGGGTTTAGCCTAGAATGAGGGAGTTCAAACTTCAGACTTAGGGCTACCAGATGATGCCTCAGAGCCACTGTAGGGCAAGAAAAGGCCGTGCAAGCCAGGTTCTAGCCCCTCCACCCCCAGCCCGACCTTGGCCCTCCTTTGGGGAAGGCGTCTCTGAGCAATCCCATTTGAGCCACTTCACTGGGCTTCCTATATGGAGATAAAGTTCTTCAACTTAAAAACCAAAATACCCACTAGGCATGTAATGTCCACACACATACGTGCGTCGATGTGGGTGCTCACTTTTAGAGCCACTCCTCACCCTGATATTCTGGAACTCCGAAACTAGCACGTCTCTCGCCTTGATTCAAGGTGGCCCCTGCTCTTTTTCAGAATGGAGTCATATCCCTCATTGACTGCACTTTATTGGAGGAGCCAGAAAGCACGGAGGAAGAAGGTAAGTGTGCAAGTCACGTGCAAGCCTGTGTGTGCTCACACAGATGCACACACGCTCACCCTGAAAGGTTGGGCCCGGGCATTGGTTTTTTTTCTTGGGAGGAAGGGAAGGATGCTGGACCCGGAGAGGCTGGTCCTGGGCTTTAGAGAAGGAGCTCTCTGGCCCTGCAGGTGACAGCCTCCTCCCCCTGCCTGGTTCCTTCTAAGCTCCTTGGGTCCTGGACGCGGTGCCATGGGGTTTGGGGGTCACACTTCTCAGTGAGCACCCCTCCTTCACGCATCCGTGTGCTACATGCACAGTGGCTCACTGGGCCGCGAGGAAGAGGCCGGGGAGGCGCCGGGCCTATCTCTGTCCTCCAGTGGAAACGGGTGGGGTGTGCAGGGACACACGTGCCACCACCAGAGGGAGTGCAGGGGAACGGTCCCCCGCAGTGGCATTGGAGCGACCAGGACGGGAGGCAAGACTTGGGGAGAAGGGAGCATGTGAGTGGGGCCCCAGCAAACCAGAAGGGGCTGGGCGGGGAGCTGGGGGAGGGTGGTGCCCAGGTGCTCGGAAAGCCGCCACGTAGGGGTGTCCATGGGATTTCTCTCCCCGGGGAATCAGAATTGGGGGATGGGCTTATTAGGTGAAGGGGTGGGGTCACTACTGTCTCTTGATTGGACCAAAGTTGGTCCTCATCTCCCTCCTTCACTGGCCCCCCAGCAAGGCTCTGGAGGCCCTCCCCTGGGGGTGCACCAGCTGGACTCTCCATCTTTGCCCTTCCCCAGGTTGGGGCTCCTCGAAGCAGGGCTGTGTCTGAAGGACCCCAGATTCCAGTCCCGGCCTGGCTTGGGCTCGGGCTCAGGGTTTGCTGGGGGCTGGGGGCGTAGTCCACACACACACACACACACACACACACACACACACACACGTGCGCGTGCCCTGGTCAGCCGCAGCGGGAGCTGGGCTCTGCACCCTTCATGACCCTCCACCGAGGGCGGAGCCAAGCGCCACTCCCCCAAGGCAAAAATACATGTGCAGCAATTTACCCGGAGCTCTTACCAGCATGATCTTCTTCAGTCTTGGCCACAGCTGGTCCCGACTCAAGTGGAATTGTCAGTCCCCAAAGCCCTTTTCCCTTCAGGGCCAGGAAAGGGAGAGGCATGGCCCCATGCATCCCCCACTCAACACACAGACACCCCACTTCTGAGGAGCCAGCGTCATCCCATCCTCGAGTCACCACACGGAGCAGGCTCTCCAGTGCCCTCAAATTCTCGAGTGTCAGCACTGGAAGGGTCGGGGACCTCAGAGCCGTCACGCCCCACTCTGCTGGTACAGGAGGACATCTGAAGCCCAGAGCGGGAAGGGTATCACCCCAAGGTCACATAGCCAGCAAGCAGAGACCAGAGCTGTAGCAGACCTTCCACAACATTCCACCCCATTCAGGGCACGCCTGATGAATGTGGCCATGTTGCAAGGAATCTCTGAACTGTGATCTTAGTCTTTCCAAATAAAGAGTTCAAGGAATGCTTCGGGTTAAAAGCAGTAATAAAAATACCTAGAATTTACTTTGGCTTTGGGGAGCTCTCAACTGAGCTAAATGTCCAGCCGGGTCCATAAAAGCTCAAGATCTAAAGTTCTCCTCCTGGCCCCTGTATCACCTTGGCGTAGCTGGAGGGCCCAGCTGTGAGGCCAGTTCTAGACCTTGCTTGGCCGCTGCCCGGCTGGGGGTCTTATGAAAGTCCTCCCCGGGGACCTCAGCTCCCCATTGGCCTAACGAGGGTAGAGCCGGCTGGTGGTTCCGAAAGGCTCTTCCGACTCGGAATTGGAGCTGTCCCTGTGTGGTTGTAAGCTACTCTGCACTCTAGGTCTTAGTTTCTCCATCTTTGAAGTGGGGATTCCTCACCTTAAGAAAAAAAAAAAGATGTTCTGAAACTAGCAAGTGGCCTGGTACCCTACTGATGCCGTGCCTTTACCAGTGGGGTGAGGCAGGTATCGTGCAGTCGTTTTCCAACTCAGAAAGACCCACACTCATTCTGCTAACTCTGTGTTTTGCACCTGGAAGCCAAAGGATCCGGCCAAGACATAGACCACTTGGATTTTAAGATCGGGGTGGAGCCAAAGGATTCCCCACCCTTCACAGTCATCCTTGTGGCCTCATCCAGACAGGAGAAGGCGGCGTGGACCAGTGACATCAGCCAGGTGAGCAGCGTCACCTGTCATTGAAAGCAAGTGGTCCCTTCATGCCTAAGCTGGTGGGGGGTGGGAGGCAGCTACAGGGTTCTAATGGAAAAGACGCAAGTATCTCTACCAACCAAGGCTGAGCCCAGCTAGCTGTCCAGCTCGCAGAGTCCCCTGGGCCACCCGTAGAGTGTGGTCTGGGAACCCCTCGCATCTGGATCATCCCTAGGGCAGTTTTTAAAACTCCAGATTCCTGGGCTCCCCGCTGGTCCCCCGCAGATCTGCTACATCCAAGTCTCTGGCAAGAGGCCTGGGAACCTACGTTTTGGCACACACCCCAGGCCATTGGTACCACAGAAAAGTCTGAGCACCGTGACCCAAGGGTGCTGGATGTAGCAGAGCCAGGAGAGAAAGCAAAGGGCCCGCAAAGCCCGGAGTCCGCTCTGCAGGAGGGACAGTTTGCCTGCACCAGCGTTAGGGTTGTCACCCCACTGGGAGAGTCACAGGAAGCACAGACCTCCCAGGGACCAGAGAGCAGACCCAGAGGGCTGCGGTCACTTGCAGGACCAGGGCAGAGGTCTGAGTCTGGAAAGAGGCTGTCGGCAGCACCGGGCTGCTGGCGCAGGACAGGCCTCTCCCTGGGCTCAGCAAGGGCCTGCAATGGGTCAGCCCAGCCCCGTCCCAGGAGCACAGGAACCTCTCCGGACCGCCTGCTCTCTGTACAGTGGAGGAGAGTATTAGGAGAGAGCTGATGGTGGGAGGAAGGGGACAGCGAGGCTGGAGATGTCCCCCTTTCGGGGGAGGGGGCCTGGGAGCTGTGTTTATGGAGAACTGGGGGGCAGAGGCTTTACTGTATTTCAGGGCAGTTCCCCCCACTCACTCCCTGCCCCTCGTTTTTAGGCCGCACACCTGGGCTGCCCTACCTGCCCATCCCACAGCCCCGCAGCATGGCGGGGTGCAGATGACTAGTAACAGATGTCTGCTCTTTCCCAGTCTTGCCCTCCCAGCTTCAAACAACCAGCGTGCCCCGGAGAAAACCGAAAACCTGGAAACCTCGAGCATGGCCTTTTCTAGTCCTCAGGGAGCCATCAGAGGCTCAGGGCTGCTCGCCTGGAGAGTACCCCCCGGGCCTGTGCCCTCTTGAGGGCTGCATTGCTGACACCACCAGGCGTCAGGGGCCCCCCCCCCCAGGCCCACTGACGCCTCCAGGCAGCGCTGATCGGTGGCCAGGCGCCCTGCATTGCAGGGTTGCCGATAGAACCAGAGCTAAAGAGTGTCTCAGAGTGTGGAGCTGGAGAAAATGGGCTGGGAAGGGCCACTGACACAAGCCTCCCTCTGGGGCCCGCGAAAAACTAGGGGTCCTGGCCCTGACCCACTGTGCCCGCCTCTCTGCTCTCACTTCCCGGTGACTTTGACCCCTCCCCGCACGTACACATCCTCAAAACCAGAAGATACTGTGATGTGACCCTGCAGAGTACCCCCCAGCCCGGGCCAAGGAGAGACCCTCTCTTGGCAGAAATGTGAGAGCTTGGGGCAGGGGGCAATGAAAAGGAGAAACAGATGTATCTCTGTGTCTTTTCTTTTTGTTTGGGTGTGTACTGTTTATTCAAAGAAAAATTTGGATTTTAAATTTTTTTCAGAGGCTGAGTAAAATGTACAATCTTCTCCCTTAGTGCTGGCAGCCTTGCCTTCCCCAGGCAGGATTTTTACTATGGAAAACCGTCTGTGGCTTCAGGGTGTGGGCACTGTGGTGAGCAGAGGACGGGGGGGCAGGACGGCACCCACTGAGCCGGCCTCCCAGGACAGAGGCCCCAGGTCACTGTGGATCTGATCTTGTCCTTGGTGCTGGACCTCAGAGGTCAGCCACAGAGTGGCCAGGGTTGGACACTTCCATTTTTGCAAACACCCCGAGGAGGTAGGAATCATTATCCCCATTTTGTAGGTAGGGAAACTAAGGCCCAGGGAAGTCAAGTAAATCCCCAAAAGGTCACCGAGCTGGGGACTTGACTTCCCATCAGAACCCAAGGCATGCTGTGCATTGACCCTGGCCTTGCCTGGACGATGCCCTTTGACCATGTGTCAGGCCGGGGCCTGCGAAGCCTCACTTGACAGAACCCCTGCTGGGCCTGGGTCTCGGAACGGAGACAGAGGCTCTGACCCAGGGGTCCTCTCTCTGATTCCAGTGTGTGGATAACATCCGGTGCAATGGGCTCATGATGAACGCATTTGAGGAAAATTCCAAGGTCACTGTGCCGCAGATGATCAAGTAAGTGCCCTGAGCCCCCTCTTGTCCAGGCTGAGCTCCAGAGACCGAGGGCCACACAGTGACCACAAGGGGCTCAGAAGATGCTGGGTTTCATCTTTGGGATGTGTTAGGTGTTTGATTTCAATTAACTTCTATTTGGTTGATGGCTTTGGCTTAGTTTTTGTAGTTGTTTGTCTTGAAAATGTGGATTTGCATATTAGGCTGTTTAAAATAGAACATGAGGAATGACATTTCATGCACTCTATTTTTTTTAATAACTATTTTTCTTTTGTTTGGGCAATGCCAGGGAGGAAGGGCAAGGGGGCTGGCATCCTGCTGAACTCAGCTCTCGGAGCCCCGCTGGGCAGTGCAGCCTCCTGGCCTGCACCAGTCCTGCTTCTCCTCCAACATCTGCTCGCCTGACCCCCTCACGGTGCCCCCCAGGTGGCCCGCTGGCTCCCTGGCCTCCATCTGAACCTCTGAATGCCCAGCTGCTCTGCCCACCTGGCATACGCCAGGACCCAGCTAACCGACCCCAGGCGTGTTGTCCTGCCCAAAGCAAACCTTGGGGACCCACTGCCTCTTTGCTACTTGAAGTGCACACTCAGGGGAGCTGCAGGCCATTATGTAGTGAGGGTGTGAAAGGTCCCACCCACCCCGTTTCGACAGCAGGCCTGATGAAGCGAGCACGCCAGCAGCTAGGAGCTAGCCAAGGCAGTGTCGTGTACGCCAGAGCTTTCAAGCATCCGGCTGAGTTTATGAGGAGTAGCCCCACCCCACCCCATGGCTACATTGTTTAACAGCCAAAGGTGCTGGAGCCCAGAAGGAAGGTCTGGACTTGAAGGCACGAGCCCTGGCCCACATCTTCTGCTCTGTGTATGACTATGGACAAGTCACTTAACATGTCTGAGCTTGGGTCTCTCACCTGTTAGTGGGAGATGATAACGCCTACCTGCCTGCCTCCTGGATTTGTTTCAACGATGAATTAAAAACACCACATGTAGAATGATGGTTAAATGTATAGTGGGTACCTACTTATCGTCTGTAAAGAGTGCGTATTGAGGCAGTAAAAGTGAGCAGATGAAACCAAAATAAACTCACCCATGAAAGAAAAAATACCAGCATTGTAAACTATGATGGTGATAAAGGGAATGGAATATCCAGATCAAAGTGACAACTCCAAGGAGCTGTCGGCTCCCAGACTTAAGCGTGGCCTCCTTGACAGGAGTAGCCCATGGGCAGCGTCCCCCTGCGAGGGCGCCAGGGAGCAGAGATGAGCAGACATGGCCTCCGTCCTCAGGGAGTTCACCATTTAGTGAGAGAAAGAGACACAAATCGTAAAACACTAGCAGGTGCTGCAAAATAGAATTTGTATGATGCTACGAACGAGGGTTCAGAGAATGAGTGACTCGTTCACCTGGCACAGCTGGGGGAGACTTTCCCAAGAGGAGGACATCAGAACTGACCTCAAAGGATAAGTTAGGGTTTGCTAAATGGTGGAGGGGAAGGGCATCCTGGGAAGAGGGAACAGCATGTGCAAAGGCACAGAGGCAGGGAAGCACATGGTGTGTTTGGGGAATGATAAAACGTTCCATGGGGCTGCAGGGTTGGGAGAGTGGTATGTCCTATGGGAAATAACCTTGATGCAACTGTGGCCTCCAAGTTCACTACCAGGTAAACTATCCCAGAGGTCTTGGAACAGAAAGGCTCACAGACCCAATTAAGATGGTTAACCACACAGTCTAGTGAATCAATTTTAAACACTTAGTGAGAAACCAGGGGAAAGAGAAGGGATAGTAGGTTAGTGCCTGTTACACGTAGTTGCATGAGCTAGTTACACCATGGTCGTTGTACAGCCTCTCTCCCTGCCCCATCTACCTTCCTTGCTGATGGAGCAGCTACAAGGACCAGAGTTGAACCTTGATCAGTGGGTTCAAGGGCACAGGCTTGCTCTGTCTGAGAAGTCGGGGCAAGTATGTCTGGCCACAGCGGCAGCTCACCAGTTAGACTGAAGAAGAGCTACAGGTTTATCTATAGTTCTGGGACAGAAGGTAGAGGGTCAGAATGGATGTCACCAGTGGGTGGCTGACTTAAGACATGAATATTGAGTGTATGCTATGCCTCATGAATATTAAGTGTAGCTTGAATATTTGGTGCCTTGTGAATATTTAGTGCATGCTTGGTCCTTCCACCCCTCCTATTTACATTCGGCACATGTATGCTTTACTTAGTGTATATATATGCCTGCCATGGCTCACAAGCTGTTTGCTCCTTCGTGTATCCTCCTTTTTTGTTTCTCTTATTTTTTATAGCACAATTGTATTTTCTTAAACAAGACAGTGGGCTGAAGAGGTGGGCAGGAGTCAGATAATAGTAACGTGACAGGTGAGGAGTTGGGTTTTCTTCTGTAGGTGTTAGGGTTGCACCCGAGGCGGTGACGGGCGCCCCCTGGTGGCCAGGGATAGAGTGGCAACAGAGAGCCTGGCTGGAAAAAGGCATCAGTGGTATAGCTGGAGGGTCGTGGCTGGGGGGACATTCCCTAGATGTGTTCCCCGTAAGCCTCTGAGTTTCTGGCATGGTTCCCATTTCAGATACCCCACCCTGTTGTCAGACTGAATTAAGAGCGTCCTGATTTTTGGTCTGCAATACAAAGAAACATTTAGTCCCATGCACCCTGAGTATTCCTGCTACCCTCCCAACACACTGCATCCCGGCCCTCTGGTGGGTAGATGCTAGTGGCAGGGTTTGAGAGGAAGGTCCCAGAGAATGAAGATCGTCAACCACCAGCAGCCCAAAGATCCAAGAAGTCTCATTCCATCTGCCCTGGGTCCTGAGGCTCTGCCCCAACATGTGACCTCAAGGACAAGTAGACCCAAGGCGGGCGCTCGCCCTGTGGAAGGAGGAAAAGGGAAGCCCTTTCCCATCAAGCCCAGGCCTCTCGATGCCTGGGAGACAGGAATGCCACTTGGAGCTTCGTCAAGAAGTATTGGGGGGCTTCCCTGGAGGTCCAGTGGTTAAGACTTCACCTTCCAGTGCAGTGGATATGGGTTCGATCCCTGGTCAGGGAGCTAAGATCCCACATGCCTCGCAGCCAAAAAACCAAAACGTAGAACAGAAGCAATATTGTAACAAATTTTAATAAAGACTTTAAAAATGGTCCACATCAAAAAAAAAAATCTCAAAAAAAAAAAAGTATTGGGAGAGCAAAGAGAGAGGCAGGGCTGAATTTACAGTCAAAAGATGCTTGTTTTGTGAGGGACTGAAAACGCCTTCTAGCAAGGCTGGCAAATATCTAGCACATGAGCCAGCCATTTGGATCAGAATCCAGAACCAGTGGCAGACATTACTAATGGGTCACGGCAGTCTTTAAGGCTGAGCCTGTAGTGGTCAACACAGCCCCAGGCAGTTACTCCCAGTCTGGCAGAACTGGTATCCAGGATGAAAGCTGTTTTTATCACTGCTTTAGTGTGCCCTCCCATTTTACAGATAGGGCAACTAAAGTCCAGAATAGGTTTACATAACATTGGAGTTGCCAGAGGCACCATCACCACCAATGATTGTGAGGTTTGCGACAGAGAAGAAAGGGGCAAGGGAGGTTGATAGAAAAGGGAGGGCTTGGGACTTCCCTGGAGGTCCAGTGGTTAAGACTCCCCACTCCCAGTGCAGGGGTCTTGGGTTCGATCCCTGGTCGGGGAACTAAGATCCCGCATGCCGCATGGTACTGGAAAAAAACCCAAAAAAACAGAAACAATAAATAAATAAATAAAGTAAAAATAAATCTTTAAAAAAATTCCATTAACCCTTGGGAAAAAAAAGAAAAGGGAGGGCTTTTCTCACTTTCTCTACCCCCTCCAGTGGCAGAAGGAGCCCAAAAAGAAGGTGCTAGAAGCAAACCCTTGCCAGAGGGGTCCAATAATCACCACTGAAGATGTCAGGTCTAGGCTGGACGCTTCGGGATCCATAGTGTGTGAGGGGTTGCACTGTCCTTCTAGAAGGTGCAGTCCCATGGTGGGGACCTGGCTCGAGTTAAGGGAGTCCTTTCACCCAAGGGCCGAGGGCAGTTCTCCAGGGATGGTACCACTGAGTCCTTCCCATCTGCAGGTACTTTCTCCTGCCCACTGTCTTTCAGTTTTGCTTCTCTGCAACTTTTCTTCTTCCTTTAGAGGTTTATAGTCAACTGGCTGGATCCCTGTCTGTCGATTCCATGCCGCTTACATTTTCTCTCCTCACTTGAACCTCTCCACCTTCTCTGCATTCTGGGAAAATTTCTCAAGTTCGCTTCTGCGTCACTCATTTGATTTTCTGAGTCTCTCATCTGCTGTTACTTGCATTCATGTCCTCTGATTCAACACTCTTTATCTTTCGTTTCCAAGAAATCTTTCCGATCTCAGATGATTTCCTCTTCCTGGTTGCTTCCTGCGGTTCGGTCAATGCAATATATATTCTCCTGAATCTTGGTGAAAAATAAAACAGGTGTTTTCTAAAATGTTCTGTGTCTTGCAGCAAAGCTACCTTAGAAGGAATCATTCCTGTTTCTTCAGGATTGTCTCTTTTCAAACTGAAAGAAGAGAGACCCGTGGATGTTTAGACCCAGCTCAGCCCTCAGGTCCTCAGCCCACTATGGTCTGGTTGACCACCAGACGCCTGTCCTCACGTGTTGGCAGCCTGAGAGGAATGGGACTTGCTGCCACCAGATCCAGTTTGGAAGGTCCCAGAAAAGGACTTGGATGGCTCTGGCTTGGGTTATACCCCCACCCTATGCAAAAATCACTTTGGCCAGGGATGAAGGACTTTGATAGATCTGATCCAGGATGACTGCTCAGCCCTGAGGGTTTCCCTTTTAGTAATGCAGGCTATGTTAATTGACCCTAATACTTTAAGAAGCAGCCAAGGTGAGGTCAAGGAGGAGATGACCTCCCCCTACAAAGACTGAGAAGGTTGAATAAACTGCTAAGAATTCTGCCCCGCCTTGGCACGGGGCGGAGGTTTATAATGAATGACAGTCGCAGCTTCACCCTTTGTAGCTCTTCATAACTAAGGGAGGAGAGATGTCAGCAGATTGCAGGCAGCAGGAGCAGCTAGTAACAGAAATGTGTAGGACTTTTAGACTTAGAAAAAAAATTAGACCCTTGGGGATTGAATTAAGCTATTCGTCATATCTGCTGACACTTGCTCATGTAGTTTTTAATTTTGGATTGTGAGCTTATTTTCAGTGGGGGGGGGGGGTTATCTTTGAATGTCTTGTACAGCCTGGTTGACAGATGCCTTTCCAGAAAGGTCTTGCGTTTGTTTCCACCAGTTGCCCCAGGAGCATTACATCCTGTGACCACACTAATGCTCTTTGGGCTTTCCAGACCACAAAGGTAGTAGGTATTTGTCTTCCAAAACCACTGGAAGGGCAAATAATACACTCTCAAGGGAGCTTGATACTCTCCCCATGCTACCCCCTCACAGCCTGGGCTAAAACAGAAAACTTGCAATCTTCTTTTCCTGGTGGGTAGATTTTTCTAGGCCACCTTTCACTGAGCCTATAACCCTTAAAGGGTCCCAGCTTTACATGGGGGTCTCACTCCAACTCCCTCCACCCGCAGGCCCAGGCCTGGTCTACTTCTCTATTGAAACCAAGGCACTTGGTTTCCAAGAGCAACAGATGCCCTAAAGGCAGCTAAAACATCAACTGGTTTCCAAATTTCTCTTCATTTTTGGCCCCTGGAAATTTTCCGTATATTTTTTGCCCCTAGTTTTTTTTTTTAATTGAGATATAATTCATGTAACATAAAACTCACCATTTGAAAGTGTATAATTCAGTGGATTTTAGTATATTCACTGTGTTGTGCAACCATCACCACTGTCTAATTCCAGAATATTTCCATCACCCCAAAAAGAAACCCCATGCATATTAGCAGTCACTTCCAATTCCCCCCTATTTCTACCCACTGGCAACCACTGCTCTACTTTCTGTGTCTATAGATTTGGCTCTTCTGGATATTTCATATAAATGAAATCCTACAATGTGTGGACTTTTGTGACTAGGTTCTTTCACCTAGCATGTTTTCAGGAGTCATCCATGTTGTAGCATGTATCAGTATTTCATTCCTTTTTATGGCTGAATAGTATTCCATTGTATGGATAGATCACATTCTGTTTATCCTTTCATCAGTTCATAGACATTTGGGTTGTTTCCACTTTGGGGCAATTATGAGTAATGCTGCTCTGAATATATGTGTCCATGTTTTTGTGTGAACGGATTTTCTTCATAGCTTGTGAACTTGGCAGCACATTATTTTTTTTTTTTTAATTTATTTATTTTTATATATGGCTGTGTTGGGTCTTCGTTTCTGCGCGAGGGCTTTCTCTAGCTGCGGCAAGCGGGGGCCACTCTTCATCGCGGTGCGCGGGCCTCTCACTATCGCGGCCTCTCCTGTTGCGGAGCACAGGCTCCAGATGCGCAGGCTCAGCAACTGTGGCCCACGGACCTAGTTGCTCCGCGGCATGTGGGATCCTCCCAGACCAGGGCTCGAACCCGTGTCCCCTGCACTGGCAGGCAGACTCTCAACCACTGTGCCACCAGGGAAGCCCAGCACATTATTTTTAAGTTTGTTATATTTCATCCAGCATTTCTAAGAGTTTTATAATGTCAGGTCTTCAGGTATTATTGGGAAAAGGAAGTTGCAGCCCATTTTACCTCAACGTCAGTCTTCCAAAGCTTTCCTTGTTCCCGTCACAAGCCACCCCGTCCTTCATCAGTCCCTCCATCCTTGGCTGTTGGTGCGCTGGGGAGACAGTGATGGGTGTGCCGTGGTCCAGCCCTCGGGGAGCTCGCAGCCCGGTCGGGGAGACAGCCACGGACTCAGACACCTTCAGACCCAAGTGCCTTCTCGGTCCCTCCTCCCTCCTCAGGTCCGACGCCTCCTTATATTGTGATGACGTGGACATTCGCTTCAGCAAAACCATGAACTCCTGCAAAGTGCTGCAGATCCGGTATGCCAGCGTGGAGCGGCTGTTGGAGAGGCTGACGGACCTGCGCTTCCTGAGCATCGACTTCCTCAACACCTTCCTGCACTCATATCGCGTCTTCACCACTGCCGTCGTGGTCCTGGACAAGCTCATCACCATCTACAGGAAGCCCATCAGCGCCATCCCCGCCAGGTGGGCAGGCCTCCTCCTCCCGGGCCGACCTGTAGAGCTTCTGGGCCCAGGAGGGAGACGGAGCTCGGCAGCGGGCTGGAACCTGAGCTGGGGGGTTGAGGGGCACCCCCGCCCCGGGAGCCAAGCCTGCCCTTTGCAAAGAGGTGGGGGAGGGCTGACCTGCCTGATGCTCCTGCTTAGCCCCAGCTTTCTCTATCCCCCAGCCTGGGCTCCAGGGGTGGGATAGAGTTTGGTGGAGGGAGGGGGGGGTCGCCTCCACAGGACAGGGTTTCCCCACCTTCCCCATTTAAGAAAGGAAAAAAAAGAGGAAGGGCGGAGTCAAGGGAAGAAGGGAGGGAGAGGAAGAGACAGAGAGAGAATCTTATCCCCTCTCTGCTTCGACCACGTCCTGCTCTGAAGAAGAGAGAGTCCCTTTCTGCACACTTGGGGTGGTTCCACCTGTGGAGGGCTGGCCACCTTAGCCTTGGCTTCAAGGCCATCTTTTCCATCTGCGTTGTCACAGCTCAGCCCTGTGGGGGGCCAACTGGGACCAGAAAGGTCAAGAGACTTGCCCCAGGGCTCCTGGAAGTCTGTGGCAAAGTGGAGACTTGAACCCAGGGCCCCGGTCTCGTGGAACCCACGCAGCCACCCCTGTCTGAGTCTGGGCGAAGGGCAGGGCGGAGGTGCCCCCCTGACATTCCTTTCCCACCTGTCCTCCTCACGTCCCTGCTTTAACCAGCCTTCAGCTGCCCACCCCCAGCCCGGCCAAGCTTCGAGGGGCCTGGTGGGGTCACTGTCAACCCAGGGTCCCTGCCAGGTTAGAATTCTAAGGGCAGGCGCAACCCACACAGCAGGGTCAGGCGCTAGACTGGCCGAGGCCCGGGGCCAGCCCCAAGAGCCAGCCTCAGAACGTCAACATTTACCAGTCCAACTGCTGGGGACCCAGCTTAGTGAACAAAGACCTTTACCGATATCCCGCCAGATGATTACCCAGCCAAGGGTGGTACCAAAGAGGCACCAGGGGGGCAGGTCAAACCCAGCAAGACCCTCCCCGCAGCCCGGTTTGAGATGGGTGAGGAAGGTAGCTATCAATCCTCACCCAGCAGAGGGGAAAGTGAGGCACAGAGGCATGAAGGACCTGCCTGAGGCTACCCAGCAGTAGGTCAAGTTCAGGGGTCCTGATGAACCTCACTGCTCCAGGAGGGGCCTGCCAGGAAAGGAGGCGGGCCAACTGGTGCTTTCCTTTTCTGCCTGAACCTCCGCCTTGGACACCGCTGAGTCCTCTCCCACCCCCCGGGTGAGACTGGGGCTGGGGCCTCGGCTCTAGGGCTGCCTGGAGCAGAGCTCCTGAGCCACACCAACTCCCAGGGCCGCCTGGAGGCCGGGCTGGTCCCAAATGGGAGCCCAGGATACGAGGGGGGGGCAGGGAGGCCTGCAGACTCTAACCACCCCCCCGCCCCGCCCCCACGCCTCTGCTGCCAGAGCAGACCAGCTGCCCAGAGTACACCTCCATCCCCTCCCCCAGCCCCTCCCTGTCCCCCTCCCCCCCCAGTGCTCACAGTTTACCTGCTAAACCTCAGCAGCCAGCTTCCCAGGGTCTGAGAGAGCAGGAAAAACCGCCCCATCCAGGATGGAGTCACGCCTGAAAACCAATCGAGATCATTCCCGAGGGATCCAGCAGGTCACCCCCCGGAACCTGGGAACCCCCTGGGATTCCACCCAGCAGGCAGAGCCTGTAGTGGGAAGAGGCATGTTCAGATCCCAGCCCTTAGCCCTACCGCCTTGACCAAATCCCTTCACCTCTCTGAGCCTGTTTCCTGTCTGTGAAATGGGAATACGGAGCACCTTCCCCCTGGGGCAACCGTGAGGATTAAGAGCTGAGGTCTGTCCCATGCTGGATACATTCCGTGCATGCAAACTGCCTTTTGTGTTATCATGTATGTATCACCTGTTCCCAACCCGGCCCTGAGCTGTGGGCCCTGCCTGCAGACGGTAGGAGTGTGGCCAGGGCTGCGGGGAGCCTCCTGTCCCCCAAGTTTACACCTGAGGCTGATCAAGCGCCCAGGTGGGGTGGAAAGGACACTGGGTTTAGAGTCAGGAGGCATCAAATGAGTCATTTCCCATCTCTGAGTCTCAGCTTCATCCATAAACTCTCTGGACCTGGGTGAGGAGGACGTCAGAGGTGTTGGTGACACCGAGCCCGTGCGGGGGACAGAGAGAGGTTCCTCAGAAGCCTGCAGGTCAGGAAGACCCACAGCATCACGGGTCAGCTGCTGCTGCTGACCAGAGGGATACAAAGAGGGAGCATCAGGCAGACCTACCGTGCCACCAAAGTCCCTGCCCCCCTCCCAGAACAGGACACTTGGGCCTATAGACACCTGGCCACAGACCATTTAACTACCTGGCCCCTTGGGCGTGGCCTCCTCTCAAACCTGCCCACTCAGAGGACCAGCCCGGCGGTCAGGGAGCATGAGGTTGAGGGAGCTGCTCAGCTGCCCCGCTGAGCCCCCCAGGAGACAGGGGACCCCCAGGCCCGGGCCGGCAGCCAGGCCTACACTGACCGTTTGTTTTCATCCCCTCCCTGGCCCTCCCCACAGGTCACTGGAGCTCTTG
Organism: Balaenoptera acutorostrata; assembly: GCF_949987535.1. Classification (NCBI taxonomy): domain Eukaryota; kingdom Metazoa; phylum Chordata; class Mammalia; order Artiodactyla; family Balaenopteridae; genus Balaenoptera; species Balaenoptera acutorostrata. The sequence goes on along the minus strand of NC_080066.1, from coordinate 32,890,208 downwards.
TTCGCCAGTGGCCAGAACAACAAGCTCCTGTACGGCGACCCCCCCAAGTCGCCACGCGCCACCCGCAAGTTCTCCTCACCCCCGCCCCTGTCCATCACCAAGACGTCATCCCCGAGCCGCCGGCGGAAGCTCTCCCTAAACATCCCCATCATCACGGGCGGCAAGGCCCTGGACCTGGCTGCCCTCAGCTGCAACTCCAACGGCTACACCAGCATGTACTCGGCCATGTCGCCCTTCAGCAAGGCCACACTGGACACCAGCAAGCTGTACGTGTCCAGCAGCTTCGCCAGCAAGATTCCAGATGAGGGCGATATGAGCGCTGAGAAGCCGGAAGAATTCTCAGCTCCCAGCAAGCAGAGTGAGTGGATGCGAGGGCCAAGCTGCCCCCTTGCTCACGGACCCGCTGAGGCCGGCCCAGCCCCGCCAGGCTCCCACCGGGAGGCCAGATGGTGGTGGCAGTGCAGAGCCTGGGCGGGGCAGAGGCAGGCAGAGATGCCCAGGAAGTGGGATGAGCGTCCCTCCCGCTGCCCTGATGACAGCTTCCTCTTGCATCCTTGTATCTGTCCATCTCTGCAGTGGACGTGTCCTGGGCCAGGCCCCAGTCAGGGCCTAGGAGAGAAGAGGGCATCAGATGGGGCTCCTGCAGCCCAGGATTCACAGTGTGGCTGAGGAGCAGGACCAGACACGGAAACATGGGCGCCTGATGCATGTCGTGTCAGAGGGGTGCTCGAAGGACCCCGAGCATGGAGTGGGGGCGCCGTCGGGAGAGTCTGAGAAGGCTTCCTGGAGGACCTGTTAGATTTAGATTTGTCACCAGGAGGAAGGGAGAACATTCTAGACAAAGGGAATGGAGTGGGCAAGACTGAGAAGCAAGGAAAAGCATTGTGTGTTCAGGCAACACCGTGAAACCCAGCACACCTGGAACGCTGGGCGTGGGGCAGTGGCCGGAGGTGATGCCGGGCAGGCTGGGCCCTCCCTGCCCTCAGAAGCCCGACCATTCTAGAATGGCATTTGTTGGGAGGATTGTCTGGCTGTGTCTTAGGTTGGGTCAGCCCACATCCTGGGTGACACCAGCCTTGTCTTGGTTAGCACACATGTGCATACATACATACACACATGCCTGTACACACACGAACACACAACCCTGGGCTGGATGGAAGCCCCAGCCTTCGAGGAGGAGGCCTTAAATTTTAAGATGGTCGGAAGTTCTCTCCTCTGAGTTGAGAAGAGGGAAGTCAGCGGGACCACCAGCAGAGGGCAAAGCTGGGGAGGGGTAAAGCCCCCAGGAGCTTCTGGTACCAAGTGACATTTACTGTGGCGCATACAGTAAGTAGGGGACATGCACAGCTGAAAGTCAGTAGTAACCAAGGTAACAGCCGACCAGAGAGCCCCAGATGCCGTCCCGCAGGAGCGAAGGATGGAATCCCTGGCAGGGCAACGTCAAGGGGCACAGAACTCCATCTGCCACAACCTGCAGGGAGTCCAGGCCTGGCGCGTGATAAAATGTGATGCGAGACAGCCCTGAGAAGTCATCTCATACTGGGCTTTTTTTTTTTTAATTGTTTTTAAAATTTATTTACTTTATTTATTTAGTTTTTGGCTGTGTTGGGTCTTCGTTGCTGCGCTTGGGCTTTCTCCAGTTGCGGCGAGCGGGGGCTACTCTTCGTTGCGGTGCACGGGCTTCTCATTGTCATGGCTTCTCTTGTTGCGGAGCATGGGCTCTAGGCGTGCGGGCTTCAGTAGTTGTGGCACACGGGCTCAGTAGTTGTGGCTCGCGTGCTCTAGGGCACAGGCTCAGTAGTTGTGGCTCGCGGGCTCTAGAGCGCAGGCTCAGTAGTTGTGGCGCACAGGCTTAGTTGCTCTGTGGCATGTAGGATCTTCCCAGACCAGGGATCAAACCCGTGTCCCTTGCATTGGCAGGTGGATTGTTAACCACTGTGCCACCAGGGAAGCCCCTCATACTGGGCTTCTTGACCAGTGATCCAGGCGACCCTGAACCTGTCTAACTGTGCACCAGAGTTCGTGTGTGTGTGTGTGTGTGTTTGTGCACACACATATGGACATTCTTTTCTAAAGAGAAGACCTATAGCTTTCTTTGGGTTCTCACAAAGGTCAGGTGTAACTCCACTTACTTTCTAGTTGGGGAAACTGAGGACCAGAGAGGTGAAGAGTTTTCGACCAAGATCTCACCATGCCAGAGCTGGACTTTTGATATAATTCATCCGCTTTCCCCAAAATGTGTAAACCACGAGTCTCCCAAGATTTAGGGGGACTGCCCAAACCAGGACACTTCTGATAGTGACCGGGTGCATGGGACAAGAGGTATAAAGCAGGATTTTATATCCTAGACGGTCACCCTAACTAAGGTGCTTCACACACACACCAAAAAAGCGGGGAGTGGGGTAGCACCTTGCTACTCAAAGTGTGGTCCGCGGACCAGCCTCGTGGGCATCATCCCTCTCGGGCCCCACCCCAGACCTCTGAACCAGAATCTGCATTCTAACAAGATCCCCAGATGTGCCCATTAAGGTTTGAGGAGCCCTGGCAGAGCAAAAGCCAGCTTGGAGATTGACAGGCCCATCAGCGAGTAAAAGGTCTGATGGGGCCCCGTGGCAAATGAAGCTGTTAAACTGTCCTCAACAGGTATATCCCAAACCTACTCCGTTTGCTTCGTTAAATTCTAGACCCGCATTTAAAAGTCATTGACGATTTGAGAAACATCAAATTGTTTCCTTCTTTTTTCCCAGGCTCGGAAGTCTGCATGAGGGAAGAGTCAGATAACGATCAAAACCAGAGTGACGAAGGTGACACTGAGGCATCACCAACCAAATCGCCAACAACACCAAAATCGGTCAAAAGCAAAAATTCCTCAGGTACAATCCACCAACCCGAAACCACAGGTCAGTTCCAGAGGACATGTGCCGTCCAGGCGGGTAGAAGGCGGCGGGTCAGGCTGAGGAAATGCCAGGGGGGGTCACGCCTTCTGTTTTATGAGTGACTCCTAAGTGCAGGAACTCAGCTGCACTTCACAACCCAGGGGGCTGCAACACCGGCTGGTAAATCCTGTTCTTCAACTCAGCAGAATCACTCCCCTGACCTCAGACAAGACTACCTAACCCACCCAACGCAGGTGGGCAGGAAGGCCCAGCATTTGGCTTCATTCTTGGAAAGATCCAGGTTCAGAAGATGTTTCCTGAGCTGCTGCTACATGTCAGGCTCTGGGCCAGGCTCTTTAATAACATCCGACACCTTGCAGCGGGGCCAGGGCATTCCTGTTTTTTCATCTAAGGGAAAAGTCTCCGAGAGGTTGTGGTGATGCCCACCCAAGTCTCAGAGTCATGACCCTGGAGGGTTCTCGGGGAGCCACTGAGTCTCTGGTTCCCGTAAAGCACTTCCCCACATACAGGGGGGCTCTGAGGTACCCAAAAGTGAGGCATAAGCTTATGGAAAGCCCCTGGTCCCACATACAAGGTGCAGCCTGAACCCTGAACTCCCCAACTCCCCAGGCCCTCTGAGGAGACCCAGTAAGTCACAGGGTCACCCACCTGCAGAGAGAAACTGCTCAGACACACTGCAGGCCTACCACAGCCTCTCAGGTACATGGAAGCAGATCTCACAGACAGCCAAATTCCAGAAATCAGCTTTGAGTTTTAAAGTTAGTCATTTGCGCCTCACTGCATAAGTGCTGTTACTTTCTCCTAAGGATGGATTGCTCTCCAGAGATTTACAAGCTGAAGCTTAAGGTTTCTGGAGTGAGATTCTGCTACTATTACTGCTAAAAAAATAATGATTATTATTAATTGCATTGATATTCCATGGCATATATATTGGTTGGCCAAAAAATTCATTTGGGTTTTTCTGTAAGATACAGCTTTTCACACAATACTAAGTACTTTCATCTGTGTTAACTCCTTTCATCTTTACATCCACCTTTTGAAGCAGGTGTTAATATCCCTATTATCCAGAGATTATTTTGACTCAGAGAGGTTAGGTAATTTACCCAAGGCCACACAGCTAGTACAGGGGGTGAGGACTCGGAGTGCAGTGCTCTTTCCACCCCACCGTGCCAGGGAGACCATCAGTATGAGTTATCCGTGTCAGACACTGGACAGGTTATGTGTTCATTCCAAATAGACTGAAAGGGTAAGAAAACTCACGATGCTGTCCTCAAGCAGGGCTGTGCCCAGCTGGGCCTAAGAGGTAAAGGGTTTGGAGCTGCAGAGGGATGGAAGGGGCGGAGGGTTGGTGGGACCTACTCATCTCAGCAGGAGAAGCAGAGGGGGGCAGGGGCTTTCCCTACTCTGAGGCAGCCCTGGGGTGACATGGCATGGCATGAGCGTGTCCCGTCCCGGGGACCCCAGCAGGGGAACAGACCCCGCTGCCACTGCCTGACAAGCCGTGGGTGCAGTGAGCCCAGCCAGCCCGTCTTGGGCCCCTTCTAGCCTCAGGACCCCTGGTTTCCTGAGCCGAGGGCTGGACCAGGAAGGGCTGAGGAGTGGTTCCGTGCTCTCCACAGAGTTCCCACTCTTCTCTTATAATAATGGAGTCGTCATGACCTCCTGTCGCGAGCTGGACGGTAACCGCAGCGCGCTGTCAGCAGCCTCCGCCTTTGCCATAGCAACTGCAGGCGCCAACGAGGGCACCCCAAACAAGGAGAAGTACCGGAGGATGTCCTTGGCTAGCGCAGGTAGGGGGGATCGCTCACGGCTGCTGATGACAGCCGTGGCCCCAGGGGCTTGTCCGCCTTTGAATGTGGAGCGCCTGCTGCCCCAGGGCTTGTTCTGTGCTGAGCCTCCCGCCTGGAGGCCCCTTCCTCCCCACCCACCCCCTCTGCTACTCCAAACCTCTGCTCAGAGTCAAGCCCACTGCCCACGGGATGCTCGGCCATCCCCACCACCTCCCACTGCCACGACATTGGTCCTGCAGAGAAGGGGTCCCAGGGAGCTCTGATCCAGTGCGGCCCTGTCTGGAGAGGCTGCCAGACGCCTCCAGCAGCCCCTGAAAGATGCCGAGGTCCGGGAGAGGCGGGTGTGTATGGACTGTGTCCACAGAGAAGTCGTGACATCCAGTCTCATTGGTCAGAACCTGGGATGGTTGTCACATACTTTCTCATCCCCTGCCCATAGCCCAGCCGCCAGCAGCCAGGCGGGGCAGCCCGACTTCCCCAGATCTGGGGTCTAAGTCTGGACTAGAGGCCAGTGCTGTTTCTTATCCTCGCGTCCCCTCTCTTGCCTCTGCCACGTGTGCCGCCAGGCTTTCCCCCCGACCAGAGGAACGGAGACAAGGAGTTTGTGATCCGCAGAGCAGCCACCAATCGCGTCCTGAATGTGCTCCGCCACTGGGTCTCCAAGCACTCTCAGGTGGGTGGGACTAACCCCGGGGCGGGCTGCTGGGAACCCGAGGCCACTGACCCCAGGAGCCAGCCACCCTGATATTCTCGGGAGGGCCTGCTCAGATCCCCTACAAGGGGACCTAGGACATTCCAGGGGACAAGGGGCCTCTGCTCTCCGCCTCTGTCTACAGCAGAGATACCTCCCAGAGCCTGGCCCAGGGGTGTAGCGGTCAAGATCAAGGGATGCTCCTTGATCTTGCCCAATGCCTTCTACCTCTGGGTCTGGAGGCTCCACTGACACCCGGCCAGGCAGCTAGGGAAGAGGGGAATGAGGCGGGCAGCCAGCCGTGGGCAGGAGTCGAACCCTCAGCCTCCTCCTCTGGCCGGGCCGGGACCACCCCAGGGCAGCTGGAACAGTAGCCACAGCCGCCCTCCCTTCTTCCCCACAGGACTTTGAGTCCAACGACGAGCTCAAATGCAAGGTGATCAGCTTCCTGGAGGAGGTCATGCATGACCCGGAGCTCCTGACCCAGGAGCGGAAGGCTGCGGCCAACATCATCAGGTAAGGGCTGAGGTCGGCCTGCTGGGATGGGGCCCTGCCCTCGGCCTCCGGACGGCTGGCCAGAGGCAGGGAGACGAGGAGGGACAGTCCCAGGCCGAAGGACTGCCTCAGGCAGGTGTGCTGGGAGGATCTCGGGGCAGCCAGGCTCTGGAGTGGGCTGTCCATGTGTTGTTCTCCCCTCTGCCTGCCCCCGTTGGACCTTGAGCCGCTTGAGGCAAGAAGGGTGTCTGCTTCTCCATCCACACCCACTGCGAACACCTATCTAGCCCATGCCGTCTTGTGTGGTAGCCACTAGTGACATATAGGTGTGAAATCTCAATTAATTAAAATTAAATAAATTTAAAATTCAGTTCTGGGACTTTCTGGTGGTCCAGTGGTTAGGACTCCGAGCTTTCACTGCAGGGGGCTTGGGTTCCATCCCTGGTCGGGGAAGATCCCACATGCCACCCAGACAAAAAAAAAAAAAAAAAAAAGAATATCATTAAAAAAAAATAAATTCTCATCAGTTCACTCAGTCCCATGTAATTAATTTTTTTTTTGAGTGAACTGATGAGGATGAGTATAATTTTTGTGACTTTCTGTCTGAATTAAAAAAAAAAATCCAACAAGGACTCAGAGGCAAAGAATATACAAATCATTTTTCACTGCAAAGTAAAGGAGCTGTTACAGTGGAGGCTTACTGGACTGAATGTCAATATTATGACATAGTATGAGTGTGTTTCATGTTTGGTAATTGCAATCATTGTTGCTTTTGTTGTGGGCATCCATGTACAATGCTTGGTGTCAGTCTATCTCTTGTAAAAATAAAATACAGTGTGTGTGTGTGAAAAAAAATAAAAATAAAAAAAATAAATTAATAAAATTCAGCTCCTTGGTCACACGAGCCACAGGTGGCTGGTGCGTCCATGCTGGGCAGCATAAAGAACATTCCCATCGTTGAGGACGGTTCTGTTGAAGAGCACTGGCAAGCCCCTGTTTCTAGGTGCTCAGGGAATGTCTGTTGAACTGAGTTAAATTGTCCCCAAACCTGTCCTTTTTCCTCCTGCCCCAGACTGCCTCTCCTGATGGAGGTCAGAGGTCAGGTGGCCCCACGTCCAAGCCCTGCTGGCTCAGACAGTGACTCGCTGTGTGACCTTGGGCCAGCCCCTTCTCTGAACCTCGTTTTTCTCCTCTGTAAAATGGGCGAACAACACCCACTTCCAGGGCTGTGGTGAGGCTGTGGTGAGATCATGCTGATGCGTCTGCAGGTCTTTCAGGGGTGTCGGGCGCAGGCCCCAGTCCACCCACCGCTCCCATCCTGCTGACTCAGGCTGCCCTCCGGCCCTGCCCAGGTGCACGGGCTCGGGGTCAGGCCTCACCTCCTCACCTCTTGCCTGGCTCCGGCTGCCCCTCTCTGTCCCGCGGTCATGGTCTCTGACCCAGACTTGCAGCCGCTTTCCTGCCGACAACCCAGTCTGCAGTCTTCCTCCAGCCAGACCATCCACTTTGCTTTCCCAAGGCCCGTGCTTCAGGCCCCATCGTTCCTGCAGGTTCAGCATCCTAGAATCTCTTCCACACCTCCCCGCCTTCAGTACCTGCCCCCTAGACACACACGCACACACACACGCACACGTACACACGCACACACACACGCACAGAGTCAACCACCAGGTCCCCCAGGCTCCTCCTCCTGGTCCCCGGGAGGCTTTCAGGGCTGTTCTGGGACCCTGAGCCTATCGGCCAAAGTCACCCTCGGTCAGGGAGCTTGTTTGGGATGCTGCCGGGGTGCAGGGGAATGAGCCGGCTGTGCTGTTGGGCAGCCCTGGTGTGGACGGTGGACCCACCGAGCCCCAGCTGCGGGTCTGCAGGTGAGATTCCTCTGAGCCACTGCTTCCTCGGAGGGAGAGCGCCAGTGACTCAACCAGGCCCCGCAGCCTCCTGAGTGTCCCCCCAGCCCCAGCTTGGCTCTCAGGCCCATCCCTGGGATTCACGATCGCTGTCAGAATGAGGGTGCAGCACCTTGGCCTGACTCCGAGGGTCCAGCCTCATTCCCCACCACTGCTTGGGACCCACTCGACTGTGCTCAGCCGCCCGTCGATGGCATCCTACCTCCGGGCCTTTGGCCCCCACACTGCTGCCTCCCACCGTCCTCCGTCCCTCCCGTTTGGATGGCTTCCCAGCCCCTCCTGGCCTCTCTGATCCTCCAGTCCGGAAGGTCCTTCCCCTCCTTCCCCCCACAGGCACGCAGGAGCACGGACCACGTGCCCAGCCCTGTGCTGGGTACCGGAGCTACCGGCACAAATCGGACATCACTCTGCCCTCAGGGGCTCCTGGCGGGTCTAGCAGGGTGGGACAGGCACATACACAGCCGTTCCAACGTGGGGAGCCTGAGGCTGAGACCACAGGAAGCCCGGGGGCTGAGGGAGCCCTAGGTGGGGACCTTGCCCAGCCAGGAGGGTCAGGGAGCTGAATCCTGAGGACAGCCCATCAAGAAGTCAGTGACAAGAAAGGGGAAAGGGGGCTCCTGGCGCAAGAAATGGCAGAGCACAGACAGAGAGGTGGGGGGCGCCGAGACCGTGGGTCCTTGCGTGCTGGGGCAGGGAGGGGGCTGCCACAAAGGCAGGCGGCACCGAGCGCATGGGGTTCATTGTGGTTTCTCGTCCCATAGGACTCTGACCCAGGACGACCCGGGGGACAGCCAGATCACGCTGGAGGAGCTCACACAGATGGTGAGCCAGGCCTGCCCTCTTGCTTGCTGGCCAAGTCTGTCCTTCCCTGGCCTCCTGGCTCCCAGGATCCCCACCCCACGACCCCCTGATGGAGCTCAGTCACCCCCTGTATTGGTTTCCTAGAGCTGCCCTAACAAAATACCCCAGACTGGGTGACTTAAAATAACAGAATTTTATTCTGTCATAGTTCTGGAGGCCAGAAGTCTGAAATTAAGGTGTCGCTGGGGCCATGCTCCATCCAAAGGTTCTAGGGGAGGATCCTTCTGGGCCTCTTCCGGCATCTGGTAGCCCTGGGCGTTGCTTGGCTTGTGGCAGTGAATCTCCCATCTCTGTCTCCATCGTCACATGGCCATCTCCCTGGGTGTCCCTGCGTCCTCTTCCCTCTGTGTATGTCTGTCCCTGTGTCCAAACTTCCCCGTCTTATAAAGACACCAGTCATACTGGATTAGGCCCACTCTTAATGACCTCATCTTACCTGAGCACATCTCTAAAGACCTTATTTCCAAATAAGGTCACAGTCACAGGTACCAGGGTTTAGGACTTCAGCATATCTTTTTTTGGGTGGTGGGGAATTCAACCGATAACACCACCACCTCCATTTTCTTCATCCTCTGTCTCCCATCCCTCCCCTGACCCCTCAACTCTCTCTGGTCACACTGTCCCTGCCTGGGAGGAGGAGGGTAAGAAGTCAGGCCTTCGGTGGGTGAGCTGCCCCTATGCGCTGGAGCTGTGCTGGAGTCTTAAAGACTCTTATCAATAGTGCTGCAAGTTTATATCATTATCCCCACCTTCCAGAGGAGGCAGCTGAGGCAGGGGTAGGGGAGTGACCCAGCCCAGGTTATGCTAAGTGGCGGAGCTGGTGTTCACACTCAGAACTCATTGCACACGCCACACTGCCTCACCCAGAGGGGACAGGATGCAGTTGACCACCTGCCTAGAAATGAGGGGACCCCGGGCAGAGCTCACGGTAGCGTTCCATGCGGTGGAAGGGGACGATGGTCTGTGTGCTTCCAGGGCCTGGCTGGGCCCACTTTTATTTCCAGGTTGATGACATGCCACCACGAGCCACCCCAGGGCCCCAGGCCCCTGCCACCCACCACTGCAGCCAAGGAAGCTCAAGGCCAACTCTGACCTCCCCGGAGGTGGAGACCGTGCGGGCCCCTCGGCCCCTGCTGGCTCACTTCTCAAACTGGCCGAGTGACATCATTCTGTCCCAAGTAGCCAGTGTGAGGACTTAGGCCTCTGGGTTCTGAGCCCGCTGCTCTCCTCTTGCCCCTCTCCTGACTCCCGGGGCTGGTTCTCCCTGCTCGGGGGGTGGCTGAGGCCATCCATGGGACACTGGCACGCTGCCTGCACCTGGCGCCTGAGAGCAGCAAGCAGGGCTGGCACCCCAGGAAGCCGCATGTGCCCCCGCAGGCAAGCTCAGGGGAGCGGCTACACCCTGCTCTTGTTTCCCAGCAGGGGCCCGACTGGAATGTTTACCCCTCAAGAGCCTGAGGGCCTCTTGTTCCTTCATGAAGAGCTGAGGCTCTTCCAGAACAAAGCACTGCCCGCCGAACTGCCCCCGGCCCTGACCTGGTTCCCAGAGGCCAGAGGGCCTGCAAGGGGCACGTCCAGTGTGGAGGAGGCCCCACGGCCTCACCAGAGAGCAGAGAGCAGGAGGGCTTCCTGCTGTGTCGGCTTTCCAAGCCTCTGCTGCCAGGCTCAGCCCTCGCCTGGCCACGCCAGGAGGAAGCAGGGGAGCCGCCCCTCCTCCTTGCCCAGCACTCCTCCTGCTGGGCCTCTCCGCAGCGCTCAGTGCCCCCGGCCACTGGGCCACCCCACCCTGCCTCGCAGGCCGCTCCCCAGGCCCAGCCCAGCCCTTGGTCCTGACAGTTCAGCCATCCTGGGCCTTCAGGAGCGGGCTGAGCTCCGCGCCTGCCGCCCTGCTTCAGAGGCTGGGGGCTCCTCCCCATGAGGGTCGTGACCCTGCAACACGGTGTCCCAGGTGGCACCTGCTGCTCTCGTCCCCACGTCCCCGCTGCCTTCCTGAGAACTTGTCAACCCTGTGGCATCGTGTCCCTCACACCCAGGCTCCTGCACCTGGGCTTCTGCACAGAGCGTTCCTGGCCCGGGACGACTGTGTCAGGGGGGATGCATGGACCCTCACCACACACACACACACACCACACACACACCACACCACACGCACACACACACCACACACACACACCACACACACACCACACACACACACCACACACCCCACGCACACACACACCAGACACCACACACCCCCCACACACACACACACCATACACACACCACACACACACCACACACACACACCACACACACACCACACACACGCATACACACAACACACACGCACCACACACACACAAACCCCACACACACACCACACACACACATACACACACCACACACACACACCACACACACCACACACAAACACACACACCACACATACCACACACACACACACCACACACACACACCATACACACACCACACACACCACACACACCATACACACACCACACACACCACACACCATAAACAAAACCAACACACACACCACACACCACACACACACCACACACACACACCACACACACACACCACACACACACCACACACAACACGCAGAGGCTGGAGTAGGAGCCCTTTCCTCAGCTTTCCCACACTCTGTCCCTGCTCTGGTCCTGTGACTGGAGCTCCTGAAGCCAGAGATGTGTTTTCTGGTCTTTCTCTCTCTGGTGTCTTGCGAGGACCTGGCAGGGCAGTTCTGGATGACTGTTTGCCGAGAAGTGGGAGGGAGAGACTCCGTCCAGGAGGGGGGGCTTGTTTCCTTGATTCGGGGTCACCCCCACTTTCCCTGTGATCAGTGCAGCTTCCAGGGGCTCAGCCGGCTGGCCGGGCCCTCTGGGCAGCGTAGCTGGCCCCTGTCCTCCCACGCAGCCCAGCTGGCCCCAAGGGGGAGAACAGGGGCGTCCTTGGTCCTGACTCTCTTCCCAAGACTGCACAGTTGTCCCCTCCTCCTATTTTCTCTAGCTCCCTCCAGCCTCTCCCAGATCCAGCAGACTTTCCAGAGGCCTTTATGCCCTGGGCATCCTCTTGTCTAATCCCTGCCATGGGGACACTGGTCCCCTAGCCAGTGCTTGCCGAGGATTTCCCCTGATCGGGGGGCTCAGGTAGTGGTCACCTTTAAAGATGGTATCCATTGTGGCCCTGGGGGCAGGGGCATGGTACCCAGGACTAAGGCAGACAGTTGTCTTCTGGGCACAGGACGGGGACACTGTCCCAGGAGGTAATCACACCGGTGAGTTCTTCTCTGCTAATGAAATTTAAAAGGAAATTTTATGGGGAATTCCCTGGAGGTCCAGTGGTTAGGGCTACACGCTCTCACTGCCGAGGGCCCGTGTTCAATCCCGGTTGGGGAACTAAGATCCCACAAATCCTACAAGCTGCACACCACGCAGCACAGCCAAAAAAAAGAAATTTTATGGAGCCAGTTGTGGACCCAGATAGGACCTGAAGGGAGAGACAGATCACAGCCTGGAGTCAGATGGCCTGGGTTCCGGTCTCAGTCGGCCTGTTTCTGGCTGATTGCCTTGGGCTAGTCATTAATCTCTGGATGCCTCTGTTATCCATGCTCTGGGGGCAAGTGATGACCAAACGAGTGTCCCTGAAGCACAGCACAGGCCTGCGTGTGCACGCATACACACATACACACAAACACACACACACACACGGGGCACGACAGACACTGGCTCCCAGCCCCCTCCGTCCCATCCTCATCTCCCCTCGGCAGGTCTGCCCGTGGGGGGCCTCCCCAGTCACGCCCCACCCACCCACTCACCAGAATCAAGGTGGAGATGCCCTCCAAGAAGTGGCCAAAAAGCCAGAAGGTGTCCCTCATGGGCCTAACTGGGACCTTGCTCCTCTCAGGCTGAAGGCGTGAAGGCCGAGCCCTTTGAAAACCACTCAGCCCTGGAGATCGCGGAGCAGCTGACCCTGTTGGACCACCTGGTCTTCAAGAAGATCCCTTATGAGTGAGTGGGTGCAGGTGCCAGACACCCCGCCCTTCCTCCTCGGGCACCGTCTTTGGCTGAATCCTCATCCCTGAAGCATGCGCAGTAGATTTCCAGAGCTGCATGGATTGATTCTCCACAGCTTGAAACAAAAATGCATGTGCCGGCAGGGATGAGAGAGGACCCCTGTCCCCTTTCCCGTCCCCAAGTTCCGTCCTTACCTACCAGCTACATGCACGTGCCCGTGCGTGCACACACACACACACTTTTCCAGAAGCATCTCTAATTCGGTGCTCCTTTCCTGGAGGTCTAGAAAAGGAGTATGTGTTCACGTGTGTGCACACATGTACATGTGAGCAAATGTGCACACACGCATGAGTGTGTCGGTGTGTATGCATGTGCAGGAGCAGACTCTGGGGGGACTCTCTGGACTTTGAAGCAGCCCCAAGGCCTGGTTGTTACCTGCTCTGGCCTGTAGTCAATCACCCCCAGGTGTTCGTCATAACTGTACCACCCACATAATTTTGTACCACCCTTTATTCGCCTAACGATACACCAAAATGATATCTGTAAAGACACCCTTTTTAATAAGTGCACAGTATTCCCCAGCAGTGCACTAAGCAGTGGGCTTGTTTCCAGTTTTCACTTTTATATTTAAAGCTGTGGTAAACCTCCTTGTAACTAAATATGTCTCTGAATTTCTGACAATTGTCCTAGAATAGTTTCCTGAAATTGGGATCACTGCTTCTGAGGTTATGAATCACTGTAGGACTTTTGATCTCTGCTTTCCAGAAAGGCAGCCCCACCTGGCACACACAGAGGCCCCCACTGACTGGGGCACTACCTCACCTAGACAGAGAGTGTCGGCATTTTAGAAACCTGCCGCATCTCCTGCATGTAGAGACAGCAGTTATTTCTGACAGTAGTTATCGCTCCCTTCTGCCCATGGAACTCTGTCCAGGTCACTCTCACAGTCACTATCAAATAAGGAGCTTCTCCTGGAGGCCTGGATGGTCTATGGTCCCATGAGGTCACCATTACCAGAACACGCTGCTGGCTTGGCTTGCAAGCTCCTTTATACTTCCACCTGGCCCTTTTTTGTGGCCTTCTGTCCTCCCCGTTCTACAGACCAGCTTCTGCAAGGTGACTTTAAAACGGGAGTTCTCCCATTCAGAAACAAGATCCAAAACAAGATCTGATGTGCCCATCGCACCATATCTCATTTCAGCCTCACGATAACCCTGTAAGAAAAGTATTGTCACTGTTCCCATTTCACAGATGAGGAAGCTGAGGCCCCGAGATATCAAGGGCTTACCCGAAGCCACACAGCTGGTACGAGGCAGAGCTAGACCTGACCCCAGGGTCCCTTCCTCTCTAGGGCTCTGCAGAAAGTTACTCCCCAGAAATGACAACTTCAAAAAACAGAGAACTCAAAGCAAAGAAATCAGCAAGGCAAAACTAACCTCATCCACCCTGGGTTTCTCCCTTACTTCCTACAGGGAGTTCTTCGGACAAGGATGGATGAAACTGGAAAAGAATGAAAGGACCCCTTATATCATGAAAACCACTAAGCATTTCAATGATGTGAGTATGGGGGTGGGGGAGCGGGTGCAGTGCCTTTCTCTGCAGGTTTCTCTTCGGTGAGACCCTCTGAACGGGCTGTACACCTGGCTAAAACCAGACCACCTGGGTCCTCTCTAGCTCTGTGATTCATGGGCATGATAATTTCATTTAAAGCTCGCGCCCATCCTAAAAGATGGGGGCTGTTATCACACTTTAGATAGAAAGAAACCGAGACTCTGAAGGGCAGATGCCTGAGGTCTCCTGACCAGTGTCTGGTAGCTCGTGGCCTTCCTCTGCTGTACAGCCCCAGCCAGAAGGAAGAAATCTCTCCCGGCAACTTCCCCGCATTTGCCCAAGCTCCAACCCCTACAACCGCAGGGACCCGTCCACCCCCAGCCTTGTGACAGCCTTGAGGGCATTTGCACTCGGCATCTTCATTCGTCTGTTGATGAATTTAACCATCAACACAAGAGCTTTTGACGGCCGGAAGTGGAGGCACGTGAGTCCACTTGTCCTGACCGCCTGGTCAAGGCCGCATCATGTCAAGCACAGCCAGGGGCGGACCCTCATCCTGGGAAGGTCCTCGGCAGCCTGGAAGAAACAAGGAGGGCCCAGGTATTGCAGCTCAGGGGAGGAGCCCGACAGGGAACACAGCCGCAGAATGGAGAGCAGGATGTACAGCAGGAGAGAGGAAGCGATGGATGTGGGCGAGGCCCCAGGAAACACACACAAGGCCTGAGTCAGACGACGCCTGACCCAAAAGTTCAACCACAGCACCAGGCAGCAAAAAAAGCCCCTCTCCGGAGACTTCCCTGGCAGTCCAGTGGTTAGGACTCCACGCTTCCAACGCAGGGGGCGTGGGTTCCATCCCCGGTCAGGGAGCTAAGATCCCACATGCTGCACAGCGCGGCCAAAAAAAGCAAGTCCCTCCCTCTCCCTCCCTCCCCCCCTCCCCCAGTGTGTGCCCAGGACTCACATAAGTAAAAGGTGAGAATGTGAAGTGAGCATTTATTGAATGTTGACCATGTGCCAAGCACTATGCCAAGGGTTTCGTAAGCATCATCTCATTTAATCCTGTTATTCTCATTTTTGTCTAATTCTCTGTTATGGATGAAGAAACCGAGGCTCAAGGAAGTTAAATTTCACCCCCAGTCATCAGCAGGAGAGCCTGCTTTGAACCCACACAATCCACCTCCAGAGGGCTACCCTCATCGCTACCTGGCATTTGGCCATCACTGTTAAGATCCACCTTTCTTTGTTTTCAGGTACACAGCATGTGTACCTCTTTGAAGGTGATATTCATGGCCTGAAACTCTGTTTCTTAATCTCTCCCTGACACAGGGTTTGGTTTGGTTTTGTCTTTGCTGTTTCCCAGTCCTGTTGTCTTTAATTCTTTATCTTATTGATTGGTACTGGCTAGGATCTCCAGTATCAGGGCTAGAACTAGGGTAAATTGAACGAGGTGCTCAGGGGGCAAAATTTAAGGGACTGTTCACCCTAGGGTGCATGCACTTGCACGCTGGGTGCCTCTAGACCTGGCCCTTTATGACAGTGTTCAACAGAAATGGTGATAGTGAATCTTGTTCTTGGTTTTAAAGAGAATGCTTCTAATATTTCTCTGCTTAGGATAATGTTTGTTTCTTTATCAAGTTAAAGAAATTCTTTTTCTTATTCCTTGTTTGCTAATAATGGTTTTTACTATAAATGAATACTGCATTTTATCAAAATTTTTTCTGCATCTATTGAGATGGTCGTATGGTTTTTCTCCTTTAAATCTGTTGATGTGATGGATGACAGTTACAGATTTTTCTCTAATATTCAACCATCCTTGTGTTCCATGGACAAATCTAAAATATTCATGTTATATTAAACAAAAGGATGTGTAATTTTTCCTTCTTGTATTTTCTGTATCTGGTTTTGGTATCAAGATTGTACTGGCTTCATAGAATAAATTGGCAGGTATTCCTTTTTTCTCCCTTCTCTGGAAGATTTGACTACTCTATTCCTTTAAAAAAGTTATATAACATATGTAAAACTGTTTTGAATTCAGTGTTTCTTTATGGAAAAAAATACTACTTCAGTTTAATTAAGGCTTATAATATGTGTGCTATTTTGTACTACCATTCCTCCCTGATTCTCTTCAGTAGTTTTCCCTTCTTAAATAGTTTTATAATTCATTCTTCTTTATATACATCCTTTAGAAATTTTTCTAAAGAAGAATATTTCTGGGTGGTAAAGCCCTACAATTTATATTCATCGGTAACTGTCCTTTAATCACCTTTATTTTTTTAATAACAAGTTGTGTTTTTTGTACTTTTTATTTTAAAATAATTATTGATTCATAGGAGATTGCAAAGAAATGTACAGGGAGGTCCAGTATTTCCTGCTGCCCCAGTTCCTTGCGGTTGTAGCTCCCTGATGTTTTGGCCCCAGCTTCCTACCCCCTGGCTGCTCCAGGTCCAGTCCACATTTAGTTTGTTTGTGTGTATGTGATTGTTTGCTGTGCAGGGGTAGAGTAGTCCTTGGATATGTGAGACCAGGGATGCCCCAAAGTGTGTGTCCTATCCAAGCTTTAGTTGTATGGTGGGAGTTTCCCTCAGACCTTGACTCTTCTAACTCTCTGTTCCTCCGGATAAACTTCAGAATTACTTTGTCAAGTTTTCAAGGTAACTCCCATTGCATGTTTTATTGGATTGCATTAAACTTGTATATTAGTTTTGAAAAAAGACATATTTACATTTCCATTTTGGAATCTAATCTTTTTCTTCATTAATCAATTCTTTTATTACCTTTGGTAATAAAAAGTATTTTTATTTACTTTTCATGTAGCATCCTACATAGTTCTCATTACAGGTCCCAGGTAATTTACAGATTCCCACTGGTATTTTGAAGATGGTATCTTTTTCATTGTATTTTCTAATTGGTATTGCTAATATATTAAAAAAAAATTATTTTTGTGTATTGAGTCTTTAACCAGCTACCCTAATGAGCTCTGTTGGTTGTTCTGGCAGTTTTCCAATTCATTCTTCGAGAAATTTTCAAACAGACAATCATTTAATCTGCAAATAATGGTGATTTATCATCTTTACAATACTTACTCGTTTTACTTTTTTCTTATCTTATTGCATGGGCTTAAAGATCAGTAACTTGATTGCTTCAGAAATCATCCGCAATGAGGACATCAATGCGAGGGTGAGCGCCATCGAGAAGTGGGTGGCCGTGGCTGACATATGCCGATGCTTACACAACTACAATGCTGTTCTGGAGATCACCTCATCCATGAACCGGAGCGCAATCTTCCGGCTGAAAAAGACGTGGCTCAAAGTCTCTAAGCAGGTGCGGGCAGGAAGCCAGCTTGGCCTGATGGTCTGGGCTGGGGCTGGGGCGGAGAGACCAGAGGGCCACCATCCATAGGTGGATGAAGGACAGGGTGAGGGCCAGTACTCCCAGGTAAAACAGAGAACCTCTTCTCCTATTTCACCTGGGACCAGATGTCAGGCCAACGGATGTGGCACTAGGACCTTGTGGGACTTGACTTCCCACTTGAATAATCAATACACCAGAGTGGGATATAGGACAGTGATTATTGGTCCCAACACTCTTTTCCTTGAGTCGGGACAAAAGAGTGGTGACTTCTTGGGGATCTCAGTCCAGATCTGCAGGTTACCGAGATGGTGGCCAGATGATCCTGCAAGTCCTTTCATCAGATGTTGATTTCACCAGCCCTTCTGGCCCCCAGAGAGTTAACTTGTCCCTGTTACCCATTAGATAGTATGTGATCTTAAATATGGGCTTGATCTTTATTCACTCAGAACCTGATTCTGAAAAACCATAAGGTAGAATCTTCCTCAGGAATAAAGCTCCTTGCCCTGGGGTCATGAGGAGGCAGCTCTCCTGAAAGGAGGGCACAACGGGACAGTTAGGCCACCTCCTTTCTGGGTGCACTGGATGTCCCAGCCCCAGCCTGCATATTGGCAGAAAGCTGGACAGTCACCACCAAGGGACAGGGTAAACCTCCAAAGGCACCAGTAACTTGGTTATCGTGTCTCTGGCCTACAGCCAGGTGGGCTGTGTGGGGCCCAGGGTCTCCAAGGGGCCTGTCCCATCTGGACTGTTCTGGACTTACCCCCCTCATAGTTCTGTTTCTCCCCTGCTCCTCACTACTCTCCTCATGCCAATGGCAGGGCATGATTCTACTCCCCAGGCAGGCAGCAGGTCCATAAATCCCTCCTACTTAGATAAGCAGCCAATCTCAGGACAGCCCTGGGACATCTCTGCTGACCTTCCGCTGCCAGCCAATCACTGCAGCTCCAGATTACAGCAGGACTGCAAAGGACCCCTTCCATCCAGTGAGGCTGGGCCTCTTGCTTAGCACACAGAGATGCCAGGGTCAGGACGAAAACCAGAAGATGTCTCTCTTGTGAGCGGGCTTCTAGAAGGAACAGAGGCTGGAAGTGCGGGAGCTCAGGTGAGCAGACACATCTGGCCACACGTGGCACACAGTGTCATGAACTCCTGAAGGCAGGGGTTGAGCAAGGCTGCCACAGAACCTCTAAGTCATCTAGGCTGATCGGCCTGACGAGGTTCAGACACGGCTATGGGCAGAGTCCGAGGGACCCATTTCAGGTCAGCATCTTTCTTCTCCTGCCCTATTCCATCAGAATGATGTCATCTTTTCTAGAAGCCCGCAGACCAGGCTCCATCTTCCTACCCCATTTCTGGGGGTGTGGGAATTTCTTGGCTTCATTCCCCAGCATCACCCTTGTCATAGAGTTGGGAGGGAACTGCCTTGACCATCCTGAAGTCTTCCATTCTCTTAGGAGAGTGCAAATGGAGGGCAGTTAGAGGTCAAGGTGTGTGACCTGGCCTGCCTTCCAGGATGTCATTCAAGACCTAGGGCCAGCCAGCCTGGTCCAAAAATCAAAGATGCCTCTGAAAGCACATCTAGGCCTGCACCTTCTATGGCAGACTGGACCCCACTGGCTTCTCCCAGCCCTTCAGTTTGTGCTATAGTTGCCCGTGTGCATAGCACCCAGCTCCAAGAGCTTCTGGGTAGCCATGGCCGTGGCCTGGTCAACACCAACCAGGAACAGTTCGCTGTCCCTCTGCAGGTATGCCATAGGCCAAGATGGCCACGTTTCTTAGACCAACCTGAAATGTAGCCTCAGCAGCTAGTTTTTCTTTTATCATTCCCTTAAATGTGCCGGCCCAAAGCAGAAAAGCATGTGTCCAAGTCCAGTCTAGCCTACGCAAGAGTCAGGGAGTCAGAATTAGTTTGGGATGTCCGGTCCCTCCCCCTTTCTTCTTCCAACCTTTCTTCCCAACTTCTTTGAAAATAAAACTTCCCCTCAGGAAAGGATCGGATGATGCATCTCCAGAGGATGATGCAGATGACTAATGCAGTTATATGTGTTTCCTCTCCCTGGAATGGTTGGATTTCAGTAGAGACATAAGCCTCTCTTTGACTAACAATAGTTTTTGGCTTCTTTGGAAGGAGCAGCCTTGGCCATCCAGAAGTCTTGTTTGGTGAACAGGAAAGGATGGTATTTAAGAGGCCATATATAATCATCTTTCTTCCTCACACATTTCCAAGGCAGGCTCCTTGCTTGGTCTCTGGTTTCAGAGACATATTCCAAGTGCCCCCATATTTCGGCTCACTGGTGTCCATACTCCAGCAGAGATGCCCAAGGCCCCTTGGGGGGCCTGCTATCCCAGTGAGCCTCAAAGGATGGAAGCTCCTGGCATGGCCAGAAGATGCTTGAGCTGCTTCAAGTCAGAACACACTTTCTGAGCAGCAGGTGGGAAAATCCAGTGGCCTCCCAGGATACAAATCTCCTTCCTGGACCGAGAGCAACAACCCGAAGAGGAGCAGACACACACCTCAAGTAAGCACACAGGTGCGGAAGAAATCAAAGTGTGCCCAGCTCAGAGCCACAAATTGGCCCCAAGTGTATGCAAAAACCCCACCCACCAGAATTTCCTGTGTACATTTTCATGGTCTCTAAGCGTGGTGATGCTTCACCTCGAGCTATGTGGCTGTGTAGCTTCTACGTCACCCACAATTCTGGACTGTCTGAACAAGTATTGCCCTTGTCCAGGAACACCTGGACCTACCCTCCCATTTTCCAGATACGAAAGTCAAAACCTAGCAAAGTGAGTGGAGTGGTAACTTGCCCACGGGCATGCTGAGGGTGGGCGACAGAGCCCGCTGAGGGCTCTAGACACTCAGACCCCACTTCTGGCCTCAAGCTGCAGCATCTCATGTCTCTGCAGGTGGAGGGGAAAGAAGAGGACGCAAGAGCACAGCTCTGGAAAAAGATTAAGTGCAGGAGGGCAGCTGAGAGCCTGGGGTGGAGGTTGGCCTGGGCGTCTGAGAAGGGTCATCTCAGGTGAAAGCAGAATCATCTGCCCTTGGCTTGGTGGGGCTTGTTCCATCCTGGCCTGCGGCTCTTTCACCAGATCCAGAATAAATTTTTGCTTTGAGCAGGGTCAGTCCAAACCAGGCGACAAGACTTCAGATTGATACGAGGGACCGAGCAGATCGGTGTGCTCTGCCATCCTTTCTCCTTGAAGAGTACACACTGACCTCTTCTTCCATCAGAAGGAAGATTTAGCTTGTCGTTTTCTGCGGGCGGGTTTCTCAGATAAAAATTAAACCCAAAGATCAGGGGTGTACTTGGCCTCTGTGGCCAGTGTCCCCTCCAGGCTGACTAGCCCCTCTGGTAATAAGATGCACGGCTGGTCTCCGGCCCGGTTTCTCAACCACGTTCTGGATTCTGAGGATTAGAGCTGGAAAGGCGGTCACTAGTCATCTCACCGTTTTATGAATGAGGCGCTGAGGACCTCAGAGGTGAAGGGGTTCTCCAGGTCATGCAGGAGAAGAAGCACCCAGGACATGCTCTGTGGCATACACCTGGTCCCTTAAGACAAACTCCAGCCACCCAGGTTGCTCCGGCCTGATATGTGGGCAGGGCCTGGCCTGGTCATTTGGCAGATGGGACCCTTTGCTGCAGGGTTTCCTCTTCTCCATCAAAGTCTTTTCTCCTTTGATGATCAGTTCATCTGCCATCTTTTTTTCTTGATTCTTAAATTTGGGTGGTGCTCCTGATATATCAAAGTGAAGGTATGAGAAGATGGTCACATCCTTTGGGTACAGTCACGAGAAAGATCATGATGATGAAACATCGGCCCAGCTCCTTGGAGTTACCCCGGCCAAGTCCTTCCCAACCACCCAGGTCTCAGGACCCTGACACTTGGACCCTCCTGACCCTACTCCCATGTTTCTGAAAGATGTATGAACACGGGCAAGCAAAACAAAGATCCATGTCTGCCTCCTCAGGAGTTCAGGGTCAAGTTCCTAGACCCAGGAGGTCCCCAAATCCCCGTGCCCTATCTCGAGGAGGCAAAGCGAAGCCCTGGAGTGTGGGCCAGAGTCACGGGCCTTGATGTGTGCTATGTGCTAGTAAATACTTCTAATTCCTTCTAGACAAAAGCTTTGATTGATAAGCTCCAAAAGCTTGTGTCGTCAGAGGGCAGATTTAAGAATCTGAGAGAAGCTCTGAAAAAGTAAGTGTGTGTCATTTTGTCACCATTATTTTTTAAATCGTAGAACCACACTGCAGAGGCATTCACGTGCCACCCCTGGCTGGAGCAGGAGGTCTGTCTGTCTGTCTGTCCATCTGTCTACCCACAAGACCGACCCCTACACATCCCAGACCCCCAGGGCAGGTCAACTTTGTCCTCCATCATCTACCAGAGAAATTCCAAGGTGTCAGGGCATTTCCCAGGAGAGGCACAAGAATAGTCTTGAGACGTGCAGTAGCTGTGATGATGACAATAGTGGTGCCGGATTCCTTGATTCCAAAATACACATTTTATTTTACATTTTACCATTTCTGACACCAGGATACATCTCACAGTCAGTGTGTTTATTTTGTATGATTGTGTTTCCTTTTTGTACTGGATGATTAGTCATCAAGACAAGAGTGCATTTTACACACAATGGCATCTTGGAATCAAAGAAATACGGTTTTACCAGTAATTTACACCTTACAGTTTGCAAAGTTTGTGCCCTGCCTGGCCATGGTGTGTGCAGCCCCATTAACACTGCCTATGAGGTGGGCCTTCTCAACTTCAGCCCTCCTGTCCTTTAGACCAGGATTTTTTTTTTTTTTTTTTTTTTGCCACACCATGCGGCATGTGGGATCTTAGTTCCCCAACCAGGGATCAGGCCTGTGCCCCCTGCAGTGAAAGTGCAGAGTCTTAACCACTGGACCACCAGGGAGGTCCCTAGACCAGGACAGTTTTTGTCGTGGGGACTGTCCTGTGCATAGAAGGATGTTTAGCGACATCCCTGGCCTTTACCCATGAAATGCCAGTGTCCGCCCCGCCCCCCCAGTTATGACAACCGAGGAGGTCTCCAGACATGGCCAGATATCCTCAGGGAGGCAAAATCGCCCCTGTTGAGAACCACTGTTGTGAGACAGATTCTCCCATGATGTTTCTCCAGACAAGGACGCTGAGGAGTTAGTGGCTGGCCCAAGGATTTGGGGCCGTGGTGACAGAGCCAGGCCTCGGCCCAGGCTGGCCTCCCAGGCCAGTGCTTTGTGGTTTGCCCGAGGTTACCTCCCATGAGGGTCCAGGCCAGCTCTCCCAGGGCAGCGGTGACTCGGCCCGTTGGTACACGCTGTGGCCACGTATGCACGTGAAATGGGGGTTTGCTCCCTCTGGTTAGATGCGCACTTGGGGTTCCTCCACTAGTCTCTGCCCCTGTGTTCCCCTTGGGCACTTGAACGTGTGCCCCGTTGGGCTGGCCCTCACCCTCTCTCTCCCTGCCTGGCTGGCTACTCGCTGGACTTTGGAGAGACCCTGGGAGACCCCTAGGGTCCCGGCTCCTTATAGAGCCCAGGAATGCCTTTCCTCCCTTCCGCGAGGGATCACGCGATCACTGCCAGTACAAGGCCACTGAAGTCCGCGACCACCGAGCACCTCCAGCCTCGCCGGTGGCTCTGACACACCACACACCTGCCCTGCCAGCCTCGTCTGCCTTTCTCGTTTTCTTCCTGCCGTACCTGGTCTGTCCCTTGTGCCGGCTCCGTGTGCCATTGCCTTGACCATCTCCACTTTATTTGTGTCCTCAGACAGATGTTCCACCCATCTGTGCTGTCCGGCCGTCTCTCCTCCGCCTGGGCTCCGCGGAGCCCCCGTGGACGGTGCTTGTGGGGAGCTGCCCCCCCGTGCATTCACCAACCTGTCCGTCCGCCCGCAGCGTGCTGCCCCATCAGCCTCCTTCACATGGCTTCCTCGCCCACCGCCGCCGCTGCCTCCGCTGCGTCCGTGGTCCCCCATTCTGTCCGAGTCCCCATCCTGACTGTCTTCCCTCTTTCAGGTTACCCGTGGGCCTATGTAAGTGCCTCTCCCAGACGCCTCTGCTCCCTGCCCCACGGGGCAGAGGTGGCCTTCGGGCATCTGGGCGCTAAGACCTTTATGCAAACCAGGTTCCTGCCTTATGGAGATATAGGCCAAGCCAGGCAGGGGCAGGACAGATTGGGGCAAACGTTTCTGCACTCTTTCTTCGGAGGCACTAAGGTTTATACTTAGAGCGGTGTTGTGTCAGGGTTTGGGGGTCGTCTCACCAGGCAGGGGACGGGCCGGAGGGAGTGGAGTGAGGTGGTGGGCACAGCTGGTGACCCACCCAGACAAGGAGCCCATGACGGACCCCACCGCGTAGGTCCTCAGACCCATTCTGATGTCCTGGGCATCCTTTTTCGCCTATTATATCATTCAGCCTTGTGCCAGCACCCAGGCTAGCACGTGACCTTTTCCCTTTACCCCCAAATCCTCCCTCCCGTCCCCGGCCACTCTCTTAAATATCCCCTGGCCCACCTACAATGCTTCAGTCCCCTGCCCGTGCGCTCCCAGATGGACATTATCTCCTCTTCTCATTCCCCAAACCACACCCTGGTCCAACCCACGAGACTGTCCCCTCCTCTCAGCTGCCCAGAGACCAGAACCTTCCCACAGCTCCAGCCAACAACATTTGGCTGAGGGCTAACTACGTTCGGCAGTAAAATGTGGTCACCAGCTCTTTGGGGGCCAGTTCCAGTTTTGCCCGTCCATCTACTCTGATGGGCTCATCTGCACCTTTGTCTTTAGCTTGAATAGGATGCCCACGGAAGGAACGCAGGGACCGGGCTTTCACTGTTAGCTGCTGCCATGAAAGCCCTTCCCCTCTGTTCCCGTCCGTGGAGGATGGGAACAGCTCTGGAGGGGCGAGTCTGCTAGCGGACCAGCAGGTCACCCCACAACCACCTCCAAAGGGGGGGACATCCATCTATCTACGTGGATATGATGGATCCAGAGTCCTGGAGTTCCAGAGTCTCAGGGGCTCCGACAAGACCAAATATCCGTTTCCATCTTTATTTTCTGTCTGTGGCCACAGAGCAAAGCCCAGTCTCTTGCTAATGAGACAACAGAGCAGGGTGTATCCAGGAGGCAGAAAGTAAGACTGGACCCCGAGCCCCACCCACACTGCCAACACATTGCCAAAAAAAAAAAAAAAAAAATTTTTTTTTTTCCCCATAACCTGCGTACCTGATTTCCCTGCAACCCATGTCAGAACTGAGACCTGTAAGGGAGAGCAGCCCATCCCACGGCTGGGGCGGGGTGGAGGAGAGGGCTGACCCTGTCACTGCCCGTTTCCTGGGGTCTGGTGGAGTGCCCCTGGGGCAGCTGCATCTCGCTTTCAGTTGCCGGTAACAGTTAATTTCTTTCATCCCCCTTGACATCAGCAGGAATTTCTTGGTAGAGACATCAAGTGCGGGGGCCCCAAACAACCACAGACAAGATCCAGATGCCAGGTGTCACCACGTCTAGGCGCTGCCCAGAACACCAGGAGCACAGCTTTTAGGATGGGGGATGGGGCACTTTTCTTTCTGCTCCCTGAAACGTCAGACATAGGCATGGCGGGGCTCTGCCGAAAGAGGAAGCCCCCCCTCATTTCAGCCTTGTTGGCCCCGCCCTGATCCAGGGCAAGGCTGGATCCCTCCTGACAGGGGCCAGATGACCACATGGAAAGTTCAGAGCTAGCCATAGGTTGGGTGTTTTGCCTACACGAAGCCCCTACCGTGCTCCCCTGCTCGCTCAGATGCTCAGCATGGTCTGTCTCCACGCAGTGGTGCCCTTTGGGGGCCCTCCACCAGCCCCGTGTACCCCACACCTGTCCCCACCGCCCCCTACACGGGCCACTCCGACAGCCCCATATATTTACCTACGTGGCTCTGGATTTTGGTTGGTTGGGTGTGCGTGTGTGCGTGTACATGACTGAATTAAGGGTGGTGTTCCCTGGACCCCTCACCGTGAAGGTAGCAAACAGGAACAGAGTTTGGTGCTGGGGCTGGCAGTGCCACTCGCAGTGACTAAATTGCCCGTCCATCACCTTTCCACAACTGGATCAGAAACCCCAGTAAATACCTCAGGGAGATCCACCTCAGTGACCAGAGGACTCCCAGACTTCTTTCACTGGTCTGGGTGGTCAGAGGCCCTGTGAGGCATCCAGAAACACCCTGCGTCCTTCAGTCATTCACAGGCAGCGAGCAGCACCCGGCCTCCCCTTCTGCCTCCATCTGAGATAAGAGGTCCTTCGAGCTCTGCAGGCTACCTGGTTCCCATCAAGGGCAGGGGGAGTTCGGCGCCCCGCAGAACCTGCCGGTCAGCACACTGCCTTGGCCCTCCAGCTCCAGAGCGGCTGCTCAGACCTTTGAACTCTTTCTCCGTCAGATCCACCAGCCTGTGCTCCAGACTTGGAGTTAGACGGAAAGGAAATGCAAAGCCAGGCATGTAGCAATCATGGACGATACTGGCCAGAAGGACCCAGAGAGGTCTGCCAGTGACCAGTAGGATTCTTGCTTTTTTTTCTTTTTCACATCTCACAGTAAAAAAAAAAAAAAAAAAAAAAAATTACATTTGACAGTGTGACCCTATATACAAATGCATATATGCATAACAGGAACAAAAATTTCACAAAGCAATTTCAGTCCATGCAATGAACCCAGATATCCTCTATTCTCTTTTTTTTTTAATTTTTTAAAAAATCTGGTCAACACTCACCAAATTGGTCTTAACACCCATGACAGGGTCAAGACCGACAGTTCAAAAAACATTTCTCCTGCTCACTGTTTCCCAAACTCCAAGCATCCACCTCCTTCAAGACTTTGTCATACCCATGTGTCAGCTATATTTGCATTTACTTAATGGTCTCCTTTAAAGTAACTCACTATTTCCCAGAAATACATTTAAATAAGAAGGAAAACTCTATATCATGATAGCAAATGGGAAACCAGCGTATTTGCCATAAATACACAAGGTTACCATAAAAAAATAAATACAGTGAAATCAAAATAATATTATGAAATTCTGGCCAGATCCTGGTGTTTCCTGAGTGAGACCTGTTACTATTTGTTCAAAAAGAAAAAAAGAGGAAAAGGGCACTTGTTAGAAAGTGTCAAAGCTATGCTGTCACCAAATGAGCTCTCTCCTTGAGCAGTGGTGGGGGGGGGGGAGGGGGGAGTGAAAATCTAATGTTTCTTATCATATGAATCAATTTATTTAAACAATGTCTGGGCATCACCTAAAATCAACTCTCAAATCACCTAAAATTGTCTTAGCTAACATCAGTTCTCTGGTACGAGGGGAACCTGAGGACCAGAGAGGGAAAGAACTGACCTAGGGTCACACAGCAAGCAGGCAAGGAACAGAGGCCAGGTTTCTGTTCTTGCTCTACCATCCTCCCTGCCTCCCCTTCCTCTGGAGTGGCAGGACTGCCACAGGAGACAAAGGTGAGATGGGCTAGAAAGGAGGGTCCCTGTACCTGTGTGCCGAGCTGAGAGGAGGCTGCGGAGCACTGTGTGAGGAGTCCCCTGGGCGAACTATCTGGAGCTCTGCCAGAGTAGAGTGACCACTGGACCCATCACAGAATCACCCCCTTAACCTAGCACTGCACCCAGAGGCACCAGAACAAGTTGTGCAGGAACAGTAACATGAGCCCTTGCTTCAGAGCCACAGATCAGAGAGGTCCGGCCCATACTGCTGAGTGCCATCCCCATGAAAGCCATCCCCCAGGAGCCTCCGATCGTGGGAGCTGTCTCACCCAACCCCCCTGCCCAGAAGCCAAATCCAGGATGGTGATCTCAGAGGGCAAGGGTTTCCTGCGCTGGCAGCCCAGTGCTTGGGTGGGCAGAGATCCAAATGGGGAAGAAGTAAAGGCAGAGAAGTCTTGGGGAAAGAAAGAGACAAGGGGCTGGGTGGGGTGGCTGGTGGTGACTGGCAGGAATGGGCATGGTGCTGTGAAGCCCCACAGGATGTGATTCTAGGGCGGGATTGGGATGGAGAGTTTCAGTGGAGAGACAGAAAGGAAAGGCAAGCTGGGAGGGGGCTGGCGGCCAAGCCCCAGGGCTCCATCCCGGAGGGAGAGCAGAGAGGTAGAGGAAGGCCTTCTGGCTTGGGGTGGGAGGGGTGATTGATTGAGACACCCCAGGCCCCAGCAGGCACCATGTCACCCCCACCACCCCGGAGGACTGACCCTCACACCCAGCTGGCAATCCGAGCACCAAGAGCTACTATTATTCTTGGCGAATAGAAATCCCTTTCCCTCCAGCAAAGCGAGAGATGCATGTGGGGTGTTCTGTTCTTGGTAGAGGCTCGAGTTTTTAAGTGAAAAACTTCTGTTAATGCCGTTTGCTTCAAAGTTGTGACCCACCCTGTGTCCCTTACCTGGGGATGTACCTCACTGACCTGGCCTTCATCGAAGAGGGGACGCCCAACTACACGGAGGACGGCCTGGTCAACTTCTCCAAGATGAGAATGGTGCGTTCCCCACAGCAGAGCGGGGCAGGGGTGGGGGGAACATCAAAACCCAGACCCAAGCCCCGGGCTCACCCAAGCTGTGCCCGACAGTCCTGGCCGACTGGACGCGGCACACGCCCTGGGGAGCCTGAACCCGGCTTCTCCAGTAAGAATAGTCACTTCCTCAAACGAGCAGCTCGCATCTGGCAGGCCCTGAGCCAGCTCTACCTGCATCTCCTCCTTTAATGCCCGCAGTCTGAGGGGTGGGTGCTCTTATTATTCTCCACCTTACAGGTGAGCAGGCTGAGGCTTGGAGTAATCAATGACCAGCCCAAGGTCACCCCTAAGGAAAAGGCAGAGCCGGGTCTGGGGCCCAAGTCTGTCTGACTCCGAAGCCTGCCCCTTTATTCGCGCCCCATCCATTGTTGCTCAGATAAGCACTCGCGTTACATGGCCGCAGCAAAATCATTTCTGCAGCACCTCCTAAGCAAGTAGGTTTCCAGTTTCCCCAGAGGAGTCCAGGCCCTGGGAGGGGAGACGAGGATCCTTCCAGCAGGGTGCCTGCTTTCCAGCCAAACTTCTCGTCTTCTCACTCCAACCAGAGAGCCTCTATTTGTATTGGTTCTGTGTCATGGGGTTCCTCCTGAGATTTTGTTTAATAGGTAAGGTTTCTCTGTCAAAGGCAAGTTGGCAGCACTGACCTGGGAACAGGATGGGGGAACCCCTTTGTGTGGTCTTGCACATGGTGGGCACATAGAAAGTGGCAGAGGCCTTTAGCTGTTGCTGGAATTGAGGGGGGCTGTTTTAGGATGTTAGATAAGCCAGCACCACTGATCAAAGGATATGTTTTTCTCTCAATCACATAGTATAATTAACCTATAGATTCTTTCTTTTTTTTAGTAACAAAAATCACTCATTTATTTTCATCACTCAGAGAATATGATTGGTAACTTTCTTTTACTGTATTATCTCTGAGTCTTTAAAACAATTCTTTCTTCATCATCTATCATGTGATCCTACTAAATATACCTTTTACCTTTCAGAATATGCATCTTTTTTAATGAAGTATAGTTCATTTACAATATTGTGATAGTTTCAGGTATGTGACATAGTAATTCAGTATTTTTATAGATTATGTGACTGGATAAAGAAGATGTGGTGTATACAAACACACACACACACACACGCACACACAGAGAAAGAGGAATGTTATTCAGCCATAAAAAAGAAGGAAATTCTAGGAGGTACAAACTATTGGATTGGCCAGAAAGTTCGTTTGGTTACTGAATACGTTGTTCAATAAAGTTCTTGGTAAAAATGAAAAATGTGTCTTTACTTGAAACCGAACAAACTTTTTCGCCAACCCAATATTATGTATAAAATAAGCTACAAGGTTATGTTATAGGTTATAACGGGGAATATAGCCAATATTTTATAATAGCTATAAGTGGAGTTTAACCTTCAAAAATTGTGAATCACTACATTGTGCACCTGTAACTTATATAATATTGTACATCAACTATAGTTCAATAAATAAATAAATTGCATGAAATTCTGCCATCTGCAACAATGTGGATGGACCTAGAGGGTATTATGCTTAGTGAAATAAGTCAGAGAAGGACAAATACTCTATGTTATAACTTAAAGAAACTCATGCTGCCTCAGTGGGGTCTCCCAGGAGGTGAATTAAGAGACTGACTGCAGACATGGCTGTTGATGCCCCTTCTGTTCTGTGGCATGAGGGGGGGGGGGGTCGGGGGAGGGGGTACTAAGAGAAAGCTGTCTTTTAAACCTCTCCTTCCTTCCCGCAGATATCCCATATCATCCGAGAGATTCGCCAGTTTCAACA
Source organism: Balaenoptera acutorostrata (assembly GCF_949987535.1). NCBI lineage: Eukaryota > Metazoa > Chordata > Mammalia > Artiodactyla > Balaenopteridae > Balaenoptera > Balaenoptera acutorostrata. The sequence goes on along the minus strand of NC_080066.1, from coordinate 32,860,318 downwards.
AACTGCCTACAAAATAGAGCACCAAGCAAAGGTAAGCTGGCAGCATTTTCAGTCACTTCCGCTTTTTCACAAGTGCTCTGGCTGCACTGCCTTCCTTCCTGCCTTTTCCGCTCCACACCCAACCACTTTCTGCCCCTGAGTTCCCTGGGCCCTCTCTTTTAGGAAACCCTCCCTGTCCCCTGTCCCCTGACTCGCCCTGAGTTCCCCCTCCTTTGGACTGCGCCTGTGCTAATCTTGCAGCTCCTGTCTGATTTTTACCTGCCATGGGATGGTTTATAATCATGTCTGACCTCCCCTGAGGCAGGAGAGGCAGTGTTTATCAGATCTTTTCAAAATGCTCACCAGTTTCAAAATTCACAGCTAGAAAGGGCACACAGCAAAAAGTCCCCCAGCCTCCAAGTTCCCCTCCCAAAGCCAACCGTATCACCCATTTTTTTTGTGTGTATGCAAACACACCCCAACTTTTTTTTACTATAATGTATACTGTAGCATACTATACATTGCTTCAGCATCATTCTTTTTTCCCTTAATAACACATCTTGGAGATATTTCCTCTTGAGGCAGAGGCATTCTCCTTCTTCCTTACGGCTGCGGAGAAATTCATGTATTTATTCGGTCCTCTATACTGATGGACATTTAGGTTGTTTCAGTCTTCTGCTGCTATAGGCAAGGTGGGGGAAAAAACACCTTGTACATTCGGTAATCAGAGAGTGCTGTGAGAGTGTGAATCCAGGGGCCTGTATTGGGGTTGGGGGACAGGGCCCAACTGAGAAGCACAGAGACCGCAGACGGCTGCTATGAGTAGCCTCAGACAAGCCTGAACCAGGTGGGACTGTGGGCTGCTAGAAGGCTCTGGGAGCCGTGTCCTAAGGAGAGTGGGAAGCCCTGAAAGGAGCTTACAGGACTGGATTAATACGCATTTTTTAAAAGATGGTGGGGCTGTATGGAGAGAGGTGGCATGTTAGTTTCATTTCACTACTCAAGCCCTGTGCCGTTAGCCCCATTTTACAGTTAAAATAACTGGGATTTGCTAATCCAGACTCTGGCTCTGAATCCTATGACTTTTTTACGCTGCCCAGGGATGTGTTTGCTTTCCATCCAGCTTCTTAACCTCCTAGTTTGCAGTTCACAAAAAATATCCAGCTCCAGACACACTCCTGAGCATACCAGAAAATCAAGCTCTTAGTATTTTTCCCTTCTACTTTCCTTTGTGATAGACTTGCCCTGTTTCCTGCCATGTTCTGTGAACTCACTATCTGTCTAATAGCTAAGAGCCACAAAGAGAAGAAAAATCAGTGGGTTAAACAACTGTGCCACTTTTTCCTTGTTCATTCATTCGCTCAAGTATTTACTGAGCATGTACTGTGTGCCAGGCACTGTATTAGGCCTCGGCCCCTTCTTAAACTAGCCCTCGAGCTCCATATACAATAAATGTTACTGCCCTTCAGACTCTTTTCCTTAACAGCTTTGCAGTGGCGGTATTTGCTGCCAGTCTCCTGCTAAAGCAAAATTTTTAGGGAAACAAATGCTCATGATGGAGGAAACTAACTAACCAGTCTGCTGATTCCCAGAGTGTTTGGGAGGGTTGAGATTTTGGGCTCTAGAAAGGGCTGTTCACAGGAAGCTACTAGCTATTTATAAAAGTCTGGTCTATTTCACATGGCTGTAAAATCGCCACGTCTTTATCAGTGGATATGAGTTAATCTAGATGGTGGTATCTGAGGTTGTCTTCCTAGAGGTGCTGGGTGAGAGCCATTAATCAGACACAATAATCATTTCATCTGTGACTGATGATCAGCATCCTAGGAAGCCAGTTCTGTCCCTCACAGTAGCAGAGGGTCCATTAGCAAAGATGCTCGTGACAAAGACTTGATTTTTCTCAAGCAGCTATCAGAAGATTCCCAATTACGTGCTAAGAAATAGAATGTGTTTTCTTCTTTCTGCTCTGAGTTTCTGTGGAAAAACATGAAGCTTCGTCTCCAAACAACGTGACAAGTCAATGAGCCTTGGAAAGATTCTTTTCGAAGGGTGGGTGGGGTTTGCCTATGAGATCTGGGCTCTGATCTCTCATCGTACATTTAACACACAGGAATCCAGCAAAACACCTGGGAGCAGTGTGAAGTGGGGAGGGAGGAGGAAGGAGAGTAATCGAGTCCACGTGGTGACTCTTCCTGACTTTCCACTCTGAGATTTTGCCCTGGAGTGGGCCTCGTGAGACAAAAAAATAAGGGAGGCTCTTTCCTTACGCGGCCTCAGTTTCCACTGTCTTCTCTTGGGTGAATCTCTCTCGGCGTTACATAATCCTGGTGTTTAAGTACGTTTTTCCAACATACAGAAACATTGAAAGAATCCACTACCTAGATGCTACAATTGACAGTTTAGATATATAGATAGAGATGATTTTTTAATATGAGCCCAAAATACTTCACCTAATGTTCAACCAAAGAAACGGTGGTCAAGAGTAATTTTGACTATATGTGATTTTATATTACTATGAAGACAAAAAAGGCGAAAAATAATACTAAGAAAAATAATACAAGTATTATTAAATAAAATATTAACATTATTTTTAAATAATGTTTAAAAAAAATAACACAACACTGCTTAATGCATCTTTGCCTCATGTGCAAGCCTGACGCCCCTCCCTGCCTCCACCCTAGTGCCTGATTCCCGGGAGACACCCGACGTCCACGTAGTATTATGGAGGTCCCATCGCCCTGCCATTCCTTTTTCTCTTTTCCTTTTCTCAGGTAACCCAGTATTTACTGGACCAATCTTTTGTAATGGACGAAGAAAGTCTCTACAAGTGTTCTCTCCGAATAGAACCAAAACTCCCCACCTGAAGCTCCCCACCCAGCCCGCCGCCATGGACACATGCTATACGATATTGTACATAGTCGTTTGGTTTCTCTGGATTTTCTTCTTTAGTATGTGCTTCTCCAAGAATACAAATCCGTTCTTGTTCTTAGATTCCTGTAGAACCAAAATATGAATCTCTGCACCGGTTAGGACTTGGTCCACGCACCCCGCCCCTCGTTTCCTGCAGTGCCTGTTTCTTTGAAACAACTGTACTCTTAGTCTGTTCTTCCCAGCCCCTCACTCTCCCCCAAAGGGAAAACAGAATCCGTGCATACACGAATCTTTGGCACCAGTACTGCTTCTGTCCGTCCCCAGCCCAGGCCCCTGGGTTGAGTTGGCCACCCAGCATCCTCCGGCATGTTCCATGTAGCTGTTATAACAGGGTGGGGGGTAGGGGGGAGGCGGGAGGGGGAACCATACCCTGAAGTCCAGTCATCGACAAATCTTCCCGCTGATGGTGATGCCAATTTCCAAAGCAGCTTTTTCAGCCAAAATCGCAGGTCTCAAAACTCCGTGTCTCCCAGTGACCTGGAGGGAAAGGAGTCCTGTCCGCTGAGAACCACGCCCTGCGACACCGAGGCCACCACCTCGTTCAGACACCACGTCGCTCCTGGCTCTGAGAATAAAACCAGGTAGCACGCCTAGCAGTCTCGATAACCCTGGACGAGGCCCTGGAACTTCCTGAGGAAAACAGAATCACAACACAAAGTCGTGTCGACCTCTGCCGACGGCTGCCCAGCATTCACTGCAAGTCGGGAACACACAAAAATGTCACTTTTCCTCTTTGAGCTGCCTAATGGTCACTACAAGCTTACGTTGAGATGCTCCAAGTCTGTATGCCTTGTGAAAAATAGTACCACACTGTAGAATTAGGAAATCAATAACCAAGTGTTTTTATTGCATATACTGTAGTCCTGTCTAAATGCCTTCTAGCAGGAATATAGTACTGTAGTGCTTATTCTGTGAATATTACCATCTATTTTTTACATTGTACAGTATAGAAAACACAGGTTAACTCTGAAGTGGCAGGCATGCTCCACTCTGACAAACAGACAACTTTTGCTGTAAGCAATACCTAGTGGTATGAGAATTCTCTTTCAAGTCCTACAATATTTCAACTTACAGCTTGTTTGGAAAAAAAAAAAGAAATTTCCATTTTTGTAAAAATATATGTTTCCTGATTACCTCTTGCTAATAAATCTATTCTATCTCAGGGTGAACGGTGGAATTTTGATGGGTTTCATTTATTCACGCAAGGGATGTTTAATGAGCACTTGGTCCTTATCAGGGCCTGGGCTCAGACCAGAGATCTGGAGTGATAAGGGCAGAATCCCTGCTTTTGGGGGGAGGTACTCATAGTCTGTTGATGTTCTCTATTGCAGCAGGAACAAATAGCTCCAAAACTCAATGTGATGGCTGAAAACAATCTTTCACAGTTCCGTGGGTTGACTGGGCCCAGCTGGTGGTTCTTGCTTGGAGTCCCTTGTGAGGTGCCAGTCACAGAGCAGCTGAGGCTGGAGTCATCTGAAGGCTCGACTGGACGGGGTGTCCAAGATGGTGCTCTCCCGTAGCTGGGGGCTGAGCTGGGGCTGTCAACCAGAGCGTCCACACGTGGCCTCTCCACGTGGCTTGGGCTTCTCACAGTATGGCAGCTGGGTCCGAAGAGCAGCTTTCCAAGAGACTCAGGCAGAAGCTGCAAGGCTTCTTCTGACCTAGGCTCAGAATTCCCAGAACATCACACCCACAGTGTTCTATTGGTCAAGCATGTCACCAAGGCCAGCCTGGTCACAGGGGGAAGAGAATGAAGCACCTCCTCTTTTTTTTTTTTTAAATTTTTTATAGCTACTTTATTTATTTATTTATTTATTTATTTTTGGCTGTGTTGAGTCTTTGGTTCGTGCGAGGGCTTTCTCTAGTTGCGGCAAGCGGGGGCCACTCCTCATCGCGGTGTGGGGACCGCTCTTCATCGCGGTGCGCGGGCCTTTCACTATCGCGGCCCCTCCCGTTGCGGGGCACAGGCTCCAGACGCGCAGGCTCAGCAACTGTGGCTCACGGGCCCAGCTGCTCCGCAGCATGTGGGATCTTCCCAGACCAGGGCTCGAACCCGTGTCCCCTGCATTAGCAGGCAGACTCCCAACCACTGCGCCACCAGGGAAGCCCAAAGCACCTCCTCTTGATGGGAAGAGCCACAAAGAATGTGCAGCCATCTTTAAGCTACTAGAGAGACAGACCGTTTGAGCCATGCTGTCACAGGATGGTGCAGGAAGCGCCTTGGGGACACCACAGAGGAAAGGACAGAGGTGGGGAGATTGGAAAGAGCTCCACAGAGGTGTGAGGAGGGTGTGGGATAAGTAGGGATGATTTTCCAGAAGAAGGTGGTGGGGAGGGCATGCCGGGCAGGGGGACCAGCAAAATCCCAGAAGCATGAAAGAGTACACTTGTTTGGGGAAGAGCTAGTATGGGCGTGCCCCCAGGGAAGGCACCCTGGTCCTCCCCAGACCCCTCCTCACAATCACCCAGGAAGGGTGGGCCTAGAACACGACCCTCAGTGACAGGCATGAGGCCCGCTGGGAGGCAAGACCCATTTCCCTGGGACCTGCAGCCAACAGGCTCCATGACTGCTTGTTTTCTTCAGACACAGAAAAGCAGTTAAGGTTGCTGGGAGGATTCCGTGTGCTGCTACAAGCTGCTACCCTGAGGTGATGAGCACGGGACAAGCACTTGCTAACCATGAACTATCTGTAGAGCCCTGACTGTTCCAGGTCATCTTAGGCACTGCAGACTTAGCCATGAACAATGCAGTCAAGGTCCCTGCCTTGGGACTTCCCTGGTGGTTAAGACTCCGTGCTCCCAATGCAGGGGGCCTGGGTTCGATCCCTGGTCAGGGAACTAGATCCCACATGCCACAACTAAAAGGTCCCACATACCAGCAACTGAAGATCTGGCGTGCCACAACTAAGACCCGCCACAGCCAAATAAATAAATAAATATTAAAAAAAAAAAGGGGGGCACCACCAAAAAAAAAAAAATTTCCCTGCCCTCACGAGGTTTACATTCTGGTGGGTGATAACAATGGACAATTTTTTTAAATACCCAGGGCAGCGTGACAAGTACCACAAGCACAGTCCAGCAGGGCAGTGTTGAGGCTGCCTGAGGCTGGGACAACTGACCTGAAATCTGGATAATGAAAAACCATGATGCTATCGTTAAAGAGGCTGTGAGGTGAACACTCACCTGAGTGCAGGTGCTCGTGTTCTGGTTGGTGTGAGGCGCTGGGCGATTCTCTGAGGCTTTCTCAGGGCCAGGATTAGGGTGAGACAAGAGAAATGCCAACCTCGGGTGTGAAATATAAGAGACTGCTAAAAAACATAGTCATAAAGGTAACAGTCTAATGCAATATTTTTTAAAAGTCAAAATCAGGGACTTCCCTGGTGGTCCAGTGGTTAAGACTTCGCCTTCCAATGCAGGGGGTGCAGGTTCCATCCCTGGTTGGGGAGCTAAGATCCCACATGCCTCACAGCCAGAAAAGCAAAACGTAAAACAGAAGCAATATCGTAACAAACTCAATCAAGACTTTAAAAATGGTCCACGTCAAAAAAATCTTTAAAAAAAAAAAAGTCAAAATTAATGCAAAAAAATCCGTGAAGAACAAAATATCAATTTTTTCATAAAGACAGGATGGGTATTACGGATTTTTCCTCTCGCCTCAGGTTCCATCCAGTGCGGCTTGACAAGGCTACCTGCCCCTTTTACAAGTGAAGTGTAGGATCGCTCTAGTTCCAGAAAGGAAATAGCATTGGTCCAGACCAGAAGCTCATTCGTGGGGAGGGATGGTGAGCTTGTTTATCCTCCCTGCTTGTTTGTGTTCGGTCGGATGGTTTTGGAGGGTGTCTCTTGATCCCAACCGCACGAAGGAGCTTTTTAAAAGGTCAGTACACAAGAGAGAGATTGCACCTGGTCCTCTAGCATCCTTTGGGGTAAGTGGGTTTCATGATGGCAGATGTGTTGCCCGTTGGCATCCGGCTGCCTCCTCTCCAGCTTTTTGCTCTCACCCTGTGTCTAATGATCACGGTTTCCTTCCCAGCAGTGGCCCTGCCAAGACCTCTCTGGCTGCCGGGGAAGGAGTGTCTGGAGAGGTGGGTGGTGGTTGTCTCGGGTGTCTAGCAGTACCCCCAGACCTAGCCTCGCACCCCCCCCAAGAATTTACCTAACACCTGGGCGTGCATACCTCGGTAACCAGCATCCTACCCCGCTCCTGACTTCCTAGAGCTCATGACCCAGCTGAAGAGAAGAAATGCGAAGCAAACAGCACTCAGGTTTCTAACTCCAGCTCACGCCTCCCTCCAGTCTCCTCAAAAACAAACTACCTAGAAGGTGCCTCCACCTGGGTGCCCTACTGCCACCTTACTCAACTGGACCAAACTGGCCTCATCAACTTCCCCAACACACCTGGGCCTCCTCAGCACCCCTACCCACCAGTCATGCAAGCTAGAAACCCAGAGGTCACCCCTGACTCCCACTTCAAAGGGTCACCTGATCCGGGCAATGTTAACCTCCTAGTTATCTTTCCAGCCAGGTCACAGCTCTTCGTTGCCTCTGCCACTACCTTGGATGAGCAATTCTCAGCTTTTTGACCTCAGGGACCCCTCTATACTTGTAAAAACTATTGAGGATTCCCCCCCCCCCAGAAAAAACCATATAACTGGGTTCTATCAATAGATATAATTGAGACAAAAAAAAAATAGATATAATTGTAGTACTGATTATTTTATTTGAAACTAAAACTTCAGGAGAGTATTTAAATAATTATTTATTAATTCATTTAAAAATAATGATAACACCAGCAATCCCACTTCTGGGTATTTGCCCACAAGAATTGAAAGCAGGGTCTCAAAGACATAATCGTACACCCATTTTCATAGTAGCATTATTCACAATAACCAAAAGGTGTAATCAGTCCGTGTCCATCAACAGATGAATGGATAAACCACACGTGGTAAACACATACAATGGCATGGTATTCAGCCTTTAAAAGGAAAGAAATTCCAAAAAAAAAAAAAAAAAAAAGGAAAGAAATTCTGACACCTACTACATGATGAAGCTTGAAGACATTATGCTCAGTGAAATAAGCCAGTCACAAAAAGACAAACACTGTGGGATTCCACTTATATGAGGTCCCTAGAGGAGTCAAACTCATAGAGACAGAAAGTAGAAAGTGGGTGCGTTTTGTTGTTGTTGACATTTTCAATATTCAAAAAAAAAAGACATTCACTGTTGCAGCCCTGATAGCTCTCTTCCAGTATTTTTTAACCATTCCGATGTATCTTGTGGGGATGTTTATTCACATAATTTTGCTTAATACATTTCTTTCTACACAAGACTGAATTTAAAAGCCTCTGTAACATTTTCAGTTACAGTGATAACACACTAATAAATTATAAATTAACAAAATCTTCATGTTTGCTTTAAAAAAAATCATTTATCAAATGCTAAACTCCAGATTACCTGGAAAATTAAAGATGCAAATTGCTATAAATCTGGCATCCCAATTAAATTGGAGGAAGGCTTGTTTGAGGAGTTGTTCTTTAATGGATACAGTGTTTCAGTTTTGCAGAAAGAAAAGTTCTGGAGATAAAGGACAGTGGTGGTTACAAAACAGTGTGAATGTACTTTTACCAGTGCTGAACTGTACACCTTAAAACGGGGAAGATGGCCAATTTTACGTTGCGGGTACTTTACCACAATTGAAAACAAATGTTAAATAACAATCACACACCTATTATGTATTGACATAAATAACCTCTTTTTAATGAAAAGTTACTGAATTTTCAAAAAAAAATAATTTCATGAGGAAAATGACATCACTTTACGTTTTCGCCAATCCCTTTAATGTCTGGCTTAATAGAAGGTGGATCCCCATATCACGTACACATCATCACATCAGCCTTTGGAAAACTCTACCGCACACTCATAAGACAGTAAAGAGTGAAAAAGGCAAATGCTATCTTAGTATTATTATGAAAGTAGTTTCAACCTTACAAACCCCTTTTGAAAACCACTTTAGACCAAGCCACCAGCATGTCTTGACTGGAGTTCAGCCATCTTTTTTTTTTTAAATAAATTTATTTATTTATTTTATTTTTGGGCTGTGTTGGGTCTTCGTTGCGGTGCACGGGCTTCTCAATGCGGTGGCTTCTCTTGTTGCGGAGCACAAGCTCTAGGCGCACGGGCTTCAGTAGTTATGGCACGCGGGCTCAGTATTTGTGGCTCATGGGCTCTAGAGCGCAGGCTCAGTAGTTGTGGTGCACGGGCTTAGTTGCTCTGTGACATGTGGGATCTTCCTGGACCAGGGATCGAACCCGTGTCCCCTGCATTGGCAGGCAGATTCTTAACCACTGCACCACCAGGGGAGTCCCTGGACTTCAGTCATCTTGCCATCTCAATCACCCAGTCTTCCTTTTGGGCATTTATCCTTCCTCTAGTCCATTTTCCAGCTATGACCAAAGTGAGCTTTTCAAACACAGATCCGATCATATCACTCTTCTCCTTACAATGCCCTAAGGGCATCAAAGAATGTGATAAAGTTCAAATTCTTCAATGTGATCTCCAAAGCCCCACCCCATCTCTCCCCAGCCTACTTCCTGTCCCCTCGCTTCCTGGGCTCCAGCCACACTGTTTCCAACCAAGTTTCTTTCCATCTTAGGGCCTTTGCACATACTGTTCCCTCTTTTTCTCTGAGGTCATACTTACCCATCTTTCAGACCTCAACTCAGACACTACCTCCCCAGAGAGATATTTGAAGACAACATCCCCGTCGTACATTCTCATGTCTTTTCTTTCTTTTCATTGCATAATTTGTTACTTAAGTCCTGTCCTCCCCCTACTAAAGTGTAAACTGCACGAGGGCAAAAACACATCTCATTCAACCATCACTGCCCAGCACAGAGCCTGGCATGTAGTGACATTCTACAGAGAATGTTTGTTGAATGAATGAACCACATCTTTGCTGTTCAAATTGTGAACCCTGAACCAGCAACACTGGCATTGCCTGGGAATCTGTTAGAAATGCAGGATCTCAGGCCGCACCTGAGACTTCCTGAACCAGAATCCGAACAACCTCCCCAAGTGATAGCACATGACCATTTTAGAAGCACTGGATTTTTTTTTCTTAATTTTTATTGGAGTATAGTTGATTTACAATGTTGTGTTAGTTTCAGGTGTACAATGGAGTGATTCAGTTATGCATATACATGTATCCACTCTTTTTGTTTTATAGATTCTTTTCCCGTATAGGCCATTACAGAGTACTGAGTAGAGTTCCCTGTGCTCTACAGCAGGTTCTAATCAGTTATCTAGTTCATATGTAGTAGTGTGTATATGTCAGTCCCAATCTCCCAGTTTATCCCTTCCCCCACCCTTATCCCCTGGTAACCATAAGTTTGTTTTCTACATCCATAGAAGTGCTGGATTTGAGCAAGCAAACGTCATTCCAGGCCCTGGATATGTCCATATCTTATCCCTGCAACTTCACCACCCTCTATGCCAGTTAGACCACACTCTTGGCTGGTCTCATTACCAATTTTTTATTTTTATCAATATTTTTATTTCAGTCAACACCACTCTTCCTCAAACGTCCTTCTTTCCAGAAGCCTTTACTGATTTTCTCCAGTCAAGGGCTTCATCTGTACCCAGCTCAGGTCAATCTCTGCTTCATGTCAAAGACCTGTGTCAATTCCCTCCCATGAGGTTCCACAAGGGTTGGGGTGGTCTGACTCGGCTGGTGTCTCCTGTGGCTCCCAGTACCACGCCTGGCCCGTGAGAGATGCTCTTGTCAGGTCTGATTCAGAGTGGGGCTGCCAGAAGAAGGAAGTGAAAGGAAAAATACATTTCATCAAAATTAAAAACTGTTGTGCATCAAAGAACATTCTCAAGAAAGTTAAAAGACCACCTACAGAATGGAAGAGACTCTTTTTGCAAATGATATATCTGATAAGAGTTTAGTATCCAGAATATATAAAGAACTCTTACAACTCAACAGCAAAAAGACAACAAATCAATTTAAAAATGGGCAAAGAACTTGAATAGACATTTCTCCAAAGAAGATATTCAAATGGCCAATAAGCACATGAAAAGATGTTAGGGACTTCCCCGGTGGCACAGTGATTAAGAATCTGCCTGCCAATGCGAGCCCTGGTCCAGGAAGACCCCACATGCCATGGAGCAACTAAGCCTGTGCGCCACAACTACTGAGCCTGCGCTCTAGAGCCAGCGAGCCACAACTATTGAGCCCACGTGCCACAACTACTGAAGCCCGCATGCCTAGAGCCCGTGTTCCGCAACAAGAGAAGCCACCGCAATGAGAAGCCCGCGCACCGCAACAAAGACCCAACACAGCCAAAAATAAATAAATAAATAAATAAACTTATTTTTTTAAAAAAAAGATGTTAAACAACATTGGTCACTAAGGAAATGCAAGTCAAAACCACCATGAGATACTAGTTCACACCCACTAAGGTGGTGATGATAAAAAAACAAAACAAAAACAAAACAGAAAATAACAAGTTTCTACAAGAGAAATCGTAACCGTCATACGTTGCTGGTGGAATTGTAAAATGGTGCAGTCACTGTGGAAAACAGTCTGGCAGTTCTTCAAAAAGTTAAACAATAATTACTGTATAATCCACTAATTCCACTCCTAGTATATACCCAAGAGAAATAAAAACATATGTCCACACAGAAACTTGTACATGAATGTTTACAGCAGCATTATTCAAAATAGCCAAAAGGTAAAAACAACCCAAATATCCATCAACAGATAAATGGATAAACAAAATGTGCTATACATACAATGGAATATTATTCAGCTTTAAAAAGGAGCAAAATACTGATATATGCTACAAGTTGGATGAATCTTTAAAACATTATGCTACGTGAAAGAAGCCAGACACAAAAGGTCACAGAGTGAATGGTTCCCTTTATATAAAGTGTTCAGAATAGGCAAGTTCATAGAGTCAGAAAGCAGGTTAATGGTTGCCAGGGGATTGGGGATGGAGGGAAGGAGGGGTGGTTATTTAATGGACGTGGGCTGTTCTTTGGGGAATGATTTAAAAAGTTTTGAAACTAGAGAGAGGTACTGCACAATGTTGCACAGTGTTGTGTAGGCATTAAATGCCTCTGAATTCTACACTTTAAAATGGTTGATTCATGGGACTTCCCTGGTGGTCCAGTGGTTAAGACTCCACGCTTCCACTGCAAGGGCCACGGGTTCCATCCCTGGTTGGGGAACTAAGATCCTGCATTCCACGTGGTGCGGCCAAAAATTAAAAAATAAAAATAAATAAAATAGTTAATTCATGTTATGTGAATTTCACCTCAAAAAAAAAAAAAAAGACAGAGAGAGAAAGAACTGAATGTAACTGTCTGCTCATTAAAAAGTGCTCCAGATGTGATCAGAAATTATATCAGTTAATGGGATAACTCTGAATTATATGTATTAAAATGGTTAGTTGTATACTATATTGATTTCACTTCATTTGAAATTTAAAAAAAACAGTAAAAAAAGAAAGGGGGGCAGGGGGTTGTTCAGAGAGAGTTTCTCAGAGGCACTGTCCCAAACTGGGCCTTGAAGGGCTAGAAACCCAAGGTTTCTAGCTGAGCGAAGAGTTGGGGGCCCTGGGTGACTCAGATGAGGGGCAGTCTGAGCGATGGCTGAGCAAGTCTGGTGAGGCGTCTAGGGAGAGAGGGAACCAGGCAGGTGGCAGGTGGGAGGGGTCTTCCGGGGTCCCTGAGTGGCTGGCCGGGGAGTCACCCAGAGGTACCACAACAGGGCTTGATGGTGAAATCAGGCAGACTTCCTCTGGCCCAACCTGACTCTATTTTCATTCGGACAGCCCCTTATCAGCACTGATCACAGCATACGCCATAATGTATGTTTAGTGTGCAATTACTACCCACACTCAGATCAAGTGACTCATGGCCCAGAGACAGTCAAGACCCATTTCTTATTGCCGGCATGGGAAGTCAGGTATGTCCTGCTCACACAGGACAGGGTCCTGGCAAACCGGCTGCTCCCCTTCCAGGTCTGGAGCCTGCCCACGGCCCCAACTGCTGTGCTTTCTCCTTTGGTTCCCGCCAAGCCTCGTGTCCACCCACAAACCCGTACACCCATTCTTGCTTCTCTCCAGCCCTCTCATGGCACCCGGAAGCCTCATCAGGAGGGGAGTACAGCACCTCCAAACCTCTCTCAGCCAGGATCCGAAGCCCCTCACATATCACCTTTAAAGCCACCAGCGTTTTATCGTCTAACTCAATAAATAACAACAGCGACTGCTACTGCTACCGTTTCTGTCCAGCTTGCAGCGTGTCAGGCTCTGTGTCTGAGCTCGAGCTCCTGGGTATTTTTACCTCCATTTCACAGAGGAGGGCAAGATACAGGAAATCTGATTTTCAAAATGTTTAACCACCAGTATGGCATGAGTACTGACCACTCAGACTAACAGCCAAAAGGGTGCAAACTGGCTGAAAATCAACCAGCTCTGCAGGACGCTCTCCAAAATAGTAGAGGATAAAGCATAACAGTGTGTGATGCAGATGATTAATTCAGGAGTTCAGGAAGAGGAAGTTTCTGTGGAGGCAAGAGGACAAGGCAGGAGGAAGGGGCTGGAGGTAGGGCTGTGCCCCGGACAGGGAGCTCACCTGTGGATTGGTGAGGAGTGCAGTGGTAGTGGACGCTGCAAACAGAGTAGGGATATATCATAGAAGGTCTTAAGTGAAAACAAAGGAGTGTAGACAGGGAGAATGTGTGAACAACAAGTGACTGAAGGAGGCCCTGGAGGCAGACATGCTCTGGGCTCCAGCCCCTGAGTTCCTGCCTCCCCCAGATGCAAGAGTGAAGCCAACCGAACAGGGATAAGTTTCCCCTGCACAGGAGTATAGGGGCTTACAGAAAAGTCCAGAAACTGGTGCTCCGTTGTAGGGCCAGGACAAGGGTGAAAGAAATGAGACATACCCCCTCAGGTGCAACATTTAAGGGAGGGCCAAAAAACTCAGCCATGATATTTTTATTGCATAATATTTTAATGCAATATTTTAAAATAACAAAAATTAATGCAAAAATCTATGATGAACAAAATATCACACATGAAGAAACAAAACAATGACAGGATCAAACCCTATACTTGCTCAACATAACCTTACTGCATTCACCCCAATCCTGGCCATAATGAAACACAGCTTCTGGACTTTTCTGCAAGCCTTCACACTTTCTTGGATGTGAATACAGCATCTTCAGGGCTTAAAACCAAACCAGTGGTGGTTCCCATGTTCCCTGACTTCTTAGGGGGCAAACAATGCCTTCTCATGCGGTTGGAGGACATTGTCAGGCTGACTTCTCTGACTCAGGGCAAGGGAAATAACCAAGATGGCTAAACAGGATGTCTCCTCATCAACAATGGAACTAGCAAGAGGTCCAACTTCATATTACAATCCAACTGAAGTTGCTCTTTGATGCAGACTTATACACCTCCTGCATTCATTACCTTTCCCACTCTACAAACTCTCTGGTCACTCATCTCTGTATCCACTGATTCATCCTTCCATCCATCCCCATCTACCCATCCATCCCATTCATCCATCCATCCATCCACCCAACCATCCCACCCATCCTTCCATCCATCCATCCATCCTTCCTTCTTTCCAACCAAGCATCCATTTAGTCTTTCAACCATAAAGCCATTTTCCCATATATCCATCCATCCCTACTCCTATCCATTCATCCACTTATGCATCCTTACAGACCGTCATCCACCCAAACCACTTAACCAAACCTCTGCTTACCTACTATGTAAAATCAGCATGTGGGTGTGAAAAGAGCTCCATCACCTACCAGCAGACCTACTTAACTTCTCCAAATCTAATTTCTTCATCGAGAAAGTGGCTGTGTGTATTCTCAAAGAACCTTCACAGGGCTGTTATGAGCATTAAAGAACAAAATCCGTGTAAATGGTAGTTATTGTAAATATTACATTATTATGGCAATTATTATTATTATTACAAGATGCTAGAGGTAGAGGGCAGAAATATAATAAATCTGGTGAGGGGCCCAGTTTTCCTGCCAGGATGTTGACTCTGACAAGTGATCTGGGAAACCAGTTAAAGCTGTAGGTAATAGCTGGGGAGGGGATAACGTTCTGAGGGGAAGAGGGGGATGACCAGCAGATTTGGCCTAAAGAAAAAGGATCAATGGAGGCGGGGTGGGCAATAATTCCTAGAACAGTAAGAAGGAGGCGCTGACTGAGGAGTTCAGGAGCTGTGGTTGGTTGGATGCCTGAGCTCTGCTGATACCTCAGGGAACTCTAGGCCTGGACAATCAGGAAGGCAGGCAGGCCTCCAGGCTCAGTTTCATTCACCTGCTTCCGTGGAGCAGGTGCCCACTCTTGTGGAGAACTCTGGGCTCAGTAAGCCAGGGGTTCAAACCCCAGCTCTCTTACTTATTAGTTGTGGGACCACAGATGAGTTACTTAAGTGTCTCAGTCACCTCATCTATGTCATGGGGGAAAACACCAATAGAATTAAGAAAGTTTATTCATGTAAAGCACTCGGCACTGAGTCTAACACATCCCTAGAGGAGATAATGACTCCTGGGTGTGGAGGATAAGATCTGCTCTCCCCTCTTGGCCTCCCCAGACTCCAGAAGTGCAAAAATGGGGCACAGGAGCCCGAGACCAGGCCCAGCCCTCTATCACCAGAGACACCAGTCAGCCTGGGTCTTTCACCTGATGTACTGGTTTCCTATTGCTGCGGACCAGATTACTACAAACTTCAGAGGCTTAAAACAATGCAAATTTATTACCTCACAGGTGGAGAGGTCTGATGTCCACGTGGAGGGACTTCCCTGGCAGTCCAGCAGTTAAGACCCCCATGCTTCCACTGCAGGGGGCACAGGTTCGTCCCCTGGTCGGGGAGCTAAGATCCTGTTTGCCACGTGGTGTGCCCGGAAAAAAAAAAAGTCCACGTGGATTTGGCTGGTTCCTCTGCTCCAGGTCTCACACAGCTGAAAGCAAGAGGTCAGCGAGGCTGCCTTCCTTTCCGGCGGATGCTGCAGGACGAATCTGCTTCCAAGCTGACTGAGGTCGTTGGCAGAATTCAGCTCCATGTGGCTGTGGGGCTGAGGTCTCCGTTTCCTTACTGGCTGTGGGCTGGGGTCATTCTCGGCTTCTAGAGGCCACTCACGGTCCTTGGCTCATGGCCCCCGTCAAAGCCAGCCATGGTGGGTAGAGTCCTTCTCATGGTTCAAAGAGCTCTGACCTCCCTCTGGCTCATCTCTCTGAACCTCCCGCTTTCCTCTTCTGCTCTGAATGGCCCCCGTGATTACATCAGGACCTCTCAGCTAATCCAGGATAATCCCCCCAAATCAGCTGACTTGAAGCCTAATTCCACCTGCAAAGTCCCTGCCCGGCAGTCTATAGATTGCGTTCGATCAAATAACCGAGCGATGGAAGCTAGAATTCTGCCCACCATCCCTGGCTCAGCACTCTGTGTCCAGCACCAGTCCTCAACCTCCCCTCTGTGGGAATACAGAGGACCAAGACTGCAGAGAAACCCTCACAGAGGTGACGCCCGGCTGGAGCCAGAGGACCAGATGAACTCACCAAGAAAGTGGCTGCAGGGAGCGAAGGACGGAGAGAGAGCCCAAGACTGAGCCCGTATTTGGGGTGAGTCACTATTATGGTGCATGTTTGGGACCAGTGTTTTACCTATAACTAAACTGTAAAACTATATTTAACCACTCTGGGAGGCAGGGCACCTACTCCCATTTTACAGATGAGGAAACTGAGGTCCTGTGGGGGCGAACCACTGGCTTAGGTCACATGGTGAATCTGTAGTAGGACTAGAACCAAACATTAGTCTATAACTGACCAGGCCAGTGCCTTTCACATCTCAGGCCTTCGGGAATGAACCACAAAGGAGGGTCACTGGAGACCCAGCACAGGGAACGAGTTTGGGGTCTGAGGTCTAATACTAGGGCCTTCAGTCCTGCCACTCTCCAGGTGGCTCAGATGGGCAGAAAGATGAGGTGGTTCTTGCACACCTGAAGGACAGGCCATCACAGAGGCTGGACACATTTATCCCAAAGCCAGGGGCTTAACTTTCCAAATAGCAACGATGCAGGGTCTTTTCTCAGACATTTGCCTCAAAGCACACCCAAGGGGCACCCAGACAGGGGCTGATTTATAAACTGACAAAGATCTGCTTTATCTGAAAAGACAGTGTCTGCTGGCCCTGCTAACCTTCATGCAGATTCAGTGCCCACCCTGAGCGGTCACCTTGAAGCCCTGTAAGTACCGATTCCAGAGCCATACCCAGACCTGCTAGTCAAATCCCAAGACAGAACTCCAGGAATCTGCTTCCCCAGGAGCCTCACAGGCAGAGTCTGGCTGAGAACTAGGTTTCCTCCTGTCTGAGGGAGGGAGACATGAGACAGCTCAGATCTGACAGGCCAGCCCTAACAGGCTCTGACCACACCGAAATGCCTCTGGCTGCAAAAGAGCAGGGTGAGCAAGTGCAGTAGGTCAAACCTGGGTTCAGACTCCCTCTGCATGCTTACTGGGAACGTTACCATCAACTCTTGGAGCCTCAGTTTCCCCATTTGTAAAATGGCAGGTCCACAACCTGCCACTTGGCAGGGTGATGACCTAAGTGAAGAACCTGGCCCCACTGCGTGCTTGATGGGTTGCTGCAGGCAGGTCTGATCATCCTCTCCTCTTCCTTGAAGCGACCCCTGTGCATGTTTCCTTCATTGGAGATGTTCATTGTTTTATTTATCGCACACCCAGACTCTTATAAATCATATTCTTCCTTTTTTCAGATTTGCAAAATAGAGAAAATGGCCCTACAGCTGCTAATAGGACTTACTCAGCAGAAAGACTTTAGACTTTCTGCGGGGCGGGCGGGGGTAGGGGTGGAACAAGCTCATAAAAACAGCTATCTACTTCCTCTAGTTTAAGTTCATTCCAAGGCTCAAGGGACAACCAGGGGAATGTGATTAATGAGGGTGGGAGATGGGGGCTCTGGGGTGGGGACAGGCACCACCCTCGCCCATGGTGCCGGCCAGTCCCGACAGACCGGCAGATCTAGGACCCCGCCGGACGGAGCGGTCCAACTCTCCTCTGCCCTTCCTTGCGGAGAAGGAGAAAGGGGAGTGATGTGGCCAGGACAGGAGGTCGAAGGCGCTCCACTCCCACGAGCCTGGCGCTCGGAGAAGTCCTGCAGGGTCCCGCCCCCCCCGCGCCCCCCCCCACCCCGGCCTCCTCCACCCGCCTCCTCCACGCCCGCCGCCCGCCTCCCGCCTCCCGCCTCCCCACCCCCCAACCCCGTCCGCCGCCCGGCCCCGCCCCTCGCGCCCTCCCGCCCCCACGAGGCGGCTTTTGGCTGCCTGCCCGGGGCCTCTGGAGCCAGTGCGCCAGCCGAGTCGCAGCCGCAGCCACCGCCACGATGTGGGCCGTCCTGCCGCTGCTCTGCGCCGGAGCCTGGCTCCTGGGCCCCACCGCCTGCGGCGCCGCCGACCTGGCAGTGAGCTCCCTAGGTATGGGGACGAGCGCCCCCGGAAAGGGGCCCGGCAGGTCGGAGACTCGGGGGACCTTGTGCGGGTGGGAACTCGGCGCGGGAGCAGCCGGGCGGCGCATTTCCCAGGCCCGAGGCTCAAGGGCTCTGCGGGCCGGTAACCGGGATCCAGGCAGGGTGACCTGTGTGACGGGGAGGGGGGCGGGAGGAGGGGGAGGTTTGGAGGGCGGGCGTCTCGCGTGAGCAGAGGAGCGGGTGGCTAGGTGCCCAGGGTCCCCCTTGCTCGGGGCGCTGCAGAGACTAGAACGCCACAGCAGTCTGCGGCCCCTTCTGCCCTCCACCCCCCATCTGGAGACTTAGAGGACGTTGATCTGCCCCTGCCGGAGGCAAGCAGGGACTTTCCAGCCTTTCCTAGTAGCTTCCAGGGACTTGCACATAGGGGATCCCCAGAGGTGCCTTGAGAGTCTATCTGTACAATGGGCTGGACGGGCTGTTTGGAGGAGTGACTTGCACTTAGAGCAATAGCAGTTTTAGCCCCTGAAGACTGAGGGTGTTTGTTCCAAGGGCTCAGGGGGGTAAGGTCCAGCCCCAGGGCTCCCCTTTATGGCCAGGTGGGCTGTGAGTGGCCCAGCTTCATGCTGCTCTTACACCCCTTCTATTGCTGGGGGTCCAGCCACCTCCCCAGGCTGAAGGCTCGCCCCTGCAGCCTCCCTCCTGCCCTGCCACTCCCCACCCTCAGCCTCTGCCCACCGCCCACAGGCTCTGACCTCAGCAGACCACCAGCCCCCTCACCCTGAGGACAAAGAATTGTAGCCAAAGAGCAGCCTGGGGATGGGACAAAGATCACTGGGGCTGAATCTTTTCGACCAGAATCTTGCCTTATTCCTCCCGACCCATTTGTCCAAGAAAGTCCCCCAGTCTTGCAGACCTGGGAGGGCGCCCAGCTCCAACTCAGTCCCAACCTAAGGAAAACCCAGCTGCTCCCAACCCAGGGCTTTGCTTTACCCTGGCTGTGACCTGCGTGGAGAAGGAGGGCTGGTGCTGGAAGCTGTCTTAACTCCAAAGCAGGGCTTGGCAAACTTTTCCTTATGTAAAGGGCCAGATAGTAAATATTTCAGGCTTTGTGAACCACACAGGCTCTGTAGCAGCTACTTGTGTTGAAAGCAGCCATAGGCAGTGTGCAAATGAATGAGTGGGTTGTAGTCCCGGAAACTTTTACTTATAGACACTGAAATTTGAATTCAAATGATTTTAAGGTGCTACAAAATGTCATTTTTTAAAAACCATTTAAAAGTGTGAACACTTTTAGCTCCTGGGCCATACAAAAACAGGCTAATCCCTGTTCTAGATACTCCCACGTGGTCCCCGAGACAGGGCGGTACATAAAGCATGTGTGCTTTCTTCCGAAAGTCACAATGGATTAAAATGGATCTATCTGAGGTTGTGGTGAAGGGTCACCAGAGATCTTTCTCGCCCAAGATCATCTCTGGCTTTTTCTTCTGCTGACCTCCAGCGAATGAGAACTAATACTGGGTTTTCACACCTGCTTGTTGCTTTTGAAACCTCTGGAGGCAAACACTGGTCAGTTGTCCTAAACCATCTGCCTTAAACCCTGGTCCTAAGTTGAGATCTGTCTTCCTCTGAAGCCATCAGCTGTAGCAGGGCCTTAACTAGGATTTACAATCCTCTGAAACCCCATGCAGGGCATATATTGGGGAAATGTGCATTTCTTCCCCAGGGAAAATGGCTATCACGTGCTTTCTGGAACAGATCTGTGACCCACAAGGGGAGATCCTAAATTCCATAAAACAGAGATCTTCAAACTGTGGGGTGTGGATCAGTGGGGAAACACAAAAAAGTTCCAAGTGATACCAGCACAGACAGGGAATCTATTTCCAAACCCTTTACCTCCAAGAGAAGAGAGGACCTCACCGAAGTATCAGCTGCTGGGGTCCGAGAAATAATGTTGCGTAATAGAGCACCATGTGATTTGGGGCGTAGGAAGGAGTGCAAGGAATTGAATGACATTGCTCTAAAAATTGCCTTCTGTTCCCAGAAGCAATAAGCAATGAACAATCCTGTTTATTTGAGCAGAATTTCTCAGCCCTTTGAAAGGGCTGAGACAAAGACCAGAATTAATGCTAACCCATTCAAGAAAATAGGTAATATTCACCCATGAATATATAAATCCATGGGGAGGGGGGTTGTTAGTAAAGTTTAATTTACCTCATTAAGAGATGCCTTTCCAAAAAAAAAAAAGAGATGCCGTTCCAATACAACTTTACTTTTTATGTTTAACAAATACTTTTCATAAGGTATATTTGACATGTTTTAATCAGTGTTAATAATGATGGTGATGATGATGACTTAATCCAGAATAAATTTTTATAATAGTTAGGGGTATATGGGTCACAGGAAGTAAAAGTAATTTAAATTTATACTTTCTGTTCTTGTTGTTGCATAAAAGGATGCTAGAGCGACCAAGTAAAAACAGATGCTCCCTTAGGGTAAAATTCTGTGAGATGTGGATGGAGATGGGAGTTCAAGGAGAAAAAGAAACTATCTAAAATATCCAGCTCTTATAGAAGGGTTTGTTCATGTTATTGATGGTGGATATCAAATCATGATGGTATCATGGATCCTTTTGGCCAGCTTTAAAAGAATGATGTAACAGTCTTATTTTTATGTCATTCTTTACAATAAGCTGGAATACATCCTTTGCAGCTATAAAAATTTGAAGTGCAGTTTTTAGATAACTTAAAAATGTAAAAGGGTGGATATAGCAGGGGTCTACAAACGACTGGCGCTGCAGCCTGTTTTTTGTAAATAAAGTTTTATTGAAACAGTCACACCCCTTCGTTTTCACACACGAGGGCAGAGTTGAGTAGTTGTAACAGACTGTAGAGACAGCGAAGTCTAAGATATTTACCATCTGTCCCTTTAACAAAATTTTGCCCACACTTGGGATATATAGGTGTTTTTTTTATAGGTTTTTAAACTAACTTCTTCCTGAAATATAGCGCAGAAAAATGCACAAATCATTAAATATGCATTTTAATGAATTTTCATAATCTAAACATACTCGTGAAACCAGCACCCAGATGAAGACAGAGAACATCACCAGCACCCCAGAAGCCCCCTCTGTACCCCGACTAAGGATCACCACTATCCTGACTTTTAATACCATAGGTTAATGGCGTGTAGTTTTTCAAAATTAATTTGGAGTACAAAAGTGGTAAGAGTTTGAGTTCCTCTTCACATTCAGCATTAGATAACACCATTTTTGGTGCTTTAGATTTAGCCCAGTTCCCTAAAATGCAGATCAGTTCTGATGTGCCCTACTTGGCTATAGACGTGACTGTAAGACACCCAGGCCTAATTTTTTTTTTTTTTTCTTTTTTTGCAGAGATGTTTCACTTTAAGTCGTGGATGGTGCAGGTCAGTGTCCAACTTCTTTCTGAAGTTTTTCATTTCACTAAGTTTCCTGTTATCAAACGAAACTGTGCTGGATTTGAGATAATAAAGAGGGGTTTTCCAACCCCATCTCCCTGGGTCTTTCCCAACTGGGAATCGGTCAAGCACTGGGAAAGATTCAGTTAAGTGAATTCCTTCCAAACAGTGGTCCCCAGTGATGAAGTTGGCTAGCAGCCTTTCAAGCCTTGAGATTCATTTCTGTATTTTGTATTCACGTCACATTGTGTGCTTGCTGCAAAATCAGTTGGAAAACACTAGTGTGCGTATTTTTGAAAAATGGTGATTTCTGCCATTAACTTGACCTAGTACCCGTAGCGGTGTCCAGAGGTGACCTGCACTTGGCAGGTCCTTCACCAGGGCCTCTTGGTCTCTTGGCTGACTCTCTGGCAGCTGCATGGGCTTCATTCTGACCACAGGTCCCCAGAGGCAGCGGAGGGGTTGCTTTGTAACTTCCCGACTTTCACCACAGAGACCCAGGGCAGCTTCCTGCCTGTGATACAGATTTGGCCTGAGAATCGTGGCAGAAAGAAAACTTCCAATCCTCCTCTTAGAAAACAAAACTGTCTCCCTCTGGTGAGCTGCATCCTGTTTCTGTGACTTATTGCTGATGTGTTTTGTTTCAGCACCGAAAGACATACAGCTCGGAGGAGTACCACCACAGGCTGCAGGCGTTTGTCAGCAACTGGAGGAAGATCAATGCCCACAACGCCGGGAACCACACCTTCAAAAGTACCGTGGGGACACCTTTCCTCCGGGCTTCTCGCCCATGGCAGGAGGGAGCATCTCAGATCTGGAAGGAAATCAATGAGTGGTGCCACTGATGAAACGGCCCACTAGGGGCTTGGGGTGGACGAAGCAGCAAACCAGGCTCTGAAGCTGGGCTTGGCTGACCTCAGATTTTGGCTCCGCCATTATTCTCTGAGATTCAAGGGGGTCTAGCTTTAGGACGACGCTGGTACCCCTGGATGGTTGTGAAGTTTACAGGGGGTGTACAGAAGCCCTGCCCTGTTCCTGCCATCTGCGGGTCCAGCCCAGATGCTGAGCCCCTGGATTGCTGTCGGGGCAGCCTCTTCAGAGACATGCCCTGGACTCATGAGCAGCCTCTTAGGACATCTGCCTTCCCTCCGGGTTAGTTTCACTAGAAACACACACACACTGCGTGTATACTGAGGGCTCAGAAATGACGGCAGTGTCAGCTAAGTTGGTAATGTGGGCAAAAGCATGAGGTGGAAGGAAACCTGAGTTTGAATCTCACTTCTGCCCAATATTGACTGTGTGACCCCGCTGTGAAGTTTTACTTGACTATAAAGTAGAGAGGATAACACTCCCCTCGCGGGTTAGGAAGACTGAAGGAGGTGGCAAGTGGGCGGGCACTTGGCGCAGGTGTGCTGGTTCTGTACCCTGCCGTTCACCAGACTCACTGATGGGGTATCTAAAAATATGGGTGACCAGGCCCCACCTCAGACCCATTACGTCTACATCTCCAGGGTGCAGCCCAGACATTTGTACTGTTGAAAAGCTCCCCCACGGGACTTCCCTGGTAGTCCAGTGGGTAAGACTCTGTGCTCCCAATGCAGGGGACCCGGGTTCAATCCCTAGTCAGGGAACTAGATCCCGCATGCATGCCACAACTAAGAGTCCTCGTGCTGCAACTAAAAGATCCCACATGCGGCAGCAAAGATCCCGTGTGCCACAGCTAGGACCTGGCGCAGCCAAAATAAATAAATATTAAAAAAAAAAAAAAAGAAAAGAAAAAGAGAAGGCAAGCTCCCCAGGGAATTCTGAAGCACAGTGAGGTTGACCTTGGTATATTGAATTACAGTTGACCCTTGAACAATGCAGGGTTAGAGGTACCGACCCTCTGCACAGCTGAGAACCTGAGTATAATTTCTAGTCTGCCCTCCATATACCCGGTTACTCTGTATACCCAGTTCCTCTGTCTCCACGGTTCTGCATCCAAGGATCCAGCCAACCTGGGATCATGTTGCACTGCAGTATTTACTATTGAAAAAAATCTGTGTATAAGTGGATCTGCCCAGTTCAAACCATGCGGTTCAAGGGTCAACTGTAAAATCAACTATTCTTCAATAAAAAATAAATTAAAAAAAATTTTTTTGAAAGGGTCACCTGTACATGACATTTAAAAATTTAAAGGAGCCAAGTTGCAGGGGCTGTAGATCGGACACACGTGAACGTGGGGTTTCATTATTTTTTCTCTTTATTAGTGACTTACTGAGCTCCTCTTTTTTGCTGTGTTTTTTTGTTTGTTTGTTTATGGTTTTTCCTTCTCTTTTTCAGTGGGACTGAACCAGTTTTCAGACATGAGCTTTGCTGAATTAAAACGCAAGTATCTTTGGTCAGAGCCTCAGGTGAGTGTTATTCATTGTGACCAAATCTGAGTCTTTTCGCTCAAACCTTTGGAATAAGCTCATAGCCGGCTCTGCTTCCAGAGCGGTTCGGCCCCTCCCCAGCTGCAGCTGGGGGCCCCCACGTTCCTGGGGGATCCAGACATGTCAGCCCCCAGCAGTTCGTCAGTCCATGCTCATGGCCTCATGCAGACCCCAAACTTAGAGTTGCTGGAGAAAATACAGTTGCCCCTTAAAACTGAATTTCGGATAAACAACAACTAATATTTTAGCATAAGTATATCCTAAATATTGCACAGGAAAGACACTACCGGCTTATTCATCATTTATCTGAAATTCAAATTTAACTGGGTGAACTGTATTTTTATTTGCTAAATCCGCCTACCCTGTCCTAACTACCCCCAATCTGGGCTCCCAAAAGGACCTGTCATTTAGCATTTGGAACCAATAGGTGGGGGTGGGATGGTTCTGACAGCTACAGTCTTTCTTATTCTCTCTTGGTGATTCCACTTGAATTACATACTTTTCCATCAAAAAGGTTTCTCTTCTTCCCCCTGAAAAAAATGTAATTCGTTGTTTCAGAATTGCTCAGCCACCAAAGGTAACTACCTTCGGGGTACTGGTCCCTACCCACCCTCCATGGACTGGCGGAAAAAAGGAAATTTTGTCTCACCAGTGAAAAATCAGGTATGCATGACAATCCCCACCTTTTCCCCCCCCAAACAGCCACATTCTCAGACAGTGTGCCAGGAAGAAAAACTCAAAAGAATCCCAAAACACAGAGTATAGCCCCAACTCTATTTTTTTTCTCATCATCTCTCTAGCTGCCTTCCTCTGAAAGGCTGGGAGGTCATTGTTTTTATGGATGGCTCTGGGGGATAAAAGCGTATTTCTTCACTGGGCTGAAGTTTACCCATCCCCCGTGTTCCACCCCACTGTCTAAAGTTCCCCATTGGCCCTAGGTCTCTTCTACAGTCACCCACAACATCACGTTCTCTGTGCCCTTCAGTAACTGCACACCGGGACCCCATTCCTACTGCCCATACATCTTTTCTTCCCAGTCCTCCATATGCTGCACAAGGCACCAGGGTCCAGCCCCTCCCTGGCTGGCTGCTTCCCACAAGGGAGCTGCAGGTGGTTAGTGAACAGAATGGAACCCAGCATTTCAGACGTGTTCTCAGGAGCGCCCCCTGCAGGGCACAGCGTGCCTGGCAAGGGGAGTGGCAGTGTCTTCCCTGCACTCACAGAGGTGAGGACTGGGCCGCTGGCTGGAGTGTCCCAGCACATTGCTCTGTCCTGGAGAGTCTGGACCCACCCCCTGCTGTCCCCTGGAAGTGACAGTACAGTGGCCTTCTTCAGGAAGATGCCGACCTCTCCATCCCAGGAAATACAAGGTGAAGGTTTCCCTCCTGGAAGCACTTTGCTTTCCACTGAAACTCTCCATGAGCAACATTTTCTCCTTTTCCTTAAAGCCACATGGCACAGCTCCAAATCCTCCCAGGCTCACTGGGTTCCCAGAACCTGCCTAGTGATCTAGATGTTTAAACCAGCACCCGGAAGCCAAAACAAGTCTCCCCTCCCAGCAGTCGGAGGGGTAGAATGAAGTCAGCCCTCTGCCCCAAGCCCCAAAGGCAGCTTTTAGACCATCTGAGAATTCCATGACTGTTCAAAGCAACAAGCATTAAATGTGGAAGCCCGAAACCTGCTCACCCTTTGGGCAGGTGAGAAGGGGAAGTCTGCCAAGAACGTTCCAGGTCCTTGTGTTAACTGACCCTCGGGCAGGACGGAGCCCCGGGGCGGAGGGGCCAGAACAAGGCGATTACCCTCACGGGTGTGTGTGGTCTCTCGCTGTAGCCACCACGCGGTTACAGATACGGTGACCGGATCTGACATTAGCTCAGCAGCCTTGAGGGTTTCTCACTTTACAGAGGAGGAAGCGCTGAACATACAAGGCAAGCAGATGACAGAGGGCCCTTCCACCTAGGTCTCTGCTCAAGGCCAGTGCTGGCCACTCGGCCCTGCCCTGCCTCCTGCAGTGGTGGCCAAGCCCAGCCTCTGACCAGCCAGAGACACTCTGACCAGGCCCTCCCTCCCTGCCGAGGGAAGGCTTTGAGAGAAAGAACTGGGGGCCGGGGTAGCGTGAAGGCTCTTTCCAGGGAGACAAGCAGTGAGGACTCAACAAGGACAGTGAGGAAGGGAATCTTAGGAGACGTTTCAGAAGTAAAATATGGAAGACTGAACCAGCAAGGGGCAGAAAAGAGACCAAGATGCGGCTGAGAGAAAAACACAAACAGCAGCTAATATTACGGAGCCCGTGGGGTAACTGCACGACGGGCAGGATCTCATCTACCCCTCTGACAAACAGCCCTGTGAGGCAAGCACGGCTGTTCCCATGTTACAAATGACGAGACCGAGGGTCAGAGGGGGCAGCAGCTTGCCCAGGTCGCACAGGGGGTGTGGGGCAGAGCTATGATTTGAACCAGGCTGGCAGGCTCCAGCGCCCGACCCTGAGCCCTCGGGAGGCGCCGGGAGGAAGGTGGCCGGGCAGCGGCAGTGACCGTGGCAGAGGACGGGGAGATGGACGGATGGGGCAGGACACGCAGAGTCTGAAGGGTTTGGGGCGTATACGGGTGGGATCATCTGGGAGACAGGGTGTCTGGGCCTGGGTGGAGGTCAGGGCCGAGGCAGGGTTTGGGGAGTTGTCAGTTTAACAGTTAGGACTGTGGGTGAGATTGGAGGAGGAAAGGTGAGAGAGAAGGCTCTAGAAACAGGACTCTGGCGAGTCCTTCTGTTGGAAAACAGTGGGAAGAGGAGGAGCCAGCATAAGATTCGGAAGTAGAGGGACTTCCCTGGCGGTCGAGTGGTTAAGACTCTGCGCTTCCACTGCCGGGGCACGGGTTCCATCCCTGGTCGGGTTCCATCCCTGGTCAGGGAACTAAGATCCCGAATGCCAAAAAAAGATTCGGAAGAAAAGAAGAGCACAGAATGGGATCGGGAGGGAGGGCTTTGGCCTTGTAGGCCGGTGGGGATTGGTAGCGAGGGTTGGGAGTGCACGGGCGCTTGTCACCGGGGGCTGCTGCTGCTTGCCCTGTGCAAGCCTCGGCCTCCTCATCTGCAACATGGGGAGAAGGATGTCGGCCTCGCGGGCCTCGTGAGGGTCAGAGTGGACAGTGTGGGCCAGGGCTTTGTCAGCTGAAGTCACGGAAGCCAGAGGGGTCCTGGTCCCTGACCTCCCTCCCCGTCCCCTTGGCCTCTAGGGCAGCTGCGGCAGTTGCTGGACCTTCTCCACCACCGGGGCCCTGGAGTCTGCTGTCGCCATTGGAACTGGGAGGCTGCCCTCTTTGGTGAGCCATCAGCCACGGTGCCGGTGCCGGGGGAGGGACGCGGAGGAGGGGTCACAGCTTCGCTCCAAGGCCTGATTCGGAGGGCCAGGCCTGGGCCGTCAGGCTTCTTTGTGGCTTTAGCTGACAGTGCCATTTCAGTTGGACTTCAGGTGTCCCAGCCTCACGGACATGCAGCGTGCAGACCTCAGCTGACACTTCAGAAGGAATGAGGCTTGTTGAGGAAATGGCCCAAGGGCTCATCCCTGGGTGGGTCGGGGAGTTCCTCGGTGTGGCCACCTGGGGCCTTCCTGGGGCCTTCCGAGAGCAGAGCCTGCCTGGGAGGCAGCCCTGTAGGAGCTGTGTCCCCTCTCAAGCTGGTCACCTTCAGGCAGGGAAGAGCGAGCGGGGACCCCTGAGCCCCCGGAGTGAGGGGTGACTGCCCAGCCGCTGCCTCCTGTTTGGGGAAGAGGGGCCGGCAAGGCTGGCGAGGGGCACCAGCAACCGGCTTGAGGGAAGGCCCGTCCCCTCCCCCTCCCATCTGCCACCACGGGACCCCAGGAGCCGCACGTACGTGCACACTTTCAGGGCCCCCCGCGCCCTCTCACCTGCCCGCTTGGCTGCCAGGCCGTCGCTGAGCTTCTCCCCAACAGAGGCTGGCTCCTGGGCTGGCACCTCAGACACACAGAGACAGCCCTTGCCCTCGGGGAGCTTACAATCTGGTGCCCTTGAGCCCGGGCGGGCGGGGCCGCAGGCGTGGGTCAGCTCAGCTCACCAGGCCTGCGTTCCTCCCTCCAGGCCGAGCAGCAGCTGGTGGACTGCGCCCAGAACTTCAACAATCACGGCTGCCAAGGGTACGGCCCTGACCGGGGGGGCCCGAAGCCCCTGCTCATTTCCCAGGGTCACTTCTGTCGGGCCTCGTAAGGGCTGGGCACTGCCACAGCCTCTGCCCTCGGTGGGAGCAAAATCGGCCCCGCTTGTGGAGGGGGAAGGTCACCTCACACGCCCAAGGTCCCTCAGCTGGAACGGGCAGAGCTGTAATGCAAGCCCAGGCCTGGCTGGTTCCAGGATCCGTCCTTGTTCCCTGGTGTCACCCGGATTTCACCCCACAGCACGTTTGGCCTCACCGGCCACCAAGGCCTCTGGGTGAGTGGCCAAAAGAATTAATAGAATGAGAAGCACGTCATCCTCCAAAACCAAGATCCACACACAGGTGTCTGGCTGGCCTTTCCACAAGTTCTCTAAAGCTCTAGCCACCCCAGCTCGGTGGGCCGCGTGGAGGAGCTTTCCTGTAGATGTGGTGCAGGGTTCAGGCATAAAGGCTGCGTCTCTGCTGGGCCTGCTTTCCTGGCCCTTTTTTTTTTTTTTTTTTAATTTATTTTTTTGGCCATACCACATGGCTTGCGGGATCTTAGTGCCCCGACCAGGGATCAAACCCGAGTCCACAGCAGTGAAAGCACCGAGTCTTAACCACTGGACCACCAGGGAATTCCCCTGGCCCACGGGTTCTTAGGGATTTACCCACGTTTCTCCGTGTCTCCAGCCCTCATCTCCTCCTCACGTGCTCTGAGACCTTTCCTCGGGATGAGCGGCTTTCCCAGCACACACGTGTGTAAAGCCAGGCCCTCGTGCTCCCCTAGAGCACGCTCCCAGCCTCGCCTCCCCTCGCCTACCTGCGGCCCATCCCTCTCCCGCGCGAGTCCTGGGCAGGCCTGGTGCTCCACCTGACAGAGCCAACACGAGGGCCTCCACGCTCGGGCTGCGTCTGGGAGTCGGGGGTGAAGTCACGGCCTAGTTGCTGACCCACCATCATATCATGGTTAGCTTCATGGCTTTTTGGTCTCTTTCCTCTTTGCAACTTATAAACACCACCCATCACAAGTCTGAAAGGGCATCCTGGGGCCCCACCATTTTTCCAAGGGATCTGTTTGCTTTGGTTTACTTCATTTTTTCGTCCGTTCAGCAAATACGACAGCACCTGCCCTGTATGTAGGCACGAGGGATACAGCAGCTGATGTTCTAGCTGTGCCGCAGGTGGGGTGGTGACAGATACTCCGGACAAAAACCAGAAGGGACAGGAGATTGATGGGGAGTTGTGGCTGGGTAGCTGTCGAGTCTTCTTTACTCCAGGAGGCAACACGAGGTAGAAGAAGATCCACCTTTGGAACCAGATCCTGGCTGTAGCTTTGGGGCCCTGGGCAAGTTGTTCAGCCTTTCTGAGCTTCAAGAAATAACAGCAGCTACCTCCTGGGGTTCTGAGGGGTTGGAAAGTCATGTTTGCAGAGCACCTGCCCAGGCGGGGCCCAGTGGGCACAGTGGTGGCAATGACCAGTCAGCTGGGCAGATCCTGTTGGGTCCTGTTCCTGACAGAGTGAGGGGCCTGGCTTCCAGAGGTCTCTGTCCCACGGAAGCACGTGTGGCTGGACCTTGGACCCTCCTTGATAGCCTCTTCTGAGTCTGCTGAGCTGTATCCTGAGGCCAGGCAAACAGGGTGGCATTGCTAGCCCCTCGGAGACTTCTCTGCCCCTGGGACATGCCCCAACCACGGCCTCCCAGCCCTGCCAGGGCAAACGTCTGGCAAGCTCCAGCCCCTGCAGGCCCCACCTCCATCAGGGCCAGTCCCAGGTGGGCACAGCTGTGTGTGCTTCTTGCAGGGGTCTCCCCAGCCAGGCCTTCGAGTACATCCGGTACAACAAGGGCATCATGGGTGAAGACACCTACCCCTACAAGGGCCAGGTAACTCTGGGCAGCCTGGGCTCCGTCTTCTTGGTCTGCAGTGCTCCCCGTCTCCGTTCTTGTCCCAGCCTCGGAACACATCTCTTCCCCCGCACCCCCCTGGAGGACTCCCCACTTCCACCTGGATTCTCAGAATTGTCTCTTGCAGCTCACTTTTTCCCCCTCCTCTGCTTGCCCAAGCCCCAGCTGTCAGCCAGCCGGGGGCCTCTTAGCGCCCTGTGTGTGGCAGCACCGTCAGGCTGCCGCCCCTGCCGTGAGTGCACCGGGACGCCGTCTGTTGGCTTCTTCCCTCCCCGTTCGTGTGAACAGCACTCCTGGGCCCACACCCACTTTGTCCAGGGCCTCCCCTGCCATCACCTCAACCCCGCCTGTGCACGGCTGGGCACCTCGACTGTCCCACAAACCCGGGATTCCTCCTGTATCTCAGCGATGGGAGGACCACCCTTCCCTAAAATGTCTTGGCGGCCGGTGGTCCGTTCTTGGGGCGGCCCCCTGACCCAGACCTCACCTCAGTCAGCCTTCTGACCATCCTAGACCTTCTCGCATCTGCTCCTTTGGTCCATCCTGTGTCCCCGCCTGCACTCGGACCTTGGCTTCCCTTCACCCTAGATCACTGTGGGTGCCCTCTCCTTGGGCCCCCTCCACCCAGGGGCTGCCAGAGTGGCCTCTGAGACTCAGCTCTGACCACACTCTGCCTTGTTCAGAACTCCTCAAAGGCCCCTCAGGGCCTGCAAGAGAAACTCCAGACTCTTTGGCCTGCCTTTCGAGTCCTGCCCTCCCCCCACCTCACGCAGATCTGTCTTCCCAGTCTTGTCTTTTGCTTCACTCATAAGCCTGCTCCCACCCACCCACCTGCTGGTTCCTAAACATCAGGTCCTGCCTTCTTGTCATCCTGACCGTCTCTCCCGCCTCAGAAGGGCTTGATCTTCCTTCCGTGTGTCCTCTGCGCCTGCCTCTTGTGGGTGAAGTTCCTTGGGCTGAGACTGGCCCGCCCTTCCCCTGCCGTGCAGGCTCTTACTCGGCTCCATTTCTCAGCAAGCTTCCTTGGACTGGGCCAGGCCCCTTCCTCGTGCTCCCAGCAGGTGCCATGCGAGCCCACCTCTGCCAAAGCCAGCACAGGACCATCTCCTCCCACTAGACTGTGAGGTCCTTGGGGACGAGGAGGCCTCTAATTCTCTCATAAGTGACCTCATCACCCAGGCCCTGGGACCTGTAGCTTTTGCTTTATAAATGTTATCAAATTGCATAGGGGAGGCCTGAAGTCTCAGCCCAGGGCCGAGCATCCCTAACCTGTATTCCATGACCTTTGCCACCCTGAACAGGATGGTGACTGCAAGTTCCAGCCCAGTAAGGCCATTGCTTTTGTCAAGGATGTAGCCAACATCACAATGGTGAGTACCGATCCTTCTCTCGGATAGGGAATGTGTTCTGATCAGGAGGCCAGTCTCCACTGCCGTCAGATGGCCAATGGGCACTGCAGGGCAGCCTTTCCGAGCAGCACATCACTTTGATTCAAAAGTTTTGATTATCCTTGAATCTCAATCACCGTGACGGGGGCAGGGTGGAAGACAGAAGGGAAAGAGCAAGAGACTGGCAGTCGAGTGCTCTGGTTCTGACCTGGGTCTGTACAGCTCTTCCATCTTGTGTTTCAGTTTTCTTGTCTGTAAAATGCAAGCAGTAATCCCCATCCTACCAAAGAGGATGTGAGGATGTGTGTGATATCAGGTATGTGTGTGAGAGATTGAATGTGAATGCACAGAGTGAATGTGCGTCAGTCAGGATAAACCAGCTTATGCTGCAGGAACAGCTGCAAAATCTGGATGGCTTAAAACAATCAGATTTTATGTCTCATTCATGTGACATGTCCCTTGGTTTAAGCAGGGCTGTTCTCTGTGTCATTGGCTTCACTCCAGGACCCAAGCAGAGGGAAAGAGAGTGGTAAATTACATACTGGCTCTTAAAGCCAAAACAAGTTACATGGCCACACCTAACCTCAAGTGGATGGGGAAGTGCAGTACTTCCATACTGCAGGACAGTACAAACCATACTCTGTCCGAGAGGGAGCTGGAATAAGTGTGAACAGCCCTCGTGACTCCACTGTTTGCATGTTTGCAAGCATGGGCGAACATGCATAAAGAGTGAAAGAGTATTTCCACGGGTGTGTGTAGGTGTGACGTGTGCTGATGAGAGCAGGAGGCTGAGGGCGTGTGCCCACAAATGTGTGCGTAAATCACAAACGTGGTGTCTGTGTAATGACAGTAGCTACCATTTAATTAAAGCATGTGCCATGCAGTCAGCAACAGTAATGAAATTTATGGAGTGCTGACGGGAGCTATACCAACCACTTAACATGTATTATCAAGACAACCCTAGGAGATAACTGTCATTATCACCTTCATTTTATAGGTGAAGAAAGGTTCAGAGTGGTTAAGTAACGTGCCCAAGGCCACAAAGCTAGAAGTGGAAGCTGGATTTGAACGGAGACCGTGTCATTCCAAAATCTACACCCTGTAGTTGGGATGTTTCTGACTATGGTAGATTTATCTTCAAACAAGAGCCAGTTTCTCTTAGATACACTCACCAAGGGCTGAACCACTCTGGCCCATTCGTATCCCATTAGGCAGTGAACCAGGAGCTCAAAGGTATCCCTTTTGCCTGGTGCCCAGGAGAGCCTTGCCCATGGCACCTGCAGGGCCCTAAGAGCAGGCCAGCACTGGCGTCCGGCCCTCCTTGGCAGGGCCGAGGGATGCCCACGGGAACGGCCGGCCCCACGACATGCTCCCCCTCTTGGTGAGCAGGCCTCTGTGCCTTCCTGGTCTCATCTGCCCTGACCTGTCTGCGCTCACAAGGCCTTTTCTGAGCACAGGGAAGCAAGCAGCTTGCTTACCAGGCAGCCGTTTGCTCTTTGCAGCTGGGTCACTGCCTGCCCCTCCAGGGAGGTAGGACGGAGGAAGGGCTGGTGCCCCAGCCCTTCCAGCCTGACCCTCCCTCAGCAGAGCCCTGGCCTCAGCTCACCCTCATTTCAACTCCCTAAGTCTCCAGCCAGGGGAATGGCCTCCTTAGCTCACGCTAACCCAGTGGGTCCCAGCAGGGATGCTTTAAGAAATCCTGCTGCATGGGACCCACCCTGGAGATGCTGATGTAATCGTCTGGGGCGCGGCCTGGGCACTGGGATTTTGTAAATCTCCCCCGGTGATTGCAACTGCTGCTCTCGCCCAGTCTCCGCAGCTCTGTTCCAAAGCCGCAGCCTCCAGGAAGCCTCTGACTTCCTCACGCCCACCTTCCCCATTGGACGGGATGCATCCTCCTCGGGCACACACACACATTTCTACCACTGTCTGGGCCTTATCTGCTCATGGACTTCTAACCCCTGAGTTCTACCAAAAAAAGCTCCTTAGACTGGCTTTGTGGGTGCAGGGGGTCCTGGGGGTGGGAGTGGGGGAGTCACACCCATGTCTGCACCCCCTGGAGCCCCTGGTCCACGGGAGGGCCTTGGCATGTGGCTGTGAGTGAGTGAGCGAATGAGTCCACGCTGCACCCTGGGCTTGACCCGGAAGGGTGCAGGATTCCCTTGGAGCAGAGCAGGGAGGGGGAGAGAGATGAGCACACGGTCCAGCCCAGCAAAGCCGAGGGAGGTCACAGGGGAGCCAGGGTTTGGGAGGAGGGGCCCATAAGCCAAATAAAAAACCCCAAGGATCCCGGCCATTCAGGTGCAAGAAGGCAGGGGCCCCCATACCAGCCCCCAATACCCAGGGCTTGGCTCTGCTGTAAGGAAGGGCAGCTCCCCCTTGGCGGCAGCTTTTTGGTCTAAAACAGACTTCTCTTCCCTCCTCAGTATCATCGCTTTGAGCCTCTGTCCCCTACTTTGGGGCAAAGGGCCATATTTTGCAAGTGGGGTGGGGAGGTGGCAGAGGCCACGTGTGTCCACCTGTCGGCCCCTCTGTCCACAGAACGACGAGGAGGCGATGGTGGAGGCGGTGGCCCTGTACAACCCTGTGAGCTTTGCCTTCGAGGTGATTGATGACTTTCTGATGTACAAAAAGGGCGTCTACTCCAGGTGAGCCGGGGAGGGGCTGGGTGGGCATTTCGCACCTTCCGCCAGTGCATCAGCCTGCAGCCCTGAAGGTCAGGATCCTCAGTCCCCAAGTGGGAGGAGGAGAGGCGGTCACATGGCTGGTCAGGGCTGGGGTCCCGGGCCCCCATTTGAGCCCAGAGCTCACCCTTCCTCAGCAGAAGAGCTGCCTCTCGTGATGAAAACCTGTGTTCAGAAATTTGAAGATGTGAAATAGGAAATAGCTGCTCTCAGACACCAGAATCCCGTGCTGAAGCCTCCACCGCAGGGTTTTTCAGGAAACCCGAGTTCTCTAACACTGGTTTCGTCTCACCCAGGCCTCTTGCCTGTTTTGCAGTGTGAGTTCGGCCACTTCCGGTAGCATCTCCTTCATGGCCTTCTTGTCATCTGGCCATTCCTAAGTGCAGGTGTTCTCCAGGGCTTTCTCCTTAGCCCTCTGCCCTCTTTTCACACACTCCTTGAACTCCACGGCCAGCTGTTTGCTGAGAAATTCCAAGTCTCCATCCGCCAGCCTGGTCTCTGCCGGGCGTTAGACCCACAGATCTAAGGGCCTCCCCGCCACATCAAGCTGGATGGCCCGTGGAAACCTCAGATCCTGCATGTTTCCGTCCCTCACCAGACGCTGCCCCATTAACACTGCTCAGAAGCGTGCTCTCCGCTCCCTCCCCGTGTCTCTGCCCACCATTCCCTCCTTCCTGCTCTGTCCTTGTGCCCTCACCGCTGGTCCATCCTCCACTTGGAGCCAGGGTCAGTCTTCTGGAACACCCTTCTCGCCACACCAACTTCTCCATCCTCCAGCGTCTCCCCACCGTCCCGTGTCTTAGCTCGGCCGGGGGAACCCCCGTGTTCTGGTCCTTCTTTCTCCAAGCTCATCTCCCGTCAAAGCCACCCGCGTTCTCCCTGTTCCACCCCGTGCCCCTGCCCTTGCCCCACTGAAGAGCTCGTAGTTTTATGCAAGTCCCCTGCCTCCCCAGGGAAGCCTTGCCCCTGCCCCACCCCGTTCCCACCTGGTTGGATCCCCTCCCTCGGGCTCCTGTCAGCCCCCCAGCTGTCACAGCCCTCGGTCCACTGTACAGAAGTAGCCTCTCTGCCATCCTGCTCCCTGCCGAAGGAGGCATGCTAAATCCAGGAGCAGAGTTTTGCACACTGCTAGTGTCTCGCACCTCGTCCCCGGGCCAACAACTCAGTTACACGGCGGCTCAGTGATCACATGACCACTGCAGTTTGTCCTATTGAAATTTTCAGAATGTCCTCATGAAAACTAGTTCACTAGCTAAAATGAGAAACCTGTGTAATTGTCCCAAATACAAGGTAATCTTAAAAGGCAACAAAGCAATGCCATGTGAAACTCCAGCCGGACACTGTTGCCCTCAGAAGGTTCAGCAGGAGGGCTGCTCTCTCCTTGTTATGAAAGAGGCATCGGAAAGCATCAGGCGTCAGAGCTGGGCCAGCACCGCGCTAAATCTCACTCCTTTGGGTGAGCAGAACCCAAGGGGCTGAAGAGAATACTTCTCTTGCCCTGTCACTAAACGAGAGTTAATTCACCACCTTAAATGCCTCCCAGTTCCCGCTTCGGGAAACGTTGCTCTAATTCACTTGTTGGATGTGATCGAATCACCTTTTTTTTTCTTTGGTCATGCTGCACAGCAGGCCGGATCTTAGTTCCCCGACCAGGGATCCAACCCACGTCCCCTGCAGTGGAAGCGCAGTCCTAACCACTGGACCGCCAGGGAAGTCCCACATATTTTCCATATTTTCAAGCCTTTTTCATTTTCATTTTCCAGTACTTCCTGTCATAAAACTCCAGATAAAGTAAACCACGCAGTCCTGGCTGTTGGGTACGGAGAAGAAAATGGGATACCCTATTGGATCGTGAAGAACTCTTGGGGTCCCCAGTGGGGAATGAAGGGGTAAGCAGCTTCCAGGTCCCGTGTGCTGGGAGGGGGCGTGATTGCTCAGGTCTGGGGGCCCTCGGAGTGTGCAGGAGGTCTCCTCCACCTCAAATGTGGCTTCCAAGAAGGGGCTGCTCACCACAGCCTTTAGCCCAGGCCTGGAAGAGGGGAGCCTCGGATGTAACCCTCACATCCCGAAGAACCCTCCAGCAGCCCCTCTCCCATCCTGGACCCCCGATTTTGATGACTCTGTGTCCGGAACAGGAGTCCATTTGGCTCAGGAGGTTCTATGACCACCACTAGGAAACAGTTCACAACACAGGGCCCTACAGGGACTAAGCCAGCATCTGGGAGGGTCTGTGGGTGAGAAATCCAAGCACCAAGTTTACCCGATGGCTGACAGCCCCTCCTGGAATGGGGCTGGAATCAGGTGGCCTGGGTACATACCTTGATGGGACTTTGTCCCTGTCTCTTCTCTCAGACTCCGGGTCCTCATCTGAAAAGGGGGTTTTCATCTGTTACCCGAGGGGTCCCAGTGGTGATTAAATAACTACGTGAGGGCCTAGGCAGGGCTAAGAACGGGGCCCTCAGGAAACTCTGGGACAAGTGAGATATGGACAGAATAAGGAAGAGAGTTCAGGTGGCAGCCAGGTCGAGGGAAGGAGAAGTTACTCACAGGTCAGATTTCCTGGTGGTCAGAATAACCCAGTACTGCTGTTTTGTGAGTAAATTCAGAGGGCCTAATCCCTGGAGTCAGGCCTTGGTTCCGGAAGGGCCTGTGGAGAGGAAGCCGCCCGCCAGGCCTCAGCCCCTCCCTCCGCGCAGGTACTTCCTCATGGAGCGTGGGAAGAACATGTGCGGCCTGGCAGCCTGCGCCTCCTACCCCATCCCCCTGGTGTGAGCCGGGGTGGCAGCAGCAGCGACTGGTTGGTGGATGGAGGGAGGACCAGGCAGCCTGGGGCCTAAAACCCTGCCCTGGAGGAAGTGAGCAGTGGGAGACCCCCCCAGGGCCCCTCACTTTGTGCCCTCACCCCGGCCCCAAAGAAAACAGCGAGGAAGAATTCCATGGAGCAACAAGCCCACGCCGTCTTCTGACACAGAGGTCACCACCAGCCATGTGCCTTAGGCATGGTTTTTAACTGACTCAGCCCCACATGGACCAAGAATGTTCTTTCTTCCCAGAAGGGCTGCTTCTCCCATTTGGAGGAAGCTCCACGGACCGTCTTTTCTGTGGTCTTTATTGAATAAACCTTCAGTGAGCACCTCCCTGAGTCAGGCTGTGCGCTGGGGCCTGGGCCTGCCTCCGGGCCCTGGCCTCCTAAGAGGGAGGCACCAAGGGGTGGCCGGCTCTCTGGCTGGGAGGATGGCGTGGGTGCTGGCGCCACTGTCTCCCAGAGGCGGGACCCGGGAGGAAGAACAGGTTTCATTTGAGATCTTGACTGTTCGTCCCCGCATGGGGAAGGAGGAGCTAGTGTGCCAGGCCCTGGCAGAGCCAGGATTCAAACCCACGACACTGGCCCGGAAGCCTGTACTTCTCCACGGGGCCTCCCCAGTCCCAGCTTCCTGCTCCTACTCCCCTGCCCCTCCGCCCGGGGCTGCCCCCATCTCTTCCTCCCCTGATGCTCCTGCCACCTCCACCATCCCTTCTCTTGAGAACATGGGATCTCCATCCAGAGGGTGGCCGTGGAGTCTCGGCTGCTTCCCGATGCCTCTGGGCTCCAGGGAGCAGGGTCTGTGGCAC
This sequence comes from Balaenoptera acutorostrata, assembly GCF_949987535.1. Taxonomy (NCBI): domain Eukaryota; kingdom Metazoa; phylum Chordata; class Mammalia; order Artiodactyla; family Balaenopteridae; genus Balaenoptera; species Balaenoptera acutorostrata. Next base: position 32,822,297 of record NC_080066.1, on the reverse strand, counting down.
GAGTTGGTTGCTGTTTGTCCTACAGTTCATAGGTGTACCTAATAAGAAAATCTTTCATGCCATTTGGGCCTCCTGGAGAGCTAATGGTTTGAGACTTGTTATTTTCATGACAAGCCCTATTTAGAGAATGCAAGTGTGGTTTAATCTGTTACAAAAGTCTAGTAACATAAGACACCACAACAGTAAGTCAAGACAAAAACCAATCACCTTAATAAACTTAACAGTAATCGGATGAAATTCAATCTATTTTATTCTAGTTAATCTACTCTAGATTTTTAAAAAACACTAACATGAAATGAAAGCATAATTCCTTAATACAATAAAGATCCCCAAACCCAGGGCAGTGGTATAAAAGGAGTTCCATTAAAGGCAGACATGGAACAAATAGGCCCAAGATCAGTACAGTTGCTTAACATTAATCTGGAAGGTCTGGCTGCTGTGGTAAGGAATAAACCACATTAATATGTGCAGACAGTATACTAATGTGGCTAAAAACATTCAAAAGGATATACATTAAAACTCAGAACTAATGAAAAGAGTTCAGAGAGCGGCTGCTTACCAGATACAGATACAAAAAAATCAAAATCCTTCAACAAAACTCAGTAGAAAAATATTTTACACTGTAGCAACAAAACTAGTAGCCAGGAATAACCACACACACACAAAGTCCTACATGAAGAAAATGATTAAATTACTAAAAACTGTAAAGGAAGACTTGAATAAATTGAGAAGCATACCATATTCTTGAATTTGAAAGATTAACATAAATAAATTGATTCTTGCCCAAAATAAAAATACAGGTTTGGTACATTTCCGTCTAAAATCTCAATATAATTTTTTGATACTTTCTATTTACCTGGGGGAGAAAAAGCCCAAGATGGATAAGGTTTTATAACTGAGTAATGAAAATGGATTTTTCACATATCAAAATGTATAAAATGTCAACACTTAAAAGAGTGCATCAGTTAAGAGTAGACTAACACCCAGATTATGAGAATATGAGAATTCTATACATAAGTAGCAGAGAGACAAATCAATTTCTACTATTCAATAAAAGGAGCTAGGAAATTGGATAGCTATTTGGAAAAACAGCTTAACCTGAATCTTCACTCAGCATTATATCCTTTTTTTAAGTAAACTCTAAAAATTTTTTAAGTTTTAGATTTACAGAATTATTGTGAAGATAATACAAAGAGCTTCCATATATCCCACACCCAGTTTTCTCTATTATTACTATCTTGCAATAGTATGTAATATTTGTTGAAATTAATGAACCAATATAACCGTGTTATTAATAATCATATTTTTATTAAGTCATTCATTTTAGAGAAAAATTCTGGATGAGGTTTCAGAGAAATTCAAATTACCACAGAAAAGCAAATAACCATTTTCAAAATTAACCTCATCTGGGGGGTTTCCTAGCTCATTACAGATTATGGGGTTGGACTTGGATGCAGGCTTTCTCTCCACAAGCTCCCAGGATGTCTGCAGCCCTCAAACCCACAAGGTGATCATGGATCTCCTATAAAGGGGGCTTGCAAAGGCCAATTCCCACCCTCTCCTTCAGTTACCAAACAACCAGAGTGTCAGCTGTTTGCAACTCCCCTCCTACACCAGGCTCCTGGGAGAATACAAAGATGCTCCCGGCATCCCTGTGGGCATGACTGTTGTGAAACAGGAAAAATGACCCATGCCTTGGTGCTGTTTGGATTTAAAGAGAGCAGCAGGCAAGGTTCTATCCAACTGGGATGAAAACATTCCAAATGCACTTGAACTCCAAGGATCCAGAAGACAGTCTGGTACAGGGCAGAAGCTGCCTCATTTGTCTCAGTCACCATCTCCTGACCCCTCCATATAGGCCCTGTGCTGAGGTCTAGAGATCTGAGGTTTACGGTACACATCTTTGGCCCTAAGGAGCTCCCATGCTGGGGGAAAAGACAACAAAGTAAAAAATAAAACAACAACACAATATAAGGTCCAAAGATTAAAAAGAAATATATCACAGGAAAACCACAGATCAATGTTCCTTATCAATACAGATGCAGAAATCCTCAATAAAATGCTGCATGCAAATCAAATCCAGCAACATACAAAGAAGATTACACACCATGGGTTTATCCCAGGAATAAAAATTTGGTTCCACATAAGAAAATCAATCAATGTAATATACCATATTAACAGAATATGGTATATTAATAAAGGACAAAAACTGCATCTCAATAGACACAGAAAAAGCATTTGGAAAAATCACCACCACCACCCCTTCATGATAAAACAGTCAACAAACTAGGAATAGAAGGGAACAACTTCAACCTGATAAAGGGCAGCTATGAAAAACCCACAGCATCACTCCTATGCAAGGTTGTATCAGAAGGCCTACCTGGAGCATTCAGGCAAAAAAAGAAATCAAAGCATCCAGAATGGAAAAGAAGAAGTAAAACCATCTCTGTTTGCAGATGACATGATCTTGTATCTAGAAAATCCTGCTCTTTGAGGAAGATGCAGACACAGCCGCAGCCCCAGTGGAGCCACGGACTGCCCACTTCTGCTCCTGATTCACAGCTGTGCTGTTCCATCTCCCTGAGGAACAGTCTTTCAGGAAGCCATGACGCAGCCACTGCTTTTAAAGATACCGGAAAGACACCACGGAACCAGAGGTGGCAATTCACCGAATTAGAATTACCCTGACCAGCCACAGTGTAAAATCTTTGGAGAAGGTGTGTGCTGTCTTGATCAGTGGTGCAAAGGCAAAGAACCTCTAAGTGAAAGGACCAGTTCAGATGCTTACCAAGACTCTAAGAATCACTACAAGAAAAATTCCTTGTGGTGAAGTTTCTAAGATATGGGACTGTTTTCAGATGAGGATCCACAAGCAGCTCACTGACTTGCCACAGTCCTTCTGAGATGGTTAAGCTGATTACTTTCACCAGTACTGAGCCAGGAGTCAAGGGTTGAAGTCACCACTGCAGATGCTTAAATCAATTATTTTGAGAAATTATGTTGTTTAAAGAAAGAAGAAAAAAAAATCCTATGGAATTCACATACACAACACACAGAAATTACTGAATAAACAACTTCAGCAATGTTGAAGGATACAAAATGAACACACAAAGCCAACTGCATTTCTATACGCTAGCAATGAACAATCCAATTTACAACAGAATCAACAAGAATAAAAAACTTAAGAATTTAACAAAAGATGTGTAAGACTTGTACAATGAAAACTATAAAACATTATTGAAAAATTAAAAATGATCTAAATAAATTGAAAAACATCCTATGTTCATGGATTGAAAGACTTAATATTGTTCAGATGGCTGATCTACAGATTCAACACAATCCCTATTAAAATCCCACCTGGCTTCTTTGCAGAAATTGACAAGCTAAAATTCACATGGAAATGCTAGAGACCCAGAATAGCCAAAACAATCTTAAAAAGGAAAAGCAAATTTGGAGGTCTCATCCCAATTTTGAAACTTACTACAAAGCTACAATAATAAAGACATTGTCGTACTGACATAAGGATAGGCACAGATCAATGGGACAGAATTGAGAGTCCAGAAAGAGACCTATACATTTGTGGTTAATTTTCAACAAGGGTGCCAAGAAAATTCAATGGGAAAAAAATAATCTTTTTAACAAATGGTGCTGGGACAACTGGATATCCTCAGGCAAAAGAATGAAGTTAGACCCTTACCTAACACCACATATAAATATGAACTGAAAATGGTTCATAGACCTAAATGTAGGAGCTAAACTATAAAACTCTTAGAAGGGGCAAATCTTCATGATCTTGGATTTGGCAATGGTTTCTTAAATATGATACTAAAAGCACAGGCAACAGAAGGAAAAACAGATAAATTGGACTTTATTAAAAACTTCTGTGCTTCAAAAGACCATGAAGAAAATGAAAAGACAACCCACAGAATAGAAAATATTTGCAAATCAAGTATCTGATAGGGATTGAGTATTAAGACTAAAGAACAATGTCTCAACAATAAAAACACAAATAACCCATTTTTAAAATGGTTAAAAGATTTGAATAGACATTTCTCCAAAGAAGATGTACAAATGACAAGTACATGAAAAGACATTCAACATCATTAGTCAATAGGGAAATGCAAATCAAAACCACACTGAGATACCACTTCACAGCCACTAGGATGGCTGTAATCAAAAAGATGGACAATAGTAAGTGTTGGAGGATGTGGAGAAACTGAAGCCCTCATACACTAGTGATGAGAATGTAAAATGTTGCAGTCACTTTGGAATAGTTCCGTGGTTCCTCAAAGGTTACAAACAGAATTACCATCATGTCCCAGCAATTCCACTCCCAAGAGAATTGAAAATATATGTCCACACAGAAACGTGTACATGAATGTTTATAGCAGCATTATTCATAATTACCAAAGTGTGGAAATAACCACATGTTCATCATCTGACAAAAAGATAATGTGGTGTATTCATACAGTGGAATATTGTTCAGACATATCAATAAAAAGGAACGAGGTTCTGATACCACGTATATAAACTTCGCAAACACTACCACATTGTGCAAGTTAAAGAAGCCGGACATGAAAGACCACGTATTGTGTAATTCCATCTACACAAAATGTCCAAAACTGGTAAATCCATAGAAACAGAAGGTAGATTGGTGACTGCCAGTGGCTGAGGAAGGGGAGGATGGAGAGTGACTACTTATGGGTCTAGGCTTCCTTTTGGGGGTCTTAAAAATGTTTGGAATTAGATTGTGGTGATATTTGCACAACCTGGTGAATATACTGAAATTCGTTCAGTTGTATACTTTTAAAGGTAAGTTTTATGGTATGTAAATTATATCCTTTAAAAAAATCTAGGCGTGTGTGTTGTGACGGATTGGTATGGGATGCTACCCATACTGTTAGGCACTGGCTCTGCCCCCCCAGGAAACCAGGGGCTTCACAGATGAGACTTTTGAGCTGAGTTTTGCGGGATGAATGGGCTTAATGAGGAACAATGAAGGCATTCCACATAAAGGGCAAAAGCATGTTCAAAAGCTCAGGAATGGCAAAGAGCACTGCGGGACAGCTCTGTATAGGGGCCTCTGTATGACAGGGAGTTGGGGCTGGGAGGTAAGAGGAGGCAAATGCCACACCAGTGAGTCTGGGAAACCCAGAGAGTGACAGGCTCCTGTACGTTTTGCTTACATCAAACAGAAACATTTGTAGAAATTCCAAAGAGAAAATTTCAGTTTAATAAGCTCTAACTCTCCATCATGTTTCCTCTTATTTGGGTAATAGCATTGGGTTTTTCTTTGGGAAGCCATGCCTTGCCCCTGTTAGTCCCTAAGGTTTTACTAGAGGGACTCTATACCCTCAGCCCCACCCCCAGGACCATGTGATCTAGGCCTTGTCAATGACACCACCTCAGCCTCTCAGCCACAGTGATTGGTCCAGGGAACAGCACATAGCTCAAGATGGGCCACTCAGAGGCAATGAACAAGGGATTTTGTGGGAAGCATCAAAAGACTCTTCTGGTGATCATTTTGTAATGTATAGAAATATCAAATCAATATGTTGTACACCGGAACTAACATGGTGTTAGTCTAACATAGGTCAATTATACTTCAATTTTTTAAAAAAAGGGTGTGGAACTGGATTCTCCCCTGGGGCCTCCAGAATGAATGCAGCCTGCTGAAAAGTGATTTTATCAATAGTTTCAGTTAAAGTGACTTCTGACCTCCAAAACTGTCAATAATAAATGTGTGGTGTTTTAAGCTAAAAAAAAAAAAGAGAAAAGAAAAAAAAAAGGGACTCTCTTTCCCTGGGTGGCTAAGTTAGTAAGACATAACCAGTAGCCTCCTGTTTGGCCACTCTGCTGAAATGTGGAAATGCCAAAAATGAAATGAAGCCAAAATGGAGGAAAGCAGGGTCAAGAGATGAGATACTCCAGAGAACACTGCTTGAGCATCTGGATCAATGCCTAAAGCTTTGAAGCACCACAAAGCACCTTAATGCCTGAAGCTTTTCCACAAAGTTTTCAGTTACATGAGCCAATGAATTCCCTTTTTAATTTGAGCCAGTTTGAGTTGCAACTATCATTTGCAACTAAAACAATCCTGATGAATGCAGTAAGCTATGTTTAGACAAACAAGTCTGTGTACTCAAGACCTAAAAATATCAAGGCACATTAATTGTGGAAGATCAGGGCCTATCCTTGGCACCATCAATATTATTGTAAGGGAACTAGGCATCTCCTCCCAAGAACGTGTCTGCTCGTGACAGTGACATAACTTACATGGCATTTGTTATGAGCCAGTGCCACATCTGGCCTTTAGAAAGTGCTCAGGAAAAGAGGGTTATCTTCTACTCATTTGTCCAAGAACCAATTGTGTATTAAGCCCACAACATGTGGGACTTCCCTGGCGGTCCAGTGGTTAAGACTACGCACTCCCAATGCAGGGGGCACGGGTTTGATCCCTGGTCAGGGAAGTTCCGGCATGCTGCTCAGCACGCCTTAAAAAAAAAAAAGCCCCCAACATGTGCCCCGCCCTGCCCCAAGAGGCAGGGAAGGCACATGGCAGGGGCAAGTCAGGTCTAGGAGCTGCATTCACAAACTCACAGGCTTCCAACTGAGTTTTCTTTCTGCCTTCTCTGAAGACAGCACAGGGAACTATATTCAATAGCTTGTAATAAACTATAATGGAAAAGAATCAGAAAAAAAGAATAAAGACATATATGTATATATATATATGCATAGCCAAATCACTTTGTTATACACCTGAAACTAACACAACATTGTAAATCAACTATACTTCAATAAATTTTTTTAATCTAAAAATAAAAAAAAAAGCCAAGCTGGTATTAAAAATTAAGCAGAATGGAAGGTATACCTGACTCCCACCAGCAGTCACTTCAGTGAAGTTTTCTCAGAATGAAATTTAAACTTTTAATAATTGTTTTTAGTTTTCAAACAGCATTCAGAAAGGCAAACGAACTGGCAACAGAATAAGTAAACACATGAGTTTAGCTGAAGGCTGTGTCTGCAGGGACTGACTAGGAAACAGCCACCCTGGAGGACAGAGAGGGAGGGATTCTGCTGGCTGGTTACCAATGAGTCAGGGCTGCAGGCCAAGTCCCCTAAGGGGATGCCCAGCAAGGGCACCCCGGCCTGCCAAGTCCAAGGCACCTGCGCCTGGCACCAAGGGAGCAGAGGTGGTAAGAAAGGAATTCTTTCCCTACAGCCCTGTGGGGCTCTGAGTCCAAGGACAATGCTGGTCTGCTGCCTGCAACAAAGGGCAAGGTAAAAGGCCCACCCGTCTTGGGAGTCAGCAGGTTACATCAGCTTGTTGCATATACAGTGACTTTTTTTATTGGTTTTATTTCACAAGCTCCATTTGCCAGGCAATGCACCTGGTCATGTACAGCATTCACTCCTCACAGCACCCCTATGAGGCAGACACTATTATGACCCCCACTTGCAGGTGAGGACACTGAGGCACAAGACTGGTTAAGCAACGTGCCCCACATCACAAAATCAGTAAGTGGCCGGGTCAGGATTCACACACAAGTCTGTGCTCTCAGCCCCTCCACTCTGCTGCCTCTTCAAAAAGGATTTAGAATTCTTGGGATCCTTAAAACCTTTGCAAGTTAATTTGAATATGCTCTTAGGAAACCTGGCCTTGCCCCTGCAGGCCCATGGGTGGTAGCTGGGCACTATCCATGTCTTCCTGGGGTTTCCCTCCTCCTTGGCAAACAAGCCCTTTCTTAAACTCTCCTCAGACTACCCCACTGAGGTGTCCTTTCTCTTGCACCCTGGCTGATACAAGGGGGTATCTGAAGGGTAATATCTACTTTCTTTTTATGGTTCTTGGTATATATATTTTTAAACATTTTAAAGTAAGTATTCTAATGCAGAGTGATAGAGAATTTGAGTCTTAAGCTAGAAACAGAGAACGGATGTTTACTATTATGGGAAAAATCCTTTGACGAGGCTTCCATGGTTATGTGAATCTAAAAGCAGCAAGTTGTTCTGGGGAAAGGTGATAAACATAAACGAGCCGCCTGGTTTGCTGTGTGTGGTTCAGCAAAGATTGCCTCTCCCTGGATTCCACAGTTCAGGGCGGACGTTTGCACAGGAACCCAGAGGATGAAGTTGGGGCAGCCATCGGGGTAGTCTGGGGTGGCCCTGAAGCAGGCACATGGCAGGAAAGGCCCTTAAGGGGACTCCCCCTGGAGAAGGGCAGAAGCCCTGGAGGCTGACCCAAATTCAGAATCAAAAGGTTCATGGAACAGCTGAGGGAAGCCACTGAGGACTTAGGGACCCTGGCAGATGTCCTGCTCTGAGGAAGGAAGGCTGAACATGTGACAGCCAAGAGAAGTTGTTCTACGGCACAAGAGTGGGCTGCCACCACAACCCTGTGCATGTGTCCCCAGAGAGTGGGCAGGCCCATGGACCATGGGGAGACCTTCACTTACACCAGCGACACCTGTGGTCACCACGGTCAATTAGTGTGCACATCTAATTTTCTGGTGTCCCAGTCCAGCTTGGGAAGGACGACTGACCCCTGGAATTCTTTGACATTCAGGGGAAGGGTGATCTAGAGGGAGGTACAAGAATTGTTGCTTATGGACATAAAGGCTTGAGCATCACCTGGAAAAGTAAAAGTGAAGGAGTGTGTCCCAAGTTGGTGACACAGGTCATACCAGGAACCTCCGGGATCCCAGACCAACCCGCCCACGGGGGCATCTTTGTGTCTCCAGCTCTGGGACCAGGAAAGGTAGGATGATATCATCCTTGAATAAAAACACAGAGCTATCACCTATGCCATGAACATCGTGGAGAGCATGTTGCCTTTCCTGTGCATGCTCACCAAGGCGGGTAGGGTGGGGTAAGGGCGTCAATGCTGGTACCACTGCTAGACTCACAGGATGATGAGCTCAGATCAGAGCCACAGCTCTGCCCATGGTTAACTTCATGACAGAGAACATCAGATAAAGGACGCACCAAACCCTCAAGAGGTTTCTCTAACCTTGATCACTCCCAGACACAACACCTGTGAATCCCACCCCCAAGCCCCTCCCAAGGGCAGGAGACATCCTCCCAGGCTCAGCTGCCCTCCAGTCTCTCTCTCCCAAGGCTGCATCACAAAATACATCCATCTGTTCTTCTGAAACCACCCACTTCATCTCTCATTTCTTCCTCATTTTCAATTCCTACTTTTCTAATTATTCTCAGTATCTAAATGTCACAATACGAATAAGCAATACTTATAGAGACTATTTTACTTCGGTTTCTTTTGTGCAGCTTTCCCCAACCTGATTCTCCCCAAAGGCTGCTGGGACCAGCCCAGCCTGGCTACCCCACTGCACAGCAATCTGACAATTGGCTTATCAAGACAGTGGGACAGTTGAAGATGCTGTCCTCCTTCCTCTGGGTCCCCACGGGGCTGAGTTTCTGTCTCCCCTGCCCTGGCCCCAGTGAAACTCAAGACGTGTCCATCTGTCCATAGGGAAAGGTGTGGAAGGACCTGCACCACAAGGCTAAAAGTATTTAACTTGGAATGTGTGTGAGGAAGAAGAATCAACAGACTTCTGGGTTATTTGACTTTCTTTCAACAAAGCGCATACATCTTTTGTAACGAAGAGTTCTGGGGCTGTTAATCGCATCCCTCTGCTTTATTGCTGGATCTCACAGCCGAGGGGGGGGGGGCGCTTCTTGCCACCCCACCTCCACTGGCCTGCCCCACCGCACCCCTAGTCTGGACATTCCAGCCTGCACTACAAATGGAGAGGAGCAGGGGTCAGGAGCAGGGAACACGGTGAACTTCAGACCCACCTGAACTCTACAGGTGGGTCTGAGAGAGGGCCAGAGCCAGCTGGAATAACGACCTTCTTGCCATTTTAGACAAATCAAGACAAATGTGAAAGAAGCTACCTTGTGTCATGTGGAAGTGAGTGAGGGGTGAGGGAGGCACAACTTTCCTTCCCCAAACTGCGTATGAGGGTCAACCAGTTGGCAACACCTATTACTATCCTATGGATAAAGATAGCAAACTGGAGAAAGAAGCTTCTCCTTTAAGTCATATTTAAGGAGTTTTTTTTAAAGCTCTGTTTAAGAAATCTACATAATTATCTGTGTATATATCTGTCCCCTCTCACTTATTCTTAGGGTTTGCCACAGAGGAATAAGGGAGGGACGGAGGCTCTCAATATTCTTAACTGCAAACAAGCCATTCAAAACCCTTTCTTGAGTTCAATCAGTTAGCTTAATATTTGGCTCCTAGATCAGTTTGATCCTGACCTGGTTTATCTTTCTCAAAGGTGACAGTGCCCTAATTTCCAGACAGAAAATACTGTTAACCCCTCTCCTTCTCTTCCCCTGCCCCCAATAAATTACTATACAGTGAATCTCTAGTCTAGTTTTTCTCAAATAGGATCTTGCACTGAGATTGTTAAAAATGCAATTACATTCTTACTTTCAAATGATTCAGAGAAATAAGTGTGTGGAGAGAGAGCACGTGTGTACACAAATATGGCAAAAATATTAACAAAAGATAAATCTTATAGGTGAAGAGTATACAACTAAGTATTCATCCTACTACTCTTGCAACTTTTCTGTGGGATTGAATTTGAAATAAAAAGTTGAGAAAATTTTTAAATAAATAAAATCGGCAGTTTTATGAACCCCATGTTGAGCCTGCTGACCCAGCATCTCTGGGGGGCAGGGCCGAGAATCTCACCATTCCCGTGGACAATGCAGTCTCAAATGGTTAAAAGAAAATACGAGGTTAGAGAGCAAGCAACAGTTAGAAAGCTCACATCATACAGAGGGGTTCTGGACTCCCACACACATCACTAACCCACTCGAGTTCTCCACTGGGAGAAAACCTAGAACTAGCGGAGGTGCCAACCCTCTAAGCTCTCCTGACCCACCAGGAGTGGCGCTGAGGGTGGCCACAGTGGGGCCAGACACAGGACCTGCCCCCATAATGCTCTACGTATTTGGGGTGGGGCTAGGAACCTCGAGGCATCTGTGTGACAGCAGTGCTTCCAGGTCAACAAGGTGGCCTTGTTAGCAAGTGGGGGAACCTCTGGAATTCAGCCTCCAGTCTCAGCCTGTTCTTCCTTTGAGCTAAGTCACATCTGCTGAGCCAGCTTCTTGCCAAACCACAAAAGGGGAGGAAAGAAGATTCCAGAGCTGACTGATTCTGTCTCTCGACAACTAGTGTAAACAGAGAGCTATTCTGTTTGATCACAATGTCAACTCATCTGTAAAAAGCACATAACAATTGTCTGAGATGTTGTGTCAACCTCTCAACAAACCTTCCTATCTCAGATGAAGAGACTGAGGCTCAGACAGTGAAGTGACAGTCACGGCCAGGGGAGGACAGAGCCAAATCTGAGCCCAGCTTTTGGTCAGTCAATTTCATGGTTTATAACCATTCACAAGAATATATGGACTGTATGGGAGAACAAAGAAGAAACCACAGGGGGTACACACTCCTAGAAGCAGAGATGAGATGCCTTTTAACTTCAAGAACTTCCACAGAACAAAGGTGAGGGATAACACATGTCAAAACCTCTCAAGGAGGCCTATATTTAAACTGGGGGAAGGAGCTCAAATTATAGGCATTGTGAATAATGTTGGTAAACACCTCAAAGTAAACAATCAGCAGAAAGGTAGCTGTCACACAGGTAAAAACTCCCTCAGTGCTCAAAATTAATAATAATAGTCTATGAAAAGCAGAGAAATAGTCACGTGAACCTCTAACTTTTTAGCCAAAACTCAAGACAGCAAACTACCAAAGCTGCTGTGGATTAAAGGTAGATAATGAAGCCAAGCTTCTCATTCCATAAAAGGCCAAACAAGAAAATCACCCACCTGAAAAATCACTGTCTAAATACAAGAAGGAATACACAATATACAAAGGTTTTGTGAGGCATCCACACAAGCACACTGCTCCTTGAAATTTAAAGAAAAAATTTATTGAAGATCTGAAAAACAATTTCTAAAAGATTGACTTTTCCAGAAAACTGTAGCTACACAATGCATTGCGTCTATCATGTTAAAACGTGCATTAGACACAAATACAAAAACCATGAAACAAGCCACCATTCTTTGACAATCTGAGCAAAGATAAAATGCCTAAGGAACAACATGGATGACTTGCAAAGGATGGGCTCTTTACTGTAAGCACCATAAAAAAAAGGGGGGAGCACAAATGGACGAGTGTGTTCAGTTATACACACTGAATTGAACCTTTGGCACTAGGAATCAGAGCATTTTGTCATATAGCATTAACACATATTATAAAAGTGCGTAGTGTCAAAGGAATAGAACCACCAGCATTCAAAAGCAGCTTTGTCAACTAAGCAATAAAACACTCTACAGTACGTCTCTCTGTTGTCCATCATTGAATACACTGGTAGCAACTTTGAAATGAAAAAAAAAAAAAAAAAGAAAAGAAAAAAGGAGCTGTAACCCCTTTTATTTTCTGTTTAAAATCAAACAGAAAACAAACATCACTTCTGTTATACACTAACATTTCCAAAGTACATCATTTGTACAAGAGAAGGACTAAGAAACAAAAATGTGTTTACAGAGATCCAAACAAGAGTGAGTATAAGCGCCTCACACAGCTTTCCGATGGTACTCAGGAGGAGCCACTTCATAATCGCTGGCACTAAACAAAGTTGCAGAGTTCTTTGCCAGGTATCTAAAAATGAAATATTCATTACAAGCATGAAAAAGAATCATATTTTGATACTAGTCTCTTCTCAATTATATACAGAAGCCACACAAAGCACTTTAAAATATACTAAAATAATCACAACCTCACAGTAAAACTAGGTAATTATAACTCAGGTAAATAGGGTTATATACCAGACAACAACACAAAAAAGGATGAAAGTCCAGAGTTACTCCCCTTATTTCAAATAAGCGAAGAACAGGAGTAACCAGAATACCAACCTGAGCACTTGGACTACCTTTAAGAAACAGGTGTTGTTAGCCTAAAAGAATAACATCTAGGTGTTTTCTTTAGCTCTCTGAAATCCATCATATTAAATATAGATTCAGAAATTGACCAGTAATTCTCAAGTTTAAACTTGGAATTAACAACATAAAAATCAAAGGGACCTGAAATGTCAAGTAGTAGAGCACTTTCATTTCATAAAGAAGTGGGGGTAGAGATAGGATGTTAATTCATCATTGGTAAAGCAAAGACTATAAAACTGATTAGATTCCCAGGTTCACGTTGGTTTTAAAATTATTATAAAATACACGGTGCCATTTTAAGAAAATTCAAACACAGAACTATATAAAGTAGCAAAGGAAAACTCCTCCTCTCCCAAAACTATGCTCAAGAAACAACTCACTGTTAAGTATGATCCTTATTTTTCCAAATCTATTCCAAAGATTGAAAGTGTTTCTACAAACGAGAGGAATCATACCATACTCTACTGCAATTTATTTTTTTCAAACTGACACAACATAGACATCTTTCTTGATTCGTATATTTAGACCTACCTCATCTATTAATAACAGTTTAAAATTCTTCACCATTTTTTTTAATGCAATAAACATGCTTGGAAATCTTTGTGCATTCAAGTATTTCTACAGGATAAGTTCCCAGAAGCGTAACTGTCTGGTCAAAGGGTAAAAGCACATTAAAAAATTTTATATGCATTGCCAAAATGCCCTCCAAAAAGCTGTAAAAACCAGGATTGCCCTTTCCTCCATTTCTCCAAAAATATAAGCCAATCAACAAGAGGTATTTTAATTATGTTAAAACATATTTTAATGACCTTTTTACTGACATTTCTGTGAATATCCAATGTCTACTTTTCACTGGTTTGTTCATCTTTTTCATATTAAGAACTCTGGTGTTAAAGATATCAGCCCTTTAACATGTATGTGTAACATATATTCCCTTCATCTTTAAGAGCTTACATTTGCACTTAAATTGTTCCATTAACAATGTATCTACTCTTGTACCAATACCACACATTGTTCTGTTTACTTTAGTTTTATAATAATATCTATACAGTGTCAATCTATCACAGAGTAATTTTCAGTACACTAGACTAATTCATGTTTTTAACTTCAAGCATTAATTTTTAGACTTACTTTAGGAAATCATGAAGATAATTCAGTAATAAAGCAAGGCTCTTCTCATCCAGAGGTGTATAGGCCAACATTGCTCCAATACGTACTATTTAAACAAAAGAATTTAGTCAAAGTTACATCCAAGGTAGCACTATAAGCATGTATTTTAATTACATGAGCAAACGCAACAATCACTGATTCCTTTAAAGTATATGATTTTAGAAACTGACTTTGGATTTTACTATATTAAATAAAGGTTCAAATTGGAATTAAATCATTATTTTTGAATGTTATTTTATGTTACCCCTTGATATAAATTAGGAAAGACAAAAACATTAAAGGCTCAAAGGAAAAAAAGTAAAATTGTTTTCTAAATGGCAGTATTACCAAATAATCTCAGTAGATGTGGCGCTCCATACACCTGGGACATGGGCGCATCCGGGTGATCTGCGAGGATTTCAGCATACTGTGGTCTCTCAAATTTGTAGAGCAGCTGAGTGCCCAACATTACATTGAAGTATTCCTTGATCCCTGCCACAACTTCATTAACAGCATACTCCCTGATAAATGAATAAAAATATTTACCTTCAAAGCAGGTCACTGAAAGGAATTGAGAGATGAAGATTAAGTCAACCAACATAAGGGTAACAAATTAAAAGGTTAAATTAATGACCCTGAGCCTCTACTGAACAGATTTTTAAAACAGAGATTTAGTAAGAAGGCAAGAAATCAATTCCCAAAACAGACCAGTGGTGAGCAAACTATAGCCCTCAGGCTAGGGATGGTTTTCACATCTTCGGATAGTTGTATTTTAAATGGTTATATAGGTACTTACATATGGCTTCGATTTTACCTGCAACATTTACTTATCTGGCCCTTTAAGAAAATGTTTACCAAACTACAGTGAGGTTATCACCTCACACCAGTCAGAATGGGCATCATCAGAAAATCTACAAACAACAAATGCTGGAGAGGGTGTGGAGAAAAGGGAACCCTCTTGCACTGTTGGTGGGAATGTAAATTGATACAGCCACTATGGAGAAAAGTATGGTATGGAGGTTCCTTAAAAAACTAAACTAAAAATAGAACTACCATATGATCCAGCAATCCCACTACTGGGCATATACCCAGAGAAAACCATAATTCAAAGACACATGGACCCCAATGTTCATTGCAGCACTATTTACAATAGCCAGGTCATGGAAGCAACCTAAATGCCCCATCGACAGACAAATGCATAGAGAACGTGGTATATATATACAATGGAATACTACTCAGCCATAAAAA
This sequence comes from Balaenoptera acutorostrata, assembly GCF_949987535.1. Taxonomy (NCBI): domain Eukaryota; kingdom Metazoa; phylum Chordata; class Mammalia; order Artiodactyla; family Balaenopteridae; genus Balaenoptera; species Balaenoptera acutorostrata. The sequence continues at coordinate 32,806,922 of NC_080066.1, read as the reverse complement.
GGAACGACATTGGGTCATTTGTAGAGACGTGGATGGATCTAGAGGCTGTCATACAGAGTGAAGTCAGTCAGAGAGAGAAAACAAATGTTATATATTAACGCATATATGTGGAACCTAGAAAGATGGTACAGATGAACCAGTTTGCAGGGCGGAAACAGAGACACATACGTAGAGAACAAACGTATGGATACCAAGGTGGGGGGAAGTGGCAGGGGTGGGATGAATTGGGAGATTGCAATTGACATATATACACTAGTATGTATAAAATAGATAACTAGTAAGAACCTGCTGTATAAAAAATAAGATTCAAAAAAGAAAAAAAAAAATTTGCCAGCCAAACCCCCTAAAACAATGAAATTCTATTTTACTAGTTTCTGATGGTATTTTTTTTTAAATTTATTTATTCTATTTTTTATTTTTGGCTGCGTCGTGTCTTCGTTGCTGCGTGCAGGCTTTCTCTAGTTGAGGCGAGCGGGGCCTACCCTTCGTTGTGGTGTGCGGGCTTCTCACTGCAGTGGCTTCTCTTGTTGCGCAGCACAGGGCTCTAGGCACGCAGGCTTCAGTAGTTGTGGCTCTCGGGCTCTAGAGCGCAGGCTCAGTAGTTGTGGTGCACGGGCTTAGTTGCTCCGTGGCACGTGGGATCTTCGCAGACCAGGGATCAAACCCGTGTCCCCTGCATTGGCAGGCGTATTCTTAACCACTGCGCCACCAGGGAAGCCCCTGATGGTATTGTTTTAAAGTACACGTTTCAGATAATTTATTTAGAAGTAATGTTTGAAATGTCTTTGGGTATACTTCAAAGATATGTATATTCTTACTTATTATCTGTGTTTCCTCGAGATTTCTTGTAATTTGCATAATCCTCTAGAATGGAATCCACATTCTTCTTGGCAGGAAGATAAAAGAGCTATGAAAACAAAAATACACTTGAATACTAATATCCTCTTTTTCAAAGGAAAAGTATACTAGAAAAGCTTTAACGCAATAAAAGATGACCTAATAGTATTACAAAATAGAAAAGGGCACTGTTCAGCACTTAAAGCATGGCTAATGTGACTAACTAAAAATTTAATTTTATTTAATTTCAATAGTCAAAAGTGGCTAGTGGTTGCCATACTGGACAGCACAGCTCTGAAGACTCTATCTGTTGGACACATTACACTATTACTATATATGGCATACACTTGCACATAAATTTACCTCTGTGATATTATCAAGTCATCATGTGTTGTATAGTATTATGTGCCAGACCCTGTCTGAAGCACTTACCTGAATATTCTCTTCATCCTCACATCAATACTATGAGGTTGGGACCCATTATTCCACTAAATGTAAACACTGAAACACAAAAAGGCTGGGTAACTTGCCCCAACTCAGTAAGTGGTAGAACTAAGCTAAACCTAGCAGTTAAGGTCCAGAGGCAAATCAAGAATCAAACGAAGTCCACATACTGTATAGTATATGACTGATGTCTATGAAGTTTCATAATCCTCACACAGTCCCCACTTCTCCCCTACCCCTGCTTGTGCTATTTTAGAAATTGGTTCTTTTGTCCTGTAGAGTGCCTCATTCTGGACTTTGATGACTACCCTTGTGATGTTACATACATACCTCATAATGTCCCTATCTCCTGTACACAAGTAATTAGACCTAGGATCTTGTCAGATTCACGTTCTTTTTAGAGGTCACAAATACCTTGCAGGCAGTATTGTGTGCTTCCTATTACATTCCATTAGCAGCCACATATGAGACAATATCCCATTTTCAATGATAGTAAGACAGGAAATACATGCTTGCTTTTATGGATTTTCAGAATAATGTGTTCCTGCCCTAGCAACCGCCAACAATGAGTTATCTTGACCTTTAAAAAAATTCATTATAAACTCATGGACTTTTATATATGTACTTCGTTTTATTCCTAAGTCCTTTCTGATGATCAAATTATTCAGTCCCTGAATTAAAATACTCATCAGTCATACTTTCAATATTCAAGTCTACAACCTTTTCTTTAGAAAAAATTTTTTTACACTAGCAAGAACATATCATATAGATTACAATCTGTGTAGCTTTCAAGTTACCTGTTTTTGCCGGGTAATTAAGTCCCAGTCATCAACAAGCCATGGTTTTAGTTCTTCAGGAATCTTTACTTTAACTTCAACTCTGTTCATGAATGTTTCCTCCTAAACAGAAAAAAAGCAAGAGTATTAAACATCTGTCCTTTCTTGCTGCGTAACAGCTCCAAAAGTGTTTTCTAAAGGCTTTTCTGAACCTTTAGAGCCTCTGGGTATAAATTAATGATTTACTCAAATGGACTGCTGGAATTGTCATTTCAAAACTGATAAATGGAAAGATCATATAGCTAACTCCTGGGAAAAAAGAATCTTATCTTGATAGTCCATTCAATGTCTTTTCATGTGAAAGCAAATATTCTTTAGCAAATTTCCTTTTCCTCTATAAATGACCACTCCAACTTAATGCATTTTAACTTAGTATTTTCAAATTTATTGATTTTGAATAGTCATACCTCCAAAGACTAGCCCAAACACGACTATCTTAAAGTTTAATACAGAAAATTAAATGTACTATCTTCTAATTTGTCTTCAATAACTGCCTAAAAATACCTAATTTTTAGAACATACCACTGTTTTAACCTCAGCTTCAGAAATGTAAACGACATTGGTTAAAATTTTAAAACCCTTATTTTCAAATTCATAACTTTGGAAATTAGAAATATAATAAATTAGAAATAAGACATTTTATTCACTTATGTAAGAATCCTAAACTATTGTACCCACACATACATGTGGAACTGATAGGCTTTCTTGGCATTTTTTGTGGGTTTACTAAATCATCTTGGGACACACTAAACCATTTAATGTGACCTAGCTAAGTCTATTCAGTCTAATACCAAAGAAATATTTAGTGTTGTACATGAACACAGAGCTTTACAATGAACATCTGATGATGAGCTGGGGGTAAAATCTAGCAGGAACATATCTAGTGCTACAAGTGAAATAAAGATGTATACAAATATATCCTTTTTATCCAAAAAAGGGGAGCATTTTCACTTCAGTAGTTAACCATGTTAGCAATGCTTTTGAGACACTCAAAGTTCTATGACTTTTACTGTGTTGTAAAATGACAAGATTAAAAATTCTAACATGCTATATATTCATAAACTTAAGGAAAAACTCACATTTTCAACAGTAGGATCTACGCGGGCCCTTTTCTTGCGAGGAGGCTGAGGTGTCTCACTCGTACTGCCACCATCTCCATTTCCAGGTGCTGTAAAAATGTGGGGGTCAGGAAGGGGTATTTTTAGCTTAATAAATGAGAAACTCTGTTAAGGAAACTAGTTTCATGACATACCCTCTTTTGACTTTTCCATTACACTGATTTTACTTAAATCTACATTAAAGAATCATATTCCTACCAAAAATATAACTTTTATAAACAGCTCTACCAAACATCTAGTACAAAGCGACATTTAGTAATATTACCATCTTACATTTATTTTTAAAATGTTATTGTCTCAGGATCAGTCATTAAGTAACATGAAAATAATAAACGCTTACAGGCTTCTCCATGGTAGAAAGAGTATGAGTTCTCTACTACTATGTACCTAACTCTAACATTGCTGTGATTCATATTTGAGACCATCAACATAAGCTTACTCTAAAACGTTGTAACTTTAAAAATTTAACAGTGAATTCAAAATGCAAATGTTATAAAAGGCAAAATAATTTAAACAAAGTTAATATTCTTACTTTTCTGTTTGTTCTTTTTTGTTTTCCTGAAAGGAGGGAAGAAAAAGAAAAAAGACAAATAATTATTGCTAGTAAAACTGCCTCTGTTTAAATTCCTACCAGGTTAAGTTCATAGAGAAATACTGCCTTGTTTGCTAAGATCAGGCCGCGATCTTATTTCGTACATATTCTCATTCACTACTCAGACACAAGGACTTTTACTGATAGTTGGCTAAATCCACATACTAGAAAACCAAACCAAAACCACATCAGGAGACTTCCTTCCAGGGTTATATTATTCGTTTGTAAGTTTATATAGCATGTTAAGTGATAAAAATACACCTTGTGAGAATATTATTAGTTCCACAAACACAAAAAAAAGCTCCAAAGGTTAAAACATTTTCTCCCAATTACTTTAGTACCAACATAATTTGATTTTAGATTTGTATGTTTCAGACCAATCCATTACTCCACTCACACTGGTCCAAATTCTTTCACTTTATTTCGTCTCTGAACTATATTCCCTCCACTACAACACCACACACTCTGTTCTCCCATTCGTAGAACAAAGCTAATGTCTTGGTTATCATCTCTAATAGCAACTTAACTCATGTTCATTTATATACACACTAACAAAGAGTAAATTACTAACTTCGATTTTATACATAATTATTTCTGGAATACAAGGAAAACAGTTTACAAAGCCCATGATTATAACAGATTATGCCTGGAGGGACCATAACAGAACACCTGAATATTTTTACTTTTTAATACAAATGTTAACTACCTGTATTCATTTAATTTAGAGCTTGGGGTTCATCTGATGACTCAAAATTAACTTATGTTGGTTATAAACATAAAAATCTGGCCATCTGAAATTACAGGTTTTTCCCTCCTTCTCTAAGGTTAACTTCTGTAACACTAATATTTGTTGGACAGTATTGCTGAGTCAGATTAAACCATGAACTTTTACATGTCAAGAACATGGGCGGACCAAGAGAAGCCAAAAGCCCTTACACTCCTTTCTTACCCAGTCTATACCAAAGAATTAAAGAAAAAATACTGACAACTGATCTCAACTCTAAAGATCTATAAACTACACTTCAATGAATACCAGTGGTAAAGACTCTTGTTTCAACCTTCTTGCTTGTATTAATTAAACATGCAAGCTACTTTCTCCAAGTACGCAACGGATTTCATACAATAAATAAACTGCTGGTGTTGTCTGACTTCCTATTTCTAAGCCTCAGGACTAAATGTTATAATCAAAATATGAACTGTTAGAGTCAATGTATTTGAAAGAATAACTGAAGCCCAAAGTCATTCTTGAGAAAAGTCATTCCACTAAATAACGAACAACCAAAGTATGCTTGGAAGCCAAAGCACTAACAAAATTCACGTATATTCACTATTAGTTTATAAAGAATAAATGTCCAACCTTAAGGACCTAGATGTCAACAAAGTAAAGGTAAATCTGGCTCTCATATTTTCCAACCAGATGCATACATGTTTATGTATATTCAGAGAAAGCTACAGAACAATTACCAAACACTAAAGATGGTGTAAGGTATAAAACTAAACATTAAATATTAAAAATTGTATCAAAACCTCAAATCAAAATGAAAGAAAAAAAATAAATCTCCAGGTTTAATTACTCAGTATTTTTATTTTAAAATAGATCTTCTATTCTACCAGGGCAAAGCAATACTTAAAATTACATGATGCCTTTCTAAGTACTCAGATTACAATCTTATCAAAGTGTCATGTTCCCATTAAAAGGAAGACTCCTTGAGAAAAAGAAAGACTCACCCAGAAAGACTCACCCAAAAAGGTTAAAACCCCAAACATTTCAAAATGCATCGTTACCTTCATTACTCATCACCTAATTTTTAGGTAGTAAAGTCAGACTAGTTAGGTCTAAAAGCAACAGAATATAATCTCAAGGAAAAACATACTTCTCTTAAATAAATCATATTTTACAGCACGTTACTTTTGATCCTTTGAAAAGAAGCACGTGACGGACCACTCATTAAACCTATCTGTTCTTAAAATATTCAAGTGGCAAGAAAAAATGATCTTTTAATAAAAATTATGATTCTTTATGTTCTTTTATTAAGCTACCATTCCCACGCTGGCTTTCAGGTACATAAACTTATTACACCAATGTGTGTATGCATATGACTTGCACACATAGGCTTATTACCAAGATGTTCTAAATCTTAAGAGTTAACAAGGAATGGTTTTTTCTTGGGGGTTGAGAGGAGGGGGGATGATTTGAAACCTTAACATCTCACACAGTTACCATGGGTTTCAAAAGGGGAATTAAAACTAATACACATATTTAGCACTACTGAAAAAGCCAATCTGTCCCCCAAATCTCAAAATTTGTGTCCTGATAATTCAACACTATACTTGTAAAAGAAAACACATTACATGTATACATATTTAATACAACTTAAAAGAAGCATTGTAAGGGACTTCCCTGGTGGTCCAGCTGTTAAAACTTCACACTTCCACTGCAGGGGGAGGTTTCATCCCTGGTTACAGAACTAAGATCCCACATGCCGCCTGGTGCGGTAAGTAAATAAATAAATAAATAATTTTTAAAAGAAGAAGGAGGGTTGTGAATGTACTTAATGTCACCCAATTGTACACTTAAAAGAGTTAAGTGGTAAATTTTCATGTTATGTATATTTTACTACATAAAGGAAATATCCCTTTACTAAATAAAGGAAAGGTGGGGGGAGAAAAACTGCTAAGGACTCAGTATGTAATTAAGGAAATCAGTATGTAATTAACAGGTATTTTCAGCAACCCAACACCAAGGGGGTTCTCATTGGCATTTTTCCAATCACAACAATGTTCCAGTTTTCATTTTCAATAAATCCTAACAGAAGACAATGTGTGTCAAGTTTGAGTTTCACAAACAGCATGTAAAATTAAAACAAAGACAGAGCTTCTTACACTTCAACATTTTTCTGTTGCAGACCAGAAGTCTTCTTTCCAGGGGCAGCCCCTCTCATCTTCCCCTCTGCATACTGCTCCCTTCAAAAATAATTTCAATAAAATCATCTTAAAATGAGTATTTATGTGGAAAAATAAATTAATCACTTGATTCCATTTTGAAATTTATATTCAAATTGAAGTCCTGAGCCTATACATATTGTGGTACAAAGTTTTTATTTAACAAGTTCAACAGAGAGATAATGTATTTACAAAAATCAATTCAAGAAAGGAAGAACAGTAAAAAGCCCTAAGATTAGACTCTTCTATACTTACGAAAATTAAAATAAATGTAGTAAAAAGTGACAATAGATTCTCATATAACTGAAAATTCCATTTGTTTTGAAATTCACCAATCCCAATGTTTTTTAATCTGATCCCATTTTATCATTTCCATTTTCTTAATATTTCAGTTTTGAAATTAAAACAAAACAATTACCCTACAGACCACACAGTCTTTCAGGGTTCCTTTTCTCAATGTGCTTTCAGAGGTGAATAACAATGGGGACTGCCCCCCCTTTCTTATTCCTCCCCCACCAAGTGTACCTTCCAAACAGCCCAGGAGATAAGACCGTAACAATGAGTTTGCAACTTCAGAAATTTCCAACAACATCCTGCTCTGTTTTCTACCTACCTCTAAGGACAGACTCCAGAAATGACATGTATGCTACTTCCTTTCCCCAGGAAAGGCTTTTCTGATCACTTGAAGTCAGAGTCATATCACAGCAGCTGACAGGTCCCAAGGATCATTTTAAAGGCAGGCAGCCAACATGATTTCCATTGTGGATTTCATTCCTAAAAATTAACTTACAGGCATTTCTCCTCATATTCATGTTGCAAAACAAACTTACTGATTGGCTTTTTGAAGTTCTCGTTGTTTCTGCAAATTGGTGTCCACGTATTTGAGTACTCTGCTTTCTGGAACCCATTCATCCCAACTGAAAAAGAGAAAAATTAAAATATCATTCAAAACTATTTCGTTATTACTCAGACTCTGTCCTCCAATTATGTTTTTTTAGAAATACAAGAGGCAAGACTTTGGACTTCTCTGGACTAATTTCACGAACTGGCATTACAAATTCATTCTCAACTAAAGTGAAAATCTGTTCTGTAAAAAGGCAGTAAAGGGACTTCTCTGGTGGTCCAGTAGTTAAGAACCCACCTTCCAATGGAGGGGATGCAGGTTCTATCCCTGGTCAGGGAACTAAGATCCCACATGCCACAAGGCAACTAAGTCTGCACACCAGAACCACTGAGCCGTGCGCCACAACTAGAGAGCCCACATGCTGCAACTACAGAGCCCACGCACCACAACTAGAGAAGCCTGCATGCCACAATGAAAGAGCCCATGTGCCGCAACTAAGACCCAGTGCAGCCAAAGAATAAATAAATGAAAGATTTTTTAAAAAAGGCAATAAACATATTCTCAGAAGCAACATTCCAAATCTAAACTGCGAGTCCAAAAACAGATGATTCAAATTGTTTTTTAAAATGGCATAAAAGCATGGCATTTAACATGAGCCCCTAAGCAACTATCCTTACAGAATAAAGGTACCTAAAAGAACTTTAATTCCAAAAAATAATGAGGCACAGGAATCCATAATAAGCTGACTTCTTAAAGAACTAAAACTAACTGGCTGGTTACCTGTGATACAGAATTACAGAACTCTCTGTGCCTTAGTTTCACCTGTAAAATGAGGATAATAGTACCTATCTCATAGGATTGTTATGAGAATTAAATAATACATATAAAACATTTGAGAGTTTGACAAAAAAAATAAACACTCAAGGTCTTCCAGAAACATTAGGAGGTCTACAATACGGAATACCATCTAGATCAGCTCAACTAAGACTGTAAATTGAAGTGTTACAATGGTTATCACTCACTCACAAACGAATACACCAACTTTTGAGGCAAAACCATTCTTGGTGTTCTAAACATCAAAAGATAGAACCAACCACTCTCTTAAAATATCTAGTTGCTAAGGCCTTCTGGCACTTAGAAAAGCTCCTTCAAAACAAGATCTTTTTCTAAAATTTTATTTTATTGATGTATAGTTGATTTACAATGTTGTGTTAATTTCTACTATACAGCAAAGTGATTCAATAATACGTATATTTACATTCCTTTCATATTCTTTTCCATTATAGTTTATCATAGGACACTGAATATAGTTCCCTGTGCTACAGTAGGACCTTATTGTTCAGATCAGGATTTCTGATGTGGCTTTTTTTCCAAAAGGGAAAACAAAGATAAGGTATTTCTTAGGGAAATGCTGAACTTTTTGTTCAAATTTTTTCCTCCTGCTGATGGAGCTCCTTTAGTGACACAAAGAGATGTATCCTCAGTCTTTTATTTAATAATTTCCCACCTTTGACCTCTTATGTAAGACAGCCAAAAGAAGAATAAAAAATAAAAAGCAACCCTCAACATGATCTCCTAGAGAAAACTTTAAAACATGCATTTACCTAGAGGTCAGGAGGGGGTGGTGTACTGAGGGAGCTCCTTCAGGAACAGGAAAAAGTGCTACAATATCCTCACGTGTCTTCAAAGTTTTTTCAGAGCGCCTGGGCCTCACAGCACTTCTGATACAGACAGCATAGTACAAAGTAATCTCAGTAACTAGGTGTAGAATTTAGCTTAAGCTTTAAGATTTATTTACAAATATAATACTTAAATGTCTGTGTCAACAAATTCCAATAAGGTTTTTGAAAATTTAGAAATATCTTACTATCTATTGTGCTTTTGAAAAGTATACATATTTACTGAAGTTTAAGAAAATTCCAGTTTGGAGATTGGGCTTTTGTTGTATGCTTTTCTGAAAGTACAGTATCCTATAAACTGTACTCAAAATGAGGATCTTATTCTTATATCTGTTCCAATTCTCTCTAAATTAAAGGGAGCTAGCAAATTTTTATTTACCACAAAGTTCCATTTTAGAACCTTGCAAATTCCTTCCCCTGATATAAAATGCATCTAAATAAGGACCTTGATCTAAAAACCAATTCTTGAGTTTCCGTCACATGTCAGGAGCTGAAAACCCTTGCTGAACCACAGGAAAATGAAATGACATCTTTTGCTCTGAAGAACACTATTACTAGGGTAGTAACTGAAGGCCAAATATCCAGAAATTTTTACATATAGCTCAAGCATAAAAGAATTTCAGAATTTTCTAAAGGTAGCTTGTCATTACTTCCCAAAGTCACAATGATCCATGGCACTACTTACACAGCACTAAATAAAAACACAACATACTTGCTGGGTATCTGAGCAACTCCTCCTCCTTTCTGTATGGATTTAAAGGCTTCTCTAAATACTTATTAAAGATAAGAAATTTCAAAATTCCGTATATTTATCTATACACCAGAACAACTACAAAAAACACATTCTTGTTAATATTCCTCAATACGTCTACAAAGATATAAAGATCTCCAATATTTAGTGCTATTTTTTCCTTAATTCTTTTTACACGGAGTAATATATAAAATGAGACAAACAAAAAACCAAAAAAACTATGTACCCTATCATTTATTTGTGTTACTAGATAACATAACAAAGGAAACAAAGGTTTATTTTCAAGCAATACTATCAGAAAATGCAAGCATTTTCTGTATTTCCACAATTTCTTATAAGCTACAAATGCCACTTAAAACCCAGTCTTCACACTGTACATACGTGCGTGTTATTTTATAGAAAATATTATACATGAAAGAATTAAGCACAAAAACGGTCTTCACTGCTATTAAGATGAAATCCTAAAACACTTAAAGTGTGCACAGGGATGGGGTCAGACCTATTCCATGAATTTGCTATTTGCTTTTCTTTAATTTCCTGGATAGACTTCCCATACATGATATGCATAAATAAGATATTCTATTTCCTATAGTGAACTGAGATTCTCTTTATATCTTGAAATACTCTCAACTTTACCTGATGTTAACAGAATATTGATATATAACATATTAAGTCTAATAAAAGGCTGACATACAGTTTTAAACACTTCATTTTTTTAACAGGGAAGAAAAAGCCATAAACTACACTGGGATCCAGAAGATAAACTCTCCTGGATATTAGACTCAATTTAGCATTAAACCTGAAATCCCATTTAAAATCATAGACGTTTACTTCTATTAAGACCAAAGGATTAAAAGCCCATAGGGTCACTCTGAGTTACTGTATTACCAACATATCATTATTATAAATATTTTAATTATCATTAACTGGGAAAAAATCATTTGTTGAATGCGCTTTTACACATTTTACATCTCCACCTTTCTACAATCATACTAATGGAAGAAAAAGTAAGGGTCTGGTATTTCTTCTTAGCTAAAACCATTTTGTGATAAAATTTTCTAATAAATAGAACTAACTGGGTTGGTCACCTGGCTATGGGACTGTATGGAAGAAGACCAAAGTCACAGGGTCAGTAAATGTCAAGGAGAAAAGCTCCTTCCAAAGCAAGAGTATTCATCAAATCAGATGGCAGTGCTCACTTGGAGAGCCAGCTACCAGAGTATGGCTAAGATGACACAAAGCTTTAAAATCTGCTAGAAAACAACTCCTCAAGAACTACACTTTCTGGCAGTACTATTTTTGAAGAACAAAACACCATTAGTAAAATTAAAATCCCCTCATAGTAAAAATTACAGACTATTCAATTACAAGCACCAAAAATGAATTAAATTATCAAATGTGATATTTATGGGCCCCAAGAAGAAAGACCCATCATTGACAAAGAGCTCCAATGGCTAAACATTCTAGAATGTGTTCAATCTATAACCACTGTCCACTCCCAGCAACATCAATATCACTTCTAAAAAAGAAAAAAAAGTTTAACTCTGGGGTGCAAAATTAGGTTCTGTAACTAAATTTCTGTACCTCTGTTAAGTCATATGCTAAAAAGTGAACCACATGAATTCACTTTGTTAGCATTTAATTATGCTTCCAAAGTTCAAAACATGAGCTGGTTAATACTTCCAAATCAGGCAATCTTTTTCTTTTCCCCCCCCTTTTCTAGGTAGAAAAAGCCAACTAGCTTTGAGTATAACTGCTTGAAATACCATATGTAGTCACTAAGTTTGTGTTAAGGCAAAAAACTCAAGCTGTCCTAAAATGTACCAAAACCAGAAAACAGTTGGGCTAATTATTATTAGACATTATACCGGAACACAGAAATACTCCAAATGTAAAATAAAATGGCTGTAGGGGACTTCCCTGGCGGTCCAGTGGTTAAGACTCCAAGCTTCCAGTGCAGGTGGCGTGGGTTTGATCCCTGGTCAGGGAACTAAGCTAAGATCCCACATGCTGCGCAGTGCAGCAAAAAAAAAAAAAAAGGCTGTATACCCTAATTTCTATTCTATTTTCATCACACTACAAATGGTTCACCTCTGCCTCAACATGTATTTACATTAAAACTGCAAGAATTAAGAAGCATATGCTTGTATCAGTCTACGACACAAAGCTACCTCGTTAATTATAAATAAAACATTGCTTTTAAAGATCTAATACTCACTTTTTATTCCAACCACTGTAATGTATAAAGTATTTCACTTGTTTATCCTTTATGGCAACCTTTACACACTGAAATAAAAAAGAAAAAGTTCACTTAGAAATACTGAAGGAAATAAAAAAGACTACCTGGATAATTTTCAAGTATCCAATCTTTCGAAGACAAACTCTACACTTAAACTCTCTGGTGGCCAAAATGAACATAATAAGATGCAACTCTTTAAAAGAAGATTATTTAAGCCTTCAGACTCCTTAGGTATTCAGAGTTATAAAACTGCCGAAGAGTCATAAAATTTGTTGGAGTCAGTCCAACAAATCTGAAGAACCATAAGCACAAAAGGTCCCCCTAAAACCTTAAATCAATGGGCTAGATAAGCTATCCAAGAACAGCTAACGAAAACTGTATTTGTGTTTTCTCAAAGTCCAACTAGCCAAAAGCTACATTTATTTCAAAAATAAATTCAGCTCAAGAATTAAACTCTTTTAAAAAAATTTAAAATAATTTTGAATAATTTGAATCATTAAAAAATTTCATTAGTTTACACAAGGCAATAGCTGTTCTGCTGCAGATTATCAGCAACTAGCAAGGTGAGAGATGAAAACCATCTTGTGTTCTTCTTAAAAGCAGCCAAACAAATTGGATTCAATCATTAGGGGAAGTCATTAACTATGAAAAAGTGAGGACTGTCTGGATTTAAGTTTTTATCAGATGCAAATCAAGAGAACCACAATAGTTTAAGCTATTTCAATCACCATTTAAAAACGTTCACTGGAGTGTTTCTGCTGCCAGAGCAGAAAAATCTGCCAGTCCAGTAGAGTTTGCCAGAAATTGATACAACAAAAATAACATTCAAGGATATAAATGATAAACAGGACTTAAAATATACTATAAGCTGCAGCAGTATTAAACCATTAAGATATACGTACACACACAAAAAGTTCTTGACCATCTCCATGAATCCAGTTGCAGCCATTTTAGAACTTTAAAAACATACATCCACTATGTATTCAAAGTAAGTAAAAAGTAGTGAAAATGGTTAGTCACACTGACACTTCACAGTCTTATTTTCAGAGACATAAACTATTTACCAAGAACATACGTAGAAATTACCTTTAACTAAATATTATACTGCTCAGCATACTGTTCATTTTTTTAAAAAACTACCACTGTAAAAGAAGTTGACACACCTTAAATATTTGTGCTAAAAAAGTTACCAGAAACAAAATACTAAGAACACCTTTGACTTCGTAATGCATTATCCCACTTATCTTTGGCTAAATGGAAAAATCAATTACCTGAGCACAACACTGATACAGAGAAAAGGGAAAGGGAACCCCCCCCCAATTCAAACTTTGCCAAACAATCCAACAAGTAAGTTAAATGTACTCATTTTAAATGCTAGTTTTTAACCTTTAACGTAACTACTCAGTGCTTACTCAGCACATTATATTTGCAAATAAGTTAACTTTGCCAGTATTTTCTCACAAGTCATTAACTACAAAATGCTATTTTGCTCCCATTAATAGTCAATTTTCTATCTTTCCCCTCAAATGCTCTTTCCAACTACTGGACCTTTAGCAGCTCAGTAAGATGAATGGCAAGATAGCAATGCTTTGTAAGACCTACTAAGAAAGCAGTAAGACACCCATAAAGAGAAGATGAGGAACTATGAATCTATGAAAATCTATGAAAAAGGTAGCTCTCACTAAAGCTACCAAACATTGAAAACTGATATTATCCAACCAGTAATTTCAGCCAACTTTTCAAGAGAAAACAAGTTTAATACCTTTGCTTCATAAAGAAGAGGCCCATGGAAGCACAGCACTCTCTCACCTGTAAAAGTAAAAAACACACACACACACAAAAAAAGTACTGGGTTAGTTGTGATTTCTCTTCATATATAAGAATATGCACATCTGGTTGTGATGGAGAGCCATCACACTTGTACCATAGTATTCCTCAAAAAAGTAGGCAAGTGGGTAAGGCAATGTATCCATCAACGCTTCAGATCAAACTTCAATACAACAAAAACACCTTAGCATCTGATGTAAACAAAAAGCAATCAGGATATCAATCTATTAAAATCATCAAATCATCTATCACCTGCTAAACAAATTAAATCTACTGTAGTTATCTACTGGCAGAATTGGTTTATTTTTCAATGTACTGATACATGTGGGATTTAAAGACATTTTAAGTTTAGGACCTTATGCTCTACCTATTCCTTCTCTGCTTCCAACTGTCTTAAACTGATTAAACTAAGAAAAACACTACATAAAAATTTCAATGTGCATCAGATACAGGTGTTTTTTTAAAAAAAGAGGTCCCACTATGTTCATGCCTTCAGTGTGTTCAATGATGTTCTGGGTGTTGGGCTGCTTCAATGGGAAAAAGAAAAAAAAAAAGAAAAAAACCCAGACAATTCTAACCTTTCGAACTTACTCTCTCTGTTGAATCTACCATTAAGACTTGCAAGACTAAATAAAATGTTAGGGACTGGAATAAGATCTGGAAGACACCCCTGCTCATCAGACAAATCAGGCAGGCAATTCCTGGCAGTACCTTAAAATATCATTTGATTGTAGAAAAAATAGACATCTCACATTATTTTCGGTCCACTTGGTTTCAACAGGCCCAGAGGTAACAAAAGGGCCAACACAGTCAGCTCTTTCCACTCTAAAACTAAATTAAAATAGCCTACTAGCTCATTTCTGAAGAGACTACAGGGCAGTATAGGTGACACTGACATGTAACCAAAGTTTTGCACAATTTACTGGATTTCCTATTTTAACTATCTTCATAAGCAGTAAGAAGAGTGACTGATGAGCTACTTGGGAAG
This sequence comes from Balaenoptera acutorostrata, assembly GCF_949987535.1. Lineage (NCBI taxonomy): Eukaryota > Metazoa > Chordata > Mammalia > Artiodactyla > Balaenopteridae > Balaenoptera > Balaenoptera acutorostrata. Next base: position 32,791,824 of record NC_080066.1, on the reverse strand, counting down.
GTCACAGGGAAGGGCCCATGTTGAGGAAAGCAACTGGTACCAAAGCATAGAAGAAACATGACAAATTCTGTGCAGTGGTCCACTCTGAGGAACCACTGCCTGAGGCTACTAGGCCTACGCAGAAAAAGTGGAGACTAGAAACAAGGAGACCAAAGACTTCTCCCAACTGTCAGGGATAAGAACAGAAATAGGTATGAATCAAAAGCAGTGAGGAGGACAGCTAAGCCAAAGTAGAAACACTTTAAACTGACTTCCAGCATGGTGGGAGCATTAATGAGAAAAGGAAATGGAGGGAGGGGTTTCTGATCAATTTTGGAATAAGTTACAGTGGCTACAGGACATCCAAACTGGAGCCATCTAGTAAGCAGTTGAGTACGTGTCTGGAACGCAAGAGAAAGCTAGGCTGGAGCCACTGCTGAATACTGTGGACAAGAATGAGACCATGGGGATATAGATAAGATATAGGGCCTAAACAGCAGCACCAAAGATCAGACCTGTGTACCTAAATTTAACTCTCCAGGTACTCTTTAAAGGCACCCTGAAAATGGCCTCACTCCCCTCTCCCTCCTTTTGGCTGCTGCCTCCAAAGACAACTGCACTGAGACTAAGACCCTTTGACCTCCATTCTAGCTACCTGGCCCTAATATCCTGTTGAAAAAATATACAGTAAGTTGAAGAGCATGACCCAGGATAACAAATGCCTATTTTTTTCATGGAAGTGGAAAGACTGTTAATTGGGGAAGGAGCAAACCACAGTCTCAGATATTTTTAAAAAATCTTTCTTCACTCTTAATCCTTTCTAGTATCAAACTACAAAGGTAATCTTGCCCAATGCTCTCAAATTCCAAGGGTGATGAGATTCCAATTCCCCATCCTCCCACTGGTTTGCTTACTGGGAACATTACTCAAATTCCAGCATCAGTCAGTCTCCTAACAAGCCAAGAGTCCTCCCCCTGACAATGGGCTAGTTGCCCAATAGCTTTCTTTACCTTATGCTTTAACATTTCAAGTGGAAGACCAAGTCGAGTGCAAAAACAGTCACTGTGCTTAAAAACTGCTTATAACATGTTGCACCATTATTAAATAAAAACTTTCAAGTTTAAAAGAACCATTTAGAAAAAATACTGTTTCTGATCATTCGTATTTCCACCATTACAGAAGCTCAATTCTTCTGCAGTGTTTTAATATAATTCTGTGAGTTCCAACAGAATATTCGTTTTTCCTTATAAAGTATTCTCTGAAAATGTCTTATAAATAATTATAATTTCTTAAAGATGGTTACAACTTTGACACAAGAGTAGAAAACATGTCTGGAAAGTGATGGTAATGTTAAGTGCAGAGACTCTTGGGTAGCTTTCAAAACCTTACAGATACACTGGTTCATACTCTTCTCTAATTCACCACTATAGCAGCACATGGATTCTCCTTCGCTGTCATCACTCTTACCATCCCTCTAGTTTAGAACTAAAGCACTTCCTCCAGAAAGCCAACCTTAACTGTCCCACACTTGGGTGATCTTCCTTTGATATCCTACAGTGGGGATTAATTTTTTGTGCCATGGACCCTTCACAGTCTGGTTAAGCCTTTGGGCCTATTCCCAGAATTTTTCTACAAACACGTAAAACAGTATAACAAAAGAAACCAACTATATTGAAATAGTTACCAAAACATTTAAAATATCACGTTCTATGGTTTTATATGAGCTCCTTAATGGATATAAACATTTAGCCACTAATCCAATAACTACCACAACTCTGAAATAATGACGAGCATACATTACATCTCAATGTATCTCCCACCACTGTAATGCTGGGACATGAAAACATACAGCTAATACTATTGTGGTTTTTTGTTTCTTTGTTTGCTTTGCTTGTTTTGTGGGGGAGGAATTCTAACATTCACAACTGAAAAATACTAAATTTTAGTTAGACAACAGAAACCAAAACTTTTTCCCGTCCAAGTTCACGGATCTTCTGAATTATAAACACTGACCCTAGATTAAGAATCCCTGCTCCAAAATATCTGGTTTAAAAAAAAAAAAGGCAATCCATAGAAGGTAGTCACACAGCTTCTCAGCGTGAGAGAAAGCAGGTATTAAGAGTCAGTTATAGCAGAAACAGGCTTGGAAACGTCTTAAACATTCCATAGTTACAATATACTTGGGTTTTGTGTAAATGACTAACGCACATTAAAGTTTGAAAATCGCTACAACAATTTTTTGCAGACGTCTCGACATCTACGGTAACTAACACATCCATAATAATGAAAGGGAATTTCAAAGTGTTCTTGCTTGCCTCACAGAATTTTACTTCCATTTTAGTTTACTCCTAAACCTCCACTTTAATATAAATTATTAGATACGTTAATTGTGAAAATTAAAGAGCTGTCTTCCACTGGAAATCAGGTTCTACCGTCGGCCAAGACATGTCGATCAAACACAATAAAAACTCAACTTTCAAATCAGTTAATCAAATACTGCTGCAATTACTAAAACAACTGCTGTACTTAAAAGATAACAACAAGGCAATGGGATTTATAAGTGGAAACATAATACCGCGCTCAGGTAGCTTTTATTTATTGTTTTACAAGCAACCGCACAGCAAGAGCGCAGTCACATCCCCATAGGATCTCGGCACTCGGCTTTTCGGTAAGCAAAGAGACGCCTGCCGGCAACACAAAGCCGACCCAGACGCTCGCGCTTTTTCTCTCCAGTTCCCACCCACCTCCCTGGGGTAAGCGTCGGGGAACCGGTTCCCGCGCGGCAGCGGGCGAAGAACGGGGCGCTGTATCTGCCCTAAAGCGGCGTCGGCGGCCGGGAGCCGGGGACCCAGGCGCCGGCGGCCATGATGGCGCGGCCATCTTGCAGCAGCCATTTTACAACGCAGTTCTCCCGCCCCGAGACGCGAAGCCCACCCCCCCACCCCCAGCCGCAGCCCGGCGGCTCCACCGAGCGCGACCACCTACGGGCTCGAGGCCGCCCCAGAGCGCCAGGCGTTGGCCGCCCACGCGGCCGGGGTGCTCCGCGCCGGCGCCCGAAACCTCCGCCGCTGCCTCCCCTCCCCCACGCCACATCACTTCCCCTAACGGCCGCCATGGCGCGCCCGTCGCCTCCCTACAATAGGCTACTTTCTCCGCGCCCTCTTCCTCGGAACAAACACTGCACTAAAGCTTTGCCACGCGGCAACGGCTCCCTCTGCCACTCTAACGCCTGCCTAACGCTTTCGCTTCACAAGGTATTTTCTCCTCATGACGCACCGAAATAACCCGCCGCAATGCGCTTTCCCCGCACAAAGCCCTGTCCGCCGCCTCCTCCGGGCGCAGCCCTTGCCACCCCCGGCCCCCAAACCTCAACCACCCCGAGCCCGCCTCCCTCTCCTGCGCCGATAGATGCCTTTTCCCCAGGAACTCAAACTCACCCTCCTGGAATTTAGGCTTTGGGTCCTGCTTCGGCGCCATTTATAAGTAATTCGCCGCCGCCGCCGCCTCCTCCTTCTCCCACCACCCCCGACTACCGCCCCCTACTCTCTACCCCACCCAACTGCGCGTCAGACGCGCCGTCAGCCACCGCCAACTCTACATCCTGGGCCCGATTTGCCAGCTGCCACAGACCTCACAGCATCGCGACCCGCGCAGCCGCCGCTCCAGCCAACGGCTGCCCTCCGCGCACGCGCCCCTGCACCCGCCCCCGCCCCCGGGGCACGCCGGGATTGGTAGTTCCCGGGCGCTTAAGGCGCCGCGGTGTGGGGGAGGGGCGGCGGCCTCTTCCCATCCCCCACCCCGGGACCGCCTCGGGTTTTTAAAGCCTGGATTTGAGTTTGCTTGTTTGTTGGAGCGAGGGCAAGGGAAGGCAGTGCCTCACCTTAAGAATGGGAGAGACCCAGTTGCGGAGGCCCACGGGCAGTACAGGGCCACAATGATGTGGGCTTTGAAATGGCCTGAGAGAAAAGGCTGCTTCCTGAAGCCTACTTCCAGTAGCATCTCGAGTAGTTTCCGCCTAGAAAAGTTTCACGGCCAGCAATCTGGCCAGAAGGGGGATAGGCAGTGGAGTCTGCGTCTAGAAGTTTCGTTGTTTAGCAAGCTCACTGACAGTTTATTTGGTGGGACTGACGGCCATCTGTCGGGTCCTGCCCCTCCCCTTCTCCAGCCTGGGTCTGCGGAAATGAGGACGGAGAGGGAGACACTAGGCAGGCTGGGGGGGCGAGCTCTGGCTTTTTGGGTGATGGACTTCTGCCCGCCGCCCAAAGAGGCTACCGTGAATAATACCAAGTAATACCCACGCTGGGGTTCTGCACCTGCCCTATGTGTGCACTTTTTGGTCACCTGATGTCTTTGAACTGTTATTGAGTACACACACGGTTTAAACGAATTTCCTCGTGTCATTCCCCTGTTCAAAAAGTCTGTAGTTTGCTCACCTGCAAAATGGGGAGAATAAGACCACCTTTCCATCGGTTTACTGTGAGACTTGCATGGAAAGGCTTAGTGCGGCGCTGAACAGTGAAATGGCGCTCAGCAAACGTTAAGGATGATCGATCCCAAAGTCCTTAGCTTGGCATTTGAAGTCCTTCCACAAACAGTCCCCCACCGTCCTCCAGGCTTTGTGCTTGTCTGCATGCCTTTTCTAAACCCTCCCCTGAGCATGCTATGCACCCCATGAATTCCAGACCCCTCTCCATTTATCTGACTCCAGTTTCTCCTTCAGTCTTGCCTGAACACAAGCCCTTCTTTGACCACAGAAACCCACAAAGAACCATCACTCCACTTGTCTGCACAGCATCTGGTCTGTTCCACTTCTTAGAATATCAAAGAAAGGGGCAAGGGCCTCTTTGTGACCCCATCACCACACCAAAACTCTGAACTATACTTCTTTTAACGTTTTGAATACAGAATATTTTAAAATAATTCAAAATTCAATAATTCAAAATAATTTTAATATAAAGCTGGAGATAGCGAGACTTCCCTGGCTGTCCAGTGGTTGACTCCGGTTGGATCTGTGGTCGGGGAACTGAGATCCTGCATGCTGTGCAGTGCCGAAAAAAAAAAAGAAAGAAAACAAAAACAAAAAAAATTGGACTGCTTGGCTAATCTCTCTATGCTCTTTCCTTATCTGCAAAATGTACCTCATTGGCTTATTCTGAGGATAAGAATCAGTTAGTGTGCATGAAGCTTTAACCAAAAAAAAAAAAAAAAAAAAGTGAAGATAAGTGAGAAGTCCCTTTCCCACTTCAGTCCCTCATCTGCTCCTTCCCCCACAAAGGTACTACTATTATAAGTTGTTTGAGTATCCTTGCAGTTTCTTTATCCTAGCACCCTCATTGTGTTCTTTCTCCATTTATATTAATTTTTTTGCATTTATGTTTTAATTATGCAAGTAATATCTGAATATTTGAGTTGTACATGATGCAACAATTCAGAGGTATAAAATACAGGGCAAAACTTGAGGAATCCTTCTATTTTCCCTCATTTACTTCCCCATCATTTTGCATGGACATTTTCGTATGCTCCCTAATTGTTTTTCCTTTGACCATAAATGGACTGTATATATTGTTCTGTGTCTTCTTTTTTTACTTCATAATATGGCTTAGAGGTCACTCCAATTAATTATGTGTCCATCTCACATTTTTAATTGTTGGAGACATACTGCAGTATAAATAGACCACATTTATCTAACCTTGATTCTTGCTGGACATTTAGGTTGCTTTCAGTTTTTCATACTGTTAGAAACGTATGTCTTTCAAACTAAACCTTTGTGCCCATTGTTTTTATATTTTTAGGCCCCTAGATGTAGAATTACTGAGTCAAAGACTGTGGGCATTTTAAACTTATTAAAGGCTTCATCAACTTACATTTCAACCAACAATTAAAGAGAGGGCCTGTTTTCCCACATCCATGCCAAACATGGTATTATCAGTCTCTAAAAACTTGGGGTTTTTTGGGGTTTTTTTGTTTTTTTTTAAGATTCTTGTATTTTATTTATGTATGTATGTATGTATGTATGTATGTATGTATGTATGTATGTATTGGCTGTGTTGGGTCTTCGTTTCTGTGTGAGGGCTTCCCCTAGCTGTGGCAAGCGGGGGCCACTCTTCATCGCGGTGCACGGGCCTCTCACTATCGTGGCCTCTCTTGTTGCGGAGCACAGGCTCCAGACGCGCAGGCTCAGTAGTTGTGGCTCACGGGCCCAGTTGCTCCGCGGCATGTGGGATCTTCCCAGACCAGGGCTCGAACCCGTGTCCCCTGCATTAGCAGGCAGATTCTCAACCACTGCGCCACCAGGGAAGCCCTAAAAACTTGTTTTAATATAAGAGGAAGTCATGTTGTGCAAAGGAAGCCAGACACCAAAGACGGTATAGTTTAACGATGGTGTTGGAAGTCAAGATAGTGGTTTGCTGGGGTAGAAGGGGGAATTGGCTGGAAAGGGGTATTAGGGAACTTCAGGGTGCTGGAAATGTTTATAACCTTAATCTGGTGTGGTTACATGGGTGTTTACAAATGTAAAAATTCATCAAGTTGTACACTTATGAGTAATACACTTCACCATACCTATATTATACCATAAAAAAATCTTTAAAAATCACCTTATTTTACATTTTATGAAAACTTCAAACATAGAAAAATAGAAAGACTATATTACATATCATCTCGATTCAACAATTGTAAATATTTTCCCATATTTGCCTTATAATACATATATATGTGTGTGTATTGTGTGTGTGTGTGTGTGTATGTGAAGACATCAGGACCTATTATGCCTGATTTCTTTGGTATGTACTTCCGAAATAGAAGGTTATTCTCCTACATACCACAATACCATTATCACACCCAACACAATTAACAATAATTCCCTAAAATCATATAATTCCCATTTCACATTTCCTCACTTGTTCCTAAAATATTTTTATGTTTGTTTGCTTGTTGATTGTTTTTTCAAAATAGGATCCATTAAATGACAATGTATTGCATTTGGTTGTTAAATTTCTTAAGTCTTTTAAAATCTAGACAGGCAGTTCTTAAGGTAGGAGTCCATGGATACAATCAAATGGTCCATGAACTTGGATGAGAAAAAAAAATTACATCTTTAGTTTCATCAAATTCAAAGTGAAATTTAGCATTTCCTTTCATTATAAATGAAGGTAACAAACCTTGAAAATATCAGCAGCACCTGTGGTTTTGTCGCAATAAAAATAATATGCTTTCATATCACTTTAATTCTTCCATATATCTTAGAGATATTATTATTATTATTATTATTATTATTTTTTTAATGGGTGTGTTGGGTCTCCGTTTCTGTGCGAGGGCTTTCTCTAGCTGTGGCAAGCGGGGGCCACTCTTCATCGCGGTGCGCGGGCCTCTCACTATCGTGGCCTCTCCTGTTGCGGAGCACAGGCTCCAGACGCGCAGGCTCAGTAGTTGTGGCTCATGGGCCCAGTTGCTCCGCGGCATGTGGGATCTTCCCAGACCAGGGCTCGAACCCGTGTCCCCTGCATTGGCAGGCAGACTCTCAACCACTGCGCCACCAGGGAAGCCTCTTAGAGATATTATTTACAGTCATTACTTTGAAATTACTGTAGTTATTAGACCTGTTGCTAGATCTTATTTAATGTATTAAAAATGAAGCATGGGGACTTCCCTGGGGGCGCAGTGGTTAAGAATCTGCCTGCCAATGCAGGGGACACGCGTTTGGGCCCTGGTCCAGTAAGATCCCACATGCCACGGGGCAACTAAGCCCGTGCGCCACAACTACTGAGCCTGCGAGCCACAACTACTGAGCCCACGTGCCACAACTAATGAAGCCCGCACGCCTAGAGCCTGTGCGCCACAATAAGAGAAGCCACTGCAATGAGAAGCCCGTGCACTGCAACGAAGAGTAGCCCCCGCTCGCCGCAACTAGAGAAAGCCCACGCGCAGCAACGAAGACCCAATGCGGCCATAACTAAATAAATAAATAAATTTATTTTTAAAAAAATGAAGCATGTACATTACCATAGTATATTTTAAGGTATTTTGATAACTGTATTTCAATATAATTGTTTTCCTTTATAATCCTATGTTGTTGTTTTTTATTTTATACATTTAAAAACATTCTGGAAAAACAGTTCATTGGCTTCACTGGACTGCCACAGGAGTGGGAGGGGAGCCCTTGGCACAGAATAGGCCGCCCACACACATACACTTTATTGTTAGTGGTGTTAGTATTCGTTCGCTACATTTGCTTTTTGAAAAACCTGATTCTTTTGAATCTTTGACATTCTGCGTTTGTCTGATTGTTTACTTGTGGTGTTACTTAACTCATTTCTCTTTCCCTATATTTCCTATAAACTTAAGTTACATCTAAAGACTTGGTTAGATCTAAGTTGAGTGTTTTTGACAAGAATATTTTATAGGTGATGCTCTGCACTTCTCACTGCATCACATCAGGAGGCACATGATGTCTGGTTGTCTCATTAGTGAGGCTAAATTTGATCACTGGGCTAAGGAGGTTAAGATACTTTGGGATTTTGCATAATCAAACAGTATTTAAATTTATGGAAATTTTAAACTATATACAAGAGCAAAGTGAATTGTACAGTGAATCATGGTGTGCACTCAACACTTAGCCTCCATAGTTACTAACATATTGCCAATCTTGTGTCTTTGGTACCCAGTTATTCCTCCCCCACCAAAATATGTACACACAAACTCCAAATATCATGTCTATTTCATTTCTAAACAAGTGAGTACATATCTCTAAAAGGTTTCTAAAACGCACCTCATTTTTCATCTCCTGGTGCTCGGGTTCGCCATTCCCGAGCGAACCATTATTTAAAACACAGTACCATTATTTTAAAAACACCGTACCATTATTACATTTTTTTATAAATTTAAAAATAAAATAATTTAAAAATAAATAATTCTGTAGTATCTTCAAGTATTGAGTCAGTGTTCAGGTTCCTGGGATTGTCTCATATAATCTCATGATTGTATTGTGTTATGTCACAGTGTAATCTTATGATTGGTTGGTTCAAATCAGGATCCAAACACGGTCCATGCATTTCATTTGATTGAGTTCACTCTGACTCTCTCTTTTTATTGCCATTTACTTGTTGAAGAAACTGGACCACTGAGAATTAGCACACTTTCTTAAAATGATTTATTAATAGGATAGTTGAATATAAAGTCTCCAAGTATGAGTTCCATGGGAGAATAAAACGTGTTTAACTTAGTATATCTTTGAATATATTCTTTTGGTACAAATAGCAATAAGTCAGTAGCCAACATAATAAATCACCAGCCAACAATAAGAAGAAAATATAGTTCGAGATTGCGCTAATTTCTAAATGTTACTTCTGAAGGAGCTGTAATCATAATGTCCTCACTTGAGCTGAATTTACGTCCACATGTAAACAAACCCTTGCTTTCCCTACAGCTTCAGGAATGAAAGGAAAGGAAATGAAGATGAGGACAACACTTAATATAAGTAGAAAAGGAAAGGAAGATGACGACAACTACTTAATATAAGGTATACTAAAATATATTTAAAATCAAAATCACCTCCCAATAGAACACTGATTGCATTAGTTTCCTGGGGCTACCATAACAAAATACCACAAAATGGGTGGCTTAAACAACAAATGTAGAAGTCCAAGATCAAGCTTTTTGTAGGGTTGGTTCTTTCTGAGGGACCTAAGGGAGAATCTGTTCCAGGATTTTCCCCTAGCTTTTGGTTGTTTGCTGGCAATCTTTAGCATTCCCTGGCTTATAAACTCATCAGCCCAATGTCTGTCTTCGTTTCACGTGGCATTCTCCCATATGTCTAAATGTACATTTCTGGGTGCATGCCTATGTCCATAGTTGCCTCATTTATAAAGACACCAGTCATGTTGGATTAAGCGTGCATTCTACTCTGATATGACCTCATCTTAATTAATTACATATGCAACAACACTACTTCCAAATAAGGTCACATTCTGAATTACTAGGGGTTAAGACTTTAACATATGAATACCAGGGAGTCGCAAATTCAACCCATAACACTGATCTTCAATTTAAAATGGATGTATATTTAAAAGTAAATGTATCTTCATTGACTTCTCGTCAATTTACCAGTTTGCTTTTTCTCTGACAGAGTTTGCCTTTTGAAAAATTCTACTTCGCCTCCCATCACCTAGAGATTAGGTATTCCTTTGTAGTAACAGCAGTATTTAGGGTATCTTCATTTTCGATTGCAAAATTTTCCATGTGTTTCTTCCGAAGTCTGAAATTGTATCTTGAACTGATGGTAATAACATACAGTAATTTGGAGAATGTTTGAGAATTGCTGGGAATCACGGAAAATATTTAAGACAAGGAAAGAATTTGCAGCTGTGAACATAAAAGCAAAGTTTTGCCCTAAGAAATTGAGTTTGTTTAGGAAAACATATGAAGGAAAAGATAATTCCTTGCTTTGAGATATGGGTTTTTTTAAAAATTGCGGTATAGTTGATTTACAATGTTGTGTTAATTTCTGCTGTACAGCAAAGTGATTCAGTTATACATACATATATATATATTCTTTTTTATATTATTTTCCATTATGGTTTATCACAGGATATTGAATGAGATATGTTTTGAGACTCCAAAATTGCTGCAGGAAATATGTTCAATTTGGATCACTAACTTAGGAAAAAAAGGATTAAGAAAGCCCTGTGTCTGTTCACAATGGCTACCTGATTAGCTAATCACTAAAACAATCTTACAGTGGTTTAAACAGCCCATAATAATCACTAGCCCTTCCCAAGGGCACAAAGTAAATTAATTTACTTAGAGGAATTCAAGGATATGAAATTAATGTGTATAGTGTGAATCAGAGCTGATCTCCGAACTAATTTTCAGTATCGCACAGCATAAAGTTAAAATTACACAGTTCAAACATTTTAAGAGATCACTTCAGCAATATGTATGAACCCTACAATTTCATTAATTTTTCATGTCTTCTATTGATATATCCTAACCTTTGGCATTCCACTGCCCTTCAAATAGACCACTCAGTAACAGATATTTTTCTACACAGATAACCTTTAACTGTGTAATTATAATATGAAATTGTTTTCTAGTTTTATTGTTCCCTTTTTTAACTTGTTCAGTCTTAGTAGTTTTTAAAGTGTTGAATTGTTTGAAAATACGAAACTCCAGATTGAAGTCAGTTATGTGTTGAATTGCTTGAAAACTAAGGTTCTCTGAATTGAGGTTAATTATTACAGGTGATGCGAAGAGCTGCCACCCAACCGGGGGCTCAAACCCAGGACCTTGAGATTAAAAGCCCCACGCTCTACAGACTAAGCTAGCTGGGCAGTCGAACATGATCCTTTTTCTTGTTCTTTTCAAATAATAAGATTATTTAAACTTGTTCCAAGACATATTTTGCATTTAAATTTTTTTCTCATAATTTTTTGGGGAAAATTTTTTACTATTTTCAAAATTGTGTTTCGTTTCTGATTCTGTGCACAAAAACTCTTTCGGTTTAATAGTGTCAATGGCCCTCTAGAGGTCAAGCGGTAAAGCAGGCTGATGCCGGCGACCCCAACCAAACTCCAGCCGGGGGGGAAAGGCAGTGGGCTTGGGGTGCCTCCCGTGTACCCCGAGAGCCCCGCTGGCAGAGCGCGCTCCCCCTTCTAAAGATCCAAATCCAAAGCGCAGCTGTAGAGCTGGCTGGCCTCCCGCGGCCCCCGCGTAACTTGGAGGTTTCTGGCATTTTTCTGTGGCACGACGGTGGTTCAACTAATCCATGCCCCATTGTTCACATAATAGAAGATCATTAAAAAGCTAACGCAGTCTCAGAAATTAATTTAATTAATTACGGCGTTTGCTCACACACAGAACTAAAAGGTAAAGACATTTATCCCATAGTCTGATAGCACGTCTGCGTGGGAAGGGACCGTTATTTCAAACCTTTCCCCACCAAAACGAAAACAATTAAAGATTTATTCTGCTTTTCTAGTAGCAACTGTAGTTCCCAGTAACCAAAGAGTCCCAGGTGATGAGGGAGTGCTCTACTTTATAGGGTGGGGGAAAAAAATGTAGGATTAGAAAAAGCATAAATCGGCAAACCGTTATAAACGAGGGTTATCCAGGGACTTGCCTGGTGGTCCAGTGGTTAAGATTCTGCACTTCCACTGCAGGTTCCATCCCAGGTGGGGGAACTAAGATCCCGCATGCCACGTGGCATGGCCAAAAAAAAAGAAAAGAAAAAGAACCGAAAAAACGAGGATTAGCCATCGAGGTTAAACCATTGTGTTAATAGTTGATAAGGGTCACACAGGGTCAAAGCAACACTACAGGGTCAAAGCAACACTACACGGTTACTTCCTAGATGCAGGGGTGGGCAATCTAACTGTGAAACAGAGGTATCAGGCTGTCATCACCCTGAGAAATTAATCTGAGTTTAGCTAGTGATTCACTAATCTTCAACAGGATTGTGTGTCTTCAGAGGTGACATAACCTGAAGTACACAAGATCAGTGGTAATTATTCTAGACAAAAAATGTTTTGCGTGGATCTATCAACCACTAGATATTACTTCCAGTTTACAGGAAATAGAGATGAGGAACTAGACAAATGACAGCGCAAGGAAGCAAGCAATAGCACAAAATCAGAAAGTGGGAAATTCTGTAGGACAAACGGCCCTGTGTCCTCAAGAAGTAAGCATTGTATTTTAAAAAAATGACTTTTTCTAGATTAAAAGAGATACAGTGGCCATAATAATCAGATGCAATAGGTGATCCTGGATTGGATACCATTCTATACTGTTTTTCTTTTTATAAAATTATGATGAAATAAACATAACATAAAATTTACTATTTTAACCATTTTTAAGTGCACAGTTCAGTGGCATTAGTACATTCACACTGTTGTGCAACCATCACCACCATCCATCCCCAGAACTATTTCATCTTCCCAAATTGAAACTCTGTACCCATTAAACAACTCCCTATTTTCCCCCTCAGCCCCTGGTAACCACCATTCTACTTTTTAAAAAAATAATAAATTTATTTATTTATTTATTTACTTTTGGCTGCGTTGGATCTCCATTGCTGCGCACAGGCTTTCTCTAGTTGCGGCGAGTGGGGACTACTCTTCACTGCGGTGCGCGGGCTTCTCATTGCGGTGGCTTCTCCTGTTGTGGAGCACAGGCTCTAGGTGCGCAGGCTTCTGTAGTTGTGGTGCGCGGGCTCAGTAGCTGTGGCTCACGGGCTCTAGAGCGCAGGCTTAATAGTTGTGGCGCACGGGCTTAGTTGCTCCGCAGCACGGCGGATCTTCCTGGACCAGGGATTGAACCTGTGTTCCCTGCATTGGCAGGCAGATTCTTAGCCACTGTGCCACCAGGGAAGTCCCAAATTATGCATTTTTCAAACTCCTTAAACTCCCCTGAGAGTATCATTTTGGTCCTCTCTGGTCACAGCCTGCTGCTCTCGTGTACATAAACAGCTCCCACTCATTGGAGGGCTTGCCAGATAATTCACCCGAGCTGTGTTTCCCATTTGTAGATATCTGAGTCATTCACATTGTATTTCTAGAATATAGATGATCATTCAAGTTAGAAGTTAGTCATTTTAAAAAATTTTTTTAATTTAATTTAATTTATTTTTTTATACACCAGGCTCATTAGTCATCCATTTTATACACATTAGTGTATACATGTCAATCCCAGTCTCCCAATTCATCACACCACCACCCCCACCCCCCGCCACTTTCCCCCCTTGGTGTACATACGTTTGTTCTCTACATCTGTGTCTCAATTTCTGCCCTGCAAAACGATTCATCTGCACCATTTTTCTAGGTTCCACATATATGCATTAATATACGATATTTGTTTTTCTCTTTCTGACTTACTTCACTCTGTATGACAGTCTCTAGATCCATCCACGTCTCTACAAATGACCCAATTTTGTTCCTTTTCATGGCCGAGTAATATTCCATTGTATATATGTACCACAACTTCTTTATCCATTCATCTGTTGATGGGCATTTAGGTTGCGTCCATGACCTGGCTATTGTAAATAGTGCTGCAATGAACATTGGGGTGCATGTGTCTTTTTGAATTATAGTTTTCTCTGGGTATATGCCCAGTAGTGGGATTGCTGGGTCATATGGTAATTCTATTTTTAGTTTTTTAAGGAACATCCATACCATACTGTTCTCCATAGTGGCTGTATCAATTTACATTCCCATCAACAGTGCAAGAGGGTTCCCTTTTCTCCACACCCTCTCCAGCATTTGTTGTTTGTAGATTTTCTGATGATGCCCATTCTAACTGGTGTGAGGTGATACCTCATTGTAGTTTTGATTTGCGTTCCTCAAATAATTAGTGATGTTGAGCAGCTTTTCATGGGCTTCTTGGCCATCTGTATGTCTTCTTTGGAGAAATGTCTATTTAGGTCTTCTGCCCATTTTTGGATTGGGTTGTTTGTTTTTTTAATATTGAGCTGCATGAGCTGTTTATATATTTTGGAGATTAATCCTTTGTCCATTGATAAGTTTGCAAATATTTTCTCCCATTTTGAGGGTTGTCTTTTCGTCTTGTTATGGTTTCCTTTGCTGTGCGAAAGCTTTTAAGTTTCATTAGGTCCCATTTGTTTATTTTTGTTTTTATTTCCATTACTCTAGGAGGTGGTTCAAAAAAGATCTTGCTGTGATTTATATCAAAGAGTGTTCTTCCTAAGTCTTCCTCTAAGAGTTTTATAGAGTCTGGTCTTACATTTAGGTCTCTAATCCATTTTGAGTTTATTTCTGTGTATGGTGTTAAGGAGTGTTCTAATTTCATTCTTTTACATGTAGCTGTCCAGTTTTCCCAGCACCACTTATTGAAGAGACTGTCTCTTCTCCATTGTATATCCTTGCCTCCTTTGTCATAGATTAGTTGACCATAGGTGTGAGGGTTTATCTCTGGGCTTTCTATCTTGTTCCATTGATCTATATTTCTGTTTTTGTGCCAGTACCATATTGTCTTGATGACTGTAGCTTTGTAGTATAGTCTGAAGTCAGGGAGTCTGATTCCTCCAGCTCTGTTATTTTCCCTCAAGACTGCTTTGGCTATTTGGGGTCTTTTGTGTCTCCATACAAATTTTAAGACTTTTTGTTTTAGTTCTGTAAAAAATGCCATTGGTAATTTGATAGGGATTGCACTGAATCTGTAGATTGCTTTGGGTAGTATAGTCATTTTCACAATATTGATTCTTCCAATCCAAGAACATGGTATATCTCTCCATCTGTTGGTATCATCTTTAATTTCTTTCATCAGTGTCTTAGAGTTTTCTGCATACAGGTCTTTTGTCTCCCTCGGTAGGTTTATTCCTAGGTATTTTATTCTTTTTGTTGCAATGGTAAGTGGGAGTGTTTCCTTAATTTCTCTTTCAGATTTTTCATCATTAGTGTATAGGAATGCAACAGATTTCTGTGCATTCATTTTGTATCCTGCAACTTTACCAAAGTCATTGATTAGCTCTAGTAGTTTTCTGGTGGCATCTTTAGGATTCTCTATGTATAGTATCATGTCATCTGCAAACAGTGACAGTTTTACTTCTTCTTTTTCAATTTGTATTCCTTTTATTTCTTTTTCTTCTCTGATTGCCGTGGCTAGGACTTCCAAAACTATGTTGAATAATAGTGGTGAGAGTGGACATCCTTGTTTTTTTCCTGATCTTAGAGAAAATGCTTTCAGTTTTTCACCGTTGAGAATGATGTTTACTGTGGGTTTGTCGTATATGGCCTTTATTATGTCAAGGTAGGTTCCCTCTATGCCCACTTTCTGGAGAGTTTCTATCATAAATCGGTGTTGAATTTTGTCAAAAGCTTTTTCTGCATCTATTGAGATGATCATATGGTTTTTATTCTTCAATTTGTTAATATGGTGTATCACATTGATTGATTTGCGTATATTGAAGAATCCTTGCATCCGTGGGATAAATCCCACCTGATCATGGTGTATGATCCCTTTAATGTGTTGTTGGATTCTGTTTGCTAGTATTTTGTTGAGGATTTTTGCATCTATATTCATCAGTGATATTGGTCTGTAATTTTCTTTTTTTGAAGTATCTTTGTCTGGTTTTGGTATCAGGGTGATGGTGGCCTCATAGAACGAGTTTGGGAGTGTTCCTTCCTCTGCAATTTTTTGGAAGAATTTGAGAAGGATGGGTGTTAGCTCTTCTCTAAATGTTTGATAGAATTCACCTGTGAAGCATCTGGTCCTGGACTTTTGTTTGTTGGAAGATTTTTAATCACAGTTTCACTTTCATTACTTGTGATTGGTCTGTTCATATTTTCTATTTCTTCCTGGTTCAGTCTTGGAAGGTTACACCTTTCTAAGAATTTGTCCATTTCTTCCAGGTTGTCCATTTTATTGGCATAGAGTTGCTTGTAGCAGTCTCTTAGGATGCTTTGTATTTCTGCGGTGTCTGTTGTAACTTCTCCTTTTGCATTTCTACTTTTATTGATTTGAGTCCTCTCCCTCTTTTTCTTGATGAGTCTGGCTAAAGGTTTATCAATTTTGTTTATCTTCTCAAAGAACCAGCTTTTAGTTTTATTGATCTTTGCTATTGTTTTCTTTGTTTCTATTTCATTTATTTCTGCTCTGATCTTTATGATTTCTTTCCTTCTGCTAACTTTAAGTTTTGTTTGTTCTTCTTTCTCTAGTTCCTTTAGGTGTAAGGTTAGATTGTTTATTTGAGATTTTTCTTGTTTCTTGAGGTAGGCTTGTATAGCTATAAACTTCCCTCTTAGAACTGCTTTTGCCGCATCCCATAGGTTTTGGATTGTCGTGTTTTCATTGTCATTTGTCTCTAAGTATTTTTTGATTTCCTCTTTGATTTCTCCAGTCATCTCTTGGTTATTTAGTAACATATTGTTTAGCCTCCATGTGTTTGTGTTTTTTATGTTTTTTTCCCTGTAATTGATTTCTAATCCAATAGCGTTGTGGTCAGAAAAGATGCTTGATATGATTTCAATTTTCTTAAATTTACTGAGGCTTGATTTGTGACCCAAGATGTGATCTATCCTGGAGAATATTCCGTGCACACTTGAGAAGAAAGTGTAGTCTGCTGTTTTTGGGTGGAATGTCCTATAAATATCAATTAAATCTATCTGGTCTATTGTGTCATTTAAAGCTTGTGTTTCCTTATTAATTTTCTGTTTGGATGATCTGTCCATTGGTGTAAGTGAGGTGTTAAAGTCCCCCACTATTATTGTGTTACTGTCCGTTTCCTCTTTTATAGCTGTTAGCAGTTGCCTTATGTATTGTGGTGCTCCTATGTTGGGTGCATATGTATTTATAATTGTTATATCTTCTTCTTGGATTGATCCCTTGATCATTATGTAGTGTCCTTCCTTGTCTCTTGTAACATTCTTTATTTTAAAGTCTATTTTATCTGATATAAGTATTGCTACTCCAGCATTCTTTTGACTTCCATTTGCATACAATATCTTTTTCCATCCCCTCACTTTCAGTCTGTATGTGTCTCTAGGTCTGAAGTGGGTCTCCTGTAGACAACATATATATGGGTCTTGTTTTTGTATCCATTCAGCAAGCCTGTGTCTTTTGGTTGGAGCATTTAATCCATTCACGTTAAAGGTAATTATTGATATGTATGTTCCTATGACCATTTTCTTAATTGTTTTGGGTTTGTTTTTGTAGGTCCTTTTCTTCTCTTGTGTTTCCCACTTAGAGAAGTTCCTTTAGCATTTGTTGTAGAGCTGGTTTGGTGGTGCTGAATTCTCTTAGCTTTTGCTTGTCTGTAAAGCTTTTGATTTCTCCATCGAATCTGAATGAGATCCTTGCCGGGTAGAGTAATCTTGGTTGTAGGTTCTTCCCTTTCATCACTTTAAGTATATCATGCCACTCCCTTCTGGCTTGTAGAGTTTCTGCTGAGAAATCAGCTGTTAACCTTATGGGAGTTCCCTTGTATGTTATTTGTCATTTTTCCCTTGCTGCTTTCAATAATTTTTCTTTGTCTTTAATCTTTGCCAATTTGATTACTATGCATCTCGGCATGTTTCTCCTTGGGTTTATCCTGTATGGGACTCTCTGCGCTTCCTGGACTTGGGTGGCTATTTCCTTTCCCATGTTAGGGAAGTTTTTGACTATAATCTCTTCAAATATTTTCTCTGGTCCTTTCTCTCTCTCTTCTCCTCCTGGGACCCCTATAATGCGAATGTTGTTGTGTTTAATGTTGTCCCAGAGGTCTCTTAGGCTGTCTTCATTTCTTTTCATTCTTTTTTCTTTATTCTGTTCCGCAGCAGTGAATTCTACCATTCTGTCTTCCAGGTCACTTATCCGTTCTTCTGCCTCAGTTATTCTGCTATTGATTCCTTCTAGTGTAGTTTTCATTTCAGTTATTGTATTGTTCATCTCTGTTTGTTCTTTAATTCTTCTAGACCTTTGTTGAACAGTTCTTGCATCTTCTTGATCTTTGCCTCCATTCTTTTTCTGAGGTCCTGGATCATCTTCACTATCATTATTCTGAATTCTTTTTCTGGAAGGTTGCCTATCTCCACTTCATTTAGTTGTTTTTCTGGGGTTTTATCTTGTTCCTTCATCTGGTACATAGCCCTCTGCCTTTTCATCTTGTCTGTCTTTCTGTGAATGTGGTTTTTGTTCCACAGGCTGCAGGACTGTAGTTCTTCTTGCTTCTGTTGTCTGCCCTCTGGTGGATGAGGCTATCTAAGAAGCTTGTGTGGGCTTCCCTGGTGGCGCAGTGGTTGAGAATCCGCCTGCCAATGCAGGGGACACGGGTTCGAGCCCTGGTCCCGGAAGATCCCACATGCCGCGGAGCAGCTGGGCCCGCGAGCCACAATTACTGAGCCTGCGTGTCTGGAGCCTGTGCTCCGCAACAGGAGAGGCCACGATAGTGAGAGGCCCGCGCACTGCAATGAAGAATGGCCCCCACTTGCCACAACTGGAGAAAGCCCTCACACAGAAACGAAGACCCAACACAGCCATAAATAAATAAATAAATAAAATTAAAAAAAAAAAAAAAAGAAGCTTGTGCAAGTTTCCTGATGGGAGGGACTGGTGGTGGGTAGAGCTGGGTGTTGCTCTGGTGGGCAGAGCTCAGTAAAACTTTAATCTGCTTGTCTGCTGATGGGTGGGGCTGGGTCCCCTCCCTGTTGGTTGTTTGGCCTGAGGTGACCCAACACTGGAGCCTACCCGGGCTCTTTGGTGGGGCTGATGGCGGACTCTGGGAGGGCTTACACCAAGGAGTACTTCCCAGAACTTCTGCTGTCAGTGTCCTTGTCCTCACAGTGAGACAGAGCCACCCCCCACCTCTGCAGGAGACCCTCCAACACTAGCAGGTAGGTCTGGTTCAGTCTCTATGGGGTCACTGCTCCTTCCTCTGGGTCCCGATGCACACGCTACATTGTGTGCCCTGCAAGAGTGGAGTCTCTGTTTCCCCCAGTCCTGTCGAAGTCCTGCAATCAAATCCCACTAGCCTTCAAAGTCTGATTCTCTAGGAATTCCTCCTCCCGTTGCCGGACCCCCAGGTTCGGAAGCCTGACGTGGGGCTCAGAACCTTCACTCCAGTGGGTGGACTTCTGTGATATAAGTGTTCTACAGTTTGTGAGTCACCCACCCAGCAGTTATGGGATTTGATTTAATTGTGATTGTGCCCCTCCTACCATCTCATTGTGGCTTCTCCTTTGTCTTTGGATGTGGGGTGTCTTTTCTGGTGAGTTCCAGTGTCTTCCTGTCAATGATTGTCAGAAGTTAGTTAATTTTAAAGAAATAGACTGTCAGAGCTGAGGCTAATGGGTCCCACTCATCGATCTCCCCTCTCTGCGTGGTCTTTATGGTCTGTCTCCGTAGCCCCGTGTCTCCATGGTTCTTCTATCTTACAGGAAGGAAGCTGGATAAATGCATTTGCTCTTAGAGTAATATTAAGTGTTGGATGACAGGCACCTAATAGTAACCGGCCAGGCGCCTTCCCCCAGGGACAACATAGGGTGGACCAGTATGTCCTTGCCCTTCAGAACTCCTTCCAAGCATCCACCTGGACCCTACTCACCTTTCTCTATTTTTTTCCTCTATTTTTTTCTCTATTTTACTGCATCCATCCATATATGCATACATGCATAATATTGCATTAATGGGATTATAACATACATAGCATTTGTTTCTTTTCTGCTTGGTTCCCCATACCTTCTTCTTCTCAACTACTAGAAACCCATATTAGCAACCTTATATGTATAGTTCCGTATTTTTCTCCAAGCTCAAATAATTATCTACAGATATGTACATGATATATATGTACCATATATACGTACACATATTTATGTACGTGTATGTATACACACACATATGAATACAGTTAGAGCTCTGTCAGGAACACAGAAGACACTTGAGCTTTGCAAGTGTGATGGATTTTAATACAGGCACTTAGAGACTTGCACCATCTTTGGAGGGTTGGGAGAGTGAAAGCTTGGAAGCTACAGAGAGAAGCAAGAGAGAAGGGAGTCACCCTCAACCTCAGGGATGCCAGCGGGCCGGGCTGCTGCTGTCACCACCTCCCACCAAAGCACCGAAGCCCTCCTTGGCAGGCTGTCCTCTGGAAGCAGCTGTGACTCATGGGCTACTGAGGATGGGACTCCCCAGAGTCCCCGCACCCTGGGAGCTGTGTGTCCCTGCTTGCAGCTCACCGTGGAGCATGATGGCTGCTCTCCCTGCAGCCTTGCAAACCTTGCATGAGTGCTTCTCGTTTGGGAACCTGGAACCTGTCAGGAAAGCAATCTGGGAAGGGTCATTGCAGGCTTCTCCCCCATTTTCAGAGGAGAACGAAAAAGAGGAGTGCATGGGAAGCAGTCACGGAGTTGACAACAGGTTCTCCATCTCCAGCACAGTCCACCCCTTTGTCCAGTCCCCACGCACAAACATCCTTTGGCCCATAGCTAAACGAGCAACTGACCCGTTAATGTCACATCCTGCCAACTCCACACCATCCATCGTGCAGCTAAAGATGCTTCACTTCCCACCAACTTCAGAGACAAAGTCCACGAGGCACTGGACCCATCTTGGATTTTGTTCATCCCTCACCTAGTTGGATTGTGACCATCTTTGATAATCTGTAACTTGAGGACTGAATTAAGAGCTTACTCACGCTTTGCCTTCCTTATGTTCTATGACAAGGAAGAGAGACCGGTACTCGTTGGTTCATCTCACCGATAGATAAATAACAAAGCGAGGGAGAAAATCTGCAAACCGTTGGGGTCTTGAACCCAGCCCCTGGCCGACTCTGGTTTGAGTGTTTGTAACGCCTTCCCCAGGGCACCTGTCCTGCTCTGCTCACCCTCACCCAGCACCCGGACCTTCATATCCAGAGTCTGTGCCATTAACTCAGCAGCCGTGTCTGCCATTCGCATGCTGGGCAATTCCTGGTTTCACAGTTGTAAAATCTACTCCTCTGCACTTCCTTCAAATTTCTGCTGGAAGAAATCTTGCAGTTCTTTTGATGTGTGTGGGACCTCTTCCGAGGCCATCTTCCTAGCTACAAATCTGAAAACTTTGAAAAGAGCTGGGCATCTCCCTGTAGCACATCTGCACAGACAAGGTCATTGCTGGGTCTTCAGACAACACGGGGCTAGCCTCAGTCAAGGGAGGAGGGGCTGCTTCTGCTGGCTCAGGAGACTCAGGAGCCCCATCTTCATCAGAGCCCCCTTAAACCTTCTCAAGATCCAGTGCAGCTCTCAAGCCCTCATCCTTCCTGCTCACCATCCTATCCCATTCTTGGGAAACCTGGCAAGGCTTTGGATTAAGCTTGCACAACTCAGCTACTTGCAGCATCACAAGGTCCAGATTTGGAATCAGCAGCATAGCTGTATGAGCTCCAAGGGAGGTCGTGGGGGCTCTGACTCTGCAGCCATGCCTGGAGCCGAGCACCCCGCACCTTTCTGTCCAGCGTGCTGCCTGGTACAGCGGGAAGGGGAGCCCACCACAGTCCTGTTGGTTCTCCCACGGCGGCAGAGGACCAACCTCGTCTCTGTGCTTCTGCGTTCCTGGCACCACGTTCATCATTCTGCATCCATCAGCATCGGGTGAGGAAGTACTCCCAGGAGGGATGGGAGCTAGAGGTTTAGGAAGCCGCAGAAGTGCCAGCCATCAGAGGACCTGTGCTCAGGATGGGGTGGGGGGTCACCGGTGCTCACTGGGAGTCCTCGCAGCCTCAGGAGTCCCGGACACCTCCTCCGCCACCCACCCACCGGCTGGATCACCAAAGCAGGTGCTTCTCAGGGGGTTGCCCCGAACCTCCAGCCCGCCTCACGCGTGCTCTCTGCCCAGGTATCTGTTCGCAACCCTCCATAGAAAACTGGCCTGAGCTGCTCCTCCAAATCTTGCATGAACACCTCTCACTGGAGGCCACCCCCAGGACTCTGACGGGAAGGTGATTCCGGGAGCAGCCCCGTGGGTTCCTCTCCTGCACTGCAGGCAGGACGTGCAAAGACAGCAGGGGCACGAAGACACAGGGGCGCTGGGCGTGGACCAGGTAGTGCTGGTCGTTGTGTCGCCAAAGGTGATGGTACTGAACACACCTTTCAGCGTAGTGCTTTTCTCAGTCAACAGTCCTTCACTGAAACCCCCTCGTATCAGTTGTACATGCACATCCATTCTCTTTAGCGGCTGAGTCATCTTCAGACGTGGATTACCATAATTCATCCAGCCATTCGACCAGTCAGCTTGGTCCTGTATGCCTCCCTCCCCACTCTCTCCCTGAGGGCCAGACACTGGGGCATCCCCCCCTCCATCCTCAGGGTCGCTAGGGGGTGCATCTCATCTCTCACCTGTATTGCTACAGCCACCCCCTAACTAACATTCCTTCTGCCTCCAGCTTGGCCCAGTTTTAATGCAGTCTCTGCTATTTCGCCAGAGTCATTGTTCTTAAATGCAAATACTTAATTTTTCTACAATTAAAATCTGAGCCAGCCCCACACCTATTGAAAATGCTTCAGTGACTGGTCTTTGCCCCTGGGATAAAGTCCAGACCTCATGGCACACTTCACAAGACCCTCCAAGGGGTGCTCTCTCCCGACATCTCCATCTCCCTGCATACTTCAGTTTCCCTAGCCAGGCCTCTCCTGTCTTCTCGGCTCTGGGCTTCACTCACACGTAACTGCCTTCAGTGCTTAAATGTGCCAGGTGATGATACTTCCAGGTTTATCCATGTGCTGTCCTCTCCCTGCTTACCTGCTCCTGACTCTTTGCCAAAATAGCTTTTACTCTGCTCTGAGGTCTCAGCCTAAATGAGACATCCTCCAGAGAGCACCTCTGATCATCCTCCAAGTCTGAGTTAGGTCCCCTCCTAGGGCCCTGTACTCATGCACAACACTTAGGTCTCATTGTAGTTCTCTGACCTCCTGTCTCTTTTCTCTATATTAGTTAGCTGGTTGCTGGCAGTAGTCTATCCAGACTCTTATTCAGGCTTTTATTTTCCCCTCACTTAGCCATTCGTAGCTCTTGGGCTTTTCATGTTTCATGTTCATGCTTATTATCTCATGTTTGCAAGATGATTGCCACAGCCCCAGGTATCACACTGCATTCCAGTCAGTAACAATGGGGAATAACAGCACAAGGCAGCTCACCTCTTAAATCTACATTCCTTTAAATCAGAAATAAAAATCCTTATCAGACACCTACCAACAGAGTTTGGCCTGGATCTGAGCACTGAGGAATGACAACATCTAGAGATTAGTGAAGGAGGAAGAGGTGCTGTTAAAAGGAGAGGAATAGAGCAGCCATCGGAGTGAGAGAATGTAGAGTCTTGGAAGAAGTGAGAGTGACAGACACCATGCTGTGCATTAGATACTGCTTCCCCCACTGCCCCCCTAAAAGAGAGTGAGTCCAGAAGGAGGGAGAGGTCAGCTATATGAATGGGGACAGAACAGTGATCTTGGATTTATCTACATCAAAGTCATTGGTCATCTTGAAAAGAGCTGTTTTGTAGAGCAGTGCTCACAAAAGCCACTTTACAGCAGGTCAGAGAGTGAAGGTATGCAAACATAATGTCTCTTGTCCTTCAACCTTTGTTTAAATTGTCTGCATATACTAGCCTCAATAGTTGGCAATGGAATACAAAATAATACTAATGTTTGTTAAATTTTCTATATCCAAAATATCAGTCATATAATTCTGTTATATTATGATTTGTTATATTTGGGCAAGGATCTGGTGAACCTCTTGGAAGATTAGTTGAGGCAGCCTTTGGACTAATTTCCTTCTACACAATTCTATAAAAATAAACTAAATAAAACTGACCTTATAATTACCATCTAGGGGAGGTACCTGGGACTGGGAGTGATGTCAGCTCCCAGCTCGGTGCCTGCCCGGATTCCTGACATGGTGTAGGGCCGAGAGGGTGGGGAAGGCGGGAGCGGGACGGGAGAGGACTCCGGGTAGCCAGGCTGTGGCGGGGCCAGAGTGCCGGCGCTTTGAACTCCGGGTGAAGGTGAACCAGAACTTTTGCAAGTCCTGCCGGCGGCTCTCTTCCCTCAGGCAGAGTGCTTCAGCAGTGAGGATCCTTCTCTTGCCAGGTCGGGAGGAAACGGGTGTGGACTTCTTTGTGAGTCAAAAGCTGCATCCCAGGTGCCTGTACGTAAGGGCATTTCCGGGAGAGGAGGAAAGAAAGAAGACACATCACTGCATCTAATAAACCCAAGTCGGGAAGTGTGGAGATACAGGACTTCGTCGATGCGGTTCTCCCTCTTTCTAGCCAGATGACATTTAGGTTTCAGGGCAAAAAAAGAAGTGCTTTGTTTGCTGTTGTTTATAAAACACCTGGATCTGTATTGCTCTTGAAAAATTTAATTAGCACAGGGTGGATTAAGAGTAGGCTTTCTGCAAAGGCAAGGTATGCTTGACTGGAAAGGCCAGAACATTTTAATTTTGGTTTGTGTTTTGGACTAAGAAACAGAAGTTGGGGCTTCCCTGGTGGCGCAGTGGTTGAGAATCTGCCTGCCAATGCAGGGGACACGGGTTTGAGCCCTGGTCTGGGAAGATCCCACATGTCGCGGAGCAACTGGGCGCGTGAGCCACACTTACTGAGCCTGCGCATCTGGAGCCTGTGCTCCGCAACAAGAGAGGCCGCGATAGTGAGCGGCGGCCCGCGCACCGCGATGAAGAGTGGCCCCCGCTTGCCACAACTGGAGAGAGCCCTCGCACAGAAACGAAGACCCAACACAGCCAAAAATAAAAATAATAAATAATAATAAATAAGTTTAAAAAAACACAACAGTACAAATAATTAAAAAAAGAAACAGAAGTTGCCTAATGTCACTGAAATAATGGTGACCAAGTCTTTTCTGTTTATGTTCTGCAGGAAGTACATAAAACATACGGTATTTTCCAATGTACTTTTTCAGCAGGAAAGAGCAGGAGGTGAGGTAGAATTGCTGGGGGCTGGTGTGAGCTCACTGGAGCCTTGGCTGATGGAGTGTTCAGGCTGCTGTTTGTGATACCCAAAGACAAAGCTGCAAAACTCAGTCAAGTAGTATCTTGAGGATGTTATCCTGATGTGCCAAATTCAGATTTATACGTCTTTCCAGGAAACGAGTCCCGGCTTAGGGACTTGAATATGTCAAAGCTTTAAATTGCATTCACAGTTTGTGGAGTAACAGTACTTTTACATACTTAGTTTTAACCAATATTTCTCTTTCTCCATCTGTGTGTAGGAGGCAGATGTGGTATAGTCAAACATGGTGCTTTTAAACGACAAAACTTGAAAGACGTTTGAGTTATTGAGAAAGGTAGGATCAGGTTTTGGTTAAATTCTTTGACCAGCAACTCTCATAGTTACGATAGCTACTTTAAAAAAAAGGGTAATCTGGCCTTTGTGAGCAGATGTTGACTTGAAATTCAGGGCACACTGTTGTTGCAGATCAATAGTGCCTAATTTCAAGGGCATTGTAGACATTTTTTGGAAACAAGTTCAGTGAGAGAGAGTTCATTAACTGTTTATGTAGTCTTTTTGTCACTCACTGTACCAGCATGAGATAAATCAGAACAAGGTCATTTTTCCCCCTTAGTTACTGACTAGCTGACTTCTTTTTAAAACCTGTCGTTCATATTCATGAAACATTTGTATTTTTGTAGTTAATTTAGGTTATGTTGGTAATTTGTTACATTAAAAGTAACTTTTTGAGGTTTTCAGCTCCCATTTTTAAAAATATGTATATCCCAAATAGCACATTTTTCAAACTGTTAACTCAGAGAAGACCTCATTCATCATTGTCTTTTATTACATGTTTCTGACCTGATTTGAATTACCTGTTCAAAACAATGAATGAATTGAGTGAATGATATGTATGAATATCTATTCAAAAAAAAAGATTAACAGCTAGCTTAGAGGATTGTTTATTTCAATTAGTTCTTTCTATTTCTGTCCGCATTTAATAGCCAGCAAATTCGACATTGTTGCCTGCAAATGTAAATGAGATCTTCCACTTACGGCAATACGGCGGACGAAACATTATGGAAAAGTTCTCACTCTAAAACACTTAAAATACTGGGTGATTTACCTTAAATCCTCTTTAAATTTTATTTATTGTTTGTTTTAGATAACTAATGTGTTCAAACAATTCAAAACTTAAAAGAGGAAGACACTGAAAACATTGCACCCCCTTCTGTGCCCTCTACCCGACTCCTCCCTGACCCCTCACCACTTGTGTTAGTTTCTTATTTACCTTTCCAGCTTTTGTGTAAGCAGATGCAAGCAAACATTCATATATGTATTTTGCTGTCCTTACTCAAAAGGTGGCGTTGTGAATATTTCACACCTTGCTTATTTCACTCCTAGTGTATGCTGGAGACCCTCCTGTGTCGCCTCCATCATCCCTTCATACGACAGCAGAACATTATGTTAGGGGTGTGGACTGTAGATTACTTAAATATTCTTCTACAGATGGACACTTAGCTTGTTTCCATTAACTTGCTGTTATAAACAATGCTGCAATGACCATATTGTACATACCTCATATTTATGTGTATAGGTATTTCTATAGAATAAATTCCCAGAAGTGGGATGGCTGAGTCACAGGATAAGGGCTTGTAATTTTGGTGACTCCTGGGAAAATGCCTTGCTTGGGGGTTATATCATTCCATACTTCCACCAGCCAGCAGCTGAATAAGGCTGTTTACCCACTAACTAGATAACCAGGTTGTTGCCAACTTTTGCATTTTGCCCCTCTGATATGTGTGAAATGGTTTCTCAGACTTTTTTTCTAGTATATTTGTAAATTGCATTTCTTTTGTGAATAAAATCAAGCATCTTTTCATATGTTTCATGGACATTTGTAATTCTTTTTTTGTGAACTATCTATTCATGTCCTTTGCCTGTGTGTCTTTTGAGTGATCTTTTTTTTTTCCTTATTGTTTCTGGGCAAAACGCATACACATACACACATGCACACACATGCACTACATAGGAGAAAGCAGAGGGTGTCGTGTCTGCTGTGGGTGCCGAGATGGGGAGCCTCGGCTGCTGGTGGCTCACAGCTGAGGCCTCTGCAGGCATCACCCCAGCCAGAGATTGTCACCTCACCCAAGACTCTCCCCCTCCTGGGGGCGCCCCTGTCCCGTGCCTTCTTATATCTGAGTATAACAGCCCCGCCCCTCACCACAGTGTGAACACCTCCGAAGGGCCACCCCCACTGCCATGCCACCTGCCAGTGCAGCCGAGGCCCCGTTGCACCTTCACTGTGGGTCAGCTGCCGCTCCCGCCCAGTCCTGCTGCCTCACCACCCCCCCCCAGCACGCCCCTTCCTCAGATTTTCTCCGGAACAGACCTGGCTCAGAGGTGACGCCTTGTATGTGATAAAAGTTGCAAACATTTTCCCAGATTGACATTTACCTTTTGACATTTTGTATTTGAATCTCTCCAAGACTTCCCCTTAACGTTCCATGGTTTTCTCTGATTGTTCATGTACCGAATATTGGGACTTCCCTGGTGGTCCAGTGGTTAAGAGTCCATGCTTCCACTGCAGGGGGCATGGGTTCGATCCCTGGTCAGGGAACTAAGATCCTGCATGCAGCACAGTGTGAGAAAAAGAGAAAGAAAGAGAGAGAAAGAAAGAAAGAAAGAAGGGAAGGAAGAAAGAAAGAATCAAAACCTTTCGGAGTGGTAGTCCTAGAACCTACATTAAAAAAACAAATAAACAAAAGAAAATCCCTACCTGTGCCAATTATTGAGGCAGTGGAGTGGGTTTGGTGCCCGCAAGTGCCCCTCCCCTCTCACTGTTTATTCTTGCTTAGTTTTCCAAATGAACATTAATCTTGCCTGATTCCAAGAAGGAAAAAAAAAGTGCTTCTATTTCTTATGGGATCATATTAAATTTACAAATTAGCGTAGGAAGAAATGATGATATTGAGTCTTTCAAACTAAGAACATAGTGTATGCAGTTCTACTTTTGTGCCTTTCAGGGATATTATAATTTTTCCACATATGTGTTTTACATATCTCTTTTAAGTTTATTTCTCTGTATTTTTTCTTTTAGTTGCCACTTTAAATGGAATATTCTCTTCCATTATGTCTTCTAACTTATTTTTGTTTATACATGAAGGCTGTTTTGCATGTATGTCAATTTTGCATCCTTTGTGTTTATGCAGTTCATAGACTGTGTCCGGCTCTCTGCCTCCCCCTAGTGGGGATATGGGTGCATTGCCCGTCCTGGCCCTTGTAGTTGGATGGGCCCTTTGACTAGTTCCAGCCACAGGGTTTTGAACACAAATGAGGTGTCACTTCTGAGCCAGACTGTTTGATCCTTAGTGGGAGATGCTCCAGGGCTTTCTGTGCCTCTGCTGCATTGATGGGCAGTTTTAGGAGCAGCTGCTCTGTCAGCCTGAATCCTGAAGTGAGAAGGTGTGACATGAGCTCTGCCGACCCACAGCAGAACCATGGGCTGAGCAAAAAGCAAACCTTTGTTGTGGTGGCCTCGAGGGTTTGGAGGCTGTTGCCGTAAATAGCAGGCGTTCCTCTGTGAATGTCCATGTCAGTGTGTTTATCTTAGCATCTTGTGGTAATTTCTGCTTTATAAAGTTTCTACTTTTTATTTAATATGCATATATTCATATTTCTTATGCCTTGTTTTAATATGTGCCTGGGGTTTGTTTTAACCGGGTCTGGTAAGACACACACACAGAAATGACTGTCATGAAGCAAGAAAGTTTTACCCCCAGTTCCCTAGAGGCGGGAGGCATGGCACACAGGGCCACCCGTAGAAGCACCAGGGCCGGAAGGCAGAGGGGGTGAGAGGGACACATGGGCATAGGATTTACTGTGGCTTCTGCAAGAAGGAGTGAGCAAGGCAGGGTAGGTGGGTTTAGGGTTGGCTGGTGTGAATCACTGCAGCAGGCTCCAGCGTGAAGGGGCTGCAGTGAGCTGTCTCTGGCCCTGGGTGATTGGTGCAGAGCATGATGGCCTGACAGAGGAGGGGGTTGGGGGGTGTGGGCTCTGCATTGGCTTGTTTTTCATATGAAAGGCAGGCTTGCCATCACTAAGAATTACAGAGTTCTGAGACGGGCGATCTCTCCCAGGTCAGCAAGACCTCAAAAATACAGAAAATAAAAAGCATGATAAATCCATCTCCACTGTGGACTGAACCCTTCAGCATTATCAAATAGCCTTCCTCATCTTACTTAATGCCTTCTGGCCTAAATTCTGCTTTGTTCAATATAAGATCATTACCCCTGTATTGCCTTTTTTTTTTTTTTTTAATTCTATCTAAATTATTTGAAGGGATAGATCCATTATTATAGTTACTTTATTTATTTATTTATTTATTTATTTATTTATTTATTTATTTATTTTTGGCTGTGTTGGGTCTTCGGTTCGTGCGAGGGCTTTCTCTAGTTGCGGCAAGCGGGGGCCACTCTTCATCGCGGTGCGGGGACCGCTCTTCATTGCGGTGCGCGGGCCTTTCTCTATCGCGACCCCTCCCGTCGCGGGGCACAGGCTCCAGACGCGCAGGCTCAGCAATTGTGGCTCACGGGCCCAGCTGCTCCGTGGCATGTGGGATCTTCCCAGACCAGGGCTCGAACTCGTGTCCCCTGCATTAGCAGGCAGATTCTCAACCACCGCGCCACCAGGGAAGCCCTGTATTGCCTTTTGTTGTTATTATTTTATCTTTGCCTGATAAACCTGATGAACCAGAGTTCCTCCCCTTTAGCTGTAACCTTTGTGAACGACTTTGCTCTAGATATCTCCCATATACAGCACAAGTTGGTCTTTGCTTTTTGAGGTAATGTGAAAATTCATTTTTTTTAAATAGCTGCATTAAACCTGTTTAAATTTATTGCTATGACAGATATGGTTGGTCATAGTTCTGTCATATTATATTTTCTATTTATATATAAACATTTAAATGACTTTCACTATATTTTATTAGCTTTTTATTTTTCATTGAAGTATAGTTAACTTACAATATTGTGTTAGTTTCAAGTGTACAGGAAAGCGATTCAGTTATATATATATATATTTATATTTATATATAGTTATATATATTTATATTTATATTATATATAAATTATATATTTTTGTCAGATTCTTTTCCATTATACGTTATTACAAGATATTGAGTAGATTTCCCTGTGCTATACAGTAGGTCCTTGTTGTTTATCTATTTCATATATAGTAGTGTGTATATGTTAATCTGAAACTACTAATTTATCCCTCCCCCCCACCTTTCCCCTTTGGTAACTATAAGTTTGTTTTCTGTATCTGTGAGTCTATTTCTGTTTTGTAGATAAATTCATTTGTGTCATATTTTAGATTCCACAGATAAGCGATATCATATTTGTCTTTGTCTGACTTACTTCACTTAGTATAATAATCTATCTGTAGGTCCATTCATGTTGCTGCAAATGGCATTATTTCATTCTTTTCTATGGCTAAGTAGTATTCCATTGTGTATGTATACCACATCTTTATCCATTCATCTGTAGATGGATAGGTTGCTTCCATGTCTTGGCTATTGTAAATAGTGCCGCTATGAACATTGTTTCCCTTTTTCTTAGAGTTGGTTCCAATGACCTGCCTCAATAAAACTAGTTTATATCTTATTCTTCCTCCATTTCTCTCTTCTACCATCCAATTTAGTTAGTAGTATTTCACTCATACGTTTTTAGTGTCTTCCTTTGTACTATTATATATGTTCACATATTTATATTTGATCTTCCAACTTCAAATACTATTTTGTACAGCTGAAGCATCTGTAAGTGGATTCTACTTTCTATGTTCTACCATTTTCATCTATTGCACCATTTTTGTTTTGGCAGAATATTGACATTCTCCTCTGTCATTTGTATCTGTACCTTTGCTTTTACTTAGCTGTACAGTTAAATACATTTACTGCTGTCTTAATTTCCCTTTGCCAAACCTCCATGCATTCTTGATCGGCTGGGGCTCATCTAGTAGTTTTCTCAAAAAAGATCCATTTGGCTAATATTTCCTGAACTCATATATGTTTAAAATGGTTTGTCTGTAACCTTATCCATGAAGAAATAGCCTAGACGGGTATAAACATTTCTTAGCTCACACTTCTTTAATTCTTTTAATATCTTGTAAAGGTGGCCCCATTATCTTCAGGCATTGAATTGGGCTGCCAAGAAGTATGTTACCAGCCTGATCGTCTTTCCTTTTTGCTGAAATAGTCAAATAATTCTCTTTATCTTTAAAACATAATAATGTTATAAGGCTATATTGTGGTATTGATTATACTAGGACAGTTTCCATATATACAGTGTGCCCTTTCAATGTGTAGGATCAAGTATTGATGTCAGAAGTTCTATTGCTGGTCTTAGATTTCTCTCCTAGAACTGCCATCCCATCTGCTCCTGATTTTCCTTCACTTTTTGCTGATTGGATACCCAAGATCACTCTATGATGGCTATCCATTTTTGTTTCTTCTTAATTAATGAAAGAATATTGAGGAGATTATTCATTTTTAATTGTTTTAGTATTTCCATTTGCGTGCACATATTTTTTTCTGAAATTATGAGATAAAGCAGAATATATGTGCATCGTACAATGTATTTTTTTAATTTCTTTTTTTGAGAATCAGCAGAAGAGGGAATCACAAGCCCCCAAAATGTGAACCACAGTGCCTGTCCAATGTGATGTGATTTCACATGACAAATCCTTTTATTGGCTTAAAATTTCATGAAATTTTATTACCAAGGCATTTCACAAATTTAATTAGCATATCATTTTGTTGAGCTTGCCTGATTATAAGGAAATAATAAAACACCTCCCTATTTTTTTAAAAAGTTTTCTTTTTTAATCATAGTTTTGAATTCTTTTTTCTTTTCCATTATTTTCGATTTCTTATTTTGGGCTCCAATGATTTGTACGTGGCATTTCCTTCACCTATACGCTCTATCTACCATTTCCCTATAACCCTTTGTTTCTTTATTTCTGTTTCATTTTGCTCACTTTACTAATTTTCATCTTTATGGTCCTTACTATGCTATCTGTACCTGTTTTCTCTCTGCTCCCTTATAACTGAACTTCATCTCTGAAATTATTTTAACTCTTTTTTTTTCTTTTTTCCTTGAGTTTAGTCAGCTCCTCTTTCACATCTTCCTGCGAGCTCATATATCACTGCTTCATCATTTTCCTTCACGGATGTGATGCTTTAGTGCTAAACTAAAGCACCACATACCCCTTCGAGAGACAAAACAAAATACACTGCTTAACTTGAAATTGAACCCCACTTGATGTTCCTCTTAAGACAATAAAAAATAAAGTGAATTAGAAGTTTAAAGCACAAGCACGTCACCAGTAAACAGTGCTAGAGGGTAAAATCTGTACCTGCTGGTACCCCAGTCACCTGCTGCGTGTGACCTGCTGGTACCCCAGTCACCTCCTGCGTGTGACAGTCACAAACCGAGGCAGTGCCCGTAAGGAAACATTTGTCAGGCAGCTGCCATCTCTCAAGGCTTTGGGTTGAGGTCTTCCAGACAGTGATACTGTCTTATGAGAAATACTGTCCTTGGAGAAATACTGCTGGAACATCACTGGAAACACTCGGGTCGGCTGCAGGAGAAAAATGAGTATTTCTAGCTGTGCAAGTTGCTCTTGCAAATGAATGAGAATTCTGTGCATATAGAATCAGAGGGGAATAGAGATTGGATAGTCAACTATCATCTGTCATCGTTGAACATTTGGCCTTGAAGCTGAGGATACAAACTGTAACTAGATTGATGAGTATTCCCATAGAGATGGACTTAATCTTCAAAAGAGGGTATAAATTAAGAGAAGAAGAGAACAAGAAGAAAAATGGGGGGAATCCATGTGCTTTAAGGGCAGGGAAAGGCGAAGGAGCCAGAAGAGGGGACATGGAGTGTTCAGAGTCATAGGACAAGGGGGCTGTTAAGATGTCACATTGGAGAGAGGCCTTCTGGTGTCCTCTCTGTGGCCTGGTGGCCTGCTGGTGTTTAGGAGATGGCATGGGTGACACCTGAATGAGAATTTCACATAGCACAGGAGAGTCTGTGGGGAAGAGAGTAAGGACCCAGCTGGTGAAAACACTGGCAAGGTGGGGATGGAGGGGTCCCGGAAGGAGGGCAGGTCCTGTTATGGTGTCATGATGGGCGGGCAGGGGAGAAGGATGTTTCAAGGGTGGTCAGCAGCCAGGAGCCGAAACAAGGTCAGGTTCAAGGGAGCTGTGGTCCCAGAAGCTTAGGTTTTGATCAAGACAGACCTGGCTTTGAATCTCAGTTGTGTCACTTACCATCTGGGTTTCAACCATAAGTGATAGAAGTTAGGCATAAGCAAAAACTTATCACGAATGGTCCTAACACTGAGAGCTTTCCGCGTGATAAGAACTTTACAAACGTAGTCTCCTTGCCTCACTTACCCCGCCTAGGAATTTTCATTAGGTGGATTTTATTATCCCAATTGCACAGAAACGTAACCCGAGGTTTCGTGTGGTGGCATGTGTATAGTCACTGTCACAGAAGTAGCTGGGAGGTGGGGCCAGGCCCAGAGCCTGAGTCTTGACTGCGCTGCTGGACCGATCCCCCCCTCTAATGAGTGTGCTGGCTTCAGGGCTCACAGCCTGTGGCGCCCCAGTCACCCAGCTGTGAATTCCGTGTGGCCTCCGCCCATTCCATCACTGGGATGCTGTCACCACGGTGAGCCTCAGTGCCCTTCCACCTCATCTTCCCTCCATGTGACATCTGTGGGTACTCTCAAGACTTACAGTGGAGAAGATGAAAGGGGATCTTGAAATATACGCTCTCTGAGCACCAAACCCTGCTCCCAGGCCACCAGGGCCCTCCTCCTGCCCCTCTCCTCTAGATTTCCTGTTTTTAGTACAACCTGTACAACCAAAAGTGTCAAGCTCATCCTCCATCCACACGTCTGTCAGTCACCACTGGCATTCCTGGTTGTCCTGAGCTGCCGTCTTTGGAATTGTGCAGAGCAGGAAGCAGATCTCGAGGGGCTCTGACCCCCTAAACGTCTGATGAGTGTGCCTGTCTTCCGTCCGTCTTGCTTTCTTCCCTCTCAGTGGCCTCTTGGACCCTTTCCACGTGCACGGACCCTCGCGTCCTGGATCCTTGAGGAGTTCTTTAAAATCTTGGAAGCGAGCATTTGGGAAGCATTTGGGCCTTGTGGACAGTGCCGCCCCCTCCTCCCCTCCATCTTCGCTCTCACCCGACACTTACTGGATCTCCGTTTGCTAAAAGGCGCAGCCCAGGTTAGAACCAGAATGCTCACCGGTTAGGGATACGGGCAGGTGTGTAGCGAAGTAAGCAGGAGCCCAGGGCAGTGATGGGACAACAGAGGCCTGAGCAAGTGGGAAAAACCAGCGAGTGAGAGGTCCCTGGGTGAGAGAGCAGGGTGGACCGGCCTTTGCTGATGGCTGGACACATGATTCCCGGTGTCACCCTAGCTGATGCTCTAACAGAGGCACGTGGAGGGAACACCCTCTCCCCCCACCCTGGAGCTCTGGTTCACGGAGGCCACGAGTGATCACTGTGGTCGTGACTGCCTGTGATGGGAATGTGGATGGGGGGCTCTGGAAGGGTCTTCTGTTGGGAACGGGCTGGAACAGGAGGACGGGCTCTTTCCCGTGGGTGGGAGAAGCATGGTGGACTGGCTCCTGGGAGCAGGAGCTGGGGGGCCACAGCTCTGCCAGGACTGGGTCTTGTGTCCACGGGCAGCCCTGCAGGGGAGATGCACCTTGGTGGAAAGAACCAGATTGGAGGGTTCACATGCAAACACCATGGTGTAGCAACCCTCTAAGGCTCACTTTCTGTTTGTGAGGAGCCAGGACAGTGCCTGTTCCCCGTGGGGCTGGGGGACGATGACACCCCCAGCTCCACCCGGGTGCTCCACGCAGGCTGTTTCCCTTCCCAGCCAGGATCCGCTGGGCTGGTGTCATTGTTAATACGCACTCCCGTATTAACGTGTCTGCATTTCGTGATAGGATCACGGTCCGTGTGCCTCTCTTCCACCTCGGCTCTCCTTGACCTTCCTCCCGGACACGGGTTCAGCCCTCCCTGGGGCCCCTGCCACCCTCGGCCCTGCTTTAGAGCAAGGTGCCCACCCAGGTCATCACCCCGGCTAAGGAATAATGTCCCTAAAGTCAGGGCCTTGTCTTGCCGTTCTTGGACCGTGCCCTGGAACGTGGGTGCCCATTTGATAGACACCAGCACTTAGACTTGAAAGTGCGTTTGTGGTCACACAGGCAGTGTATGTACACTGTGATTGTTAGTTGCGTGTAAGAGTGAAAGTGCACACTTGCATTTCTGCTTCAACTGGTTCCCCTAAACTGACTCTGTCATGGCTACCACCCTGCACGACACAACTACTAACAGTAACAGAGCTGCTTTCCACCCACGTCCCCACCTGTCATCACTTACACAAACACCCCCAGACCCTGCTGGGGTTTTGTAGAATAACCCGATGGTTTCGTTTGCTTTTCTTTCCCACTGAGATGTGCAAAGATGCTTCTATGGTGTCTTTGTTAGCTGACTGTGGAGGAAAAAAATATGATTAAATTGTAAATGTCCATGTGATAGAATTTAAACATTCTGGTTGATAGTATCAAGTCTGTTGCAGGAAAAAATAGAAAGACCAGAGGGAGATGCTCAGATATTATTTTAGACATTCAAAGGCTCATTCTATTGTCTATACCACATAATTCAGCATATTGTTAGTGAATATAGTGAATACCTGCAATTCAAAATTAATTGGGAGAGGGTAAGATTTTATTTGCTCTTTAAAATTAGAGCTAAGCTTTTAATTCTTTGCCTTTAAAAAGCACATGATATCTAATGGAATCGGATGCAGTGTGTGCTGCCTCCTTCCTTCCGTTAGAAGTTCACCAAGTTTCAGAGTCAGGGATTAGAGGCCCCACACCGAGTTCCAGCCCCCCATCAGCTCCCCCTCGTGCTGCAAACCCCCAGCACCCATCCCGCCAAGTGCTGCCTGGGGTGGGCACACCTGTCCTGCCTGGGGTCTCACCCAGTCCAGCGCCTGAGCTCTGAGGTCGCCTCCCACCGAGGCTCGCACACAGCGAGCCCCCCGAAGCCTCTGCCCTCCCCAAACTAAGCTTCAAGGAAAAGGTGAAATACTGAGCAAAAGCCCAGAGAAAACGTGGGAGTTCTCTTCATTCATTTCTTTTTTTTTTTACTCTATGTTTTGCTCCCCTCGGAGAGTAAGCTGTATGACTTGGTTTTCAGAAGCATGGAGGGTTCTGCAGGGTGTGCGAATCTAAGGCCAGGACAGTAGGTATGTCACCTACTTCAGAGGGAACATCAGGTGTGGGTGTGAAATTCTACTCTACATCAGGTGTGGGTGTGAAATTCTACTCTTAGAAAGTACGCATCAGGCCATTTTGCCCCTCTGAAAAATGAGAACTAAAACAAGGACCCTACTGTACAGCCCAGGGAACTACTCTGTTCAATATCTTGTAATAACCTATAGTGGAAAAGCATTTGAAAAAGAATAGATCTATATATGTGTATGTATAATTGAATCCCTTTGCTGTACACCTGAAACATTGTAAATCAACTATACTTCAATTTTTTTAAAAAGTTTCTTTTCAGGGTAATGAAAATGTTCTGGGATTGTATAGTGTTGATGGTCGCACAACTCTGTGAATATACTAAAAACCATTGAGTGAAAAACCAAAAAAAAAGAGGGAATTCCCTGGCGGTCCAGTCGTTAGGACTCGGCGCTTTCACTGCTGGGGCCTGGGTTCAATCCCTGGTCAAGGAACTAAGATCCTGCAAGTCATGCGACGTGGCCAAAAAAAAAAAAAGAAAAGAACATAAAGAAAAATGAACGAGAACTACTGGTGGGGAGTTCGTGAGTGAACACGTGCTAACAGAAACCCTTCTTTGCGTGGTTCTCTCCTAGGATGTGACCATTATTCATGCATCAGTATTGTAATCTCGTGTCATTTCTCGTCTCCAGGCAAAATCTGGGCCCTGATGGCCGCTCTGAATGACCATGGGCAGCTCCAACGGGTACGCACAGCCAGTGTTTCAATCTGGGTAATTTCTATTGACCTATCTTACTGTTCACAGATTCTTTCCTCAGCTGTGTAAAGTCTACTGATCAGCCCCTCAAAGTCATTCTTTATCTCTATGATTGTGGGGTTTTTTTACTTCTAGCATTTAAATTTGACTCTTTCTTATAGATTTTTTTCTCTCTGCAGAAATTAACCATCAAATTCTGCATGGTATCTACCTTTTCTATTAGAGTCTTCAACTTATTAATCAGTTATTTTAAATCAGGTCTAATAGTTTCAACACCTGTGTCATATCTGCCTCGTTCTGTCACTGGTTTTCTCCTGTCTTTTCTTATGCCAGAAATGTTTTGTTGAGAGCCAGCCATCTTGAGCAGGGCAGTAAAGACTAAGGTATATAATTTTGATTCCTTTCCTTTTGCTGCATGGGGTTGGCATCAGTCTAGTCGGGACCTGATGCTACGCTGGTTACCCAGCCTTCAAAGGCCTCTAGTTATATCTTGTGTTTACGGTAGGGATGGTATTTCTCACTGTCTGCTGCACGCTCTGTGCTGCGCCTCACTTCGGGAAGGGTCTCTCTCCATATTCTTGCTCCCTTCCTGGCATTAGATTGCTATTACTCGCAGCTGGTTAGCCTGGGTGTGGGAGGGGAGCCCAGAAGGGTAATGTTTCTATTATTCTGATTAAGCCTCTGTCTTAAGCAGGTGCTGTGTCCCTGGATCTGGGCGGAGGGAGTGACCTCCCTCAGCTGTACTTCTGGTCTCAACACATATTCCTGCCCCTCCCCCAGGGAAAAAGAGGTTTATACCCTATTTCCTGCTCCCACCCCAAGCTTTACTGGGGAAAGGCCCAGTGCCCTAAGACCAAGGGTGTGTGTTGCCCTGTCCTCTGCAGTCTCTTCCACAGTACAGATGGGAAAGGTCCGTGAAGGACACTTTCTCAGAATTCTGGCCAGTCTTTTTGTGAACACAGGTCAGGTCCCATGGAGAGGGGCCTGTAAGTGCTTGTGAATTTCCCTTATGTCTGTGGCCCCAGGCTACACCCTTCCTTTACCAATTTTAGCTGAATTCTTCTTAAGGGGGTCCAACTGAGTCTGCCCCTATTAAGCTCATGTCCATCCCTCCTCAAAGGCACCTGTTTTTCCTTCGATTTGGGGCTAGCCAGTTGCCTGTGACTTCAGCTCTCAGACGGGTTAAAGGAAAGTTGTCAGAACTTCCCTGGTGGCTCAGTGGTTAAGAATCCGCCTGCCAATTCAGGGGACACGGGTTCAAG
Source organism: Balaenoptera acutorostrata (assembly GCF_949987535.1). Classification (NCBI taxonomy): domain Eukaryota; kingdom Metazoa; phylum Chordata; class Mammalia; order Artiodactyla; family Balaenopteridae; genus Balaenoptera; species Balaenoptera acutorostrata. The sequence continues at coordinate 32,753,089 of NC_080066.1, read as the reverse complement.
CCCTGGTCCAGGAATATCCCACATGCTGCGGAGCAACTAAGCCCGTGTGCCACAACTACTGAGCCTGTGCTCTAGAGCCCGTGTGCTACAACTACTGATACCCACGCGCTACAACTACTGATACCCACGCGCCACAACTACTGAAGCCCTCGCGCCTAGAGCCCGCGCACCGCAACAAAGAGTAGACCCCGCTCACCGCAACTAGAGAAAAGCCCGCACGCAGCAACGAAAACCCAACGCAGCCAAAATAAATAAATAAATTTATTTTTTAAAAAAAGAAAGTTGTGAATCTGCAGTTTGTCTAGATTATTGTTGTTATACTGGTGGGACATTGCTCCTTCAGCTTTTTACATCCCAAACAGAAACCAGAGGTCCCCATTCTTTTTTGGAAAATAAGTACTGAAAATTGTATGCTGCTTCAGTTACCCCTTGTCCAGGCTAGTTTGAAATGATGCCTATGCGTTTCCAGGTTAAAAGATAGGAGAGAGTTTTTTCAAAGTGGGAAAAAAAAGTTGGCAGGCTTATTTTGAAAAGCATTTGCTGTTCCCGACATTTGCCACTAGAGGGCGAGTCGCTGCATCACTCCCCCTCTCACTGGGTGAGGCCAGGTTTCCAACAGGGAAAAGTAAGTGTGTAAAGTGACAGGCAGAAACATCGGAAGTACCTGAGGCTCACAGAGGGCCTGTTCTCGAGGCCACCCTAGGCTGTACAGCTACAGGTGGGGCTCCTGGGCCCTGCAGCCTCAACCCTGACCAGCGGGCCACAGCTGTGCCCTCTGCCTACAAGATGCCTTCTGACATCCAGGCTGAGAGGCTGCCAGGAGCCTGCTGGGTGGTCAGGCTCTAGCACCTTCAGGTGACTCCAACCTTCTGCTTTGTGTATTGGGGTGGGGGGTCAAGGTGGGGAGCCCAGGAAGTCCATTCCAGCCCAGCTACTGAGTGTAGGAATTCCCAGCAGCCCTTTGGTAGGGAGGCTGAAGGGGGCTGTACAACTTTAGCTGGTTTATCTGAAACAAATAAACCAAAATCATAGTGGCTTCATGTGATACAAGTTTGGTTCTCCTGCAAAGTCTAAAACGGGTGTTCCTAAAACAGGCAGGTCCCTTTCAAGTGGGGAGTCGGGAGCCCAGTCCTGATGCCTTCCAGGGCCACCGTCATCAGAAGGCACCACGGTGGGAAGGGGTGTAGGGGAGAAGGGCCACCCACGCCTAACCACTTCACCCAGGGCTTCCGCTCATGCCCTACGGGCGCAAGTCAGCACGTGTTCTTTCCTAACGCTAGGGTGGGGACTGGGAAATGTAGCCGGCCTGGGCAGACGCCCCCAAGGCATCTGTCCCCTGGGAAGGTGGACAGCCAGACCCCAAATCACCCACACTACACCTACAGAAACTGTCCCTAACAGATTATTATTCTAGAACAATGTTTCCCAGATTTGTTTGATTTTAAGACCCACGGAGGATGCTTATTTAAAATAGAGTCCTTGGGTCCGTTTCCTGGATACTCTGGTTTGGCCATCTGCCTGGGGGCCTGGGGTGAGCGCCTTTACCAAGCCCTCCAGGGAACCACGCTGCCCTGTCTACAGAGGGAGCCTCTACTCCCTGCCCCCGCCCATGGGTGGGAAGCCGGGCCAACCTCTCTCTGTTGTCGTGGTGACTCTTGGAACTATGGGACTAGCTCCTGGGTATGGCCCAGGGGAGGCTGGTCCTGAGCCAGCCCTACAGCCCTCCCTGGGCATGACTACCCTGCAGCTCAGCCCTGGGAGGGGTGGCCTGTGTGTCACGGCCACACAAAGGCAGAACTGAGCAAGCCAAAGCAGACCAAGCTGCCCCTGACCTCTCAAACCAGAGCACAGTGCCGCCCAGCCCCATCCAGATGAAAAGGAAAATCCGGAGCAAAGCTGTATTTCCCTTGTATGGGGGGTTGGGGAAGGTGGTAGGGGGGCGGAATGGAGGAAGAGGATTATTTGTGTCCCTTTAGCAGCACAGGAGGGCAGCACTGAGTCAATGTTTCCGATTTCTTATTAGAAAATCAACTACTAATGGTATTCAATCTTAGATTTTATGTATTTATTATTTATTGATTTGCCATGGCACCCCTGCCATGAATATGGGGAAGTGACACCAGACTCACGGCCAGCACCTGGGAGGTGGGGGCAGGGGAAGAGTAAGGAGGAGGAGGTCAGGTAAACCTTGGGCAGGAGCAAGGCCCCCTGCATCCTGGAGTGGTGCCTGGGGGCTCACTGTGCCCAAAGATGGGGCTCTTGGTGCCAAAGGAAAACAGCATGTGGGAGGCCCCATGTGCTCAATCAGGATAGTAGAGAGGCACTCCAGGGGCAAGGATAGGCCTGAAACAGGGAGGCGCCCACCCAGAAGCTGTCAGCTCCTAACCTACTTCCCCATCTAGAAGGGGGCCTGGCCACACCTCCCCCCTAAGCCGGTGGGACAGCAGAGGTGAGAGCCCCTGCTGGAGGCCCCAGAAAGGTCTGAGTGAAGGCTCACCAGGCCCTGCACCCACACGTACCATCCCCAGCAGCACTCACAGGAGCACCCAATTCTCCCTCCACCAGCCACTGGCATGGAGGCAGGAAGCCAAGCTCCAGCAACCAAGCTGCTGGCCTGGCCGAGCCCCAGGCGGTGCTGCTCTGCTGGGGCCTGACTCTCAGGTGGGGCCTGCAGGGGAGCTTAGTGCAGCCCCCATGCGGCTGCTGCTCCGAGGGCAGAAATGGGGGGGTAGCCGTCTCCCCATTCTCTGCCCCTGACATCAACAACGTCACCAGGGAGCTGATCCCACCGGGCCCGGAAGCTCCCAGCAGATCCCAGACAAACCTGTAAACACCCACCTCCGCCTCAGCCTTTCTGAGGTGGTCCCGGGTTCCCCGGGGCAGGGGCATACTTCGATGAATCAACCCCTCTGTGCAGTGAGGGGCCCATCTCTCCTCACTGCCTTGTCTACCTGCATGTTCCCTCCTCGGAAGGCTCACTGGTCCACCCCAGAAAGGTTTGCCAAACTCCTGCTGTTCACCCTCAGGGCGCTATTACCGCCTGACAGCATGAGCTGTATGTCACCTGTTTATCCTGTCCCCAGTCCGGGATGTGAGCTCTCTGTGGCAAGGGCGACGGGGTCCCTGGGTCCCACACTGACACAGACTTGCTGCATGAACTCCCGAAAGAGCAGATGGGCTGGCAGCCCTTGCTCCCCTCCTCTGGGAGGAGATGGGTGGGTCTGGCCCCAAGCCCCCTCCCAGGTGACCTTGCTCCCTGTGCTGTCTGGCCTGGATCCTTCCTCAGAAATGGCAGAAGTAGTAATAGCTTTGTTTTGTCTGCTGCCCAAAGAGGGCACCTGCCTTTTGACCCATGTCGAGGCCAGGTCACGTCTCCAGCTGCTCTTCAGGGTCCACAATAAAGAGGAATTTAAAAAAACTATTAGTGATGGTTTTGAAATCTCTGGCCTTAACGCTCCTACTGGCATAGAGGTCCCGTGTACACCCCCATTCGGTTTCCTTAATCATGGAGACACCTGGTCTCGGGGGCCCTTTCCTGTCCTCCCTGGGGTTGGCGGGGTCTTTGAGCCTCCCATCGCGCCCTGGGCCACCTGGCACGGGTCTCTCTCTTTTGCGTCCCAGCCGTGATCCCCCTGAAGGATTCGGAGCACAAGCTGCTGCCTCTGCACTTTGCAGTGGACGCCAGGGAAGGACTGGGAGTGGGGGAAAGACGACAACGATAACTTATCGGGCCCGGCTGGCCCAATAAGACCCTACCCTGTGCCTCCTCCCCCAGCGCCCTATGGGGCGGGCTGTCCCCGGGCTTCCCGGGAAGGGGCTGGGCGCCGTGCGCCCCTGTTCCTCGAGGATGGCCGCCGGCGGGCGGGGTGCGCGCGGGCGAGCTGGGGTGCGTCTCACTCTGTGTTCCTCTCTCTCTAGCCTGATCCTGTCGCTAGAAGCCAAGCTGAACCTTCTGCACAGCTACATGAATGTGACGTGGATCCGGATCCCCTCCGAGACCCGGGTGAGCTTGGAGCGCGCCAGGACGGAGCGGCAGGCGCACTCGGCTCGGGGGCGGGCAGGCGGGGTGCATCCTCCCCCACGGGGGGCCGCCCCGCGCCGGGTCCCAGCCCCTCCCGCGGTCCCCGCCGCCCCGGCTCCGGCTGGAACGCGAGCCTGTGTGCGCGTGTGCCTGCGAGTCTGGACGTAGGCGCGCGCTCCGGCTAGGGGAGTTTTTCTTCCCTTATTTTCTCCGGAAGGAGAGGAATAAACCCGCCCCCCCTCAGAAAACAAACCGTAGGCAAGTCACAACACAAAACTCTCTCTGCCGAGATCGGAACACGATGTGCTGCCACGGAGCGGAATTAATTATAAAAGTGTGTGTGGGTCCTTGGAAAAGGCAGGGAACCGAGGGCGTAATTCCTTGGCACCCCCTCCTTCTCTTCTCCTTCTCTCCCCTCCAGGAGGGGAGGGCTGTGAGAAAGGGGCTGGTGCCCCAATTGGGCCCCTCCCCTAGGGAGGACCCATGCTGGCCCTGCCTCCAGATGCTAAGAGGGATTCACTCTAAGTATCGGGCTAATTTTTTTGTGATCTCAGTAGTAAAGTACCAGGAAAAGGGATTTGCTTAAAAAACAAAAAACTTACAAATAATTGGTCCTCCCCAGACGTCAGTTTATTTAACCATAAACTGGGGATCGTGACGAATATTTTTTTAAGTGACACGAGGAAAGCAAGGAGGGCAGTGCCCGGCACACAGTCAGTACCCAGGACAAGCTGGTACTGCTCAGAGTACTTTCATACTTCAGCCTTAACGTGTATTTAATCTTCACAGGGCTCCCTGAGGCAGGTCCCGATACCCTATGTTACTGATGGCACAAGTGACAGTCGGTGGCAGTCTGGCTCCAGAGTCCAGCTGCATGGACTATGTGATGACTTGGCTGTGGGTGTTCTTTTCTAGCTTCCACGAGGGCTCTGAAGGCAGCAGCTCTAGCTCGAGAATCAGGAGACTCTCAGGCTGGGCCACAGCTCGGGTTGGGGACAGTGAGGCCGGAAGCCACACCGCGGGGACGGGGTCTGCCTCCATCTGCCGCGTGGGGACAGCTGCTCCCTCCCTCTCCCTCGCAGGCCCCTCTGGCGCAGCCGGAGTCCCCGACGGCCTCGGCGGGGGAGGACGTGCAGTCCCTGCCCGACTCGCTGGACTCGGACCGCGACTCGTTGTGCAGCAACTCCAACAGCAAGAACGGCAAGGACGGCAAGGACAAGGAGAAGGAGAAGCAGCGCAAGGACAAGGACAAGACCCGCGCGGACTCCGTGGGCATACAGCTGAAGAAGAACATGGGCGGCCTGGTGCACGACCCGATGAGCCGCTCCTAGTCAGACAACGGCAAGCACGGCGACGCGCCCGAGCGCGGCAAGGAGAAGGCCAAGGCGCGCGCAAGGGCAGCAAGGAGGAGTTGGGCGCCTCGGCCAGCACTTCGCCTTCGGAGAAGACCACGCCGTCGCCCACGGGCAAGGCAGCAGGTGTGTCGCCAGTCGACAAGGGCGGCGGGCCCCGCGGCGACGCCTGGAAGTACAGGACTGACGTGAAGCTGAACCTCCACATCCTGCGCGCCGCCATGCAGGGCGAGCGCAAGCTCATCTTCGCCGGCCTGCTGCTCACCAGCCACCGGCACTAGTTCCACGAGATGATGATGGCTACTACCTGACCAGCGCGCAGGAGCGCTTCAGCGCCGAGAAGGAGCAGCGGCGCCGCGACACCTCCGCCGCCTCCACGGCCAAGGGGCCGCCGCGCAGGCCTGAGGCCGAGGGCGGGCGGAGCCCCGAGCGCGCCTCGTCGGGCCCCCGACGCAGCTGGTGCTCAAGCTCAAGGAGCGCCCGAACCCCCGGTCGGCGGAGGGGGCACGGGCGGTGACGCGCGGCGCGGCCTCCTTGGGCCCCGGCGGCGGCGGTAGCGGCGCGTGGGCGCCAACGGACCGGTCCCCGGGGGCAGTCCCCCGGCGCCGGGGCGCCAGAGTGTTATCCACGTGGAGGCGGTGGGGCGCGCGGGACAAGGCGTGCGCCCCGGCCGTGGGCGTGCTGCGGCGGTGCGCCTCGTACCCGCGGCAGAGCCGCGAGCTGTCGTCACTGAGCTACCGCCTGGCGCGCGCCGCCGCCCTGCTCACGGTTAATACGGTGGAGTTGATGGCGCCCGCCTCCCAGGGGCCTTGCCTGGCGCGGCGGGGGCGGCGGGCGCGGCCGAGCGCAAATCGCAGACCTACGCCAACGGCTTCGGCTCGGCGCGCGACGGCCTGGAGTTCGCCGACGCGCCGGCCGCGCGCTCGAACGGTGAGGGCGACCCGGGCGGCCCCGCCAGCGAGAGAAGTGCGCGTTCTACGGGCGCACCGAGACCGAGCACTACTGCTCGTACTGCTGCCGCGAGGAGCGGCGGCGGCGCGAGGCCCCCGCGGCCCGGCCCTGAGCGCGCGCCGCTGCCCCGCCGGCCGGGCTGTCCTCTCCGTGCTGTAGGTGTCTCCTCCGCGCCCTGGTCCACCGGGAGGCCGGCGATCCTCTGTACGTGCTGTGTACGTGTTTGGTCAAACGTTCCTAATGGTGCCTGAACCTACACTGACGCCACTCAGGTAGTAGACGGATAGCAAACAGCCATACTGTTGGAAGTGGGTGTGCTAGCTAGCACCTGCCTCGTACCTGTGGAAACTGAATAGCCATTGCAAGAGTATTTTTGTTCCTCGATAAGAGAAATAAAGAAATTTGCACCCCTTTGTTTTTAGAAGGGAGCGTTTTACATGCCTCTTTTCGGGGGGGGGCTTTTTTCTCTAACCCGGCGACTGACCTCTTACATGTAGCGGTCACCTGCGTGCGAGCGGTGCCACCCAGGGTTTCAAAGCGAACGCGCGGCCCCGGGACCGCGGTGGCGGCTCTGCCTCGGGCTCCCTCCCACCTGTGCCCTTCCCGGGCCCCTGGAGGACAGGACGCTTGGCCGCCCGCTGGCGCCCTGGTGGTCTCTGTGGCCCTTTAGGAATACGCGGCTCCATCTCATAAGCAGAGCCTCCTCCCACAGCCCCCGGCTCGAGCGACATTCACACTGCCCTCAAAGCCGCGGGTGTCTGTAGGATGGACACCGGACAACCTACCTCGCAGGGCGCGGTTAGATGTAGCGATCGCTCCCGGTGCCAGGCAGCTCAGGTGACAGGAGCTTTCCAAAGACACCTTGGGTCCCAAAGGCAAGGTTCCCAACTCACTATTTGGAGTTGCCCATATATGAGCAAAGATGACACCCTGCCTACATTTCCCCTTCAAAGACACTTCCGCAGTGAACCGTGGCCGGAGGGCACCGTAGGAGGCGACCATCGAAGCCCCAGGAGAGAGGCGAGAACTTGACCCTGCAGTCACTGTGTAAGCTCCCACTAGGCCGCCCTGAAACCCGGCCTGCGCCTCTTTCCAGAGGGAAGGGGCTGAGGGCCGCCGGGAAGGAAGCCCACCCCTACCCCGCCCCCCACCCGCATCTGTCTGGGATCAGCCAGGTGGACGGGCGCCGCTCCCATCGGGGTCCCCTCCGCAGGGTGCGGGTAACCCTGACCGTGGCTGCAGAACACATTAGGAGCAGCCCCATCACGTCCCTATTTTGGTGCCTCCTTACATTTCTTAAGAAAAAAAATAGTGTCCTTAGTTACTCTGTTCTGAGCAGCAGTATGCAGCGTCTTCCTTCCAAGATTACCTCTGGAGAACACCGTTCTTGGCCAAGGGCACTGAGGCGCTAAACCTGCCTCACTAAGGGAAGATCTTGTTTCCAAGAAATACAGATACGATGGGTAAAATCCTCACTAGCAAAATAATCCTTTAAAACCTGTGAGAGCCTTAGAATTGCCTCTAATAATCCCAAGAAAGAGAGGAGAAGGCGCCCAGCTTCGCTGTGGCTGTATCTTCAGAAAACACAGGAGGTAGACCATCTCTTCATTGGAGCCAGCTTCTTCTCCAGAAAGAATGCTTTCCCCCCGGACATAAAGAGCAGCAAAAACGGAAAACACACACACACACACACACACACACACACACACACACACACAACAACAACAACAAACAAAAAAATGGGGAGGGGATTTTTTGTTTTGTTTGAAGAATTATAATAAACTAATCTGAGTATCTCCTGTGCGTAATTCCTTTTTGTTTTTAAATATCCACAGCACGTGGAGTTTTCAGTAATTTATTCAAGCTTTACATAAGTGGTTCCTTAAAATTATTAATTACATAGGATCTTAAATTTTTTCAAAAGTTTTACTTTTCGTGCTAAATAGTACTTTCAATGTGTGGAAATTACTAATATTCACGTCCGTCATATTACTGGGGTTTCTTTTGTTTAAAAAAAGTAGTTTTTAAAAAATATCTCATCAAGACGGTTTGTGGCAGCTTTTTGGACTGATTCTTCACGTCGTGCTGACCAACTGCTTTGCCATCCAAAGCTGTGAGGTCACAGGAAATAAATACTGCTTCATGTGTAGACTCCAGCTCCTGCCCTGCATCTCACAGAAGGGGCAACGGCCAGTCTGGAAAATGCTTCCCTGGGCATTCAGAAGCCAAACACATACGCACAAGAAGTCAAGGAGGCAGAAAGTAATCTCGTGTTTGTTTTTTAATTTTTTAACATGAAAGCAGCCAACCAGAAATTTCCAAAATTTATCTTTCTCATGCTCTCTGCCAGGTTAAAAAAGAAAGGAAGGGAGGGAGGAAGGAAGGAAGGAAAGGAGGGAGGCAGGCAAACAGAATAAAAATGGTCCATTTGTAGTACCAGAGGAAAAAGGAAAACCTTCAAAACCAGGCAGTGTAACTCCTAGGTATTATCAGAAAACAGTGACCTGGGAATTCCCTGGTGGTCCAGTGGTTAGGACTCCCCACTCTCACTGCTGAGGGCAGGGGTTTAATCCCTGGTCAGGGAACTAAAATCCCACAAGCCACTCGGCCAAAAAAAAGAGTCAAAAAATAAAGTCAAAACAAAACAACAGTGCCCTGTTCTAGCTCCTTAAATTTCAGTCACCTCCGCCCCACCCCCACCTGACATATGTGCCATAAATAAAAGCCTGAGATCCAGGCCCCGCCCCCACCAGGCTCCTCCCCCGGCCGCCTGAAAGGGCCCCAGTTCCTCCACCTGGTCACTGGCTGCTTCACCTGCGGGCGCCTGTGGGTGTCGCTCCTATCAGACAGGATGCCCTCCGTCCACGTAGTTTACAAATAGCCGTTTCCTCTTGTGAGAGGTCTGGATCCACCCTTCCTCTAAACAGTGTTAAAAACTGAGCGAGCCCACTGTTCTGTTAAACAGGCCGGTCCAGCCCCCCATGTTCACAAGAGCTCTTTAGCCTTGGTCCCTGGCCAGACATCTCAGACCAAATGAGTTCATCAGGCTGCACAAGAACTATTAGAAACTGCTGTGTTTTTCACGTGTGGGTCAAGAGGTCCCCTAATGTCTTTCTATGACTTGGGGGCCCTTTGTGGAGTGGGGAAAAGGAAGTGGATTGCGGGCACTGGGGAAAAGGAAGATGGCCAGTCGCGATTCTAGAAAGGCCGTGAGCCCCACCAGGGTGCAGGTCCTAGATGTGGGCTCCGCAGCTGCCCTGCTGGTGAGCGACCTTCCTATCCAATCGGGTCTGGCCAAACTTCCCCTTCTGGGAAGGTCGAATGTCTCTAAGTGACAGCAAGTTTCCAGAAGAATCCCAGATACTTATAAACTCCAGTGGAGGTTATTTCAGTCATTTGCTTCACACTTCCTGCATCTGCGTTACCTGGGTATATGAGTTTTTAAAAAACAATATATTGTGAAAGGAAAGCGTTTTTAAGCGTATTCTGTTTGTAGATTTTATGCTATGTTATGTTGATATTTTACAAGCCAAGTTTAAACTGTACTATAGAAATTATTTTTATATTATTTTCAGAATATGCCACAGAGCAATATTTTGCACCCTTATATTGTCACCGGGTTGTCTCCTTGGAGGGCTACCTTTAGGTGGAGTGGGGCTCCGCTGGCCTGCGGGGGTGAAACGCCTTGTGCTGTTTGCTCAGATCTCCTCTGAAAGTGGAACAGTGTTAATGTCTCTTCTTTTTCCATGGAAAGCTCCATTTGTTTTCTGTTCCTGGATTTTGGTACTCCATTTTTCCTCTTAAATGAATACTTTCTATTCACTAAGTTACTGTGGACCTTTTCTTCCCTATCACCACCCAGTGGCTCCAGTGACGTTCCGAAAATTTGGGATCTGTTACTTTACAAACTTCATGTTTTCCAAACCGATTTGATTTATTTAGTGCCTCAAGATAGCAGGGGGCACACCTCGAGGTGTGCAATCCTCTGGCAGCGCCCACCGTCTCTGGGGGGGGTGGGGTCGTGGCTACGTGGCTGTCACCCCCTCCCTTAGCAACTACAAGCTTATTTTGCAAATTACTCTACTTTGCAGAAATAAACTTAACTGATGAAAATATATCTCACGTTAGTTAAGAAAAAAGGGCTGTATCCATCAGCGGTGGGAAATTTGTGAAAGAAAAAAAAAGGCTTTGCCAAACCCACGTGTTCCATTCTCTGTGTTTTTTATGTTTACTAAGAGAAGTAGAGTAATGCGCGTTTGGGAAGGTTTCTTTCTTTAGGACACGATTCGGTTTTCCTCCTTGCGGTATGGACTTTACAGATTAAGTTCCTCGAGTGCTTTTTTCTTTTTCTTTCTCCCGATGCTTCTAATAAATAAGGAGAAAATGTGTGTTGCGGCTGAGCGGGCCCTGCCTTGTCAGACCTCAGCCGCTGGGACGTTGCCTCTGTCCAGAGTCTGGTTCTGCTGTCACCTGAGCACAGGCACATCTGGGAAAGGGCCCTGTGGTGGCTGGCGCCCCTGGCACCAGGGAGCAGGCACCCCTTTTCCAAAAAGCCTTAAAGCGGTGGCTCTCTGGAGACCTCCGGGTCCCACCTTGCTCTTCAGTCCTAACTATACTGTAAACTCTTTGCTGCTGGAACTGGCCCGCTTTGGTGTGGGGCTCCAGGGCGATGAGGGGTGCCCAGCTTCATTCTTGTTTCAGCCACGTCCCCACGTCCACTCTCCAGCGAGGGTCCAGTGGGTCTGCTGACACAGGGGTGGGTCCAGGGTGCTTCATCCCAGGGAGACCCACAGGGCACTCATGATGACCAGGGGCCCCCATACTCCCCCCAGGAGGCCCGGAGGCTGCAGGGAGAGCTCCCAGGCACCCCGCTTGGGAAGAGTTTCATGATTGCTCCCAGCAGTGTGTGAAATGGTCTGTTTGCAGTGATGCGGGTAGCTTTGTTTCCCCAAAGCAGTCCTTCCTCCGCACTCCACCCCCAGCAGAGAAGAGAGAGGGGGCTACCCTGCATGGATCTCTCAGGAATAAGTGCGTGTGTGGTCTGTGCGGTGTCAAGATGCCGTGCTCCCCCTCTCCCCCCCGGCTGACTTAACACAGATGTCACCGCAGGGACAGTGCGGAAGCCAGAATCTCCAAACAAGGTGAGCAATATTACTATTTCCATTTATTTTGCAAAATATTTTGCTGAAATTTTCATTTTTGCTCTTTGATGCTTGCAAAAAAAAAAAAAAAGGAGTCCCACCAACACTAATTATTTATATAAAAAATAATGTCCCTTGCTGATCCTTTTTTATTCCTCCAAGAGAGCATCTCAAGAACACACACATAGGGCTTCCCTGGTGGCGCAGTGGTTGAGAGTCTGCCTGCCAATGCAGGGGACATGGGTTCGAGCCTTGGTCTGGGAAAATCCCACATGCCGCGGAGCAAATAGGCCCGTGAGCCACAATTACTGAGCCTGCGCGTCTGGAACCTGTGTTCCGCAACAAGAGAGGCCGTGATAGCGAGAGGCCCGCGCACCGCGATGAAGAGTGGCCCCCACTTGCCGCAATTAGAGAAAGCCCTTGCACAGAAATGAAGACCCAACACAGCCATAAATAAATAAACAAATAAAATAAAAAATTTAAAAAAATAATAATATTTTTAAACACACACACACACACACACACACACACACACACACACACAGTTCTTTAACGTAAGATGAGGAGTACCACTGGCTTTTTAAATATAGGCTGAATATGCTCAAGACCAAAGCAACCCATTATTTTCAAGAGGCTAAATTAGTGGAGCCAATTCCTTACAAAGAGCACTCCCACCCATGTACTTCTCCAACCTCTGCCCCAGGCACACAGGCCTACCTCAGGGCCTTTGCACATGCCCTTCAGCCTGGAATGTCTTCCCCCTGACACCCACCCTCAGCCACGTGGCTCACCCGTCACTACCTGCCAGTCACTACCTGTTCCAGTGTCACCTCTCAAGGAGACCCTCCCTGACTTCTTTATTTAATAAGCCAACACATCCCACCCTCCCCACGGCCTCCCTGTGCATGTTCCTCTTGGGCATTGATCACCATCTGAGGGCTGCATGTGAATTATTCATTCATTCATTCATTGTATGCCTCCCTCCAGCCCCCACAGAATGTAAGCTCCACTCAGGCAGGAATTTTTGTAGGTTTCGCTGTACTCCTGGTGCCTACAACAGTGCCTGACACATATTAGGTGATGGATAAATACTTGTTGAAAAAAGAGAATGAAATCAATAATTTGATAGCTATTAAGAGGCCTAACAATTTCGGTTTCAGCCTTTATCAAATTGAGGTTCTACTCTTACCCCTAAATGGGGAGAATTTTAGCTAATACAGCAGCCTGGCTGTTTCTCCAGCCTGTGGTTCACAGCAGTCAGATGTGGCAGTGAGCACCAGACCTGATGGTGGCGGGTCTCCCCAGCAAACGCCCGCCCCAGGGCCCTCCCTCACAGTGGTGTCACAGGGACTCCACTGTCTACAGAGGGCCCTCTGGGAAAGGCTGAGGTGGGGAAAGTTTCCTCCAGGGAGGCTCTCATGATCACGCCCCCTCCATGAGGTCATCATGGGCCTGGACCATTCTGGAGGGTCCCTTATAATGGGTCCTTAGGATGCTGTGCCTTTGCAGTGGCCCCAGGTAGACAGGCCTTCCTTCCTAGAGCAAACTCAGTGGCCACAGATGACCCAGCCCAGAAAAGGGAGTCACCACTAGCAGGACCCGTTCTTGTGTCACCAAAAGCAGGCCTTCAGGGAAGGGGAGCTGGTCACACAGGTGAGAGGGGATTGCATTGACAAAGTTGGAGGCCCCCGGTCACCCCCTCAGTCATGGGTGGGTGTGTGCTGCAGGGGCAGAGCCTGGACATCAGAGCCAAACAACACAGCCTCCGCAGCCCCGGGCACCTGGAGACCCTCCAGCCCACCAAAGGGGGAGGGACGCTTCCTCCTCTGGACTTCCTGCCCTTGCGGGATGATCTTCCCAACTACCTAACCTTGCTGTTTACTTCTAGATCATTTGGCCAAATGTGTTTTCCTCTAATAAGAGTTGTTGGCAAAATACTGTTACATGCTTCTTATAGGACCCTTGTCCTACTGTGGCCTGGTTAAAAGCCTTTGTCCTTCTCTTCTTCCCCTTCCGTGGTTTCGATATCATTTCTCTGGATGCCATGTTTTAGGGTCCCCCATTTGGGGAGGGGGATAAGAGCTCCCTCGTAGCACTCCCTTGGCAGCTGCCCAGCAGATGGTGAGTGGGCCCACACGTGTGTGTCCCTTTGCTTGAACTGCCAAATAAACAAGGTCCCTTTCATTGCTGCCCTGACAGACAGTGGGGGAGAGGGAGCGTGCTCTTGGCACCCCTCAGAGAGGGCGAGCTTTCCAGGGCTATCCCCTTTGCCCTCGCATACCTTTCTCCAAGGCAGGAGCCCTGCGGCCTGTCCAGTGCTTCCCACTCGCCTGGAATGGAATCCAAACACCTGCCTTGGAGTGATGATTTGGCAGGTGGGAGCAGGCAGTTTGTCTCCACTAACTTATGATCAAAACTAGTAAAGCCACCGTGAGCAGGGTTGGAGATGGGCCATGGCAGAGCCGGTCACCATTCAACACCCCGAGGAAGCCCCCGAACCCTCCACCACCCACGGAGCCCTTAGAGCTGCAGGGGGCTTCCCTGAGTCTGCGCTCGGAACCTGAACCCTGCTCGCCCTCAGCTTTGACCGGTGGGTCTCATTTAACTGACGGGTGTTGATGTGTATTGGCTTGGTTCCTTCCAACTTGCATTGGCAAGTGAATGTAGTTCCTCTGTTTCTTTCCCTTTTCTTTTTCTTTTACTTGTTCAGTCGACTGATTTGGGGATGAGATACATTACTTTGTTTCCCCGGTTTACTTGTTACCATGGACAAAGGAAAACAGTGTGGATTGGGATTCCTTGACAGTGGCACTAATGAAGTTTAGGGCCAGATCATCCTTTTTTGTAGGGGATGGTCCTGTGTGTATTGTAAGATGTGCAGCAATGTCCTTGGCTGACCTCTACCCACTGGATGCCAGTAGCTCCCTTCCCCTAGATGTGACAATCAAAACGTCTCCAGACATCGCCAAATATCCCCAAGGCGGTGGGGGGAGGGGAAGAGTCACTGGTGTAGGTTAATTCTTCCAGCTGTCTTTCAGTCCAGAAAAGCGATAACCATTTGTTCTACTCAAGCTCTGTCTGCTGGGATGATTTCCCTTCCCCTCTGTCTTCCAGGGACACTTGACATTGGGGCTGTCATGCCCTCATAGCCTGTTCTCAGCTGGAGCCAGTGCATCATGGAGAACCATCTGAAAGTACGCCTCCTTGGCCATCTGGTCACTGGGAACTTCCCAGAAGGTGTCGATCGAGGGAGAGAGGAGACCACATGCAAAAGGACATGTCACAGGGTCTGAGCCACCTGTTCACGCAACTGACGTGTGCCTTCTGGGTTGTCTCAGGCTCTCATGCACCGTCTCCATGAGGTAACACTTTGCAGCCGAGTAGACCTGACTTCTTGGGAGGGTGGGGCAGATCACACCCGGTCCATAATGCACTGAGCTCAGGACTGCAGTCCACTGATGTCCCCGTCAGCCATTCAGTCCCCACTGGGACCCAGTGGTAGCCAGGAGCTGTTTCTTGGAGATGAGAATATTCACATGCAGAGGAGGGCCTGGCTTTGTCCAGAACCCTGGCGCTCTGCTTGGTGGTCCACCCCCTGGGCTCTCTGCAGCATTGCTGTTGGTCACGAACACTGAGTGCCACTGGGTCTATTAGGAGATGAGGTCTGGGAGCCCCACTCATACCTGGTGGCCTTACAGGTTCGTTGGTAAAGGCTTTGGGAGGGCACAGCCAAATGCCCGATAGGTTGCCTTCGAAATCCAAAAAATTTCTGCAAACGTTATCCCTCCTTTTTTTTTTTTTTTTTTTTTTTAATTTTTATTTATTTATTTTTATTTTATGGCTGTGTTGGGTCTTCGTTTCTGTGCGAGGGCTTTCTCCAGTTGCTGGCAAGTGGGGGCCACTCTTCATCGCGGTGCGCGGGCCTCTCACTATCGCGGCCCCTCCCGTTGCGGAGCACAGGCTCCAGACGCGCAGGCTCAGCAATTGTGGCTCACGGGCCCAGCTGCTCCGCGGCATGTGGGATCTTCCCAGACCAGGGCTCGAACCCGTGTCCCCTGCATTGGCAGGCAGACTCTCAACCACTGCGCCACCAGGGAAGCCCCTATCCCTCCTTTTTTATGTATAACGACGTCTCTTTCACTTTGTTGGGCTGTCCTGAAACACTCCATGGTCTCCCCGAGGCTTTGTCAAGGTGATGGGCCCCCGCATGTTTGTGGGGGGTTTTCTCCCTCTTTTGTGTCTCAGGAAGGCAGGTGTGATCTGCACGAGGATGTCAATGGTGGCTCCAGCGTGGCGTTCTGCAGGGCCTCTGCCAGCCGTGCTGTGGCAGAGAGCAGGAAGATGGCATGAGCCCCAGGCACCCGCAGGCATGAACAAACTGTTTCTGGTGGTCCTTGCAGATGGACAGGGAGAACCAAAGGCGCCCAGCAGTGTCCACGCTGTGGAACGATAAGGGGATGCCTTAGGAACGCACTCAAGTCCTTGAGAGCCCCACGAATCGCTGCGATTCCCCCAGGATGCAAATTAATCACTTTTGATTTATTCTCCTGGTAGGGAGGGGAAATGCCAGGACTTTCACTTTTGTCCCGTGTCTACCAAAGTAGCATCCACACCAAGGCGGGAGAGCCGACGTGGAGGCTCAGCCAGCAGCCGAGTATAACCCCTCCAACCGTGCACTGGAAACTGGGGAGATGACCACAGACCCGCCAGTGCCCTGGACACCCACACTTGGGACAAAACTCTTTTTATCCCCTGACCTCCACAAGCCCCCACTTTGACCATGGGGCCACGGGGCTGTTTTTAAGTCACCAGAAATGAGTGACAACCCAGAGCCAGTGCTGAGTACCCTGAATTGTCAAAGTGTCCCCATCCCCCATCCGCCGTGGTTAAAGGGGAAGAGTCATTTGTCAGAACACATCTGTCTGTCTGTCCCCGGCCACAGTGGCCCTTGCGAAAGGTCTCAGGCCCCTTGGAGAAGGTCTGCAGGGGATGTGCTGTGTCAGCTGGGTGATACGGCAGGGCTTTCTCGGGCGAGCCAAGGGGCTCCAGAACTGTGAAGTGGCTCAGACCTGCCAAGTCCATCAACGGTTGTGACTCTACAGTGTGGCTTCTTAAGCAAGGAATTTTGCCTTCAGACCAGAAGTGATTTTTAATAACGTTAATTTTATTCAGAGATGTTTTATGTACAGCCAAAGGCACAAATATCAAACATACAGTTGGGTGTGTTTTGACAAATGTCTCACCACCAGCACAGTAAAGACGCAAACCCCACCCCCGACCTAGTGCACCCCACCCCCTAAAGCAGCTCTTATCCAGACCGCTCTAGATTTGCTCTGTCCTTACAAATATACAAAGGGAATCAAAATATGTACTGTTTAGTGCCAGTTCTCATTTGTTCCACAGGTTTTGGGGATTCACCCATATTGGTGTGGGCATCAGTCATTTGTAACTTTTTTTTTTTTTTTTAATTAATTTATTAATTTATTTATGGCTGTGTTGGGTCTTCGTTTCTGTGCGAGAGCCCTCTCCAGCTGCGGCAAGCGGGGCCACTCTTCATTGCAGTGCGCGGGCCTCTCACTGTCGCGGCCTCTCTTGTGGTGGAGCACAAGCTCCAGACGCACAGGCTCAGTAATTGTGGCTCACGGGCCCAGTTGCTCTGCGGCATGTGGGATCTTCCCAGACCAGGGCTCGAACCCGTGTCCCCTGCATTGGCAGGCAGATTCTCAACCACTGCACCACCAGGGAAGCCCAGTCATTTGTAACTTTTTTATTGCAGGACAGTATGACCCTACCACAATTTGTGTATCCATTTTCCTGCTAATGGACAGGTTACTTCCAGTTTGGGGCTATTATGAATAAAGCCACTATGAGCCTTTGTGAACAGTTTGTGGACATAAGGTTTCATTTCTTCTGGATAAATACAGAAGAAGAAAGTTGCCAGCTCACAGAATGAGTGTATATTTCACTTTATTAGAAATTTCCAAACAGTGTTCCAAATAGGCTGTATGGTTTTCCAATCCCACCAGCAAATGGTTTTGGTTACCTGAGACACCAGCATACCCTGTCCATCTTTTCTGGAGCCCGTGCAGTAGCCCCCATGGCCTCCCAACAACGCCCCTCCCTGGAGCAGCCCGGGTGGACGTGGACTCCCGGCACACACAGGGTTTTACATGCCTGCGTTGGGCACGTGCGCAGAAGCACAGGGCTGGGCAGGCCCCGTGGTGTGTTTGTGCAGACCTGAGCCATCTGTCTCTCCTGCTTCCCGACCCCACCTCCTGCCCCCCTTCTCTTGGAGGCTGAGCTCCGTTTGCCCTCTGCCCTGGTCAAACTCACACGCGTGCATCTCCTTGCTTGGGTGTTTGGCTCCTGGACATCAGGACTTTTGTCTGATTTGCCTCAATACCCAGGGGGCCCAGCCCATGGGTGTGACTGGCGCTTTTTCCCTCCTTATGGAAGAGGAGCCTCCCTCTGTGTGCCCAGGTGAGCCCAGCAAGCGGCCTCCCAGGGAACGGGAGAGACTATGTGCTCTGCATTTCCCAGGGAGCGGCTGGGAGCACGGCGCTGGGGCTCAGCTCGGCTCCAAGCGGGGATCTCTGGGTAAGGAGGACCTCTCAGGGGCTGCAGACAGCGCCATTGGCCCCAAGGTCCGTGCTTGTCCCGGACGTGCCCACAGAGGGGAAGCTGGGGGTTTCAGGGAGGCCTGTGTCCAGCAGCTGGTGGCGCTGGCCAGTCCTAGAGGTAGAGGGCCAAGAAGACCATCCTCTGGCCTCTTCACCTCCACCTGTCAATCACACGCCCCGCACGTGGGCCCCGAAAGCAAGTCCCCGCCCCAGCCCAGGCTGCCCCCCAGGAAGACAGCATGGCCCTCCCTGCACTACACTCAGCTGTCCCTGCCCTCTGTCCCCTTCCTGTCCAAGCTGAACACACATGACTTGTACAGTGCTGTCTGCACTTTTGACCAAGGGCCGGCACCTGGACCCATTCTGGCAGGACAGGTGCCTTAGAACGAGCCCTGGAGTGGTGGCCAAGGCACTCTGGCAGAGAGATGGGGACAGTCCTGCCTTCCCGGGGCCCCCTCTACCATGGCAGAGCCCAGACATCCATCAGGTCCAAATGTGTGGTCTGAATGTTTGAACTTCCAGATCTCAGTAAAAGCAGCGCAGTTGCTGGGATGAGGGTTCACCATGGGAACTGGGTCGGGAGTGGCCATGCCTCGTGCCTTCTGCCTCTGGAAAGCCGGGCAGCCTGAGGAGGGGGGCGGGGACGAGAGGACAGTGAGCGCCAAGGACAAGCAAGCGACTCAGAGGATGGCAGGGATGTGAACAAACAAGGGGCCAGACTGCTTCCTGCCTGTCAGTCCAAGGATTAGCTTCCACTGGGGCTCCTATTCTTTTGGAAAATAGCTGGCCACGATCAGTGACACAAGAGGGAAAGCCGCTTTATGTCCGCCATGGAAGGAAAGATCCCCAGGCAGGATGGTGCAGGCCGAACCCCAGCCGGGGGAGGTGAACACAAAAGCTGACAGCTAAGTCCACTTTGGAAGCAGACAGGGTCCCCTGGGGGAGGGCTGGGCCACAACACACAGCAGGAAGAGCAGAGAGGCTGCCGCTTGCAATGCTGGAGTGAGCGCTGGACCCTCCTGGGGTGGGCACACAGCAGGCACTGGCCGGTGGGCAAGCTCGTCTACACCGCAGGCTCCAGAGGGTTTTGGATTTGTGAGGAAGGAGAAATCTTGTTGCTGGACCCAAGAAGATGTTGCATAGACAAGTGAATGTGGGTGAGGAGGCTGCCACCCTGAGAGGCAGCACTCAGCTGCTGGTACCCATGGCTGGCCCTGGAGCCCCCCTGCTGTTTCTCCCTTCTCCACCTGGAAGCTTCTGTCTAAGGCAGACCTCGGAGATATTGCGGGGTCAGTTCCCGACCATCACAATAAAGTGAATATCGCAATAAAGAGAGTCACACTATTTTTTTGGTTTCCCAGTGCTTATAAAAGTTACGTTCCCATGCTGGAGAGGGTGTGGAGAAAAGGGAACTCTCCTACACGGTTGGTGGGAATGTAAATTGATACAGCCACTATGGAGAACAGTATGGAGTTCTCTATACAGTATGGAGGTTCCTTAGAAAATTAAAAATAGAGTTGCCATATGATCCAGCAATCCCACTCCTGGACATATATCCAGAGAAAACCATAATTCGAAAAGATTCATGCACCCCTATGTTCATAGCAGCACTATTTACAATAGCCAGGTCATGGAAGCAACCTAAATGTCCATCGACAGAAGAATGGGTAAAGAAGAAGTGGTATATATATACGCAATGAGATATTACCAAAGGGGAAAGCGGGGAGGGATAAATTAGGAGTTTGGGGTTAACATATACACACTACTATATGCAAAATAGATAAACAACAAGGACCTACTGTATAACACAGGGAACTATACTCAATATCTTGTAATAACCTAAAATGGAAAAGAATCTGAGAGAGAATATATATATGAATTTATATGGGATATGAGCTATATATGAATATATATGAGATGAATATATATTCATATATATGAATATATGAGAGAATATAAATATATATGTATATATATAAAACACTGAATCACTTTGTTGTACACCTGAAATTAACACAATGTTGTAATTAACTATACTTCAATTAAAAAATCATTAAAAAATAAAAGTTACGTTCCCAATATACTGTAGTCTACTAAGTGTGCAATAGCATATGTCTTTAAAAAACAATGTACAAAAAAAAACCCAACAATGTAAATACCTTAATTTAAAAAATACTTTATTGCTAAAAAATGCTAACCATAATCTGAGCCCTCAACAATAGCAACATCAAAGATCCCTGATCACAAGTCATCAGAATAATATAATAATGAAAAAGTTTGAAATATTGCCAGAATTACTGAAATGTGACAGAGACACGAAGCTAGCAAATGCTGTTAGGAAAACGGTGCGTATAGACTAGCTCAGCAAAAAATGCAATAAAGTGCAGTGCAATCAGAGGTCTGCTGTCCTGTGATGACCATGACACATGTCCAGTCACTGTGTCCACCCTGTGAGGTGGGCCAACAGCAGTGTTACTAACGGGATGTCAGAGCCAGAGGATGCCACATGTTCTGGTCACAACAAATACTAACGTCAAGGAAATTGCGTCTGGAGATGTGTTTGGATGATTGTTGGTGGCTCCTGTGCTTATAAAAAAAGACTTTGCTGCGTTCGCAGGAATTTTGGCTTTGTCCTTAGTTAGGGTGTGTGAAGCTGCTTTTAAGTTGTAAACAGAGACCTATATTATGATAAGAAAATGCAGAGAGTTATTTTTTTTTCCTTCGACTCAGTCTTGGAGGGCTTTTAACTGCTTTTTGTTTTCTGTAGATAGATTTGAAGCCTGTAAAAGAAGAAAGCTAAAGGTCCTGGGAAATGTAAATTACACTGACCCAAACGGGGGGCTAACATGCCCTTTGGATCTGGGACTAACTCTTAATCTGTTGAATAATCAGTTTAAACTTCTACAGTGGTAAACATATTAATCCTGCCCTTCATACGCAACCCAGCTGGAGACTACATGTGATTTTTGTGTTTGCTTCTGGAGCAGAGGGAAGGTAACCGGCCTGCCTCTCCGGGGGCAGACCAGGCCAGGGTGCATTGGGAGCCACAGCCAGCCCAGCGCTGCCCCCTGGTGGCCGGGGCCGCCACACGGGGCCTGAGGCTCCCGGGAGGCTGTGAAGGATGGTCCCCCAGGCAGAATCTGCTCTCCTGAGATGTCAGGAGCTCCAGGAGATCCACAACAGGGTTTTCATCGTGTTGTTTCCTTTACACTGTGGGGCGGGGGGTGGGGGGAACACGACAAAATACTCCACAAATTGTTTTTAGCAAACCAACCAATTCTCCTTTCAAATCTAATGCCTTGATCCATTGATTCTGTAGGTCTAGATTTTACTACAGTTTGTGATCTGTGATCTGAAATATGTAACCGACTATGGTGCACCCAACAGTAACTAAATCAGAAGTTTGGACTCAACACAACATTTTGTTTATGATGAAATAAAGCCCAGTCTCTTTGCTACCAACAGCAGTTAGGGAAATACCTAATCCATTCATTTCCCTGCTGAGAAATAGAAATGAATAATGATACCAAACACATCCACTTCAAAAACAACTTTTTATTTAAAAATAATCAATTCCTTCAGTTAGACTTTTTTGATACCATGAGTAGAAAAAAATCCCTTTCTGGACGCCTCAAAGAGAGATGCAATAGATATAATCAGAAAACACTGCCTCCAGAGGAAATATGCTTTAAAAGTGGTTTTAATGGTCTCAGGATTAGAGCCCCTTTGAATATTTTTTGAAGGCACCTCTCCATCACCAAGAACCCCGCAAAAAAGCTAGGGCCCTTTCCCACTTGGTTAATGCTTGTGATTATTTCCTGCTGCAGGGTTTGTGATTCTGGTAGCCATATGGCAGGTGCTTTGTGACCATGGATGAAACCCATCGGGCACCCACTGCTGCGGGTGTGCTGAACCCCTGAATGTCGAATGGTGGACAGTGAAAACAGTGAGTAAGGAGAGGGCAGAGGGCCCCTGGGCAGAACGTGGCTGGGAGGAATGCTTGTTGGTGATTCCCGTCCCCCAAAAGCGGTCAGGTTAATAGCTGCAAGGATCCTTTGTCTTTGCCTTCTGTTATAGACGGAATGTTTGCATCCCCCTCAAAATCCATATGTTGAAATTCTATGCCCCAATATGATGGTGTTTGGAGGTGGCACCTTTGGGGGTGATTAGGTCATGAGGCGGGAGGCTTGTGATGTGATTAGTGTCCTTATAAGGAGAGGCCAGAGAGCTGCTTCTTCCCCCCTCCCCCCACCCCCGCTCTGCCATGTGGGGCACAGCAAGGAGATGGCTGTCTGCAAACCTGGAAGCGGGCCTTCGACAGGAACCAGATCTGCTGGCAGCTCATCACCAGGGACACAGCTGTGGAAGGCTTCCTGGTGCCCAGACTCGACCTGGGCACTTGGGCTCCTGAGGGCAAGGCCTATGGTCCTGCTGCCCCCACTCCCCTCCCCCCTCTCCCCCTTGGCTTGGCCTGGAGCTGAGAAAGTGCTCAGTAAACCTCTGCTGGGGGAGAAGCACAGAGAGGGTAAAGGAGCCAGAGGCCCAGCCAGGGGCAGATGGAACACCTGGGGTGGGCACCTTTCAGGAGAACTGGAGCCAAGGCCCAGGAAGCCGAGGGCGGGAGCAGGTGGGAAGGCAAGCTGGGCAGAATGAAGACCAGTAGGTCTGGGAGGACTGATGCTGGGAGAGGACCCACCAGGAGCCACCCCCCAGCAGGGCAGAGGTCCTGCAGGAAGAGGCCCGCACAACACCTCCCAGTCAGCTGTTTCATGGAGGAAAAGTGAGCCTCAGACAGAAAGGTCTGGGTAGGGTGGGCAGATTTAGAAAGAAAAAATAAAATATAAGATGCCCAGTTAAATTTGAATTTCTGATAAACAATGAATACAATTTTTAGTATAAGTATGTCCTGTGCAATATTGGCAACATACTTACACTAAAAACAATTTTCCATTGACTTTCCATTCAAATTCAACTGGTGTAGGAGTCCATTCAGGCTACTAGAACAGAATACCATAGCCTGGGTGGCTTATAAACAACAGGCGTTTATTTCTCACAGTTCTAGAGGCTGGGAAATCCCACGATCAAGGGGCCAGCAGATTCGTGTGTGGTGAGAGCACACTTCCTGATTCATAGACAGTCAAATTCTCCCTGGGTCCTCACCTGGCTGAAGGGGCCACCTAGCTCTCTGGAGTCTCTTAAAAGGACACTAATCCCATTCATGAAGGCTCCACCCTCATGACCTAATCACCTCCCAAAGGCCCCACCTCCTCATACCATCACCTTGGAGATTAGGATTTAACACTAAGAATTGGGGTGGGTGGGTGGGAGGGGCAGGGTTGCCACATAAACACTGAGTCCACAGTGTGAGGTGTGGGCATCCAGGAGTCTCTCTGGCAACCCTAGCCTAGCGACCTGAGGGACAGGTGTCCCCTTCAACTATCCGGGCACAGAGGTGGGAGAAGGGCTCTCCCCACTTATGCTGACATTAAACCATCATGAAAACTCCATACCCAGAATTCATGACCTAGTGCCCGAGTGCCCTGAGTCAGGGGCCTTGTCTTGAGTGGGAAGCAAATCCGGGAGAAAGGAAAGGACGGCAGAGAACCCACCACTCCTGGTCACCCATCACCAGAGGGCTTGGTTGGTGACAGGCCTGCTGGCAGAGCAAGCTTGGTGGGGCTGGGGGCTCAGGAGGCTTGGGGGGGGCCCAGGACGCACTGGCTGAGGGGCCCCGTGGCTCCCTGCTCAGAAGGACCATCAACTGCTCAGACCTCCCTGGCCTCTGCAGCCCTGGAACAGAGGCTACTCCCTTCCAGCTGTGGGAATTCACCTACTCAAGTCTGAGAAAGAGGCCGATGGGCAGAACAGAGCAGCAGGGTCTGAGAAAGGGCTCCGAGACCTCTGCAATGAGAGCGGCAGCAGGTGGGGAGCAGCATGGATGTGGGTGTGAGGCTGGCACATCTTGACAGCCTTGCTGGCCCCCGAGAGAAAACGCTCCCGGTGTCAGGCCTGGCAGGGCGGCCACGAGCCGGGCTCTGATGCAGCCTCCACAGAAGGAAGAGGAAATGAGTGTACAGGAGGCCTTGGCTGAGCACAGCGAGTGCCTGTGTGTGTGTGCCTATCCGCGCCTGGCAGTGTGTCTGCATCGGGGAGGTGTCTGTGGGTCTGTCTGTGGGTCTCCTGTGCACACATTGTGCCCGCAGCGGGGGAACGTTTCTTCCTCCAGAGCTGTCCCCACAATTCTGCCCACGGGAGCCTAAGGAGGGGGAAATAGGCCTGCTCTGCTGCAGGCTGAGATCCGGGTGCCACCCGTCTCTTGCTGGAAGGTATCCTGCGGGGGTTTCCCTCTGGTCCGGGGGTGCCCGGCGCCTCCATCTGCAGCAGCCTGGGGCCCGCCATGGGCAGGGGTCACTGGGGTGGGAAGGTTTGAGGTGAGTCACTCTTAGCTCCGGCCCAGACGGCTCCTCGGGCCAAATCGGCTGCTGGCCTTGCCATGCGGGGCAGGAGTCTGGGTTTGTCTGGAAGCCCGGGTAAATAAACAGGAAATTCCCAAGCAGCTCATGAAAGTGACTTTGCATCCTGTAGGGTGAAGATGGAGAGTCTTTCGGAAAAACAGGACTCATCATTCGCACTTTCTTCCCAGGCTCACTTTTCCCCAAAGAGATGTTTTGAGAAAGTTGTGAATGGATTTTAAACACGTACGATAGAAGGACGTGGAAAGCAGACTTAAAAGGGATGCAATCCTGATTTAGGTAAAGAAAACAGTGATGCTGGGAGTTGGGGTCTGGACACCCACACCCCGAGGCAGCAGCTGCCAGCCTGCAGAGAGCGTGTGTTGTCGGGTGTCTGGGCGGCGTGAGACTGGACAAGGACGCCCGGGCGAGCGCTTCCACACCCATGGGAGCTGACTGTGCCCATATCAAAGTCAACATCAAAAGCAGAATCCTGCTTTCCGGCAGCAGACACGGGCCATTGTGTGAGTGGACGACCCTAGACTGAAACCTGTGCTGTTTAGTGAGCGGTAGTTGTTTCTTTGGTTACTAGCACACCTTTGTCATTTGTCTTCCCTCGATTTTGAGTACCTTTGCGGGATAGGATCCTCGGGACAGAAGCACTGAGTCGGGTGTGTGCAAACACATGGCGAGTGATGCTGCTGGTGCCACGGGGCGTGGAGGTGGGCAGAGCCAAGAGTGGCCGGGCACCAGCCACGCAGCCACCAACCTCAGCCGCGTACCCCAGCAGGGACCAGAGGAGCAGGGCCAGAGTGCCAGGAGAGGTGACAAGTGCCACCTGCACCCACACCACCTGGGGGGATGGCCGCTGGAGTCACACTCAGCATCTGGATGAAGCTGTGCTGACGCCCACTGCTCTCTCCTCGCCCAGGACCAGGCTGAGAGGACCCATGTCCCTACTGACCCACCGGCCCGAGGAACAGGACGCAGCTGGAGAGGGCAAGCTGCTCTGGGACTAGGGTGGGAAGAGTGGGGTTTTCCTGCACTTAGAAGCTGAGCAGAGTCAATGTGGAGCCCAGCTCAAGCGTGATGCCTCAGCCTCGGTCTTTTTCCCCTTGAGCTCTGGTTCATCCTTCCCAGAGTTGGCCCCATGACTGACCCTGTCTTCTGTGTCTCACATTCTATACCCCTGCCTAGGCCAAGCCACCCAGGACGGGGGGGTGGCCACGAATGGGATTCCTAGGCCACTGGGGTCTGACACCCATCTGCAGAGCTAGAAGGTAGCGGAGGCCTCCAGCCAGGACCCAGAGTGCCCTCTGCTGTCTCGGGGCCTGTGGGTGGGCCCCTCCCGAATAGTTACCCACCAGGGTTCTTGGCCTCCTTAATCAATAGAAATTGATAAGAGGGCAGACAAGTAATTCAGGCAAGGCTTTGTTGGGACTGGTGCTGCAGCAGAGGGGAGCGAGAACAAGTAATAGGTGCCCTTGCTTGCTTTCTCAGGGGTGGCAGGGGAAGAGCTGGTTCCTTATATGGGGTGAGGGTAGGGGGCAGGTCCAGGGGTCAGGCTGGAAGGGGCGCTTAGGAGATTTGCCCACCCCTTTGGTGGTGTTGTGTGCAGGGGGGCATGCGCAGTGCCCTGCTTTTGCTCTTCAGAAGTGGCAGTTGGGTTTTTTGGTCTCTTTGTATCTTGTTGTCCATAATTTGCCCCAACTGCACATGCATGCAGTTATTTTTAGTCCCTTATAGTTTCTTTGCATTTTGTTGCTTGAGGAGACATTTGTCGCAAGTACTGCAACCAAGGGTGCCAGGTCCCAGGTCCCAGCCTGTCTCCCAGTGACTCAGGCCAAGCTCCCTCCACTCCTGAATTCACTGCTGAGTGTGGGCTGGTACCACAGACGAAGCCTGGGTCTGACACACCGTGCGGTATAGCAGCCCCATCCCGATACTGGTGGGTTCAGGCCCCACATGGATAATCAGACCCTTCATCTGGGCCTCTCCACCCAGGGTTCTGGCTTCACCTGGCACTGTCTGGAGGTCACTTAGAGAGGACACGATGACAGCTCTTGGACCTCATGAAGACGCTGCTGCTTCCTACCCTGTGGACCTGAAACCTCCTCCTACACAACGGGAGTCTCTGGTCACATTTGAAGAGCGAGGGGTTGGATGGATGAACAATCTGCTCCTTTAGAACCTGCAAACATTCGTACAGAGGATGTCCTCTGACCAAGATGGAATCAGACTAGACCTCAATGCCGAAAACACAACAGGAAAATCTATAAACACTGAAAATTACACAACACACTTCTAAATAATCCATGCATCAAAGAGGAAGTCTCAGGGACTTCCCTGGTGGCACAGTGGTTGGGAATCCGCCTGCCAATGCAGGGGACATGGGTTTGAGCCCTGGTCTGGGAAGATCCCACGTGCTGCAGAGCGACTAAGCCAAATAAATAAGTAAATAAATGAAGAAAAAAAAAAAAAAAAAGAGGAAGTCTCACATGAAATTTTAAAATACATGGAAATGAATGAAAATCGTGATGGTTAATTTTATGCATCACCCTGACTGGGGCACAGGATGCTCCTATCTCTGGCTAAATGTTACTTCTGAATGTATCTGCTAGGGCATTTTTGGAAGAGATTAATAGCATTTGAATTGGGAGACTGAGCAAAGCAGATGGTCCTCCCCAGTTTGGGTGGGCATCATAGAACAAAGAGGCAGAAGAAGATTGGATTGGCTCTCCGCCTGACTGCATGAGCTAGGGTGTTGATCTCTTCCTGCCTTCTGTGCTGCTGGTCCCCAGACCTTCAGCCTTGGACTAGAGCTCTCAGCTCTTGGATCTTTAAACTACATCACCAACTTTCCTGGCTCTCTGACTTGTAGATGGGAGATCATGGAACTTCTCGGCCTTTGTAATTGCACAAGTCAATACTTTACAACAAATTTCTCCCTATATATATGTGTGTGTGTGTGTGAATATATTTTTTAGATGCGATTAATATTTAAATCAGTAGACTTTGAGTACAGCAGATTACCCTCCATAATATGGGTGGGCCTCATCCAATCAGTTGAAGGCCCTTTTGTCGTTGAGATGTCACACCATATACAAAAATTAACTCACAATGAATCATGGAACTAAATGAAACACCTAAGACTATAAAACTCTTAGAAGAAAATAGAAATAAATCTTCATTACCTTGGGTTAGGCTAGATATGACACCAAAAGCAAAGACAACAAAAGAAAAAACTAAATTGGACTTTATCAAAATTAAATAATTTTGTGCTTCAAAGGATACGAAAAAGTAAGAAGACAACCCACAGAATGGGAGGGAAAAAAACTGCAAATAGTATATCTGATAAGGGACTTGCATTTAGAATACATAAAGAATTACGACATCTCAACAACAAAATTCAAATAAGCCAGTTAAAAATGGGCAAAGGATTTGAATAGATATTTCAACAAAGAAGACATAAAAAGATGCTCAACATCATTAACCACTAGGGAAATACAAATCAAATCCACAATTAGATATCACCTCACACTTACCAGACTAGATCTGACTAGAATGAAAGTCAGGTCACAACAAGTGTTGGCAAGGATGTGGAGAAATCAGAACCCTCATACACTGCTGGCATAAATGTAAAATGATGCCACTACTTTGTAAAATAGTCTGGCAGTTTTTAAAATGGTTAAGGATATTTTTAAATGGCTCAACAATTCCACTCCTAGGTCTATTCCCAAGAAAAGTGAAAACATATGCCGACACAAATACTTATACACTGATGTTCATAACAGCCTTATTCACAGTAGGCAAGCAAACTAAATGTCCATCAATTGAAGAATGGATAAATAAAATCTGGTATATCCATACAATAGAATATTATTTGGCAATAAAAATAAAGTACTGATACAGGCTGCAAAATCAGCAGAAGTGACTCTGAATCAACCTCCACTTCTCCTTACAACACCGTAAATCTTTGTTCAGAAACATCCGTTGTCATGTGAACTTTTCTCTTTTTTTAATGGAAGAGTTTATTTGGGGACCAGGAGCCTTTTGGGGGGACGGGTGAGTGGGTGGAGTAGAGGGAACGCCAGGACAGATGCCCCTTCCCGGGTACCCTGGACTGGGTTTGAGCTCTTAGTGTTGAGAGTGAGGGCAGGAGCTGAGGAATAGAAGTTTCTGGAGCAATCTAGAAAAATGTCTGAGCCATGGGGTTATAGCCAGAGGTTACCTAACCTTTTGAGGACAAAGTCTTGGAGGTCAGACTGGGACCCAAGAGGAGTTCTGCTTGGTCCAGGTGGCAAAGTGTGACTTAGAACTGATGGACCCCATCAGTCTTTCCACTGCTGTGGGAAGACAGGCCATTTTCTGTGGAGCTCTATGTCCTTGGCAACAGAGCAGGGTGTGTGTGTGTGTGTGTGTGCGTGTGCACTGTGTCTTCATAATTTGGGTATAATTTAGGTATAAGAAAGATTTGCCTATTATTTCGTGGTCATAGGCTGGTGACCTGTGAGCCATATCTACATCAAATTTTAATTTTAATTTTTTTTTAATTTTAATTTTTTTTTGGCTGTGCCGCGCAGCATGCGGGATCTTAGTTCCCCAACCAGGGATCGAACCTGTGCCCCCTGCGGTGGAAGCGTGGAGTCTAAACCACTGGACCGCCAGGGAAGTCCCTCAAATTTTATTTTTAAAAAGACCACTTTCCTTCCCAGCATTCAAGAAATATTTATAAAAAAGGTTTATACATTGGGCCATCAAGAAAACCTCAATAAATACCAAAGGGCAGAAAGTGTACGGAAGTCCTAAAACCTCAGTGCAATAAATGTTCAAGTTAATAACTACAGTTTAATTTATAAAATGCACTGTGTACAAATCATACCTCAACCTTAAAAATCTACCCACTTGAAACTGAAAATAAAAACCCTCTCCTAAATAAATGTTGGGTCACAGAAGAAATGGAAACTGCAACTAACATAGACAGGAATGATGAGAAAACTGCCCAGCCAAACTCCCGGGACGTGGCCACCGCCCGCCCTCATCACCAAGCGAGAAGGAATGAATAGAAAAGAGAAATATGATGTGAGGACTGTATTTTTAAAGGCACGCACAAAGATCAAAACAAAAGTAAATGAGTTAGAAGAGGAAAAAAATTGAGTCTTGATAAATAATATGAAGGCCTATTCTAAGAAGAGACTCATCCTGCAGCCCAGGGGGTACGGGCTGTCATCCTCCTCCCAGCCGTGGGCCTCCAGCTGGGGCTCTCGAAGCCCCATCCCTTTCTGCAACTGCTCCGGGGTCAGCTGGGATCCTTTGAGGTTGTGTAAATCAGAACACCCTGGACTGGGCCCCGTGGGACAGAAGTCCCAGATACCAGTTTGTCCCCCTTACTAAGTCAGCCTAATTAATTAAATTCGTCCTGTCTAATTTAACTGCCTAGTAACTCTGGGTAACCGGACTGGGTCATTTGCTCTTTGCAGATCTCACCTCCTCAACTCTGTTCCCTCCAGTGTAAGGGCACAGAATGAGGGAACAGAGTGGCTCCACAGGTCCTGGCAGCCTGTGACACCCCTCCTCCATCCCCCACCCTCCCCCCTGCCCACCCCCAGTCAAGCCTAGGTGGCTCTGGCCAAAGAAGGGTTTCTGTCCTTGCAGAATGCCTCCTGGGGGCAGGTGGGGGCTGGGGGGGGGCTGTCTTCAAAACACCGCCCCCTGCTGAGCCCCAGGGGAATGTGTCTCGAAGATTCAAGAGCAAAATAAATGTCCTTGTGAAGCCACTAAGTTTGGGGGGATGGTTTGCTACACCACCACAGTGACTGGGAAAGTGCGCTGATGTGGACATTGAAGATGAGTAAAGTCTGAATCTCCTGCTGTGCGAAGATGTAAGTGCCTTGGACTGACGCATTTATGCTTCAATTAAAACAACGTTGTTGTTGGGATAACAGTTTATACCCCCGATACGATGTACGTACAGTGACTGGTGAAGAGCCTGGCACACAGCAGATGCTCAAGCAGTAGACTGGAGCGGCCATCACCATCGTCACCTGCGCCTCTCCCAGTGCAGGTAAGTACTCAGCAAGTGCTATTATGTGGGAATGAGCTGCCCCATCGCTGGAGCCACTGAAAAGACGTCAAGGGCTTTCTGTGGCCACTGACTAGTCCCCACGCTAACGTGCCTTGCTTTTTCTTTCAGTCATGCACCTCTTTCTGTTAAAGGTTGGTCTTTGCAAACTGGTCTCCAGCCAGCTTCCAGGTTTAAAAATAGGTTCTGGGTGAAGCTGAGGCCGGCTGCGCGGGCTAGTGGGGGGTAGGGTGGCGTGCTAGGGGAGGGGAGCTGCGCGGTGGGGCCGGGGCTGCCGGGGGGGGGGCGCGCGGAGGGCGGGGGGGTACGGGGACACGGGGGGCGCGGGGGCGCGCGGGCAGGGGGGACGGTCGTCTCCCGGTCGGCCCGCAGGCGCCGCCTCCCTGGCACTTCACCGTGACCTCGGCGCCGCGCTCGCTCTGACTCGCGCTTTTCGCTTGCTCCGCGGGGCGTTTCCGGGACCGGAGAGGTCGGCGAGGTCAGCGCGGGCCCCTCGCTGCCTCTGCCTGCGGGCGGCCGCGTGTGCCACAGAAGGGGCGACTGAGCGAGCGGCGGGGTTCAGAGTATCCCCAGGCGTTCTGCACCCCCAGCCCGCGCCCACAAAGCCGGGAGCGGGGCGGGAGGAGGTGTCTGAGTGCCTTTGACTCGCCCAGTGGCGTAACGCATCGACAGTTCTGCTAAGGTGGGGTCGGGGCGCAGGTGAAACTCCCTGGGCGCCAGGGGCCAGGCTGGACCCCGCCTGCCCTCCAGGAGCCCCCGGTCTGTCGGGAGGCAGGCGAGCACAGACGTGGTTCCCAGATGAAGCTACAAGCGCAGGCTGCCGGAGAGTACAGGCTGGGGTCCGCATGCTGGGAAATGTCTTCCAGGAGCCGCAATCCGAAACGGTGTGAAGGTATGACCGCACCCATCCAAGAGGGCAGCGAGGCCCCACGGCAGGAACAGGACAGAAAGGCCAGGGACAGCGAAGATCCTGGGGAGAGGATTCTGGAGGATGCTCGGTTTGGTTAGAGTTTAAGGGCGAGAGAACATTGGGTGGGCAAGATTAACTGGCATCGACCATTAAGACCTTAGCTCATATTAGCACCCCATCAGCCAGCCAGGAATATTTGATAGAGAAGAAGGAAGGCAGGGGTGCAAATCCCGAGAGACTGAAAGGATGAGCAGACTGGGGCCATCTCAGAGCAAAGCAGGGTCTCACATTGGCCAAGAGACTGTTAAGGTGTATTTGTCAGGAGCCCTACGCTGCAGCAACAAACAGCCCCAGATCTTAGAGTCTGAGCACAGCAAAAGTTTATTTTTTTACACACAGTACACTTCAGATCTGGGCAACTCTCAGGGACACGATTAACCGAGTGGCAGGTGGCCCTCCAAGCTGCACCCATGCTGTGGCTCTGTCTCCCCTCGGGACCTCCTATCTGCTCATCATGTACAGAAGAGGGAGAGTCTTGGAGAATCATGCCTCCCCCTGGATGTCACAGACAGCGTTCCACTTAGAGTGCATGGCCACAATCAGTCACGTGACCCCTGACTGTGAGGGACTTAATAGTGTCACCTCCCAAGGAACTGGAAGCAGAGGGAAACCAGATGGGTTCAGAACCAGAAATCTCCATCCAAAGGGCCTGAGAGCCCCAAGGACCAACTCTGCCTACACTCTGCTTTGGCAGGAGGCTGTCTCGCTCCCCAAGCCCTGCCTGAGTCATCTGTCAGCGGCATAAGTACACAACCTTCTGATTGGCTTGTTAGACGTCACATTAACAAAGTTTTGTGTAAAGTCCCTAGGATTAGCTGAATCCACCCTCAGACAGACCACCCCTCTCCTCTCTGGGTGAGGTCCCTGCTGGAAACACAAGCGCTAGGATGGTGAGCTACAAATTTAGCAGGGGCGTACACTGCAGAGGTTCACGGCTGTCTGCCCAACTTCCTCTTCCCTCCTGCCCTCACGGGAGTGGGCACATGACCCCGGACTGGCCAAGCTCTGCCTCCCTGGCACAGGGGTATGTCTGGGCTGGGAATACAAGCAAGGGGACCAATGAGAGTGGCCTCAAGGGCTTGAGTTCTTTCCTGTGAAGCTCTGGCTTGTCTAAATGGAGCTATTGATGGTCAGCTTGCCACTCTGACCATGTGGAGGAGCTGGCCCCAGGAAGAATCCAAAAGGGTGTGGGCAAAATAGAATTACAGAGAGAGAGAGAGAGAGAGAGAGAGGTTGACATATTGACTATGGGTGCAATGTGAGCTCCTCGATCCAACTATGCCTGAAGCTAGTAATCCAGTTACACAGCCAATTAAATTCCTCTTTTTGTTTAAGCAAGTTTGAACTGTATCTTCAAGCAATTACAAATGAAAAAAAAAAAGTCCTTATACAATTACTCAATGGCCTTTGGCCCCAAACTCTAACACAGAATCTTCTTAGCTGTGCTGTACTGCTAGGATCCCTCCTTCTGCTGAAGCTAGGGCCCTCCTTTTCCCTAAGGCCAAGCTGTTAGTGAAAAAAGCAAGTTACGTGGCCTGGGTGTGAGAGCAGGAAAGGCCCAGGCCTTCCTACTGGCGCTGTGTTTATCCCGGGGACGTCCCTCTCATGCCCAATCTTCCTCTTCCTCTTCAGTCTCATGTCCTGTGGTTCCAGGGGTCAGGACCTGATGGAAGTGGGGTGCCCCCAGGACAGCTAGAGAGCCCCAGCTCTTCGGATATAGGGGGCACAAGGGCCAGCTGAGCGAGTCTCCTCCGTTCCCCCAGGGGAAGCACCTGGGGACCAGTACCCCACTGCAAGTTCGGTGGCTGGCGAGGGACAGGGTTTGGGGAGCAGAGACCCTTTCCAGTGAGCTTGGGTGGAAGGGGTCCCAGAAGGTCACAGGAGGTCACAGCCACCCATATGCGGGCTTGTGGGCTTGGAGCTCGCACAGCTTCTGTCTCAGGCTTCGTTCCAGGCCTACGGGATCCCGCTCCTCTGACCCATTCTTTCTACATCTGCCCTTTGCACAAGGGCTCTGCTGTCTGGTGGCCTGTCCTGGCTGCCTCAGACCTGCAGCCTTAGCTCCCAGCCCCTGCAGAAGACCAGGTTCCAAGACCCAACCATGGAGCCCAAAGTCTAGGAGGTAGAGTGGCCAGATACAGGACACTTTTGCAACACTGGGGCCATGCTGATACTAAAAATGTATTCGTTGTTTATTTGAAATTCAAGCATAACTGGACGGCCTATATTTTTATTTGCTAAGCGTGGCAACAGTAGTGGGATGAAGTCCCGGCAGGGAGCGGGGCTGAGGTAGAAAAGGATCCCAGGCTTGCCTCCTGCCAGCTCTGTTTCCCCGGGCTGCACCCCGGCCTGCCCCCACCCCACAGATACTCGGGCTCTGAAGCAGCCCTTAGGCCAGCATCACCCTCCCTTACATGGGGAGCTGGAGATAGCTGCAGGGACACCCAGAGCAAACCCCAGCATGAAGGAAGACAGCTGCCCCACCGACATCCCCCACCCCGGTCACCTGCCAAGCCCCTCTGACCGGCAGATCCTCTCCCATGCCTGCGACCGCCCTGGGCCATGACCGTGTGAAACCTCACAGCAGCCCTAGGGGTGTTAAACGGCTGAGTGTATCTCTAACCTGGCCCAGTGACTGTCTTTCTGTGGAGCTGGGGCTCTCTAGCAGTCCTGGGGGCACCCCCCTTCCATCAGGTCCTGACCCCTGGAATCTTGCCCTTGTCCACACTCCATGTCAGGACCCGGGGGAAACCAGCACCTCACGGATGGCTGGGAACCAGGGCTGGTAACCACACGTCTGGCTGAGCTGGGCAGGGCAGCCTGCACTCTGCGGCCCCCATGCTGCGCCTCTTCATGGTT
The DNA here is from genome assembly GCF_949987535.1 of Balaenoptera acutorostrata. Classification (NCBI taxonomy): domain Eukaryota; kingdom Metazoa; phylum Chordata; class Mammalia; order Artiodactyla; family Balaenopteridae; genus Balaenoptera; species Balaenoptera acutorostrata. The sequence continues at coordinate 32,718,641 of NC_080066.1, read as the reverse complement.
GCTTAATCCACCGCAGCAGGCTTGAGTCAGTGGTCCCTGCGATGGGACCTGAGCTCTGGGAGGGTGGCGGCTGGATATCTAGTTCCATCACTGCCTGCAGAGCCCTGCAAGAAAGTGCCCATCAGAAAGGGCTCTGCGGGCACTTTCCCAGACGGGCGTCACTGTCACCTGGTGTGGAATAAAGGGGCATCACAGCCACGTGGAGGGCGCAGCAACCCTGGGCCACGCTTCTCTGAACCAGCCTCTTGGGTCCCTACCCCTGCGCCCGCGCACACACGGGGCGCACCTGGGTGAACTGACACCTCGCCCACCTTTAACTCCTCCCGCCCACTGCGGTGGGTGGGGCCACCGGGCCTCTGGTCCTCGTGGGAATTCATGGGAATTAGCAAGAAGCGTCTCTGCCCTGAGCACCTCCTGCCATGCGAGGTGTGATAGACGCGCTCCTCCGAGCTGTGAACGGAGCTGGCTGTGCTTCGATCATTATCACCATCACCCATATTTAGAGGAAACGGGGGCTCGCTCGGAGGGGTGGCAAGTGCTGTATGTTGCCACGTGGACACCTGCCTTTGGGGACATGGCCTCGAGCTCCTCCTACCTGGACGCCCCTCCTCAAACACTTGGCCCCCTAGGAAACCCCGAGTCCGGGGTAGCGCTCCCAGGCCTGCCATGTGGGCAGGGGCAAACCTTCCTGCCCTCAGGCCCAAAGCGTGCGCGCGCCTGACTGCGGGGAGTGCAGGTGCCCGGGGACTGGGTGCGGGACTCTGGGGCCCCCCACACACAACTCCTTCCTTTGCAGTGCCTGCCAAGCATCAACTGAGACCCACTGATGTGTTGGACACAGCTCGGTGCAAGGCGGCCAGCAGAAGATGGAGCAGGTCACACACTGAGTACGTCACACTTAGGGTGAGTGGACGTTGTCTCCTAAAATTTGCAGCAGTTACAGATACACATATATGTTTGTGTGTCTGCATCTATACAGAAAATGTGCGTGTATCACAGGTGGGTTGAATGTGGGGCACAGACGGCGAGTGTTTTTTCTGAAAATTGTCTCCATTAGAGACAAATGTTTGTATTTTGTATACACATGTACACACATTATACACACATGCGTATATACACGTGTACCCTCGTGTGTGTATGGGGTTGCCATGTGAATTGCATCGTCTCCCGTGAGTCACAGCCAAGGAAGTTGGAGAAACTCTCTTGTATTCTGTTTACTTAAAGAGAAAGAAAAACAAGTCAAAGTTCCCTTGACTTCTCAGGAAACAGGCAGCACATGCTTTTAGTGCAGGCTCTGAAGGTTCAGGGGGGAAGACTGTGTCCCCAGCCGCCACAGGCACTGGAAGGCATGTTGGCATCGCCCGTGGACATCCAGGAAAGCACTTGGACTTAGGAGGCAGGAAATCTTGGCTCCAAGACCGCGGCCAATACTCCAGCTTCCTGGATCCTCCATGTTTCTTACCTGCCTTATCTGTGTCTTGACGCCGATTTGAGCCTAAGCATGATATCACATGTGAAGGTCCTTACCTGTGGCCCTAAGGAGACCCTCCTTCCTTCTCATTCTCACAAGCAGAGGTTTTTAACTTGCAGAGAAAACCCAAGTTGTCCCCGACATGCATTACAGTGACAAAGGCCTCTTAGAGCCAACCCCACCCGCCTTGCGTGCAACTCACAAAGGAACAAGGCAGAAACTTAAAATAAGCAACAACAACACACACTGAACCCGCCCAGTCCCTCAGCCAGCGAGCGTAAGATACACACAGGAAGGAAGTGGCCGGGTGATTCAAAGAGGCCGAGCTGCGATGCCTCAGGAAAGGAATATTTTCCAACCAGCCTGCCCCATCTGTGGTTGGGAACAAGGTTTCAGACGTAGCCTTGTCCAGTGCCCCCTCCCGGACCCCCCACTGGCAGTCTAGACACAACAGTGAGGCCAGATCCACACAGGAAGACACCCAGCGGGCGCAGCAAACCTGTTCCCACTGGTCCTTGGGCGGGCAGGCGTGGGCGGCTGCCCAGTCTGAAGGGCTGAGGGAAGACCTCCAAGAAGCTGGTTTCTCCGTGTGCTCCCTGCGACTGACTCACCCACAAACCTGTTTTTGATTTCTCATCAAAACCAGCTTCAGGCCCCGACAGGTCCAGCCCCCTGGAGGGTGTCACTCCCTAGCAGAATCCCTTCGACACCCTTGCGACCCGGGAGGGCACCCCTGCAGGACCCGGCTCTGAGCCTGTCCTGCCTCTGCCACCGCCCACCCAGGTCCAGGCTCAGTGGGTGACCAGCACCCGAATTTGTCTATGCTGTTTGTTCTCTGCCCTTCCTCTCTGTCTTCCATCCGAGAGCCCATTCCCATCCCCAGAGCCTAGCTCAAGGCCACTTCCTCTGTGCACCCTCCCTGACTCTCCCTTGCTGGACTGATCTGGCATTTTACCATCTCGGCAGCCGTATGTCCAGCTGTGTGAGCCTGAGCAGGTTGATGAACTAACTCTCTGAGCCTCCTTCTGAGGCTCAGAAAAGGCTGAGGACTGAAAAGGTTGTCCTTTCCCCACTGTTCCTGCAGGGCTACCTTTGTCATAAGTCAAATGAGCTTATGTGCCTTGGCCTGTTTCTGGGCTCTCTATTTTGAGCCATTGGTTTATTTTATATTTTGGAGCCAATAATCAGGCCGAATTCATGGGCTTGCCACCAATGCAGCTGCTCAGGGCCCCATGCTCAGAAGAGCCCTACACTTGATTTAATATTCTCCTCCTGCTGTCTTGGAATTCTTTTTTTTTTTTAATTAAAAAAATTATTTATTTATTTATTTAGGCTGTGTTGTGTCTTCATTGCTGCATGCGGGCTTTCTCTAGTTGCGGCGAGTGGGGGCTACTCTTTGTTGCGATGCTCGGGCTTCAGTAGTTGAGGCTCATGGGCTCTAGAGTGCAGGCTCTGTAGTTGTGGCGCACGGGCTTAGTTGCTCTGTGGCATGTGGGATCTTTCCAGACCAGGGCTTGAACCTGTGTCCCCTGCATTGGCAGGCGGATTCTTTTTTTTTTTTTTTTTTGGCAGGCGGATTCTTAACCACTGTAGTTTAAAATACTGAGACTTCCAATCCAAAAACATGGTTAATTCCTCCAAATATTTAGATCTCTTAACATCTAAAAAAGATTTTTACACTTTCATCCCTATGCATGTTGTACGAATATCCAAGGAAGTTGACTTTCTTAAATTGTGGTAACAAAACGTAACATAAAATTTACTATCTTAACCATTTTTAAGTGTACAGTATAGTATTGTTAACTCTGCCCACATTATTGCACAAGGATCTCTAGGGCTTTTTCATCTTGCCATTCTATACGGCTCCTCACTTCCCCCTCCCAATTAAGCCCTGGAAATCAGCGTCCTACCTTCTGCTTCTAAGAGTTTGACTGTTTTAGGTCCCTTATATAGGTGGAATGATACAGTATTTGTCTTCCTGTGTCTGGCTTATTTCATTTAGCATAATGTCCTCAAGGTTTTAGCGTGTGTCAGAATTTCCTTCCTTTTTAAGGCTGAATAATATTCTATTATATGTATAGAGCATGTTTTCTTTATCCATTCATCTGTCGATGGACTTTTATGTTGCTTCTAACCCTTGGATATTGTGAATAATATTTCAATGAACATAGATGCACAAATATCTCTTTGAGATCCTGTTTTCAGTTCCTTTGGAAGTATATCCAGAAGTGAGATTGTTGGATTATATGGTAATTCTATCTTTAATTTTTTTGAGGAACCGCTGTACTGTTTTCCATAGGGGCTGCACCAACTTACATTCGCATCAACAGCGCACAGGGTACCAATTTCTCCACATCCTCACCAAACACTTGCTATTTTCTGTTTTGTTATGTTTGATAGTGGCCATCCTAATAGGTGTGGGGTGATATCTCATTGTGGATTTGATTTGCATTTCCCTGATGATTAGTGATGTTGAACATCTTTTCATACACTTATTGGCCATTTCTATATCTTCTTTGGAGAATTTTGCCCACTTTTAATCAGGTTATTCATTTTTTTGTTGTTGAGTTGTAGGAGTTATTTATATATTCTGGATATTAACACCCCCCCCCAATCAGATATATGGTTTGCAAATATTTTCTCCTATTATATAGGTTGCCTTTTCACTCTGTTGATTGTTTCTGGGCTCTCTATTCTGTTCCATTGGTCTATATGTCTGTCTTTATGTCAGTACCATGCTGTTTTGATTATTGTGACTTTATAATATGTTTTGAAACCAGGAAGTGTGAGGTCTCCAGCTTTGTTTTTCTTTCTCAATAGTGTTTTGGCTATTCAGGGCCCTTAGAGATTCCAAAGGAATCTTAGTATGTTTTTTTTTTCTCTATTTCTGAAAAACATGCCATTAACATTTTGATAGTGAGTGCATTGAATCTGTAGATTGCTTTGAGTAATATGGACATATTAGCAATATTAAGTCTTCTAATTCATGAACACAGGATGTCTTTCCATTTATTTATGCCTTTAATTTCTTTCAGCAGTGTTTTGTAGTTTTCAGTGTACAGTCTTTCATCTTCTTGGTTAAGTTTATTCCTAAGTATTTTATTATTTTTGATGCATTGTAAATAGTATTGTTTTCTTAATTTCCTTTCAAGGTTGCTCACTGTTAGTGTATAGAAACACAACTGATCTGTGTGTGTTGGTTTTGTATCCTGCCACTTTGCTGTATTCATTTATTTTATTAGGTCTAACAGGCTTGGGGTTTTGTGTGTGTGTGTGTGTGTGTGTGTGTGTGTGTGTAGTATCTTTAGCGTTTTCTACATATAAGATCATGTCATCTGCAAATAAAGATAATTTTACTTCTTCCTTTCCAATTTGGATGCCTTTTATTTCTTTTTCTTGCCCAGTTTCCTTAGCTAGAACCTCCAGTACAATGTTGAATAAATGTGACAGAAGTAGTCTTGTTCCTCATCTGAGGGGGAAGCATCCAGTCTTTCACTAAGTATGATGCTAGCTGTGGCTGTTTCATAGATGCCTTTATTGGGTGGAGGAAGTTCCCTTCTGCTCTTAGTTTGTGAGTATTTTTATCATGAAGGGGTGTTGGAGTTTGGCAAATGATTTTTGAGATGTTCATGTGATTTTTGTTTTTTTATTCAACTGACCTATTTTATTATATACATTTTCAGATGTTAAATCAGCCTTGCATCTCTGGATAATTTCTTGGTCATGATATATAGTTCTTTTTATTTGTGGCTGGATTTGGTTTGCTCTTATTTTCTGGAGGATTTTTGGATCCATATTCATAAAAGATATTAGTCTATCAGTTTCTTTTCTTGTGATGTCCTGTCTGGTTTTGGTACAAGGATAATTCTGAATTCATAATAAATTGGAAAGTGTTCCCTCCTCTTCTATTTTTTTTAAAGTGTGTGAAGAATTGGTATTAATTCTCCTTTAAATGTTTGGAAGGTGCTAGGGTCTGAATGTTTGTGCCCCCCCCCCCAAATTCACATGTTGGAATCCTTACTCCCAATGTAATGATGTTAGAAGGTGGGGACTTTGAGGGGCGCATAGGTCATGAGGGTGGGGCCCTCATCAGTGGGAAACCTTATACAAGAGGCCCCACAAAGCATCCTCGCCCCTTCCACCATGTGAAGATACAATGAGAAGTCTGCAACCTGGAAGAGGGCCCTCACCCAACCATGCTGGCACCCCAGTCTCAGACTTCCACCCTTCAAATATGATAAATAAATTCCAGTTGTTTATAAACCACCCAGTCTGTGGTATTGTGTTACGGTAGCCTGAACAGTCTAGGACTGTAGAATTCAGCACTGAAGCAATCTGGGCGTGGGATTTTCTTCATGGGTAGTTTATATTATTCTTATTCTTATTCTTATTCTTATTAATTTAATCTCTTTCTTACAGGTATATTCAGATGATCTATTTCTTCTTGAGTCAGTTTTGGTAATTGGTGTCTTTCTAGGAGTTTGTCGATTTCATCTAATTTACCTAATTTGTTGACATACAGTTGTTCATAGTATTCCTTTATAATCCTTTTTATTTCAATAAAGTTGGTAGTACTGCCCCCTCTTTCATTTCTGATTGTAGTAATTTGAATCTTCTCTCCTTTTTTTTCTTAGTCAATCTAGCTAAAGGTTTGTCAATTTTGTTGATCTTTTCAAAGAACCAGCTTTTGGTTTCACTGAATTTGTCTATTGTTTTTATATTCTCTGTTTCATTAATTTCTGTTCTGGTCTTTATTTATTTTCTTCCTTCTGCCCACTCTAGGTTTATTTCACTCTTCTTTTTTCAATGTTTTTAGATCGAAGTTTAGATTATTGATTTGGAGGTCTTTCTTCTTTCTTAATATAGGCATTTAAAGCTATCAGTTTTCCTCTAAGCACTGCTGAAGCTAAATCCTCATGGTTTCTGAACTCCTATTAGACACATTTTGGACATCCTGGATGATGCCACACAATTCTTAACTTTCTCTCATGTTTTTCATCTTTTTGTCTTTTTGCCCTAGTCTGGGAAGTTTCTTTGACTCTATTTTCCAGCCCATCTCCTGATTTTTTGTTTTGTTTTGACAATCATATTTTTAATCTCTCTGAACTTTTTCTTGTTCCCTGATTTTTCCTTTCTCTAGCTTCCTGTTCTTGTTTTGTGAATGCAATACCTCCTCAAATATCTCTGAGATGTTAATTATGATTTTTAAGTTCTGCTCATTGCCGTTATTATCTCTTATCTTCCCAGGACAGCTGTTACTTGGTTCATCCAGGTCCTTCTCTCGCGGCAACTGTTTTCCTTGGTTGCCAGTTTGCATGTGCAGAGGAGAGACAGACTGAGGCGTGTGGACAGCGGGCAAAGCTCTCCTCTGCCGTCTGGGTCTGTTTCCTCAGCCGGCCTCACCCCTTCCTGGGAAGGCTGGCTCCAGTTCTGCCCACAGAGTGACTTATAACCGGCAGCCTTCAGTGGAGGGTGCTGGACCTCCTCACCCCACAGAGACCTGATGAATGAAGGTGGTACTAAGCCTGCTTCCAAGGTCACTTCCGAGGGCAAACCCAGCACTGCTAGCCACGTGGTGGAGCCTGGGTTCAAGGCAAGCAGAGTGCTTACTCCACTGTTCCGTGGACAGTTCCCTCCACCAACGCTCCCCTCCCTGCCCCCAGCAAAGCCCCTGGCCCATCCTGTTCACAAACTGCAGACTCTGAGCTCACAGCCTCTCCAGGTGCTGGGGAGGGTAGCACCTCTACCCAAGCTGCCTCCTGCACATGTACTGAGCTGCAGTCTCCTCCTCCTTGGTTTATAAATCAATATGATCATGCCTGTTTTTTATTTTCTGGAAGTACATCAGTCAGGAGTCCTCCCACCCTCTTCTCGGGTCTGCTTGGGATTGTGCTAAGTTGCCATTTCCAGGGGGGCTGGAGAGGGGAGGGAAGTAAAAGGGTGCTCAGCCTGCCTCTGGACACCTGAGCTGGCTCAGTTCTCTCGTGTGTCTGTAAGTCCCAGACACATGCCGTTGTCACCATAGTCATGGTAACAGGGCTGTGTGTAGGAGGCCTCATCCCTGACAAGACCAGAGTCATCCCACAATAAACAGCCTGAACTTAGCTACGGTGCTCCAGTGCAGTGAGATCACATATAACCATTGGCTGACTTGTTGTGCGAGAAATGTAATTGACTCCAAATGCTCTGAGAGGGGTGTAGCGGTTAGGACTGTCTTTAGCTGTGGGTGAAAGATACCCTAAAACAACAGTGACTTAAACAAAACAGAAGTTACTCCACGTGGGAGGAGGAAGGTCTGCTAGGGAGGGTGCAGCATGTTCAGGCTCAGGCTCCACCACTCCCAGGCTCGGCTGTGTGCGGCTTCCATTCCCAAGATTACCTCATGGTCCATGGTGACTGCTCCAGCTCCATCCATCATGTGTACATTCCTGCCAGCAGAAGGAGAAAGAGGGATGAAGGGCTTGCCCACTCTTTTTAAAACTACTTCCTGGAAAATAAAATAAAAAGAAAATTTAAAAACTACTTCCTGGAATAGAAGTTACTCACGGTGCTGCCACTCACACTCCATTGGCCAGAACTGGTCCAGCTAGCAGTGTGCCACGCTCAAAACCAAGGGTACCACTGTTAAGGAAGGAGAAGATATGGTGGGGCCCACTGAGGGAGCCCAGGCAGGCACCACGTACCTCCCCAGTGGTCTGCGTGTCCTGGGTGCTTGGGAAGAGAGCTAGTCCACTGTCCATGGCTCAGGTGGTCTGGTCACTCCTCACCTCCTTTGCTATGGTCTAAGCATTGTGTCCCCCCAGTGTTGGAATCTGTACACCCAGTGCGATGGTGTGTTGGTGGGTGCTTAGGTCATGAAGGTGGAGCCTTCCTTAGAGATTATTCATTGGACATTATAAGAGACCCGGAGTTCCTTAGCCTCTCCATTCTGCCTCGTGAGGACACAGTGAGATGTCTGCCACCCAGAAGAGGGCCCTCACCCAACCCTACAGATACCCTGATCTGAGACTTCCAGCCACCAGACAGTGAGAAATACATTTCTTTCTTTCTTTCTTTTTTCTTTAACATCTTTATTGGGGTATAATTGCTTTACAATGTTAGTTTCCACTTTATAACAAAGTGAATCAGCTATACATATGAGAAATATATTTCTGTTGTTCATAAGCCACCCAGTCTGTGGTACTTTGTTACAGCAGCTGGAATGTATGATGACACCCTTTTTGGGCCTCCCATTCTCTGTCTAGAGACAAGAATTCTGGGCCCAGAGTTTTTGTTCCATTACTTGCCGGGCACCCAGTTTCATTGTAGCCTTGGCTTTGAATACGTCACCCAGCCTTACCAAGCCCGGAGTGAAGGATCTTCCTCTGGGTGGTTCCTGGCAGAAGAAGCACTAAGAGAATCAGGGACTTCTGTGTCCCCAGACGTCATGGGGGACATGACTGTTGGAGTTGGCAACAGCGCTGTGCAGAGAAAGCAAACGGAAAACAGCCTGCAGCCGCCCTTCCTCCCGTCCTTGGGTCCTCTGCGCTGCGCCTCGGTTATGCTGGAAGCAGCTGGGCTTGCAGGGCCCTGAGAAAGAAGGGACAGTTCACGGGGATCCTGGCCCCACCCCCTGGCCCGAACCCCCAGTGCAAACTTTTTCCAAAGTAGCTTCCCCACATTTCGTGTCCCGTGTTTGGATGAGGCCTCAGACACCGGCGTGGGCTGGGCCAGAGCGGCTTCCTCCTGCCGGGGAGGCCTGCCCCATAGAGAATTCCAGACAACAAGCTGTCTGGTGCCTGACTCCCCAGCTCCACCCTGAGCTTCCTGCTGTCGGGGGACAGCTCCCCATCCACTGTGGCAGTCGGGAACATGTGCTCGCTGGCAGGGGGAAGGGAGCACTGGGTCCTGCCTGGTGGGGGGGTGGGGGCTCGATTCAGCCCCCTCTCCTCCTGCATTGAGCCTTCACACCTCCCCTGACTGGAGCTGCCTTTCCAGGGCCTTTGTCCTCTGGGGCCACCTGGGGGACCTGGGCCCAAAGTCTCGGCCCAGCATCACCTCCATGGCCAGTGAGGTGTCCCAAGGCACTGGTCCTCCCCTGCACACTTTTAAGCAGCACCTCTGTGGGGCAGGTCCTGGCCTGGCTCCCTGCCTCACCTCAACCTCCTCCTCTCAGAGGATGGCAGAGGCCCGCCTCCCTGCTCTGGGGTCTCTTCCGTGGAGAGGCCAAGTGCCGGCCCAGGATCCAGAGTCTGGGGAGAGGCAGAGCCAGGAGGGGAACCCGCATCTTTGTCCTTCTCTGCCCAGCCTGCTGGCTTCAAGCAAGATGGTCCTGAGGGTGCCTCCAGGAAACTGCCCACGCAGAGAGCTCCAGGTTGCATCCTGGATGTACAGCATCCTCCCCGCCATAGCGGACACCAGTGCCGCTCTCCCGTCTCCCACCCCTCCTCTAGGGCAAATCGCATCTTCCAATCAGCAGATCTCCTGCAGAGCAGGCTCTTCTTGCACCCAGCCCTGGCCCTCCTCTTGCACAGAGGTGGGGCTGCGTTCCCTGCTCCTGATCCGGGCAGGGTGCCACCCCGGGGTAAGTGAGGCCAGGTCACAAAGGATGAGATGGTCTCTACCTGGCTCCCTTGGGACTGTCCCCTTTGAAAGGCAGCCTCCCTGCTGTGAGGAAGCCAAAGCTGCACCGAGGCCACTTGGAGCCTCCTCGTGACCGTCCCAGAGGCATGTGAGGTGGTGACTCTTCAGGTGACTCCAGCCCCGAGCCTGGTGTCCCTTCCCACCGAGGCCGCTGACGTCACCCTCCTTGCTGTGTTTGACGTGGAAACTCGGCTTCTGTGCACCAGTGCCAAATCAAATCTCGGAGACAGAATTCAGGTGAAGTAGAAAAGAATAGCTTTACTGCTTTGCCAGGCAAAGGGGGACATGGCGGGCTCACGCCTTCAAAACTGTGTGTCCCAAGCCCAGGGGGATTTGATGAGTTTTATAGCAATGGTTCAAGGGTGGGGTTGCTGATAAGGATCAGGGTGTGTGCAGGGCCTGCACTCCTTTAATCTGGCCTCAGATGGTCTCCTGATGAGCTTCTGTTGTTCTCGAGGTTATCAAACTGTGACCTTCTCTGGAATGAAGATTGCTTCATCACATAGTTGATGTCTTCCCTTTGTTGGGGGTTTTAGTTCTGCAGAAGAGCTCAAAGATATTGTTGTGTGTATCCCTTGAGGGGAAAGCAGGACCCTGCCCCAAGGCTGCACTATTGTTTCTTGGATATTCCTCTCTTGTCTCTTCATCCCCTCCCTTCCCTGATTAGCAACTGTTTGAATCTGCCCTTTGGAACTCAGGGAAGGTCAAGGAGGCTGGAGCCTATTCCCTACAAACAAGAAACAGGGGACACAGAAAGGCTTCCATGCCCAGGAACCCCACAGGGTCCGCTATGTTAAATGTTCTTTTCCAAATCCTGACCTTCAACATCCAGGAGCACAGTAAAATGATCTAAGCTGCTGTGTTTGGGGGTAACTCGTCATCAGCAGCAGCAGTAACAGAAACGGCATCTTTCTCTTACAGAAACATAACATCTCTCGCTCTTTGGTTGCATCTTCCTGCCCACCCACCATGCCCCCCACCCAGGAATCACATGTGGCCATGTGACTAGCTTTGGACAATCAGGCTGAGTGGAAATAATGTGTGACCTCATTTAATTGTTGGCCTTGACTCTGTCCCTCTTCTGAAGGCACGAGTGACAGTGCCATCTCTGTGGGTCACACTGAACATACAACAGGAACAAAACACAAGCCTTTTATTTTCAGCTGCTGAGATTTGGGAGTCATTTGTTACTATGCCATATCATGTCCTGACCGATACACACTGTGTTCTGAATACTGTGCCTGGCTCAGAGGAGCTCGTTGCTTATGGACTGAACACCTGTGTGAGGACAGCAGTGTCCAGTGTCCTGTCCCCCACCTGTCCCATCTCACAGCTCTCACATCAGACTCAGGGAAGCCACTCTCAACTCAGAGCTTGCCCATTTCCACTTTTCCACCACCAGCAGAACATGCTGCTGGCCAGACCCCAGGGAAAGCTGGGCTCACCCCAACTCCAGTCCAGCCCACAGAGGCAGTGGCCTGAGGCACAGGGCCCTCTGGGTTCAGGGAGCAGAGTGGCCTAAGCAACCAGAGGAAGGATGGGGACCTGGGAGCCTGACAGCTGAGGTCAGGTCCCTGCGGTACCCTCCAGCGGTGTGGCCAAGGGCAAGTCCTCCACCTCCAAGCCTCAGTTTCCTCATTTGTAAAATGGGCATGATAATGTCAGTGTGTCAGTCTATAACAGAACACCCCAGTGCACACAGGGTGTTATACTATTCCATGTTATGCATAGGGTGACTTATAAACATTTATTTCTCACAGTTCTGGAGACTGGAAGTCCAAGATCGAGACCCTGGCAGAGTCAGTGTGTGATGAAAGCCCCCTTTTTGGTTCACAGACAGGTGTCTTCACTGGTGAAAGGGGCGAGGGCTCCACCTTCATGACCTTATCACCTCCCAGGGACCCCACCTCCTCATACCTTCATATTGAGGGTTAGGATTTCAACATATGGATTTAGAGAGGACACAAACACTCAGTCCACAGTACGTAGCCTTTCCCTCCCAGGGTATTAGAAGGACTAAATTCCCCTGGGAAGGCCTCGCCCAGGCCCGCGGCACTGGGTGGCACCCAGCCAGTCCTGGTCGCTGCTCCCGAGGGAGAGGTGTGGGCCCCAGCCAGCTGCCCTCAGAGCAGGAGGCCCATCAGTCCTTCACCTCCTGGAGCCCATGCCCTGCTTCGCTCAGGCAGCCTGGATGGGCCGCCTGGTGTGCGTGAGACGAGCTCCCAAATAGCTCTTCTTCCCTGCAGTGACGGGGAGGTGAGATGATGGCAGCTGCACGCTGTCAGGTGCTCAGGCCCAAATCTCATCTTCCCTCTTCCTCTCACAGGCCACGTCCACCAAACCCAGCCATTGGTCCCTCCACAGTGTGGCCGGCATCCAACCACTGTCAGTCACACACACACACACACACATACACACACACCACTTACCCTGCTCCAGGACCCGCCTCCTGCCTGGTCTCCCTGACTCCCCCCCACCCCCCTTCACCCCGCACACAGCAGAGTGAGCCAGTTTAAACCCACGCTGGGGCTCCTGGCGTGTTTCCCAACATCAAGCCGTTCTCCAATTCTCAGCGGGTGACTGGATGTCCTGCAAATTTGTTAGGGAACTGTTGACCGAAACCACCCGCCATGGCCAGGCTCGCTTGCCTGACTTGTCTCACAACAGGTCATGAGCATGGTGCTGCCACCAGAAAGAATTCGGGAGGGGCCAAAAGAGGGAGGAGACAACCAACCTCCCAGAGTCCTTTGTGCTGGAATCCATCTTGGCTCAGAGATGCGCACGCCACCAGGAAGGACCCTGAATCACCAAATATGGGCCAAGCAAGATGATTGGCCAGAGACAACCCGGAAACTAACCCCATCACCATGAAACCTGAGACTGCGAGCCACGTGGACAGCAGTTCTCCTGGGTTCCCTTACCTTCCTGCTCTCTGCCCGTGCGCTCCTTCCCAATAAAGTCTCCTGCTTTGTCAGCATGTGTGTCTCCTCGGACAATTCATTTCCGAGTGTTAGACAGGAGTCCACTCTCAGGCCCTGGAAGGGGTCTTCCTGCAACAAATTTACTTCCATTCTGACATCATCTACCAGGAGAAAGCACAAGATCCCACAGGTTAGGGGCTCACTCCCACAAGACAGCTCCCACTGCAGACTCCAGTCCCAAGTCCAGGTTGTCATCTGTGCTTCTGACCACCTGGCTATAAATCGGAGGTTCCCAAGACCCACTCTTCAGGTTCAATTAATGTGCTAGAGCAGCTCACAGAACTCAGAGGAACATTTACCTACAAGCACCAGTTTAATATAACTGGTGTATAAAGGATACAGATGAAGAGGTACATCGGGCAAGGGTCTGAGTGCAGAAGCTTCTGTCGCCATGGAACCGGGGTGCATCACAACCTGGTATGTGGACAACCTCACCAACCCGTAAGCTTATCCCATCTGCTCCTTCATGAGTTTTTATGGAACTTAATCTGCAGCCCCAACTCCCTTCCGGGGGGTCAGCGGATGGGGCTGAAACTTCCAACCTTCTAATCCCTTGGTCTTGCTGGTGACCGGCCCCATCATGAGGGGATCTAGGGCCCCACCCTAAGTTACCTCATTAGCATAAACTCGGGCTCAAGGGGGATCCTTAGAAAGAACAGAAGACACTCTTATCACTCGGGAAATTCCAAGGGTTTAGGAGCTCTGCTCTAGGAATCAGGGACAAGACCAGATACATTACTTCTTATCCCACAGGGCCCGTCCCCCTCTGCCCTCCTCCCACCCACATGCCAGGCTTCTCCACCTCCTGAGCTTGCCTCTGCCCTTCTCTGCCTGGAAACTCTTTGCCCGGGTATCTGCCAGGCTCCTTAGCTCACCTTGTTCAGGTCCTTGTTTAAAGGTCACCTGTTGAAGGAGGCCTTGCTGATCAGCCCCTTGACAGCTGCAGAGCCCCTCCACTCGGGGACCCCTTCTCTTCATCATTGTTTTCTATTCATCCCGGTCACCACCTGACACGTATGCTTAGGTGTTTACTGCCCCTCCCCCAATTAAAATACCAGCATGAAAGTGAAGGTGGCCCTCACTCCAGCGATGCCTGGGAGAAAATGAATGTGAGGACGCCCCTTTCCCATGGAGGAACGCCAGGCAGAGGGAGGGGAGGGTGAGGATGGCCTGCGAGAGGAGGACCAGCCCTGGCAGCTTACTGCGAAACACTCACTGCGGCCTCTGTGGGTCCAGGCCACACTGATGCAAGGCTGGGGGTCCGAGTCACCCTCCCCACGGGCAGCAGAGTGGAACGAAAGGGGTCACTAAAGCTGCGAAGGTCATCCAGGAAAGGGGCCTTGGAGAGGATGAGACGCTGAGGTGTGAGGCCCAGAGCCAGGTTCTCAGCTCCTCCCTGTCTGGAGGGCTGGGCCAGGCCAGGCCTGAGGCCTGAAGAGCTCCTGGGCCACAGGACCCTGCCTCACAGTGGCCGGTGCCTCTCGGCCGTGCGGCAAGCCCACCCCAGCCCCCCGACCCAGGCCAGCCAGCTGTGACTCAGAGCCCACCCGTTGCCAGGCACCCAGTCCACGCATGGCGGTTAGCGCAGTTTTCAGCACCTGGGACCCGGTCTAGGAATAAAGGGAGTAGGCCTGGGCCTGGAGCCAGAGCAGTGGGTGTCCAGGATCCCCTGGGGCTAGCCCAGCACCTGCGTGGGCCCAATTCTCTGGTGGTTTGGCACAGTGAGGACTCCAGAAAATGCAGGGATGCAGGTACGCCGCCAGGTGAGTTTTCCTCCCCGGGCCCAGCTCCTCAGGAGCTGTTGGGCTGAGGGGCCCCTTCCATTTCCAGAGGGAGCCCTGCCCCCCCAGAGGAGGACTGGGTAAGCACAGCGGCCGAAGGGGGCTTGGTGCCACCTCCTCCAGCGCAGCCTGCACACAGGAAGGGACACACAGGATGCTCGGGCCAGGGTGGGGCTGAGCCTCCCCCAGCACTGTCTCTGGGGAAACCTCCCTGAAGATGCAGCCCTGCCCAGCAGAGTGGATCAAAGAGCCAAGTGAGCGAGCATTTTGTAGGCACTGGGGCTGGCCCTGCGCTTCCCGGGCCTGGCTTCAGGGCCCTCCCGCCCACGGGGAGCCTGTGGCTGCCCTGGGCAGGAGGGGAGATGGGCGCCGTGGCGAGGTCCCCTCCTCCTGCTTCGCAGCTTCCTAAGCCTTGGCTTCCTGCCTGGTCTCTCCAGGGCCTGGGGACCTCGGGCTACTGACCTGGCACTGCGGCCCCTGGGCAAAGGTGGCTCGGAGGGGCTTGGGCTGGGCCCAGGGGACGTGGAGCAGGTATGACCTTGCTCCAGGGGTATTCCTGGCACCTTTGTGGGCACGGGGGAAGCAGCACCCAGCATGTCCCCAGAACAGGCGCTGGATGGGAGCCAGGGTGCGGGCTGGCCCTGCAGCCGGGCGGCTCCCTGCTGTCCATCCCTCCTCCCGACCTGCACACACGAATGGCAGCAGCTGGCTTTGTGTTGGGTGTTTCTCCCCCTCCCCACGTCACATGTCCACGAGCCCATGTTTGGTCATTCTTGCCCATGCAGCCCTGTGCCCTGAGGCTTGTTCCCTCGGGGAGATGGCTGTGCCTCTAGGATTGGGCTCCCACACTTGTAGGGGCGGGAGGCATGGAAAACAACATCGTTACCGCCCCACCGGAGCACGGCGTGCTTCGTGGTGGGACCTGTCCAGGCAAAGGCCTTATTTTGACAAATTACCGGCTAGCCATCGGAGCGGAGCCCAAGCGCAGACGTGTGTGCGGCAGGCTCCTTATCAGGTTAACTAGGACCCCGCGGCCGGATACTGTACAAACTAAGATAATCTCGGCGCTAGCCAAGACGGCAGATCCAAGGTGGTGTTTTCCTTGGGAGGAGTCTTGCCAAAGGTGCTCCTGCTGAGGCAGGAGGGAGACAGACGGAAGAGGGGGTGGGGACCCCAGGAAGAGCTGAGGAGTCTGCAGACCCCACACTGGCCCCCAAACTCTGCCCCCCACTTCCTCATCTGTAAAGTTCATCCCTCTACATGTGTGATGTGTCAGGAACTGCTGGCCACTGGGTTTGGTCCGTAATAAAGCTGCTAATCAAATTGGCTTCAAGCTGTACACAGATTAGCTCATTTAATCCTGGCAACAAACCCATCCTTTTTTCATAGATGGAGAAACCGAGGCCCCGGGATGTCAAGTGACTGCCTAGCTGTCAGAGCCAGGAACCCAGAAGTAGCCCCTGCCCTAAAGGGGAACCAGGCCCAGGAATGTCCCAGAACAGACAAGCGTGTGGGATGTGGCCCGCAGGGCGGCCCCAGCGCCCCTCCCTGGAGGGCCAGGCTCTCAGCCGGCAGCCACTGTGGCATCCCCAAGGGAGGGGAGGCGCCTTGCCCCAGGCCCCTGCTCATTAAGCCGGGCAGGCCCATGGGCGTGGTCGAGGCTCGCTTGGCTCCTGTCTGGTAATTACACCGGGCGTGGCCTGGGCCCAGTGTCGGGTAGCCTACCTGCCCGCCAAACACACGTCTGCCCCACCTGACCTCATGGCCCTGGCTTCCCTCAACACCCTCCCCGACCCTGGGCAATTTGTCAATTTCAATCCCCGTGGGAAATGAACCCAGGGCTGTCCCTGCAGCAGTGTCAAAGGAAAAACATGGACTGGAGAAAGGAGGCCCAGTGGGCCCCCCCCCGGGGGACGGGGGAGGGGGAAGGGTGACACTGGCCAAGTGAGCCCAGAAGCCTGTTTTCTCATCCGTCAAGTGATGCTTCCAACACGTTCCTTATTCACATGTGCACTCAGTGAATATGTATTCTGCACTTACTCTTGTATCAGACACTGTCCCAGGCACCAAGGAGGCATCTCTGTGCACCGGTGCCGAATTGAATCTCAGAGACAGAGTTTGGGGTGAAGTAGAAAAGAATAGCTTTATTGCTTGGCTAGGAAAAGGGGGACAGAGTGGGCTGGTGCCTCAAAAACTGTGTGTCTCCACCCAGAGGGATTTGGTGAGGAGTTTTATAGCAGTGGTTCAAGGGTGGGGTTGCTGATAAGGATCAGGGTGTGTGCAGGGCCTGCACTCCTTTAATCTGGCCTCAGGTGGTCTCCTCCCTTGTCTCTGTATCCCCTCCCTTCCCTGATTAGCAACTGTTTGAATCTGCCCTTTGGAACTCAGGGAAGGTCATGGAGGCTGGAGTCTATTCCCTACAAACAAGAAGCAGGGGACACAGAAAGGTTTCTGTGTCCAGGAGCCCCACAGGGTCCTGCTCAGTTTCGGGACCCTCCTCAGCCCCCATGTGCCAGAGCAGTGAGTGGAATTCTCTTCACTCCATTCCAATTCTATGGGAGATTTTTTTCTGTCCTCAAAGGGTACGTGTTATGGACAAAATGGAGAGTTTATTTAAAAACTTTTAAATATTCGGTTGAACAGAGTCACAAGTATAAAGGCCTAGTTCTTCCTTGAGCTTTTAAATTCAATTTATATTCTTGTTTTACACATAAGCTTGGCAAATTTGAATGATCACTTTGTGGGGGAGGGGCTTTGATTTGTGTTTGCCCATCCACATATTTTGTTAATTAAACCCCTTTAAACACATTGCATTACTTGTGTACATTTAATTTTTAATTTGATTTTTAAGTATTTCAATAGTCTCAATAACAAAAACCCCTCTCAAGTGCTCAAGTACTATTTTATAAATCTAATACGTTAAGTGCAGTGACTCATATTTTCTGAGTGTTTCAATATTGCATAAGAACTTAGATTTCAAGTTAAAAATATCAAAACTAAATTACTCAATTATGTCCTTAAATTCTAATTCCAAGGCTGGCCAGACCAGATCATCTTAAATATGAAAGCTGCAAAGAGACCAAACGCATCTGCTTAACAATGTTAAAACTGTGGGTTAGCTTCTTGTAGAAATTTGGATGGATAATTCTACAGTTTTGTCATCCAAAACAATATCAGAGTTACCTCTGCAAGGAATATTGGGTTGCGTTCTTGGCTGCCAGAATTTTTAATGTCTGGAGAGGTCCTGCCCGGTGCCCACCTGTCCGCAGGCTGTGCCCACTGCGCGTTTGCTCTGCCATTCCCTTCTCCCATCCTGGAGAGGGTGAGTCCTCCCAGTTAAGTTCCTAGACACGGGTGACCCATCACCTAATTCCTGTCTCTATTCATAGAAGTTTGCAGTCTCCACCTTGGGGGCTCCACACTTAACTGGTCCAGGTACCCCTTCACTCAGTTCTGGATTCCTTTTCAGGTCTTCCTCTCTGTCAGCAGAGACAGCAGGTGTTGAAAATGCATCTGACTCACTCTCTCCCAACCCAGTGACACAGGACTGTGGCTGCTTGGTCACATGGGGCACTGTGCCCTAGCCATCTTCCCCTAACCAGAGTGGACGGGCCTCAAGCAGGCTGTGTTGCCCACTAGCCCCAGCCCACCCCAGCCAGATGTCCGGCAGCATGGACAGGACGACAGGCGTGTCCCAGCACCCCCAGGTGTCCCGAGTACCAACGTGTGTGGGAAGCAAGTCCCACCCACCAGCCATGGGCACCCGCCCAGAGCCAGCCTCCAGGCAACAACCTCACCCACCCAGCCGGCCCAGTGCATTCAAAGAAAAACAATAACAAGTGTTGGCAAGGATGTGGCATAATTGGAATTTTCATACACTGCTGGTGGAAGGGGAAAATGGTGCAGATGGCAACAGTATGGCAGTTCCTCAAATGGCTAAACACGGATTTAGCTATGACCCAGCGACTCCACTCCTAGGTGTAGTCCCAAAAGAAATGGACACGTGCCCACACAAAAACTTGTACACAGATGCTCATAGAAGCATCATTCACCATAGCCAAAAGGTAGAAACAACCCAAACGTCTGTCGATTGATGAATGGATTAAAAAAAAGTGGTATATACATACAATAATTATTATTCAGCCATAAAAAGGAATGAAGAACTGATACGTGTTAGAACATGGATGAACCTTGAATACATTTTGTTAAGTGAAAGAAGCTAAACACAGAAAGCCATATATATATATATTTTTTAATTAATTAATTAATTAATTTTTGGCTGCGTTGGGTCTTCGTTGCTGTGCACGGGCTTTCTCTAGTTGCGGCAAGCAGGGGCTACTCTTCATTGCGGTGTGCGGGCTTCTCATTGCAGTGGCTTCTCTTGTTGCAGAGCACAGGCTCTAGGTGCGTGGCCTTCAGTAGTTGTGGCATGTCGGCTTCAGTAGTTGTGCCTCATGGGCTCTAGAGCGTGGGCTCAGTAGTTGTGGTGCATGGGCTTAGTTGCTCCACGGCATGTGGGATCTTCCTGGACCAGGGCTCGAACCTGTGTCCTCTGCATTGGCAGGCGGACTCTTAACCACTGTGCCACCAGGGAAGCCCCACAAAAGGCCATGTATTGTAGGGTTCCATTTAGATGAAATATTCAGAACAGGCAAATCTACAGACACAGAAAGTAGATTACTGGTTGCTTAGGGCAGGGGGCCTTGGGGGAACAGCAGGGTGAGAGCTAAAGGGTGTGTTTTTGAGGTGATGAAAATGTTCTAACCTTGGAGTGATGGTTGCACATGTCTGGGAGTATACTAAAATCCAGTGAATTGTGTACATCAAATGGGTAAATTGTATGATATATGGATTATATCTCAATAAAGTTGTTATAGGAAAAAAGTACACCCAGAGAAATCTTGCTTCCACTCTTGTCCCCTCTGCCAATATCCCCAAGCCTTCTTTTTGCAAAAATAATGATATATATAATTTTTTTAATGTCTTCTGCTTTACACAAGTGGTAGTTTCTTATAGGTACTATTTGGCACTTTACCTTTTTTTTTTTTTTAACTTAGTGCCCCCTAATGCTGGCTGTTTCCATCTCTGTCCTGCTTTTTGATGGGTGCACAATACTCCCTGGTGGGGGTGAACACCCGTGACTGCCTGTTGCTTGATTCCCTGGGGGAAGTTCTGGGATCTGAGGGTGCGCTCTCCCCAGCGGCAGCTGGTGCCTGACTGTCCACAGACGCCTCCATCTTCTCATCTGTAAACCGGCTGTTGCGGGAATCAAGCTCATCAGCACAGGTCAGGGATGTAGAACAGTGTCTGGGACATAACGAACATGATTTGAGCGGGAACACTCATTAGCGTGACCCTCGCCTTCAAGGCCAAACCAGCCGGCTGGAAGGCTCTGCCTGCCGCTGGGCACACGGCCTTCTCTTTGCTCTTTGAGGGCAGAGGCAGCTGCAGCTTCACCCCAGAGCACAGTGGGGTGGAGCCCAGTAAAGGGGGGGAGGCTGGTGAGGGGAGGGGCAGGCGGGGCCCTCGGAAGGAGGAGCTGAGGGTGCTGGGAAGGGGAGTTGCCCCAACAGCTTAGGGCCTAGGAGGTCGGTGCATCCTACACCAGGGGGGATGTGGGGAGGGGCCGAGAGTGAAGGGGTGGGCGCTTTCTCTTTTTTAAAAAAATAAATTTATTTATTTATTTTTTGGCTGCGTTGGGTCTTCGTTGCTGCATGTGGGCTTTCTCTAGTTGCGGCGAGCGGGGGCTACTCTTTGTTGTGGTGTGCAGGTTTCTCATTGCTGTGGCTTCTCTTGTTGCGGAGCACGGGCTCTAGGCGTGCGGGCTTCAGTAGTTGTGGCACGCGGGCTCTAGAGCGCAGGCTCAGCAGTTGTGGTGCCCGGGCTTAGCTGCTCCGTGGCACGTGGGATCTTCCCCGACCAGGGCTCGAACCCGTGTCCCCTGCGTCGGCAGACAGATTCTTAACCCCTGTGCCACCAGGGAAGTCCCCTGGGCCCTCTCTTTAGACAGGTTCAGGGAAGGCCTGTCTCTTGAGCATTGAGTGGAGGCTTGCACAGCGTGAGGTCAGAAAGTGTGAAGTCCCGGGGAGGCCCACTTGCTGTGTCGCCAGAAACTGCAGGGGGTGCCCAGGCAGAGCCCTGGGAGCGAGGCAGGTGCCAGGTCAGGTGGGGTCCAGCGCTGCCGTGAGTGGGAAGGGGGCCATTTGCAGGTTCTCATCGGAAAAGGACCTGTCCCTCTGCCTCTGGATGTGCGAGACTCCCGGGTCTATATGTGGCCTGTCAGTGACTCTTGGCCCAGGCCCCACCTGACCCATGTCTGGGGCCCGTGCAGAGCCTGTACTGTTGAAGTGACCAGACTCTTCTTTGAATTTCCAAAACATCACCTGCCCAAGCCACTCTGCTTTGTGGCCCATTTATGGGTCCTCCCCAAGATATCCCTGGGGGTCCTCTGGACACTATGGCCCCAGGGGGCTCCAGAATGGAGGAAGGCACCTCACCTCACGGGATGAAGCAGAGCATCAAGGGCCCCAAAGGACAGGCATGAAGGGGTGGAAGAGATAGTGCGTCTGGGACACCCTGCAGGCCTCGGCGGGGAGCTGGGCACCACTTGAGCAGGTGGAGCCCAGGGGACTGTGGTCCAGGGAAGCCAGGACCAGGGAAGCCTGGGAGATTCTGGTTACAAAGAGCTGGTGGGGTCGGGAGAGAGGGCTGGGGCCTCGGTCAGGACGGACGGACAGCCAGTCACGTGGCCTGCTGAGCCTCAGAACCACCCCCTCTCCCGCCCCCGGAAGCTAGAAGGATGGGGTCTCCTTCCCTCTCTCGGGGATCCTCATCAGCATTAGATGAGCTCCTGTGAGTAAAAACACCTTGAAATTACAAAGTGCCAAGGAACAATGCAAGAGAGGGTTACCGTCCTTATTACCCAAGACTGTGGCATCGTTTTTCTATCATATAATTAGTGTGTGTGTGTGTGTGTGTGTGTGTGTGTGTGTGTGTGGTGTGCGTGCTGGAGTGGCTTCAACATATCCTCAGAGCCAGAAGGCTGAGAGACATTGGGGGGGTTAGAAATACAAGCTGCAAGAGCAGCCGCGGGTAGTCCGGAGCGGTTGGGGGTGGGGGGCCAGGCCGCCCGCCCGGTCCAGGAAGTGGGCGGGGCGCGGGAGGCGGGGGGCGGGGCGCTCCGGGGTGGGAGGGGACACCGGGCGCGGGCGGGGATGCGGTGGGCGGTGGAGACGCAGCGCGGGGGGTGTCTCCCCGGGAGCCCCGCGGAGCTGCGAGGGCAGAGCTTCGGGAGCTTGGCGCGGAGACTGGCGGTCCGGCTCGCAGGAGGCGCCCTGCTGTCACCGGTGCCGACTGCTCCACACCCGCCCGCCCACGCGGGAATCCCGAGCCTTCCTGGTTTCTCCAGAAAACCCCTCTGGGAGCAGATCGTGAATTCCAGGAACTTCCTGAAGCCTTGGGAAGCGAGAGAGGCCCCCCGCCCCTCCCTCCCAGACCTTTTCTCACTCCGTCCCTGCCTCTAGGAGCCCCTGCCGGCCTGGACAGGGCAGTGACCCACGGTCCCCCTCCGCACAGCCCCCCATAGAGTTCCTCCACAGCCCCACCCCATAGTCCCATCTCCCAGCCCCAGAGCCCCTCCACCCCCTTCACAGCCGCCGCAACCCCCAAAGCCCCCACCTGGTAGAGAAGGCTCATCGTGTCTGTTTCAGCAGCCCGGTAAGGGTCAGGGCAGGTGCTTCTGGCTGAGGGGCGTGGGCACTGCCTGGGGACAGGGATGCCAGGAGAGGCTGGAAGACCACCCACTGTGGCCGGGGTCTCAGAGGAGGCATGAGATTTGAGTAAAAAAGGCTGTTCCAGCTCAGGGTGCAGATCAGGAGGAAAGGGAAGATAAATCCAAGGATAATGCAGAAGGACAGAAAAAGTGTAAGGAGTCGTCGGGGGTACAGAAGGTTTATTCAGTAAGTCTACCTTCAACTAGTATGAAACAAAAAAGGAGAGAACATGGAGGGAGGAAAATTAGCAATAAAATAAAAGAAGAAAACATTTCCAGTCCTAAAGAGACACAGAGTCTTCAGAGGGAATGGTCTACGGAATGCAGGATGAAGGAAAAATGACCTGCCCTTAGAAATATCTGCATGAAAGTCCGGAACAACAGTGTAAGAAAAGGTTGAAAGATTCCAAAGAGGGTAAAAGTAAAATGTTCGCTGCAAAGGAGTGAGAATCACACTGGCACCAGACTTCCTGTGGGTAGCAATGGGTGTTACGAAGACAGTAATTTTGAACCTAGTTTTCCATACAGGCAGACCTCGGAGAGACTGAGGGTTCAGACTAGACCACCGCAGTAAAGCAAATACTGCAATAAAGCGAGTCACACAAATTTTGGGGCTTCCCAATGTATATAAAACTTACGTTTATACTGTAGTCTATTAAGTGTGCGATAGCATTGTCTTAGTTAAAAATACTTTATTGCTAAAAAATGCTGTCTTCTGGCAACACAGTGTTGCCACAGACCTTCAACTTGTAAAAGACAAAATATCTTCGAGGTGCAATAAAGCGAGGTCTGCCTGTGCTTGGCCAAATTATCAGTCACGTATGGGACAGAATGAAGATATTTTCACACCTTCAAGGATTCAAAAAAACACACACCTCCCATACATCCTTTCTTGGACAGTTACTTGAGGATGTTTTTCAGCAAAATGAGAAAGAAAACTAAGAGAAAAACATGTTATTTGGACTCCAGAATGACCCTCCTGGGGGCGGTAAAGGGAGTCCCAGGGTTGACAGCTCTGCAGGCGGGAGCAGGGAGAGGGCTGGGGAGAAGGTTTGGGAACAAAGAAATTGAGGCTCTGGGAGAGGTACCTGATTAGTTTACTAACAAGAAGGAAGAAAGGTATTTAAAAGCTACAGGGAAAAACACGTATCCTACAAATGAAATTTCAAATATAAGGCAAACTAAAATGAGATAGGATTTTAAGCTACTGAGGGAATGTGTTCACCCAATTGGCCCTGGATGCTAAAAATATCTTCCTGGAGTGGTCCGAAGTGAGGGTGATTGTAGGTTCACAGAGAAGACTTAGCCTTCATATCAGGAAGCCCGTTAATCACAAAACCCAAGGACGGATAAGCATTCCACTGAGGCTTTGGGGAATAACCAACAAGATATTTAAAAACAGAAATGATAAAAAAAAGGACTAGCTCTGGTGTGGTGGAACTTTGGGGGGGAAGGTCAGGGGTGGGAGGAGGAGGAAAGAGACATTTTATCACTGCGTTTTGGGGGGAATTATTTGGTTGTTTAACCTTGTTCATACGTATTACTTTGATTAAAATTCGTAAATGTTAAACATGAAACCAGTGATCAAATTACTTCCAAAGTCCACAAAGTTCATGACTGGACAATCCATATAGTAAACACAGTTTGCTGTTTTACTTTGTGAAGTATTTTCATTGGCACTTTCTCAATTAGTTTTACAACCCATGAATACAGAGCATGCATCCTTTACCCTATTGTATACAAGAAGGGGAAAAAAAACCAGTTTCAAATATTTACCTAAGGGCACAGTGCCAGTGGGGGCAGGGTGGGTGGGTGGGTGAAGAATAACAATAATTCTAACAGTTCCCCACCCCTACCCCCCAAGTGGATGCTTCCAGGTACCAGAGCAGGTAACTGGGACCCCTCCCTGCACTCAGGGCCGCATCCCTCTGTAGTCTCAGATCAATGAATCTTTCTCTTGTTTCAGAGGCTTCCCAGCAAAGAGCTCGGCCCCCTCCTCCCCTCCGGCCGGAGCAGTTCTATTTTTATTTCTGGTCATTGCACATGGCTTATGTCCCAGCCGGTGACTGTGCTCTGGGTGCCAGGCTCCTTGGCAGCGGCCCTAATTCGGGAGCAGAGATCTGCCCAGTGCAGGGACAGCCTGCAGGCCTGCCTGGAGGAGCCCAGAGGATTCACGCCGGCCCCATCCTTGGACGATGTAAAATTGTCCAACGTTTCACACCTGAAGCAAATATGGAGAAAGAGACAACCCCAGAGGTCCCACTACCTAGTTCTAATCCTAAGTAAATGCTATGTTGAAGGTACTGGTGAAAGCCTCTTGGGCCTTTCTGAGCCACCCCGCCCTGTCCTCCCTGCATCCTCTGTACGCCTGGCCAGTGGGTACCGATGCTCGAGGAACAGGGTCATTGCTCCACGTGTTTCCCAGCTCTCACAAGCTTGATGCTATGGAAGCCTTCCTGTTTGCAGCTTGCTTTCTTTGTGCAGCACTGTTTTTGGATATCGTAAGGTTAATGCCCTCAGTTCTGCATGGCGCCATTGCACGGACGTGCAGGCAGCCGCTGGGTATGTCCCTTCTCACGTGGGCGCACGTGGGGACCTTTGGGCGTGTCCGGGTTTTGCTCTCCCCGAAGGCACTGCCATGAATGCTGGTGGACGTCTCCTGGGGGTGAGGATGGATGGGGTGCTCCCCAGCTTAGCTTGGGCAAACTTTTAGCCTCACACAAGTGCTATTGTGATTTTAATTCCAAACATTATACCTGAGTTTTGAAAATTCAGAGAATTAACCAGAATAAGTAAGCAAAAATAATCTATTTTTCACTACCTAAAGATAACAACTGCTTGACTTTTATGTCTTTTACCAGTATTTTTTCTGTGCATATAAATATGTAATCACAATTATATAGCTGTAGAGAACATTTTTTTTAAGGTTTTTTTTTTTTAAGTTTATTTCATGTATTTATTTATTTTTGGCTGCGTTAGGTCTTCGTTGCTGTGCGCGGACTTTCTCTAGTTGCGGTGAGCGGGGGCTCGTTGCGGTGCATGGACTTCTTATTGCGGTGGCTTCTCTTGTTGCGGAGCACGGGCTCTAGGCACCTGGGCTTCAGGAGTTGTGGCTCCTGGGCTCTAGAGCGCAGGCTCAGTAGTTGTGGCGCACGGGCTTAGTTGCTCCACGGCATGTGGGATCTTTCCGGACCAGGGCTCGAACCCGTGTCCCCTGCATTGGCAGGCGGATTCTTAACCACTGCGCCACAGGGAAGCCCTAGAGAACATTTTAAAAAAATAAAATGTGTGGAATTCCCTGGCAGTCCAGTGGTTAGGACTCTGCGCTTTCACTGCCGAGGGCCCCGGTTCAATCCATGGTCGGGGAACTAAGGTTCCACAAGCCGAGTGATGCAGCCAAAAAAAAAAAAAAAAAAGTCATTATATTTTGCATGTTGTTTTATAACTTGCCTTTTCATTTAATAATATAGTGAATATTGGGCATATTGGACATCACATAGCTCATTTAACTAACCCCCTATTCCTATTGATACTATTTTAAACATTTTGGTAATTTTAACAGATAACTTTAACTTTTTTATTATTTATTTTTATTTATTATTTAATTATTATTGTTATTTATTATTATTTAATATTTGCTGCATTCATAAGAATATATGTAATGGAAGTGTGAGTTTCGACCCCCACCCCAGTGAGGGCTCATCATGGCCGATGCTTGCTGTGTGTGCCTCCCCAGCCCGTGTACCCCACCGCCGAGAATTTGGGGGTTGCGCTTCCACTGCAGTCAAAGGCCACACACTAGCAGCTGTGTCCCCAGAGTGGAAGGTTCACATAAGAAATTCCCCAGACTGTGGCTGGGAGAGAGCTGCGGAGCCCTGGATGAGCCACCCTCCAGGCTGGTCCACACAGTTAACACTCTGGAATGTGCTTATGGTTAGAAAGAGCAGGACAAGTGAGGGGAGTGGCTTCCGCTCATCAGGGCCCGAGCTCAGTACCTATTTTCCCGAAGGAGTAATGGATCACTAAGCAGTAGCCCTTGTGTGACTGGTGTGTGTGTTGACAACACTTCCTAGGAGGTCCAAGGGGAAGCCTGTTGATTATGCAAATCATATTGGTATTTATTGTTGGTACTCACCCAGGACTCCTGTGGAATTCATAAATAACTCGTTGCCCCACTGTTGATGCTGGGAATGGAAGACACTGTGATGGGGACAGGGGCTACAGGCTAAGCCCAGAGCACCGCTTCTCTGGGCCTCTCTCTCCCATGAATGAGGGTGACCACGACGTGAAACTAACTAGGGCTCTGTGCTTCCGGCACCATCTCCATCAACACCTGCCGGTCCTGGGGCCGCTGCTGCGGGTTGTCTGTTCCACGAGGCTGCAGCCGGGTGCTGTCACTGGGTCAGGATGCTTTCCACTTGGAAAGCCTTCGGAGTGGTGCTGATGGCTGAAAGTTTATCATAGGATAGAGGGGGCTTGACTCGGGGCACTGAGCCACCCACGTCCCCAGAATAAGTTACACAGTCTAACCTGTTACTCAAGGCCCTCTGCTGTGAGCCCGGCTCACTGAAGGCCAGCCCACACCCCAACAGGACTGCCAAGGCCATGGGGAGATAGTTTCGGATTTCCTCCTGAAAAATACTGCAGCCCTCCCTTTGCCTCCTGGTCAGGCTCCCCTGCAGAATGCAGATCCCTGCCGCCCCCCCTCCCCGCCCCCTGCAGCGGGGCGCTCACGGCCTGCGGGCCAGTGCCAGGCGATGGGAAATGCTCAGCCAGCCTCTGCCCTCCGGGAGGACACGCCCTGCACCAGATGCCAGCCCACTACCTGCTCAAAGGCAGCTCTCTGGTCATCCCCACCACGGGAGACCTGAAGCAGGCCAGGCTGGCCCGGCGGGGTCTCCCCCTTATTCGGTGAGATGGGTCTGTCCCAGCCGGGAGCAGCACATGCCCACTGTCAGCTCTGGTCAGGGACGTGCTGTCATCCTGCTGGCTGTTTTGAATTCTGTTAACCAATACATCACCTAGTGCACCCCACACCTCTGTGCAAACTCCCCCCATGCCCTCAGCGCTGCACCTAACTGCCTTCAGTTTGACCTTTTAATCTGACACCTGGTCACTGCCCAGGGCTGAGGTCCTGTCCCCACAGACCTTCCCCCACACTGCTTACGTGCTCTGTTTGTGGACACGCACGAGTAAATCTGCTTTTCAAGCACCGGGAAAACCTATTGTTTATTTTCTTCCTTCTACACCACTGGGGGCCTCTCTGGGTCTCTAGGGATCCCAGGTTCCTGAAATCGAGGCTTCCTGAACGCCAAGCACCACCCCCATCTTTTGGAAAGGAACCCCAGCAGAGCCCTCGACCTCTTTCAAACCTTTGCTGTGACATCAGGACTGATGGCTGCTCTTTCCCATCAATGTTTTTGAAGCTTTTGGGCTCTCAGCACACAATTATTTATGGAAGCGGCTCCGTCTCGCGTGCTGCTGTCCGGGGAGTTGTGAGCAACCAGGAACCGTCTCCAAGAAGGTGCAATCACGGCCGTCCTGGGAACACGCTCCCACCAAGACCGGGCTGGCTCCACACGTCTCGGCACCAGAAAGACTTTTGTTTGAAAACGGTGCTTGTTTCCCTGACAGTTCAGTGTGTGCCGGGGGCCATTCCCTTCCCACCCCTCCTCCTTGTCTGTAACGAAGAAAACAAGCTCTCATCAGGAAACGCCTGCCGGTGTGGATGGAGCTTTAGGAAAAAGCATGTTTCGTCCACTGCAAGGCCTTCCGTTGTTGCTATTTTACGTTTCTTCATGGTTTTCATGTAGCCTATGTATGAAGAAGAGGTGATAAGAATCACAGTCCTGGGTCTGTGCCTGGTAGGGCTGCGACCGTGGGGCGGAAGCACAGCCGTGGTCCAGGCCCTCTCCCTGCCCTGCCCGTCTTGGAAAGGCCCTGCTTCGGAGAGCGGCTGGGGCAGTTCATGACCAAGGGAGATTTAAGTGGGCTCTGGCATCAACAGATGCTGTCCCTGCCCCCAGATCCCGGGGACCCCTGGCCCTGTCTCCACAGTGCCAGGCTGGCCCCCGTGGCAGAGCAGTTCGGGGTCAGTCTCTAAGGCTGACCTGGGGGACCTAGGTGAGCTGCATATAGGGCATTTTCTGGACAAGCGCTATGCCCTGCACGGGAACCTGCCTTTCTTTTCAGCGCTCCTGGGGATTGAGGCTGAGCTTTCTGTGGGGTGGGAGGGGGAATGTGATGAGCCGAGGGCCCCGGGGGAGTAGATGGCCAGAAGAGCACTCACCCCCTGCAAAGCCTTCTCCCTCTCCCCGTGTTAAGGCCTGCCAGTTCCAGGCTGGTGTCCGCCCCTCAGCCAACTACATCCAACTGCTTGAGCTGGGTCATTTCAGTTCCCTCCCCTCCCAGAGCCTCTCCAAGGCATGCCCATCAAAGGACCAGCTCTGGCAAATAAAATAATGAATCATAAATTTTATTTCAAAATGTAAACGTCACTAAACATGCATACACGTTAAAACAATAAAATTTACAATTTAATTTTTTTTCTTTTTGCATAGGACATCATTACAATATAGAATCTATGCCTTACAAAATACATACAAAGTTTTATCCGAGCAAGCCAAGGCCAGATTGGGAACTGTACAACTGTAATACTTCACTGTAGTGATCCAGGAAAGACGAAACATGGCCTTCGGAAGCATGGTGTGGTGCTGGTTAAAAAAAACAACAAAAGTTCCTATGGAAAAGGAAAACACGTGCTCGATGGAAATGATCTTGGACCCTTAGATTCTACCTTGGGATTTTGGCAAACAATTCCAGAGAAGCTCCATCAATGGCTTTGGGAGGAGGAGGGGCCCTTTGTGCAGAGTCCGGGGGCGGCAGAGACCCGGCGTGCACCCAGCCCACGCACACAGCAATTCCCGGCCCCGTGGGAGCCACAGCGGCCCGCGCCCGACAACCCACAGCTGCTCGGGAGAGCGACGTCTCCAGCCCTCAGGGTCCTCGGCAGTGGGCACAAGGGACTCTCCAAGGTGAGGCGAGGGAGCAAAGCCTCCCACCCACACACCCAGACAGGCACCCTGACCCAGGAATGGACGCCTCCCCCCGGGTGTCTGAGCCACACTGGTTAGTGGCCCCCTGCTCCATGGGAGGCAGGCTGCGGAGGGAGGAGTCTGGCCTGGGACAGGCGTCCCTGGGTTGCGTGGGAGAGACGGCCTTCACCCAGACCTGTGGTTGCCGGGCAGGCATTCAGCTTGGTTTCCAAACGAGCACGTGCAGCAGCCTGTCGCCATGTCACTAGGAAGACATACCGAGCCCTGAGAGAAAGCTGCTTATGCGGCCCCGCCGCCCCCCATGCATCCTGTGTCCCCCACAGGGAATGCATGATGCGCGGGGCAGGGGAAGCCACTTTCTCCCATCCTGTTCATCTTTAAATAAAAGGAGTAAGGTTTTAAAGCTGCATGAGAAGGGGAGAGGCTGGGTGGGGTCAGGGGAACACTGCAAGTCCAATACCTCGATGGGGGTCAGTAGAAACCAAGTGTGGCCCTGGGCTCACGCCTCCCACCAAATCCAACTCTTCTGATAAGAGACAGAGTAGCAGGTGGGGGAAGGGCCTCTCCCTAAACGGTGTTCAGGCATTAATCAGTAGTAAGCTGAATTGTGCATCCGAATTCTGGTACAAAATTCTCTGGGATGTGTCTGGGACAAACCTTTGAAACTCAGCCTCAGAAATCCGGAAAATCAGTTACAGGACCTGGCTTTTCCCAGGGTGATCCTGAATTCAAAAAGTGTCAGCCCACACCCTTGGTTTTAGCTTTGGAAAATACGGTCACCAGAATCGCACGTGGAATCTTTGGACAGAAAGATGTGGGTGACCTGCAAAGCATTTCTTACTGGCTGCAACGTGACAGATATATCAGGCCCTTCAAACCTTCCAGCACTCAAGTCTTTAAATGACTTTGGAAAAAGGGTTTAAAAAAAAAGTGAAAGCTGTCAGAAGTCAAAAACATCAGGTAGCCTTGTAAACACAGCCGAAACCGGGAATTGAGAAATGAGGGGACGCTATTGCTCAGATCACGCTTCCCTGTTCGGTGGCCCTCTCGTTTGCTGAGCTCTAGGGGCGAGTCCCTGGGGCGTGCTTTGATGCTGGCAGCCACCTTAGCACCTGCTTCTGGCAAGAAAAGCGGCCAGTCTGCTGGAGACACTGGGCTGGGGGGGGGGGGGGGGAGGAGACTTGGAGACCCCGCTTCTGCCGCACTTCACTTGGAACCCAGAAAGCCACCAGCCCTGTCTGCGTGTCCCCAAAAGAGGGCTGGGGGCCACCCGTGGCCCAGCTGTCTGTCCCCACCTCCAAATCACCTTCCCTGGTCTGAGCTGTGACCCAGGGCATGGGGAGGTCTGGGGACCCCAGTGCTGCTGAAGTTTGCACCTGGAGGCTGCACCCTGGCGAATCCTGCACCTGCCCGGATGCGTGGCCTCAGAATAAAGGGGGATCATCGTGCACCCCGAGAGCCGTGGGTGGGGTGCAGCAGGATGTAGGTAGGGCACCTCCAGGACCACATTCCCATCAAGGGCATCACTGGCCATTCCTACATAGCACCCAACAGGAGAGGACCCCAGGGTCCTTTGTGGAAGGGGCTGCGTTTTTCCCGATGGCTGTAGAATAGGGTAGGTGTATGGGGAACTGATAACCCTAATATGGCTGACGCAAAGAGGGCTTCCTTGTTTGGAACATGGACTGAACACCAGCCCCCTGGTTGAGTCCAGGATCACTTGTAGGCCTTTTTGGAGGGGAACTCTCCCTTCACTCAGGCAACCTTTGTTTTGAGATCTCTGCAAGCACTGGAGTTGGCCACAAAAGAAAGGTTTGAGTTTTCACTACTGTTTCTAGGAGTCCTGAGGGTTCCTCAGTCACACTGAAGCCAGCAAGCATGGCCATAAACCAGAAAAATGAAAGACCCTGAAACAGACCCAGGCTGGGAAGACATTCTACATCTTAGAAAAAAATGCAGGCTGTTCAGCAGGATCACCCACCGTGTAACTGCTTTCCGGGGGGTGGGGGGTGGGGGTGGGTCTGAGTGAGTGCGGCCTTTCGGGGCCTGCCACCCTCTTCTCTTCCACATGCGCTCCACGTGTTGTGATGATGAGATGCTAGCAAGAGCCCATTCGAACTTTGCCTGAGATTCATGGATTTCTCCCACCCTTTAAGTGAGATGAATTTTAGCCCCAGATGAGTCAGGTTGCCTGCTGGCTGGAACCCCAGGCCGAGTGCTTGGGGCTGCCGGGTGGGAGTTCCCTCCTGGTGCCCTGAGGCAGAAGAGCAGCGGCCCACCTCCCCACCAGGCCCACTTCAGAAGGACCGCACCCTGCCATTAGACGAGAACTACTTTGGGAACGAAGACACACTCACCTGCCGAAAATAGCCAACGCCTGCATATTTCTGTTTTAAGGCAATGTCACCCTTCCATCTAACAGACGGAACAGCCCTGGGTCACTTAGAGGAAACATTAAATTAAGTGCTCTCTTTGGAAACAGCAAACGCCCGCTCTCCCTCCCCCAACCCCCCACCCCGCCTCTAAAACAAACCACTCTTCTTTTATTCCAAGATGACTGGGTTTAGAGTCCTTTTGCCCCCTTCCTATACGCAGAGAGCAGGGGGGTCGGAAACCCTTCTTCCTCCGCGATGCTGCAGGCAGGTCACAAGAAGCCTGGCCCCTCGGGGCACGCGGCTCCTTCTCCCTGCCTTCAAGGACCCGTGCCTGGCGAGCACACCAAAGGACTTTGGAATAAAATTCCTGAACCTGGAATGTGAGTTCCTGAGACATGAAGTGTATTCGGAGTGTGGCTTTCTCTGCCCCACCCAGAAACAACTTTGGGAGGGACCTCCGAGGGCCCTTCCGGGCCTCACTTTGGAACCGGGCGTGAAGAGCTCTCACCCCAGGTGCTCAGGGCGCAGCTCCGTCCAGGTGGCCAGCACGTCCCGTTCTCTCTCCTGGACCAAACGCGAGCAGGGCTGTCACACAGCCCAAAGAGAGCCAGGGTGGGGCCACCCCCCTCACCCGCCATTCCCGCCTGGTTCCCACCCATAGCAAGAGCAATGCTCCCGCCCAGCTCGGGAGCTACCATGCTACTCAGAAGCCACCACCACACCACTGGCTGATCCCAGCTGACACACAGCAGAGTTAGAAATGGGCACCCGGAGCGCTGCAGACAGCCTGCCCCTGGCTGCTAGGGACAGAGGGTGCCCATCTGCTCTGGAGCCGCCCAGGGGCTACGAGCACCAGCTGGGCCTGGGTCTCCGGGGTTCCTCTGTGCTGCATCCCTCGCCGTGATTGGCTGGGGGTGGAAGCCGGATGACCACAACCAAGGCACTCTGGGCTCAGGGAAGCCCCTCTATGGCCCTCTGAGGTCCCAAGGATCATTCCTCCTCATCGCAATGAACAGAGGTCTCTGCAAGATACCCCAAGTCCTTCCCAAACCCACACCCCCTGCCCCAACACACACACACACTCACACACACTGTCCTGGGGACTTGTATTTACAGGCCCCGACTCCCTGGAGGAAGGGAAGGGAGGTGACTGGGCAGGTGGTGGTTTCAGCTCTCCACTGAGGAGCGCGCTGGAGCCCGGCCTGACCCACCTGCCCAGGTCAGAGCTCCGGGAGAGACGTCCCCGGCTCTCTGCCCGCCCCCGTCAGCACGGGAAGGCTGGCGGTGGGGGCCCTGCACCCTAGTGCCCCACAGGCCGGGGGTGGGCCAGGGCCTCCCAGGTAGGAGGGGAAAAAGAGAAGGGGAAGGGAGGAGTCCAGGGGACACAGGGCTCATGGAGAAGCTGAGGGTTCGCTAATTCTGAGCTGGGGACACGGTGGGTCTGAAAAAAGCGTTTCCCACAACTTCCGTCCAGTGCTCCCCAGGGAGGAAAGAGAATGCACGTTCTCCGACTGCATTTCCCATGACATCCGCCTCGCCACCCCACAAAGTTCCAAGTCACAATGTTCCGGTCTCTTGCTACGGAACAGTCTCTGTGAAGTGCCGAGCGTGGCCACAGCAAGCCACATACACAGAGCGTCTGGCCGGGTGGCCCCACTTTACCCATCGTGTCAAACAAAGGCATCCCAAGAGCAGGGCCGGTCGGGGAGAACGTGGGAACTGGACGCACCAATGACACCTTCGGACACCCTTGTAGGAGGCCAGTCAGAGAACGTGGTGTAATAGTGGAAGGTCCTGGGGCCTTCTGCGGGGACACAGCAGCGGGCGGGGGCCCTGGCCATGTGGACATCAGATGGTGCGGCCGGCTGCCCAACACGGGTTTGCATCTCTGCTTCCAGCGCTCCGAGGGGGACCTGGGCAGGGTCCCGGAGGCGAGGACCCCTACAGTCTCCCTGGGGAGTGCTCCCCTTACCCATCACGGCTTAAGGCGTCCCTCTGAGCCGTCTGCATTCTGAGCCCACTGCCAGCTGGGGCGAGGCTGAAGCTGGGAAGGGGGCAGGAAGAGGGAGCCGCGGGCCCTGCTTAGGGGTCTGCCCTGGAAGCACAAGGTCGGTGACCACGGCTCCAAACTAACCAACCGGCCTATCCGCCGCCTGCGCTGAGCTCCACCTACACTGCTTTGCCCCCAATGTGTGCCCAAACCTAAAAGGAAATTCCAGAGTGCAAATCTATGTACAGAGTAAGGCGGCAGGAAGGGGGTGTCCTCACTGACCTCGTGGAACATGTCCATCCCTGAGAAAGGGGGGGTTCAACACCGCTGAATCACCTTCGTGGGTATGTCTCTTGTGCAATCGTGGATGGTGTTTTTTGGAATTTTTTCGTTGTTTTTTTACAAATTTGACACCTGAGGTGAAGAAAATCGTTTTTTTGTCATTGACTTCATAAAGTTCTCTCTTCTGATTACAAAAGGAAACGACACGGAATCACGGGAGGAAGTGAGAGCATCTGCTCATGGCTGTGGTAAGGAGGAGGGGCTGCGGGGCTGGGTGGGGCCTAGGGTGGGCGTGGTAAAGGATGGGGCGTGGCTTGCCGCAGGCCCCGCCCCGCCCCGCCACAGGCGCTCAGGGCGAGCTGGCCGGGCTGATGGTGGGGCTGCTGGCGTCCGAGCGGCTGTAGTCGCTGAGCGAGCCGGTCCGCGAGCCCCCGCCGCGCCGCTGCAGCATCCCTGGGTGGAAGTTGGCGTGGCGGCGCGCGTGCTTGGTCAGGTGGTCGCTGCGCATGAAGCGCTTGTCGCAGATGGGGCAGCTGAACTTCTTCTCGCCCGTGTGCGTGCGGTAGTGCCGCGCCAGCTCGTCAGAGCGCGCGAACTTCTTGTTGCAGTCCTGCCAGCTGCAGGCGAAGGGGCGCTCCCCTGTGGGCGACACGGCAGAGGGAGGGTCAGTTACAGCCCACACCCCAAGCCTGCCCCTCCCTCCCTGCGCACCTCCCTCGGTGCCCCGTCTCCGCCAGCCTCGGCGACAAATCCTTCAGGGTACAGGTGTGGGCGCCAGCGCCCTCCTGTCCGCAGGGTGGATGTAAGCAGACATCTCCCGGGAGGAAATGGCAGCATGCCAGGTGCTGCGGCCCCCTCAAGTACCCAGCACGGCGTGCCACGCAGCACCTCTGCAGGGTCAGCTGTCCCTAGGCGGTGGCGGGGAGCACAGGCCGGTCCCTGGGCTCTAAGAAGGGGAGCTAGGAGGAGAGGGTGGAGGGATCAGGGAGAGCTCGCAGGCCTGCAAGTTTGGCCACACCACCCTGGCCCCAGCAGGAGCCCTACTCCAGAGCCCCCAAGCCCTGCAGGGCCTGCAGACAATTTGCTGACGCCAGCGCCCAGCCACCATTCAGACGGTCCACAGTCTGCTCATCTGTAACATGAATGGGTCAGGATGGACTATTTCCAGGGCCTGAGAGTCTATGACCGGTATGTCTGTTTACCACAACAGGCTCCAACTAGAGTCTGCTGCTCCTCCTCTCAGAGATGTTCCAACATGGCCAACAGGCAGCAGAGGAGACTGCGGAGTGACACATAGAAGAGGGAGGTAAGGAAGGCTGGCTACAGTCAGGACCTCGCCCCTCCCTCCCATCCCCTGCTCAGGGCAAGGGGCAGGCCAGCCTTTACCCAGGCAAACTCTGAACCACGCACACACACACAAGACATCAATTGCACAGGGAGAACCAGCAGGGGGTTCTAGCACCCCAGAATGCAGCCCTCTGGCACTGGGGGTGGCCACACAGTACACTTTCCTGCCCCGTTTCTCCCCCTCCCTCCCGGACTCTGGCCCTGAAGCTGAGAGCCAGCCCTTGAAGCTGGTCCACCAGTGCTCAGCAGAGGAAATCTACACCGCCCACTCCAAATGAGCCCATCAACCTTAAATATAAACAGACACCCAAAGATGGCCAGATATCCAAGGAAAACCAGTGGCATGAAAGGGAAAGGCCAAGAGCAACAAAACCACTGACTCCAGAGGAAAAAAGAGTAAAGCCGGGAAACAGAAGAGAATATTAAGCTAAAAATTCTAATCAGCATTCTCAAAGAAATTTCAGATAAAATTTTATGCATAAAGCAAACAGGATAAAAAGGAAGTTCAGAGAACAAAAAATAGTGTTTAGAAGTTGGGAGTATTGCTGCCCAAACAAAAATTCCATAGAAAAGCTGGAAACATACTCAAGGAAATATCCCAGAAAAAGAGAACAAAAAAACAGCTCTAGAAAATATGTGAATGCCGCAGTGTTCTCTGTCTCCTAGCAATGCTGAGGCTCAGAGCTGTGTGTGGCTGTTTGCTCTCCTTATTGATTTTCTGTTATGGGGTGGGGGGCGGGCAGGGTGGGGTGGGGTGGTTTCACAATCAAGCAAGAGAGCAAACCATCACTTCCCATCTGTTACTAACAGTAAGAGCTAGAAGTTCAGCGTCACAGGGAATCAATCCTGTGGGTACAACATCTAACTAACAAGACGCTGAG
Source organism: Balaenoptera acutorostrata (assembly GCF_949987535.1). Taxonomy (NCBI): domain Eukaryota; kingdom Metazoa; phylum Chordata; class Mammalia; order Artiodactyla; family Balaenopteridae; genus Balaenoptera; species Balaenoptera acutorostrata. Next base: position 32,682,085 of record NC_080066.1, on the reverse strand, counting down.
GAAAAGAACAAAAAAAATGGAGAAGAGGAAATTACCAAAGAAACAATAGAACAGTATCTGTCAGAGTAAAAAAAGGAGACAGGAAACTTAACATGGAAAGTGTTATTAGCACAGAGGTGGGCCGGGGGAGTGAATAAAGGCTCATGCTGTGAGAATATCTGCAGTGTCAGAACACTAGGTAGGAAGAGGAGATCCCAAAACTTACTGGAGAGAAAGGGGAGAAGCAGGAGGCCCGGGAGGGAACAAGGCTGGGACACACACCAGACTTCTAGTAAGTTACACTAGCTGCTAGATGACAGAGAAACACAGCCTCCCAAGTTTACCTTGCACACTCTAGCAAAAATGAGAAAAAACTGAGAGGCCAGGGAGGTAAGTGAACAATGAAGGGTCATCCCAGGACAAGAGTGAGGGAGACTTGGTGGGCCACTGGAGCTGTGGGCCAGGAATCACAGAGGGAGGGTTACAAGAAGAAAGGGGGTTCCATGTGCCATAGAGTATGATCAAGAGGCTGAATACATTTCAGGACACGGGCAAGGCACATACTATTCTTTGGTTAAAGAGAAAAAAGAGAGGCAATTAGTAACTCCAGGAAAAATAGAAGACATGTAAGAAAATTGTCTAAATTAGAAGTAAACTAAAATGCCACATGATTATGAGCAATGAAGGAAGAGCTCCGAGCCAAACACTGTTTTAGGGGCTTTTTGTGTATTATTTATCCTTCACAACAACCCCATGAGGTGGCAGAAGGGAATGCAGTTCCCAACACAGGCCCTGGCATACGGAAGCAATCTTCACACAGTCGTGATCATGTGAACCCTAGCACTATTTGTCAGTGTTTAGAATCCAACTTATAGACAAAGCCCATACCACTGATTCGTGGCCCCAGGAGAGAATGTGGGTTTAAGGGAAAGGTAGGAATACACACATGTGCAGTCAAAGGAAATCTCTAAATGAGGTTAAAAGCTATAAGGATAATCAACAAAAGAATTAAAAACAATCATATAACCATCAATTCAGGAGGAGGTGGGGGAGAGGTAGGAATGAGGTAATTCCTTAAATTTCAGGGTAGGGAGATAACGGATGGCATCTAAAGTTGATAAAATGAGAAACAGTAATAAAATCATACAGTTTTATTTATGGCAGTAACCACCAAGACAACTAAAATCAGCAGTATTGATCTCTAGAGAATAAGGCTGGATTGGGAAGAGGATTTTTTTGCTGCTGCAAACTCTTTTGTGTTATGTGTCGTTTAAACAAATCATATGCATTTATGTTTTTGATAACAATAAAAAGGAATGCTGAAAAATAATTCTTTAAATATCTAGCCCAACACCAAACCATATTTAAAGTTAGAATTTTAAAACTGTTAATCGGTTCTGGGGGGGGAAAGAATCTATACAAAGTTTCAGAGGTGCCGTGCACTAATCCCACCCTAGGAGATTCACAGTGCACAGTTATCATTTAAGTGCTTGGAAAGGTCCAGCACGAAATAGAGTGGTGTCCTTTCACGTGACCGGTGCTGCACTCAAGACTTTGGTGCACCAGGTCCAACAGATGAGGCTCAGCTCCTCTCTCCACGGTGTACTGATGCGTGGCTTCAGACATAGGCCTCACTGCCTGCAGGGGGTGGGTAAATAGTGGCCCCACCAAAGATACGTCCAAGTCCTGACCCCTGGAACCTGTCAATATGACCTTATTTGGGAAAAAGGTCTTTGCAGATGCAATTAAGGTAGGGATCATGAGATGAGATCACAAACATTAGAAGAAAAGGGGAAAGGACTCCAGGGAGTGATGTACCCATAAGCCAGGGGACTCGGAGTCTGGGGCAGCCACCAGACACTGGGAGAGGGAACTAAACTAACGCTGCCAACACTTTGACTTCACACTTCTGCGCTCCAGAACAGTGAGAGAGCATACTTCTGTTGTTCTAAGCCACCCAGTTTGTGGTTAATTGGTTACAAAAGCCACAGGAAATGAACACAGTGCCCCATCCTCACAGTGGGGTCCACGTGGGGATTCTACAGGGTTGCACACAACCAGCCCTTGGCACTGTGCCCAGTGCTTACTCCCGAGATGTTACTTTTGCTCTTATCTATTATTCTTGTCAACTAGGTCTCCTCAGATTTGGGCCTGCCGGGAGGGGCAGGGGTTGGGGGTGCTGGGCACAGAACCAACCCAAAGCCACACTCAGCCTTGCTTCCTGATAAACCCTGTGTCCTCACTGGGAGGCTTGTCCTTTTCAGGGTCCTTCTGCTGCAACCCCGGGAGGCATGTTATATGTATATAATTAGAGATGGGATGCATGACCCCAGGGCGGCAGCGAAAGGCAGCATCCAACAGGATGGGATGTTGGTGCCAGGCAGCCTGGTGGCAGAAGGTGGGGAAAGCCCAGCATCGCTACTCGGCCGGCACGCAGCCCTTGGCCTACTGGGGCATCAGCAGCACGACACTTTTATGGAGCACAAAAGCAATGCCCAGCCCTGGGAACGTGGGTGTGATGTCGACAGACAGGGCTCTCCCTGGCCTGTCCTCTATTCTTCTGTCAGCCCGTTCCAGGTGGCCAATAAGCTGGTCCACAGACAGACGGATAAACCATTCAGAAGTTATGATTCAGGCTGGCGAGGAGCAGCACCGGGTCTCGCTTGGCTGGCCTCTGGGTGGTGACATTCAAGCGGCACCCGAGAGGCTGACCAGGAGCAGCAGGAGAACTGTGAACGGATGGGGCAAAGGCAGCCGGTACAAGGGGACAGAGACCAAGAGACCTCCACAGCAGCACTGCTCACCCTTTTAGTAAGGAACCCGGGGAGATTTTGTTCACCTGGGTTATGTCCATTGACATTTATCACAGAAATTAAAACAAAACCATTTAAACTCAAGCACACATTCCAGTAGCGGTCAGAGGGATGATGTCATCACACATCACGCAGCCTCTGGAACATTCCACTGTATTCTTTTGAGAAAATAAAGGACAAATAATGCTATTGTTATGAAAATAGTTCTGACCTTATCGCCCCCTGGAAGGGTCTGGAGTACCTGCAGGTGTCTCTGGGCCTCACTTTGAAAACTGCCACTGCCGCTCAGGGACTGACCCCAGGTGGCACGTGGCTGAGCTGAGCTAGGGGAGGAGTGGTTGCACCCAGAGCGGGGCAGGGGCCAGCAGGTCCGGGACCGGCGGGGCGTGCACCAGTGCACCAAACGAAGGCGAGCCTCCTCCTGGCCAGGCTCCAGTTCCGCACCTGCCTCCTCCTGGGATGTGACCGGCAGACAGCAGCGGTACCGCGGGACTGCCACCGGAGGGCGCTAGGCCCAGCGCACAAGGGACCCTGGCCCTCTGGAAGGGAGACCGGACCCAGACCCCAGACCCCTGAAGGAAGCCGAGGCCTCCTGCAGCCTCCCTGGAGCCCAAGCCTGGGGTGGGCGCACTTCAGGTCGCTCTGCCCGCCCCCCTCCCCTTCAGAAGCCAGGAGGGCAGCAGGTGTGTGGGCGGAGGGGGCAGTGGGACAGGATAGCGAGAGGGCCTAGTGAGGGAAGGAGGAAGGGGGCTGGATGCACAGGGAGGAGGGAGGGCCAGGGTCACTGTGGGCGGCCCTGGGGACCCAGGGGCTGGAGGGTGGGAACCCGCCAGCGGGTGCTAGGCCCCAAGGAGCCAGGACTGAGGAGTGTGGGTAACGGTGGGGGCAGGCCGAGGACCTGCTGGTGCTGGCCGTTGGGGGCGCAGTGTGGGGAGGAGCTGGGGGGCCCGGCCTGGGGGTAGACAGTGGCGGGAGGTGGATAGTTGGGGGCGGGAGCACGCAGGTAGCGGGTTGTGGGGGCGGGCCGGGGGCACGCAGGGCGGGGGTTACATAAATGTTCCCTGGCACCCTGCGAGGCGGCTGAGAGCAGTTGCCTCATCTTATCAGGGAACAGGGCGTCCCACACTCTTGCCCAAGCCGCAGGCCTGGGCGGGAACAGTATGTTCTCTCCGAGAAGCCACAAGAGGCTCCTCGCGGAGCCCCTCCCCCTTGGCCCCGCCCCAGGCCCGCCCCCCGCAGGTGCAGCTGGGCTCACTAGTGCGCATGCTCCGGCTCAGACCGCCTCCTGCTCGCCCTCCGTCAAGGGCGTGTTCCCCGTGACCTCCCTCGCCCCATCCAGCCTCGGCCAAACTGCCAGCCTCCACAGGGTGAAGGGAGGTGCTGGCCCCAACAGCACCTACAAAAAAGACCATCGTGGCTCTTTGCTGTGTGTGAGCCTCTGGTGGGCAGTCAGGGGCGGGGAGTTGGGGTGTGTGTGTGCCCTGAGCCAGGACCAGAGCAGCATCTGCAGAACAGGGCCCCTTCTGGGCAGTGAGTGCCGGGCTCTACTGGCCCGGGCTCGGGGAAGCCTGGCTGAGCTTCCCTCCGTGGAAGGGAGAAGGGAGGAGAGGCATCTCTGACCAGGGGCCCCGGGACAGAAAAGCAGATGGTGCAGGGGTACCCAGGCCTGCAAGAGCAGAACTCAGTGAGCACAAGGCATCCGTGCAGGTGTGTGTCTGGGGGGGTGATGGTGAGAGGCAGGGCTGGTCCAGAGAGTCAGAGGGTGGCACGGAGAGAGGCCTCCACAGAGAAACAGCTGCTCCCGGGCTCCCAGGCCCCAGCTACTCACTGCTAGCAAGAGGCCTGTCATTCATCAATAGATAGCTCCAATCTGTGGTCGCCAGCACAGGGCTGCTTCCAGCTCCCAACCTCAAAACGGCCACGTTCTTCACTCCTGGGAGGCCCGCTCTCCCTCCCACTCTGAGGCATCTCGGCAGATGGCCAACCACTGGGGCCGATCAACCGCCAGCCTCTAAGGAAAGCCAAGCTGGCAGCCTTGGGGTCAGCAGAAAGGCCTGTCCTCTGAGGGGTAGGCTGACTTTCCTATTTTCTTTAGGAGGCCATTTGGCTACTCTGCTGGTGGTTTACAGACCCACATGGAGCTGACACACAGATGCCCCGTCTCCTGGGAAGTCCAGGCTGCAAGCTCTTACCCACCATTGTACAGGTGAGGGAGGTGAGGCCCAGGAAAGAGAGCTGCCACTCAGTGGGGTCCCCCTCACCCCAGGACTCAGCAGGCAGCAGAAGAGGCGATTTCTGCATGGAAGCAGCCCCTGCAGGGGGCAGCGCCTGCCCCTCCCAGACTCCTGCGCGCCTACTCCTTTGTCATGGCCGCATCCCACGGCAACTGTGAGGGTTAAGTGGGAGAACACACAGGTGCTCAGAGCAGATATGCTGTTCTCGCTGGTGGGGCTCCTGGGAGCGTCCCCGGCCAGATACCAGCCAGTACTCATCTCCGCTGAAACAGCTTGGCCCTGGCCTTGCCCCTGCCCTGGGTGCTCTCCTCCACCGCTGCTGTGGTGCACGCGTGTGGCTCATCACACGCTCCTGTGTACTCTCGCACATGCCAGGGCTGGCAGGACATGAAGGGAGGCGGCACCTGGCTGGAGACTGCTACACACAGCCTGGGGGCATGGGTTAAACGAGAAAATCCGCCTTCTGCAGATGTGTGTGTCTCCACGTTTGTACAATGGATGCAGGTGTATTCTTAATAGTAGACGTTTTTGGTTGTTGCTTTGCCTTGCTTTGTTTTGGAATAGGATAACTTGATCCTAAAATTCATTCAGAAAAATAAACAAATAGAAACAGCCAGAAAAATGCTGAAGAAGAAGAATGAGGTGGGGGGACTGGACCACCAGATACAACATGCCGTTGCACAAGCTGCTGACCGGCAGTGGAGCACAGCGGAAATGCCTGGACCAGATTCTAAGATCATAGGAACTGTGTAGCAGAAAGCAGTGACACCTAAGGCAAGGCAGAGGGGCAGTGTCCAAAAATGTCTTAGGACAACTAGGTAACAACCGGTCCATGCTTCACACCTTAAACCAGGCTAAGTTCTGAATGGGTCAAAGATTTAAATGGGAAAAGTGAAACCACAGATGTTCTAGGGGAAAACCTGAGAACATTCCTTTAAAATGCTAAGATAGAAGTTCTTTCTATAAATCAAAGTCTAAAACCCATAAGTGAAAAGATTGATAAATTTGACAGCAAAGTATAAAATATGTCTCCACGGACAAAGTCACAAGGAAAGGCAAAAAATAAACAGAAAAATATATCTGCAGCTCTTGTTACAAAGGGCTAATCTCCAATACAGGAAGAGTTCACAGAAATTAAAAGGAAAACATAATAATAGAAAAATAGGCAAGGGCTGTGGCTGACAGTTCATAAACAGGAGGTACAATGACTCCTGAATCTGAAAAGGTGCTCAACATCACCCATCAGGAGACAAATATAAATGAACCCCCAGAGACACCTGACTTTTCACCTATCAGGGTGCTGAGACGGTGGGAACAGGTACTCCCACACTTTGCTGATGGAAGTACAAACTGCCACAATCTCTACGGAGGCCAACTTGGCAATAACTATCCAAATGACAGACGTGTGTATCCTCTGAACTCACAACTTGGGGGAGCTATCCTACAGACACACCTGCACACCTACAAGATGGGATGTGTGCCTGACTACGCGGTGCAGCAAAAGCCTCAAAACAATTCATGCCCTTCCAGGGCCCATTACATAAATTTAACAGACACCCGTAAGACAGAATCCTGTGAAGAAGGAGTGGAACACGTTCTGAACTGAGACGGAAAGGTCTCTGAGGGACAGCGCTGAGTGAGAAAAGCGAGGTCCCGAGCAGAACGCGCGGTCAGGAGGCTGAGTACTGCGTGCACACCCACGCGCGTCTGCCTGTGTCTGCAGAGGTGCTCTGGGCGGGCATCTGAGAACCTGGAGCCGAGGATGGTGGGGGCAGAGAGCGAGCGCACAGAGGGCAAGGAGGACTTAGAGAACTTTCCTTGGGAGACGACTTAAACCCCCGGATTTTCAAACAGTGTATTTACCTATTCAAAAAATTAAAAACAGAAATCTGTAGCAAACTAGGAAACGGTAGCCACAAATAACACAAATTGAAAAGCGGGTGTTAAATGAACAACGCTCGCATTCCTGGCCAGGCTGTTTCCACAGCACATCCCAAATCTCACCGCCCCAGATACCAGTCCAAGGGCTCCCCTTAGAACCTGGCAGGGGGGTGGGCCTGAGAGCATGAGAAACTCAGGAACAGCAATTAAGTCCAATCTGCTTTTCTAGAAGGAGTTCCTAGGGCAGGACTCCAGGGCTCCAGAGCCCCTGGTCCCACTGCAAATGGGGTTGGAAGGCATTCCCTGATAAAGAGTTTGACAGACAGGGCCTGACTTAAAAGACCGCGGGGACGCATTCTAACAGCAGCAGACCCAGGGCTGTAATCATGCGCTGGAGGTCCCCCAGGCTCCTGTCATAAAAGTCGCTGTGTCCACCCTCCCACGACTGACTGACCCTTTGGAACCAGCCCAGGTGGACGGGGCAGGCGCCGGCTGCCACCCTTCCTCCCCTTGCAACCCAGGCGAATTCACCCCACTGTCAGGACGCAGACCCCAAGTTCCAGGCAGGAGAATTGGTGTCCTCTGCCAGGGCTCGGTGAAGAGGTAGGAACTGGGGGTCCTATTCAGGCTTCTGGGAAAGGGTTTCCTCTCGGACCAAAAAAAGCCAGGATGAGGGCAGGGCGTGCGCGGGGCAGGGGGAGCGGGCACAGCGCGGAAAAGCCTCTGGGGTCTTGCGGGACTGGGACGTCGGGGGTGGCACAGTCACCAGCGGCCGCACGGAGAGGTCCGAGGAGACTCACTCCGGAGCCAGACCGCAGGCCAAGCCCCTGGCCAACCTGGCCACCCCCGCCCCAAAGAAGCCAACTCTTCAAGGTCAGCCGGGGCCCCTGGGAGAGGGCCTGGTCCAGTGGGCCACGCGACCCCCTTCCTGTGCCATTCACCAAAGGCACAGAAGCGCCCTGCTCTCACCCGCTTCTCCACACAGCCTGTGTAACCACTCTGGCCCCACTTCCTCTTCCTGGGCCCCCTCCCCCAGCCCTCAGTTCCTCCCCGCTGTGCCTCCCGGGTGGGCCTGGCTGGCAGGGACCCCACGGCGCACAGGCGTGTACTCTCGAGGTGCGCTACTTGGGACCCCACCCACCCCAAGACGCAGGCAGGGGTCAGGACGGACCATCTCAGAGACGGGGACTGAGGTCAAAAGACAGAGTGACCTCCGCCAGCTCACACAAGGCGTGGCTGGCCCGCGTCCAGCTTTCCTCCTTCCCACCGTGGACCGGGCTCGGCTGTGGCCAGCTGCCCATGCTGACCTCGGCCACAACGTCCCAGGTGAAAGCAGGAGAGGAACCCTGGAGGCCACTGGCCCATCACCCAGACGGGGCCCAGAGGCCAGCACCTGCCCCGCCGAGACCACCCTCCCCACTCACGCCACAAGGCCTCCCTCGGCTCCCCACGGAGGAGCCAGCAGCCCCCCAGCCTGAGGAGGGGTGTCCCTGCCTGCACCCAACGTGTGCGAAGCGCCAGGCGGCTCTCTCCTGAGAGGCTGGCCTGTCCGCAAGGACTGGGCGCCCAGAGGCAGCACCCTCAAAACCAGAGCCCGGCACCCTGCCTCCAGGCCCGGCACCTACACCTGGCCTGTTCCAGGTGCAAGAAGCAGGCCCTGTTTCCCTCAGGGAAAAGAGTCACGAGGCTCAAACAAAACAGAGCCAAACAATGGACTTTTCAGAGTTGACTTCATAAAGCAAATAAATCAGAATAAAAATGAATAAGCCATTATACTATAGTCTAAAATGCCTTTGGTTTTTGAGGGAGCCGATGCAAAACAAACCCTCAGTCACTGACCTACTTTTGCTACAACAGTTGAAGATGCAGAGGACCTACCCCAGACACCCAGGAAAGAGCCCAGAAAAGCTCCCGGGCCCCACCCTCAGCAGCCCAGGTCACCAGACCCACCAATGCCCCGCTAGCCTCGGCCACTTGGAGCAGTTTATACCCAATTTTGTTTGCGGAGAGCAGACGCTGGAGCAGTAGGCCGGAGGCCTTGCCCTGCAGCAAACCCGGGTGCTGTTCCGTGCATCCCGGGCTGCACACACGGCGCAGGGGGGCCACCCACCGCCCCACCGCCCAGCCCTCTCCCCACCTGAAGAGGTCCACGCTGCCCACTCTGACGGGGGAGAACAGCACTCTCGGGGGCCTTCCAGATCAGGGGACAAAGGCCGGCCCCTCCCATGTCACAGGCCTGGCTAGGGCCTGCCCTTCTCCTCACATCCTGCCTGGCCCTCCACCTGTCCCTATGCCCTCCTCCGGCCCAGCCTGGAGCAGGTGTCCAAGGGAGCTGACCCTGGGGACACGGGCCAGGAAGGAAAGCAGAAGCCATTCTGAAATCCCCACCCCTGCAGTGCCCCCAGAAACCTCAGGGCTGGAGCAACCCCTTCCTCTACAGGTCCGCAGGGGACCAATGCCTAGGGAGGGCCAGTGAAAGCTGCCCCCTTCCCCCGGGACCCCGAGATGGTGCTCCTCGGAGTCACCCCCAAGGTCACCGGAACCAGGTTTCACGTGTTGGGTGGGGCGGGTGAGCATGGAGCTGGCCGGCTGTCTCTCTGATGTTCTCGCAAACCACAGGCAGGGGTCCACTTACACGCAGTTCCATTCCCACGGGCCAGCCAGGAACACAGACCACTGAGCGGCTGAGCCCCACTGTCCTGTGCACGTGGGAGATGCACGTGCTGCAGAGGTGTAACTGCAGGAAGGACGCACGGTTATCTTGGGTGATCTAGGGAAGACGGGACTCACACACGTCCTTTCTCAATTCCTATAGTTTTCTACTGCACTGCTTTTTGCAGTCAGAAAGAATGCAATACATCAGTGACGTATACATACATGTCCATACATATCTATATACGTATACAGATATTACAGACTTCTGTTACAGAATAACAGTCCCACCAAACTCCAGCTCAGCTGACTGGGCCTGCTTCCATGGAAGCCAGCACCCCTGGCCTCTGCTGAGGGAGCAGCGCTCATTTACACGCACGGGCGCACATGCCTGCAAAGGTCAAAAGGACCACATGCCAGGAATTTCAGAAAGGTGTTTTCCCTGCGCTTGCTAAGGGTTACAAAACACACTGGAAAATTTCCGTTCCCAAGGTCCCCTTTCAAACAGCAATAATAAAATACCAATGGTTTCTGCCAGCAGGTGGCCAGCAGCCACTCCAGAAAAGGGCTCTGGAGTCTGGCTCTGTGCCTCTGTGTGTCACACACACACACACACACACACACACACACACACACACACACACGACTGACTCACAACCCCATGTTTCCCCTAAAGGGAAATGCAGGGAGAGGCATATCGGCTCCCACCCCAAAAGCTTCCAGATCCCGGACTGCTACCCACAAGGGACTTTCTCCAAGTGATTGAATGCCCTGAGTGACTCGTGAGCTGAACCCAAAGAACAGACGCAGATGCTTCCACTTCTTTCCTCTCTGTTTGATGGTCACATCACTAACTGCCTCCAAAGAGAAGTTGCGAGCATCTTCCCCCGAGCTGAGAGGAGCAACTCGGTCAAGGCCCCGGCCCCCTTGCCTGCAGTCTTGGGGGGAGCATCCCCTGCCTGGGAATCTGTGATCTGCTGCACACTAGGCCCTGGCAGCTGCTGACAGCCTGGGACGGACATTTCAGGCCTTTCAGGCTATCTCATCAGAGATTTTCTCCAACACCCCAGAAAGGCAAGGACATGAGTTTGGAATCCAAAATTAAAGATCCAGGTTTATTTACTTGATAAAAATGTTCTTCACGTGAGGCTGATCAAAAGCAAAGGGAACTCGTATCCAAAATATATAAAGAACTCTTAAATCTCAACAATAAGTGAACATTTGATTGTAACACTGAACAAAAGATCCAAACTCAACTGAAGAAGATGTATAGATAGCAAACACCATGTGAAAAGCGCTCAATCTCATTTGCCATCAAGGAAATGCAAGTAAAACCACGAAATGGCACTACACACAAGTGAGAACGGCTAAAATCCAAAAAACTGACCGTGCTAAACGCTGGTGGAGTAGCTGGAACTCTCATTTGCTGCTGGTGACAATGCAATGTGGGACAGTCATTTTATAAGACGGTTTGACAGTTTCTCATGAAGTTAAAACACAGACTCACTAGACAAGACAGCAATTCCACTCCTAGGCATTTGCCACGGGAAAGACCCTTTTATTCACAATCGGCCAACACTGGAAGTCAGCATTTTCTGCAGGTGACTGGATGAACACGAGCTGCATCCACACAATGGAGCACAATTCAACCATAAAAAGAAAGGAACCACTGATTCATGCACACACAAACGGATGCATCTTAAATGCATCTTGCTAAGTCGAAAAAGCTAGACCCCAAAATCTATACCTTGTATGACTATGCATATGACCTTCTGCCAAAGGTAAAACTAAGGACAGAACATGCACCAGGGGTTCTAGGGGTTGAAGGATTGGGAAGTGGTTGACCACACAGGGGCATTTTTAGGGCGATGAAACTGTTGTGCCTGGTGCTGGGATGGTGGATACTAGACTCTCTGCATTTGTCAAAACCCATAGACTGTACTTCACCATGAATGCGCTTGAACATTTGCAAATGTTTAGTCTGTAAAGGCGGCTGGGGATCCCAGGATGGAAGGCAGACTGGGACAGCAGACTCTGGCCCTATTACAAACACATGGCATGGCCTCTGGGGGTGGTGGGTTGGGCAGGGACAAGGAGCCGACAGGAGGAACTGCACTTGAACAAAGCTCTAGCTTCTCACGAGAGAATCCAGGGTAGACAATCCCCGAAATGCTTCACAAGTATGCTGAGGCTGAACAAACAGGTGAACGCACAGTGGGTGGTGGGAGCCTGTGTCTTGCTGTTGGAGAGGGTGGTTATAGCTGAACCAGGGGGAGGCCAGTGAGCCCTTCCTGGGGGGTTGCTCTGGAGTCTGAGACGTCATGAACTCATGAGACGGTGTGAACCCACGCGTAGACCCAAGTGCACACAGAGGGATAAATGAGTAACGGTATAAAGGCTAGGACTCATCCATGTTTCCTGGCTCTGTCCACCGGGAAGGGCTAGAAGCAGCAACACCCTGGGAGCAAGGAGCACCACAGCACCCAGATCTTGGTTTCTAAATCCACTTTCCAGTAAAAGGAAACAGGGATCTGTGGAGGAATGGCTCATCCTAGGACTAGAGTAGTTTCCCCCCAAAGCCATAAACCCAGTCTCAGCCCAAGACAAACACCAGACAAATGTAAATTGAGGGACATTCTACACAATCCCTGGCTACCATCCCTCACAACTGTCAAGGTCAGGGCAAACAAGGAAAGTCTGGGAACCTGTCCCAGCCAAGAGAAGCCTAAAGAGAGCTGACAGCTATAGTTCAAATAGTGAATTACAGAAAACCCATTGCACTCACATTTTGTGATCACGACAGCAGTGACCATGTGGCTTATTTCTGAGCAATAAGTCAATACTTCTTAGATACTGCAAAGGGCTAGTACAGTGCCACTTGGGTAAAAAAGTAAATGCTGATGAAAGTAAGTGATTTCTGAGGTTCCTCGGAAGTGTTAGCACTGGCTCACACAGTGGCCACCTTTGCCAGCCAGACACTTCCCTGCTCAACACTTGCCCATTCCAAGGACAAACGTGTAGGAGCTGCCTGGTGACTGTGGCAGAAACAGCTAAGTGCCCACTGGCCCAGCACCCACTGTCTGGGTCTTCTTTTTCTTTTTGTTTTGTTTTTTTGTACTTTAGAGTCTTCTCTTTCCAGACAACACGAGTTTAGCTTTTGCAGCAGCAATGCACCAGGTTAAAATGCTTCCTGCCCGACTCCCTTGCAGCTATGATGGGCCTTGAAAACTGATTCTGGCCAATGAGTTCTGGATGAACTACTAGGTGCATTTTCATGATAGAGGGGGCTTTATCCACTCTGCTTTTCATGCTTGCTCAGGGCACGTCCTCCCCACCCGGAGTGAGTTCCAACGTTGCAGGACCAGCAGAGTCATGCGATCACCACCCTCTGGGGCAGCCCTCTCCTCTCCCCACACAGCTGCCTTCTTGTTTGCCCTGAGAAGACTGCTGGTTGGGGCTCTGGCTGTCCTTCCTGGATAACATCTCTAGACAAAAACAAAACGAGGGCCCTGGCTGGCGGGCTAGACAACGCAGCCCAAGGCAGCAGTGGCGCCTGTGACGGGAAGGGGCTTTCCCTCCCAGGGCTGTGGCAGATACACCCCCAGGCAGCTCCCAGCTTCTGGGTAGCCCTCGGAGTCACCACCGACCATAAGACATCTGAGAAGAGCCTCTGACATGGGCGGGCGGGCCAGAGAGCCAAACAGGCCAGCGGAAAAAAGCAGCCCAGGGGATGCAGAGGGGCGGAGATGAAACTTCCAGAGCTGTCATTCATGCTCAGAGGTAAGATATGGTGTCTGTGAAGCAAGAACAGGATGCTCCTTAAAGAGAGGAGACCCAGAAACTGAGTCTGAAAGCAAGGACACAGCAGGGGGATACGGCAGAGACTCAAGTCTCAGCTCAAGGTTGCAAGAGAACACTGAGAAAGTCTCATAAAAAATGAGCTAAAGACAAATAAATGGATGACAAGAGAGCAAAGGTAAGAAAATGGAAGGATCCAGGTAAAGGAGCCCAGAGAGCCCGAGAACACAGAGGTGGGCCGTCATCCAGGGTGGGCAACAACGAGGCCACGTTCAGGACCGGAACCTGGGCCAGGCAGCCCCGATTGAGACCGCGCCCACAGTTCCAAGGAGAGAGGAGCACATCAGGTACCCATGTCAGGAGTCAGGTGGCCGTGTCCTGGGAGCTACCTGCTCCCCGCGACGCGGCTCTGACGGTGGGTGGGCGCAGGGGCAGGCGGGGGACCCTCCCCACTCCCCAGCTCCGTGGTCACCGGTGGCTGGTGTGTGTGGCGTGCTTCGGGCTTCGACTGTCTTTATTCCACGTTACTCGGTGCTACTCTAGCCTGAAACACGTAAGACTTTGGTTTCCGAATGGGGGCGCTCTGACATGTTAGGGGGTGTCCGGCATCCCCTGCAGAGAACGGAAGGCGGCGGGGCGAGGGGGTGCTGCTCGCAGGCTCTGCTCTCTTGTCCAGCAGGCCTGGCCCGGAGGCCACCCTGCTCGCTGGACCTTACCCCTCCCCCAGTCCCTGAGGCCCGCTCGCCACGCCCCAGGCTGGGCTTTGGTCAGTGGCTCCGGGCCCGCCCTCTTGAGGCCAGGGTGGTGGCCTGCAGGCCGGGCTGGGGCCCTGGGCACTGGGCGGGGAGCGGGCCTGGCTGAGCCAAGAGCCATGTTGGACCCCAGACTCTCCACGTCTCCTTGGCCCTAGAAGCTGGGAGGCTGGGGAGTTGCAGCCTCCAGGGGTCCGAGAGCCAGGCAGGGCCATGGGGGAGTGGGAGCGTTCCCAGAAACAGCCTGGCTTCTGTTTAAAAGGAGAAACAGAAGAGTCCTCCTTCTCTTCCTCACGTCCGTGCCCCAAGGGTGTAGGGTCCCCGCTGAGAGGGCCTGGGGGTCCCCGCGGCAGGCCCCGGGCCGCCCCCACTCCCGGCCAGATGGCTGTGGGAACTCTGGCCACAGACACCGCCGCCCCCCTTCCTGGCGCTATTCTTGGTGTGTGTCTCCCTTTGGGGGGAGGACGAGGGTGGAAATGATCAGAAACTAAAATTAGCAAACGGCAAACAATTGAGGCCAGGAATCTGAGGTCGGCTGAGGATAACGATTTGTTTTCTGTGGCCCTGAGGTGGTTTGAGCAATAAAGGGAATTGAAAATGAAAACAAATCTGGAAGCTGCCCAACCCCTGCCGAGACCAGGCCAGACACGGGGCACAGCTCAGGGTGGGCCAGCCAGATGGCAGGGCCTCTGCCCAGCAGGGCCCCCCTCCTCCCTCCCACGGGGACTTCCTGCTGCCGCCCTTCGAGCGGGCCTTCTCCCCCATGGCCTTGGTGACTTCCCTGGCACTGGCCTGGCTGACTTCTTCTCCCGTGGAGGCGGGGGGCATGGGGGCGGGCGTGGGCGGCTGACCTCAGCGGTTGTAAACCCCCGTGGCTGTGCCGTGAAGCCAGGCCTCCGAGCTCCTGCCTAGTTCCACGGGGACTCGCCTTTTCACCTGACCCAGTAAAACTGGGGACAGACCAGAAAATCAGGCCCAACGAGGGTCTGCGACACGCCAGGTCACATGGCGGGGGGGGGGGGTGGTGGGGGGGTGGGCGGGGGCAGGCAGAGGCCCTGAGCACACAGGGCGTGGCTAGAAGGCGGGCGCTTTGACTCCCGACCGCCCCCAGGGGGGCCAGCTGCACGGTGGCCGCAGATGGACAAGGGGAGGGCAGCCGGCCTCATCGGCACTAGGCGGTCAGGGAGCTGCACTTCCCTAGAGGTCACTCCCAACGGTCCTGGGACCTGGAAGCAACATCCCCCTTCACTTCTAAAGGCACTCGGCTTGGCCCATAGATGCACATTGCTAAAGCCCGCAGGGGCCTGGAACGCAGAGGCCACGGGGAGGCCCTGGCCCCGAGGATGGGTCTTCGTCCCTAAGATACAGCGGCTGCCGGAGACCCTTCCACGGGGCCAGCCCAGGGCCAGGAGCTGGAGCCACCGTATGTGACTCCACTGTCACACGTGCACTCATCTCAGTCACCGAAGCTGCCGCAGGGCGCGTGCCAGCCCATACCTAGCCAGGAGGGCCCAGACCCACACTCCCCGGGGGGGCCGGCCAAGGCTGCATTTACATTTCCAGAAGTGCTGACCAGGGCCTGGCCGGCCACCGCCCTGGCTACCAGAGCCATGTGTTCAGAGCAGGGAGCCAGGGGGGCTTGAGGGGTGGAATCGGAGTCCAGGCAGAGAGTCCCCAGCGGACGCCAGCGCTGAGGAGAGATGGAAAGCTCTGGGCGTGGCCTGAGCCCCAGAGATGAGCAAAGCTTCTGCGGCCGCCTTCCCAGGGCCAGGAGACAGTGGCGTCTGAGGCCAAACCACACGCCCTCCAGCCCTGAGGGCAGGGAGATGGGGTGTACGACAGGGCAGTCTGAGCGTCCTGGGGTAAAGAGTGGGTCTGGGGCCTTCCCAGCCAGCCGAGTCCTGCAAAGCCCTTTGTCGACATAAAAAATATATATATACACAACGTGAGAGCTCCGAATTAAGTTGTATTTGGGGCAAAATGAAGACTGCAGCCCTGGAGACCGTTTCAGATAGCTCTGAGAAACTGCTCCGAGGAGGGGAGGGGAGGGGAGGAGCTAAGATATATAGGAATTTTTGCAACAAACAGCAGGTAACTGGGAATGTCAAAAAATTTTTGTTAAATAAAGAAAACCAGATATCTCAAGTTAAGGAATTTAGCGCTTTTCTATGTGTAGGAAGATGCTGGGCTCACTGAAATCATTCCTTTGATATGCACCTCAGCTATCTGGGGCCTGCATTTTCACATCCTGAGTTTCCTCAGGGCTCACAGCAGGGAGTGGCTGCAGTCTGATGGCTGCTATATGGCAGGTATTCTTTTCAGCCCTGAGTTTTCTCAGGGCTCACCAGCTCACGCTGGAGGGCTGCAATCATTGGTGACTGTGACATCCTTTGTTTATTGATATGGCAGGAAATATTCCATTTATAAATATTCCATTCCATTTATAAATATTCCATTTATCACCTTGGACACCTAAGAACACCCTTCCTGCCAGGGTGCCGGCTGGGTGCTCTCACACATTGCTGGTAGTGTCAGACTCATTCTTCCTTTCTAGAAGGCAATTTGCCCCTAAATGCACATTCCCTTGCTGGCTCCCAGGACAATCACAAGGACAAGCCCAACCTGGGTGACAGAAGAGCAAGTCACAGGAGGTGTCACAGCTCCTCAACCCAGGGCCCGGTTAGGACGCCAGGGACGAACAGATGAGGATGCACTGGGCAACCATGAAAGGCCAGGTCCAAGAGCCAGTAGGCACTTTGGAGATGTGACCATGACAGAATGTTACAGTGAGTGGGAAAGGGCCAAACGTAAAATGACCGTGTGGGACGATCCCACGTTTTATTGTTAAAATAGACACAGGCTGACCTGTTAGCATAGTAACTCGTGGGATTAAAGTTATTGTTTTTCGTCCTTGTTAAGTTTTCTCTTAATACTTTCCTGTCTCCCAAATCCTCTTTCACGAACATGCTTGACTTTTTAAATCAGAAATAAAAACAAATGCAACGCACTGAAATTGCAGTCTTCCAGTAAAGTCAACTTCTTACGAGAAACAGGAACACTCTCACATCGAACCTGGTCCCAGAGCACCAAGAGCGAGTCATAACATGGGTGGAGCACACATTTTCCAACTGTTGATGGGACCCAACTCAGAAGCTGCCATCCGGTCCAGGGATGGTGGATTTGGGTCATCTGAAAAGGCATGTCATTGCCGGGGACACTATGGAGCTCTCCGCGTGGCTGTCCACCCTCCTGGTGTCCTTAGTCTTGCCATCACTATCGCGTTCTTGCAGAAAGGTCCTCAAAGCTGGGCTCCTCACAGTTCAAAACTGCTGCAGCCCCACCAGCACCCTGGCTTCTGGCCCGGCTGCAGGGCATCTCAGAACCTGGTGGGCCTCGCCTCTCGCACTGGCCCGGGCCACCCAAGGCCCTCCTGGAAGGCTGTCCCCACACCAAAGCCACCCTATGGACCCCCTGAAGTCAGCCAGGAGGCTTCTTTACACGCCCAACTGCTTTCTCTAAACACGAGTGGGTGAAGACAGGACCTAAGGGGGGCACCCTGCCTGAAACCTCACACACATCCCCCGAGACCTGTAATGAGATGACGCTCACAGACGTCCCCAGGCCACTGAGGACAGCTGTCCACGTGTGGAGGAGCCTGGGCCACCTATGGGACGGCCCTCCCCCACGCCAGGCTCCCTGGGTCCCCATGCCCACTCCCCGCTGTGACTCAGGCAGACCCTTCCCCTCCGGCCTACAACTTGCATACCGGCTTCAAAACAAAGGCCACAGGCCAGACCGCTCTGAAAGCTCGGGGACTCTGGGACCCTCCGAAGAGCCTCACACAGTAGAGAAGAGCCACACCGTCCAGAGGAATGGCCACAACTTCTGACGGCTTCTCCCAGGACTTGGTGGCTT
The DNA here is from genome assembly GCF_949987535.1 of Balaenoptera acutorostrata. Taxonomy (NCBI): domain Eukaryota; kingdom Metazoa; phylum Chordata; class Mammalia; order Artiodactyla; family Balaenopteridae; genus Balaenoptera; species Balaenoptera acutorostrata. The sequence goes on along the minus strand of NC_080066.1, from coordinate 32,664,061 downwards.
CCGCAACTCTCCTAGTGCTTCTGGTTCAGCCAAGGACACACGGCTGACTGCTGATTCTGCTGTCTGGCTTCATGGAATTCTAGGGACGCTCGACCTTGTCTGCTTTAGTTAATTCACACCCAACCTCACACTGGCTGGAGAGGCGCCGGAAGCTGTGACCCCAGCGAGCCCCACAGGCCCAAGAGAGGGTCGGGAAGCAGCCTGGAGGGACTGAAGCCCCCTCCTGCCACCCGCGCTTCTGACTCCCATCCTCCCGGTGGGCCCCCATCTCCTCCTCAGCCACCTGGTGGGCACCCCCGCAGGCTCACGCGGCAAGAGGCCAGAGCAAGCATCAGAGCAGAGGTGGCCAACCAGGGCTGACAGGCTGACACCGGCCAGGCCCAGAGACCGGGGTCCAGGGCTGGGCAAGCACAAGGCAAGCATGCCCGAAATCCCCGGCCCTCTGGACGACGGCCGCTCAACCGACCGGAGGGCTACTCCTCCCGCCGCAGCCCCACGGGCACACACTTCCCACAGGGGCCGGGCAGGAGCTGCTCTGGGAACAACAGAGTGCCCGGGTCAGGACCGCGGGCGGGTGCCTGGAGAGCTCGGGGCAGCAGCACTTCCATGGGTCCCAGGACGCCCCCGGCGGAATGACAGTCGCACACTGTGATGCTCCAAAGCCCCTGTGGGTGGGCAGTAGGCCCCCACTCCTCCCCACAGCTGCACTTCAGTTCTAGACAGAACGCAGGCCTCCACAAACAGCCCACGGCGGCCACCACGGCTGCAATGCAGAGCCCAAGGCGTGGAGGCTGGCGAGCAGTCATGTCTGGGCAGGTGGCTGTGCGGCTGTGACCTCGCGGCCAGGCTCGGGCGCCCGGAGGGCTTCTGGGGCTGAACACCGGTGAACTGTCCCCCAAGGGTAAGGACAGGGCCAAGCAACTGCTCTGGGAGGTACAACTGGGTGCCACATAACCTCTCTTTTTTGAGCTTTTCTAAAATTTCCCAAATCGTTTGCAGTTAACATATCATTTTCAATAAGAACATGTGTGCACGTGTGCCATGCGTGGTCCTCCTCCTCCCAGAGAGCACGAGGGCTGGGCTGACACAGCCAGACCCTTGGGTTCTGCTGTCACTTTAGCGCAAAACCAAGTCGGAGGGGGTAGCAGAGGCCACCAGCCACTCCAGTGTGCTTCGCCGAATCCTCTCCTCTTCCCTCCCGTGGGCAGCCTGACATCCTGCCAAGTCCTGTGCGCTGTTCACTTTCCTCACCAGCAGAGAAACCCAGGGTTTGGGTCTTGCCTTCAGAAGTAGACAAGGGGCGCCCAGCAAGAGGAGGAGGAAGCCATCAGAGCTGAGGCTGACCGCGGGGAGCCGTCAGGAAAGCCGGGCTGCAAGCACTCGAGCATGAGAAGGGCTGCTGGAAACACACCTTCCCTCCTCCTGGGCGGGGGCTGTGCATTCCCCCAAAGATGCCCATGGAGGGGAGGGGCACACATGCAGTCCTGAGGCCCAGAAGCCGGGGGACACGAAGAGCACCGTGACACCCACTTCTCCTTTCTTCTTCTCCTGGCCTCCTGAGTCATGCCGCTCCGCCCCCGCCCCCCTTCTCTCCCCTCCCTTGGTGCCCCCAGCCAGACCCTGCTGGTAAGGAGCCTGCACAGGACTCCCCTTCCCACCATCCCTCACGACCCCCGGATGCCCACACTCTGGGCCTGGCTCTCATCACCAAGGCAACACCCCTCCAGCCCAGACCTGCCTCCGGAGGGGCCCCTCTGACTTGCCCCCCCCCCCCCAGCCCCAGTGGCTGGGCGGTGCCTCTCTGCTCCCACACCCCCCAGAGTCCACCCCCAAGCCCTCCTCCCTTACAGGAACCTGGCTCATAGCTTTGGAAAGACCCCCCCTTCCCCTCTCCCCACCCACAAGCGCCAAGAATGGCGCTTCCCAAACCTCCGCCAGCCCAGGGTGGCCTCAGCACAGGAGCCTTCTCCTCGGGAGCCTTGGTGCTGCCAGAGGAGCTCTGGGGGGATGCCTGTGATGCTGGGGAGACACTGAGCCCCAGCTCCGTGCCTCCCTGAGCGGTTTCTTATCCCCTGAGCACTCCTACCTCCTGAGTGTGGCCCCGTCACAGACCTGGCCCACCACAGCCCTGGCTGAAGGCCAACAGGCAGGGCCCCTGTGCACCCCCCCCAAGCCCCTCCCCTGATGGCCACCCAACCCACTGCTCCCGTAGGCACCTCCCCGATGGCAGGGGCTGTGGCGCAGTGGGTGGGTAAGCCGGCGCCACAGGGCCACCAGCCCACCCATGGACTGACCACATGGGCCGACGACCGGGGGCCCGGGCCAGCCTTGTCTGCAAACTGAAAGGCTCGGAGAACAGGTGATGCTTTCATTTCTTCTTCAGTTGAAGGTGATGCCTTTGAAAGAGGAGGCATGGAAGTTAGCCGCTGTGACAATGTGGGTATCACCTCATGGGAGCCCCTCCCTAGAGCAGAGGCTGGGGTGAGGGTGGCAGGGCTTGCCGCTGGCCTGGAAGCCCCCGAGGCCGAGAGGCCGAGGTCCAGGTACGAAGAGGGAGAAGGAAGAGGTGGCAGTGGGGCTCCAGCAGGACCGGGCCCAGGGAGATAAGTGGAGCCAGGCTGCAGCTGGGGACGGTGGCCCAGGGATGACTGAATGTGGATGGTGGCACGGGGAGGAGTCCTGAGCACGTCCGTCTGTCTTCTCACCAAGGGGATGGGGACCAGCCCGGGAGGAAAGGCAGCTGGTGCTAAGGAGGCGCACGGAGCTGAGAGAGAGAGAGAGAGAGAGAGGGGGAGTGTGTGTGTGTGTGTATGTGTATGTGTGTGGTGTGGTGTGGTGTGTGTCTGTGTGTGTGTGTGTGTGTGTGGTGGCGGGGTGGGGTGGAGAGATCAGGAAAAGGAAGAGGATACTTTCTGCAACCACAGATGGGTGATCTTCCCAGAAGCAGTGGGGCCCAGATCATCGACCTGGTGTCCTGTGTAGGACGGGTTCCCGTGGAGACAGACAGGCTGGAGGCTCACTCGGGTGCCAGGCGGCGGGGGCCTTTGCCAGGACTGGGGCTCGTGGGCACACTCGGGTGCTCGAGACGCACGAGGAAAGCCTGTCCTCCGATGCCCTTCCCCTAGAACTGGGATCAGAGTCAGGGACCACAGACTTCACCCACGGGGTAGGAGAGGCGACGAGCCAGTGGGGGCTGAGGCCCACCCAGGAGGGCTCCCAGTCATACGTGGGAAGGTGTGGATAAAACATGGAGACCTGCCACCAGCCAGCTGAGCGGGCGCCCTGGGTCAGCGGTCTCCTGTGTTGGGAGGCGCCAATCCGCACCTGCTGCGGGGACTCAGCTCGGTCTCACGGCAGCGACACCCACAGGCCAGGAGGGTGCTGCCCAGCGGGGACATCAGGCCTCCCACTGTCGCCGGTGAAGGGGCCAGGGCAGCAGGAGCGGCTCAGCTCTCCGCCTTTCGAGACCCCACCCACTCCTCACCCTCACTCAGTGCCTCCTTTCACCCCAGGGTGCCCTCAACACACGCTGTGCACAGGGCCCCACGGTGGTGGTGGTGGGGGTGTTCGGGGAGGGGTGCAGGCCTCCCAGGCCCAGGGCAGCTCACAGGGACAGGGCTGCATGGCGCTGGCCTTGTAGCACCAAGTCCTCTAGGGACAAAAATGCCAGCCACAGGCAGGGTCTCAGTGGCACTCAGGGGACAGTGAAGAACCACCCCACCGCCCCCCGCCCCGGCACTGTCCAGGCACCCCACAAACACAGCTGCACACGTGGGTCTGTGTGGGCCACTGACCAGGCCAGCCCCCAGCCCCAGCCCTGTCACCTTGACCCGCAGCCCTTCTCTCCCCTCGACAGCCCAGTGCTCCTGGGCCGGGCTGCAGCGGGGCCCAGGACCCCACTGCCCGAGAGCGTGAGACCTCACGTGCCTCCTGGCCGGCCCACTCTGCCCCTCAGTGTGGCCCGGGTCCCATCACTGCCTCCTCGACCACAAGCCTGAGAAAGGCCCGAGAGGAAGCACCTGCCCCAGACCACAGGCCCCAACTCCCCGGCCTGGCCCCAAGCGTCGGGGCACCCAGCCTACAGCCTCGGGGGCTGGACCTTGGCCCGCCATGTAGAGGCAGGACCCTGCCCCAGCCTTGGGGTGGCCGGCACTACCCTCCAGGAGCACAGAGGGGCCCTGGCCACAGCCCCTCCCGCCCCACCCTTGCTGGCCATCCTTCCCGCTCCTTACTGCCCTGGAATCCACTGAGATGTGCTGACAGAAAGGTTCTACTGCTTTTAGGAAAAAAAATCTGTAAGCCTCAGAACCAGGACTCATTCTCCACATTCTTAGGACAGATCCTGTGACCCTGGCGTTTGGCCTCAGGGAGGAGTGTTGAAGGACAGCCCAGGCCTCCCGGAGCTCTCCCTTCTCACCGGTGGAAACAGGGCCCTCAGCCCAGGTCCCGAGCAGGGGGTGACCCCCCATGAGCCAGGCCCACATCGGTGGGGCAGGGGCAGGCCACCCCAAATACCGAGCGCCCGGCTGCGGCCCGTTCCCAGCCTGCTCCCAGCACCCCAGCTGGACTTACAGGACACGTCTGCGCTACGGCCCTGGCCTGAAAATGGGGGCGAGGGCAGTGATGAAGACGCTCAGGAAACCACTCTGCTGACCCCCAGTCCTGGGGCAGGAGTTGGGGGGTGGACCAGATGTCAGGACAAACCGGCGCCCCCGTGTGCACAGGAGGCGGGGACGCGAGGCCTGCCTCTGGGGCAGGACTAACAGGCTCCGACCACGCAGGCACCACGCACAGCAGGCAGGGAGGGGCCCCTGAGGGACAACTCTGCCCCCAAGGAAGATGGAAAAGCAGGCACCTCCCCAAGTGACCCAGGAACCAGGACCAAGAGACACCAGTCCTGGCCTGGGAGCCAAGGTGCCCTCGGGCCATCCGCCCCAGGCTTTGCGAGACTCCATCCTCCACGGGGTCAGCAGGGGCCACCGCTGGAGCCTGCAAACCAGAGAGCATCCCAAGACCTGGCTGGCCGGCTCTTAACAGCTCTGGGCCGCGTGAGCAAAAAACCCTCCCTGGTCATTTCCTGTGCTTGGAAATCATACCCTAACACATGAATCCCGGTCGGCATCACTGTGGCCCAGGGTGCTGCCGGCACAGGTGGGCACACGCGAGGGCAGAAGCGCCTTCCCACTGTGGTCCCCACACAAGGCTGGACCCCACTCGCGCCTCCTTGCCTTCCCAAGCAGGTGAGCATCCTGAGGGCAGGGGTGGGGAGGGGCTCAGGGCAGGGTGAGGCCTTGCAGGTACAAAGCTACAGGAGTGCTGGGTACACCGGGCTCAGGGGCCTCTCCACACCGAGGGCCTGGTCACTCCAGCCCACACGAGCAAGGGAGGGACGCAGGTCCTCGGCACCGTCCTCCATTCGAGCAAACCCCTGGAACAGCCCCTGCCCCACTGGGGCACTCACAAATGTCCTCTGAAACGAGATGCCAGGACAGAGGAAGGACGGCCACACTGGTGCCCAGGTGTCACCTCAGGATACAGGCCCTCAGCTCTCATACTCCTTCAACGTTGTCCCCTCAGACCACACAGGAAGCATCTTGATGCCAAACGCACTTATGCGAGGGTGAAAACCTAGCAGGAAAGGGGCACGAACTGCGTGGTTCCACAGCTGAAAAGCCAGCCTCAAGAGTGCTTTCGTGCTTCCCTCTAGGAGACAATCCTCGTATCTGAAAACATAAAACTGTGGCCCAAAAGAGAGAGAAGAAAGGGGGAAAAAATCCGCAGATGGCCCTAAGCTCCTGAGAGCAATTACCCCTGCAAACAAGAGGCGGGATGCTGCTGAGACCAGCAGCCCAGGAAGCCGTCAAACAGCGACTGTCAGTCCTGAGCGGGATCCCCTGGCCGCGGAGACAGGTGCTCTCTACCTTAAGGGGCCGCTTCCACTGCAAACAAGATCTCTAGCCTTCCAACTGAAGAGGCTGCCAGTCACGAAAGCCATCAAGGAGCTGGGGCCTCCCCGAGGTGGACACCTCTCCCAACGACGGCCGGCTTCTGGAAGCCCCACCCAGAGCGCCCCATCCATCCGGGTGGAGTCACCTGGCAGGAATGGCATAGCCACTCATCACCATGAGACGGCAGAGACCAGTGATGCCCAGCAGAGAGGAGGTGGAGGGCGCCACCCCTGCTTCTACCCCAGGCCGCAGGCACACCCAGAGCTGCTCTGGGGACGGAGACCTGGGCTGTCACCTCAAGGTTCCAGTTCAGGGACCTCCCTGGTGGTGCAGTGGTTAAGAATCCTTCTGCCAACGCAGGGGACACAGGTTCGAGCCCTGGTCTGGGAAGATCCCACATGCCGCGGAGCAACTAAGTCCCACAAGCTGTGCGCCACAACAACTGAGCCTGCGCTCTAGAGCCCACAAGCCACAACTACTGAGGCCCGCACGCCTAGAGTCCATGCTCCACACCAAGAGAAGCCACTGCAATGAGAAGCCCACACGCTGCAGTGAAGAGTAGCCCCTGCTTGCCGCAACTAGAGAAAGCCCACGCGCAACAACGAAAACCCAACGCAGCCAAAAATTAATTATTTAAAAAAAAAAAAAAAAGGTTCCAGTTCGGCGGCTTCTGTCTTTAAAAGAGTATGGCCAGGGCCGAGCAGCTGGTACCTGGTAACAAATGAGGCTCACCTGCATGGGCACCACTCCCTAGCCTAAGCACAGCCTTTGGGCAGCGGGTTTCCATAGCAACAGGACTTGGGAGCCACGCTGTCTGCACTGCCTTTCTGTGGCCCAGGACGGACCGGCACTTGACAGGTGGGAGCTGAGGCTGGGACACAGCTCACCCACATGCAGAGCCACAGGGCAGCTCCAGGAGGCCCTGAGACATGAGTTGGCACCTGCTTCAAAAAAGTAGTTCTGAATCATCTGTTTCTTTCCAAAAGAGAAGTCAGCAGAACTGTCTGTCCATTCAGGTACCCACGGGCAACACTGCAGTGGGTGAAATTCTGCTCCCACAGGTTAAACACAGACACACACACCACACACACTCATATACACACATGCACACAACACACACTACATACACACACATACACCCCCTACACACCCCCCCCCACACACAAACACACACCTCCCAATGGGTGCCTTGCACACACTCTCAGAGGACAGAGGTCAGCATGCCCAACCTGCTTCACAGCTGAGAAGCTGGAGCCAGACTCCATCTGTTCTCCCGCCAAGGCCAGGCGTCCTCAGCAATACTGCACTTTGCCTCTGTTTAAATGACTATGCACAATCAGACAAAAAGACCTTTCTCTGATAAAAACAAAACACTGAGAGGCCCCTGACCAAGGTTACTAACACACAGCACACGTGGAGTCAAGCTTCCGTGAGCCCAGGACGAGACGCAGCAACAGCACGGGACTCCAAGTCCAAAGTCCAGACGGTCAGGACTTACAAAGGGCACAGGGCACCGGGCACCAGACAGAACCCCTGACACCCTGCCCCTGGTGACCCCAACAGACCCCTCCGCAGGGAGCCGCTTCCCACGCAGCTACACGCGTGGGGTCGACAGGGAGGCCGGAGTGGGGGCCCACGGGGCAGCCCTGTCTGTGCCGAGGGTAGGGAGCCAAGGGGCCTGCACACCCACCGTAAAGACGGGCCCCTGGACACAAACCTGCCGTGCCTCTGCAGACGGCCTCCTGGGTCGGCTCCACTCATGATAAAATCGGTGAGGTCAGCTTTCTCGTAGACTCACCTGGCACCTCCTCGGCAGGGGCAGGCGCCTCTGCAGGAGCTAATTCACAGGTGGATGGAGCAGGGCAGCCCAAGGCAGCCCCAGGTAAAGGGCAAGGCCTGCCGCCGAGTCTCACCCACAGAGAGGGGCCCCCGTTCTGGCCCGGACCCTCTCAGGCACTCCCACTGAGATGGGACATCCAGCCTAGCCACCTACGAGAGCAGTTAGGGCTTAACATCAAACACCAAAGTGTCATCTTGTACCAAGGTGTAAACTAGTTCATACCTTGGCCTCCCAGGAGAACCTGGCATCTGGTGGGGAGAGCGTGGCTTGGGCTCAGACAGACTTCTGGACGCTTGTTACGGGGCTCTGAACATCCTGAGATGAGAGAGGCACCTCCCCAAAACTCTCGATGGAGTGTCATCAACCTCCAAGTCAACACAATCCCGGGGCAGTGTTTACGCGAGCACTCCCGGGCCGCGACCCTGCCAGCGCCCCGGCCTGCGACGGTGCCAGCTGTCAGCAGTGGGGGCCCTTTGTGCCACCCCCGCCCTGCCATGCCAGGGCCTCTCCACAGTTTAAAAGAAAATGCCCATGAATCACTGCAAGAAACATGCCTCCTGTAAAGGGAATATAAATGTTTATTAAGAAATTCTAGGAACCAGGTCAGGCATCTTGGTATCTTAGTCACTCCGGCTAATTAAAGAAAAAAAAAAAAATCAAAATAGAAGCCCATCCTAGAAACATGAGACAACGAGAGCTTCTCTTGCCACAAGTACTTTGAGCCCCGGCTCAGCCGGTTGCCAAGGGGACCCAGTGTTTACCTCTCCCTCTGCTGTGTGGGAGGATGCTGACCTACCAGGAACAGCTAGGCCACTGCCTCTAACACCCCACAGGAAGGGCCGCCAGGGTGTCCCCAGGGGCCCAGAGGACGGAGGAGGAAGCCACAGCCCCACCCCAGACCTCTGCCGGTTGGTCTCCGGGGCTGAGCCAGGCCACAGAACAAAGGAGAGGTGTCTCCAGGCCTCCCCAGCCTCCTGGGACCTGTTCCCCAGCACACCGACCCTCCCCTGTCCCGAGGACTGGAAACCCCTGAGGACAGATTAAAAATGTGCTTAGACCCCAGGTGTGAGGAGAGGAGGAGGGAGGGGGGTGGAGGGGGCAGGGAGGAGGAAATGTGAGGACCAGGCTGCACCCTCCCCTGGGCAGCCACAGAGCTCAGCTCAGGTCCATCCGGCCAGCCACAGCCAGACCCCCACGCCAGGCTGCTGGCCCCGATCGAGGGCAGAATGGCCCCAAAACAAGTACCCCACTGGGGCCCGGGAATTCACAACCTCCAGCTCGACTCCAGGGTGCCCGCTCCACCCTAAGGCCAGGGCTGCCCCTATAGCCTCAGCTGGACACACACTGCGCCTTCCTCCTGCTCCTGCAGGGCAAGCCTCGGCATGACAACCCCCCTGCGTGCTGCAGCAGGAGCCACCTGGCCAGAGGCCTCCCGACGGGCTTCCTTCCACAGAAACAACTGTCCTGAGCTTTGGTACGCATGCTCGCACACACACACACACACACGTGCACACACGTGTCTGCCTCCCGAGGCCCTGTGCAGTGCTGAACACGTGACGGGAGGAGCTGAATATGGGAAGGAGTTAAAACACTTGGTTCAAGAGTCAGGGAGACGATCAGGGAAAGGGAGAGAAAGGGTGACATTTTCCAAAGGCTAAAGTGAGTGAACTTAAGACTGATGCAACCTGTTCAAAGCAGGATGCTAGCATGTAACACCCAGCCCAGTATCGGGGAAGGACAGCTTCAAATCAGCACCTGTAAGAAGCCAAAGCTGAATTTCCTGTAAACCCCAGAGGCCTGACAGTAACTTAGGGCAACCACCCTGATCGCCAACACAACAGCATGAGGCCTATGCTGTGAACACTCAGGGCCCCACCTCGAAGAGGGCTCGGAGAAAATGCTGAAAGACATTTCATCATTGTAAAAGATGGCATCCTGCAAAGGCCCTCAGACTCTCCTGGGGGAATATCCCCGGTGCCTTAGGCCAAGCAACAAGGCAACTTTATTTTTTAAAATTTTTTGGCTGTGCCGCACAGCATGCGGGATCTTAGTTCTTCAACCAGGGATCGAACCCATGCCCGCTACAATGGAAGTGCAGAGCCCTAACCACTGGACTGCCAGGGAATTCCCAAGGCAACTTTAGAAAACAGGATTTGCCATGCAAGCCGCCCAGAGAGGGCACTCTGGAAAAGACAAGGAAACCTGGGGGACCACCCTTGGCACCCAGGGCTGCAGGAGCTGGAGTCCCTGGGGGCCTCCTAACACCACAACGCCTGTGCTAAGTGACAAAAATGGCAACTGATGAACAAACACAGGGAAATCCTTCCAGAGTGGGACTCGGGTGAGACCTCAGTGATGGGTGGAGGGGACCTGTGGATGGCGTCTACACCGCCTGAGTCCCGCCGCCCTGCCGTGCTCACTCAGCATGCCCAGTGGGAGAGGACCACCCACGACCAGTGGGCAAACCAGAGTGGCCGGTTGGGGATGGAGGACAATGGGCAGAAGTTAGGGAAGCACGTGGGGCTCCTAAGTAGCCAGACTGCCCATCACTCAGTGACAGTATCAGTGGCAACTACGTGACTCATTCACATTCACTGTCCCTCCTCCAGTGAAAACCTGTGAGGTTTGTTGCTGATAAGAGAGCACCCACGGTGCTAACCCCGCCCCTCCCAGACCCTCTCCCTGATCTCAGACTTGGTTTTGAGCAACTCAGCCAGCCAAAGGCCCAGGCAAAACACCACTCCCCACCAAGGACACGCCTGGGCCCCTGGGCCCCGCTCCGCCCCTCCTAGTGGGCTGAGTGCTGAGGCTTGTGTGCGCCTTTTCTGGTTCCTCTCTTTCCCAACACTTTCTTGCAAAAACCTCTATTCTTGATCTGCCATTAACTTTAGCTTCTTCCTCTGGCCCCCAAACAAGTTCTTTATCCTTTTTTTTTTTTTATTAGTGAGCATTTATACAATAAAAGAGAGTTAAGAACAAGTGAAAAGCTCAGAGGAGGAATTTACAGGAGGAGGAAATTCCTGTACTGCTCCCACTGGAGGAGAATGACCTTGGGTCAACTTAACCCAAGGGCATGAGGAGCCCCATACCGGGCCCCAGGTCCCTGGCCAGGCTGCCCAGCCGGAACCCTGCTGGGGCCCCACCTTGGGTGGGGTCAGAAAGCCCCCTGAGCTCCTGAGCCCGCTTCACCCTCTTCCACACCTGAGCTTCCTTCCCACTGGCCACGTCTGCAGGACAAAGGCCTGCGCCAGAAGCCCCTTCCGAGGCAGGAGCCTGACACAGGCAGAGCCACTCGCTCTCTGGTGAGTGACTGCCAACTTGCAAAGCTCTCACACGACGCGCCCTGGGCTCTGGCTCCAGGAGACAGGCCTGGGCCCTGTGCTCGGGGACCACGGGGTCGCCCATCTGTGCAGGCAGGCCACGCCCCTGTGACAGCAGCGCAGGGACATTTAAACTGAGGCATCAAGTCTCAGCACTTTTCCGAACAGGTCACCTTGGGACAGGCTGGCCAATGGCCACAGAGTGCGGCCAAGTTCCTGGTGAGCAAGTGTTTTTTGCGTGATGAACTTCAAAAAAGGAGAACAATAAACAGATCCCCCACCTCCGCCCCCCGCACACACACCACAGTAAAAACCTGGAGCGTGCCCTGTGCTGTGCGTTCAGAACGATGTCAGCGCAGACGCCGCACTGGGCCAGGCCGCCCGCACCACGCACACGAGGCCCGTGGCGAACGGGGAGGATGCCCCAGCCCACCCGGGTCGGCAGGGGACCGGGAGCAGGTGGAGGACACGGCAGAACCCAGCCACCAGAGGAGCGAGGGGACGCAGCCTCCTCACTGCAGGACCTCTACACTGGGGGGGAGGGTGGGCCCCGACGTGTAAAACTGACCATGGAACTGGGAGTCATGGGTTCCACAGAAACACGCTCCAGCCTTGGATGCTCAGGTCAGCCACAACAGACAGGGCACCATGTGTTCGTGTGTGTGTGTGTGTGTGTGTGTGTGTTCGTTCGTGTGTGTGTGTGTGTGTGTGTGTGTGTGTGTGTCAACCAAGTGGCAGAACTCGGGGTTGGGTGAGGAGTCCTTCGGTCCTACGTTAAGTACCTCGTGTCAAATCACTGCCTGCAGGGTAAAAAGTCAGAGTTCCAGCCTCCATTGTATTGGCCCAGGGCAGCGGCCAAGGCCTTCTGAGCCCAGCGCTCAGCTCTGGGGGCCTCTGTCCCCACTGCCCCATCCCAGTCACACTGCAGCAGCTGCTTCTGACCCGCCAGGCTGGGCGAACACTCAAGAAGTTTGTTCCCATCTTGACGGGACACTGACTTCTCAAGAAAATAATCCCATTTGGGGCTGTGAAAGGAAAGGAAAACAGGCTCAGGTGTGTGGACTTAGATCCGTATTTGGGTTTTTTCTGGAAAGCATATTGAGACCCACCAGGACATTAAGTGTGTCATCGGCTGCAGGCCCCACCCGCCCAGGCCTGGGAGACAGGTCACCAGTAGGCACAGAGCCGAGGTGTGGGTGGGCTGACCGAGAAGAACATGCCCACGAACACCTCCTGAGCTGCTACAAATACCATCTGGAAACATCTGATTCAATGTAAAATCAGGGGATCTGGTTTGTTTGGGGGAAGGAGCTCCTAAGACTCTCTTGAGCTGCCCTTTTACTTTAAAAAGACTTGCAACAACAAACCTGAAAAACCCAGCACCTGTCCAGTCAAGGACACTGGAGGATGAACAGAAGCCTGGCAGGTGGACTGGGCAGAAGGGGCTGAATAAAGGTGAGCAGACGGCGCCCCAGCACGGTACCTGGCTCCGCGAAGGACCAGCAGCGCCCTGGCCCTCTGGAGAGCCACGGTCTCAGAGTGTCACTTATTGTCAAGAAGAGAACAGCCCTGTACAGCGGAGGAGCCTGGCAGGCTCCCCTTCACCCACGATCCAGCACTGTTGGTGCACAGAGGGCCCAGCATCACCTGTGTTGTAGTTTTGACCGAAGATTGTTTAGAGTGGATCTAATCATGAGGAAACAAGACCAATGCAGATCGTGGGATTGTTCTACAAGACAATTGGCTTGGATCCCTAAAATGCCAATGCACCAAAGACCAAAAGATGGGCGGGGGGGGGGGCACACTAGTGTCCCTTAGTGTCAGATTGAGGGACACTAAAGAATTAGGACAGGCTTCCCTGGTGGCGCAGTGGTTGAGAGTCTGCCTGCCAATGCAGGGGACATGGGTTCGAGCCCTGGTCTGGGAAGATCCCACATGCCGCGGAGCAACTAAGCCCGTGCGCCACAACTACTGAGCCTGCGCGTCTGGAGCCTGTGCTCCGCAACAAGAGAGGCTGCGACAATGAGAGGCCCGCGCACCGCGATGAAGAGGGGCCCCCACTTGCTGCAACTAGAGAAAGCCCTCGCACAGAAACGAAGACCCGACACAGCCAAAAATAAATAAATAAATAAATAAATAAAAAATTAAAAAAAAAAAAAAAAAAGAATTAGGACAACCAAATGCAATGTGTGATTAACCGCATCCCGGCTCCTGTATGGGCCACCTGGGAGGGTCACTAGGGAAACTGAATATGGACTGTATGTTAGATAATGTGTAACATTTAGAGAGATGAGAGGCAGGGGAGAGAGAAAACATAATATTTAGAGAGAGAAAGTGGGAAAGAGGGAAGAAAGGATTTTTTAAAAGTGTGACAGAATATTAACTAATGACTCGAGAAGAAGAGTATTTGAATGTTCATCGTACAATCCCTTTACGTTTCAGAAGTAATGAGAATTTGTGGGGGAAACGGTGTGCGAGGGGCACTTGGGCTTCTAACAACCTGAGGCCCTGCTCATCCGCCATCCCCTGGAACCCGGTCGAGACGGGCACGCGGGCACACCCACACCCCAAAGCGGGGAGGCTCCACCCTCATCTGTTGTGCAACCTCCAGCATATTTCTTAACCCCTCTAAGCCTGAGTGTCCTTATCTAAAAACTAGTAATAATTACAGTGCCGGTTCCATAGGGTCCTTGTGAAGATGAAACAGCGTACTGGAAAGTACTGCAAATTGAAGGCCCAGCCCCTGGCAAGCCGCGTGGATGTGCAGGACACAGCACGAGCACTGAGTGCATCATTCTATTCGTTTTTATTTTAAAAACTATTTTCACTGCCTTCTTAGGGCACAAACCAGACACACCTTAACAGTGCCCTGAGAGCTCCAGATCTCTGTTGGGAAGGTCAGGTGTCACAGAACGCAGGCCCCAGGGACGGCAGGGAGGACCTCACAGCCTCTGCAGATGCCCTGGGTCTGCTCTAGTGCTGTGGGGTTTTGTGGGGTTTCTCAAGTTATATATTTAAACACACATGTGTGTGTGTGAATAACCCTTTGGTTTGCTTCCTCCCTTGCTTTTAGCACCAGCAACGTATCTCACCCTTGCCCTTTTGATATGCCACGTCTAGGAATCAAACAACCACCGGGATTCAGAGTCAAGTCAGAGCAGACAGGTCCTGAGAGCATGTGGGCCGCCACGAGTGGACTCAGCAGCACCTTCTCTGAAGGGGCAGGGCCCCCAACCCTGTTGGTTCCCCCAACCCTGTTGGTTTGAAGAGGCTTGAAGCCACACACACAGGGCCTCTGGCTAAGTGAAGCGTGGTCCTATCAGGTGCTCACACAGGAGGGAGGGCCTCAAATCCGCTTTCAGCCAGGGGAGGGGGGAGCAAATGGCATCACATCGGTGCCCCCCACCCCTGCCCAGTGCAGGCCGTGCCAGGAGGCCCCCGGGGGCACACCTCACTGCGGCAGGGGCTGCGGACTACCGGGTAAGCTGAGTCAGGATGGTAGGACAGCCGATCGTGAGGGATGCGAGAGTAACAATGGTTTTGTTGAGTTTGTTTCAAATGTTCTCAATATGATGCTTTCACGTGTACAAAAGGAGAACTGGGAGAAGTTAAAAAAAAAAAAAGTCAGCCAGAGACACAGCAGGAACCTTAACACTGGGGAGACCAAGATCTGTCAACCTGTTTCCTTTCAAAACATAATGTGTCCTTTAAGTCAACATAGTAGCTAGCTCTACCACACATTTAAACGCCGCCTATGCCCCCGTCACTACCACCACCAGGTCTCAATCCCACACGAATGCCAGCTGGACACCGAGACACACACCAGAGTCTACTGCTGCACGGCTTCTAACAGCAAACAAACAAGAAAAGCAGCGCAGCTGTGCTTCCAGCAGGTAAGAGACAGTACAGCCACACAGCTGCACCCTGGAGTACTATGCAGCCAGGAAAAAGAACGAAGCTGCCTCACTGAGCAAACACACAGGACAAAAGCCTCGGTGGAATGTGTTTGGTGGGTCCTACATGTGTGTTTTAAAATCACCTACTCCGTGAATGCACGTGCTTGCGTGTATACACAAAAATCCATGAAAAGGGTCTGGAAAGGGACGCACCAGTAAAGGGCAACAGTGGTTAGCTGGGGGAGGGGAGGGTTGCACATTCTGTCTACACACTTCTGCACTCTTTGAAGAGTTTCACAACTAGGCCCACTGGCAGCCTGGGACTGTGGGCGAGCAGGGGCGGGAGCTGCTGGCCTGGCCGTGTCCTAGACAAAGTGCTGGCCCTCTGCCAGCTTGGTTTGCTCTGGGTGAAGGAGATCCCGGCCAGCCACCCTCCACTCTGACAGGCTGCCTTTGCAACGCAGCTGCCCAGGGGAGCACCTGCCAGGGGTCCGGGCGGGCAGTGTGCTTGGAAACCATGTTCTAAAGCCACAGCTCGGGTTGGGGGAGGGGACCTAAATCCTTGCCCCAGTCATCTCACTGGGGATCGAATCCCTCGTTCAGTGAGTCAGTGTAAATTTCAAACAAATCCTGCCCCAAATTATCACAGGAAATGGCTGAGACAGTGAAGTCTCACTCTACTTTCCACCCCACCCCACACAGGGCCAGGTGGCCAGGAACATCTCTCTGCGGCTGCAGGAGAGAGGGGCTGTGTCCAACACAGTGCCCACCTTCCTGGCCAGGCCCCCAGAGCTGCTGAGACCAGCCCAGCCCAGGGTGCAAGGAGAGGTTTTGGCTACTAGCACTGGAGGGAAAACAGGGCACAGAGACATTCTGAAAACAATCCTTTGTGGGAACAAATAGGAATGTATTTGTGATATGTCTGCCTAGAAAGACTGGGGCCACTCTGCTAGGTGCTCACCAAGCCCCCCCCCCGCCCCCCGCCCCATCCTGGACAACAGGTAGGAACCTCCTCCAATATGTGCGACCTGGCCAGCTGCGGGGGGCGGGCGGGGAGTCTGCCCTCAGAGGGATCCAGAGCTTCCCTTCTCTAAGTCCTTGAATTTTCAAATCAAAGCCCTTCGGCCTCCAAGAAAATCTGCTCCTGGTCTAGGCAGTCCCCAAAGCGAGTCTTAGCAAACCTCCCAGGTCTGGGCTGGGAAGTTACGATCAACCAAATAACAAGGGGCTCAAGTTGCAAAGACATCTGTGTCTGTTTTGTTTTATCATGAGCTTGCTATAACATCAACAGTTACCTAAATGTGACAGAAAGTCATGAGTTCCTAGGATGACCTTTGGGGGACCACACGGCCACACAGCTAACCAGGACAAGCAGCAGCTCTTTGCGTGCAGTCGGTTAGGGGTGGGGGTGGGAGATCAGAGCAGAGCCAGGAAGCCCAGGTTCCCCCAGAGTCACAGATGCCCCTAGGGGACTTCCCTAGCAGCCCAGTGGTTAAGACTTCACCTTCCAATGCAGGGGGTGAGGGTTCAATTCCTGGTTGGGGAGCTAAGATCCCACATGCCCCGCAGCCAAAAAACCAAAACATAGAACAGAAGCAATATTGTAACAAATTCAATAAAGACTTTAAAAATGGTCCACATCAAAAAAAAAAAAAAAAAAAGACCTTAGGAACTCCCAAAGGAATTTCACGTGTGTGTGTGTGTGTGTGTGTGTGTGTACACACACACACACACACACACACACACACACCCCACCGCACCCCCCTCGTTTCCCGCAAACCTTCCAGGTGGTCAAGGGAGACATCACCAAGCTGCAGGGAGACCTGGGGACCAGTCTCTGGTCACAAAGCTAGGCAGAGCAAGGTGCCAACTGCCTCCTTGGCTAAAGGTCATTTTGGTATTTACTCCCCACCATACAATCGCTATGGGGGTAGGGGGGTCCCTAATGAAAGGCCTGGCATGACCTGAGCCACTGCCTGCAAAGACCACCCCTCCCACCGCAGAACACTCTGGGAGCCCACAAACCAGGGTCTGCTGCTCGGGTCTTCCCAGGGTCACCTCTCGGTCACCCCCTGCAGCCAACTTGCCTCTCCTCTCCCTTCTGTGGGCTGCCTCTGTCCCCTCTATGAACACCAGTGACTTATGCTCTGCACACCTGGGCTCAGCCTGGAAATGGGCTTCCTGGAGGTGCCCTGGACCAGAGATGGATTCTTGGTTCATAAGCAGATTCACCTGGGGGACCCCTTAAACTGCAGTCGGCATCTGGGACCTGGAAATCTGCATTTCCGAGGGCCCCAAGGGAACCCTGTGCACTCCTGACTTGGAGATCTGCAACTGCTCTGGAGGTAGAGCGCCGAGTTTCTGCACACCTGGAGGTTGGGGCCGGCTCCCTGCTCTAAGAACAGACATAGCACTTCGCAGGCAACGTATGGATCCATCCTCTTCTGACTGCCTTGAGCTTCCAGGCATCCCAGAGAGGCTGGCTTCCACCCCACTGCGAAGGCGTGGGTTCCCAGCGCTCCTGACCCAAGCATCTAGCCATCCTGCCCTGTGCTGCGCAGGGCACACGGACCCTGGACCAGGGGGGCTGAGACAACCCGGAAAGCATGCCCCGGCGGAGGCCCGGGCGAGCCCCGCCCCGGGTCAGTCCCTCCGCAATTCGCGAAGCTGGCTACCGGGTGCTGCCGGGTGGAAGGCCACAGTAAAAGTGGCTGCAGAAAGGTTTTCCAATCAAGTTCCCTACCCAGCACTGGCCTCGCCTCAACGGGGTACTCAACCCCAGCCGCACCCCAAACGCTGGCCCCGCCCGGGTACTTGGGGTCCGCCTGGCTCCAAACCTAGCTTCGCCCCTCCCCCACGACCACACCCACTCTTGCAGTAACGTCCCCACCCCCCTCAAGAGTCCACACTGCCCGAACTCTGACTCAGACAGCCTAGAAACGGCCCGCCTTCACCCGCGACCCCACCACCTGCCACGTGGTTTGAGCGGCCACAGCGTGGGACCAGAAATGCGGGGACAGCCTCGGGGGGGAAGCGGTCGTGAGATCCGCGGTACCTGACACCCGCAGACCTTGGGCCGACTCAGTTCCAAATGTACCGGGAGAAAAAGCCTTTCAACTCTAAGTTCTTGAAGCCTACTGCGGTTTTTAAATCAGTCATGTAATCAGTTTGTGAGCTGTTTTACAAATGAGAAACCTAAACCTTCGATCACGAAGTTAACAGTATAAAGGCTTAAATACTGTCCCAAAGGTGGAAGACCTAAGTGTCCAGAAGAGTTCGCGTGAGCTCAGGTGAAATACACAATTCTTTAAACCAAACTGGGGAAAAAAGGTTGTTTAACCATTAAAAGGTTGTTTCCACTTTTGTATTTAAAACACAATAAACAACCACAGAGAAATCAACGACACAGTCCCAGACTCGCGCGAAGGGAAATGGTGCCCTGGGGTCGGGGGCGGGCGGCGGTCCGCGGATCCCAGGCTGCCGGCTCCGGCCGCCCGCCCCCGTGCAGGTGCTGCCTGCCCGCATCCGGCCCCGGCAGGTGAGAGCAAGGCGGGGAGGAGAGCGGCGCAGACCTACGGGCAGGAGGCAGGGCGCTCCTTTCGGGAGAAAGCGCAACGCGCCCCAGGAGCCCCTCGGGTCCGGCGCGCCCCCGCCGGCCGGATGGGCGGGGCTCCCCCAAAGAGCCGCAGGAGAGGACCCGGGACCGCCCTCCGCGTCGGCCGCCGCTGGTTCTGGTTTCGCCAAATTAAACCTTAGAGCGCTGGAAAAATTACAGGAAGAGGAGAACGAAGAATGTGCCGAGTGGCTGAAGGCAGCCCTGTCCCCGCGTGAACTCCGCCCGCCGCGCGCCCGGGCCGGCCCCTCCCCACCCGAGCGCGCGCCCGGCCGGCGGGGGAGGGGTCGGGCGAGGACACCCCTCCCCCGCGGCTCCCGGGCCGCCCACCTCCCCGGGCGGCACCCGCGGCCCCCACCCAGCTAGCCGGCACCTGCCCTTGCGCCCCCCCAACCTGGGCGGGGTCCCCGCCCCCGGCCCCGGCCCAGGCCCAGGCCGAGATGACGACAATCGCCCCCGCGGCCCCGCCCGAGCGCGCCCGGGGAGGGGGCGTGCCCGGCGGGGGCGCGGTCGCCGGGTGGGCGCCGGCTCCCAGCGCCGGGACCCGCCTCGCGCGGTGCGCGGGATGTCGTCCGCAGCCCCAAGCGGCTGGGAAAGGGGCGAGGCCCCGACCGTTCCCGGCCCGACCTCCCCTCGCTACCCGCCGGCGGCTCCGGGGGCGTGGCCGGGTAACTCGCACTGGCCCCGGGCCGCCCCACTGACCTGTGTGAGTTCTCAGGTGCGCCTTGAGGTGCGAAGATTTCCCGTAAACTTTCTCGCAGCCCGCGTAGTGGCACTTGTGCTTTCTCTGCGGGGACTCGAGGTCGGCGCGACTTCGACCCCGCCGGCCCCTTTGTCTGAGGCCGGGCTCGCCGCTCCCCGCGGGCCCCGGCTCTCGCTCCGGCTCCAGCCCCGCCTCGGGCTCGGGCTCGGGCTCGCTCCACGCCGGGCTGAGGGGCGCGGCCGCCGCGCCACCGGCGCCGGGGGAGGCGGGCTCGGGGGCGGGTGGTGGCGCGGGCGGCAGGCGGCAGGGGGTCCTCGCCTTCCGGGCCGCGGCGCCCTCTCTGCGCTCCGCGGGGGCGGGCGCCGGCGCTTGTTGGTTAAGGTCCGCCAGGATCCGCGCCACTACGAAGAGCGAGGCGCTGTCCTTGCCGTCGCGGCGCTCTTCGACGCGGGGCAGCGTGGCGGCGACAGCGGCCGCACCCTCGGATCCAGGCTGAGGCCCCTCCCGCGGCCCGTGCACGACCGCGCGGCTCGACATGGACACGAGGCACTCGGCGGCGAAGTGGTCCACATAGGCGGCGGCTGCCATGCTGCGGGCTCCGGCCGGCGGGCGGGCGGCACTGCTGGTCGCTGCGAGTCGTCAGCGGCGCATCCGCACCCACGGCCTCCGGAGAGCTGGCGGGGGGCGGGGGCGCGGCGCGCCCTCTCCGCGGGCTGGGCTGGGCGCGCAGCCGCCTCTGCCGTCACCCGCGCAGCTCCGCGTCTGCGAGGCGCCCGCCTGGCTGGGCACCGAAGAGTGAGCGCCTGGGGGGCGCGGGCGAGTGGGGGGTCCCCGCGGGGCGTCAGGGGAGGCCTGTCCTAAGGATGCCGAGTGGCGACGTTAGGGACAGCCTCGCCGCGCATTGTGGCAGGCGGGACAGCCGCCGCGCGCGCCGCGGCTCGGTGTGGGCGGCCCGGCCCCGGGGGTGGGCGGGGCCGGGGCCACATCTGGACCCGACGTCAGCCCCCAGCCACATCCTGGCGGCGCAGGTTACAGGCGGCGGCGGCGGCAGCGGGGAGCTGCGCACGCGGAGGGGGCGGGGATCCCGGAGCGCGCATCGGCGGGATGGGGCGGTCACGCGCCCACGCCTGGGGAGGAGGCGTGGCGGAGGACAAAGGCGAACGCCATTGGTCCGCGGGTTCGCGGCAGGGCCAATCCGTAGAGAGAGAGGCGCCCACCCGGCCTCGGGGCGTGCGCGTGCCAATGGGCGTGCCCCCTTGGCCGGCGGGAGGAGGGGCGGAAATTGGAGCCCGGAGCCGGGCACGCTGACGCACGACGTCCGAGGGCGGTGGGCTGGGGCGGGGCCGCGCCCCCTCCCTTCCGCGGCGGGGACCCCGCGGGGTATTTTCCTGTCGGAGCTTTTGTACCGTGACAGCCTTGAACCCCGGCGCGGAGACAAGCGCTCTGGAGGGCGCCCCTTTGTCCCTCCAGCCCCGCCTGTGCTGGGCGCGGCGGAGAGCTCGCCCTGCGGGGCTCACCTCCGCTTCTCCCTTTCCTCTGCGGAGTGAGGTGCCCGGCGAGGAGGCGTGTCCGCTCCAGCCGGCGCGGAACAACCCCGCCGCACCCCGCCGAAGCCGGGTTCTTGGGCGGCCTCGCCGCGAGGCAGACCGCTCGTCCGCTGCACGCTCCTCCCCTGCTGAGTCCGGCGCTCGGCCCTGCCCGGCCGGGAGCGGGGTCTCGGGTGGGGAGGGGCCGCTCCCGCCAGCGGGACCCGCAGCTCCCCGACCGTCCGGCGGCCGGGAATCGAGCCGCGCCGCCCTGCCCTTGAGCCCGGGTCATCCGGAGCCCGACTGGCCCCAAGCTGGTGGTTAGCCTGGCAGCGCGGGTGATGTGTCCACCGCGTCTTGTGTTCGCAGGAGTGAACTACGTGCCGGGGCGTCGGCGCCGCCGCTTAGGGAACGCAGGGCCCCTTCCTCCGCCTCCCCTCCCCAGGCCCGCTGCCAACTTCTCCCGGCTGCCCCTCTCCCACCTCGGCCGGGGAGGCCTCAAAAGCCACCGGCTGCGAGGGCCCCGCCCACCGCGCCCCACCCACCCACTGTCGGGCCTCGCGGAGGAAATGCTCCCTGCCCCGCCCCGCCCACTTGCCCTTGGCTCTCACCGGCGCCCTCACCCTCACTCTCTCTAGGCGCCCCCCCGCCGTTCTGCTACAGGCCTAGGCCATCACCGTAGAGGGTAGAGGCCGGAACCGATCGCAGCAAACCCCTGACCCGGGGAGACTGGCTGGCGTCTGCAGCTCTTAATGGACGTTCAAACATGTCAGCTGCCCGCGGGGAGCCTGGAGAGGGAGGGCAGCCCAGGCACCGGATCCCTGCGGACCGGAGAATAGGGGTGGGTGGGACAAAGTCATTCTGCGCACAAAATTAATAGCAGCCATTCTCACAGAATTAATTTGGGGCCTGGGTAGAAAAATCTATTTCCAGGTCACTAAGGAGGAACGGAGACAGGCATTCTGCGTTGCATGTCATGGTGACCTGTAAACTGGTGTGGACGTTTGGGCGCCCTGGGTATCTGTGACTAACACCCTGAAGTTCCCTTTCTCTGGTGGAGTCCGTGCCCCTGGGAAGACCACACATTATGCTATTCAGAGGTGGGCTCTGTACCAGCCAGCTGGGTCAGGTTCCTCTAAGACGGTCTCCTATTGGCAGGAAGTAGTCATTCTTCTCCCAGGCAGACTGTGTTGATGACATTTAAGAGATTTGTGTTCTGACCAAATAATGATTCAGAATGTTCCTGCAGTCTCACCACATGTCACAATCAGTCACTTCATTAAGGATGGAGCTGGCTCTACGCTGACTTACCAGCCACCCATCCTCTCCCCATCCCTCTCCAGCCAGCAGGATTCTGCCCAGTTTTCAAGGTACCACATCTCCCCACTTTCTCCATGATCCCTCGGGACACCCCAGCCTGCACACACCTAGGACTAGGCACCCTTCTAGGCATTGGGCTTTGACCATGGACAAGACACCTGCCCTGGGTGAGGAGAGGCAGGCCTGGGTCAAGGGTCGTCTGCACTGACACATACCCCACCCCCATCCACAGCCCGAAACAGCCCACAGGCCTCCGCATGGATGCAGCCTCCCTGAGGATTTTGGCTGTGCCCCCGTGGCATTCTGGAGGCAAAACTTAGCCCCTTGGCTTATTTCTCAGGCCTTTAATGATTGTTCATGGGGACTTCCCTGGTGGTCCAGTGGTTAAGACTCCACGCTTCCAATGCAGGGGGCCCGGGTTCGATATCTGGTCAGGGAACTAGATCCCACATGCATGCCGCAACTAAGGAGCCCACCTGCTGCAAGCAAAACCCGGTGCAACCAAATAAATGAATAAATGTTTTACAAAATAAAATAAATAAATAAATGATTGTTTATGGAAGGAGGCCCCAGGGCCCAGCAGACTACCCTAGTCCCACATGGGAGTATCTTCCAGATACATACAGTTCTCTTCCCCAGAGGAAAATCTCACCATAGCCACCGGCCCGTGTTTTCCTTGCTTAAGAGGATTTTGACGGAGGTGGCTTCTGTATGTATGAGGTGGGTGAGTATCTAGTGTCAGATGGAAGGAACAGGATAAACAAAAGCAGGGTAGGGAGGATCAGCCCAGAGCAAGTGGATGGGGATGTGTCTGGAGTGAAGAGGCTGGACTGGAAAGGGGGCTGAGGTTTCCGCTGCAGGTGGGGGATTGATGGTATGTGTTGACTCTGACTTTTGGAGCCTCCTGACACAGCAGTTAAGTTTGCTTGCTCTAAGGCAGAAATTGACAAGAATGGGGCAAGCAAGGGAAGAAGTAACTGCAACACGGTTGTTGAAGCTAAAATACTTAGCAGGCCTGAGAAAACGAAATCTTGAAATGGTAGCCAGGAAGGAAAGCCAAGAACAAACTCTGGAGTCCCCAGAAGGTTCACCAATGGATGGCACTAGGCACCTCTGGATGTGGGTGTGAATGGGGGCTAAGATAATAACTGGCATAAAGTCTGCTTAAGAAGCACCCAGATGCCCAGATCCTCTCACCAGATCTGTGCTGCCTTCCTCGTCCTGATGAAAGACTGGATGTCTGTCATCTAAGGGAGGTAAACGGGCACATCTTGGGCTGAGAGATACCTTTCACAATTAAGGGCAGAGGTACCATAATAGGAACAGAGGGGTTAAATGAACCTATAGGTGTTAGATGCTGAGACCATGCCCCATCCCCTCTTCTGGGTTTTCAGAATGCCTGCAGCCAGGAGGCTGAAAGGGTCTTTCCTGGGGCGTTAGACCAGGCTGAGGGGAACACCTAAACTTTCTGACACGTGTGGTTGCCCAAGGGAGCAGCCAGACCACCCTAGAGGGAAGGGCGCAGGTAATGAGCCCCCACGTGTGCAGAGCTTCTAATCGGGGTTTCACAGGCAGCCGAAGCTGACCCAGCATCTCAGGAAAGCCTGTGTCATGAAACCTAAAGCTCCAATAGATTTTTTAAAAGCAACTTGGAGGAAACAGAGACTATGCAGAGAGAAGTACATGGCAACGTAGTCATCAATAATGTCATCAGAGAAAATATGGCAACCCATGAAGGGAGGCCACATATAAAGAAACATTCAGAGAACAAACAAGAAGTGTTCTTGGAAATTTAAAGTAGCGGAAAGGAAAAAAAAAAAAAACCTCCAGAGAGGGATTGGAAGATAAAGTTGAGGAAATCTCTATGAAAGCAGAACAAAAGGAACCCCAAAAATGGGAGATAGGAGAGAACAAAATAAAGGGGGACCATCCAGAAAGTCCATTGATCAAATAATAGGAACCCCAAAAGAGTGATCGGAGAAACACGGGTGGCGGGAGGTGGAAGTGGGGGGAATCATCATTTAATTCATCCTTAAAAAAATCTCTAAAACTCAGGAGCATGCACTGAAAAGGCCCACAGGGAGCTCAACGGGAAAAAATAGTTCTACCCCAAGGCACATCACGGTTGAAGTTCAGAATAATGGGGACCAAAGTGTCCTGACATTAGAAGTAGGTTACACAGAGATGGTCAGGAGCCAGAAGGCGAGAGGCAAAGCCTTGAGAATCTAAAGGAAAGTTATTCTCCAGTCTTTACCCCGTGAAAATATAAACCAAGTACTTTGAGATGAATGAGGTCTCAAAAATTTTACCCATGGATTCTTTCTCATGGTAGGATGCTACCAGAGATAATTCTTCACCAAAATAAAGAAGCCAACCGAGAAAGAGGGAGGCATGTGATCCAGGAAGGAGGCATTCAATGCAGAAGGGAGGGGAGGGGTGCAGAGGGCCACCAGGCCAGGCTGGAGCAGGTCAAATGCTCCATGGACACTTCTTCAGGAGGTGAAATAGACAGGATCCCTGTATCCATCAGGAGAAGCTGGTCCCGAAATACAAACCACCTGCAAATCTCAAAGGTTTTTTTCTGGCCATGCTACACATCCTCCGTGAGTCGCCTGGGGACGCCTAGGTTGATGGAGCAGCCTCTGTCTAGAACATGCTGATCGCCATGGTAGAGGGACCCAGAGGTGTCCCTCATGCCTTCTTTCACACAAGATACACCGTCCCCCTCCCCAGGTGGGAAAACTTTTAAATCCTGACCTAGGGGCCAGAGACAGGGAAATCGGAGATGAGAAGGAAAACAGGGATTCGAGGCCAAGGGAGGTAGCATCCTGCTCGAGATCGAGGACCTCTGTAGGCGGCTCCACCCCACTCGCAGCTCCAATACACAATCTCAACATTCAGTGATGGAAAGGGACAGAATGACACAACAAACAGCCCAATTCAGAAAGGGGAGGAGGGGGAGATCCCAGCAGACAGTCCCAGCTAATGGTCCATTAGCAATGCTGAGACCCTGCTGGGCAGATTTTGCCCCTCATCCTGGAGTGACTGGGTGAATAGTCCCAGTCCCCCCGCCACCCAATTGTTCTACGGGCCCTGCTCCACCTTGTGGGGTTCCTCCTCCACCGTCATCCTCCTTGGCTGCATGTTGCAGGAGAGGGGCAATGGGAATATGCTCTCCTTGGAGGCTGAGCAGTTTCCCCAGCCCGCTTTCAGCCTGTAGAAGGTTAGAGATGAAGGGTCATCTTAAGTTCCAACCACAAACTGTATTAGTGCTTGTACATGGTTTTTTTGCCCTACTAGTTCCTCAAAACTCTAGTTAATGTCTTACCTAATCTGTTCGATTCCAGCTTGCTTCATTGTTAGTGGCCACTCTCAAGGGCCTCACAAGACATATTTGTCTCAACTGAATTGCAGCTTCTTTCAGCCTCTTGGTCTTTGATGGTAGAGGAACACTCTCAAGTCTCTTTAGTCTCTGAAACTTCTAAGTTATCCCAGGTGACAATGTACCCACTGGCTATGTGATGGCCATCCTTCCAGCCTCCACAATCAGTGTCCTTACTGCCCACTGGACCAGCCTTTATGCCAATGTCACATGCCTTTCTTTCTATTGCAGCCATGCCCCACTCCTGGTTACCATTTTCTGTACCAGTCAGGAGCAGCTAAGTTATGCTTCAGTAACAAATAGTTCCAAAACTCAGTGGCTTCAAATACCATAAGTTTAGTTCTCAGTACCTGGAGGGTTGGCTGAGCACTCTGCTCTGTGGCATGATCATTCCCACCCCAGCATCCAGAGGGACAGAGCAATCCCTCTCTGGAACACTGGCAGTCACCACAGCAGAGGGAAGAAGGAAGGTCTGGCAATTAAATGCTTGGCCCAGAAATGACGCACATCACTTGTGCTCTTAGCTAGTCACATGGACCATCCTGCCCACAGGGAGCCAGGGGCAGACCCACGATGTCCCCAGAAGGCAAGGAGCTGAGCTATGCCAAAAGCGTTAATGTTTTCCACAAAACCTGATGTGACCTGAGAGGCTATTGAGAAAACTGGCAAAGAGTTTGGGGTTGGATTAATGGTATGGTAAGGAGATAGAAAACTAAGCAAACGGAAGATAATCAAGAGCTCCAAAGAGAACAAAAGAAGGTCCATTGTCACTGACCACTTGGTTCAGTTGCAGACAGTATTTCCGTAATGATCATTGTAAACAAGGAACATCGATCTAATGGAGGAACAGGGCCCCCAGACATGCCCACATGGGCAGAGGCGGCAGGAGGAAAGGGAGCCAAGTCCACACCTACATCTCGGAGATCAACCAACATCACCCCAGACCAAAACCTCGGGAGGCGGCAGTGTGATCATGTGTGATGGCAGAATTCCACCGTGGCCCCCCTCCTCCCCACCCCTGGTGTCCACACCTCCTCCCAGTCAGCCCAACACCAACCCAGGTGTTTCTGTGAAGGGCTTTTGCAGATGTGAATTAAGTGCTACATCAGTTGACCTTAAGATGGGGAAGATTATCTGAGTGAGCCTGACCCAATCACATGAGCCCTCTCATCTGGGTCTAGGGTCAGAGACAGGGCGGTCAGGGAGATTGGAAGCAGGAGTGGGATTTGAGGCATGGGAGATTCTCTGTTGCTGGCTTTGAAAGTAGAAAGGCCTCATGGCAAGGAACATGAGGGGCTGGGAGTGGCCTCCAGCTGACAGCAGACTGTCAGGAACAGAGGACCTCAGTCCTACAACCACAAAGAACAGAATCCTGCCACAGCCACCTGAGCTTGGAACAGGGCCTCAGGCCCCAGAGGAGAACATGGTTCAGGCAATACCTTGGTTTTGGCCTGAGATAGAAAACCCAGCTGCACCAGGCCCAGACTTCTGACTACAGAACCACAGGTCATAAATGTGTGTTTTCAGCTAGGCTTGTGGCAATTTAGTATGCAGCAAAAGGAAACAAATGCATATACTGTTTGAGTTGTGGAAACAATCAGGTAAAAGAGGCAAGAAGGATTGTCTCTGGGGAGGGGGAAGGAGGGAAGGGAAGGGATTAGAGACGGCTATGTTTCCTAACCTTGCAGCTTTAAGCTATCTGCATGTAGAACTTTGATGTAAGGAAAAACTAATATTGAAAGATCATGCCAGAGACTACCAGCCTCCCAACTACTTTCAATGGAATGTTTGTGTCCCCCCCCAAATTCATATGTTGAAACCTAACCCCCAATGATGCTATTAGGAGGTGGGCCTTTGTGAGGTGATTAGGTCATAAGGGTGGGACCCTCATGAATGGGATTAGTGTCCCTATAAAGGACCCCCACCCCCATGAATGGGATTAGTGTCCCTATAAAGGGTGGGACCCTCATGAATGGGATTAGTGTCCCTATAAAGGACCCCCTATAAAGGATCCCTCATGAATGGGATTAGTGTCCCTATAAAGGACCCCCACAGAGCTCCCTCACCCCTTCTGCGTGTGGGGACATAGTGAGAAGATAGCCATCTATGAACCAGGTCCTTATCAGACATCGAACATGCTTGGTACCTTGATCTTGGACTTCCAGCCTCCAGAACTGTGAGGAATAAATATTTGCTGTTTATAAGCCGCCCAGTCTATGGTATTCTGTTACAGCGGCCCAAATGGACTAAGACATCAACAAAATCCATCCCCTCTTTCCACAGCAGTGAGCAACCATACTTCCGACACACCTGTGCAGTTAGGTGTGACCAGGTAATTAGGTCCCCAGGGCGGGACTATGAGCAGAGGGGCTGTGGGCTTTTAAGAGAGTGGATCTCTCTCCTGCATCTTCTCATTTCCTTTCTGCCTGCTGGATGCTTATGTAAACAAAGCCCTAGGGGATGATGAAGTCACGAAATAGAGGAGGCTGGAACCCAGAAATCTGGCCCAGGGTGCTCGCAGATGGTCACTGTGTTTCAGCCATAATAATCCAGGGCCTACCTGTTACTGCAGCTTAGCCTACCTTCACTAATACGAAGGTGGGAGGGGGTGGAGGGGATGGAAGGAAAACAACAGAAGAAGGCATATGAGGAGAGGGCTTGGTGGCATGTGGAGTGAGGCCTGTGCTTTGTGCTATAGTGTTCTTCTCTGGGGCTGGCTTCCTGGTGGCAGCCAGGGGTGCCAGCTCTGGGCATCATCCTTCCTCCTTCCCAGGGAGTCACTGATGGCTTGCCATGCTAATAGGAGAACAAGCCATTCTCTGTTGTATGACATGGGGGTGGAGCAGAAAACCATTTCCACGTCCTGTCTCCCAGTGGTCCTGGAGTGCAGAATAATTCATCAGGGCCCAAATGATGAAAGCCCGCTTCACATCTGGTGCACGTTTACATGGGGAAAGATTAAAACCAGAAATGCTTCTGAGACCCAGCCATCGAAAGACTTAAGAGATATTTACAGGGTCGGCAACAAATGTATGAGGAAAGCATGTTAAAATGATGGATAGTCCCTTCCAGGCTTGCTGGAGCAGATGGCTCCCACTCCTGAGCACAAGCGACGCGGGATCCCCCCCTACTTCACGATGATCTGGGAGGGTCTCTGGTCTCAATGGTAATTGTCTGTTCTTTTGTGCACCGCCCCCTCTGCCCCGACAATAAGACAATAAACCCCTAGTAGTCTGCCGTTCGTAACTCGTAATCCCCTCCCTGGTGGATGCTCTGGGCCAGATGCTGCATTTTATCCTTTTGAGTTGACTCTGAGATTCTTTCCCAGCACCAGTGAAGGTCAATAAGTCCCAACCTTCAGGTAATGCTTCATAGCCCCCTTGACACGTTGACACACGTGGAAAAGGCACAAGAAAGGGGCCACTCCCTCCCACTCTACAGGTGAGAAAACCGAGCCTCAGTCAGGCAGAGAGAATTCCCCAAGGCCAACCTAGCAAGATGCAGAGCCCGGGTTCTTTGGCCTCACCATGGTGCCTGCATCTCCAGCCTCTGCGAAGCTAGCTAATTAATGTGGGGATTTATCAGATCCATTAAATAAGAGCCAGGTTAGCCCATTCTGGGCTCTCATGGGAATCCTGTCTGATAAGTATTCCCATTAATGGGAATGGGTGGATTTGCCATGAACGATGTAGGATAAAGACTCAACAAAATTCTCAAAATTCTTGGCTGTCTGCATGTAGGACTTCAGTGAAGTCCTTCTTCAGTGAAGAACTGAAGGATGATTGACAGGACCCAAGGGAAGCAGTATTCTTTTTGTTAGTGCTGAAGGGAGTTAGAAGGTGGGGCTGGGTCATGCCCAGTCAGGTGGGCACTTCAGTTTGTGCACCAGGCGTCTGGGGTCACCTTCGGGATCACATCCTTGTACATTCACTTGGTTTTCTGGGCTTCGGCTTCCTACGTAGGACGGTACATTGAAAGAGTCAGTAGCTATTAGACCTGATTTTACAGTTCAACTAGTTGATTTAAAATTTTTTCCAGGCTTCCCTGGTGGCACAGTGGTTAAGAATCCACGTGCCACTGCAGGGGACACGGGTTTGATCCCTGGTCCGGGAAGATCCCACATGCTGTGGAGCAACTAAGCCTGTGTGCCACAACTACTGAAGCCCGCACGCCTAGAGCCCGTGCTCCGCAACAAGAGAAGCCACCGCAATGAGAAGCCCGCGCACCACAATGAAGAGTAGCCCCCACTCGCCGCAACTAGAGAAAACCCGCACCCAACAACAAAGACCCAACTCCGCCATAAATAAATAAATAAAATAAAATAAAATAAAAAATTAAAAAAATAAATAATAAATAAATAAATAAAATTTTTTCCAAATGTAGTATGAGTTGGTTCTTTCTACTCGAGGCTCTTTGAACCGGAGCTTTCTGACTTGGGATTTGGTCTTTGGTATGAAACTTCTTTCGTATGTAAAGCAGAGAACTGTACAACCAGGGCTATTGATGTTCCAGGGGGGGAAAAAAAAAAAGAAATGTTTTCCCCCAAGGAAAAGGAAAGGAGAAGTTGAAAATGAATTAGTTTTAATCACATTTCAGGTAACTTGAGAGCAGCCAAGAGGCAGCCATCTCTAACCAGAAGTCATTTCCTGAAAGTCCAGAAATAGTTCCCACTGGAAACGGCTGACGGAGGCCCTTTGAGTGGTTTGCATTGGCTCTGGTGTGTCACCAGGAGGCAAGCCCTCTTGGAGTTTCCTCTCCAAGGGGACAAGGATGACCCTGGCTCTGGGCTAGCCACTGGACAGTGCTCCGTGACATTCAGTGCCTCAGGGCATGCAGCCCCTCAGGAAATGGGTCCTCAGTGCACGGGTCCACACATTCTGCTGTGTCCCTGAAGTCTCTCCTTAAAGACCTTTGTCCACCCACGTGTCATTATGAAGCAGTAACTCCCAGGCTGGGAGGGTCTGACTCAGAGACTGCAGCCCAGACTCCTGGGTGGGGAGAGGGAGGGAGCCAGGCTCATCTGAACCATCCCAGTGATGCGCACAGTTCTACCGACAGCAGTTTCAGTGTGCCTGGGACATAGTGGCGAATGGGAGGGACCTGGGGATCCCCTGAGGCTGCCAAGCTGAAGGGGAGCTCACTCTTCAAGTCAGAAATTGTTGCAATATCACAAGGCAGTTTAAAATATTGTTGCAATATTGTTGCAGTTTTAAAAAAATGGCCGCAAACCTTTTGATAAGGCTCCCATTGACTCTGGGCAGCTGGCGACTGCTTCAACCCATAAAGCCCCGCGCAAGGGGAGTGGTGTGACCTCTGGTCCTAAAAGGCAGCGGCCTCCCCGGGCTGTCCTGCAGTGCACCCATCACAGGCTCCCTCTTGGAGCCCTGAGTTTCCGTGTAAGACTTCCAACCACCCTGATCTGGAAGCCAGCCTGTGGGTGAAGAAGCATCTTGCAGCTGTTTCTCAGGTCTTGCCGCCTCCAGACCTCCCAGCTGAGGCCCAAGTATCAGTGGAGCAGAAACAAACCATCCCTTCTGGGCCCCGTCAAAATTCCTGATCCACAGAACAATGGTTGTTGCTCTAGGCTATTACATTTAGGGTTAAACCAAGAAATGACTGACCTAGTCTGGATCAAAGAAAAGGGATGTCTTTTGATCCTGGGGAGGGAAAGACCAAGATGGTGGGCTTGGGTCTGAGGTCTGGACCCTACGTGTGAGCTGAGGGATTTTCAAGGGACTTGACCTATTCTGCTTGACTTAGAGACTGACTTGAGACTCCCCTCACGGCTCAGGGAGAGACCCCAAGTGGCGAGACCTTCAGACCCTCCTCTGAGAGGCTGGGTGGAGACCGTTATGTGGACCCATCTCCACGGCGCACCTCTATCTGGCACATGACCCATTTGGGGTCTTTGCAGCAGCCTCGTCTTCAGGAAGGTGATTGGGACTATGGCTGTCCCAGGCCTAGCCCCTCTGACACACTCTCTAAAACTCCAGGCTTCAAAAGCATCCTTTTTAAAAAAAAAATATATTTATTTTATTTATTTATTTACTTGGTTGCCCGGGGTCTTAGTTGCCGCCGGCAGGCTCCTTAGTTGCGGCTTGCATGTGGGATCTAGTTCCCTGACCAGGGATTGAACCCAGGCGCCCTGCATTGGGAGCTTGACTGCGCCACCAGGGAAATCCCTTCAATAGCATCCTTACTGTAACGTTATTTAATTTGAAAAATATTCAAAAGCTTAAAAAGTAAAAATTGCCATTAATCTCCATTCTCTCCAGGAAATGAATCCCTTCTTTGTTCTTTTCTGTCATCTTTTCCATCTACAGACCAGTCTTCTCTATTTACTCATTGTGACAATCATTGTTGTTTCCTGTCTTACTCTGCTACTGCTGCATAACAAAGTGCCCCTCAACTTAGTGGCTCAAGATAGCAATAAACATTTACTATCACTCACAGTTTCTATGGATTTGGAAGTGGCTAAGCTGGGGGGATTCTGGCTTGGGGTCTTTCTCACAAGATTATAGTCCTGACGTCAGCTGGGACTACAGTCATCTAAAGCAGGGGTCCCCAACCCCCGGGCCACAGACCTGTACAGGTCCACGGCCTGTTAGGAACCGGGCTTCACAGTAGGAAGTAAGTGGCAGGTGAATGAGCAAAGCTTCATCTGCCTCTCCCTATGACTCCCCATGACTCGCATTACCTCCTGAACCATCCCCGCCGCCCGCCGTCCATGAAAAAATTGTCTTCCACGAAACCAGCCCCTGGTGCCAAAAAGTTTGGGGACCACTGATCTAAAGGCCTAATGGGGGCTGGAGAATCTGCCTCAACATGGTTCACTCACAGGCCTGGCAAGTCGGTCCTGGCTATCCACTGGGCGCTCAGCCAGGGCCGTGGGGCTGGGCCCATGGACCCTCTCCAAGTGGGCCTCTCCACAAGCTGCTTGGGCTTCCTCACAGCCTGGTGGGTTGGCTTCCAAGAGCAAGTGTCCCAAGAGATGGAGATGGAAGGGCACAACATTTTTAAAACCTGGTACCCAGAAGTCACATGGCAGGACTTACTTCCACAGTACTCTCTGGACTGGGGCAGTCACAAGGTTCCCTGCTTCAGGGAGGACACCTCTTGATGGGCGAGTAGCAAGGTTCTAGAAGAGTGTATGGGATGGGATGTATTTCTGTGGCATTCTTTAGGAGATAAAACCTGCCATAGGGAGTGAGGGTGCCAGAGGTCTTTCCATGCTGAAGTGGGATGGTGTCTAATTCTACTGCAGTTCATAAGGACATTGGGGAGGCCTGAAAAGCCACAGCCCTATCTCCCTTCCTTCCTCCCGGGAAACCGAAGCTCTTTTTGAGAAAAAGAGGTGTTGTTTCCTTTTAAAGATAAACTATAATTTTATGTGTCAAGGTGAGATAGGTCTCCACTTCAAACTGTGGTCACTGTGGAATCCGGGCCCAGAGGGACAGAGGTTCCAGCAGTCCGAGAGTGGGTTCCTGAGATGGTACCCAAGGCCATTTCCCAGAGGGACATGCTGAGAGTGCCCCCCACAGAGCCCTGCTGCACCCTGGATGTGTCTCCCAGGGCCTTTGCAGTAGAGACAGGAGAAAATTTAATCTCTGATCTTCCCAGCCTCCCTCGGAGCTGGGCATGCCTCTGACTCCACTTGGACCAATGGGATCTTAGGGGGCCCATGGAGATACGGCGTCCCAGAAACCCCAGGACAGGGAGAGGTGGACCCTTGCCACCTTGTGCTCGCCGTGTGTACCGGGGCTTCCTGTGGGAAGGCCTGGAGGGATAAGGCCTGGGGAAGCACGACAGTGGGACATTTGGACAGCAGAGCTGCCTGGCCGTCCTCTGGGTCCTTCCTTCTGTGGGCACTGCGGCTGCTTCTCTCCACCTGCTGTGCACATCGGCTCCTGCACCCCGGGCTTCCTCTCACAGCCCTCTCCATGCAGCTCAGCTTCAGTACCCTCTGCTGACCCTCTGAGTCTCCAGGGAACAGAGCCCCAGGAGGAGGCCTGATGGACGGAGGGACAGTCCTGCTGGTGGGTGGTTCACACAGCAGGCCTCCTGAGGGCCCTGGTCAGCAGAGCAGCTGCCCCGCTGAGTATCTCGGATCCGCCCTGCTGCAGGGGGAGCATGGGGAGAAGCGTGCAGCTGGAGCCAGGGGGCTTCCTAGAGGGGTGATGCAGCCAGCAGAGGGGGAGGGGGGGTCTGGTTTGGAGACCCAGCTGGACCACCTCTACCACCTGGCGTCTGCACCCTAAAACTGGAAACATCCTCCTCCATCAGAGGATAAACACCCCGGTGTTAGAAAGGGCTCCGGATGATGCCCCACCCATGGGAGACAGCCACCAGTGGTAGCAGAAGGGGCAGGAGGGCAGGGTGTGGGTGGAACCACGCCTGGACTGTCCCAGACACCCTCAAACTCAGGGGCACCACAGAGGGCCAAACAGCTCTTGCTTTTCTCCCCAACACTTTACTTTGAAAGTTTTCACCCTGAAAGAGGAATGCATTGAACACCCTTTATGCAGATTCACCAGTTGTTGAGTTTTTGCCATGCTTCCCTTTATTTCTCTCTCCATATATCTTTCTCTATCTATTTTTTCCTGAATCATTTGAAAGTACGTTGTTAGCATCATGACACCTTACTCCTAAATATTTCCAAAAATGAGGACTTGCTCCTTGAGAAGCCACAAAGCCGTAATTGCACCTAAGAAGTTCATCGTCCTTTTATGACAATTACATAATATGCAAACTATATTTAAATTTTTTGCAATGGCTTTTAAGCTCTCTTTCTGGCCACACATCTCTTCTCTATCAATCAGACTGAGAAAGCCACACTCTCACTCAAACACGCCCCACCTTAGGTATTTCTATGGAGCCTGCCCACCTTGACACTGGGTGGGGGATGGTGAGGGGGTCACCAGGGACCAGGATATCTCACTGTCCCCCTGCTATCCGGGTCTGGCCCTGAAGGGATGGAGCTGAGCTCCAACAAAGGCACCATGGGTTTTCCTGCCTTTAAGCGGCTTGGTCTTCAGACCAAGACTTTTTAGACTGTAGACCTGGGCTATCTCAAGCCACAGGGCTGCCCTCAGGCCCCCGGCCATCTGTAGCCTTGTCCCCTCCTGGTCACCATCTCACTCCTTCTTATAAAGACAGAGAAGAACACCCATCCCCTCCCTCAAACTGCCTTCCGGAAGGAAGGGGATTAAGTCTGGAAGAAATCAGTAGTCTACATTTGTCCACTCTCCGATGACACCAAGCACTATTATCTGGTCCCCACCATGGCCCCATGGTATGGGCTGAATATTTGTGTCCCCCCCAATCCATTTGTTGGAGCTCCAACCCCCAATGTATTAAGAGATGGGAGGTACTTAGGTTTAGAGGAGGTCATGAGTAGGGCCCCCATGATGGGATTAGTGCCCTTATCAGGAGCGGAAGAGACACCAGAGCTTCTTCTCTCCACCCTGTAAGGACACAGCAAGAACCTGCTTGTCTGCAAGCCAGGAAGAGAGTTCTCACCAGATATTGAATCTGTCGGCATCTTGATCTTGGACTCCCAGCCTCCAGAACTTTGAGAAGTACATGTCTGTTGTCTGAGTCACCCAGCCTACAGGATTTTGTTACAGCAGCCAGAGCTGACTGAGGCAGCCTGTGAGGAGGGGATAACTCCCATTGCACAGGGGAAGCCCTCTCTGAGAGGCACAGGGACCACACCAAGGCACACCCAGGGCCTAGGTTGCAGACCTGTCCGGATTCCAAGCCCAGCCGATCAGTTGGAAATGCTTTCGGTTGCAAGAAACAGAACCCAGTCAACAGTCACTTAAATAGACAGAGATCTCCCATCAGAAGATGACAGGGCTGGAGAAGTGCTCAGGGTGCCCACGGGGGCCCAGCACCTTCTCCCTACCCTTTCACCATCTTTAAATGTTGGCGTTTTGCTCTAGAAACACTGGCCACAGCTCCAGGTCTGCAACTGGAGCTAGAAGCTGAATCAGGGGCTGGGGAGAGACACAGAAGAACACGACCTATACCCTCTGTAAGAAGCAGCAGCTTTCCCAGAAGGCTTCTGCTTTATCTTAGCTGGCCATACCAGTCTCTGAGTAGACTGATGAAGCAATCATCACGGGGCCTGTGTCGCCTCACCCCCCATCCCACCCAGCACCTGTTAACAGAGCCTGCTTTCTGGCTCAGGGTGTTTGCCAAGTCGGGACTGTCCAGGAAGTCATTGAAATTCACAGTGCCCTGTAAGGTTTCATAGGATCCCTAGCAAATGAGCATGCTCTGGTGTGTGGTGTTTGTTTTCCTAGTGGGAAGGGGCAGAAGACGGGGTGTTTCTAATTCCATACCTCTGGCCCGTCTCTGAAATGTTCCAGGGTTTTCGTGGTGAGGGTTGATGGCCTGTTTGTTGGAGGGATTTTCAAGTTCGCCATGGGCTCGGTCAAGGTGGCAGTGACCCCACGGAGCCTCCTCGCAGGCGGGACGGGGGATCCCCTGGAGGTCCTTCTTCCTCCAGCTATGCATCATGGCTCTACCTTCTCCTGCTGAGATAAATGATGTTACACAGGATCACTGTAAAGTGGGCGGCCCTGGCAAAGGCTCAGTTCCTGGTCCAGCGGCCAGGCTGCCCTAAATGCTGCCCTTGCACTGTGACACTGAGGCTTGGGGTGACCAGGCCCCTCCCAATGCTCCCAGCCAGCCAGCCCTCTCCCCTCCAGGCCCAGCCTACCTGCAGCCTCTCCTTGCAGCCTCCCCCCAGCACACCTCCTTTTTCGCCTGTGCTCCTCTCTGGCCCCCATTTCTCCTCCTGAGGCCCGGGCTCAGCCCTGACTTCCCCAGCTGATGAGAGTTATCTTGCCCGTGGCCGTATCTTTTTGTCATTAGCTGTGCTGGGCTCAGGCCTTCACAGGGGGCTGCGCTCCTGGGCTCCTCCAGGAGGACCCCCACCTGCCCCACCGGGGATCACAGGCACCCTCCACCTTCCTTGGGCTTCTGGTCGGTTTTGGACTATGGGGAGTCCCAGAAGGAAGTCACAGGGAGAGAGGAGGAGGGGCCCTCCCCTGGGGTCTGTGTAGACTGGCTATGTCCCTTGGGAGCAGGTCATGGCTTTGAAGGAACCCCTTTCCACTCAGCTGTTTCCCGGTTCCAGGTGCTGTCTGCCTGCCCCATGAGGACCCTGGATGGTAATGGCCCCTCGCCTGCTCTTACTTCCCTGAGGGGATGCCCTGTCCCTGTGATTTCCCTACTTGCTAGCATCCTTGTCAAGGCCACATGTGCTCCCCCAGGCATGTGGGCGCATTTGCATCTGTGACCAGCCCGACCCTTGCCCCTCCAGGTTAGCTGGAAACACATACAGGGTTAAATGTTTCTCCCGAAAGCTGGGGTAACAGCAGTGTTCCCCACTGGAATACAGTTGTAAAGTGGATCTAGTTCCACAAGTGTTGGCTGATTGTAGGTATTGAGGTGTGGCTTCCGGACTAAGTACCCAGGGCACCAGATCACAGACGCTCACAGCCAGGACAGGAGGCCCTGAGTCAGGAGAAGGCAGCCGAGCTCTGGGGAGCCGCCGGGAGGAGCTTCCAGGGAAGGTGAGGCATGTGCGGGGGCTGGGTGGGTGGGCTACCGGGTTTGTGGGTCCACCAAGGAAGAAAGGGTGTTGGGGTGCGATGGCAGAGGCAGCCCAGGACCAACGAGGCGTGCTCAGGGGCCGGGAAGTCTGACCGGCTGGAGAAGAGCCTTCCGAGAGGCAGGTGCTGCCTGCTGATGGCAGGGCCCTAGGAGCTTGTCAAGGGCAGAGGGTCATATGTTGGGGAGTTCCCGACACAGGCAGGGGCCCACGGGGGGCTCCGAGGGGAGTGCACAGGTTGGCCGAGGCAGCTGGATGCCCTAAGGAAGGACGGGTAAGGGAGGAAGGGAGAAGCTTCAGATGTTCAGGAAAGAAAAGGAGGAGGAGGGGCCCGGAGCCTTGGGGCAGGTGAGAGCACCATACGTTGAGGAGCTGGGTCTTCGGCTCTGCTGTGTGACACTGGGCTGGCTAGTGAACCTCTCTGAGCCTGCTTCCCCAGCTAAAAAAGCTGCTTTGTGGGTGGGGCATCAAATAATGCAATGCTCCAGCCTGGGTGTGGCACCCACCACAGAGCAGGTGCGTGTCCCCGGGCAGTGTTTTTCCCTCCTTCAAGTCTAGTGTCACTGTTGGTGACCTGGAGACCTCACTTCACCAGGCAAGGTCAGCCCCTCCCCCAGCCCCGGGCCTCAGGGTCTGACCTGGGCCATGTCCCTTGCAAGGGTCGTGTTCGCCCCGCGGAGCCTGGAGGCCCCTGGGTAGCGGCTCAGGGAGCAGATGCTGGCAGCTGCCGCTGGCCCCGCAATGTGGCTTTTGTCAGCCGGGGTGGCTGTGGAGCTCAAGATGACCTGGGCTGGGGAACAATTCCCGAGGCTGGCCAGAGCGCGGCTGCAAGCTCTTAACAAAGCCACTGGGCGTGGGCGCGGTGGTGCGCTTTGGGCCCCACTTTTGTGATGCAGATGTGGCAGGAGGGGCCCAGCCTGCTCCCCCGCCAGCCACTTTGTGATGCAGATGGAGCAAGGCCTCCGGCACTTGGCAGGGCATTCCTGCCTGTCCCCACCGCCCTCCCCAGCCAGGCTTAATGACCATTACCCGGCACTGGCCCGGCCAGAACCTGGCCCTCGGGGACCCTCAGCTCAGCTGGAGGTGCCAGGACCAGAGAAAAGAAGTGGAGGCAGAGGACCACCTTGAATTGCACAACCGGCCGGGAAGGATGAGACCAGACTCCTACGTGCAAACGGCACTCAGGCCACGCTGGCCAGGCCAGGGGACAGTGTCTGGGGTGGACAGCCTTGTAGGCAGAGGTACAGCAAGTGCCAAGGCCCCAATGTGGTTGGCCAGTTGCAGGAGGAGACTGGCTGGTGGGAGGAAGGCTCATCCCTGGACTCCTGGGCTTCTGAAGGAAAGGGCCTGAACCCCACAAGGTCGGGCACCCTTCCGGCCCCACCACACACTAGCCTGGAGGGTGACTTAGCAAATTTCCAAATTTCTCTGAGCCTTTGTTTCCTCGTCTGGAAAACGAGGATAGGAGTAGCCTCTATCACAGGGTCCTGGTGAAATGAAATTAGATAATCCAGAAAAAATATTGAGTTCAGTGCCCAGCACATAACAGGTTCGCAATGGCTGATAACGATGGACAGACATTTGGCAATATTTATCAAACTTAGAGATGCATACACCCATTTCCCTATAATGCTACTTCTAGGAATTTATCCTACAAATGTCCTCACATGTACAAAATGACACACGTTCAAGGTTATTCTTCACAGATCTGTTTGCAGCAGCCAGAGATTGGAAATGACCCAACTGTCCATCTCCAGGGGTTGGTCACATGGATTATGACCTGTCCACTCATGTAACAGTCCTCTTTTTTTGGGGGGTGTTGGGGAGCGGCCTGTGGCGTGGCTTGAAGGATTTTAGTTCCCCGACCAGGGATTGAACCTGGGCCCGGGCAGTGAAAGCGCCCAGTCCTAACCACTGGACCGCCAGGGAATTCCCATTAACAGTCCTCTTCAGCTGAAACAAGAATAAGGATGCCCTTGTGTACTGGTACAGGGGACCTGATCGCACAGGAGCTGCAAGGGGTAAACACGGCCCTGCACAACAAAGTCAGTGCCCTAGGAAAGGAGTGAGGCCCAGCATCACAGGGGCCCGGGGTCCACTGGCCCGGGGAGGGGGAGGGTGTGCCAGGAAGGGTGGCATGCAGGGCCAGGGTAGTGGACACACACACGCCTGGAGGTAGAGATTCTCTCCTGCAGAAAGGCACTGTCTTGGGGCAAGGTGGTGCACACAACACTGGGGATGGGATGAGGCGACCGGTCACCATGGCAACAACGGGCAGTTGTAATTTTCAGAAGGCGGGCAGTGCCCCGAGCACAGGAAGAGGCTGCAGGTCCCCAGCAGGACTGCCTCTGGGGGGCGCCTCAGTCACCCTGGGTGTGCATGTGGCCTCAGCAGTGTGACTCCCCGTCTGTGAAATGAGGATCTGACCCGTGAGGTCTCTGCACCTCGGGGCCTGGGAGGAGAGATGGAGGGAGAGGCTGGGAGCGTGCGATAGGGCAGGCACAGGGCTCCACTGCTGCAAAGGCTGTTAGCCTCCCACGGCGGGCCCAGAGGGACGGCCTCATCCCTCTTCTGTTCCCTGTCGCCCTCATTAGAGAGGGCTGCGTGCAGACCTAAATTTCTGTCACCAAAGCATCTTCCAGATAAGCAAATAGCAACTAGAGAAAAGAAAGAAGGCAGACTGCGTTTCCTTTGGGCATGGGGCTTCCCAGCCATGCTGCCCACAGGGGCTGCTGCCTGAACCCAGGTGTGAGTCCCCGCCAGTCCGTCCGCCTGCTTTCCAAGCCCCTTGCCCCCACCCCAGCACTTCCAGCCTTTTTTTTCCTTTTTTTAAAGGTTTATTTATTTATTTATTTTTTGCGGTGTCGCTGCGCACGGGCTTTCTCTAGTTGCGGTGAGCCAGGGCTATTCTCCTTTGCTGTACGCGGGCTTCTCATTGCAGTGGCTTCTCTTGTTGCGGAGCACGGGCTCCAGGCACACGGGCTTCAGTAGTTGTGGCTCGCAGACTCTAGGGTGCACGGGCTTCAGTAGTTGTGGCGCACGGGCTTAGTTGCTCTGTGCCTTGTGGGATCTTCCCAGACCAGGGCTCGAACCCGTGTCCCCTGCATTGGCAGGTGGATTCTTAACCACTTGCGCCACCAGGGAAGTCCAACCCTTCCAGCTTTGAACCTGCTTGCAAAGTCATCCTACCACCCCTGGCTCCCCAGGAAGGCACCACCCCACCCCGACTGCTGGTCTTGCCCCTTGGCCTGAAGTCAATCTCCCTTGGGACATTGCCAGCTATGAGGGAGGTGAGGGTGGGGGTCTGATTCTGGTGCTCAGCATCTCCCAGGCCTGACCTTTCTGGGAAGGGCTGCAGGAGATCTCTGACCTCTGGACGTGGCGACCCCGGTCCAGTGGGCAGCCCCTCCTCTGTCCACATGGGACCAGGACACACAGAGCTCTTTCTGCTGTGGAGATACCGTGTAGATGGATACAGAGGCAGGAGCAGGCAAGGATATTGGGGGTGTCCTGTCTGCTTCCCTCTTCCTGCATGTTCTCCAGGGGTGCCCTGCCCCCTCCGCCCCTGCCTGGTTAGACCAGGCTGGCTCCAGGCATCGGCCTCCCTGTCCCTGCTTCTCCATGGCTGCCTCACTGACACCCCACAACCTGTGCATCAGCCCTGTCAAGAGCCTCTACCCTTATACCCCACCATCCCCGCCCTGCTCCACTCACACAGGCACCAGGGGCTGGAATGAGGAGGGGCTTAGAGCTCCAGCTCTGTCCTGGGGCGGCAGGTAGGGTGGGCCACAGCTGGTGTGCAACAGCTACTACACTTGTCATGAATAATGGGGAAAATCCACGCAACGCTCTAGGTCAAATTACATCTTGTGCGGACGGATTTGCAGGATGCCCTCTTGGGTCTTATTCACTCTCAGTTGGGGGGGGGATGGGTTTGGAGACCCCCCTCCCCCAAAGTGTGAACTGATGCTCCTTTGTCTTTCACAGACATCTGTGCTAGTGTGTGATCCCCATCACTACGGGAATAGTTTTATCTTCTGCAGAGGGAGTTCTTTCGGGGAGAGCGGTTTGAATGGCAAGGCTCTGGGGGAGCCTGAGGTCCTCTGTCCCTCCTTCTCCCCCAGGTGGAGTCAGACCCCGATGCCCCTCTCTCAGCCAGGTGGGCCCTGGTGAGGCTCGGGGCTCCAGGCTGTTGGCATAACTGCTCCCGGGGTAGGGGTGATTCCTGCGGGCTTGGCTTGGGGTCAGTGCTGCCCACAGTCGTGTTTGGGGTGTGGTCCCTTTACCCTGTACAAGCACAAAACCATCCCCCCATAGTCTTGAACAAACCAAGAATATCTGCCCCAGCCAAATGACAGAAACACTGTGAGAAGTGAAGCATCTGTCATTTAGAGATAAGACTCTATTTTAGGTTGAACCTGTTTAAAGATTATGTTCCTTTCATTCGAAATGCCACCTGGCAGTGCCAGCCTACGGGCACTTTGCAGCTTTGGGGACGAGTGTTCGATCTCTCCGGGCCTCAGTGGCCCTGTCTGAGGGTCCAGGGGGTGGGCTCAGACCCCAGCTCAGCTAGACTCTCACAGCTCAACTCCTCCACCCGGTCTAGGAGAATTTCCTTCATTTCTCTGTCTCTCCTCCTCTGCCCCCACCTTCCACCTGGGCCCTGAGGGCATAGACACCCGCCCCCTCCCGCCCAGGGCCTGAGGACATGAGAGGCTCCACCCCAAGGCCCTGAGAGCAAGAGGCAACCCCCCCACCCCAGGCCCTGAGGGCATTCTGGCTTTGTCTAGACAATGGCTGTGGGGAGCCAACAGGGTGCCAGAGGTCCCCTCCCTGCGATGACAGTGGAAGCCCGGGGAACCTACAGCAACAAGGTCCAGAAACAAGCATGCTCATCTCACCTCTGGGCCAGGGACCAAGCAGGGACCGCCCTGAGGCCTGTGCGCCCACTCCTCCCTGCCCTCCCAGCACAGGCCCCAGTGACTCCTTCCAGGGGTCTCCACGGCACAGATGACAGCACTGGCTCTGAGAGGTGGCCTGGGCCTCCCGTTCCCACTTCCAACCTGCTGGCCTCGCCCCCTTCCCCTGGTCCGCAGGTTCTCCATGGCCACACTCCAGGGAGGACCCAGGGAATCCCGCTGTGCAGAAGCTCATCCCTGGGAGCTGGACCCTCGCTGGGTCAGGGAGGGATGAGGGACTCTCCAGCCTGGCCTGGACAGACGGCACACCTGAGCATATTTTTCTGCTCTGGGGTCTTCTCTGCCCACACCCTCTCCCCGCGACCTGCACACTGGGGCTGCGTCTGTTCATTTGCCCTCTGGCCTTCCTCCCAGGCT
Organism: Balaenoptera acutorostrata; assembly: GCF_949987535.1. NCBI lineage: Eukaryota > Metazoa > Chordata > Mammalia > Artiodactyla > Balaenopteridae > Balaenoptera > Balaenoptera acutorostrata. The sequence continues at coordinate 32,621,554 of NC_080066.1, read as the reverse complement.
GTGACTTCTTCGGGGCCGGGCCCAGCGGAGGGCTCGTGGCACCCAGTGAGGGCGTGCCAGCTCCCTCGGTCCCACAGTATCCCTGCCCCTCCCCCAGGCACACAGAAAAGTCTGGACTGGTCAGGGGATGGATTCCCAAACCCAGAAGCATCTCTCCACTTACCTCACCTTGATTAGGGGCGTCGCTATGGTGTCGGGGGTGTAAGGGGGCCCCTCAGGGCTGGGGCCTTTCTCTGCTGGTCTGGGAATGTCTGTCTCAGCAACCAGTCCCATCTAATCATCCACAGAACTGAAATGAGTTAAAATCTTTGGGAGAGTCAGGCCCAGGTAGAAAGGCCTTTTTTTTTTGCATTTTTTAAAAAGCCTGATGAAAATCCAATCCAATAAACATCTGAGGGTACTGCTTCTTAAATTAAGTTTGACATGTTACTATATCATTCGAAAAGTAGAACCAAAACAGATGTCCCCCTGCATTTCTTTCCTAAACATTTCAGTGAATGAAAAACCATTTTCTTGCGAGGTCTCTTATGGAGAACCCTGCGCTCTGGACCCTCCCTCCAGAAGGCCTGATCTGGTGGGGACCCACTCCAGGCCTGATAAGATCTCAGGCAGTGGGTTTGGTCCTATTAAGGCCCTGCGGACTCATCCCCAGCGAGCAGGGGACAGTCGGTGCCCGCTGGACCAGGGACAGCTCTTTTTCTCAGATCCAGGACAAGTTTCTCAGGCATGACGCATCTCCCTTCCCCTTGAATGCTCTACCTAAAGAGGACAGCCAGGCAAGTGGGGAGGGGGACAATGTGGCTAGCTCACCAGCACTGCCCTTGACCTCTAAGGGAAGAAATGAGGAGGGGTCTTCCCTCCCAGGGTGCTCCCGAGAGCTGGGCTGGCTGGACATCCAGGCCCCGGCTCTGACCCGGCGCCCAGACCTGCCCCACACAGGTTGGAGACCGACCAGGGCGGGACGGGAGCAGAGCGGGCACTGTCCCCGCTGGGCACACACTCACCCTCACCCGGCCTTGCTCAGCGCTTCAGTCGTCATTGAGGAACCCTAACAGTCAGCGCTCTCCCCGGTCCAGCGGGGAGAAAACCCAGGGCCCGAGGAGACCTCCACCTCTGCCCCAGCGCCAGCTCTGAAGACTCAGGCCTTCCCTGAGACCCCAGCCAGGCCTGGCCAGTGCTGTGGAGTCAGCATTGGGGGCCTCGATGAACCAAACTTTTTTTTTTAAAAAGAGATGAAAATAGACTTGCCAACTTGTTTGTTTTTCTTTTTTGGCCGCGCGGCTTGTGGGGGTCTTAGTTCCCCAACCAGGGATCGAACCCACCCCCTCGGCAGTGAAAGCATGGAGTCCTAACCACTAGATGGCCAGGGAATTCCCTGCCAACTTCTTATGTTGTCAATTAAAGGCGTTATGACAAAAACAGCCTCTACGTACCATGATGATTTCATTAAAAAAGAATGTTTTTACATCTGAAAAAAAATATTAAAAAAAATAGATACATTCAGCTTTATACAAATTGACCAGGCTGCCCTCGTTTTCTCATTTTACCTGAGACCAGGGGGCTCTGAGTTGGCCTGGCGGGGTGGCTTGGTGGTGCCAGGGCACCCTGCAGGCCCTGCTAGTTTGGGGACGGACAGCCAGGTCTCTGCTGAGGTTGCCCACTCCCCGGACACAGCCCCCCAGGGTCCCAGGAGTCCTGGGAAGCAGCGAGGCCAGCCCAGGTGTTTTCTGGACAGCATGTGGCCCGGGGCCCAGAGGACTGAGCAGGGCGCATCCTCCCTCCCCAGCCTGGCATCTCTGGCCTCCAGGGCTGGCACCGCCGGCCGGCCAGGGCTGCCCCAAACACGCGGCCTGTGCTCTGAGCCAGCTGCCAAACAAAGGAGCACTGTGGGCCTCCGCCTGGCGGGCGAGCACATGACGGCAGAGGGTGGGCGGTGGGCTGGATGGCTGCGCCCTGCTGCCTTCCTCCTGGCCAGGGCTCCCCGTCCTTGCATCTGACCCCACAAAGCAGGAGCCCGGCCAGACAGGGTCTCGGGGGTCGCGGGGACAGAAGAAAACACAGAGTTGTTATACCCTGGGGAGGCCTCTTGTCCAGGGTCTTTGAGCTGGGGTCTTCCTGGGGTCTGCCCAGCACCTGGGCCTGGACTTCATCCGAGCCTTGTCCTTTGCCCTCTGTCACCGATGCCTTCTCCAAGACAGGGCCTCGGGGTCCAGCATCCTCAGAGCCATGGCCCCAGGCAAGGGTGCACTGGGGGCCCGAGCCTGCCCCCAGCCCAGGGCCCCCGACACTCATCCTCCCTTCCCAGGGCACGGGGGGCTCTGACATGGGGCCCCCAGCCTGTGCCACACTTGGCAGCCAGGAAGAAAACAGAGCCCCAGCGCCCCAGCTGTGACCCCAGCAGTGCGGCTTCCACATGAAACAGAAAAGAGCAAGACCGCTCTGCCCATGTCCGCTGACTCCTGCAGGGAGCCCACAGATCTGCTCGGGGCTCTCACCATCTGAAAAGCAAACCAACCTCAAATACCCCGACCAAAAAGCAGAGGGTCTTCCGGAACCCAGCGTGCGCACGCCCGCCACGGCATCCCTCTCCTTCCCAAACTCCGGATGACAAGGGAACCGCTGGTGTATTGAAACATCTTCTACACCATGGAATAGTCCACCGTTGAAAAAATACTTACAAAAGACCCCAAACCAGTATGAAAAGCATACAGACCCCAGCTATTTCTCTGAAGACCCCATCTTGGTGAAGGGGCCACCACCCTCCTCCTGGCCTAGCACCGCCCCAGGGTCCTCCCTCCCCTTGTTCTCTGCATCCCTCTGTCACACACCGTATGGGGGCCAGTGCCCCCCTCAGAGCCCCAAGAGGACCCTGTTCCGGAGTCCTCCTCCAGCTGGGCCCCTCCCCAAGGTGGACACGCCCACCCAGAGCCCGCCCCCCCGTGAAAGCAGAAACTGGGACCCGCAAGTTCTCTGCCAATTGTCCCCACCTGCTTCCCGGGCTTTCGAGAGTCGGTGCGAAGGGAGCAGGTGCGCTGGCCAGGCTGCTTCCCTGGGCCGACCTGGGCATCGAGGCCACTCCCTTTGGGCCTGGCCTGGTGGTTGTATGTCAAGGTGAGTGGGTAGAAGGTATTTCATCAACAGTGTGTCAGGCTTGACTGGTCACTTTCCCACGCTAGGACGCTGAGCAGGTGGGCTGGCTCAGTGCTCTGCCCGGCAGGCATGAAGGACACCTCGGCCAGTGGCTTTCAGATCAGTCCCCTCCCTGAGCACTGCTGCCTGAGCTGCGGGTTGCACTCCCCAGCCCTCCTCCCCTGATGCTGACACGAGACCAGACCTTGCTCCTTCCAGAGGCTCTGCGCGCAGAAGGAGCAGCTCCAGCCTGGATACTCGGGGCCGGATCCCGCCCCTGCACCCACCTCCTCCCTCCCCATGCACCCTGGGCACGTTAACCCCATGCCCTTGCATGCGGTCCTCCAGGTTTTAGAAGTGACCTCCCTCTTGGTCCCCCACTCCCTTCTCCCCACTCCTGGAGAGCACAGGGGCTGCTTACCCATCCAATTTGAGGCCAATTTTGATTTGGGTCCCCTTCCTCTTCCCGATGATTTGGGGATCAGCCCTGAGGGTCATGACCAGCCTTCCTAACCCTCATCCCCTTTCCCGTCCTGCCAATAAGATGGGAGCACAAGTCTGATGGGAGTCCCCGGGGAAGGCTTCCTCTCTGATAAGATAGCCTCACAGATGTTGCCATGTCGGGATGTCACATCTTTTACCAGCTGAGGGTGAAGCTACACCTTGAGGGGGGTCGAGCCTGGCATAAGGTGGCCACTGCTGTCCTTGCCTCTCCCTGGACTTCCTGCCACGAAATGGTCATCTCCGAACGCTCTGTCCAGCTTGAGCCTGGGTCTTTGTCACTTGCAGCCCAACACACGCCCTGCAGGTAGCCCTGCCCCCTCCCAGGATCAGCCCCTCATGTGGTGTTCAGCCCTCACAGTGCCTCCCTGAGGGCAGAGGTCATCTCTTGCCCATCGCCATGCCATGCCCTCGCCCACCCCTGCCCCCGCGTGCTGGCTGCAGGCCAGACGCCTCCAGCGGTGTTCAATAGACTTTGCTGGAACAATGCATTTCTTGTAAAAATGTCCATGGGTGAACCTGCCTGTTTTGTTGGGCAACATCCTCAAAATCCATGTGGTATTAGATTTCTGAGCCAGGAAAACATTTCTCTCTCCCTAGAGATTAATTAACAGCTTCTATTACAGACCTGCAGTCTCTATGCACAGTTCCAAAATTTAAATATTTCTGAAAACCAAAATTTTTCCTGTAAATTAGTGGCCGACTCATTCGGTGGCAAAACCTGCCCTGGTCAGATATAAGGATTGTCAGAGTCTTAGAGTGAATATTTACCCATTTCATAGCAGAAACATAAATGCACTTGATAATGCGTTGCTGCCTCAAGTCTTGTAAGGGTGTTGGCAAGCAGTATATGCACTTTATTCCTCGTCTAAAATCCAAATGTTCTGAATTCAGAAAAACCTCCTCCCCCAAGGGCTTCTGGTAAGGACTCAACAGACTGGGGTAAATAGCAGGAACTTTGTAACATGTTTATTTTCCTTTTTTTGCCCTGGCTGCCAAGAAGGTCAGATTTAAATAATTAAACTTATTCACAACAATTAACCTTTGTCTAAAGTTTCTTAGTAGAATTATCCTGTCTTCTTATAACTTGCCTTTAAAAAATTATCTGTGCAATACAGCTTTCTTGAATTTGTGTATTTGATTTGAATTTTACCTGCGTCACATTATTATTATTTAAGCAAAATGAGTATAAACGTATCACAAATGAGTGAATCCAGAGGACAGATGGGCCCTAAGTGTCCCTGTCTGCCATCCTGCCTCCTGGGGGGTGGGGCCGGGGGTGGGGCTGACATGATTATGGATCGTGTCTCTGTGCCTCACTGCACGCCCAGGGGAAACAAGAGACACTCCCCTGCCACCCCTGTGACCTCCATCCTGGTGGCTTTTCAGTCAGTGCATCCACTCTTGACAAACATCCAGCTACCACCCAGATGCAGGGACAGCCCACTTCAGGTCAGTGCTGATAACTTGCTTGCAGTTTTGCATTGTTGACAGACTTCTCCCCAATTCTTCCATCAGATCCATCTTACTAGCAAACCTCAAAAATAACATCTGTGCAAGTCATACATAGGGAGTCAATTTTAATATAAAATTATTTGTGAGGATATAGAGAGGATAGAGTACACATGCTTATTACGATAGTAAGGGTGACAATTGCTAAATGATGAGGATTATGGGTGATTCTTTTACTTTTTTGACTTGCCGTTATATTCTGAATTTTCAACGATGAATAAGTACTACTTTTGTAATAACAATAAAGAATACAAGTTTGGGGGCTTCCCTGGTGGCGCAGTGGTTGAGAGTCTGCCTGCCAATGCAGGGGACACGGGTTCGAGCCCTGGTCTGGGAAGATCCCGCGTGCCGCGGAGCAGCTGGGCCCGTGAGCCACAACTGCTGAGCCTGCGCGTCTGGAGCCTGTGCTCCGCAACAAGAGAGGCCGCGATAGTGGGAGGCCCGCGCACCGCGATGAAGAGTGGTCCCCGCTTGCCGCAACTGGAGAAAGCCCTCACACAGAAACGAAGACCCAACACAGCCAAAAATAAATAAATAAATAAATAATAATTTAAAAAAAAAAAAAAAAAAAAAGAATACAAGTTTGTTCTTAATCCCCTTTGCAAATACTATTACAGAGCAGTTTCTTAGGGCATGGCAACATTTTTCTAACCAAAAGCTTCACTGGATCTTTATAAGACACTTCCATGTGGATAAGCCAGAAATTTATCTTAAAATGCAATCCAACTGCACAAAAATTACTCCGGTTAAATTTCTGACTCTGTCTCCTTCATTGGGTAACAGTTAAAAAGCTGTTTAGAGCTTTGCCTACATGACGTCAAAGCAGTCAGATAATTCAATCATTCCAGTAGAAATAAACAGATTTTCACTTCTAGATGTGACAGAGCAACTGGCAGCAGCCTAGCCCTCCTGCTGCAAATAAGTGGAAAACTGGGGAAAAAAACCAAAAGCCAAAAAAATATATAAAACGACTGTTTGCAGACATTGGACAACAGGCAGTGAGGGAATGTGATCCCTCAGAGAAGCTAAACAAATACCACGAACCCCATAATCTACCTGGCTTCTTGCCTGCTGGCATTTCCTGGAGCCCAGTGCAGAGAGGAGACCCCAGCAGAGAACAGCAGTCCCATTGAGCTGAGGAGACAAAGATTGGAGTTTGGGGAGGCTCAGGAAGCTGGAATTTGTGAGGTAGAGATCTGCATAGGAGAGATCCAGGCAGAAAAGGAATTCAGAAATCTCCACAGGGTCCTTCTGTGTCTGTGGATGGGCACCACTGTGGACCTGCACAAGGGGGGATGGGCTGGACCAAGACAAGCACAAGATGCTGAAGGTATCACAGTCCTGAGTGCTCCCTGGGTGGGAGGTGCTCCAGTTCAGACCAGCCAGAGCAGGGAGTCCTCACTGAACCCTGCATTAATTCAGCAAAGACCCCAGAAAGGCCACACCTTAAGAATAAGGCTGAACGATGGAAAACAGTATGGAGGTTCCTCAAAAAACTAAAAATGGAGCTGCCATATGATCCAGCAATCCCACTCCTGGGCATATATCCAGACAAAAGTGTAATTCAAAAAGATCCATGCATCCTTATGTTCATGGCAGCACTATTCACAATAGCCAAGACATGGAAACAACGTAAATGTCCATCGACAGAGGAATGGATAAAGAAGATGTGGTACATATATACAATGGAATATTACTTAGCCATAAAAAAGAAGGAAATAATGCCATTTGCAGCAACATGGATGGACCTAGATATTATCATACTAAGTGAAGTAAGTCAGACAGAGGAAGATGAATATCATATGATATCACTTATATGTGGAATCTAAAAAATGATACAAATGAACTTATCTATGAAGCAGAAAGAGAATTGTGAACATACAGAACAGACTTGTGGTTGCCAAGGGGGAGGGGTTTGGGGGAGGGATGGAGTGGGAGGTTGGGATTGGCAGATGCAAACTCATATTTTGAATGGATAAACAACAAGGTCCTGCTGTATAGCACAGGGAACTATATTCAATATCCTGTGATAAACCATAATGGAAAAGAATATAAAAAAGAATATATATGTATATATACATGTGTATATATATATATATATATATATATATATGTATGTATAACTGAATCACTTTGCTGTACAGCAGAAATTAACACAACATTGTAAACCAACTAGACTTCAATAAAACAAAAAAAAAGAATAGGGTTGAGATGGCCATAGATAAGGTTTAACAAAGTTTCCAGACATATTTTGAGAGGTTCAAATTGATGCACAGAGGAATTAAGTGTTTGTCAGAACAAAAGGCAACACTCTGTAAAGAAAGACAATGAAATCCAGACTTTAACAGTATAATATTCTCAAGTCCAGCATTCAATAAAAATTTCTGGACATGCCAAAAAAGGTAGAGAAATGTAACCCATACCAAAATGTCACCCATAAAGAAAAATGAGTCAATAATAACAGACCAAGAAATAACAGAGATGCTAGAACTAACAGTCAGTGACTTTAAAACAACTATTATAAATATACTCAAGGATTTAAAGAAAAATGAAAACATGATGAGGGGAGACATTGAAACCATAAAAAGACAGAAACAAAAGCAAAATCTAGAGCTGGAAAAATGCAATATCTGAAATGAAAAATTCTCTGGATGGAGATTCCTGATCTGGGCCAGATGGAGTAAGGGCATTCACCCTGACTCTCCACTGATGAAATTACGGTTCCTGGACAGAATGCATGGAGCAGGTATCCGGGAACTCTGAAAAGTACATGGTGGGAAGATGAGGGAGTGAGGCCAGAATTTGGAATGCATCAAATTGGTGGGAGGTTGACCATTTACTTTTCCTCTGTTATTGCCCAGCTTGACTCAAAGGCATCCCCCAAACCTGGAAGGGCACGACGACGGATTTAGACAAAAAGAGCTCTAAGAGAAGCCTCCTCCTCCTGGTCTGTGGAGCAGGAAAGGGGGCTCCTAGGGTCGGAGAGTGAGTGGTCATTTTTCTGTTCTGTCTCTCCCCAGCCTCATACCATCCCCCGGAAGCAATCGTGGCAAGGGTGACAACAATGGCAGTGGTTGTCAGGTGGGTTCCTAAAGCTCTAGTGGAGAGGAGACCTTCTCTCTGACCAGAAGAGCTACGGTACCACGAGTGGGGGACAAAGTCTCCTTGCTTTTTCTTTCCCTGTGCCCTCCCATAGATTGGCCCTGGTTGCTGTCGCAGTCATGGGGAGGGTGCAGCAGTGTGGGAAACTAAAGCCCTGGCTTTCTGGCCACCAGCTGAGGAAGGGAGGCTCCAGGGGGCTGGATATAAAGGAGAAGAAGTTCAAGAGAGTTAATCCCAAATCGTTGTATTCGAATTCCTAGGTTCACCTCTGAGCTGCATTGCAAAGGGTTGTCACTAACCAGCACACCACAGGCTTTGAGAATCAAGCTAAAAGGTAGACCACCACCCAGATTCCAGACAGGTTGGAGGAGGTTGCAAAGACAGAGCAGATCCAAACAGGATTGCAAAGCCTTTGAATATTGAATTGACTTTGGAACCATGGCCCACGGAAAGTCGGCCAGAACTGGCAGTGCGAACCTCACCAGGTCAATGGTCCCTAAAATAGTAACATTCTCCTTAGGAGTTAAACACATACAGAGAGTCTCATAACGTAATGTTCAAAATATCCAGGGTATAATGCAAAATGCCATGTATTTGAAGAACCAGAAAAACCTCAACCTGCAAGGAAAAGACAGTCAAAAGATACCAACCCTGAAATGACACAGCTCTTGGAATTAACAAACACTTAAAGGCAGCTACTGGGCTTCCCTGGTGGCATAGTGGTTGAGAATCTGCCTGCTAATGCAGGGAACGCGGGTTCGAGCCCTGGTCTGGGAAGATCCCACATGCCGCGGAGCAACTAGGCCTGTGAGCCACAAGTACTGAGCCTGCGCGTTTGGAGCCCGTGCTCCGCAACAAGAGAGGCCGCGACAGTGAGAAGCCCACGCACTGCTATGAGGAGTGACCCCCACTCGCTGCAACTAGAGAAAGCCCACGCACAGAAACGAAGACCCAACACAGCCAAAAATAAATAAATAAATAAAGTGTAAAAGTTAAAAAAAAAAAAAAAAGGCAGCTACTATAACCACATTTCAATAAATAAGGGGAAATTCCCTTTAGATGAAAGGGAAGAGAGAAAATTTTAGCAAAGAAATAGAGAATATAAACAAGAAATAAATGAACATTTAAAAACTGAAAGCTACAGGGAATTCCCTGGTGGTCCAGTGGTTAGGACTCTGTGCTTTCACTGCCCAGGTTACAGGTTCAATCCCTGGTTGGGGAACTAAGATCCCGGAAGCCGTGCAGTGTGTTGTGTCCAAACAAACAAAACTGAAAGCTACCGTCAGTGAAATTTAAAATTCACTGGTGAGCTCAATATCAGAATGTAAAACAAAAGAAGGGGTCAGTAAACTTGCAGATAGAGCAATAGAAACTACCTGATCTAAAGAATAGAGACAAAAACAAAAAACTTTAATGACAGGGTCTCAGGATCCTGTGGAACAATATCAAAGGATCTAACATTTGTACCACTGGAATGCCAGAAGGAGAAGCGAAAGACTGTGGTCTTGGAATAATATTTGAAGAAATACTGGCTGAAAACTCCCTAAATTTGGTGAAAGATATAAACAAACAGATTCAAGAAGCACAGCAAACCCCAAGCAGGATAAACTCAAATAAATTCATGACCAAAACATCGTATTCAAAATGCTAAATGTAAAGACAGATGAAAAACTCTTGAAAGCAGCCAGAGAAAAATGACACAAGTCGAGGCACAAGAATTTGAATGACAGTGGATTTCTTATCAAAAACCATGGAAGATAGAAGATCGTGGCACAACATTTTTAAAGTACTGAAAAAACAAGCAAACGAACAAACACCTCAACACTATCCCCCAAGAGTCTATACTCAGTGAAAATATCCTACGGGAATGAAGGTGAAATAAAGACATTGTAAGATAAAGGAAAACCAAGAAAATGTGTTGCCAGTAGACCTGCCCTAAAAAATATTCTAAAAAACGTTTTTAGATGTGAGGGAAATGATGCCAGAGGGAAACTGGGAACTTCAGGAACTAAGGAAGTACAGAGTGGCAAATATCTGAGCAGACATAACAGGCTACTTTTATCCCCTTAAATTCTGAAAGTACAAAGTGTAAAACTGTCAGATGGGATTTTCAATGTATGTAAATATAATATATATGACAACTACAGCGTAGAGGAGGATGTGGAGACTAACACATGCTAAGATTTAAAAAATTCCTCTTGAAGTGGTTAAATATTAATTCTATATAGATTTTGAAAAGTTAAGAATGTGTACTGTAATACGTAGTGCAACCACTTTTTTTTAATTACAAAGGGTAAAAAACTCAAGAGTTTAAATGGAATACTAAAGAATATTTATTTATTTAATTTTTTTAAAGAATCAATTTAATTTATTTATTTATTTTTGGTTGCATTGGGTCTTCATTGCTGCACACAGGCTTTCTGTAGTTGTGGTGAGTGGGGGTTACTCTTCAATGTGGTGTGCGGGCTTCTCATTGCGGTGGCTTCTCCTGTTGCGGAGCATGGGCTCTAGGCGCGCGGGCTTCAGTAGTTGTGGCACACAGGCTCAGTAGTTGTGGCACATGGGCTTAGTTGCTCCATGGCATGTGGGATCTTCCTGGACCAGGGATCGAACCCGTGTCCACTGCATTGGCAGGCTGATTCTTAACCACTGCACCACCAGGGAAGTCCCACTAAAGAATATTTAAATAATCTAGATGAAAGAAGAAAAAAGGGAAATACCAGAACAAAAAATAATGGGAAGAAACAGAAAATAAATAATGAAATGGTGAACTATATCCAAATGCATCAAAAATTACTTTAAATGTAAATGATGTAAACACAGAAATTAAAAGAGGTTATCAGAATGGAATAAAAAACAAGAACCCTTGTTTTTTATATGCAGTTTGTAATAAACCCAAAGGTAGGGATTCAGTAAATGTTTAGCAGAATTCACCAATGAAACTCTCTGGATCTGGAGATTCGTTTACAAAAAAATTTAACTTCAAATTCCATTTTTTCAAATGACAAAACCTGGGTTTTGATAGTTTGTAGTTTTCAAAGACTTGGTTCATTTCATCTAAGTTATCAAATTTATTTGCATAGAGTTGTTCATAGAATTCCCTTATTGTCTTTTTAATATCTGTGGGGTGTGTCATGATATCCCCTCTTTAAGTACTGATGTAGGTAATTTGTACTTTCTTTTTTCTTTGTCAAACTGGCTTGCAGCTAATTGATTTTATTGAGCTTTTCAAATAACAATTTTTCTGTTCTACACAATCCCTTACAGTTGGGATTTTGATAGAGATTGTGATGAACCTGCAGATCAATTTGGAGAGTACTGCTATCTTAATAATATCGTCTTCCAGTCAATGAACATGTGATATCTCCCCACTTATTTAGGTCTTCTTTAATTTCTTTCAATGATGTTTTGTAGTTTTTAGTGAAAAAGTACTGCACTGTTAAAATTAATCCTAAGTATTTTATTCTTTTTGATGCAATCATAAGTTGAATTGCTTTATTAATTTCATTTTCAGATTGCTCATTGCTAGTGTATAAGAATGCAATTGATTTTCTACATCAATCTTGTATCCTGCAACCTTGTTGAGATCATTTGTTAGTTGTGAGAGTTTTGTTTTTTTTTTTAGTGGATTCCTTATGATTTTCTAAATACTAGATCATGCCATATGCAAATAGAGATAGTTTTACTTCTTCCTTATCAATCTGGATGTCTTTTATTTCTTTTTCTTGCCTAATTTCCCTGGCTAGAAGCTCCAGCATAATGTTAAATAGAAGTGGTCAGAGTAGACATCCTTCTATTCTTCATCTTAGGAGGAAAGCATTCAGTCTTCCATAATTAAATGTGATGTTTGCTGTGGGTTTTTCACAGATGCTCTTTGTTAGTTAAGAATGTTCCTTATATTCTTAGTTTGTTGAGTATGTGTTTTTTTAATTATGAAAGAGTGTTGAATTTTATCAAATGATTTTTCTCCATCTTTTGAGATGTCCATGTGGTTTTGTCTTTTATTCTATTAATATAGTTTGTTACTATATTATTATTTATTAATACACATGTTATTTTCATATGTTGAACTAACCTTGCATTCCTGGGATAAATCCTACTTTGTCATGGTGTATAATTCTTTTTACATTTTGCTACCTTTGGCTTTTTAGTATTTTGTTAAGAATTTTTGCATCTATATTCCTAAGGGATATTGGTCTCTATTTTTCTTTTCTCATAATATCTCTGGTTTTGGCAGGCAAGAATTCTACCACTGAACCACCAATGCTGTCTCTGGTTTTGGAATCAGGGTAATCTTGGCCTTATAGAATGAGTTGGGAAGTGTGCCCACCCCTTCTATTTTATGGACATGTTTGTGAAGGATTCCTACTAATTTTCTTTAAACATTTGGTAGAATTCATCACTGAAGCCATGTGGTTCTAGGCTTTTCTTTGTGGGAAGTTTTGTGATTACTATTCAATCTCTTCACTTGTTATAGGTATGTCTATTCAGATTTTCTATTTCTTCTTGAGTTGTTTGCAATAGTTTGTGTCTTTCTACAAGTTTGTCCATTTCACCTAGATTATTTAATTTGTTGGCGTGCAGTTGTTCATAGTATTCCCTTATAACCCTTTCTATTTCTGAATAAAAATTCCATTTCAGTAGTAATATCTCCTCTTTTATTTCTAATTTAGTCATTTAAGTCCCCTTTCTATCTTTCTCTTTATGGGGGGAATTAGCCTATTTAAAAGTTTGATAATTTTGTTGATATTTTCAAAGAATTAACTTGTGGTTTCACTGATTTTCTGTATTGTTTTTCTTATTCTCTATTTAATTTATTTCAGCTCTAATCTTTATTATATCCTTCCTCTGCTTGATTTGTGTTTAGTTTTCTCCACTTTTTCTAGTTTCTTAAGGTGGAAGTTTAGGTTCTTATTTGACATTGTTCTTTTTTTAAAATATAGGTACTTACAGCTATAAATTTCCTTCTAAGCTGTGATTCATGACATCCATAAGTTTTGGTATAATTTGCTTTCATTTGATTCATCTCAAAGTATTTTCTAATCTCCTTTGTGATTTCTTTTTTGACCCTTTGGTTATTTAAGAGTGTTTTGCTTTGTTTCCTTATATTTGCACATTTATCAAATTTTCTTCCAAGTGATTTTTGGAAAATGTGCAAAGGCAATTCCATGAAAAAAAGTAGGTTTTTGAACAAATAATAATGTAATGATTGGGCATTCACATACAAAAATAAACCTCAAACTAACCTTTGCATGTTGTAAAAAATGTATTCAAAGTTGATCATAAATCTAAATGTAAAATGTAAAACTATAAGCTTTTTAGAAGTAAACATAGCAGAGAGTTCTTAGACATGACATTAAAAGCATAATCTATTTTAAAAATGTAAACTGGAGTTCACCAAAAGTTAACACTTTTACTCTACATAAGGTACTATTAAAATAATGAAAAGGCAAGCTACAGACTTAGAGATAATATTTGTAAGTGACATATCTGACATATATCCAGAACATATAAAGCAATCCCTCAAACTCAACATTAAGAAACAACCCAGTTTTTTTAACTGAGCAATACCAAGTGTGGGTGAGCATGCATTCATTGCTGGTGGGAATGTAAAGTGGTTCAGCCACAGTTTAGCAGGTTCATATAAATTTAAGTATTTACATTTACCATATGACCCAGCAATCCCACTCCTAAGTATTTTCCCTGGAGAAGTAAAAACTTAGGTTTATGCCTGTACACAAAATGTTACAGCAGCTCTTTTCTTAATCACCAAAAACTGGAAACAACCAAATATCCTTCAATGGATGAATGGATAAGCATTCTTTTCCCATAATATCTCAATGGAATACTTCCAGCAATAAAAAGGCCAGATTACAGATACATGCAACCACATTGATGAACCACAAAGGTATTAACCTGGGTGAAAGAAGCCAGTGCAAAAAAGTTACATACTGTGTGATTCTATTTATATGACATTCTAGAAATGACAAAAATATGGGACAAGAGAACAGACTAGGGGTTTCCTAGATTTAGGTGTGGGCAGAGATTCTGACCACAGAAGGCAGCACAAAGGAATTTGGGGGGACGTGAAACTGTTCTGTATCCTGGAGGTGGTGGTTAAGCGAATCTACACATGTATTAACATGCACAGGACTGTACTCCAAGAAAAGAAAAGGTCATTTTACTGTGTGTTAGTGTTAACAATATAAATCTGAAAAACACATACTGGATGGTCTTAACAGAAGATGAAACATGCAGAAGAAAAGGCAGTGAGCTTGAAGACCAGAAACTACCCTGAAGCACAGAGAGAAAAACAGCTGAGGGACATGAGCACACTCACCTGTACGGCAATATCAAGGGGTGAAAGTTACCTCTAATTGGAATCCTCAGAGAGAGTGTGGGCAGATAAAATATATGAAGAAATAGTGATGGAAAATGTTCCCAATTTGATGAAAAATATAAACACACAAATCTAAAGCATGTAATGAAACCTAAGATTAGAATCAATACGAAGAAAATCACAGCAAAGGTCATTTTATTCAAATCACTAAAAAGGTGTGATGAGAAAATCTTAAAATCGACCAGGAGTAAAAGACACATTATGTATGGAGAACAAAGTTAATAATGCACATCAGAAATAATGCAGGGCAGAAGACAGTCAAATGAATGTCTTTAAAGTGCTGGGGGCCAGGGAAGTGTTAACATTTTGGCATAGAGCAAATTTCTTCAGAAGAAAGTTGACAGTTTACAACAATAACATCAATGTGTTATGGGATTTATTACTTATGTAGACGTAATGTATCTGATAACAAAGGATGGAAGGGGGAGATGAAAGTCCATGATTTTAAGGTTTACATCTTATTTGAGCAAGTAGAATATTACTTGAAAAGTTAACAATGGACATTGTAAATCTAAAGTCACTAGTAAAAGGATAAAGATAATAGGTATAGTTAATGAACCAATAGAAGAGATTAAATGGAATAGTTAGAAATACAAATCTAAAAAAAGGAAAGAAAAAACGAACAGGTGGACAAAAAGAAGACAAATAGCAAGACGGAAAATTTAAAGCCAGCCGTAACAATAATTTTAAAGAATAAACTAAATTAAAAGGCAGAGAATGTTGTACTGAATTTTAAAAAATACCCAAATATATTGTTATTTATAAGAGATATACTTTTAATATAAATCCCAGAGAGGTAAACAGTAAAAGGATGGAAAAATATGTATTATGCAAACACTAATCATAGGTAATTTGAATTGCTTCCTTAATACCAGATAAGGTAGACTTCAGAAAATTAGTACTAGATAAGGAAGAACATTTCATATTAATAAAAATATCCATTCACCAAAAAGACATAATCATCAACTATGGATGAACTGTGTCCCACCCCCAGTATATACATTGAAGCCTTAACCCCCAATGTGACTATATAAGGAGGTTGTCTTTAGGGGGCAATTAAGTTTCAGTGAGGTCATAAGGGTGGAGCCCTAATCCAATAGGACCTTATAAGAAGGGGAAGAGACCAGAACTCTGTCTCTGTCTGTCTGTCCCTCTCTCTTTATGTGCCCAGGGGAAGACTACCAAGGAGAGAGGCTTTGCCAGAAACCAAACCCTGTTGAACCTTATCTTGGACTTTCTAGCCTCCAGAATTAATGCCTGTTGTTTAAGCCACCCAGTCTATGATATTTGTGACGCAGGCCCAGCCAACTAAGGCAGCATCTTAAATGCTTATGCCCACAATAAGAGAGCTTCAAAACACACCCGGCAAAAACGCATGAAACTGAAAAGAGAGATAGACAAGTCTCTTATTATAGTGGGAGATTTCAACACAAGATGCCCAGAAAAGCATTAAGGATACAGAAGACTTGAACAATGCTATCGACCTACTTGACCTAATTGACATGTAATCACACAACTGCAGAAGGCAGTTTTCATGTGCACAAGGGGCATTCACCAAACAGGCCATGTGTTGGGTCATAAACCAGATCTCCGTACACTTAAAAGGGTTGGAAAAAGTACAGTAGTACAGTACTCTGACCACAGTGAAATTCAACTAGAAATCAATGGCCTGAAGGTGTCCGGATAGTCCCCACATACTTGGAAGTTATATAAGATATACTCCTAAAAATTCCATGGGTCAAAGAAGAAATAACAGGGAGGATTAGAAAGTCTTTTGGACGGTATGATAGTGAAAACACAACCTATCAAAAATCTCAGGATACAGTTAAATAGTGTTTCGAGGGAAACTGAGGGCTTTAGATATTTGTATTAGAAAGGAGACAGGTGGGTGACACCTGTATCCATGACACTTTGGGAGGGGCAAGGATGACACAGGATGGGCAGTGTGGCAGAGCGAAGGGTGAGGCACAGGGTCCTGAGCAAACAGAGGGAACCAGACAGGTGAGTCAGTGCCTGGTGGGGGGCTGGGGGGTTGGGGCCTGAGCCCCTTGAGTCTGAAGATAGAATCATGCTTTCTGGAGTTCACTGCCACCCAAATGCCCAGAGAAGCCGACAGGCATTTTGGCTGGTGCTGGCAGAGGAGGTTGGAGCTGACGGGGGTGGGGTTTGGTGGGCGGCTGAGACCTGGTGGTGTAGGGGCTCAGACACGTAGCCAGCCCGAGTCTGTCTGAAGCCTCACAGCCTCCTTCCTGGAACTGACTGCCTGGGCTTTCCCATCGCATGTCTCTGAGCGGGGGCAGGACGGGCTGCTGTCCTGACCTCGCAGTGAAATCTGAATAATTGATGCTCCAGTTTAATGTTTCACTGAATTGTCATAAGGCAAGAAACACAAGCCCAGTGTGCAGGGAACAGGGCCCAGGACAAAGGCTGTTTTCATCGCCCCCGTTCCCCGGCCTCAGGTCTGGGGGGGCGGGGGGGGTTTCTCCCCAGCACATGATCTGTGACAGTCGTCCTGTGTTCTCTCACCTCCCGGGGGAGCAGAGGGAGGGATGACTGGGGAGGAGGCTCCCCCAGGACAGCGGAGTGGGGCTGCCTCCCTGCCCCCACCCCCTCCTGGAATGTGTCATCCGGAGCATGTGCCCAGCTGTTGCTGGCTACCCGCTTGGCACTGCCTTCTCGGCTCAGATCTGCTGCACGGCCGGCCCTACAAACACAGAGCTCTCACCCAAACAAACAGCGCAGATGGGGCCCCAGGGGCCTGCGGGCTCTGCGTGCTGGGCGGCGGGCACACGGGGAAGGGGGTGAGGAGGACATCCTAAGGACTCCCTGAGCTCCAGGCAGAGTCCAACCCTGTTTGGATTTCTGGCACTGGGGGGCTGCGTCTCATCTGTCACACCCTGAGGGAAACACCCAGTCGATGAACTCCAAACACACAGTTCCGTGAGCAGGGAGCAGGTGACAGTCAGACCGCTTCTGAGTTGGCGCCCACTGCCGTGACAGCATGTCTGGGCGGGAGCAGGGGTTGCATGGGGGTGTCAACGCCAATGTGGTCACCGTTGGAGCTGCAGGAACAGGACTGGTGCGGTGGGATGCGGCTGGCTTCCCTGCAAGGTTTCCCAAATCAGTCATCTGTACTGTCCTGGAAAGGCCCAGGAATCCTTGGTGAGCTCAAGTGAAGCCCACTCTCCCCAGGTGAAGAGGACTGGGCCCTGGAGTCATTTTTGTAGGTTTGGGGCTCAAAGAAATAAGAGGGTCCATACCTTTTCCGAATGAAGAAGGGAACATCCTGGAAAGAAGGTGAGGTTCTCTGGCCAGGTGTGGGAACCTTGCTGGCGGCATCTGGCAGCTTGCACACCGAGCCTGGGTTTCTGGTGGTGAGAAAGGGCGTAGGGACCTGAAGACTGCGGGGCAGAGCTGAGAGCAGGCCCAGCGCAGAACCAAAGTGCAGGCCCTTTGTTCAAAAAAGCACGGGCCGGGGCCGGTGGGGGGGGGGGGCGAACATTATCCTTTCTTCCACGGTCTCTCAACCTGTCATGGGTTTTTAACATTTTCTCTTTACTATTGTACTCCTTTGGACTTTGCACTCGTGGGGTGAGTGCAGACCCTCAGCGCCGCCCAGGCTCTGCCCTGCCCATCTGTGTGTGGGGTGTGTGTGCCTGACCCTCCCCGTACCCAACCCGGGCCCCCCAGAGAGTGGGCAGCTGAGAACCCCCACTGACTTCCCTTACAAAATGCAGATTCAAGGATAAAACTATGAAGAATTTCAAGGGACTTCCCTGGTGGCGCAGTTGTTAAGAATCCGCCTGCCAAGGCAGGGGACACGGGTTTGAGCCCTGGTCCAGGAAGATCCCACATGCCTCGGAGCAACTAAGCCCGTGCGCCACAACTACTGAGCCTGCGCTCTAGAGCCCGCGAGCCACAACTACTGAGCCCATGTGCCGCAACTATTGAAGCCCACACGCCTAGAGGCCGTGCTCCGCAACAAGAGAAGCCACCGCGATGAGAAGCCCACGCACCGCAACGAATAGTAGCCCCCGCTCGCCGCAACTAGAGAAAGCCCGCGCGCAGCAACGAAGACCAAATGCACCCAAAAATAAAAATAAATAAATAAATAATAAATAAATAAAATAAATGGAGTCTTCTTAAAAAAAAAAAAAAAAGAATTTCAAAAGGGTGACTGCAGAGCCTTGAATCCCAAGCATGGCCCCTTCTGAGCGCTGGGCCTGTGCAGGGGTGGCGCCCTCCCAGCTGGCTGTGTCTGCTGGGGGCTTTCTAAGACTAAGAGTACCGGGCGCCCTGCTTGGGGGGCTGTTGCAGAACCGGGGGTTCTGGGTCAAGCCTTCACCCCAGGCAGCCCGAGGCAGCCGCACCAGCGTGGAGAGTCAAGTTCAAGACGGAGGGAAAACCGTGCTGAACTGGAAACGGGATGGGAGCACACACCAGGGAGCTCTGTCCAGATCCTTTCTGGAGAGCCCCCATCCCACAGACCCCCTGGGAAAACGACCACCCAAGATGATGGCCCCCGGGGCCAAAGACCTGCTGACACAGTGGGTACAGAAGCCAACCCCCTTCCCCATCTGGGGCAGTTGCAGAGGCCCCAGGGTGACTGTAGGGCCCGCTGAGGCCTCAGGTGCCATGACATCCTGGGTCCTTCACCCCTCTGCCCAGCCCTGCCCTCTTCCCTTCCTTACACTTTCGGGGTATGTCTCCCAGTAAGAAGACTCTACATGGCATCACTTGCCAATGCCTGGCACAGACGGTTCGGGCGCAGGCGGTGGGTGGAACACGCCATAGCCAAGGGGTCGCAGCCCTTTCACCAAGGGTGAGCCAAGACGCAGTCCAGGGAACGGGACCTGCTGGCTGCCTGGGAGGGGTGTGAGGGACACGGGGGCAGGGGGCAGGCTGCTCTGAGACCACTGGTTGTGGAAGAGAGACATGACAGACCAATTCAGCCCAAAACGTGAAGGCCGGCGGGCCTCCCTGGAGCATCTCAGGAACTCTGATCTGGTGGGTGGTGAGGTTTGGGGGATAACGGAGAGAATGGATGAGGCTCAGGAGTTCCTCCTACGAGTGGTGGAGCTCTCGGCCTCGGAGGGAGACTTCTGCAAGGTCAGGGCTGTGGCGAGAGAGGTCTGGGTACACACAGAGGAGAACCTGAACTGCAGATCCCTTAAGCGCGCAGGCCTGCGTGAGTGACCACTCCCCTTGCAGGAGGCAGTGCTCACCCCCACTCCCATCCTGCTAGAGGCTCACCCCGCCTGGCAGGTGTCTCACCAGACAATGGCTCCCTGGGGACCTACCTCCACCCTCCCTCCCTCTGGCAACCTGACTGCAGCATTAAATCCCAGTGCAGCCTGACTGGGGAGGCGTGGACCTGCTGAGGGAGGGGAGAATTTGTTAATTTTAGTTTCTTATTGTGGTAAAACACACATAGCATAAAGTTACCATCGTAACCACCCTTAAGTGTAAAATTCAGCCGTGTGAAGCACATTCACACTGCTGTGAAATCATCATTACCATCCTCTCCAGAACCCTTTTCATCTTGCAAAACTGAACCTCTGTCTCCATTAAACACCGGCCCCTCATTGCCCTCCCCGTCGTCCGCAGCTCCTGGAAACCACCGTCTACTTTCCGCTATAAATTCGACTGCTCTGGGGACCTCACGTAAGTGGAATCATCCATTGTTTGTCCTTTCATGTCTGGCTTATCTCTGCTAAGCATAATATCTTCCAGGTTCATCCGTGTTGGAGCAGGTGTCAGAATGGGCGGGGAGGGGCTTTATGCCAAAGTCATGCAGGCTCAGGTGGCACCTGGCAGGACTGGGTCCTGAGGATGCAGGGGTGAGGAGGGCAGAACGCGGAGAAGGAGAGCCGTCCATGCGGGTACACTGTTTGAGATTCGTACTTCGTGCGCTAGCGGGGACCCCAGGAGACAGTGCTACACTGTGCCCTAGGATGGCTCCTGGAAGGCGTGGAGGGAAGACGGCTCACACGGCTGTGTGCACGGGAGCAAAGGCTCAGAGTGAGGCTGGAAAACCCAGGAGGGGCTGACAGACCCAAAGTGACAAACAGGGCGCTGGTGAGGGGCACAGCGCATTGTTGTGTGTGTTCCCTGTGGGTCAGGGCTGGTGGTGGAGTTTGCTGCAAGGACCCCACAGCGATGGGAACGAGAGGGTCTCAGTGGAACAGAGGACAGATGGTGGGGTCAGAAGCAAGGGGAAGGCAGTGACCTCAGTGACTCCAAGATCAGAGCGGCAGCTGGGGGCCTGCTGAGCAGGACCCACAGAGGCGAGCGGGATGGGCAGTCAACGAGGGTACTGCTTAATTTATGGAGTAAGTAATACTGGGGATGGACAATCAGGAGGCCAAGAGCAGCCACACCATGATGCCTGAGCCAGTAGTCAGACCTGGAGCCCAGCCTGAAGGAGAGGCCAGCCCTGTGCAGGAGGCCCTGCCACCCCACAGCAGGTGTAGGCAGTGGTGACTCCCGGTCTTTCATTGGGGGACCATGCCCAGGAGGAGGGGACCACGGGAGACTTTTTAGGACTGTTGGACATGGGCTCTGGATTGATACTAACGAATGGAGATGGTGGGGGGAAGGGCGGTGTCACCACGGCCCCCTTGTGGGGAGGAGCAGGTGGGGTCAGGGCTCAGGTCCGGCTCCCGGTGGTCCCCTGCATCGTTTCCCCACTTCCTGATCGGATCATTGAGATGCGGATTCGTGGTGGTCAGCAGAACCTCCACGTGGGTTCCTTAACCTCTCGGGCAAGAGCTATCAGAGTGGGGAGGGCCAAGGGGAAGCGTCTGAAACTGCCCCCTCGCCTGGCCAGGATAGGAGATCAAAAATAGCACCACGTCCCAAGGGGGACGGCAGAGATGAGTGCCGCCCTCGAAAAAATCCAGTAATTCAGGGGTGGTGGCCCCTGTCATATCCTCATTAGTTCACAGGTGTGGAGCTACAGAAAACTAGATCTATGATGGTAGATTATCGCAATGTTATGGACTAAGTTGTGTTCCCCCCCCATCCTCACCCCCAACTTCCTATGTTGGAGCCCTAACCACCCACGTGACTGTGTTTGGAGATGGGCCCTTTAAGGAGGGAGTCAAGGTCGAACGAGGACTGGTATTTTTATAAGAGGAAGAGACATCAGTGATTTCTCTCCCTCTGCCCATGCTCAGAGCAGGGCTATGTGGGGACCCAGTGAGAAGGCAGCTGTCTATAACCCAAGGAGCCTCAGGGGAAACCAACCCCGACAGCACCTTGAACTTGGACTTCCAGCCTCCAGAATGAGAGAAAACAAATTTCTCTTGTTTAAGCCAAGAGTCTGTGCCATTCCGTTAGAGAAGCCCAAGCTTTCTATTCCATTAAAGCCCAACTTCTTTAAGCAGCAGCAGGTCAGAGGACCGGTCTAGCATAGAGATGAACACAGTTCAAGTGACTGGGAATGCGGTCCTTTCCATCCCTGCGAGAAGAGGCTCAGAAACACTTTGCATTTGTGTTGGGTGGACAGCAGTACACGTTTATCCAAAGGCGCCTGGGCTCTCTGGTCATTTCATGAACGGACTATTCATGTACACTGAGTTCTTCTTACAAACGGCTTGTCCTCCAAGCTCATCACAAATAGAGTCCGTTGTTTTTGGCTAATCTAACAAACGGATAAAAATCACTCATGCCAGGGGTGGGTGGGAGCTGGCAGAGGGGGGAGGCGTGCTGGGACTGCAGGAAGGGCGAAGGGGTCCGGGCAGTCTGCTCCCTAGAGGCAGCGACAGGAAAGCAGCCCCAGGTCGGGAGAGAGGAAGGAGTGCTGGAGACGGTCCCCGTGTGAGGGCCTGAACACACAGCACCAGTGGCAGGCGGGGGCGAGGCCTGTCTGGCAGGGGAGCAGAGGCCTGGGTGCAGATGGGAACACTTTGCAGATCCACCAGGCAGACCCCAGGGGGTCTGGGGACAGATTTGGATGGGGAAGCATTGAACGTGATAGCTGGGCGGAGCCCCAAGCCCTTACAGCCAGTAGAAATGGGGCCCTGCCTCTGTTGGCCCCAGAGCCTGATCTCAGAGCACAGGCCCCAGGCGGAGGGTCCCTATAGGACTCAGCTTGTACAGTGGCACCCAGGACCCATGCCAGGCGCCCCATGAGGGCACAGCCTGGAGTTCATTGCTGACGCTGAGACGTTCCTGAGGTCCCAGGGCCTGTGCTCTTATGGGCCCCTCTGTCATCAGCCCGGCTTTGTCCCTGCTGCCTATAAATGCGCAGATGGGAACTGCAGCCCCTCTCCTCCACGAGCCCTCACGTGACAAGCCCCAAACGGCGTGGATGTGATGGATGGGCTGGGCCCACACAGCCTCAGACACTCACGCTGAGCATTCCTGCCCCGCCCCGCCCAGGTCTCCCAGCCTCCTGGCCCCACTTGTTTGTGGCCTGGGCCTTCGGGAGTGGGGGGACCAGCCTCTCCTTCACCGCCCTCCCCCACCACTCTGCGGGTGGCTCAGAGCAGCTAGGAGCCCGGCAGCCTGGGGCTCATCCAGCCATGGCATCTTCCAGTGGGGAATTCCAGAGCCAGACATTAGGATAATGAAACTGTTTCTACCTTGTTCCTTTGGGAACGAAGCAGGAGGTGGGATGAGCATGGGGTGCGGTGAAGTGGCCGGCCCTGTGGGGAGCCCACCCACCGGCCTGAGCCTCCAGGCCTCAGGGCTCTGAGAAGCGGGGCTGATGAGGCTGACCGAGGAGGAGTTCCTCCACCGCTCCTTCTCCACCTGCTCTGGGACCCTGTCCCCGAATGGACCCCCCACTGACAGGAGGTGCCCGGGGGAGAAGGGGCCGCTGTGCATTCACGTCACCTGTGGCTGTGGCAGCCCTGGGGGCAACGTGGCTGTTGGTCCCCTGCACCCCACCTGCGGACGCTCTTGGGATCCCCTCTCGCGTGTGCCCCCCGCTTCCTGCCAGGCCTCTGGCTGCCACCCCACCTCATAAGGTGCAGTGAGGATAGGATGAGAAACCTATCCAGTCCTCTTAACTCCCACCTGTGAGGGCATTGGGAAGGCCTGGCCTCCTGTCTAGTGGGGTCCTTGGGGCCTTGTGGCCGCCAGGGGCCAAGAGAGACCGAGGAGGCAGGGGCTGACGGAGGGCAGTTCTACAACGCTCAGCAGCCCTGCAAGGGGAGGGCTCCAGGCCCCAGCGCCCCTGGACCAGGCCCTGCACCCAGGATGCCTTTCTGTTGTTTGTTTTAGAGGCAGATCTTTTGAAATTTGGAGTAAACATTAAAAGAATGAATAGATGCATGTTTCCTTAATGTCAGCTTTTACTCTTTTTTTTTCAAATTTATTAATTTAATTTTATTTTATTTTGGCTGCTCTGCACAGCTTGCAGGATCTCAGTTCCCCAACCAGGGATTGAACCTGGGCCATGGCAGTGAAAGCGCTGAATCCTAACAACTAGACCACCAGGGAACTCCCAGCTTTTACTCTTTCACACATTGGTGTCAAGTTCATTTTGTCCAAAAGATTCAGGGGTTCTGCCCAGCATTTTCTCTGCAGTGTCCTGGACACTTAAGGCTCAGAGTGGCCACATCCTGGAAAGACGGTCCCAGATCACTGGGGCAACGAGCCCACGTGGCCTGAGCAGCCCTGGGAAGAAGAGCCCGAGGGATGAGGGAGAGCCCCGGGCAGGAGGGACGCCTCACACACCCCAGGTTTGCAGGGAAGGCTCCCTGTCCCAGGTGGCCCTGGAGACAGAATTAGGGTCTCTGGGGGGAGTAGCAGGGCCTTTGCATCTGCACAAAGGGCAGGGCTGAGGCCCACAGATACACAAGGGGGACAGGACCGGCAGCAGAGAAGGGTGACCCTCATGGGTCCCCAGTCCAGCAGTCAGGGCAGCGGTGGAGGGTCCTCTCCCCCCTCTGAGAGCACATGATTCGGGACTGTGGGGTCACCTCACCCACGTCTCTTCTAAGGTATCCAGATTCCATCAGGCCTGGGAGGCAGTTCCCGCTCTGGAAGCTGAGGATGGGGTCTGGGTGGGATGGCCTGGGTCCAAATCCCTGTTCCTTGGCTGACTGGCCTCAGGAGCTAGACGGACGCTGGGGTAACTTCTGCAAACTGAAGCTTCCTGGTTTAGAAAATGGGATCAGGATCCGCACGTACACCCCAGGGTTTCGTGAGGAGGAAGCAGGATAACAAAACCATGGCTCTCAGCCACTGCCCGGAGGAGGGCTCTGTCTGAGTAGAGCTGCCAGGCCCGGGAGCCCAGCTGGAGGCCTGGCCAGAGAGGGGCGGCCCAGGCAGGCTTCGCAGTGCAGCACAGCACAGCGCTTGGGCTCCGAGGGACCCGTCTGACGGGGCTGCAGCTTGCGGTGAGGGGGCAGGGCAGGGCCTGCGTGGCCTCCCAGAGCAGAGGGAGCTCCAGGGCGGCCGCAGAGGCTCCTCCAGACTGGTCCTGCACCCCAAAGGGTGTCCTTCCCTCACGGGGAGCTGCATGAGGCCCCTCTGCGTGCACACAGGTTCCTAGACAGAGCCAAAGCTCTGGCCGCCACGTGTGGCTCTGAGCTCCTCCACCAGTGAGGGCAGGGCCTGGGGCCGTGGGGCGTGTCTGGAAACTACCAGAGTGAGCTGGTGTCCAGGGCCCAGGAGGGAAGGGGCCCTGGGGCAGGATGCACAGGACTCCTGACACCCGGCCACACCCAGGCGGGCGGCCCCACCGTCCGGATCCTGCCTGGACTTCTACCAAAAGCCACACCCTCCCAAGCACTGCGGTTTAATTTTTTCTTTCGATTGCCAGGAACGGCCCAGCCCTCTGTGCAGGCCTCCTGAGACTGCCCTTTACAGCTGCAAGTGCAAAGTCCTCGGCCTGGCAGCCAGGTCTCTTACTGGAACCTGGGCCTGCCCAGCTCTGCCAAACCGAGTGGGCTGCAGCTCCTGGAAGGCAGAGCACCCCTCCCCCTCCCCCGCCGGCCTCCGAGCTGGCCCGTCTCCGCCCTGGGAGGCCCCCTGCTCCCACCCTCTGCAGAGGATGGGGATCACAGGTGCGGCTCAAGCCTCTCGAGCCGTGCCCACCGCTATGGAGTCCGCAGGGCCTGTAGGCCTGTAGGCCGTTTCATCCTCCAAACTGGCCTTGGCATTGTTAGAAGCTCCATTTTGCAGTTGGGGTTTCTGAAGCTGAAGCAGAAAACTAGGAAGGCTGGAGCTGGGATTGCAACCTGGGCCACCAGGGCCATCCTGGCGGGTGGAGCAGGTGAGCAGCCCACCAGTCCCTTGTTCTCAGGCCAGCCCGGCCACGTCTGGGCCTCCTGACTAAGCTTTATGACCTGGAGGTCGGTGCGCCCGTGCTTGCAGCTCCCTGCCGGGCCCTGGGCCGGGGGCCTCAGGGCCTGGGGAGCAGACATGGACATGCCCTCCTCCCCATACTGACCAGCAACGACTGAAGGAGCAGGGTGGGCGGGGCTAGGTGTTCCAGAGAGGGTGCCTTCACCCTCCCACCTCCCACGGCAGATGCCAGGGCCAGGCACGCGGTAATGCTTTAATATCCTTGAATCAGACCATCACCAGGAGGAGCCGGTCCAGGCCTCAGCCTTGTGCTGTCACAGAGGGCGAAGCATCTGGTCCAGTCTAGAACCTTCTTGCCTGCCTCTTTCCCACGACCCCAAGGCTTGCGTCAGTTCCAGCCCCGCCCAGGGGGACACCTCAGACAGCCATCTGCTGCATGCACAGCTTTTGCCCCTGTGCTGAACCATCAGCCTGAGACGTGCCTCGACCTTGGCCAGGTTACAAGTTCATTTACTCAGCAGCCTGCTCTCCCAAGAAGTAAGGACCTTTGAGTTCTTAAATATGTTCTATTTCTGAAGATCGACTCCCAAGACTTAAATGGTTTTAGTGTCTTCTAGGAGAGCTAAACCAGCTTCCAGCCCGCACCAAGTTCACATCCCAACAGAAGACAGCTGCCCCGTGAGGAGTCCACTAACAACCACCCTGGAGCTTTCCAGCACCGCTGGGTGGGAACTCAGACTCATCTTGTGATTTCAAGAGTGCCCGGCCCTGTTCTGACCGTGCACAGGAATACAAGGGCACAGGTCATCTACAGCCAGGAGGAGAGAATGTCAACGTGAAATCAAGGGCCACTGAGTTAAACTGACGGCCGTTGTGCCGGATGGTCTGTTGGCTCTATTCCTGCCCTTGGTGCCCCCTCAGTGTTTCAAGGGAACTACATCTCCCAGACGCCCTTGCAGCCGTTTCGGGTTAGGAGCTGCCAATGGGAGGCCCTGGAAGGTGGTGACAAAGTGGGAGGCAGAGAGGAGCCAGCTTGCTGCTGGCTGCAGCTCCGATGGCGGCAGTGGGTGATGCTTCCTTGCAGTGACAGTGACAGTGGCCCCAGGAGCTTGAGCCACAGAGATGATGGGGGCTGGGGGGTCACTGCTCAGGGGCCGAGGTGGCACCTCCAGAAGCTCATATCCAGGTGCTGGGCAGGAGCAGCTTCCGGATTTCTGGGTGACACACGCTCGTCACCTATTTGCTCCTCTGGCCTTTCCAACACCTTCATCACCAATTCCCACCGCTAAATCCCTTCTGCTGAAAATAACTGGAGTGGTTTCTGTTTTCCCGGCTGGAAATTAACTGGCGGTGGAGCTGTCTGCCAGTTAAGTGCTTCCAGGTCTGGACATGAAGCCAGCTCTTTTCTGGCTCTCCCAGCCGTCTCCACACCTCAAGCCTGTCCTCTTTCCTGTCGCCCCTGCCTGGGCCCTGAGCCGTCTCCTCTCCCCACCCCCGCATGGGGCCCTGGGTCAGGGGAGGAACATGCTGTGCTTGGGGACAGTCTGGGACTGTCTTCCTGAGTCATTCTGGGGCTGAGGCTCCAGTGTTTATTCTTGTCCAGCCTCCTGGGAATTCTAGAGTTCTCCCGACTTCAGCATCATTATTCCAGTCCTCTTCCGAGGATCTCCGAGCCCTAGTTTCTAGGGAATCCCACGTCCATCCCCTGCTCATGCTCCTTTTCCCCAGCTCTCCCTTTCCCCTTCTCCCTCACAGCTGACTTCTCATTAAAATACCAAGATTGCAGTGTGGCCCTGAGAGCGGCCCCTCGGTCTCATGGAGGACAGCGTTCTCTGGAAGGTGGCGTGGAGATGGGTCACCTTTTTCACGTTCCCAGAGGACACCACCTGACAGACCGCAATGCCTCTGCTGTACAGTCCACCTCCCCAAACAATTCTCTATTATTCTCGGGAGTCCGTGAGCCACAACAGTCACCTAGCCTTGACTGGGGTCACTGTTTTTGACAGCGTTCAGTTGGCAGTGGGGCTGAGCTGGCAGGGCCGAGAAGGCTTGCCCACCTGCTCAGCTCCTGCTGGTCTCCACGTGGCCTGTCTGCGTGGGTAGGGCTTCCTCACAGCATGGCAGCCTCAGGGCGGCCCAGCTTCTCAGGTGGTGTGCAAAGGTGTGTGTGTGCCCCTGGAAGGGCAGGGGAGGGTGCTGAGGGAGAGGGCAGGATTGCAGGTGAAGCGTAAAGGTGTCATTTCCTCAGTTTATGATCCAGCATCGGGGCCGCTGCAGTCTTGGGGGCCCACCTAATGCACATGCCTGGGACAGCGCTCTCTGAGCTTCCCCACGGGCTCTTGTGCATCATTTCATGTCTGGCAGGAGCAGTGGGGCCCAGAAGGTGACCAGCAAGCGAGACAGTGCCCTGGAGGGGAGGAGGCCACAGGGACAACAGCAGCAGGAGGTGACAAAGACTTTCTCCCTGAAACCCAGCCGCTCTGACTGGGTTTAACTGTGGCCCATAAAAACTGCAGACTCTCAGCACAGTTTTGTCCACTCTCCCCACCGTCACACACACTAAGAGACTTGACCAAACCTCAGCTAGGTCCTGACAGCTCAAGGCTGCAAGCCTGGGATGAGGCCTCAAGTTCCTGCCTGAGAAAGCTCAGTGCCCCCAGGAGAATCAGTCTGTCCCGGCCAAACCCTGGTGATAGACAGAGAGGCCCCTAACCCCTGTGAGAGCAGTTACTTCCCAATGATAGTCTCTGCCCTTTGAGATGTCCACCTCCCACCACCCAGGACTTTCCCCTTCAGGATGTGGGAGCTGTCTCTCGGAAATGCAAACGTTCAGGAAGCCACCTCACCCTGCCAGCCCTCTGTCTGGGAGGGTAAGTGTCCCATTCGGTGGGTGGGCGCCTTGCTCTAACTTGCACCGCTGCCTCTAGTCCTAAAGACACAAGAAATTCCTTTCTTGCCCGGAGAAGCACCAACTAACAAACCCAGTGGCCTGGGCCCTTCCCCCAGTTTCTCCGAAGTTGAGTTCCCTTTACACTGGGCCCTCTTGCCTTCTGCAATAGTTATTCCTGAATAAAGTCTATCCCCCGCCTTGGCTTTGGCTGGGTCCGGCTTTGCTTATCTTTGCTGGGGGTGGGGGGAGTGAGGGGTGCTGGGGTCTCACTCTCACTGTTTCCTGCACGCATCCTGTGGGTGTCCCCTGCTCCCATCTTTAAGGAGCCTCTGCAAGGATTGGTGACACATAAAATAATGCTGCTTTGTCACGGGTGACGGTCACAGAACTGACGGCGACGCGATGGGCGTGCTGGTGGGATGGGTGCTTTCCCGGCACAGGCCAGGGAAGCGCAGCGAGGCCCAGTGCGCAGGGCCCTCGTGCTCTTACAAAATGCTTCTGGAATTAAAATGCAATTTTTCCTTTGCCTTTTTTTTTTTTTTTTTGCAGAGAGAAAACTTTTCAGGACCGGACTCCACCCCTCCAGGCCTGAATCTGTCATGAAGCAGGTGTTTGATAAGAGTCTCCTGAACTGGCATGGTTTTCCCGGGTCTGTAGCTCGGGGCGTGAGTTTAGATCAGGGCCACCTTCACGTACGCATGATAGCCGGACTCGGGGCCAAGCTGCTGGAGACCTGGGTGGGCAAGCCCCCTCCCCTCACCGCCCCTGACCCCCAGGCTTCAGACTGAAGGTGCCCAGTGGAGAGGGGGCCTGGGGCAGAGGGGAGGGGGTCAATCCGATCAAACTCGGCCGGGAACCTGGGGGCCACCACTCTCGGGGACTGTAAGCTTAAATGACTGTGGACATGAGATGTTCATACGGAAACATAGATGCCAGCCCCACCAGCGTGAGCCTCTGTGGTGGGGGGAGCACAGACAGCTCTGGGGAGGGAAGGCCCCCGGGTGTGTGTGTGTGTGTGTGTGCCCCTGTGCACGTGTGTGCATTTCCACGTATGTTCATGCTGGGGTGTGCGTGGTGCAGCTTCTGCATGGCGGGTGGCCACCAGGACTCAGGAGTCTGGGCAGGGCTGAGAAAGGAGTGGTACCTGCAGGCACTGGCCTTGGGAACGGGGACAGCTGTTCTGGCATCACCGAGAGGTCAGAAGATGACATGAGGGGCCCTGGGGGCTGGGGTCTTCTGGGTGCCTGGCTCCTCCCTGGGAGGCTGGGGTTGACCTCCTGGTCCTGACAGAGGCTGGGCCCTCAACACGCCTGCAGCACCCACCCCGCAGTGGCCCCGATTCCTGAAACGTTGGCTCCTGCAGAGAACAGAGTGGATCCAAGCCTGGGGTGGAGGGTGGTAGTGGGCAGGGGGATGGACCAGAAGGCCTCCTTCTGGAAGGAGGGGAGCCAGTGCTGGGCCTGTGATCGGCAGCCTGGCCTGGTGACCCCAACAGTGGAAACCTACAGATCCCCAGGATAAAAGATGGGGAGCCCTACCACCAATGACGAACACAAAACAGGGGCCCCTGCGGACGTGCCAGCAGCTCCTTCCCAGACCTTCCGTCTTCTGGGGCACCGTCTGCAGCCGCCTCTGCCCACCTCCCCACGAGCAGGGTCTGTCCTGTCTCCTGGGGGCCCAGCTCTGCTCTCAGGAGTAGCGGCCTTGGGTCCCCAGTGCACCCAGGCGCCCCGTGGTGAAACGGCAGCAGCACCCCTGGGGCTGCTCTGCTGCCCACCCCTCTCCGGCCTCAGCACAGGTGTCGGCTCAGCCAGAGAACAGAGCCCGCGTCCCGTGGTCCACACTCTTCCCCGTCAGACGGGGGTCTCTGGGGACTTGAAAAGCAGTACCACCCTGGCAAACCTTCTCTCCTCGCCTTTAACGTAAACAAAACTGCCGTGCACGCAGCGATATGAAGGCTGAAGCCTCGGGCCCAACTGCAGCTGTTTTTCTCTTCTTGTGGTTTCTCCTTGGGGTTAAGCAATGTTTCATTTCTCGGCGTAACGACCAACCCAGGCCCCTCTCCGCAGTATCAACACGTCTGATGGGTGGGGGGCCGGGGGGGCTGGGAGGGGGCTCTGTGCCAGCCCTTGGGTCCCCAGGCTCCTTCCTAGCCTGTTCATAGGGAAGGAATGAGAGACCCCAGTGTCCTCCTGAGGCACTGGGCAGAGGCGGGGCTGCTGAGCAGGGTTCTAGAAAGATTAAGACATGGTGAACGCCAATCCCAGCGGCCACCGCTCTTGGGAGAGACATTTATCACCTACTGCATAGCACCAGCGTCTCCATGAGAGAAGGCGCCCTGGCTCTGGGCCAGCACCCCCTTTCCTCGGCCAGGCCGGGCTGCCCAGGGGCCCCATTCCTGTTCCCTGGAAATCAGCCCTGCCCTGTTTCCTCTTCTCATCCCTCACCGCACGCCCAGCCCCGGGGGGCCCCCAGGGAGGCAGGCCCTCCAGGTGCCAGGTGCTCACCACGTGTGGACTCATTTCTGAGACTGGGGAGGTCACCACAGGGCGACCGGAAGTTGTGGAGAGGGACCAGCGCCCAGGGCTGACGAGCTTCCTGGCACCATTCGAGGGCTGCCCTGCACACCTGCATCCATGCCGGCCCTCAGGGGCTCCCACACCAGGACAGGGTGCCCTCTTTGCCTGGGAGGCAGCTCCTGACCTCGGCCCAGGCCTTCCCGCCGGCTCCCTGGGGCTGCCCTACCCACCCCCCGGGTCCCCAGGGTTCTCTAGGTCCTCCAGCTCCACAACCAGACCTCTCCCTGCCTGGCTGCGGCCCCGGGGCCACACTGCGATGGACCCCAGCATCCTGGCCCACGGCCAGGTGTTGTTCAGGGTGGCTGCGCTCTGAGGGATTCCACTTTCCTAGCTCCCCCTACAGGTGGGCGGCCCTGGGACCCTAACCACAGTCTCTGGGGAGTCTTTGGCCTCCTGATAGAAGCAGAGCCACACAGCTGGCCAGCCCCATCCCCTCCCTGACTCCTCGATTGTGGGCCCGATCTGGAGCCCTCGCTGGTGGGAGAGGCAGGCCTGGAGGATGCTCTGAAACAGGGAGCCTGGACCACTGCCACGGCCGCCTGCCTGGGCCTCCTGCTACGAGGACAACTGCTACCCTAAGCCTCTGCCAGGTTGTCTGCCTCTCGCAGGGGATGCATTCCTGACAGCTCAGAGCACCTGGAGTGCAGAGGAGGGAGCCGGCATCCTCTGACCCCTGCTCCCCTGTTCCCATGGCCTCAAGAGTGCAAGTTCCTCAGCGAGGGTGCACGCAGCCCACCGGCTGTGATCTGAGCGGTGTCTTCTCTGAGCCTGTGCGGGCCTCCAAAAGCCCCTTTGCCACTCTCTCCCTGTCAACCCCTTTGGCCCAGAGTCTGCAAAGAGGGAGAGAAAAGGTAGGGTCTGGTGGGTCTGCAGCAGTCAGCTGGGCTGGAGTCTTCAGGATCAGTTCTTTGTAACCAGCCAGTGTGCAGAGCACTTCCTGAAATGTGCGGTTCACCTCCCCCAGTGTCACATAGGGTCACCCACGGGATTTTTTTCCCTGCGGTGCTCCGAGACCCCACCCCAGTGCTCTGTCCAGGACAGGGCACCCCTGCTGGAGGCCTGGGGACTGTACAAGGGGCTCCCTGAAGCTGCCATCACTCCCTCCCGAGGTGGCCACAAGCTTGGGACTTCACAGCCCCCTTCTCCCTCCTTCTCAAAGCCCAGAGTTTCTGGGTCTTACTCCTCAGGGTTCTTCCTCCAGATCCTAAGCCTACAACTAAATTTAAGCCTCAGGCTGCCACATGCAGGGTTCCTGAAGGCAGCCATGGGAGGGGGCCGAGAGAGGGGCTGCCCGGGAGCCCAGGTGCTGCCCAAATAGAACCCCCGACCCCCTGGGGAGGGTCTGCTGGGAAGACACCACCTGGGCCATTATCTCCCATCCCACCCGTGACTGGGAGATGGAACCAGAAGAGAGACCAGCTCAGGAACCTGCTACAAGAGTGGGGTTTCGGTTCAGCCAGCGTTTGGGGAACCTCGGCTCCATGCCAGGACAGCAGCACCAAGAGGAACGGGAGCCAGATGCCGTGGGACAGAACTGATCCCTAGACCCTCAGCCTGCCTGAGGGCAGGGGGAAGTTCTGGAGGCCTGGAGAGGGCGGGAAGCTGCGCCAGGCGAGGGGGAGGGAGCGGTGCAGAGAGAGTGGCTGCAGGTCGGAGGGTGCAGGGCAGGAATCTGAGCATTACGTACAAAGGAACCCTTTCAGGTCCCCAGCCGAGGGTGACAAGCACAGGCCAGAGGTCCGGGAAGATTGCACCTTTGGTGCTGGCAGCATTTGAAGGTGGGATTGCCATGGCCTTCTAGGGGGATTCACGTGGGCCTTTCTGAGTGGTGGAGTCAATGTGGGGTAAGTGAAGAGATCCTGGGAGGACAGTCACCTTATAAGTAGAAATGCAATCCCCGGTTCTCAACCTCGCTGGGTGAGGGATGTCGCCGACACTATGGAATGAGCTGCGGGATAAACATTTCCAAGTCCCCAGGGTCTTCGTGCTTAGGCCAGGTTTTCTAGAGCAAGAGGCATTCTGCAAACAAAAAAAAAGCCTATGCACGATTTAGGTCTTTTGCAAATGACCAATTCTAGCTGGCTTTACACAAAAAGAGGAACTTCGGGCAAGAAAGCCACACTGGAGTTTCTAAGAGCCCAAGGGCAGGGTGCGGCAGCCTCTGGAACCTCGGCCTGGGACATCTTGGGACACAGGGTCTCCTCACCCCTTCAGGGGGGCTCTCTCTGCAGGGCGTGGTCTGCCCAGAACCCACTGTACAAAATGACGGCCCCCAGATCTCCCTCAAGTTTACATCTCTGCAAAAATGAGCTGGGGTCTCCTGGGGCCAGTTCCATCCTCCCGAGGACGGGGCTCTGGTGGTCCTGGCTTGGGTCTGGCTCCTGTC
Organism: Balaenoptera acutorostrata; assembly: GCF_949987535.1. Taxonomy (NCBI): domain Eukaryota; kingdom Metazoa; phylum Chordata; class Mammalia; order Artiodactyla; family Balaenopteridae; genus Balaenoptera; species Balaenoptera acutorostrata. The sequence continues at coordinate 32,587,793 of NC_080066.1, read as the reverse complement.
TCCTGGGCCAATCAGTGGGGCTGGTGTGGTGGCAAAGTCACACCGGGGACATTACTGTCTTTACAAGCAGAACTATTTTACCCCCCAAACAAAATCCTGCCTGAAACTAAATATGCCGGGGGCATCCCTGGTGACGGCAGGCAGGTGGCACCAGGGCGCTCAGCGTCTGCCGTGCTCACCTCCTTCCCTCCATGACCCAAACAAACCTTCAGAGCCTGTTTGAGAAATAAACAGGTCTTCCCTCCCTCAACACAGAGCTTTCCCTCCTCCCCCAGGTTGCTGTCTCCTCCTCCTCAACAGCGCACATCTCCTGGGTCCCAGGGGACACCCCAGCCTCCCCGGGGGTCTGCAAGGACCTTGGGTACCAGGAGCAGGAGCTTGGAAATCGCAGCTCTGGGTGGCAAATGGAGGGGCTGGTGGTGAGCGGGGTCAAGGGCGTGCCTAGCACGCTGGCTGACGGCTCCTCCATCCCTGCCCCTTCCAGAAGCCTCCTTCTGCCTGGACTCCTGCAAGGCCTAGGGGCCCAGAGCTCGCCCCTCCCTGGGCCAGCTGCACAGACCACAGTCAGGGGACCCCTGGTTTCCCACCGCCACTGGCCCATGCAGTTCCTCTCACGAACCAGCAGTTTGACGGAGGAAACAACTTGCAGAGAAGCAAAAGGAAAATAAGGCAAACGGTACCAGCTCTTCTGCTATGTGTCAGGTCACTTACATTATCCAATGAATCCCTACAATAACCCACATCTTTACGAACGAATAGACCAGAGCCTGGAGCAGGTCAAGTCCCCCAGGTTGCATAGCTGGTAGATGGCTGAGCAGGAAGTTTAAACCAGATACTCAAGACTCTAAAGCCCTCCCTTTCTGCAGTATCGCGTCCAGGGCGGCATGAGCTGTCAGTGGCCAGCGGAGGACCGGAGCCCTGGGTCCCATCCACAGTCACCTCGTGCACACGGTGAGTGCGTCGTCTGGATTAGTCGATTCTAATCATGTCTCTCCCTGCTTGGAATCCTACAAGAGCCCCTGTGCTATGCAAACATGCCACACGCTTAGGTAGGGAGGTTGGGCCGCTGTCTGCCACATCTGTGCTGCTTGTCAAGAGCCTGCCTACAGCTTCACAGATGAGTGAGTCAGTTCTGCATGTGACACACCCGTCCTGCCCGGTGCCTTGCACTGCTCTCATCTCTCTCCCTCACCCTGATGGACGAACTCCCCCCAAGACCATACTTCCTGGCATCTCCAGACACCTGCAGCTCCCTCTTCCCAGAGGGCCCTTCCCTCTCTGCAACCACGGCTGCACCCACAGTCCCCTGAGCTTGGTGTGGTATCTGGGCCTGTTACAGGCCAAATGGGCTGTGATGGACTGAATTGTTTCCCACCCCCCCAAATTCAGAGGTTGAGGTCCCAACCCCCAGTACCTCAGAATGTGATCGTATTTAGAGATGGGGCCTCTAAAGAAGAAATTAAGGTTAAATGAGGTCACCACAGTGGGCCTTATCCAATCTGACCGGTGTCCTTATGAAAAGGAGAGATTAGGGCACAGACACACTCAGAGGGACGACCACGTGAGGACATGGGGAGGAGAAGGGCCATCTTCTCCAAGAGGCCAAGAAAACCAACCCTGTTGACACTTTACTCTTGGACTTCTGGCCTCCAAAATTGTGACAAAATTAATTTCTGTTGTTTAATTCACCGAGTCTGGGGCACTTTGTTATGGCAGCCCTGGCAGACTCATCCTACACAGAGAGGTGTTTAGAAGGTCTGTGTGCAGGGCCCCGGGCACACAGGGTGGGGAGGGGCTCTGAGCCCAGTCTCAGAGAAGGCGGTGGAACCTGTTCAAACACGGGTGGGTAGAGGGTTGCTTGGGGTCCTTGGGAAAATTGTGTCACCCTTCTTGGCCTCAACACTGCTCATCTCACAGAGCTGGTGTCACATCCAACAAGACAATGCCGGGGAAAGCCCTACCAAGTCTGCAAATCACCTTTCAAATGTTCGTTTCTCTTTCTCTTGGTACAGCAGCCGCCCAAGTTAGCAAAATGCACAGAATACGACACTGAAACACAAGAGGTGGCCGGTGCCCTGATTTGTGAGTCCTGCAAAGACATGTGTCATGGCTGCCACTCCTCGGGGTCACACCAGCGGGGGGTCCTCCTGACTCTTCAGACCCAGTGGCAGAGCTGCTCTGCTCCCCCTGCGAGCCTGGGTGCCTGCACTGGGCCAGGCAAGGGACGCACAGAGACCACCAAGACCTGGTCCTACCCCTGGAGGGACTCTGGCTTGGAAGGCATCTGGGGTGACTGTCCTTCTGGTTTGCTGGGACTGAGAGGGTTCCTGGGGCTCAGGACTTCTAAAAGAAAGTGCCAGGCAAATGCATAGAAAACTCCAGAAACAACTGGCCTGGAAGAATGGTGAACAGCCTGCGGAAGACATAGCTTTGGCACCAGCAGGAGCACACATCTCTGGGGCCGGTGTTGTCCTGAGGACGCCCTGCAGCCGTGTATGTTGCTGCTTCTCCTACGAGCCCAGGGATCCAGGAGTGGGTGTGAGAGGGGACTCCTCAAAGTGTAACACCAGATAGCCCCCTCGCCAAGTGCTTGCTGCCCACCCCTGCAACTTGGAGCATCATTGGTTTGCTAGTCTTGGTCCCTGGGGGGCTGGGGCAACCCTCCCTGGGTACAGAGGACCAGAGTCCTGCTGAGTGGGCAGTGGAGGCTGACACCGGCTGTGTTGGAATCCTCAGGTTCCTTCACCAACAGGTGAAGAAGGGGGACCTTCTACTGCCTGGGGGGTATCCATCCCGATGACCAAGGGGAGGCTGGGAGCTGCTACGCACAGAGGCAGGAAGGACCGTTCTGGGAGTCACGGGAGGCTCTGGGGCGCCTCTCAGGGCCCCCTGTCCAACCGTAGAGTCAGGCAGAAGGTCCAACCACAACCAAAGCAGGAGACAAGCCTTCCCAGGTGAAGCTGAGTGAGCCCCCAGGTGAAGGGCTCCATCAGTTGTGGTGTGGACCTGGGCGGTCCTGGAGCCTGGGGGGTCCTGGCCACCAAAGTGTCTCAGGACTAGTTATAGAAACGAAAACCAGCTGCCATGGGCCATGCTTTTTCTTGTTTGCTGTGTATAGACTATTTTCCCTCCTCCTTTTCCTATTTTTAAAATTTTGGTAAACTTTTTATTGAACTATAACATAAATACAGAAAAGTACACAAATGCAAAGTGTACAGCCAGGGGCACACAGGTGAAGACATCTGTGTATCCACACCCAGATCAAGACACGAACATGGGGGAGGGATAAATTAGGAGTTTGGGATTAACAGATACACACTACCATATATAAAATAGATAAACAAGGACCTACTGTATAGTACAGAGAACTATACTCAGTATTTTGTAATAAGCTATAAGGGAAAGAATCTGAAAAAAATAGATATATGTGTATGAATAACTGAATCACTTTGCTATACACCTGAAACCAACACAACATTGTAAATCAACTATACTTCAATAAAAATAAATTAATTAGTTTAAAAAAGACAGAACATGGCCAGCACCCAGACGCTTCCTTGAGGGCCCACTCCCCAAAAGGTAACTACTGCTACCAAAGAGTTCTGCCTATTTTGAACTTCATACGCATGAACTCGTGCAGTCTATACTCTAAGGTAGGAGCTGGCTTCTTTCACTCAACTCAGCGTGTATAAGATTCATCTATGTTGTGTGTTATATGTAGATTGCTCACGCTCCTTGCTGTGAAGGTTCTTTTTGGGCAGATGCAAGCATTTGCTTATCTCTTCTACTGTTGATGGCTATTTGGGTGGTTTCCAGTGTTTGGTTATTGCCAAGCGCTGCTTACATGTCTTTTGGTGACATACATAAGCGTTTCTGTTGCATACGTTCCTAGGAGTGGAGCTGCTGGGTGGTAGGTGTGTCTGTACTCAGCTTCGGTGATAAACACCTGTTTTCCAAAGTGATGATGCCAAGTTCCACTCCTCCCAGGAGTGTGTGAGCTCTGCTTTTTCCAGACCCTCAGCAATGCTCAGGAATCTGTCTTTTTCATTTTAACCTTTTTGATGTGCGGGTGTTTTTTTGTTTTTGTTTTTGTTTTTTTTCACTTCTCTCTCTCTCTTCTTTCTTACACAGCTTTATTGAGATACAATGTATCCATTTAAAGTATCCAATTAAATAGATTTTAGTTTCTTCGTACAGTTATACAGTCACCACCACAATTTTAGAACATTTTCATCACCCCAAAAGAAACCCCAAACCCTTTAGCTGTCACCCCCAACATCCTATGCCTCCCAGTGCCTGGCAACCACTAATCTATTTTGTCTCCATAGACTTGCTTATTCTGGACCTTTCCTATAAAAGGAATTATATAATATATGGTCTTTTGTGACTAGCTTCTTTCAATTAGCTTGGTATTTTCAAGGTTCATCCATGCTATACCATGTATTAGTACTTAATTCCTTTTTATGGCCAAGAAATATTCAATTGCATGAGTAGACTGCGTTTTGTTTATCCATTCACCATTTTAAAACATTTGAGTTGTGACCACTTTTTGACTCTTATGGATAATGCTGCTCTGAAATTCATAGGCAAATTGTTGTGTAGACATATATTTTCGTTTCTCTTGGGTAGATACTGATGAGCGGAATTGCTGGGTCAAATAGTAACTCTATGTTTAACTTTTGAGGAACTTCCAGACTCTTTTCCAAAGTGTCTGCATCATTTAGCATTCCCACTGGCAAGGTATACGAGTTCTGATTTCTCTGCATTCCCACCAGACATCCTCATGTGTGAAGGGGCATTTCTTTTGGTTTTGATGTTTTGCTGTTTTATTTTTTTTAAATAATACTTTCTTTCTTTCTTTCTTTCTTTCCTTTCTCTCTCTCTCTCTCTCTCTCTTTCTGGCTGCATTGGGTCTTCATTGCTGCGTGTGGGCTTTTCTCTAGTTGCGGCGAGTGGGGGCTACTCTTTGTTGTGGTGCGTGGGCTTCTCATTGCCGTGGCTTCTCTCGTTGCGGAGCACGGGCTCTAGGTGTGCGGGCTTCAGTAGTTGTGGCACATGGGCTCTAGAGCACAGGCTCAGCAGTTGTGGTGCATGGGCTTAGTTTCTCTATGGCATGTGGGATCTTCCCGGACCAGGGCTCGAACCCATGTCCCCTGCACTGGCAGGCAGATTCTTAACCACTGCACCACCAGGGAAGCCCTGCTGTTTTAATTGGTGTTTCCTTGATGACTTGTGAAGTTCAGCACTTTCTCATATGTTTATTGGCCACTAGGACACACTCTTGTAAAGCGCACCCCCCCCCCCAAAACCTTCAACCACTTTTTCCTGTTGGGCCGTCTGCCATCTTCTGTTGATTTCTAGGAGCTCTTTATGTTTTCTGGCTATGAGTCTTTCATCAAATATATGTGTTGCAAACATCTTCTCACAGCTGTGACTTGCCTTTTCACTCTCTCATGGAATCTTTTGAACAGACGTTCTTCATTTTAATATAGTCAGCCTGCTTTATCCATTTTCCCCTTCCTCTCTTCCCCTCCTCCTTATCTTCTTCTTCATCTTCATCTTCCTTTTTGTAATCTCTTCAGGGAACTGCCATCCCCACAGTCCTTGTAGACATCCATGTTACCATATGGCCAAGTACCGTGGCACTGTCCTATCCCAAGCCTAACTTTCAATGGTGCTCCCTCCCAGGCAGCCCTGGGCAATGATTGAGTACCACCAATATGGTGCGGTGAAGTGTTCCATTGTCCACCTGCAGTGAGCCTGTCCCTGTATGCAAGCTCAAACAGGTGACTAACCCCATCACAGACCCCACTTGGAGGGCTTGGCTGAATCAGCCTGGGTTCAGTCAGAAAAACGGAAACCACTCTAGGTATTTGCCACAGAGGGAAGTAAGACAAAGAACTGGTTACAAAGGCGTGGAAGGATGGAAGAGTGAAAGGGAGAAAGAGAGGACCAGCAAACCCAAGGACGAAGGGATGGTAGCAGGTATAAGAAGCACTAGTACCACAGCCACAGTATTTGTTTTTGAACTGGACTTGACTCCTACAATGGAATCTCTTTAGCGCCTATATACCTGAAAACTTACCAATAACTCTTGGGAATTCTTTCCATAGTATGAGCATTCTTAACCAATGAACGTGCTCACAGCAAACACGTGAAAAGATTTCCCTCTGAAGTTTCTCCATCCTTTAATATGCCGAGCATCCCCCAGATGATGGCAAGAAGCAAAAGTCATGCCTCACAACGTGACAGATGGCACACACCACCTTCAAAAAGTAGTTAAGGGTGATTGTTCAATTACGAAGGAGTGGAGTTGTGGGTGGCAAAAGGAGCCAGATTTGTTCGGTCTGAGAGAAGATGCTGGGTGTAAGTTTCACTGGCCTGGTGAGCTGCAGTGCGCCCAGTTACAGAACCACATGCCAGGCACTCCACTGTCTTGGGCTGACTACGTGTGCTGTTTTGAACAGCTCTAGACAAAGTGAATAGATTCAATGTTATTATCTCCAGTTTGGTTCACAATGAGAGTACAAGGGGCTGAAAGAGTGACAGAAAAGAACAAATATGTCTAACAGACTTACATTAGGAAGCCACATTCATGAAATAATCTATGGTTTCAGATCATTCAATATCCCATGCAATGAACATGAGCACTAGAGCAGGGGTCTGGGTAGCCGGAGCCAAAGCACTTCCGTCTGGACATCACACTCACACTGCTCTGTGAAAGGAAGCTGCAAGGACTCAGTGTGCTTCTAGACACTACAGTCTTGGATGTGGAGCCAGAAATATGGCAGAATATATACTTGTAGAAATTAGAATTTTAAAAAAACACATTGCTTTGTTTGCTAAAAAATTAAAATTTAAAAACAATTTAAAAGAAGCACTAATACCCTCAGGCTAGAGCCCAGAGCTTGCACCTTCTGTTGCCCTACTGGAGAGGCTGGGGCTGGGGGAGAAGCTGGGGCTGGGGGAGAAGCTGAGGCTGGAGGAGAAGGGGCTGGGGGAGAAGCTGGAGCTGGGGGAGAAGCTGGGGATGGGGGAGAAGCTGAGGCTGGGAAAGAAGCTGGGGCTGGGGGAGAAGCTGGGGCTCGGGGAGAAGCTGGGGATGGGGGAGAAGCTGGGGATGGGGGAGAAGCTGGGGATGGGGGAGAAGTTGGGGCTGGGGGAGAACCTGGGGATGGGGGAGAAGCTGGGGCTGGGAGAGAAGCTGGGGACATTGGTCCTGGGTCTGGGTGGAGGCACCTTCATGGCCAGGGCTGCAATTCCTGTGAAGGTGCTGCCTCTGTCAGGGGTCCTGGGGTCCATAATCACCTGACCACTGCTGTTACTACTGCTGTCCTATCCAAGCAGACACTTCCTCCTCCCTCTTGCCTCTGAGCTCCAGCTGGGCCTCCTAGAAGGACCAACACAGACGCAGTGGGCCTGGAGCCCAGGGCAGAGCTCAGAACGCACTCGCCAGCACTGCCCACCTGTGCCCATGGGTCCGCTCTCAGCTGCATGAAGTGCTGCGCTCCGGAGGGGCTGGGGCGCCGTCCACACCCCTCTACTTGGTGCCTGAGCTCATCCTCTGTGTGGGGTTCATGGACAGCTTTCTGCGGGAGGCTTTGCTAAGCCCACGACACTGCAGTGCCTTGAGGCTGCTGGTTTCTGCACATCTTCCTCACTGGAGACAGTTTCCTGAGGGCAGAGGATGTACCCTATTTGGGCCTAGGTCGTAAACCTTGTGTTTGTTGAATGAATGATTGAATCCGGAATGAAGGAATGAGAGGTCTGCGCTTGGGAAAACTGGGGGTAGGTTGGGGAGCTTTTTTCTCTGCATAGTATCTTCTTTCCATACTCCCAAGATCATAGATTCCCAAGCACGGCCCTCCCTGCCCCAGTGTGTCCTCCACGTCTGGACCTGCACCTGGTATTTGAGGATGTGTGATTGGCACTGTGTTGTCAAGGGGCTACTTCTGAGCCTTGTGGCATAAAACACAGCTGGCTATTTCTAGCCAGGACTATTTATAGAGAATTTATGGAAAAATAGTTATTTGTTTGAACAAACTTGGAAAATTTGGGTTTAAGCACCTTAAACATGATTTTTTACTCTCTGAGACAGTAAATTTCTCAGTATTTTAATATGCTGATGTGACACTCCAGGAAGGGCACACGTTAGCTGAGTTCTTCAAACTTGTGTAATCAAAAAAAAAAACCCTTCCTTTTAGGAATATCTAAGCAGAGTTCGGTAGTTGGTAAAAATCTGACTTTATTTTTATTCTTTTAATTTAATTTTTATTTTATATTGGAGTATAGTTGATTTACAATGTTGTGTTAGTTTCAGGTATACAGAAAAGTGATTCAGTTATATGTATACATGTATCTATTCTTTTTCAGATTCCTTTCCCATATAGGTTATTACAGAATATTGAGTAGAGTTCCCTGTGCTATTCGGTAGGTCCTTGTTGTTTATCTATTTTATATATAGTAGTGTGTATATGTTAATCCCAGACTCCTAATTTATCCCTCCCTTGCCTTTCCCCTTTGGTAGCCATAAGTTTGTTTTCTAAGTCTGTGAGTCTATTTCTGTTTTGTAAAGAAGTTCATTTGTATCATATTTTAGATTCCTCATATAAGTGATATCGTATGACATTTGTCTTTCTCTTTCTGACTTACTTCACTTAGTATGATAATCTCTACGTCCATCCATGTTGCTGCAAATGGCATTCTTGCTTTCTTTTTTTATGACTGAGTAATATTCCATTGTATTGGGTTGGCCAAAAAGTTCATTCAGTTTTTCCATAACATCTTATGGAAAAACCCAAACGAGCTTTTTGGTCAACTCAATATATGTATACCACATCTTCTTTACCCATTCATCTGTTGATGGACGTTTAGGTTGCTTCCATGTCCCGGCTATTGTAAATAGTGCTACTATCCCTGCATTGGGGTGCATAGATAATTTTGAATTATGTTTTTCTCCAGGTATGTGCCCAGGAATGGGACTGCAGGATCATAGATGGTTCTATTTTTAGTTTTTAAAGAAACCTCCAGGGACTTGCCTGGTGGAGCAGTGGTTAAGAATCCACCTGCCAGTGCAGGGGACAGGGGTTCGAGCCCTGGTCTGGGAAGATCCCACATGCCGCAGAGCAACTAAGCCCATGCGCCACAACTACTGAAGCCTGTGCACCCTAGAGCCTGCGAGCCACAACTACTGAAGCCCGTGTGCCTGGAGCCTGTGCTCCGCAACAAGAGAAGCCACTGCAATGAGAAGCCTGTGCACCACAATGAAGAGTAGCCCCCGCTTGCCACAACTAGAAAAAGCCCGCACGCAGCCAAAAATAAATAAATAAATAAATTTATTAAAAAAACACAAACCCCCCCAAAAAACTTATTAAAAAAAAAAAGAAACCTCCATACTGTTCTCCATACTGGCTGCACCAATTTACATTCCCACCAACAGTGTAGGAGGGTTCCCTTCTCTACACACCCTCTCCAGCATTTATTGTAATCTGACTTTAAATATATTTATTTTGAAAAATCTTTGAAGAGACAACATGTGCACACAGTATGAAATTCAATAGACACAAACAGAATATTACCCAGCCATAAAAAGAAGGAAATCTTGCCATTGTGACAACATGGATGGACCTTAAGGGCATTATGTTAAGTAAAATAAGTCAAACAGAGAAAGATGAATGCCTTATGATCTCATACGTGGAATCTAAAAAAAAACCCCAGACAAACTAAATTCATAGAAACAGAGAACCACATTGGTGGTTGGCAGAGGCAGGGTGCGGGGTGTGTGCAAAATGGATGAAGGGGGTCAAAAGGTACAGCTTCATTTATAATATGAATAAGTCCTGGGGATGTAATGTACAGCATGGTGACTATAGTTGGTAATACTGTGGTCTGTATTTGAAAGTAGCTAAGAGACTAGATCTTGAAAGTTTTCATCACAAGAAAAAAGTTGTAACTACGTGTAGTGATGGATGTCAGCTAGACTTGTGGCTATCATTTTGCGATACATACAAATATTGAATCATTATGTTGTTCACCTGAAACTAATATAATGTTATATGCCAATTATATCTCAGTTTTGAAAAAAGGAGAAAAAAATAAACTTTCTAAAACAGTATGGAGAGAAACCCACATCTCAGGGCTCCATGAGCCTGAGACTTGAGGTTGTCTATTGCCACGGGGCCCAACCCCTGCCCCAAGGGAGCAGGTTGGATGCTCTTCTCTCTCAGGATCTGAGATGGGTGTGGGTGCAGGTGGCCACCCTGCTGTCGTGGCCCCAGGCTGTCTGAGTGGCCTCGGTCCTGGGCATGGGATGGAGCTGAGAACTGGAGAACGAGGCCCGGACCTCGGAGGTACTGGACATGCCAGTCGTTGCAGGAAAAGAGGGAAGCGAAGGCCATTGCCTGGCGCTCATTTCTTGGCGTCCTCTAAGCTCTGTCTCAGCGGATATGCACAGGAGCCCACTCTGATGTGTCAGCCCCACGAGCCCCCGCAGCCCCACAGGTGCAGTGTTGGCCAGAAACATAGGGAAGAAGCACCGCCATCCAAATGAGGACCAATGGGTCCAGCATCCGGACCTCGGAACCCGCACGCTGGGCTCTGCTGGATTTCACAACCACATCCGTTCAGGGGGTGGGCCGGCGACAAGAGACCTTCCAGAAGGGGACAGTACAGCAAAGACTGTATTGCAAGATGGACGTGTCTCTGGACCAAGGCCTCGTAAGACCAATTTAGGGCTGGGAAGCTGCAAACACCTTGGGTTGCGGGGCCTGATGGTGCTGCTGGAGAACTGATCACAACGGGGAAGGAGAGACAGGAGAGTGCCTGCCGGCCCCTGGAACTAGATCAAACACAGGAGCCTGGCTCAGAGCTAGCAATGCAGGCTTGGGGTGGGGAGAAAAAGGGTGTGGGTGTTCCTGGGTCACTTACCATCAGACCCCTCACATGGGAAGGCGGGGACCCACACCCCGTTAGAAGCCTTGCAGTAGCCCAGGACTCGGGAGTGGAGACTGCTCACCCTAATTTCCTTCTGTCCCAGCTGGTGGATCACAGGGCAGATGCTGTCATTGCTTTTTTACTGCATGGGGAGTTCGGCAGACCCCAACACGAATGGGACACTTTGAGGGAGCACCCCTGACCTGCCAAGATTTGGGGGAGGGTGGTTCTAGACAGCTTTGGTTGTGGTATCATTTATTTATCACCGCATAATAAACCACCTCAAAACAGCAGCATAAAATTTAAAATATCGGTTATTTTGCTGCTGAATCTGGGACTTCTGTCCCAGGGCTTCTGCCAGTAGCTGCCTGTGGGAACGCCAAGTCTTCCAGTTTTTCTAGACAGTCTAGAAAACCAATTTTCTTAAATATGGAAACTTCTAACTTTTAGCTAATTTAAAAACTACAGGGGCTACACAAGAGCAGCCCAGGGGCAGCCAGCTTGTACCTCTGCCTCGCCTTGCAAGGTCAATTTGGAATGGCCCAGGGCAGGTAAAGCATTCCAGAAGCTTCTCTACTCAGCAAACTGTTTGGTGCCTTGCCTGGGGTGTTCAGAGCCAGCCGTGGGTGAAGGGTGAAATGGTGAAGGAGTGGGGAGAAAGGCTTCCCAGAGAAGCCCGGCAGAGCATCTGGGCAGCAGATGAAGGGAGGGGGTGGCAGCCGGGGGTGGGGGGCGCCCCACAGGGCACAGAAGCCTCCTGCACTCCATTCTCTTTATTTCTCTGCTGAGGACCACTCTTTGCCAACTTTCCCAGCAGAGCACACCTTCATGAAAGAGCTTGAGCCCAGCCACACTGAAGTGTAAGTAGCTACTGAATCATAACATAACTGCCTCTGGACAGTTGTCCTTCATCAAAAGTTGTCTTTAGCAAAAGACCGTGGGGTCAAAGTGCAAAGCTTTCATCATAACATCTCAAACTGACAGGTGAGTGTCAGGAAGAGTGTGAGGTGATGGTCTTCACCAAACCTATGAATTTGTGTGTCCTCATCATCATCATCACCATCATCATAATCACTGTTGTCATCATCACCACAACCATCACTATCATCACCATCATAACCATCACCACCACCACTGTCACCGTCATCATCACTACCACCACCATCACCATGATCACCACCACCACCACCACCATCATCACATCATCATCACTACCATCTCATCATCACCTTCATCATCACCATCATCACTACTTCCACCACCATCGTCATCACCATCATCATTACTACCATCTTATCATCATCATCATCACCACCATAACCATCACCACCATCATCATCATCACCTTCATCATCGCAACCATCATGACCACCATCGTCATCACCATCATCATTACTATCACCTGCATCATCAACACCACCATCATCATAATCACTATCGTCATAATCACCACAACCATCATCACTATCATCACCATAATAACCATCACCACCACCACTGTCACCTTCATCATCGCTACCACCACCATCACCGTGATCACCAGCATCACAACCATCACATCATCATCACTACTATCTCATCATCACCTTCATCATCACCACCATCATCATCACCTTCATCATCACAAACATCATGACCACCATCATCGTCATCACCATCATTATTACTATCATCTTCATCATCATCACCACCGTCATCATAATCACCACAACCATCATCACCATCATCAGCATCATAACCATCACCACCATTATCGTCATCACCATCATCATCACTACCAGCTCTTCACCATCATCACCTTCAACACTACCATCAACATCATCACTAACATCATCACCATCATCATCACCCCACAGTAACAACATCCCTTCTTAGCCTTGGGTGGAAGAAGGACATTTCCTGCTTCTTCCAGATCTACCATCCTCTCTGGTCCTGGAGAACATTCATGGCCCCCAAAGGTCTTTGCAGGGCCCACGTCAGCCACATGCTCAAAGGCTCCAGAGAGAGACACCAGAGAGTGAGCCTAGCCTGTCCATGCTGGCCCCCGAGTCGCCGAGCATCTGCTGTGTGCCAGGCTGGGGCTGGGTTCTGCACCTTCCTCTTCTAGCCACTGGCTGAGTCCCTAAAGCCAACCTCCCTTCCTTCCCTTGTTGCCCTCCATCTGGAGGACTTGGTCCTCTGTGTCCACCTTGCTCTGCCTCCTCCTCCTGCCTCTCAACTGCTGCCTTAGTGGTTGCCCCAAACACTTTCACTGAACAAGCAAATGTCCATTGCACATGTCTGGATCCCACAAAGCAGGCATCAGGTAGCCATCTTCCTTCTGCCAGCCCAGTGGTGCCACATTCAGTCCCCTTAGTTAAGGAAAGGGTTGAGGGGACACTTGACACAGGCAGGCAATTTCATGCAGGAGCCTATCCATGGCAGAGCAGGCTGTGGCCTGAGGCTGTGTCGCATGTCTTGGACTGTCAAGTGCAACAGGATCCCAACAGGCTCAGTGTGCTCAAGGCAGAATGGGTTGTTTGTATTATTAATGCAGTGATAAGTTTAAAACACATGTTTACCCTCTACAAAGCACTAGACAGAGTGGAAGTCACCTTTTCCTTCTTAGCGTGGGGAGAGGGACACAGGCCCTGGAGGGAGTCAGAGGATGTGCGCTCTTGGCCCACCTTCTTGATGACTCACCCTGAGAGCCTGGAGCAGCCCTGAGCTTCTCCAGAGCGCAGGTTTGTTGGCTGTGCAGGGAGGAGGTCACATGGAGAGCATCCAGTGTTCCTCCGAGATGCAGCGAAGCCTGCAATGCTGGGGGTTGGTGACCTCTTGCAGACTCACCAAGGCAGACATTCCTTCACTGAGTTGCAGTGGGCGCCGCCCCCAAACTGAGCAGGGCCCTTCAGAGGCCACCCTGAGATGATGGAGCAAAAGGCCAGTAGTTAGAAGTTGTCATTGCTAACCCCCAGCCAGTCTACTAGGACATACGTGTGATGGGTACTGACATGTCCCAGTGCTTTACAACATGAAAACCATCTCATCTCATGAGAACAAGATGTGAAGGCAATGCCCACTTTACAGATGAAGGAAATGACATTCAAAACAACTAAAGGCTTCCTAAAGCCACACAGATAGTCGATGGTATAGCTGGACCCCCGACTCCCAGTTGTTTTCTTGCAATCCAGGCAGTCGCTGAAGGCAGGGAGGTGGAGGATTACTGAAGACCACCTTCACCTCCTTAGTCTGACCTCCCTATGGTCCTAAAACTACATTCTCTAGATGCTATCTCTTTCCCTCCAAAGCAAAAGGGAGCATGCACTAAGATTTAGCAGCCCCTCGCACCCTAGTGAGAATAATATCTCCACGCTGCATCTGACCATGAGTAGGTAGTGAAGTTGTGTAGCAAGGAGGGAAGAATGCTGTCCGAGAAGGGCCAAGGGAGCTTCAGTGAACAGACAGGGTGGAGCCCAGAAAGGAAGATGCAAGATGAACTGTTCGACAATATTCCTTTTACAAGGACACAATTGAATTTTACATTTTTATGGGATGAATCAACACCCCCCCCCCCACATCATTGGTCTATTAAAGTCCTAACCCCCAGGATCTCAGAATGTGATTGTATTTGGAGATTGGGACTTTAAAGAGGTAATTAAGGTGAAACAAAGTCATTCAGGTGAGCCCTTATCTCATGTGACTGGTGTCCTTTGTAAGAAAAGGAGATTAGAACACAGACAGAGAGGGAAGACCATGTGAGGGTTCAGGGAGGAGGTGGTTGCCTACATTCTAAGGAGATAGACGCAGAACCCACCCCTGCTAGCACTGTGATCTTGCACAACTTAAAAGTTGAGTGTTATGTTTTATTTGGTGGACAAAACTGAGGACTTAAGCCAGGGACCCAACATTTCAGATAATCTAAGGGACTGCTCCGAAGAGGCCAGGGCAGGAGGCAGGGGGAAACCAGGATGTATAGGAGTTTTTGCAACAAAGACCAAGTTTCAGAACATCAAAAGATTACTGTTAATTAAAGAAAACCGACATCTCAAGTTAAGGAATTTAGTGCTTGTCTGTGTATGGGAAGATGCAAGAGTTTGGGCTTACTGAAATCATTCCTTTGATGTGCACCTCAGCTATCTGGGGCCAGTATCCTGTGCTTTCTCATCCTGAGCCCCCTCAGGGTGCACCATTAGGGGTGGCTGCAGTTTCTGATGGTTTGATGGTGGGCATTCTCTTTCTATCCTGAGTTCCCTCAGGGCTCACCATCTGGGAGGCTGTAATGTGATGGCTTGATGGCTGCAACATCCTGTGTTTATTGATATGGCTGGTGATATTTTTCACTCACAGCGTCTTTCCCCAGCCTTCTGCACCCACTGGCTAGATTCCCACATTGTAACAATAGGGCTTCACTCCTTTGGAGGACATCTCGGATGGTCTCACTGAATCAAAATTCTCCCAAGGAAGGGCCATATTCCAAAAAATTGGCCTTGCCAACATGCGTGTGCTCTGACAGCAGATCTGAGGGAAGAGCCCAGCACCCCGCTCCTGCATTCCTCTCACCTAACCGCAGGTAAGGGACATTTGTCTTTCCCTGACCGTGACCCAAATCTCCTCCTGCACTGGCAGGGAGTGCCCAATGGTGGGATTTTGGTGGGAGGTGACTTCTGAAGCCAAAGTAGCAAGACCATCCTTCCTCACCAGCCCTCCCACCCAGCAGGGCACACGGACCTGTGACCTGGGGGATGCTCCTGCGTGAGGCCTGGGCTCCCCGTGAGAGGCGACGTCATGAAAGGATGCCTAGACTTGGTACCCAGCCGGGCAGTGGGCTGCCCCAGAAGGTAGAGCAGCAGCACCACCCTGACTGGCCCGGTCTGCGGTTCGGCTGTGCACGTGTGCCTGCTCCACGCTCCCTCGGTTCCTGGGTGTTTTCCAAGCTTGGTTCTGCAGCCTTGCTCCCTGGTGTCCTTCTAGTAAAGGCCCTTTCTGCTGAGTCATCCCAGTTGGTTTGCGTTGCCTGCTGCCAAGCTCTAGCTATTGGTCTGGTGCCCAGGAGGGGAGGTGGGGCTGGTCCCGCGGAAGCCGGCATGATCTTAAAAGGCACTTGTGTGGTGCATGCAGTCTTCAAGCAACGGATGGGGACTCTGTCTTCAGCGAGTGGGAGTGAAACCCGAGGGAGCCCTGGAGGAGTTCAGGGGACTCTGGGGGCTCCAGGCTGTCCAGTCCCAATCTCCCCATCCCAGGTGTCAGCCCCTGCCCTTTCTGATCTGGGCCCTGATGTTTGCTGGCCTGTGCAGGAAGGAGAGGAATTATACACCAAAGTAGCTGCTGAACCTGCCTAGTACAGACCTGGGGGTTGATCCGAGGGGGCAAAAGTGTAAGCAGGTTAGAGAGATCCGTTGATATGAGAGCATTCGGCCATCACACAGAACTCAACATCCTGGAATGCGTCCTAGAATGATTCCTTCTGGAATGGCTCTGGGAAGCTTGAAAAAAGCAGTGAATGGCCTAGTTTTTAAAGAGAATGACGATGGGAAAGCAATGCCAGAACTTGCAAAGCAGACTGTGGAGGAAAGATCGAAAGCTCAGGGAAGGAGCCTGCAAGACCCACAGACATAGAAAACAATCTTGCGGTTACCAAAGGGGAAAGGTGGGAAGGGATAAAATAGGAGTATGGGATTAACAGATACACACTACTATGCATAAAATAGATAAACAACAAGGACCTATGGTATAGCACAGGGAACTATATTCAATATCTTGTAATAACCTATAAAGGAAAAGAATCTGAAAAAGAATATATATATATAATGAAATCACTTTGCTGTACATCTAAAACTAACACAACATTGTAAGTCAACTATACTTCAATAAAAAACAAAACTAAACAAAAAAGAATTGGTCAACTCTACGAGACTGGAAAACCCAGTATCTGGCTCTGCTCCTTGGAAGGTCTGGAGGACACTTACCAAGATGGTAAGGAATTCACTGTTGGGGGGAGGTGCTGGCCACGTTAAGAAGCTCAGTGGAGGCTGTCCCCGGCAGGGCAGCCAGGGCTGGTGGTAGGAGGTGTGATCACAGAACAGGGCTCCTAGAAGCAGTGGGGATGACAGACCCCTGGAACAGCAAGGGCCAGCAGCAGCCCTTAACTGCAGCACTTGTTTCTTCAAGTGGATGTGATTACCATAATTATTATAATGGGCTACAAGGTCAGAATGAGGGGGAAGGGGGTGACGTTCTATTTTCAGAGATCCATGCAATGGAGATGGCTTATAGCACAAGGTGTTCCCAGGGGCAAAACAGACGGGCAACCATCTAAGGTACTGCTGAACAGGCATAATCAAAAGTGTCAAAAATGGATTCACAAACAAATGTCTATCAGCTGGATAAACAAAATGTGGCATATCCATACAAAGAAATATTATTTGGCCATAAAAAGGAATGTCATACTGTCACATGCTACACAATGTGAAAGACACCTGTCATGAAAGGTTGCATATTGTATAATTCCATTTGTATCAAATGCCCAGTATTCTGGCAAATACAGAGAGAAGTAGGTTAATCATTGCTGGGGGTGGTAAAGGGGGTGAATTGAGCCTGACTGCCAACAGGTACAGGGTTTCTTCCAGGGGTGATGGAAATGTTCTGGAATCAGATAGTGGCAATGGTTGCACAAACTTGTGAATTACTAAAAACCACTAAGTTGTACACTTTAAAATGGTGAATTGGATGTTTTATGGATTATATCTCAAGAAGAAAAGAGATGTATTCACAGAAGGCTATGGAAAGTCATGGTCTTCTGCCCATTTTCCAGACCTGAGCTGGTTTTCACATACAGACTCCATCAACTGAAGAGTAGGCTGAGTCCCACAGTGAGTGTACGGCATTGATTCCTTCAGTCCTTCTCTGAAAGGGCCTGTGGCCGTCTCCTTGGGAACTGCGTCCTGGGAAAGGGGATTAACCAGGTTTGCAAGGGCGGTGGGATATGGTCCGGGGTGATACTGCTACTTATAGTGCCATCATGCCCTCCTGTTAGGGTGAGGGCACATGGGAGTTAGCTAACAAATGGATTCCTGGCTCAAATCCATCACAGTGTATTCACTGGGCCCAGGGAACCATCTGCCCATGGCTTGAGTTCTTGAATGTTTGACTAGAATGAACTCACTTGACAGTGGGCAGAACCCACAAATTGTTCCTTGTCCTGTAGAATAGGGGCTATGTGGGAAGGCCAAGTGGCAGCCCTGGAACTGGCCCCCTCTAGATAAGATACTAATTCAAAGACAATACTACATTGGGGGTGAGGTGGAAAGGAGGATTATCAGAGAGTAGTGCCACTCAAAAACTTCAAGATGGTGGTGCCCATCACCACCCCAGTTTAATTCACTAGTGTTTAATTTAATTGACTAGAATTTAATTGACTAGAATTTAAGTCACTAGTATCTTCCCTGCAAAGACCACACAGGTCAGGTGGATGACAGTGGGCTACCGCAAACTGACCATGCAATAGTCCAACTGCAGCCACTGTGCCCTATTGGAGTTTCTTTATTAAACCAGATTAATACAGCCTTCAGTCCATGGCCCGTATCTATTGACCCGATGAATTTCATCTTTTCCATACCCATCAGAAGGACCAAGTCGTATTCATGTGTGGTGAACAAAAGTAAACACTCAGAGTTTTGCTCCAAGGCTGTGTTGATTCTCCTGTTCTCTATGATAATAAGTCTGCAGGTCAGGGACCACACTATATGAACTTTCTACAGAGCAGCACACTGGTCTACTGTCTTGTGATACCAGGTCAACCAGACCTGAAGAGCAGGAAGTGACAAGTACCCTTGATGCCACGGCAAGATACGTGTTCTCTGGAGGGTGGGTGTCCAACCCCACAAAGATTCAGGGGTCTGACCCATTTGTGGTGTTTTTAGGAACCCAGTTGTCTAGGGCATGACGGGTTACTTCTCCAAATAAAGGGAAAGTTATTGCACCTTAAACTTCCTACCTCTAAGGAAAAAGCACAATGCTTGGCAGGCCTTTTCGGGTTTTGGAGGCAGAATATTTCACACTTGGGAACTGCTCTGACCCATTTATCAGCTGGTGCAGAAGGTTTCTAGTTTGGAGGAGATATGAGTGGCTCTCAGAGCAAGAAGGGGCTGTGCAGGAGACAGACCATTGTGTGGACAGCTTTGATTCTTGGGCTACAAACCACCAGCAGTGGTCCAGATCCCATGGCATCCACCTCTGTGCACTGACACCTGTCCCTCACCTTACACCGAAGCCCTCATGGGGGTTTTCATGATGAGTGGACCAAGGAGGAAAAAGCCCAAGCTTGTTTCATGAACGGGTCTGTTCCATGTGTCAGGGAGGGACAAAGATGGACAACAACGGCTCGCAGTCCTCAGCAGGGGTGGCTGGAGTCCTCCTCGTGGGCAGAGCGTCATGCGGGGCACCTGGCCATCCACTCTGTGTGTCCAGAAAGGTGCCCTGAGGTAAGGATATACATGGACTCATGGGCAGTGGGCGCTTGCTTAGCTGGCTGGTCAGGAGCCTGGAAGGAATGAATTGGAAGGTCAGGGACAAGGAGACCTGGGAAGAGGCACGTGATTGGACAGACCAGGAGTGGGCAGAGCATGAGAATCTTTTCACCCAGGAGAGGCCTGACATAACCGTGTGGACAGGGTAACTTGGCCAATAGATGTCAGGCCTCCTCTGCCCTCCCACCTGGGTGCTTGAGCAAAGGAGGACAGAGGATGGGGGGACTGGCCACATTGGGGGCCACGCACAGCTGATCCTCAATTTTAATAGAATCTTGTATCTTTTTTTTTTTTTTTTTTGGCTGCGTTGGGTCTCCGTTGCTGCACGCGAGCTTTCTCTAGTTGCGGCGAGCAGGGGCTGCTCTTTTTTGTGGTGCACAGGCTTCTCACTGCGGTGGCTTCTCTTGTTGCAGAACATGGGCTCTAGGTGCCCAGGCTTCAGTAGTTGCAGCACTCGGGCTCAGTAGTTGCGGCACGCAGGCTCAGTAGTTGTGGCACGTAGGCTCAGTAGTTGTAGCTTGTGGGCTCTAGAGCACAGGCTAGGTAGTTGTGGAGCAAGGGCTTAGTTGCTCCACAGCATGTGGGATCTTCCTGGACCAAGGATCGTACCCGTGTCCCCTGCATTGGCAGCAGATTCTTAACCACTGAGCCACCAGGGAAGTCCTGAATCTTGTATCATTATTACTTGATGCTCTTTGCTGCTAATAATGTTTTCATCAAAATACTCTCATCTGATATTAACATAATGACACCCCTTTCTTTGTATCTAAATACATGCACATATCTTTTTTCCAGCCTTTCATTCTCAACTGTTCTGTAATGTTATGTTTTAGAAGTCTCTCATTAAAAAGCAAATAACTGTACTTTTAAAAACTAGTTCTAGAATCTTCGTCTTTTAGCTGGAATATTTAGTATGTATATATAGAGAGTAAAAAGTATTGAAAAGTATTTAAAGTACATATAGTAAAAGTATTTAAAGTATATATAAAGTATTTTTATATATGTTTAGTTAACGTATATATAGTTGATATATAAAGTATTGATATATTTGGGTGTTAATTTAGCATGTAATCTTATGGTTTCTTTGTCTTCCATCTTTTCCCCCTTCTTTAAGAATGCTTTTTTTTTTCGTTCATACCCTTGTTCTAATCTTTTAGTGAATACCTTAGAAATTATACCATGAATTCCTTTTGTAAAATTGAGATATAATTGACATATAACGTTATATTAGTTTCAGGGGTAGAACATAATGATTCAACATATGTATATATTATCAAATAATCACCATGGTAAGTCTAGTTAACATCCATCATCACACATAGTTACCAGTTTTTTTTCTTGTGATGAGAACTTTTAATATCTACTCTCTTAGCAATTTTCAAATACACCACACAGCATGATGAACTACAGTCACCATGCAGTACATCGTATCCCCAGGACTTATTTATTTCAAAACTGGAATTTTGTACTTTTTGACCCCCTTCACCCATCTCACCCACCATTTCACACTTCACCCACGAATTCTTAATATATAAAAATCTGAACTCAATATGTTTATGTTCCACCCAGCAGAACAAGGACCTTGGACACTTGAACTCCATGTAACTCATGCTTGACATGTGTGTTTTCCTGTCTAGAACTTTAATTCTATTCTGATTTTCCCAATCCCACCAGGTATTATTCACACTGCTGGTAAAATCAATGGTTGTATTTATTTACCCTTACATGTCCTTTCTTCCACCTCAAGCCTCCATCTGAGATCTCTTTCATTCTCTTGAAATACATTTTTCAGAACTCCCTTCAATAAGAGTCATCTGGTAGTAAACTTCCTCAGTCTTTATTTCACCTTCATTCTTGAAAGATCTTTCCCCTGAGTAGAAAATAATTAGTTTAGACAATTGTCCTATGAAATTCTTTTTCCAAAGTAAATCTTACATAGTCGTCCAACAAGTAAGGCAGAGACAGAGAGACAGAGAGAGAGAGACAGAGACAGAGAGACAGAGAGCGTGCTCCTGGTTGAAGCAGGGATGGGAGGTCCAACCTTCTTTGCTCAACCTGCCCCTCATCTCAATCAGCCTTGAGCACCTCCTGGAAATGCCAGAGAGCCCCAGGATACAGTTTGCAAATTATTAACCTAAAAACTTACAAATCAACATAAACTCTCCATTGCTTAGACCCTAAGGAAATCCAAAGGCCAGCACTGGTTGTGTCCATCCTGCCCTGTTCAGGGAAAAGACTCCCTGCGTCTGAGGCAGGGGCTCTTCTGACTTGAAGAG
Source organism: Balaenoptera acutorostrata (assembly GCF_949987535.1). NCBI lineage: Eukaryota > Metazoa > Chordata > Mammalia > Artiodactyla > Balaenopteridae > Balaenoptera > Balaenoptera acutorostrata. The sequence goes on along the minus strand of NC_080066.1, from coordinate 32,566,078 downwards.
GCCATTGTGCTGTGGGGCATAAATGAATTCTTACATCCGTGGCAACCACAGGGGGCCATGAAGGTTGCACACTACTCAAGGCTCCCTTCTGAGGAGGCAAGTGGGTCTGAAGTCTAGTGCATGACCTACTCTTCTGACTGGTCCTGGATTAGATTAGGTCTCCTCTCTTCTAATTCACATGAAGGTTCTATACAAGCCAACCGTGGCCCTATGACCAGGATGAAATGTCATGATCACCACTCCTGCCTTTCTGAGCTCAGTGCCCGTACTCACTGGGCACCGTAGACTTCACTGTAATTCTGATCCCAGGAAGGGGTGCTCTGGGTGGGGGACATAAGTGTTCAGACCTAGAAAGGAACCTTCCCATGGACAAATGAATTGGTGTCTGACTTGTAGCCTTTATTTGTGCATGTGTCGAGGTGGGGGGTTGACATCCCTGGACCCAGCAGGATTCCAGGAACTGAGGACCAGCCTTTGGCCCTGAAACCCCTGGAAGGCCCTTGGGAGATGCACCCAGGCTTTCAGTCGAGGTCTCCCGCCCATCCTGCTATCTGTGTGGCCCTCCACTGCTGGCTGGGAGCCAGTCTTAACTTTCTGTCCAGCGCATCTTCCACTGCCCCAGTGATAAAGCCTGGGATGAAACCCAGCCAACCAAAGAACGTGGCCGCCAGCATGGTCTAATTCTCCCCTGCTTCCCGGGCCTGTGGTGATGGGAAAACACACATTGTTTGGGGGCGTTGCGGATACAGTACAGATTATTTTTAGCAAATTGTTCTGACTTAGTGAAAAACCTGAAAGATAGTGTTGATAATCATCCTTATTTTGGTGCCACAGATGGCACTGCTATAATTAGATACTTGTTTCTGGGTGATTCTGCTGTTCCCATGAGAAGACACCTTGGCTGGTGCAGAAATACATCCCTGAAGGTTGTGTTTACTGTTCAGTTTGGGGCTTGATCTTTCACTCTTTACCCTTAAGTATTAACAACACTTGTGAGAAAAAGTAAATTATTCACACGTCTCTCAAGCTAATATTAGCCTGAGCATAAATGAGAGGGTTGGGTCCTCTTTGTTCTCTGATCCTAGTGACAACTGGGAATTATCCCCTGCTGCCCGCCCTCCTCCTCTGAGGTACTTCCTGGGCCCCCAGCCAAGCCAGGCTCCGTTACCTCCTTCCACCCTGCACTCTCTTTCATATCAGCATTTGTCATTTGTAATTGCGAATTTATCTGTGAGGTACTTGGACTAATATCTGTCCCCTCCGCTCGACCATAAGCTCCACAGGGAAGAGACTGGAGCTCTGTGCGCTGTCCCCAGAGCCCAGGATGGGGATATCAGTGAAATGCCACTGCCAGAGTCAGGCGTGTGGGGAACCCACAGCCCCCAGCTCTCCTACTGTCCCCCACCTGTGGGCTCACGGCACGGGCCTCTCTGTGCAGTGACAAGCAGTTAACAAAGCCACCCATCTTCGGGCAGAGGCATCATGGGATTTTCATACGGAATGTGAATAAGATAAGGCTGAAAAGGGTGAAGCAGATGTGAGCTGATGATCCTACTACAGCAAGTCCCCTACATACGAACAAGTTCCCATCCAAGAGCGCATTCTTAAGTCCAATTTGTTCGTAAGTCCAACAAAGTTAGCCTAGGTACCCAACTAACACAATCGGCTATATAGTACTGTACTGTAATAGGTTTATAATACTTTTCACACAAATAATACATAAAAAACAAGCAAACACAAAAAATAAGAAAACATTTTTAATCTTACAGTACAGTACCTTGAAAAGTACAGTAGGACAGTACAACAGCTGGCATACAGGGGCACATATGCAACTTTGAAAGTTCGAAACTTGAAGGTTTGTTTGTAGGTTACTGTATTAAAATTAGGTATGGGGCAGGGGGAGAGAGAGAACTGGAATTCCAGTAAGAGCGTCAGTTTCCTGGGAGCTGGTGTCTCCTTCAAGAGCTGGTCACAGCCAAAGCCCGACCATTCACAGAACTTTCTCCGGCCACAGGCCCCTGTCTTTTGCTAACTCCTTTCATAACCATTGCACCCTGAGTGGGGGTCAGCACCATTGTCTAAAGCAGGATCAATGTAAGCAAATAATAGATTTTCTCGAGAACATCTTATGAGATGAATCATCTAAACCTTTCCCTTTCCACTGTCTAGCAGGAAGGATGGGCACTTTCCTCTGGATACGGTGGTCCTGCTTTGGCACCGTTTTCAATCCCATACATTTATTAAGAAGCATCATAGTGTCCAGTGTGGAGCCATGACTAACTCTTAGGCAACCCACATGGTAGCAAAACTGTGATGTGGTAAAACGAGTTTCTGGAAAGCACAGAGCCTCCCATACAGTAGGTATCCAATCAGTGCATCTCCCACTACCGTCCATGGAAGCAACCTCTAAGACAGCGCTCAGGATCGTGCCCCCCGGTGCTCATACCCTCATGCAGAATCCTCCCACACTGTGCCAGGGCCAACAGAACAGGGCAGAAGTGATGGTGTGACATTTCCAAGATTAGGTCATAAAAGGCACTGCAGCTTCCCCTGTGGTTGAGCTCTCTGTCCGTCTCTGTCTCTGTGTCTCTGTCTCTGTGTCTCTCTCTGGGATCACTTGCTCTTGGAGAAGCCAGGTTGTGAGGAGCCCTTTGGAGATGCCCACGTGGTGAGGAGCCGAGGCCTCCCGCCAACAGCCCCTTGAGCAAGCGACCTAGAAAGCAGATCCTCCAGCACCAGTCAAGCCTCCAGAGACCACTGCCAGGGCAACCTCACGAGGGTCCTTGAACTACAACACCCAGGGGGCTGCTCCCAGATTCCTCACCCTCAGAACCTGGGTGCCATAATGCTGTTCAGGTGTGTGGTCATCGTTTGTCACACAGAGAAGGTAACTCATACACTAGCCGACTGCGCCTCTGTCTCCTGGCTCTGCTGAGTCAGCTGGGAGCTCCGTTCCCTCTCAGCAGTGTACCCGCCTTCCTTCTCCCCACTTCTCTCTCCTCACCAGCCTCCGCCTCCCGCTATAGCTCTCTGACCCTGGCTCAGCATTGACCGTGACAGAGGGAAGGGCAAGGCTCCAGGGAAACCAGGGAACCTCATAGTCCTGACCCCTGGCCTGAGAAGGAAACTTGACCTTGCTCCCCTCTGCACACATGGCTCAGCCCCAGTTCCTAACTCTTCCCAACACTGGAACTCTTCTCCCCTCCATCCTTCTCATCTCCCTGCAGGGGAGCCATGTCACCACTTACTTTCTTCAAACTGCCTGAGGACCATCGCTCTCCTAGTCCAGTCCTGACCTCTTCCCTGCGTCCCAGCACCAGGGGCCCGTATTCCTTGGAGGCAATATTCCACCAACAAATCCAACTGCCGTAATTTGATGAGAGTTCCTGCAGAAAAGGGATGGGAAGGTCTCCCACTGGCTGCTCAGGTCCAGGACTGCTCTCCCCTGGGCACCGACTAGACAGAGACCGCTTCCATTGGATAAATGTCCCAATTTCCCAGAGTCTCCTGCACCCTCCTGCTGCTGACCCCTCCCTACTCCTGTCCCCACACCCGGTTCTGTAACACACCAGCTAAGACAGTGGGCCAGCTATGGGAGCCTCCTTCTCCTTTTCCGATTAAGTTTTCTTTTTTTCTTCCTTAATTTTTTGGCCACACCATGTGGCATGCGGAATCTAGTTCCCTGACCAGGGATTGAACCCGCACCCCCTGCAGTGGTAGTGCAGAGTCTTAACCACTGGACCACCAGGGAAGTCCCAAGTTTTCAAGTCCCAGTTTTGAAAAACTGATCCCCACGTGTAGTGTACAATCCAAATAGTTTAGGCTCATGATGAAATGCAGCTGTCCTCTGCCTCTCTCTCTCATCCCATAGTCCCACTCCTTAGGGGCCACGGCTTTTCTTCTTTTTTATTTGCTTCTGAAAAAATAAGGATATGTGCTTTTAAAAAATGTATTATATCTTGAAATTGTTTTTGACTCTCTATTATAATTGTGGAGGATTTGACACTTGTACTCCACTGTGCTCCCGCTTTCTTCCCTCACCCATCATCCTAATGTATCTTTAGATCACAATTTTTGGTTAAATTAATAGTCAGTGTTTACATTACCAGGACTATTGCTCATTGCAGAGCCAAACAGCATATGACCAGTATGTTCCTTTCTTATAATCCGCCCCTCCCACCACACTGGAGGTAAGTGCCTCCTTTCATTATTTTCAATGTCCTGATGGCTAACTTTCCCCCAAATGCTTCCATATTTCTGTCAAACTCCTATCAACTGTTGTTTCAAATGCGCTCACACATCAGGTAATCTAGCAGCTCTTCCTTCCCTGGAGGCCTCCCTCCCAGGCCGTCTGACTTGGTGCTCAGATCTGAACAGTTGCTCTCTTGGTCTGTGGTACAAACTATTACCTTGGGGCTTCTCTTGGCCTCTCTGTTGGGCTAGGTGCCCTACTTCCTGTGCCCCATGTTTTCCTCTTTCTTGGTTTACATGCTTGTTTTGCTGGAGCACATCCTCTAGTATCTCTCTAAGAAAGGATATACAGAAAGTAAAAATTTAAAGATGTTGCACACCTAGCAATACTTTTATACTACCTCATCCTTGAAAGATCATTTGACTAGATGTAGAAATCTAGGTTGAAAATACTTTAAAAATTTCAAAGGCATCATTGTATTGTCTGTATCTTCCACCGTTGTGAAGTCTAATGCCATTGTAATACTTAAACCTTTGTGTGTATCAAGCTGTACCCGCCGCACTCCCAACCCACCAGTTTGTAGGATTTTCCCTTTATTCCTGATGCTTTCAGATTTCATAATAACACATCTTGCTGTGGCATTTTAAGAGTTCCTTGTGCTGGCACCTCATGAGCTCTCTCTAGCTGGAGGCTCCCACCCTTCAGTTGGCAATTTTCTTGTATTGTTTCTTTGCAAATGTCCCTCCTTTGTTTTCTCTGTTCTCTCCTTTTGCAACTCCAATTAGTAGGACATTGAATCGTCTGGACCAACCGTCTAGTTGTCTTTTCTTCCTTATTGTCAATCTCTGTCTTTCTCTAGAGGTTTCCTCCACCTTACCTTCTACCCCATCTATTAAGATTCCTCTTTCTTGAGCTTCGATGACCCCTTCCTTACAGAATATTGATCTTGTCTCTTGGATGCAAATATCCCTGAAAATATTATGATAGTTTCATTAAGAGCTTCTCTTCTGCTGCCTTCTCTCTAATTCCTCTGAGTGCATTTTTTCTGTTTGGCTTCATGCTGGCAGCTTCATTCACATATTCAGGGATCCTAGGCAACCTGTTCATAGTCAAGAGAGCAACACTAAAGTGCTCTTTGAAGATTTGTTGGGAGGAGGGAGTTTTAGGCTGGTGGGTAAAGCAGATTTCTTTGTTGAGCAACCTCATAGGTAAGCATTTTCAGGTCTCTTCTCTAGGGACATGTGCCCTCCCTGGAGTGCGGAGATCGTGCTGCTCTCTTCCTGGGGGTAGAGTTGGGAAGGTGCTTTTGTGAGTGCTCTTAGTGTGAAGTCTTTCTTCTTATACCCCAGCTCTTTTCAGTCCAGAATCCCAGCCCACCTTCTTCTGTCCCTGGGGTCCCTGAGCCCAGAGCCACCCTTCTCCAATTTCTCCAAAGAACAAACTTCCAGGCTTGTCTGGAGATGGCGGTAGAGGAACACTGGGGTCCCACTGGCTTCCTAGACAGAGTTTGGATCAACTCCTTTTTTTGCCTTGACCACCCCTATGTCATCCCACCTCCTGTAGTGCCAGCTGCCTCCTCCTGCCCGGGCTCCTGGCTTCCAGAGTGGACGAGTGGACGGGCCTGATTCTTGGCAGTAGACCCCACCCCCACCCCCGTAGGTGCTCAGGTCCCAGCGTCCTCCTCTCGGCCTCACGTCTCTCACACCTCAATCTACTCATCAGGAAAATGGACGTAACTGTGGTTCCCTCCCCCGAGGCTGCTGCGAGGTAGACATGAGGTCACAGTGGTGCCATCACCATGACGGCAGCCCCTCGGGCAAGCTCTGTCCCCCAGTGCACATTCTGTTTTTCCCACACAGGCCCAGGGAGAGGAGCCACACCCAGGCATGATGTGAAGCACTCGCGCTGAGTGCACCGAGCCGGGGAACGCTGTCCCCTCCACACGTCCCCGCCCCTGCCCATCCACGCAGCTGAGTGTGCCAAGAAAGGATGCTGCGCTGGCTGTTTCACAGCCTCCCCAAAGGCTACTCTCAGCCCCCTCCCTCCATACCCACGGACAGAAACACGCGCAAACGCAAAATAACAACGGTAATAACGTGAGCCGGCAGCTGAGACCTGCACGGCTAATGACACTTTGGAAGAAGGATGAGCAGGCTCTATGCCATCTACCCACCTACTTTTCAAATTACCTTCTCCAACCTTCGAAATGATGTCTAACTTTAGTAGGAATAATTGCCAGAGTGGGAAAGATGTGTGTGTTCACCATGCAAGGGAAGGTGAGCCTCGCAGAGCGGCCCTTGCTCTGTGCTTTTGGCCGTTTAACCTGTCTGCTGCAGCAGGCTCCTGGAAGAGGGTGGGCCCAGGGGGCGGCGACAGGAAATGCTGAGGGATGTCGCAGGACCCAGGTTGGCCCACCTCCCACCCCTCGCCAGGGCTGTCGGGGCAGGAAGGCTTGCCTGGAGCCTCCAATGCCTGGAGGCCTGGCCAGACACATGGGCAGGCCCATCTCATTCCCACAGCTGCGCCCCTCGAATAGTATGTGGCCATGGTGGGCACACATATTTCAACTGTATTACAGAAAAGCCATTAGCTTTGGGGTGGTTCATTTAACGACCTGGATATTGTCAGATGCTAATTTAGGAAAATACAAGCTTAATGTACATCATGTGGTAGAAGAAAATCATTTGTTAGTTGCAGTGTCCTTCTCCTAAGGGGAAGGTGTGGTGGGTCTGAGACAGGCTGAGACCTGGGACCTGGGACCCTTTGCTGCAGTGCTTGCACCTGGACAAACAAAATACAAAGAAACAATATAACAACATACAAAATACAAAATACAAAGAAACTATAAGGGACTAAAAATAACTGCATGCATGCGCAGTTGGGGCAAATTCTGGACAACAAGATACAAAAAGACCAAAAACCCAACTGCCACTTCTGAAGGGTCAGGAGCAAAAGCAGAGTACTGCACAGGCTCCCTGCACACGACACCACCAAGGGGATGGGCAGACCACCTAAGCCAACCCTCCAGCCTGAGCCCTGGACCCGCCCCTACCCTCACCCCATATAAGGAACCAGCTCGCCCCGCTTTGGGGAGCGAGCAAGCAAGGGAGCCTGTTGTTTGCTCTCGCTCCCTGCTGCTGCAGCAGGGGTCCCAATAAAGCCTTGCCTGAATTTCTTGTCTGGTCTCTGATCAATTTCTATTGATTAAGCAGGACAAGAACCCTTGTGGGTAGCAGGTCTTTGCTCCCCAGCCAGGGGAATGAGTGGGGGAAGAAGGAGGAGAAGTGGGGTGAGAGGGGTGGAAATCTAAGGGAAGGTCCCTGAAGCCACTGGGACCCTGCCTAGGGTGAGAGGGCTCCCAGATGGCTGGGCACAAGGGAGCTGCAGGGAAGGGCGCCTTCTGGAAGGGATTCCTGGGCTGACTTGCTGCACCCTGGGGACGCAGAGCCCTCATGAGCACTCTTATGAATTAATTACTGGAGGGGCAAGGAGTGAAAAAAGGCCGAATCCTGTTCTGAGTTGGCCCTGTAAGAGCCCCACCCTCAGGGTGCTGCCTCCATGTCGGAGCTCCACCTGTGAAGTGGACAGCAGCCTCCCTGGGACATCAGTGTGAACCCGCTTTGCATCTCAAGTGGACCTTGGCTCTGGCCATCAGATTTGGGGACCCAGGAGCAATGCTCCAGGTAACTGCTGGGGTTTGGGATGGTAAGAAAATAAGTCAATCGCAAAAGTGTCTGCAAGTCTGGCAGGCCCTTCCTGCTGGGGCTCTGACTGTGCTGTGTGTTGCCTTTCCAGGGCAGGTGATGTGGACACCCGCCCCCCACCCCTCACCCCATCCCCCACACCCCACACCCAGCAGCAAGGCAGAACCCACTTCCGGCCCACAGCAGGCAATAGGGGAGCTGGGGCAGGCGGCCTCCCAAAGGCAAGGCTTTGATGGATAAAAATCCGAAAACGCACTTCATGCCAGAGTGAAACTTTAAAACAAGATGAAGGAGAAGACAGTGGGAAATGGGTCTCCCACCACCTACCCCAGACCCCAGACCCCTTCCGTAGATGCCTTAGTCCTTTCAGGCTGCTGTAACAGAGTGCAGAGACTGGGTGGCTTAGAAACCATAGCATTTTATCTCGCACAGCTCTGGAGGCAGGAGATCAGGGTGTCAATGTGCTTGGGTTCTGGTGAGGGCTCTCTTCCAATGGCAGATGGTGACCTTTTCTCTGTGTCCTCATGTTGTGGGAAGAGAGTGAGAGAGCTCTCTGGAGCCCCTTTTATAAGGGCACTAATCCCATTCGTGAGAGCTCCACCCTCATGACCTAATCACCTCCCATCAGCCCCACCTCATAATAGCATCGTCACATTGGTGGTTTAGGATTTCAATATATGAATTTGGGTGGGGAACAAACATTTAGCCCATAACACCAATAAACACCAGAGGAACCCATGACACCAGTTTCCATGTTTTATGTATCCTTCCAGGAATTCATTTCTATGCTTCTACACACAGACACACACACACACACACACACACACACACAAATGAAAGGATTCTACACACACTCTCTCTAGCTTCCTCTTTTTCATGAAGTATACTTTTGTATACTTTGAGGGTTGCTACATATCACAGACCTACATATACACCTTTTTAAAAAAATGACTGATAATTCCATACTAGGGATGTGCTATAATTTAATTAATATTATTATTGCTAGTATTTAGGTTGTTTCCACCCTTTTACAATCATAAGCAATGCTTCCATGAGCCTTGTGATAAACATCCTTGCACATGCATGTGAGAACACATACAGGACAAAGTCCGAAAGTGGGATTGCTGGGCTGGAGCACACACACGTCTGTGGTTCTGACACACGTGCCCAAATCCCCCACAGGCTTTGTCCTTCTGGCGCAGTGGTTATCAGATGTTCTCAAACTTGGCCAATCTGATTTAGGTCTAAAGTAAGTTTCCACAGATGTTTCAGCCTGCATCTCTCTTACTGTAAGTGAGATTAAGCCTCTTTTCAAATGTTTAGAAGCATTTTTCTTTCCTGTGAAGGATTTCTATCCATTTTCCAATTCAGTTCTTGGGTGTTTTCCTTACTGATTTATAGCAGTCCTGTGCCTGTGACATAAATTGCATATATTATTATGCATATGATACTGTTTTCACATCATAGACATGCATATACCTCGTTGTTTTAATGACTGCATGATAATTCCATTTTAGGGAGGTGTCATAATTTTATTCGCAGTCGATCTTTTGCCTTTTTACTTTAATCAGATGCTTTCTGCCAGGCACAAATATTTGGCTTTTATCTGGTATCAATTATGTTATTTATGGCCTAGGGTTTTGTAACATAAGCCTCCAATCCCTGGAGCCCCTTCTAAGGCACCGCGGTGACCAATGCATCTCCATGAAGCAGTGTCCCCAAGATGGGAATGTTGCCACCTAAAAAGGTGTCTGACCCACATGGAAGTGTCCCCAGACATGGCCCCACCCCCTCCTGTCACAAGTGTGACCGTCTCAGAGCAGGGCCCGGGGCCAGCTTCAAGCACTCCTGCAGCCAGGGAGGAAAGGCCCAAGGCAGAGTGGTGGGTGGGAGGCCAGGTGGGGGTGTCCCACATACTCTTCTCCAAGGCTGGAAGTGCCCGAGGCCGCCCCAGCTTCCTGCCCCCTGGCCTTTCCTGCCCAGCTTTCTTCATGCTGGAGAAACACGGTCCCCTGGGCCGTCTTTGGCCCACGGGACACTGCCAAACATAGCAGTGAGCAGCTACTTTGTGCCAGGACCTGCCCTCCGGGTTGGGACGATGCTGCCCGCTGCGGAGGTCAGTGGTCCACGGAGGGCGGGCTCCCGGCACCTTGTGAGGGCTCCGCTCAGTAGGGAGAAGCAACGGCTTGCACTGAGCGCTGACCAGCAGTGGGAGCTGCCCAGAGCCCCAGGAGGGAAAGCCGACCAGAGGCAAGAGGCAGCAGGTGAGGCAGGACTCGAGGACCAGAGGCGGGGCTGCTCCCCATCGCGGACTTGCTGCGGAGACCCTGCCAAGCCGAGCGGGAGGCGCCCCCCGCGCCCCCGGGCGAGGCCAGCAGGGACGCCCCCGCACACCCGCGGGGCAGTGCCCGCCCAGGACCCCAGCGACCCCGACGCCTTCGGGGAACCGGCCAGGCTCTGCGGGCTGGCGGGCTCGGGCTCCGGTTCTGACTTAACGCTGATTCTCGGTTTTCTCATCTGTAAAAAGCGGGTGATGCTACGGCAACCCCTGACACCGGTGAGGAGTGACCCACGCAGATCCTCGGATCAATGAGCGCTGCTCAGTGAGTGTAGACGGAGGGCCGTGAGCTGAGCCCACCCACCAGGCCAGTCAGGCACCACACACACATACACACTCTCACCAGGAATCATATTTCCCTGGCATTTTACTATGTAATCCTCACTGCAATGCTTCGCGGATGGGGTACATCTCAGTCACAGATTTTAGCACGTCCTGCACCTCCAGGATTTACCTGGACCACAAGGGCCCGATAAGCCCCCTCTCCTGGGGGATGCTCTAGGATTTGGAGTAAAAAGTCAAATCGCACCTGTTAACCCCCGGAAAGGTGAGTCCCTCGCCCCTCTCCCAGAGGTGGTGACAGGCATAGGTATATCAGGTGCTTGACAAGCGCTGGCTTCCTTGGGACTGCCACTGCTTTCCCTGCAGAACCGCCCAACTGCATAGGATGCTGGAGTCCTCGTACAGTGACCACCATGTTCGCTGGGAGGCGGGGTGGAAGGGGGCTGGTGCTGCCCCTCAGGTGTCCCGCCAATCCCTCTGAGGCCCCAGCAAAGAGTTTGCATTTAGAAGGTCAGGAAGTGATCCTTCTCACAGGGCTGCCTTGAATTATTTCAGCTGCACCAAGGTATTTCAAAGTCAGACCAAATAAACATTTGCATCTAAAAAAGGCAAAACAGGGTCATTTGAAATAGAGAAGAAAGCTTTCCCGTATCCGGAGGGTGAGGCCAGACTTTCCAGAGAAGCTGTGCAGGGTTTGCTTTGGGTTTGTGTGTTTGCCAAGGCACGGAGCTCCTCTTGCTTCAGGAGGAAAGTATTTTCTTTTAAATAAAATGTGAGCCGACCTAAGTTTCCTTCCCTGATTTGCTCAGTGGCCACCCCGGCCCCCTGCAGCGGTCGGGACCGAATCTTTAAAGGGTTTGCTTTTCCTGAGAAGGCAACCATGACCCACTGGATGTTATCAAGCAGTCAGGCCAGGATGGGGAGGAAGGGCTGCTCCCAGGCTCCCACTCGGCATCCCCCGCATGGGGTCAGACGTGACCCTCACCTGCCTCTTCCCTCTTCACGTTGGGCCCCGTGCCCAGGAGACACAGCCCCTCTTTTCCTGAAGAGTCTGGACCGAAACCAGTGTGGAAATCACCTTCTTTTCTTTTCTTCTAGCAATTATTCCTGCCCTCCCCCGGCTTAAACACATCTTCTCAGTTAAGCCTGAAGGGAGGGGACGTCTGCTACTACATTCCGTGTGCTGCCACCATCCCTACCCCCCATAGCATTTCCACCAATCGCCGAGCTCCTGGATGGCAACAGGGACAGAACACACCCTGGCCTCACCTGAGGTACAGATGCTCTCACACAGGTAGGTGTTGGCGTCTAAGCAGTCCGCCCTCTGACCCTCACAGCATCCCTGTCTCAGAGGAGCGTCTACACAGACCCCGGCCCCTCCCGACGCTCCCGCTCCTCCAAGACCCCTTGCTCATTCATTCATTCATTCATTCAACCCTGCGGCCACTGGGCTCAAGACGGCTCATTCATCACATCCAGGTATGTCCCCCTCCTCAGATCCTGTGAAACAGCAGAATAAACATAAAGACAAATACTTAGAAGCCCTGGAAAACTAGAAAAAGCGCCAACGGCAGACCAGGATGTGAGGGAATTTCCAGAAGAGAGAAAGCAGATGAGGTCAGGTTAGTGGTGAAACCCAACATCGCCGAGGACCCACAAGGCTGGACCCCCGTCTGGAAGTGGGGGCACAGTGGCCGCGGAGAAGCAGCCAGACACGGACATCTATGGGGAGAGTTACCTGAAGGGCCGCCCAGGCAGCTGAGCCGGCGCCCCGCTTGCCCCTGGGATAAAGTCAGAGGGCAGCTTTAAAACACAACAGGGACCTGCAAGGGGCACCCCAGAGAGAGAGCAGGGCCGCTGCCCCATAGCTGCAGTAAAATGAGAGACAGTATCCCCAAATCAGAGGCCCATGGAGGCGCTCTGCCCTTGCTCATCCCCACCTGTCTTCCTGCGCCCGGTGTCAGGGGTGCAGGCTTGCTGTGACCGGAGTGGACAGTCCCTTACAGAGGGGATGTTTACTTGTGTGATCCGTCAAGACCACAGTCCTCACACATGCTACATTCAGGACCCTCTTGCCAGCTTAAAAAGGCTTGAGGGCCCCATAGAGCTTTTACTTCTCTGGAGCAAACTTATTGATATTTACTGTAATAGAAGTGAAAATGAAGGAAAATTTTAAATATTTATGCATTTATTTAAAAATGGTAATAAAGCCATCACACATTAACACAAATAACATTTCTGAAAATAACTCTTTTTCTAAAAACAGTTTATTTAGTAAGAAGAGTGACACTTTTATATTTTTGTAAATCTCGCCAATGTCTGGCTTAACGGACAGCTGGATTTTCATATGTGTTTCTGATTTCAATCTGTTATGACACTGGAAAACTCTGCTGAACACTCATGAGAGAAAAATGTCTTTGTATTCCTATTAAATAGTTCTGAGTTTGTGGACCCCCCCGAAAGAGTCTCAGGAACCCTCAGGGGTCCACAGACTACACTTTGAGAACCACTGTCCTGAGACTCATTTACAAATGGGATGACAACCAAGAATCCCCATACATTTGAAGGAAATCCTCTTGTGATGGGTCTATTGATAAATTCTTTCGATTTCCTCTAAAAAGTATTAACTCATGTAAGCAGGTAAGTAAGTAGAGGTGATGGGTACTTAGATGGATGAACAAGGACTGAGCAGGCAGAGGCCTAGGTCACGAGGCTTCTCCGGGGTCCCATGTGTGGCACCCAGGAGTTGGTGGGGGTGGACCTTGGAGGAGGGGCGCTGCCCAGAGCCAGGCCCTGACATCTGGCATGCTTCTCTCCTTCCTTCTCTGCGATTCGCTCCAGCAGGTCCTGGGGCCCAAGTCCTCCCAGCACACACAGTCAGTCGGTGAACGGTGATCTCATCGAAAGATGCACAACCTTCATTCGGGAGGGTCCAGGATCGATGAAACTAGTTTAGTGGGAAGAGCGGCCCTAGGCGCTTTTGGGGGAAACAGGGCTGGCTGACAGAAGGTGGGGGCTGGGGGTCAGGCATAAGGGGGGTGCGGCATCCTGAGCCCTGGACCCCTTAGACCTAGAAGGCACATGCACCCTTCACCCATTTCAACCTTTCCTCCAGGGCTGGCCTAGGGCCCGGGAAGGAGGCAGGGGTGCGGTCTCTGGCCTCCATCTTCCTCCCGCTCACCCCGCCTCCTTCCCCCTTCACCCTCCCGCCCCTCCCAATCCTCCTCCCCTTCTCCTCTCCCTTCCTCTTCCTTTCTTTCTCCTCCCCTGCGGCCCACTTGCTCCCGTCCTTCCCCTCCCCTCCCCCTCCTGTCCCTCCCCACCCTCCTCCGGCCCCCCTCCTTTATCCTCCTCTCCCCTCCCCCGCCCCCCCCTCTCCCCGGCGGCAGAGGCGGGCGGGGCGGCCCCGGGTTCGGGCCCCGCCTGGCGACTCGCACCTGCTCGGCGGCCGCGTGGATCTCCGCGGGCGGGCTGCTGCTGTTCTTGGGGGGCGCCCGGGGACCGGAGGCCTCTGCTGGGAGAGAGCGGGAGGCGACCGCTTGCGACGCCGAGGATGCGGGGCCGCTGCGCCACTTCCCCGCCGGAGTCCGCGCGGGGCCGGTGGAGCGCGACGGCCGGCGCAGCCGCCTCCCTCCGCGATGCCGGGCCCGCGGCGCCCAGCACGCCCTCATGTCTTCCGACCCTGCCGGTCCTAGGGCCCCCGCTCCGGGACGTGGTCCCGCCACCCCTCCCTGCCCCCTAGTGCCAGCCCCGGGCCTGCGCAGCCTGGAGCCCAGCCCTGTAGCGCTCCCCCGTGAGCATCTCTCCGACGCCCCCAGACCCCGGCCCTTCCGCCCAGGTGTTCTGGGCCTGGGTCTGCTCCCGGGAAGCCCCAGAGGCACCGATGCCCGGTGGCTCTCTCGTCTCTCCTCCCCGGGCGGTCCTCCTGCCCGTAGCCCCGCAGAGCTCTGCCCAGCCTCCCGCACCCCAGCAGCCCTGGCGCGGCTGCCCCGTAGGCTGTGCCCCAGGCCCCGCTGCAGATCCAGGTTACTGTCCTGGGGCAAGGACCGGTCACGGGACCGTGGAGGTGACCCGGCCCTCCGGGCATCAGCCCCAGGGTCTCCCCCCAGCAATCTCCCACCCTTGGCAGACAGGCAGTGGCAGGGCCCTGCTGCGTCCTTGTAGGGCCACCTGGTCCTGTACTCCCCGTGAACTTCGCAGGTGGGCCTCGGGGCTCTACCATCTCCTAGCACACTCTGAGCTCTCCCACCTTGGAGCTCCTCCTGGAGTCCTGGAAAGCCCTACCTCCCCGTTAGTCACCTGACCAATGGGTCACCTTAGCCCAGAACCTTCCCAAAGCCTCTCGCCAGAATGCTGCTCCCTCCCCTGGTTTGCATCCTCTCCCACAGTTTGCATCCTTCGGTAACTATGCGGGGGGGTGGGGGTGGGGGCTCTGGCAGTCCAGGAGGCTGGCCTCTGAACGCCCAGTGGAGCTGAACTGGAAGGGTCAGGGGCTGCCACAGGCTCCCAGTGTGAGAAGACTTTGCTGTGGGAAACCTGCATTAACAGCATCACTGAGATCGTGCCTGTCCTCTGTGTATTCAGCACCTGGCCACAGTCGAGTCTGGGGAGACCCCTCATTAGTCGGGACCCAGGTCCCTGGAGCTCACCTGACTGGCCAACATTTGGTACCTCCCCCCCACCCCAGGCTCTTAGGGCTGGCATTAACTCACGAGCCCTCCACAAGTCCACGTAAACGGACAGTTGGACACTTGGTAGCCGCCCACCCACACCGGGAGGGGTGAGGGCAGGGGGAAGGTGTGGGAAGAAAAAGAATTGAGACAGGAAATTGGTTAAAAAACAACATTTTTCAGCACCTGGAGAAGCTCTAGTAAAGCAGTCAGGGGCTGCTCTGCTGGGCATCTGGGCTTCAGGTCAGCCAGGGCTGCAGTCGAGGGCCCACCCCGTCCCCTTCCTAGCTCTCCCTGTGGGGAAGGGGGGGCAGAAGTGTCCCCCAGACTACTCCAGGCAGGCCCTCAGCCAGTCATCACCCAGGTCGACCAAGCATGGGTGCTCCAGAGTGAAACCCATCGGGCCCAGGACTCCCAAACTCCTCACCCTCCCACCTGCAGACCCTTTGTTTTGAAAACTTTTACATGTTAAATAAATGGCAGTTAAATAGGAAAGAATCTGCATAACTTCTGATTGTGACCCTTGGGGAGTTGGGTGGAGAGGATGCATCCACAGATTACACACCCGCAGGGCTGGATTTGAACACCCGGTTTGCCACTAGAGCTGCCAATTCCTGCCACTTCCTACCCTTGGCGACAATGCGGCCTCAGAGCCCTAGCCCTGCCAGCTGGCTCTCAGGCGCTAGGACTTCAGACAAATCATCAAACACAAACACAGAGCCTTGTGGATCCCTTGGTAAACACCATTCAGGAAAAGCCAGGCGGCCCCTAGCCATTTGGTTACGAGAAAGATTTTGATTTAGTTTAGCTTTGTTTTTGTTTGACTTTTTGGTCACAGGCCTGGTTATCACCTTTGAGAATCTTCCTTCCTCCCTATAAACTCCAGCGGAGTTCTGAGGTTCAGAAGTTCTCAGGGAAACCGACACTGGTTAATAAGGCTTGGAAGGGGCTTTTTTCATGAAGTAATCCTCCTTTAATGTCTGTTTACAGCTGGGCTCCACGTAACAACAACCTCTGATTAAATGCCCAGTGTATCCTGGGGCAAGAGACAAATAATTGCAGTGCTTCATTTTCCCATGTGAAGATTAATGAAAGCTTTGCTCATTTTGTTTGTGTGGGAAAGAGGCAATGTTGATATTTGGGCTTGAAAACTTTTCGGTATTGCTGTCCTGATACAGTGTGGTGCAGTGTGGGTTCTCCCTGTAATGGCTACTATACACCTTTGAAAACAGAACAAGCTTTTGGTGCCAGACAGTACGGTGGGGCATGGAAGGGGGTGTTCCCAGCCTGACTTATATGTAATGTTACACACTTACATGGCAGAACATATTTCTTTCCCAAACACTAGATAAGCAATACACTCCATAAATGAAGATCATTTGTCATTAAAGATTACTAACGTCTTAGACCTGCCACAAGGCTTTTCTCAAGCAAGAGAAGAAAATATGCCTACCTGTATAGCTTCTCCTATGGAACTTTCCTGCTCTGACCATGTGGGAGGGATGGAAAGGGCCTGGCCTAGGAGTCAGAAGTCTGTCCAGTGATGAATTTGGTTATGACCTGCCTGCGTTACGCTGCAGAAATCACTGTCCTTCTCTGGGTCTCAACTGCATTATATGTTAATAGAAGAGTAATCTCCTTTCCTTCCGCCTTCCTTCCCTTCCCTTCCCTTCCATCTTTTCCTTTGTTTTTTTTATTTTGGAAATTTTCCATTTCAAACATAACCAAAAGTAGAGAGAATAGTAAGATGAGCCCTCATGTACCCCTCACCAGCTTCAGCAATTACCATCATAGAAACCACCTTGTTTCATCTTTGCTTCCACTTACCCCACCCCCAGCTTATTTTGAAACAAATCCCTAAACATCAGTAATTTCATCTGTAAATATTTCAGAATTATATGACTTATCTATTGCTGTTGTCGAGTTGCTTGAAACAGCAATACTCTATCACATCAAGATGCTGTGGGTTGACAGTTTGGGCTGGTACCAGCTGGACGGTTCTTGTGTTGGTTCTGTCTGGCTCTCTCACGTGAATGCATTTAACTGGTGACTTGGCCGTGGCCAGCCAGTCTTTGATGGCCTCATTGTCTGGCAGCTGGTCAGGAAGCCTCCGTTGTCTGCGAGGCCCCTCCAGCAGGCTAGCTCAGGCTTGCTGTCATGGTGGCAGTGTTTCGTGAGTTTCCAGTGGCAAGAGAAGGCAAGCCCCAATGTACAGCTACTTTCCAAGCCTCTGCTGGTGTCATGTTTGCTAATGTCCCATTTGCCACAAGTCGTGTAGCCCAGCCCAGAATCAACATGGGAGGGGGAGAGATATGTACAAGGACATAGAAGCAGGGAGAGTAATTCATTGGGGGCTATTACTGCAGCAATCTACCTTAAGGATATATTCCTCAAACATAAGCCCCCCCCTTTTAACATAACCACAATTCCATTATCAAAGCTTACCAAATTAACTGCAAATCTTTAATATGGACGGTATCCACTGTATCTAGATTCCCCCATTGTCACGTAAATGTGGAGAAATGGGAACCTTTGTGCAGCCACAGTGGAAAACAGAATAAAACGGGGGTCAGTATTGTTTGTGTGTAACCATTAAGTTTTATATGAGTGTATCCACTCTTTTACAGTGTAAAATATATTTCTTTATCATCAAATAAGTTCTACAAACCCTGGATTGGTTAATCCCAAAGGTTCCTTTGGGCACCAAGATTCTGCAATTGTGTGTGCAATGTTTACAGAAACATGCCCGTGGCTTTGGGAACAAGCCCGTCTCTTCCAATGGTGAGGTTCTCAGGCAGCTCACCTTCCCTGGCACTCACTGTCTCTAAGGCAGGGGACAGTGAAAGCGACAAGATCTGAAGAGTGCTGCTTTCTGCTACGATGATCCTTTCTGGCCAGTGGTTTTATCGTAGCATCTGGGTCCATCTGCTTCCAGGAGCTCCCTTGCCTTCGGCTGATCCAGAGATGCTGCTGAAGCTACCGTCTGAGCATCCCCAGAAAGCCCTGGGTGCCCAGCAGGGTCCACACTCAGAAACCCCACTGGAGCTCTGCAGTGTCCTACTGACTCATTTGAGGTCTTTTTGGAATTCTGCAGGGCTATGCTGGCTAGGCCAAATTGTTCATGGAGGCTGAGTCACTTCCGTGGGATTATCTGCACATGGGGCTCTCAAAACCCTTAAAGCACAAGGGCTGCCTGACCCCACACCCTTGCCTTGCTTGCACCAGATGTGTCAGGAGACCAGGACACCCAAGGAGGAACTGGAAGGGGCTCAGCCTTCGTGCTTTCTTGTGGTTGGTTCAGGGTGGGCACGTGACCCAGAGGCCCAGGAGAGGAGCGTTTCCAGGAGAGGTTTCCCTCTGTAATGAGACAAGCGCACCACTTCCTTGCTGCTGGGGTCCTGGGGAGTGTGGTGTGTTGAGGATGCGGCCCCTGTGAGCCACGGAGGAGAATTTGGACTATGCTGGGTGGGCCAGGCAGATGATGGGGATGGCATGGCAGAGCCTCGGCAGTCACCCACAATCTCTCTCTCAAGCTTCTCGTGAAGGGCCTCCCCCACCGACGCCACCCACAACCAGATGCTCTGAGCCTTGCAGCCAGTGGTGTCTGGCTGAGAGGCTCCTGCTCTTTGGTTGTGGAAGAGACACAGGCAGGGACCACGTGGGAGGTCTCTGGTAGGCCCCATGTGTTCCCGTGTTCCCACTTCGGGAGCTCCAAGGGTTGGTGGGCTTTGGTGCCTGCCTGGCACAAGTGCAGAGGAAGGATGTCCCATCCACTGCAGACCCATCACAGTGGGAGTGAGCAAGGGTGGTGGCAGGCTGCACATTGTGTCATAAGCAAAGGGGAAGGGGCTCTCCAGAAACGAGGGCAGTTGTAACACTTCCAAGGACCTCCGGCTTTGGTCTGAGTAAGCACACCCCATTGTGATTTTATTGTCATTTGTTGTCACTTGAGCAGTCCCTTTAAGATTTCACCAACTTTAATTCTCTCAGGTGCTGTCATCTGTGCAGTAATACGGCTCGAGTCCTCGCAAGCAAGTTCAGTTGAAATATACAATTTTCCCAGTTGCAATATAGGAATTATTCTCTAAAATGTAACCGCACTCTCTTAGGTCTGAACAGCCATTTAGCCAGGGCGGATCCAGATTCTGTGGGGTCTGAAGATTATATACTTGTGAGACTCCTTTATGAATTAAATGTTGCAAATACAAAATTAGGTATAGAAGTGAATATTTAGAATGAGAAAATAAATCACAACTAATTAGAAACTTTAAAGTGCTGAAAAATGCCACAAACCCTGTAAATCCAGAAATATAACATAACATTAAAAAAAATTAACTTCCTGACATAATTATATAATACTTGTTTTTCTGCATTTTTGGCTAGACTCTGATCACCTTTTTATAATCACCTTCTTACTGTATAATCACCTTCTTTTGTCATTTTTTAAATAAAGTGTATAAAAGACAATCTTTTTTATGGCATGGGGGTCAGCAAACTTTTCCTGTAAAGGACCTAACAGTAAATATATTAGGCTTCGTGGCCATGGGGTCTCTGTCACAGCTACTCAGCTCTGCCACTGCAGCATGAAAGCAGCCCTGGACGATGTGCAAACAAACAAGCATGGTTATGTGCCAGTAAAACTTTATTTCCAAAAACAGATGCCAACCTGGGAAGTGACATCAGTGAGATGGTAGAATAGGAAGTCACAGACACAATGAATTAACAACAATATATAGTCCATAAAGTCTTTACGAGAACTCCAGAAACCAGTTAGGAAGTCACAACATCCCAGGAAACTGAAAGCTAAGAAGAGCTGCACTGAAACAGGTAAGAAAAGCCATTTCATTTAAACCACATCAGCCCTTCCCCCAAGCAGGCATAGCTCACTATCAGGAGAAAGTGCCCAACTCCCAGCTTCTCCCTTGAGAGGAAAAGAGTGGAACATACATCCAACATTCCAGCTTTTCAGTGGGCTGCCCAAGAGACTGGTTTCTGTCTTGCCTGTCCCAGAGTGTGGATGCCTGGGGGCCACTGAAAACAACAGAGATCTCATGGCTTGTGGTGACACCAGAGTGCCTCCCCTACCACACACAGACACTAACACAGCTTGCTGTGATCAGGAGAAAGTGCCTAGCTCATGGCTTCTCCCTTGGGAGGTAAAGAGGACAATGAAACAAGGGTCCAACATTCCAGCTTTTTGGGGGGGGCGCTGCCCAAGGAACTGGTTTCCATTTTTCCTGACTCAGAGCGCTGATGGAACTAGCAGACCTTAGATGCCTGGGGCCGCAGAGAACAAAAGAAAGCTCAGTGGCTTGATGCAGCTCCAGAGAACTTGTAGTACTATCAGCAGACACCAGAGGGAGCTAAAGACTACAAGCTCCTGAGAAAGAAATAAGCAAACCTGTCTAATTAAGAAATTACACAAACCCAGAGAGGACACATCCGCACAAAAGGTGTGAGAGGCCCTCAGAAGCTCTAGCCAGGCTTATTGGTGAAGGTCTTCCCCTGTACAAAGCCAGTCCATAAAGACTGGAAGAGTAACTTTTCTTTCAATTGCACAAAAGACAACAAAAAGTAGCAAGAAATCAGAAAGAAGAAATAGGAAAACATGACCCAACCAAAGGAACAAAATAAATCTCCAAAACCAACCTTAAAGAAACAGAGATCTATTAATTACCTGAAAAAAATTCCAAATAATGATCTTAAAAAGAACACAAATAGACAGCTAAACAAAAGCAGAAAAACAATGCATGAACAAAATGAGAATATCAATAAAGAGAAGCTATTAAAAGGAACCAAACAGAATTTCCAGAACTGAAGAGTATAATAACTGAATTGCAAAATTCACTGGAGGGGATCAACAACAGACTTGATCAAGCAGAGGAAAGAATTAGCAAACTCTAAGACAGGTCATTTGAAATTACTGAGTCAGGGGAACAAAAAGAAAAAAGAATGAAGAAAAGTGAACAAGCCTAAGGAACATATGCAACACCATCAAGTGGTCCAATATTCACGCTATGAAAGTCCCAGAAGGAAAAGAGGGGAAAGGGCAGAAAGATTATTCAAAGAAATAATGGCCAAAAACTTCCTGCATCTGAGGAAGGAAATGAACATCCAAATTCAAGCATCTCAAAAGACTCCAACGAGGATAAGTCCAAAGATGTCCACACAAGACACATTATAATCAAACTGTTAAAAGTCAGAGACAGAGAGAGAATCTTGAAAGCAGCAAGAGGGACTCATCACATGCAAGGGAGCTCCTAAAAAATTATCAACAGATTTCTCAGCAGAAATATTGCAGCCAGGAGGAAGTGGGATGACATATTCAAAGTGCTGAAAAAGAAAAAACTGCCAACAAGGAATACTATATCAGGCAAAACTTTCCTTCAAAAATGAAGGAAAAATAAAAACTTTCCTGGATAAACAAAAGCTGAGGGAGTTCATCACCACTAGACCTGCCTTACAAGAAATGCTAAAGGGAGTCCTCCAAGATGAAACAAAAGAATATTAGGTAGCAACACAAAAGCATACAAAATTATAAAGCTCTCTGCTAAAGGAAAATATATAGACAAATACAGAAGCATGTAATACTATAATGGTGGTGTGTAAATCACTTTTAATTCAGATGTAGATTTTAAAAGATAAAGGCATAAAAAATAACTATCACAAAAAAACTTGTCAGTGGATTCAAAATATAAAAAGACGTAATTTCTACATCTATAACATAAAGCAAGAGGGAGAGATGTAAAGAAGTAGAGTTTTTGTGTGCAACTGAAGTTAAGTTGTTATCAGTTTGAAATAGATTGTTGTAACTATAAGATGTTTTATGTAATCCGCATCATAAACACAAAGAAAAACACCTATAGAAGATGCATGAAAGAGAATGACAAAGGAATCCAAGCATGCCACTATAAGAAATCAACAAAACATAAAAGGAAGTTAGCTATAAGACATACAGAAAACTATGAAAAAAATGGCATTAGTAAATCCATCGACGTTAGTAACTAATTTAAATGTAAATGGATTAAACTGCCTGATCAAAAGAATGGCCAAATGGATTAAAAAACAAGATCCAGTTATATTGTCTACATTAGACTCACTTGATATGAGGACATACATAGGCTGAAAGTGAAAGGATGGAAAAAGATATTCCATGCAAAGAGTAACCAAAAGAGAGCAGGATTGGCCATACTTATATAAGACTAAATAAAATTTAAGTCAAAACTGTCACTAGAGATAAAAAAGGACATTATTTAATGAGAAAAGGGTTAATTCATCAAAAGATATAACAATTATAAACATATATGCACATAACAGCAGAACACCCAAATACACAAAGCAAACACTGACAAAATTAAAGAGAGAAACAGACAGTAAGACAATATTAGTAAGAGATTTCAGTACCCCACTTTTATTAATGAATAGATCAACCAAACAAAAGCTCATTAAGGAAATACTTGAACAGTACTTTAGACCAATTAGAGCTAGCAGACATATACAGAACACCCCCACTCAACAATAACAGAATACACATTCTTCTCAAGTGAAAATGGAACATTCTCCAAGAAAGATCACATGCTAGGCCACAAACCAAGTCTTAACAAATTTAGGAAGATTGAAATCATACCAAGTGTCTTTCCAACCACCACAGAATAAAACTAGAATTCAAAAGCAGAACGATAACTAGAAAATTCACAAATATGTGGAAATTTAAAAACACACTCTTGAACAACCAATGTGTCATAGAATAATTCACAAGAGAAATTAGAAAGTTAGAAATCCCTTGAGACAAATGAAAATGAAAACACAATATACCAAAACTTTTGGGATGCAGCAAAAGCAACACTAAGAAGGAAGTTTATAGTGGTAAATGCCTATATTAAAGGAGAAGAAAGATCTTACATCAACAACAACTTAATTTTAAACCACAAGGAAAAAAAGAAGAAGAACAAACTAGACCCAAAGTCCCAAAGTTAGCAGAAGGAAAGAAATAATAAAGATTAGAGATGAAATAAATGAAATAGAGAATAAAAAAATAGAAAAAAAAACTGAGTTGATTTTTGAAAAGACCAAGAAAATTGATAAACCCTTAGCTAGACTAAGAAAAAGAGAGAGAGAAGACTCAAATAACAAATTTCAGAAATGAAAGAGGAGATATTACAACTGATGCCACAGAAATAAAAAGGATTATGAGACTATTATGAACAATTATATACCAACTAGTTGGATAACCTGGAAGAAGGTGATAAATTCGCAGACACAAGCAATCTACTAACATGGAGTCATGAAGAAATAAAAAATCTGAATAGAGTTATAACTAGTAAGGAGATTGAATCAGTAATCAAAAACCAACAAAGAAATGTCCTGGATCAGATGGCTTCACTGGTAAAACAGTAAAGAAGAATTTACACCAATCTCTCTCAAACAAACACTTCCAAAACTCAAGAGGACAAAACACATCCAAAATCATTTTACAAACCCAGCATTAAGAGACCTATAAATCAATATACCTGATGAATACTGATACAAAAATCCTCAACAAAATACTAGCAAACTGAATTCAACAACACATTAAAAGGAATATACACCATGACCAAGTAGGATTTGTCCCTGGGATGCAATACGGTCCAACGTATGAAAATCAATTAATGCATACACAACATTAACAGAATAAAGGACAAAAATCACTCAATCATCTTGATTGATGCAGAAAAGGCATTTGACAAAATTCAACAGCCTTTCATGATAAAAACATTCAACAAGCCAGGAATAAAAGAAAATTACTTCAACATACTAAAGGCCATATATGGAAAGCCTACAGCTAACATATTCAATGCTGAAATACTGAAAGCTTTCCTCTAGGATCAGGAACAAGGCAAGGATATCCATTCTCACCAACTCATTCAATGTAATACTGGAAGTTCTGGCTAGAGCAATTTCACAAGAAAAAGAAATAAAAGGCATCCAACCTGAAAAAGAAGTAAAATTTTCTTTGTTTGAAGATGACTTGATCTTATACATAGAAATTCTTAAAGACTCCACACAAAAAAACCCCACAAAGCAAACAAACAGAAACTGTGGGGAATAATACATCAATTCAGCAAAGTTGCAGGGTACAATATCAATGCACGAAAATCAGTTGCATTTCTATATACTAATAGTGAACAATCTGAAAAGGAGATTGAAAAATAATCACATTTACAATAGCATCAAAAGTAATAAAATACTTAGGAATAAACGTATCCAAGAAGGCGAAAAACTTGGATACTGAAAACTACAAAACGTTGTAGGAAATTAAAGAAGACACAAAGAAATGGAAAAATATCCTGTGTTCATGGATTGGAAGACTTAATATTGCTAAAATGTCCATACTCCCCAAAGTGATACATTTAATGCAATCCCTATCAAAATCCCAATGATATTTTTTGAAGAAATAGGAAAAAAAAAAAACCTAAAATTCATATGGAATCTCAAAGGATGCCGAATAGCTGAAACAATCCTGAGAAAGAAGAAAAAAGCTAGCAGCCTCACACTTTCTGATTTCAAAACATATTGCAAAACTACAGTATTGGCATAAAATCAGAATAGAGAGCCCAGAAATAAATCCTCACACATATGGTCAAATGATCTTTGACAAGGGGACCAAAGCTACACAATGGGGAAAGTACAGCGTCTTCAACAAATGGTGTTTGGAAAACTGGATATCCAATGCTAAAGAATGAAGTTGGGTCCTTACCTTACACCATATACAAAAATCAACTCAAAATGGAATAAAGACCTAAATGTAAGACCAGCATTATTCACAATAGCCAAGAGGTAGAAGCAACCTAAATATTCATCGATGGATAAACGGATAAAGAAAATGTGGTCTATCCATACAGTGGAATATTATTCAGCCTTTAAAAAGGAAGGAAGACTGTCATATGCTCCAACATGGATGAACCTTGAGGATTTTATGCTCAGTGAAATAAGCCAGTCACCAGAAGATAAATATTGCATGATTTCATTCATATGAGAGATCTAAAGTAGTCAAATTCATAAAAACAGAAAGTGGAATGTGGTTTCTAGGGGCTGGGGGAGGAGGAAATGGGAGTTGGGGTTCAATAGGTATAGAGTTTCAGTTTTGCAAGATGTAAAAATTCTAGAGCCCTTTTGCACAATAATGTACACAGTCAACACTAGTGTACTGTATACTTAAAAACAGTTAAGATGATAAATTTTCTGTTATGTATTTTTTACCACAATAAGAAAAAATAAAAGGCGATAGCCTGCAGACCGTCGTTTGCTAGATACCCTAGCATCCAAAAAATTTTTAATTGAAAGTTTAGAAAACTTTCAGCTTCACAATCCATTATTAGGAATATCATTTTTACACTCATGTTTGGGAACTCCTGTAACAAGTTTCTTCCCTATATGAACTGTAAGTTTTCTGGACATTTCAAGTTTTCTCCTGTAGAGATTCTTCTTAAACACTCTTGGAAGTGTGAACTCCTATTAATCTATTTGTCATTGTTATGGGCATTTCACTTTGTTCTTTTTTTTTTTTTTAGGATTTATAGATGTTTAATGTATAGTTTTCACTTAGACAAAAAAGCTTTGGGGTTCAGATCAACATCCCTTGTCCTCTTTTTTTTTTGGTCAGTGACATCACTGGGCCTCCCTGCTGGGTGGGACCCCTGTCTCATGGGGACGCGGTCGCACTGGTTCTGAAGGGGATGGGGACTCAGGCGGCAGGGACAGCACTGCCTGGGCTGAGCCCATATGAGAAGTGGCCCTGGACACGCAGCCGGGCGGCGGGGGCTGGTGACACAGCAGCCGGGCTCTGAAACATTCCCATTATATGACACAGAGCAGGTCATATCAGCACAGATCGAGGTTGACAGATTTAGGAAGTCAGAGCGTCCAACCTGCTGCTCCTGGGAGCGGAAGCCGAGGCCCAGGAGAAAGCACCCAGCAGGGTCCGACCTCCAGGGCCTCAGCGGGGCTGGAGGACGTCCCCTGGACGTGGACGGGCCTCTTTGCTGCATCAGGTCCATTCCCAGGCCTCTTCCGCCAGGAGGCTCTGCATGAACTCTTTTCAGTTGAAATACTGGCTGGTTCTTCCAGGCAAGAAACTTCCAGGGCTGAGTCTGACTGTTGTCAGAAAGTGGCTGACAGGCCCCACCTGCTGGCGACAGGCGTGGGGAGGGGAGGCCCTCGGTGACTCGGTGACTCGCAGCACCGGCCAGCCAGGCTGACAGCTGGAGCCCGGGGCTGGTCGTGAGCAGGGCACCTCCTCACCCAGAGCTCCGTGGGCCCATTGCTTCTTCCCCTTCAAATCCCCCCTTTCATAAATGAACTTATCTACAAAACAGAAACAGACTCACAGACATAAAGAGCAGACTTGTGGTTGCCAAGGGGGAGGGGGAGTGGGGGAGGGATGGATTGGGAGTTTGGGATTAACAGATGCAAACTACTATATAAAGGATGGATAAACAACAAGGTCCTCCTGTATAGCACAGGGAACTATATTCGATACCCTGTGATAAACCATAATGGAAAAGAATATGCAAAAGAATATGTATATGTATGACTGAATCACTTTGCTGTACAGCAGAAATTAACACTACATTATAAATCAATTATACTTCAATAAAATAAAATTTTTTTAAAAATCTCCTTGTTTCACTCATTACAGAAGCCACACACACATTCACATACCTGGACACAAATGTAAAAGAGAAACCAAGGCCAATTTTTGCTCCATGTTAACTGCTGGTAAGTTATAAACTTCCTTAATGGAAAGAGAACTCTGAGAAGCCGTGAGCTTGTGTTTGGCTTCTGACTGTTTCTAGGTGAGCATGACGCAGTGGAAGAGGTGGGGGATGGGGGCGGGTGGGATGGGCGGGGCTTGGGCCCCCACTCTGGTCGGAGCCACCAGACTGCCACCTGGTGCTCAGGGTGTTGGCCAGCAAAGGGAGGGGGCCACTGGCAGCCGATGACATTCCCTCCACAGTTTCTGCCCCGGACCCTGTACCCACCTCCCCAGGGCCAGGAGCCCAAGGCGGCCGGTTAGGACAGCTGTCCTAAACCCAGCAGCTCTCCCAGCCCTCCAGGCCAGGACAGCCCAGCACCCACGACGAGGAGCTGGGACTAGGATGTCACAGACGTGGGTCTGGAGCAAGCCGGGTGGGGTGTGAGCGGTGAGAAAGTCGGGGGATGAGCATCCCTGTCTAGGGGCAGAGGCCGGCCGTGGAGGGGAGGCTGAGGCCCAGGCCCCCCTCACTCAGAGCAGCTTTACAGAAGGAGCTTCTGGGCAAGGCTGTGTTCAGAGCGTGGATCCCCAGGGTCCCCCTCCTCTTGTAACTCAGGAAATCATGCAGGAACTGGGGAGAATCCCCCATCCAGGGGAGGTCCTCCCCGGCTGTTTCCTGAGGACGCCAGGCAGGCAGGCTGACAACCTGGGTTTTCTCTGCTGGAGGAGCTTTTACAGCTGAGGCCGGAGCTGGTGTCTTGGCCGAAAGGTCGGGGTCTAGAGGAAGAGATGGAAAGGGGTGCATGGTGACTGGGAGGCAGAGACGAGCTGGGAGAGTGAGGCGGATGGGAAAGGGGTCTTCCTTCAGTGTGGCCATGAGACACAATGCCAGCTCCCGGTCCTCTGTGAGGACGGCAGGAAAACACGCCCGCCCGCCCATTTCTCAGTACGAGAGTGTAGAGATGGGATAAAGTACAGAGAATGACTTCAAAGGTGCAGGACGAGCCCTGAGGTCACCCCTGGGTGGCTCCCCACATCTCGATTGTGTTTAAAATGCTCGTGAGAAGTCCGTGGACCCTTGAAGGCCACTTGCGTGCACTCCAGAAGCAGGTGCATCTTTTCAGGTTAAAGAGAAGTAAGTTCAATGAGAGGCTGGGCCCTCGAGGGGACCACTCGAGCAGCATCACGGTGGTTGATGTAGGAGCAGGAGACGAATCCCGAAGACCTGCTAACCGAGGGGGGCGGGGCAAGCTCTGCTGGGGGAGCAAAGAACCCTGAAACCTCACATCCGACTTTGGTAGGGTCGGCGGTCAGGGGAGAGGCAGGCGGTGCAGAGCTTCCCTGAGCCCACAGTGGGGGCTGCCCCTCCCCCAGACCACCTCCCTCTCCTCATCTCCCCTTTCAGAGTCAGGTCCAGGAGACTGTCAATGACCTTGAGGTGAATTCAGAAGGTCACCCTGAGCAGGTTGAGGAAGGAACTGGCTAGGGGCAGTGGAGCAAACAGGTGGGCAGGTAGGGAGTAGAGAGCCAGGCAGAACCCGAGGACTCTTCAGGGTGTGTTGAAGGTCAGCGACTGCAGTGCTCCTCTGGCTGTACCAGTGACTGCAGGGGCTAATGTCTCGATCCTTGTAGAATGGGACGGCGAGCGACATTCTTTAGTTGTCACTTTCCAATCTGGATGCCTTAGATTTCATTTTCTTGTCAAATAGGTTTGGCTACAACTTTCCGGCACACTGTTGAATAGTAACGGTGAAAGAAGACATGCTTGTCTTATTCCTGATCTTAGGGGGAAAGCTATCCATCTTTTACCATTGAATACGATGTCAGGTATGGGTTTTTCATAAATACCTTTTACCATGTTGTGATGTTGTGATAGGGTAAGAATTATATATTTGGTCTTCTTCTCTGGTTCCTGGCACAGAACTTCTAAAACCTTTGTAACTTGCTAAGTGATAAGAACAATAGGGGTATCTTGTGTTATAATATTTGGGTTTTGTTCCTAGTTCCAGAAACAGGTCTGGAGGGATAAAGGTGAAAGGCACGTCGTTTGTTATTCATAACAAGCTACTTTCAACCACACCTGAGTTTGTTAATGAAGTGACTTTTGGAAATCTCTTAAGGAAGGGGGCCTTGTTGCCAGGGAACAAATCATGTGATATGAGGGTTGGAATTTTCAGTCCCACCCCCAGATCTCTAGGGAGGGGAGAGGGGCTGGAGGTTGAATTAATCGTGAATGGCTGTTGATTTAATCAATCATGCCTGTATAATGAAGCCTCCATAAAAACTCTAACTGAAGCAGTTTGGAGAGCTTCTAGGTTGATGAACACATCCACATACAGGGAGGGTGGTGCACCCAGAAAGAGCAATAATCTAGGAATTGAGGGAAAATTTCTCAACATATAAAAGGAAAACTATATTTCTTCTACTACTCTCAATACTTCTGACACCAAATGTGTGTTTTTTTTCCCAGACTGACAAATTCTGACACCAGCTAGGCGTCCTACAATTCAATTCAACTTTGACGCTACCTACTAGGGTTAGAGCAGACCCCATAAGTTAAGAGCTCAGTCGCACGAGACTTCAGATGCCAATTGGAAGTGCAGATTGCCACCTGTGCATCTGACCGACTGGCTATAAATCAGGGGTTCCCACAACCCTCTCCCCAAGTTCAATAATTTGCTCTAATGGTTCACAGAACTTAGGAAAACTGTTTGCTTATTAGATTATTGGTTTATTATAAAAGGAGACAACTCAGCAACAACCAAATGAAAGAGAAGCATACGGCAAGGTATGGGGAAGGGGTGTGAAGCTTTATGCTTGAAGCAAACTTGAAGACTAGAGAACTGAAATGATCAAGTCTGAGGGACAGAAAGAAAAAAGAATGAAGAGAAATGAACAAAGCCTAAGGCATCAATGGGATACCATCAAGAGGATCAACATACATATTATAGGAGTTGCAGAAGGAGAAGTGAGAAAGAGAAAGAATATTTGAAGAAATAATGGATGAAATCTTCCTAAATTTGATGAATGTCACCATTTTGGACATATCAACCACAGTCTCCTGGCCTCTGAGGTTTCTGATGAAAAACTGACTGGTGATCATATTAAGTATCACTTGCATCTCTGGCTCATTTCAAGATTCCCTCTTTGCCTTTGTCTTTCAACAGGTTGACTGTAATGTGTCTTTGCATGGGTTTCTTTGAGTTTATCCTACTTGGAACTTACTGAGTTTCTTGGATTTATATATTTTCTTTCATCATCTAGTCTTCAAGTTTGCGGATTCTTTCTTTTCCCTGCTCAAAACTCATTTTATATCTCTCTAGTGAAATTTTCATTTCAGTTATTATATTTTTCAGCTCCAGAATTTCTTTTTGGATCCTTTTTATAATTTCTATCTCTTTATTGATATTCTCATTTTGTTCATATGTTGTTTTCCTGTCTTTGTGCATTTCTTCCTTTAGTTCTTTGAGCATCTTTAAAGTCTTCACCTAATTAGTTCACCATCTGGACTTACTCAGGGACAGTTTATGTTTATTTATTTTGTTCCTTTTGATGATCCATACTTTCCTGTTTCTTTGTATATCTTGTGATTTCTTTTGTTCAAAAGTAGACACTTGGTTCTTATAACGTGGTAACTCTAGAAATCAATATCTCCCCCTTCTCCAGGGTGTGTGTGTGTGTGTGTGTGTGTGTGTGTGTGTGTGTGTGTGTATTTTATTGTTGTAGGGTATCTCTTTGCTGGGAATTAGCCCCAGATAAAAGCTTAAGATTTTCTCAAGTCTTTTCTGAGATTGTGCCTTCCCCTTGGCATGCATGGTGACTTTCTGCTGTTTTTGAATGTCCTAATCCTTAAATTTCTGGATCCCAAAGGGGAAAAAGAGAAAAGAGGAAAAAATCAAATCTGTTCCTTTAAGTTCCGTGGAAACCACATCAGCTGGTGGGGGTGGAAACAATAGTAACCAGCCTCTACGCCTGCCCCTCAGCAATCAAAGGAAGACATCAGCAATCAGAACACAGAACCCTAAAATTTAGAAGACAAAGTCTTTATTGCCCACCTTGGCTCCAGCAAGCCACATCAGGAATTTGGACACAGTGGCCTGCCACAGGCCTGGGGGGTGGGGGATGGGTAGCTGATACCCACACTAAAGGCTGAAATTGACTGAAATTAACCACAGTTTATCAGCCAAGCTTTCCCTGGGAACCTCACATGTTCAGATAGACTGCAGAGTGTTGTCGCAGACTACTTGTTTCAGAATTGTTTCTGCTAGCACAATTGTTATCTAGGGGAGAGATGGGTTCTTGGTGCTTCCTACTCTACCATCTTCCCTGAATTCATTTGATTTTTTTTTTAATAACTTCTATTTCTTTACTTGGATTTTCCACTATTTATTTCTTTCAAGAGATTTTGTAATTAATTGTGAAATCATTTTTATGGTGGTTGCCATAAAATCTTTGTCAAATAAATCCAACATCTGATTCATCTCAGTGTGGGCATCAGTTGATTGCTTTGCTCATTTAAATTGCAATTTTCCTGGTTGTTAGTGTGATGTGTATTTTCTGTTGTAGCCTCAACATTTTGGCTATTATGTTAAGAAACTCTGGGTCCTATTTCAAGTTTTTATCTTAGTAGACCATCACCCTGTTTAGGTTTAGTAATGCAGGTATGACCCACTTTTGTGGGCTGTGTTCTAATGACAATCAAAATTTCCAAGCCTTTGTCACGCATCCTGCTTTTTTTAGTCTGTTTGGTTTATCTCATGCAACTGGGGCTCCTACTGGTGATGCTTGAGAAGGAAGAAGGAACTTCCTCAGACCAGACCCCCTGGTGCCTCTAGGTGAGGGAGGGTAGTCTCCAGCCCGCAGGGCAGAGTGCTTCCTGGGCTAGGCATTTGGAGTGGCAGGAGAGCAGTTCCCTTAATCTGGATTCCCCCTCGACAGTGCTGCCCACTGCGTATCTGTCTCAGTCTCAGGGGCACACGAAGACTTCCCAACCAGCCACTTGTTAGGGTGGCTCCTCTGGGCTTACGCCCCCTGGCTGCATGCTGTCCAGGTGTGAGAGGGGAGTCCTGGACCTGGCAGGGAAGAGGGTCACTTCATCTGACTGCTTACTGACCACAGAGCTTCTGATCAACCCCCCTCGCCAGTCCTGCTGGGCTTGCCTGGTGTGGCTGGTGGGACTTCCATTCAAACCAGGGGAGGAAAGATTCCACCTGGGCCATTTCCTGTTGCTAGATTGGTGGTCAGGAAACACCGGTCCTAGGTCATTTTTTTCACTGGGGTTGGGGGGTTATATGATGTCCCACCTCCATGTTGTTTGTCCAGTCCTGGGGCCCCTGACCAGTTTGCCTTCATCTTACAGCTGTTCAGAGTTCTTGTCTGATTGTCTTTTGTGTTATTTCCAGGACTTATGATTGTATCTCACAGGGAAGAGTAGAAAGAGACAAGTATAAATCATCTTGTCTGGACAGGAAGTCTGGGTCTGATGATTGCTATAAGCTATTAAGTTTTGGGGTAATTTGTTGCATATCCAGAGTAACTGGGACACTCTTTGAGAAAAAAAATCAAAATGTCACACTTTTGTAAATTGAGTCAACAAAAGCATGTGAACATGTGGCTAGAGCCCTTCCCAGGACCTTGGGAGTGTCCTGGACAAGTGAGGATGTTACCAACCAGGGCTCTTGGTCCCCTTAATCAATAGAAATTGATCAGAGGCCAGACAAGAAATTCAGGCAAGTGCCTCAGCGGGGAGTGAGAACAAACAACACATTCCCTTGCTTGCTCTCTGACGGGGGGATGGGCAGGTTCCTTATATGGGGTGAAGGGTAGGGGCGGGTCTAGGGGTTGGGCTGGAGAGGAGGGCTTAGGTGGTTTGCCCACCCTTTGGTGGTGTCCTGTGCAGGGGGCATGCGCAGTACCCTGCTTTTTCTCCCGACACCCTGTTTTTGCTCCTGGCTCTTCAGAAGTGGCAGTTGGGTTTTTGGTTTTTGTATGTTGTTGTCCAGAATTTGCCCCAACTGCACATACACGCAGTTATTTTTATTATTTTTATTTTTATTTTTTATAAATTTACTTATTTATTTATTTTTGGCTGTGTTGGGTGTTCGCTGCTGCACGCGGGCTTTCTCTAGTTGCGGCCAGCGGGGTCTATTCTTTGTTGCAGTGTGTGGGCTTATTGCGGTGGCTTCTCATTGCAGAGCACGGGCTCTAGGCTTGCGGGCGTCAGTAGTTGCGGCATGCGGGCTCAGTAGTTGTGGCTCACAGGCTCTAGAGCACAGGCTCAGTAGTTGCAGCGCACGGGCTTAGTTGCTCCACGGCATGTGGGGGATCTTCCCAGACCAGGGCTCGAACCTGTGTCCCCTGCATTGGCAGGTGGATTCTCAACCACTGCGCCACCAGGGAAGCCCCATGAATGCAGTTATTTTTAGTCCCTTATAGTTTCTTTGTATTTTGTTGCTGGAGGAGAGGTGTGTCCAGCTGCAAGCACTTCAGCAAAGGGTCCCAGGTCCCAGCCTGTCTCATTTGGTTCTGGATGGGAAGTTCCACCAGCTCCCTGAG
Organism: Balaenoptera acutorostrata; assembly: GCF_949987535.1. Taxonomy (NCBI): domain Eukaryota; kingdom Metazoa; phylum Chordata; class Mammalia; order Artiodactyla; family Balaenopteridae; genus Balaenoptera; species Balaenoptera acutorostrata. The sequence goes on along the minus strand of NC_080066.1, from coordinate 32,532,603 downwards.
GGACCACTGAATGCCCCGCATCTTTGAAGAGCAGCAGTGGGCCATTCTCCCCAGGGCCCTTGTGAGGATGTATAAGTAATATATAGGGGGTACTCGGCACAGGCAATGTAATGATGCTTGGCAAGTTATTGCCCTCACCTTTGCTCTGTGCAGTTTTTAAGTCTCTCAGTTACATATGTAATTAAGAATTTTATGCATGGAGTACATTTTGAGACTCTCAGGTAATTCCCTACTTTCATTAAATCTCAGTTTAAGCTGAGAACAATACCACTGAGTGAGAAGGATCAGGGACCCATTTATAGCCCATGTTGCATGTTTCTAGTCCACTTTATATTCCTACTGGGAACTTCTCTTGTGAAGGAGTTTTACTCATATTTGTCAAGCAAATCCCAAAGGGGGATTATTGGTTAGAATTGCATGTGACAACACATAAGAGAAAACTGGAAAATAGTGATGTAACAAATGGGGTATTTTCTCAGGTAACTAGAAGCCTGGAAGTTGGTGGTTCAGAGTGGCAACAGTAACTCTGACACCCTTGGGGGGCCCAGGCTCCCACTGGCTTTTCACTCCACCATGTTTAGTGTTGCAGGATAAAAAAATGGGGCGGGAGGACAGTCATATCCCAGGTCTTGGGTGAGTCCCTGGGATGGGCCACCAAGTGAGGGCCCTTAGCTTTGTGTGGGAGAGTATTCAAGAGCGAGATGTAGTAAAGTGAAGGCAGATTTATTTAGAGACATGCACATTCCTTAGACAGAATGCAGTCCATCTCAGAAGGTGAGAGTGACCCCAAGGTGTGGGCGTGGTTAGTTTTTATGGGCTGGGTAATTTCATAGGCTAATGAAAGGGAGGAGTATTCCAACTATTTTGGGGAAGGAGCGGGGATTTCCAAGAACTGGGCCACCGTCCACTTTTTGGCCTTTTATGGAGGCCTCAGAACTGTCATGGAGCCTATGGGTGTGTCACTTAGCTTATGCTAATGCATTACAGTGAGCGTATAATGAGGCGCAAGGTCTACTGGAAGTCGAATCTTCCGCCATCTTGGACCTGGTTGGTTCTAACCAGTTTTTGTCATATCCTCAACAGCTGTGTCATTCTTTTAAAGGTTGTGCCCTGCCCCCTTCCTGTCTCAGAATGGCTGTCATCTTCATGCTTTAAAATTGGCCTCCCCACCCACAGGTATGAGATTGAGTCTGTGCTCTAGGCAGGCAGAAGGGGAGAGGAAGAAATGAAGAAAGACATAACAAAAAGGAAGAAGGGCATTTATCAGGAAGGCAAAGGAGTCCCTCCCCCAACCCCATCCCTAGCAGACCTCCCTTTACATCTCATTGGACGGAAAGGATTCTCCCACATCACCCTGCAAGGGAAGCAGGCACATGCTGCCCCAAACAAAGCTCCATTCTGCGACTACAAAGAGGAGGAGGAGAAAGACCAGGAAAGCACTTAGCAGTGCTTGTGTAGTTGGCTTTGACAGGTTCCCTCAGGGCCTAATGACTCAGTCCGTCCCGAATCCTCATGGCCGAAGTGTCATGTGGCTCCCTGCTACTCAAGCACGGTCCAGGGGCCAGCAGCATCAGCATCCCCAGGAGTTGATTGGAAACTGAGCATGCAGATCCCCAGGCTAATACATGCACGTTACAGACTGACGTGAGCTGGTCCACCTCACTTTTTTCTCTTCTGAAGGGCATCGTGGGGAGGTCATGCCATCCTGGGTTCCACACAGATCGCAAATTGGAAGCCCCCAGCTCTGGCTGTCCTGGTCTCCTAGAGTCGACAGGGGTTCCAGTGATCCCCATCTGAATCTGCCTTGTTGGGGCAGTAGGGTGTAGATGGTATGGTATAGGAAATAGGTGAAGACAGTAGGGTGTAGATGGTAGGGTACAGGCAGTAGGTGTAGACAGTGGGGTGTCACTGTGGAGGCCCACAGGATGGAATAAATGCTGAGAACATGGATAGGGTGCTAATGCTGGGCTGCATAGTTTACTGTCATCACATTTGAAGCTCATGATTATAAGCATAATTATTAATAATTCAATAATAAACAAATTGAGTCTCTCTCCATACTATTGTATTTGCCTTTGTTCCCCTTTATGTAACCAGCTGAATAAGCTTGTTTGCTAAAAAAGAGACAACAGGCCCCAAATGGAGTCACTTGTGTTAAGCTCCCATTGAGACACGCTGGAACTTGGGACCTGGGACCCTTTGCTGCAGTGCTGCAATGCTTGCACCTGCACAAACACCTCCTCAAGCAACAAAATACAAAGAAACTGTAAAGGACAAAAAAATAACTGCATGCATGCACAGTTGGGGCAAATTATGGACAAGTTACAAAAAGACCAAAAACCCAGCTGCCGCTTCTGAAGAGCCCAGAGCAAAAGCAGGGGGTCAGGAGCAAAAGCAGGGTACTGTGCATGCCCCCTGCACACAACACCACCAAAGGGGTGGGCAGACTACCTAAGCCACCCCTGGCCTGACCCCTGGACACACCCCTACCCTCACCCCATATAAGGAACCAGCTCGCCCCCCTCAGGGAACAAGCAAGGGAACCTGTTTTTTGTTCTCACCTCCCCCCCCCACCCCGACCCCCCGCCAGCTGCTGCAGGAGGGGCCCCAATAAAGCCTTGCTTGAATTTCTTGTCTGGCCTCTGACCAATTTCTATTGACTAAGGAGGCCAAGAACTCTGGCTGGTAACACTGTCACCAAAACAAGACTTAATACCTAACTTAATTACAGTTTCAACTTCTCCCAGGAGTGGAATCTTAAACTAGTCCATCAGAAATTACCTGGTTGGAAAAGTAAAATAGATAGCTAGTGGGAAGCAGCTGCATAGCACAGGGAGATCAGCTCGGTGCTTTGTGACCACCTAGAGGGGTGGGATAAGGAGGGTGGGAGGGAGACGCAAGAGGGAGGGGATATGGGGATATACATATGCATATAGCTGATTCACTTTGTTATACAGCAGAAACTAACACAACATTGTAAAGCAATTATACTCCAATAAAGATGTTAAAAAAAGAAATCACCTGGTTGGTACTAGCGAGGTCATCTGCCTGATGGACCCCTGTCCCCCCTCCAAAAGAAGGTGACTTTGCCACAAACAATCCACTCTTTGCTGGTAACTTCCTTGTCCCACCCCCTTCTGCCTATAAAAATCTTTCATTTTGTACAGGGAGCTCCATTCTATCTGCTAGATGGGATGCTGCCCCGATTTATGAATTGTTGAACAAAGCCAGTTAGGTCTTTAAAATTTCCTCAGTTGACTTTGTTTTTTAACAGAACATTGTGCATAATTGGAAAGCTGGTGCATTGTGCAGGGTAATATTGGTGGAGACTGCAGCCCAACACTGCTTCCAGGTAGAGGGTAATTACTCTCTCTTTGTTCTCAATGCCAACCTGAAAAATCTGTGGGGCTCATTGATGACTATATGATTTCAGACCCAGGTATCCCTCTTCTAGCTCCTCAATGTCACCCCCAATAACACCCCAATGTGCTGAGTGAGGGGCCCAGCTCAAGGACTGGAACTCGCTGGCCCTCTGCTGGCCGTGGTCCAGGGTCCTTCTTGGGACAGTGTGAGCACGGCCTGCGGAGCATCAGTGCCGGCCCCCAGCCCGATTAAACTCGAGCAGAGAGAGACCTACAGCTCGGTCCCTGGGCCTCTCCAAACCTCTCCACGTGGGAGCACAATCCCACCCGCCGCTCTGGCTACTCTGGCGGGGCAGGCAGGACTTGCAGGACTGGCCCACTGCACAGCGTCCCCAAATCTAGGATCAGTCACAGCATCCGCTCGGAGGATGGCCACCTCTGCTTCTCCTTGGGACACTTGCAGTCATGTTTCTTTTCTCTCTTTCTCTCTGGATTTTATGCCTTCACAAATGTGATGCCATTTCTAAAGTTCCGAGTTGGTGAGGTTTAAGATATTTGCAGACACGTTTCAAAAAACCAGTGCTTAAAAAAACTGGAGTTCGTCCAGGTCGTGTCTTCAGTCAAATGCTCATCCTGAGAAACTTCCAGATTTTATTTGCTCATCTGATAAAAAAAAACAATGGGCAATCTCTATGTCCATCCATGTTGCTGCAAATGGCATTATTTCATTCTTTTTTTATGGCTGAGTAGTATTCCATTGTGTACATATATACCACATTGTGGTGGCCCCCAAGCTGTAAGCTTATTCAGCTTTCTGCTTTCCGGAGAACTGCTTGTCTCTCTCTTGGTATGCACTCCTGACGCTGCGGTATTGAGCGTAAAAAAGGAAAATGGCTTGTGGCCAGTTTCGCTCCAGGTGCCTGCTCTGCATCTAAGAGCCCATGGTTGTTCCCCAGAAGAAGGACGTGCTGCCCTGAGGGGGAAGTCTGTATCTCCAAAGAATGGCCCATAAGGCATGCTGACGCATAGATAGTGGCGCATAGATAGTGGCGCATAGATAGTGGCGACAGAATTATGTGGAAGTACAAGGTTTACTGATTTATTGTCTGATATTCGTTCCGTACTAAACCTATATATACATTCATGCTCTTTGAATAAACTTGCCTTGCAACCATCAGTTGTCTTGGCCCTTCTGACCCCATACTGGTGCTTTTCAGTTCCTTACCCCTCACCGCCAGGAACTTCTAGCTTTCTGCAGCCGGTCTGCGGCACCACATCTTTATCCATTCCTCTGTCGATGGACACTTAGGTTGCTTCCTGTCTTGGCTATTGTGACTAGTGCTGCTATGAACATTGGGGTACATGTATCTTTTCAAATTCTGTTTTTCTCCAGATATATGCCCAGGAGTGGGATTGCTGGTGAAGTGATAAATTAGGAGATTGGGATTAACATATACACACTACTATATATAAAATAAATAACTAACAAGGACCTACTGTATAGCACAGGGAACTCTACTCAATATTCTGTAATAACCTGTATGGGAAAATAATCTGAGAAAGAGTGGATATATGTGTAGGTATAATGGAAGCACTTTGCTGTACACCTGAAACTAACACAACATTGTAAATCAACTATACTCCAATAAAAATTTAGAAAAATAAAAAACAACAACAAAAAACAATGGGCAATATGTCAACAGCCAGATTTTTTAAGGAGTTCGTTCAAATTATGCTGTCTTAAAAATGAGCTTTTCTGCTCTCTTATTAATGGAGAGAACACAATTATTAGGATCTTGCACAGTTAAAAGTGGGTGGATTTTGCATACAAACATGTGTGTATGTGTGTGTGTGTTAACTATGCAACCCTCAGGAAGGAGCAGGGACCATTCAGTCGCTGCAAGTATCACCAGGCAACGTGATGGCCCTGAACTTCCTTACTCGGTGGGACCCTCAGCTCCTTCCTGGCACCCAAGAGACCCCTCAGAGACATGGATCACCTTTCAGACTCTCTGTCCATTTCCCAGCACATCAGGGACTCAGCGAACTCTCATTGAGGGTAGAGATGAACAGAAGGGTTGGTTTCTATTTGTCAAAAACAAATTCTGGGGCAGTACATTCTCTGCATCAAAGTCACCCTGACCTTGGGGGCCATGCACACAGAGGTGAGTTTTCCCTGGGGCAAATGAAGTTCAGACTCAGACCCCTCACTTGTATGGCCCCTGCCAAGGCCCTGTACCTACTTACGCACTTGTAAGTTTGTAATAGTTTCTTCAAGAGGTTACCCCAAATTGTACAAGCTTTGGACCTTGCTAAACGAAGACCTGCCCTTATAGATGCACCTAGAAACACAGGGAAGGGAGGCTGTGAAGAGGAGCAGAACCTGCCGGGATCCAATTGGCTGCAGACCCGGATTCCACTGAAAGTGGCTGCCGGGGCCCCACCCACTGTGGTTCTCTGCCTCAGTGTGGGCGGGGAGGACGGAGCACCTTGACAATGGTACCCTGCAGCACCCCATCTGTGGGTGAGACAGTGAGAAAAGAGGGTGAGATGGGCTGGCCTAGAACAACTCTACTACAGCAAACAGGATCCCAAAGCCCCTGTCTGGGGTCTTCCTGTCCCACCATATGCCCACCAGGACCACCAGCTGCCTTGTCATCTTGTTCCCTCCGTGAAAAAGGAGGGGTTTGTCCACAACGCTTTCCATGCTCTGTGGCAACAGATAATAAAATAAAACATCAGCCTTGTGGATTAGTATGGGCAGGAAAATACGATGTGGTGTGGCACGGCATGGTATGATGTCTGGTGTATGGCGTGGTCTATAATATAGTATGGTGTGGTATGTATGGTGTGATATGTGAAATGACATGACATTCTTGAACTCGGAGTTTTTAGGGTGTTGGTGATATCAGCCCACATAGCCTTTCCTCCGGGATTCACCTCTGGTGCTCGTCGACCCTGGAATCCAGAGTGACAAGAGGGTTCTGCCTACACTGCCCACCGTGCCCCTGGGTCTTCTGTCAGATGGTGTTATGAGTTGGAAGGTGTCCCCTCCAAAATTCCTCTGTGGATGTTCTCATGTTACCCCAGGATCTCAGAATGTGACCTCATTTAGTAGGAGGGTCTTTGCAGAGGTAGTCAAGTTAAAACAAGGACGTTATTTAGAGAGGGCTTTAATCCAGTATGACTTGTGTCCTTATAAAAAGGGGAAATGTGGACACACACGCACCCAGAAAGAACGCTGGGTGAAGATGAAGGCAGAGCTAGAGGGAATGCATCCAGAAGCCAGAAACACCAGAGATGCCAGCAAAGTACCTGAAGCTGGGGGAAGGCCTGGACCAGATTCTCCTTTATGACTCAGAAGGAACCAAACCTGCTGATACCTTGGTCTCTGACATCTGGCCTCCAGAGCTGTGAGATGATGCATTTCTGTTGTTTAAGCCTCCCAGGTAGTGGAGATTGTTCTGGCAGCCCTAGGAAGCTAACACGGAGGGGAACAAAGTACACCAGGACGTTGGGCACCAGCATCTCGGGTGAGGGGAGCACGGGGTCTGGGGCCCCTGCCAGCACTGCCTTCTACCCTGCTGAACCCACAAGCACCCAGGAGTCATTCAAACATCTTCCATGCCATCCCCACCTGCGTGTTCCCCGGGGGTGGCCCCTGGGATGCCCTGACCTAATGTCCTTTCTCCCAGCATTGGTTGAATGCTTCTTCTGGTCCAAGCCCCTGTGTTGGAAGTTACGAGTGCAAGCTCTGTGCCCTCTCGGGGTCAGGGAGAGGGACCAGTGTCTGGCTCGGGCCTGGGGGAGTAGATGGTCCATGCGGGGCTGAGGATGAGAACCCGGCCCGTCAGGACTGAGAGCCTGAGCCAGGCAGCCTCAGCCTCTAACTGACCCTTGGCCTCTGCCCGCTGTGGGCAACAACACAGGCAGGCCCAGATTCTGTGCCTGTTGTGTCAGCACCGGGGCCTGCGGGGTGGAATAATAAAAAAGCCCTGATTACACCCGGCCTGCTGGAAACAGAGTCGGACAGTGGCCACCCTGCCTTTGAGCCCCGTCCTGGCATTTTGCTGCTCTCCTTTGCAGGAGAAAGGACTTAACACCAACACCAGGCTAAACACCCTCCACCCGCAGAGCCGAATGCGGTGGCCTTGTCCCCGCGCGCACTCCACGTATAAAACCCAAGTTTCTCATCCTGGGTGCCAGCACTTCCACTCTCCTGCTCACGTTTTAAAAGCTCAACTACAGCATCAAACCGCACATGTACTGTTTCTGTGCACAAAGGAGGTAGTCTTCCCAAAGCTGAGGACCTGAGGGCTGCCCTCCTCTCACTGTGAAATGCTTGACCAGCGCTTCGGCAAATGCTTGCCCCACTCACTCACTGGCCCGCTCACTCTGGGACCAACGCTCTGGGCTGGGCCACAGACACCCAGAGCTGACACCACCTGGGGCCACTGCACATCCCTCCAGGAGCTCGGGAGCAGAGTGGCAAAAGGCGGCATGACAGGCCTGGGGCAGGGGGCTCGAAGGACACTGTGGAACCCGGGGTGGGGGACACACACAGTGGGGCTGAGGGTGGGGGGAGGGAACCACCTCCAGGGGTGCTATGGAATGAATTGTGTCCCCCCCGACAAATTAACCTGTTGAAGGCTTAACCCTCAGCATCTCAGAATGTGACTGTATTTGGAGATACGGTCTTTAAAGGGGTGATTAATTTAAAGTGAGGTCTTTAGCGTGGCATCTGTTCCAATCTGACTGGTATCCTTACAAGAAGAGGAGATTCGGACACACAAAGAGACACTGGGTGCACACGCAGAGGGATGACCACACAAGGACACAACAATGAGAAGGTGGCCATCTGCCAGCCAAGGAGAGAGGCCTCAGGAGAAACTAACCTTGCCAGCATCTTGATCTTGGACTTCTGGCCTCCAGACTGCGAGTAAATAAATGTCTGTTGTTTAAGCCATTCAGTGTGTGTTATTGGCTGTGGCAGCCTGAGCGGACTGTAGAAGCGGTGATCCTGGCAAGGTCTCCTGTGGTTCCAGGGGAGGCCAGGTTGGGGGGAGGGTCTGGCAGAAGGAAATCTCCCCCCACCCCACCTCTCTGCACACCTCAGTCACATGCGTAGACACAGGTCCTCCCTTGATGCCAAATGAACCAACGGTTCCTGCCCCTAAGAACTGATCGCTTCTCCTCCTCACTCCGGACTTGCTGACCAGCTTTTGTGCCCCCAGGAGCCAGCAACACCATCCAAGACCACCCCACTGTCACTCCCTGCTCACGCCACCCTGGACACTCCCCCAAGGTCACTGGGGAAAACGACTTTTTAGATATTTGCAGATATTTGTTTGTGCTCCTAGGGTGGCCTTGCAATTGCAAAGTGGGAGGCCCCCATCTAAATGTGACCCCCAGCACCTCTCACTGAAACCTGTGTGTCCCTGAGCTTTGCTCTAGGGAGCTGTGCCCGCTTGCGACAGTCCTGCACCCACCTGGAAATGACTCCCGGCAGCTACACGAGGCCCACCTGTGATCAGGAGTTTGGACTCCTCAGGCAGACCCCCCAGGGGTGAGCTGGTGGGAGCCCCCCAAATGCCCCTGTTGGGGCTGCAGTGGGGTGGCTGTACCAGGGAGCCGGTCCCACAAAAGTGAAATGATATGCACGTGGCATCTGGTCCCCTAAAGCCTGCAGGAGTGGTCCCAGTCCCTGGGCTGTCCCTGGGCCTGGGGTCCACGGCAGAGCAACCAACGCCCAGGGGAAGCGAGAGGGCAGAACCTTCTGGGAGCTTTACTAATAGCACAGAGTACTTATCTCTTTAGAAAAGAATATGTCGGTCCCCAGGAACTGGTGAACTCTTTTGAAGGGGAGGGTGGAAATATCCACCAAAATGTGAAAGCCTGCAAAAATATCATCACACATGTAATCAGAGAGAATTGTATAATTATGTTGATTAACAGGAGAAGGATGTCAGAGTTATATGGGTAAGTGAAAAAAGTTGGCTTCATCTAGGAGCTCATAATCCTGTTCGGGCAGATCGACAAACAAAAAGCTTGCATAAGCGTCGAACATTTCCCGAAGGATTCACGAGCAAACTGGGGCAGAGTGGATACCTCTGGGAAGGGGTCCTTTCCAGTTTAAATCCTTCCTTGCCATTTATCATGGAATTTAAACGGCAAGGAATTTATCAGTTAAGTAACTCACATAGGCCCTTGAACCCTGAACATCTTTCCAGGCTGCTAAGTCTTTGCCCACAGCCTTAAGCTCGGCCACGGCAGGTTTGTTCTAGTTCCTGGATGATCTCGACCCATTGCCCATTCCCCACCCCCACCCCTGCCTATAACTGAGGCCGTCCAGGGCCCACGTCCACTGGGTCTGCACCACCCGCCTCATGGGCAGCGTCGCCTCCCCAACAGAAGGTTCCCTCACAGCCACCCCGCGGGCCCATGAGAGGATGAGGGGCCCCAGCGCAGAGTTCTGTCCACAGCTCCGCCTCCACTGCTGCCAGGGGTCTCTCAGGCCCCTTTGCTCCCTTTCCTGTCTCATTCATGAGTCAGCCCTGCCCACACTATATCGTCATTGGCTCCGGGGACACTCTTAAATTCACCTTGCTGTCCCCCACTGCTTTCCCACCCATACCCAGCAAATGTGCTCAGTCCTTTGCAAATGTCAGACACTCAACAAACAGATGTTGAAAACAGCAGAATGGGTGACCGTGGCCCCCATTTGTCACCGTAAAACCTCAATCACGGCAGCCAGACCTCAGGCCTTACGTGATGGAGCATCCTGCAGTTTACAGGGGACTGAGGGCCGCTAGGGCTTTTCCAGCTGTGGGAAATAAACACGCCCGAAGTCCCACAGCCGCCACGTGGCCGGGCCAGCACTGAGCCCAGATCTCCCGGCACGGAGCAGGCAGTCTCGGGGAGAGGGCAGGGCCACCTGTCTTGTCCTGCGATACAGGGGCAGATGGGGGGCCAGATGGGCCATAGGGAGGACAAAAGCCACCCCGGGCTGCTCTCCCAATACAGGTGATCATCCCAGCTTCTGTGTAGGGGCTCAGCTCCGGGCTGGCTCCACAGGCTTGCCTTTAATCCTGATTTAGGACGCTCCCTAATGCAGGACGCTTAAGCCCGGGGAATGGGGCAGGAGTAATAACATTTGGGCTTAGTGTGAAGTTAATTCTTTCCACTCTTTGGGGTCTGGAGATCGCGGAGAGCGTGGGTTTCTCAGGCACCTGTAAGGGCATGAGCTCTCCCAGGCTCTGTGTTTGCAATAGGTTCCCACCCAGCCTGCTCCCACCCGGGGAGGAGCCCTCCTGCCAATCGCTCGCAGCTTTGACCTTTCTTTGGGTGCTGCTACAAGGAGACATTTTTCTTCATTGGCCCCAAACAGCAAAGCCTTTCTGTGTCCTGATAAACCAGGGGGCACACTTTTAAGAGGCAGACGAGTCTACAGAAAGAGGGGGAAGGAAGGAGAGAGATGGAGAGGCAGAAAGAGAAAACAACAGAGAGATAGAAGGACAGAGAGAGGAAGAGATTTACACACACAGTCAGGGCAAACATAATGTTCTTAGTGAAAACTAGAGGCTCCTGCAGCCCTGACACCCAGACGTGATGAATGGATGAAGATACAGCTGAGTGCCAGGCCCACTTAGAGCAGACATTACTGATCCATTGCAGAGTTCTTTATTCCTGGCTTGTTTCAGGTGTCTTCCAACCCAGAGACCCGGCAACCACAACCATATGTATTTGACAAGAAATTATCAGAGCAGTCATTTTATTCTGTATTTGGTAAATATTTATTTATTTAATTTTTTGGGAAAGTCTGTGAATGGGAATCTTTTTTTTTTTTTTTTAATTGAAGTATAGTTGGTTTACAAGGTTGTGTTAATTTCTGGTGTACAGCAAAGTGATTCAGTTACATGTACATATATATATTTTTTCATATTCTTTTCCATTATAAGTTATTACAAGATATTGAATATAGTTCCCTGTGCTATAAAGTAGGACCTTGTTGTTTATCTATTTTATATATAGTAGTTTGTATTTGTTAATCCCAAACTCCTAATTTATCCCTCCCCCCCTTTCCCCTTTGGTAACCATAAGTTTGTTTTCTATGTCTGAGTCTGTTTCTGTTTTGTAAATAAGTTCATTTGTATCATTTTTTTTAGATTCCACGTATAAGTGATATCATATGATATTTGTCTTCTTCTGTCTGACTTACTTCATTTAGTATGATCATCTCTAGGCCCATTCATGTTGCTGCAAATGGCATTATTTCATTCTTTTTTATGGCTGTGTAGTATTCCATTGTATATATATACCACATTTTCTTCATCCATTCATCTGTTGATGGACATTTAGGCTGTTTCCATATCTTGGCTATTGTAAATAGTGCTTCTATGAACATTGGGGTCCATGTATCTTTTTGAATTAGAGTTTTCTCTGGGTATATGCCCAAGAGTGGGATTGCTGGATAATATGGCAACTCTAGTTTTAGTTTCTTCAGGAACCTCCATACTGTTCTCCATAGTGGCTGCACCAATTTACATTCCCACCAACAGTGTAGGAGGGTTCCCTTTTCTCCACACCCTCTCCAGCATTTATTGTTTGTAGACTCTTTAATGATGGCCTTTCTGACTGCTGTGAGGTGAGACCTCATTGTAGTTTGGATTTGCATTTCTCTAATAATTAGTGATGTTGAGCATCTTTTCATGTGCCTGTTGGCCATCTGTAGGTCTTCTTTGGAGAAATGTCTATTTAGGTCTTCTGCATTCCCGGTAAATATTTACATTTACTGCCCCACTGGCAGAAGGTAAGCTCCTTCGGGGTGGGGATCTTGTCTTTAGGAATGAAACTGAGCTAGAAGTTTCTAAACAGTGGATGACGTCAATCATTAGGGCTCATTCTTTCCGAATCAACCCCTCCTGCCCCCACTACAAGTTCAGCAGCTCTGCCCACAGAGTCCTGGAGCTGAAAGATGGACCCCCCGCCCCCTGCCTGCAACCACCAGCGAAATATCCAGATTTCCTTCATCAGTGACTCTGGGAAAAGGAGGCCATGGCAAAATCTTCCCAGTGAGTTGGGGTGAGAGCCTCCCAGTGTCACCGGGAGACAGGTTTGCAGGCAGGGAAAGTGTCAGAGGGGGAAGGAGGGAGGGAAAAACTCATGTTTCCACAGATGCAGCTGTGGGATCGGTCCTTCTGTACCAAGTACAGGTTTGATTCTCTTCAGACCAGTGTTAGCGTAAAATAACTTTATTTTTGAATGCTAAGAGTCTAAAGGCAGTAGGATTGTGCACAAGAGCCCACAGCGCCCCCACCTACCATTTCATGGAGAGTGGCCTTCCTCAGCTGTGTCCAAGACCCACCCCCCTACCGTAACTCCCTCCCTCTCCCTCCTCCGCCTCCTCTGCTTGAACCAGAGGACACTCCATGCTGGTCTCTGCCCGTACCCACCCCTCTCCATTTCATTCCAGACATCACGGCATTGTACCTGTCGACATTCCCATAAAAACACATTTCATGTCCAGATTATACAATTTCTTCCTCTGCTTTTGCTGCCAGTGGGTTAAAAATGCACCTTGGGCCCTGAGAGCTGAGACACAGCCCTGAGCCGGATGTCCTCATGCTGCTGACGTGGACCCCAGCCCTGGCCCGAGTGAGGCCCTGCACACTGCAGGAATCCCACAGACCCGGGGGCCCCCTGTAATCCTGCCCTGTCTGTCTTCTGACCCAGTCCAGCTCTCAGAGGGGGTCCAAATTACCAGATCCTTGGAGAGGCCCAGCCAAGGCCACCTCCGGGGGCTCTGGCTCTCCCACGCTGACCCTGCCCTGGTCTCCATCCCCCTGGCTCTGCGTGGCCTGGCTCGCCTCCATGTTTTCACACGTGTGGGGACAGGTTTTCTTGGCTTTGCCCTGTGAGGCTCTGCTGAATACAATTTCATGTTCATCCTGCACAGTTTTCCTCAGCCTGGTGTGACTTACCCAGCCAGGCCCGTGGGAGGCTTTTCCACAGGAGGGATCTGACATTTTGGGCCACAAATCAGGGTTGGACTAAATCGAACTTTCAGCATCAAAAATGAGCTCCCACATTTCTCTAAAGAAGACCTACAGGTGGTCAACAGGCACATGAAAAGATGCTCAACATCACTAATTATTAGAGAAATGCAAATCAAAACTACAATGAAGTATCACCTCACACCAATCAGAATGGCCATCATCAAAAAGTCTACAAACAATAAATGCTGGAGAGGGTGTGGAGAAAAGGGAACCCTCCTACACTGTTGGTGGGAATGTAAATTGGTGCAGCCACTATGGAGAACAGTATGGAGGTTCCTTAAAAAACTAAAAATAGAGTTACCGTATGATCCAGCAATCCCACTCCTGGGCATGTATCTGGAGAAAAACCATAACTCGAAAAGATACACGTACCCCAGTGTTCATAGCAGCACTATTTACAATAGCCAAGACACGGAAGCAACCTAAATGTCCATTGACAGATGAAGGATGAAGAAGATGTGGTACATATATACACTGGAATATTACTCAGCCATAAAAAAGAAGAAAATAATGCCACTTGCAGCAACATGGATGGACCTAGAGATTATCATACTAAGTGAAGTAAGCGGACAGAGGAAGACAAATACCGTATGATATCACTTATATGTGGAATCTTAAATATGACACAAATGAACTTATTTACAAAACAGAAACAGACCCATAAACATAGAAAATAAACTTACATTTACCAAAGGGGAAAGGGAGGGAGGTATAAATTGGGAGTTTGGGATTAGAAGATACAAACTACTCTATATAAAATAAACAGCAAGGACCTACTGTATAGCCCAGGGAACTATATTCAATAGCTTGTAATGACCTATGATGGAAAAGAATCTGAAAAAGAATATATGTGTGTGTGTGCGTGTATAACTAAATCACTTTGCTGTACTCCTGAAACTAATACAACTTTGTAACTCAAATATACTTCAATTAAAAAAAAAAAACAAAGAAACATGGAAAAAAACGAGACCCAAATTTTAAACCAAAGGCAAGGATGTGGGGTCCGGAGAAACAAAGCACGGGTCATGTGATGGACAGATTCTGATGGACAGTCCCCTCACTGCTCAGACCTATGGGGCTGTCAGTCAGGCTGCTTCCCTGCACAGCTGCCCCTTCGTCCACATGGGGATTCCAGGCTCAGAGGCCACGGTCTGGCTGACGTGCCAAGGACAAGGCGAGGAAGAGAGATGGGGAGAGAAGATGTGACCAGGGGAGCGTGGAGGCTCCTCGTCCATCATCCTTCTCGCCTGCTTCCTTCAACTAGAAGAAATGAGCCACACGCAGGGAGCTCCCCTTCCTTTTCCTTTAAAGCAAGAGAAACTACCATTTAAGCAAAAGAGGAAGCAGCCAGGCATCTTGGAGCAGGTTTTGTTTGTTCTTCAGACGCTGCTCAGTAGCGGCCCTGGAAGGAAGTTGAACAAAGGCGGTGCCCTCACAGAGGGGAAAGGCTTCGGGAAGGGTGGGCGGCGAATTGGATGGGGGCCGAGAAGGACATGGGAGAAAACAGACTTTAAACCCTGACCCCTTCTCTCAAAAAAGAAAAGTACGTTAAAAAAAAGTGCAATGTATAATTCTATACGTATATAATTATTTTTCATGACATAAATAATACCGTAATATGCTCTATTTGTATAAAATCAAGCAACACACAGAAAAGCAAAAATCCACCTTAACTATCCTCCCCACGTGGGGTGCCCCAGTCCTCCTCCCTGGACCTGCTCCTCTCAGTTGCTTTTTGGCCTCTTGCCGTACATTCAGGGCCGACAGACGGTGTGTAAACCCACGGGAGGATGCAGTCTGGGAAGA
The DNA here is from genome assembly GCF_949987535.1 of Balaenoptera acutorostrata. Lineage (NCBI taxonomy): Eukaryota > Metazoa > Chordata > Mammalia > Artiodactyla > Balaenopteridae > Balaenoptera > Balaenoptera acutorostrata. The sequence continues at coordinate 32,517,380 of NC_080066.1, read as the reverse complement.
CAGTATCAAACACTTGTCCTGTATGCAACGTGCATATCCACTTAAAACTGTAGCTGGGATGTCTTTCCATGCCCGGGCATAGCCCCACCTCACTCTGCAGTAGCTGCCTACTATCTCAGAGTATGGATGTACCATTGTCTACTTACCCACCCCCTACCAATAAATACCTAAGTAGTTTGCAGGTTCAGTGAGAACCAGCAAAGTTTCAATGAGAATTTTACTCACAGCTTTGTGTCCACGTGGGCACATGTCTCTTGGCAGTAGATGGCCAAGAAGTGGATTTTGAATATTCATAGAAGCAGCCATTTGCTTTCCGTACCAAGTAAATTTCTTTGCCCACTTAAGTTTTTTTCTTCTCCAGAAATTTTTGAAAAAGAAAATAAGTAGCACCTGAAATCTCAACACTCTGAGATAATAAACATTACCATTTTTTTATACATACACACGCGCACACACGAAGACACCCACGTTTACATGAGTGGGCCTCACCAGCATGCATTATTATAAAAAACTTAAGTACTCTTTGAATGTAGTCATTTTCCGTTTGACTTTCTCTCTCTTTCAATTCCCCACCTCCCTCAGGCACTAATCTTTTTAATCTAATATGGACTTCTGGTTAAACATGGTGGACTGAAAATATGCATTAACCTCTTCTCCCTCCCCAAACCCCACTAAAATGACAGTAAATGGATGTCCCTAAAAGACAAATAGATCAGCAGAATACCGGACAGCACTCGAGAAATGCCCAGGACATTTGGGAAGCTGGAAAGCAGCTGGGTTGACCGCTATCCTTGATTCAGCAGGGCTGGGGGAGCTGAAACCTAGCTGCCTTCAGAGGGAAGCCCACAGCCGATTTGCCCCTGATGACCACAGACATTTCGATATTGAGGGGCATCTGAAATCCTTTGGGAAAACAGGAAATCAGAAGCAGTTGTAAGTCAGCCCAATAAGCAATTTAATCTCCAGGTTGTCTCCTTCACCCCTCAAGTGACTTCCCTCCCCTCTCCTAGTAGGAGATGAAGTTGCTGTCTGCTGGGGTTGAATCATAAGGCCCATGGATGTGGGAACCCCCGGCACAGCCCAGGGAATGAGTTCCACTCTGGACACAGGGCACAAGTGGACGTGAAATGCTTGGGACCACTCCTCCTTGGGAAACTTAACAGTCAAGCTTATCCTCCCAAGTCAGTGGCTGGAGGGTTTCTCTCTGCAAGAATTACTTTATAGAAAAGATACACAGATGCTGGTGTTACCAAGGCTGTTGCCCCAGAATCATACCCCTGCCTTCCCTCAAATGGAAACCAATTACTCTTATCTAAGTTTTGGGAGAAAGCTACAAAAAGAGAAAACAAGAACTGGTTAGAACCAACTAGGCCCAAGATAGAAGACTTGACATCCAGTGGACCTTGAGCCTCATTACATGCTCAGTGTAATTCATTAGCTAAATGATACACCCATCAGCCCTTGACAGTTGACAGTTGCCATGACAACAACCAGAAACTCCCCTACAAGGGGAGTTGCCTCAGTTCCGGGACCAAACCACAACCCCGTTCTCAGATAACTCATGAATATTCCTCAAACTCTTTCCAAATCCTTCCCTTTTACCTCAACCCTCCTAAAGATTTGATGTCTCCCACCCCCCCCTCCCCAATTGGGTTGAGAAGTTGATTTGCGAACTAGGTTCCCGCTTCTCCATCCTTTGACCATTGAATAAAGCTTGTGCTATTTTAGTCTCAGCATCAGTTTCATCACTGGCTGCATGAATCTGATCAGAAAAAGAACCCCCCTGGCCTGGCGAAGATGAGGGATCTCGGCCCAGCCTAGGATCCCGGTGTGGGTCCAGTCAACCAATTCGGTAACACTAGCAAGTCCCAAATACCAGGTCCACGCCAGCCCCCTCTTCACTGAACTCAGCAGTCAGGCACGCTCTCCAAGCTCTTATTCCTAAAAAGAACATTTGAGAAGAGCCCATCACAGGAAAAACAGGAACCAAACCAAATCAAATGAAAAAGAACTCAGAAGAAACAGAAGCAAGGCAAGGAGCAGAAGAAAAAAAAAATTTTTTTAATACAATATCTTCAGAGAGACAAGTGGGTATTGCATCTGTGGTCCCAGATGTTATTTTTTAAATGTAATTTATTTATTTATTTTTGGTCGTGCATGCACGGTTTGCGGGATCTTAGTTCCCTGACCAGGGATCGAACCTGTGCCCTCTGCAGTGGAAGCATGGAGTCCTAACCACTGGACCACCAAGGAATTCCCCAAAAATGTAATTTAGGGAGTAAACAATAGCTCTTGGAAATTAATAACTCAATAGCTAAACTCAATTTGAAGGATGACAGGAAAAGCTGGGGACATTTCCAGAAGATAGGATCGAAAGACAAAGTGAAGGACGTTAGGAGATAAAAAGATTTTTTTAAAAAAAATCAGAGCATCAATCTAGAAAGCCCAACATCTGAAGAATAGGAGTTCCAGAAAGAAAAATCAGAGAAAATGAGGGAATGGGGGGGGGGCCGGTGGAAATTTAAGAAATAATAATTGTGTGGCTGGACCACACTGGCTGCATTTTGCCTCCTCCCCTTTCTGCATGATTGAGCTTTAGCCTACTCACAAGGAATGCACCCAAACCATATAAGTTCCCTGCCAAGTTGTACCCTTGCCTCCATGTGATATGAAATTGAAGAATGCCTTTTTGCTGATGCAGAGATGGTTAATGCTGCTCAAGGAATAATGGTCAAGAGACTCCAGGGGTAGGGAAAAATCCCGGCTCCTTTCGGACTAGATGTGCTTCTCCCTTAGTAGTCAGATTCTGTATTTAGCTTTGGCCCCTTTAAATTCCCCTGTACCCCTTTCCATGGTGCATTGTGTAACAAGGAATGCTTCCAGATCTCTGTCTGCCCATCCTACCTATATGTAAATTACCTGCAATAAACTTCATAATTGTACTTTATAGACTGCCTGCTTTTTTTTTTTTTGGCTGCCTTGGGTCTTCGTTGCTGCACGCGGGCTTCCTCTGGTTGCAGAGAGCGGGGGCTGCTCTTCGTTGCAGACTACGGGCTTCTCATTGTGGTGGCTTCTCTTGTTGCAGAGCACGGGCTCTAGGCATGTGGGCTTCAGTAGTTGTGGCATGTGAGCTCAGTAGTTGTGGCTTGCAGGCTCTAGAGCGGAGGCTCAGTAGTTGTGGCGCACGGGCTTAGTTGCTCCGAGGCACGTGGGATCTTCCCGGACCAGGGCTCGAACCTGTGTCCCCTGCGTTGGCAGGTGGATTCTTTACTGCACCACCAGCAAAGTCCCGCCTGCTTTTTTTTTTGGTCTCAAAGTTCTTTCTCAGTTCTGAGCATATTATTCAATATCCTTTGAACAATAATGTTTCCTAGAACTGAATAACATGATTTTCCAGATTGAATGAACCCATTAAGTTCCCTCCATAATACTTTTTAAAAATACCATACCAAGGTACATCATACTGAGATTTCAGTACACAGGAGATAAAGCAATAACCTCCAAATAGGAAAAAAAATCACATTCAAAAGATCATGAATCAAAATGGCAAGGCACTTTTCAACAGAACATTGGGAGCTAAATATAATGGAGCAATGCCCTCAGTATTTTGAGGAAAATGATTTCCAGGCTAACATTTTATACCCAGCCACAGTATCAATCAGATATGAAGGTAGAATAAAAACATTGTCAGTTACACAATATCTCAAAAAATTATACCTCATATATCCTTTAACAAAAAGCTATTGTGCACCAAGTGAGGAAGCAAACCAAGAAAGAGGAAAACATGGGCTCCAGGAAGCAGGATCTCACACAGGAACAAAGTGAAGGGACAGAGCGCCTGAGTGCCAGCCCAGAATGAACAGGCAATTGACACAGGATGTACATAAAAGGCCGTGTCGCCAGGTTAACAGGGGAGAAAGCGCACACCCAGGGCTCAGAGGAAGAAGCTGTGACCCAAGGGGCCGGGCCTTTGTTCTGATCTTGCTTCCAGACTCTGGAGTTTGGGTTCCGCCCTCCAGAGGCTCAGCCTGCAGCTGTGGGCTGTCTGCCCCGCTTTGCCCATTTCTGCTCTGCCCACCCAAATCCCTCCCGTGTGACCACCCTTTGCAGCCATCACTTTCTCAAAGTGGATTTACTTTCAATCGCCATTTGCTAAATCTGCCCTCTCTAAACCTTGGGGGGATGTAGGGATTAAGCCTGATTGCAGATGTTATAGAAGGGCCTGCCTGGGAGCACCGGGGCGGGAGTGGCTGGAACTGGCACCCACTCAGCCTGGGCTGACCCAGCTGCCCCGCGGGGCCCCAGGCTCTGGACCCCCTTGCCCGGCCCCGCAGGGCCAACACGGGGGCTGTGCCTCCACCCATCCAGGGATGCAGGAGGCATGCTCATGGGTTCCTTGAGGAAGATGAGCAGCTCCTTCAAAAAGGGTTCACTCAAGAGCTCCACGTCGGGGTCACAGAAGGTGAGTGAGCCGGAAGGCAGCCTGCGCGCAGGGGGACCACAGGACGGGTGATGCGGGTCTCCCGCTGTACCGCTTAGCAGCGCCCACAGCGGGTGGGGATGGGGGTCCACGTCTAGAGCTCCTGCATCAGAACCACTTCTTGGGAGGGGGCCTCACACTTCCTGCCACTGTACCCGACACCCATCCCCTCTAGGCCTGCCCCACCTTGCACACGCTCCCCACGGCACATGGGGAGGCGCTGGGAGTGTGAGCCGTGCAAGCGTGGAGTCTCACACCGTGATGCTGCCCCCTTAGCTCTTGGTGTCATGCCTCCCATTTCACCTTCATTCCTCATCACATGTTTGTGGGAGAGTCATGTGGACTTGGGGAACCCTCAAGTGACCATAAGAGACACCTCAGAGGCCCTGGGAAGGGCCAGGTGGCTCCCAGGACTCAGAGCAGGCTGAGGGGAAGGGGCTGTGAAGCCCCCGCCCCTGGGCCCTGGACAGGGCCTTGCAAAGAGGTGTGCTGATTTGAACCCTACGTGTGCTTTTCCCAGGTGAATGGACTGGGGGCCCTGGGCACCCAGGGCTGCCTTAAATGACCCTCTGAGTGCAGGGGGCCTGGACAGGCCACCACCGTAACCCTGCTGCCCTGACTACCACTCAGAGGGGTGGTGAGATCCAGCCAGGGGCCCAGCCTGGGCCACTCTGGAGGCCTCTGGACACCTCCTCATGCCCCCAGGCTCAGGGGGGATCTCTGCTTCTTCTGGGGGGTGCCCACTGAGGGCAGAGGTAGGGGAGGCAGCGGAGGTGCTCGAAGTGCACGAGCAGGGGCACACCCTGTGTGGGCAGAGGGGACAAGCTTCTCCCACGAGCCCTCACTAGCACCACGTGCAGGTGGCGCTCCAGGAGCTGGGACCCGAGCCGGGAAAGGTCACTCACCTGGGCTGGAAGCAGAGGGGTGACCACACAGCTCACCAGGCTTCAGAGTCCCAGCTGTAACTGGGTGGTCAGGTGTGGGCAAGTCTCTCACATCCCATGAGCCTGAAAATGCAAACGGAACAAATGAAAGGCTTTCTTTTTTTAATAAAGAGTTAAAACTGTTTCAGAAATAGGAAGGACCCATCCTTTGGGGGCTCCGTGGGGCATCTATCTGCTTTTGTGCATGTATGAGTCAGTGTTCTTTTTAGGGACGGCGCACACCCATGTCTTGTGCAAATCAAAATCTGCAAACCCACCGGGGCACTTGGCAGGAACAAGAGACTCAGGTGCGGCCTGGGGCCACATGACCCCCTCCTCCCGAAAACAACCCGTCCACACAGCTCTTGCTGATAAAGTCTGAAAAGGAACGGGCTTTTGTTTTTCTTGAAAGTGATGTCTCCTGTTGACCTGTGCCATGTGTTCTGCCTGACGCTGGTGATGGGATGGGAGCTGGGGAGGCCCCAAGTTGTAATAGGCGGGTTCTGGGCGCAGGAATTCGACAAGATGGGAGGAGGGGCAAGCACTTAAATTTTGCTCAAGACTGAAAAACAGCACCTCATTTATACACACACACTCACGACCTTTGCTGCAGGACTACACACTGCCAGTTACAAGTCTAAGAACAAAGATCTCCGCCACGGCCCCCCAACCCCACTTCCGAGGAGACAGTGCCAAACTCCTAGAAAAGCAGCACACAGTGAAAAGTCTTAATGGCATCGTTTGCCCTATCTATAACAGCCCTCAAGCTGAGAAGAAAAATTGCTGATAGAAAAGTGAGTGACAATACCTATGGCTTTTAAGGAAGCTGCTCCTTAAGGCAGGGCCAGGAAACATCCACAAAATCACACAGGCAGAAAGTGGCCCGTGCTCATTCTGTTCTCTCACATGCTTGGCCCTACTTTGACATCACTAGCTTGGTGCCCGTTCCCTATTTCCTAACCAAAAGCCACACCCCTCTGCCCAGTGTTCACTGAAACACACTAGCTGTCCCCGTGGACAAAAAACCAACACAAGGTACAGCGGGTACAAGCCTCCCTGGGGTCATCTCGGCCGGACCCCTCATTGTCAAAGGCAGATCTGGCCTTTAGTCCACATCTGGTCAGCTCTTCCCGCCTCTGAGGCTCTTCCTTTGCTCTTAGACAGACAGGGATGGCCAGCATGCAGTCCTGGGACCGTGAACAAAACCCAGTGGACTTTGGAGCCCCTGGAGCTCCATCCTCAGCTCCATCCTCAGAAGTTCCCTCTTCCAGAAAAAGCCTCGAGTATTTATGCGGGAGATAGAAAATGTGCCTGTGATTCCTTGTCTTCACTTTGATCCCTGTCTACATTGTATTTAGCTAAAAGATGCAGACAACGTTTAGAGTCCACAGCCAAGGTCCTAAAGACAATTAGATAATAGTACGGCCCAGCAATTATACCCTAGAGTCGACCTCGAAAAATTGTAGCCCATGTACTCAAGGAAACGTACACAAATGCTCATGTCAGCACCGCGTGCTGCAGAAAATCAGAAAGAACCAAACAATCCGTCTAGGAGGGTAAGGATCAGCTTCTGTTTATTCAAACAATGGAATACTCTACAACTCTTGAAATGAATAAGCAAGACACTTGTCTCAACATGGATGCATTGAATAAAAAAGCAAACCCTGAAAGCGCACTCTTTAATTCTAGAACACAGGAAAATTCCACATAAATACATATATTTCTTCAGGGTGGAGTTGGTTAGCTGTATCTGTAATGTACTCTCTCTCTCCCCCTCCTTCCTTCCCTCCGTCCTTTTTTTTTTTTTTTTTAATAAATTTATTTATTTATTTATTTATTTATTTATTTATTTTTGGCTGTGTTGGGTCTTCGTTTCTGTGCGAGGGCTTTCTCCAGTTGCGGCAAGTGGGGGCCACTCTTCATCGCGGTGCACGGGCCTCTCACTGTCGCGGCTTCTCTTGTTGTGGAGCACAGGCTCCAGACGCGCAGGCTCAGTAGCTGTGGCTCACGGGCTTAGTTGCTCTGTGGCATGTGGGATCTTTCCAGACCAGGGCTCAAACTCGTGTCCCCTGCATTGGCAGGCAGATTCTTAACCACTGCGCCACCAGGGAAGCCCCTTCCGTCCTTTTAAAGCGGAAAAAAAAAAAAAATACGAAGCACATATGGAAAGTCAAAGCATCTGTAACAGGACTGTGGGTCCTCACTTATCTGTTGTATGAGTCATGTCTCTGATTTTGAAATCAAAGGCATGTTTTCATGACTTTTAAAAAATGTTCTAATACTTTTAAAGGAGGCCACGGGGACAGTGAGGGTAAACCCAAGTGTCCTGGCCTGGGGCTGCCCCAGCTGACCCCACAGAGGATGAATTCTGAGTGAGGACAAAGCATATTACAAAGTCAGGCTGAGAAGGGACTCCTGTAAACTCGCCCTGAGTTTTCTGAGCCCCCTTCTCCCGGCCAGTGTGCTTTGCTGGCCCCCTAGTTTCAGGCTGGGGTCACGGCCATCGGTGTCACCTCTTGCAGCCCTGCCACCCCTCCCCTCGGAGCAGCAGTGGCAGCAGGTGTGTGTCCAGGTCAGGGACAGGGCTCTTACCTCAATAACCTTTGGCACTAGGACCAGATCCAGCTCCCCAGGGGGTCGTGCCAACCCCACTTCTCAGAGGGCGTTGCTGGAACCTAGGGTGTCATGTACACCCACATAGCCTGCATCTGGAATCCACTTGAATGCAGAATTCCACACGTAAATCCAAAACAATCCCCATTCTGGAGCAGGAGGGGACCCCGGCTCCCCACTCCTTGGTAAAGGCCCTGAAGGTACCAGACCCATCCCAAACTCACCCGTCCCTCTACGGTTTCCCCGTCACATGCAGAACAAAAACTGAAATCTGAGGGTGGTGAATGGCCACTTGTGGTCTTGTTAAATTTTCAATCCATTATAGACCGGTACTTTCATAGAATGCAACAAAAATGAAATTTTACAAAGATATACAAAACTGAAGCCTTAAGGTTTGTAAAAAAATTATTAAATTTAACAGACGTCCATTGATTCCTTCAAATTACTGACCGACGCTGCTCTCACCATCTGCCCTAATGGTCTGCAGCCCATGTTGGGAGCACAGTTTGAGTACAAGCGTCCAGGAGACCACACGTCCCATTTAATCCCCGCCCCCAGCCCGGGGAGCAGGGACTCTGGTCCCCTTTCAGGCTGAGGAAGAGTCTCAGAGCGGGAACTGAACTAGGGGAGCATCAAGCAGGCCCCATCTTTCCCCAGGCGCTGTGGTGCCTGACCCGCCAGCCTCTGAGCTGGGCAGGGGGGCTCCCGCCTGTGTGAATACGGGGCTCGGGGGGGCTCCCGGGCCGAGGAACAGGCCCCAGACCCCGTGCCCACACCTGAGCAGAGTTCCCCAGGCAGCCAGACAACTCGTGGGAGAAGGGGCACAGGGCCTGGGTGAGGTAGGGGTGCCACAGGGGGCCCCAGCCTGCGGACAAGCCAGCCAGCCGGCAGATGCTCCCTTCTCCCACGTGATGACAGGTATTCCTGGGGACAGTGTGTCCAGCGCATCTCTGTGGCCTGTCGGTTTGCCTCACCTGCCGGCAGGTCCCAGTTTGCTTGGATTCCTCCCTGTTCTGCAGCCCCTACTTTTAGCCCAGGGGCAGAAAGTTCACGGGTCTGGTTCTTCCACTCTGAGAGGCTCAGACCAGGTCGTGGAGGGGGGAGGAGGGCAGGGAATGGGCTTTGGGGTCACTGGCTCAAAGGACACTGCCCCCTGCAGTACCAGAGAAGGGGCGAGGGAAGAAACTGCCAGGGAGACAGGGAGACACGAGGCCAGAGGTGGTGGGCTGGGCTGCGGGCTCCGCGTTTGAGGAGGTGGGCGGGGAGGAGGATGGAGGGGGAGCAGGTCTGAAGCTGCCCGGTAGCACTCAGGGCCTCAGGGCTGAAGCTGCGTCCAGGCTGGGTGAGAGGCACCCCTGGGCTGGTCAGGAGTTGAGACCTGGCCAGAGCCCCCCATGACTGCTGCATCGTCCATCTGGCTTGCAGCTCTTGCTTCGGGCAAATACTCAGGGGGAGCTGTGTGACCCTGGGCAGGTTCCGCCCCTACCCCGCCCCAGGGTAAAGGGGATGCCAGGGGGAGAGACCCTTGGAAGGCGGCCCTGTGAATTCCGTGGAGGACTCTGGCCAGGAGAGTCAGGAAACATTTGGTTGTTTTGTTCAGTCAGCCTGAGGGTGAAAGGAGAGGGATCACGGGCTTGAGTAAAAATCTCTGATGAGTTGGGAGTGGCTGTACGTAACCGAGATGTCCTCTTGCTTCAGGACCCCCAAGGGGACCCTCTAAAGCCTAACACCAAGTAAACCCTGGAGACAGCAGCCCCAGGGTGTGCTGAGCCCCAAACTAGAGGGACCACAGAGTCCCCTGTTAGAGATTCACAGCGCACACCAACATATTAAAGGTTCTGATAAGTCTTGCAAGAAAGAAACTTCCATTTAACTCAAAATGCCCTACAGAAACCATTTTCATGTCACTATTTTTGGAGCCCAGGCCTGAAACACCATGCTAGACTACAGGAAAGGCAGGAGTTGGCTCCTGGGGGTGAAATACAGGATCCCCCTCACTCCTGATTCCTGCACAACCTTCATCTACACAGGCCCCGGGATGCGGCCATCATGGAATGCTGAAATGTTTGTAAAAGAAAGGAGGAAAAGAAAAAGATTTTGCCACAAAAAGTCACTATCGAAATGTCGAAGTTCACCAGCAAAATATTTTTAAGTTGTAGCTGACAAACTTGGCAGGATGTCAGAAGGAAAGAGGATTTGAAAGGTGCACACAACCTGGCCACTGCAGCCACTGCACCCCAAGGGCTGCATGTTTCTCCCAGTTCACTCGCAAAGGCGTGAAGACAGCATCCGGTTCTTAGACCCCCTCCAGTTACACAGAGCAAGTTATTGCTGAATGCCTTGCAAAAACTCGGTTTCTTTTTTTTTTTTTTTTTTTTTAAAGGATTTTCTTATTTATTTATTTATTTATTTATTTATTATTTTTGGCTGTGTTGGGTCTTCGGTTCGTGCGAGGGCTTTCTCCAGTTGCGGCAAGCGGGGGCCACTCTTCATCGCGGTGCGGGGACCGCTCTTTATCGCGGTGCGCGGGCCTTTCTCTATCGCGGCCCCTCCCGTCGCGGGGCACAGGCTCCAGACGCGCAGGCTCAGCAATTGTGGCTCACGGGCCCAGCTGCTCTGTGGCATGTGGGATCTTCCCAGACCAGGGCTCGAACCTGCGTCCCCTGCATTAGCAGGCAGATTCTCAACCACTGCGCCACCAGGGAAGCCCAAACTCGGTTTCTTAAAAACAGCCAGAGACCCTCCCTCCTTAATCTGATCTGGAACGCTGTTTTCTCAGGGATTTACATGATGTCACTGGGGGATTCAGCCAGATGGGGCTCCTCAGAGACCAGGGTAACTCTTTTGGCTGCGGGCACTTCTGAAAGCCACCTTCTCTCACCCACCCCCAACCCCAAAGCCATCAGGGGTCTCTGGTCTTGCTCTGTCCATTCCTGTGTTTCCCAATGTCACCCAGAGCATCCCCAAAAGCCACAGTGGCACCCCAGGCAGCCAGCAACCTGGAAGTCTTCGTGTCCTCCGGGGGGGGGGGGCGGAGCCCTGGGGGGAGGGTCTCTCCCAGATCCTCTCTGGTCCTCCTTTCCTTCTCCTTCACCCCAGGGTTTGCGTCCTGCCTGGTCTCCCCAGCCCTCACCCAGGTCCTTATCTCGGTGCCCTGGGCTGCCCCAGGTCACCCAGGTCACTCAGGTCCCAGCACCTGCCCCCTTCCACCCTCAGGTCCCTCCCAGGCAGAATGCTGATGCTTGCGGTTAGGCTGATCCAGTGTTTTCCCAGCATCCCGACGTGTGCCATTTTCCTGTAAAGGGTCCAGCCGTATCTCAGCCCTCGGGGTGTGCATGTGCGGGGTGCGGGGGCTTGTTCTATTTCTAGGTGTGGTGTACAGGGCATCTGCGGGCTGCCCAGGGCCACAGCAGACCCCTGGTGTTCGACCCCGGGTGCCCTGCTCCTAGCAAGCCCCGGAGATGATCAGGCCCCCCAGCCGTTTTATAGCCGACAGAACTGAGGCCACCCTGGGCGCTGTCTGCATGCTGGTCAACCAGACAGCCGGCCCCCTGCTCCTCAAAGGTTTCTGGGGGAGGACTAAATACAATTGCTCCCGGAGGTGGCACGATGAGCATCCTGGAACAGCATCAAGCCAATGGGAGCTCTCCTTCTTTGGCCTGGAGGCTGGGCTTCTGTAACTTGCAGGAGGACAACACCCACCAGCTGCTCTTTCAGCTTTTTGTTCTTCCACGGGGGAGGGGCAAGCTTCCCCCATTCCCAGAACAAAGGCACTCCTGCACGGTGAGAGGCCCACAGGCACCTGACAGCTCCTCTTGGCTGACTCATTTGTTCCTGGGGACTTCGATCTCCATGATGGAGAAGGAGTCTTCTCCCCTATGCCACGTGGGGGGCCGCTCAGTCAGAGCAGCCACCCCGAGGTCCACAGCTGCAGGGTCTGCCTGGGACCTCATCGCTCACCCCAGGCTTATTAGCACAATTTCATTCCTCCATCTGCGTTTCAAAAGGTCCAGAGGCCGGGGCCCTGCTGTCCTTAGGCCTATGGTTCTGATCCATTTCACTGGAGGATCTTTGAATGGGAAAGTCATCTTGTGGCTTTGCCCCTTCGTGAGACCCCTGGGCTTAGCCTGGCCTGTCTCCCTTCCCTCCAAAGACACACTGGGCAGCTCTTGGGGAAGGCTGAGGATGCAGTGGCAGCCCTGGTGACCTCCGACCCTCCCCTTGCTCCCTGGCCCGTGTTGCATTTCTTCCATTGCACACAGCAGATCAGAAGCCACAAACCAGGGCTTCCCTGGTGGCACAGTGGTTAAGAATCTGCCTGCCAATGCAGGGGACACGGGTTTGAGCCCTGGGCTGGGAAGATCCCACATGCCGTGGAGCAACTAAGCCCGTGCGCCACAACTGCTGAGCCTGTGCTCTAGAGCCCGCGAGCCACAACTACTGAAGCCCGCGTGCCATATCTACTGAAGCCCAAGCGCCTAGAGCCCGTGCTCCGCAACAAGTGAAGCCACTGTAGTGAGGGGCTGCGAGCCATGGCAAGGAGTGGCCCCACTCGCCGTAACTAGAGAAAGCCCACGCACAGCAACGAAGACCCAATGCAGCCAAAAATACATAAATAAATTTATATATAAAAAAAAAGAAGCCACAAACCAAGCCCTTCACCAGACCTGCCATCCGTGGAAGGCAGCTCAGCTGCCCCCCACCTCCCTGGGGCCTCGGCCCTCTTCAAAATTCCCTCCCCAGGAGTTTTTCGGCAGCTAAGAAAATTCATGGCTTCTCCACGTCAAGTCCATCTGTGTCTTGGGACACGCTTCCTCTTGTGAATGCAGGTAAATGTCTGGAAAAGGTGCGACTGACCCTGAGAGGTATCACATCGTCTAACAGTGGGCTTTGCTGGCACCCTTGATCATCAGCTCTGGGGCGACACCAGCACCCAATCTGAGAGCAGCCTGGAGTGCTAGAAAAGAGCTGTGGGGAGTGGGGAGTCCCCAGTCCAAATCCCAGTTTTGCTGTGTGGCCACAGGGAAGCCACTCAACCCCTGTGGGCTTCAGTTTCCTCATCAGTAAGATGAGTTGGTTTTGCATGTACCTTTTCACTAGAAAATTCCTTACTTTCTACATGTTTTATGCCACGAAAAACGAAAAAAAAAACCAAAACACTTGTAACAGGTGACAGGTTTAATTTTTAGAACACTGGCTGAAAGGCAAACAAAATCCCATGATGATCAGCTAGGAAGTTGTTGGTAGAAATGTGACATGGTTCTTTGTTCTCTTTGTTCTCTGCAAACCCACCGTGGTGTTTTAGTAAAGCCAGGTGCCCGCCATCATTCCCCAGCAAGCGCATCTTAGCCCTGCTGCATACTGCGGGGTTCCTCTTGGAGCTCAGGGGCCACTGATGGCAAATCAGAAAACAACACCACTGTCAGGGGCAGACATCCAGCAGGGTCAACCTGAAGATGTGCACCATGAAGGAGAATAACAGAATAGCAGGAGGGGCCAGAACGTCAGGACAGGGGCTGCAATTCTTCGTTGGTCCCAGGGAAGGAGACATTGAGCAAAGGTCAAGGAGGGGAGGGAGGGAGCCATCCAGACGCCTGTAGGAAGAGCATTCAGGCAGAGGGAACAGCCAGTGCAAAGGCCCTGGAGCAGGAGGGTGTCTGGTGAGTTGGAGGAGAGTCGAGAGGGACAGAACCGGGGCGGGGGGCGGGGGGAGCAGCAGGAACCAGAGAAGGCCCTGGAGGCCCTCAGCTCTGGAGGCCACTGCACAGAACTTTACTGCAGTTGGCTTTTACCTGTTATGAAGGGTTTTGATTCAATAGTAAAAGGGAAATTGTCCAGGAAGGCTGAGATTTGGGATCTGGATTCGGGTGGGGGAGGTTGAGCTAATTGTCGCTGGATTAGACTGGATTTTCTTTTCCACAGGCTTGGAAGAAATGCTGGCTTGAACAATGCAGTGCTTCAGATGCTTTCTAATTTTACATGATGCTGTGACATGTATTTCACGGTGGAAGACAGTCCCTGTGTTCATAGGGCAAGCATGACAGGGGCTGGCAGGGTGAGGGGAAACACACAGGGAAACAGGGCCAGTGTCGCAGTGGCTGGGGCCTCCCGCTCCCCTGAAACCCCCAGAGTCCACATCAGCGCCTTCCCGGCCCCCTGCTGCCCATCCCCCTCACCCCACATGCGGAGGAAGCAGCACAAGCCCTCCCGCCCTCCCTGAGATAAAACCCACCAGCCGCATTTTGCTTATGGCCCCTACACACTCAGACTGAAAAGTATACACACGTGGAGGGGTTTGCAGGTGGAATCATCTTTACTCAAATAGGATTACATAATTCTCATCACTGCAACTTTAGCGCTCCATTTACTCTTGCAGGGAGCATCCCTATAAACCAGCAGATTTAGAGCTACCTCTCTCGCATTTCTGGATATTTCATCCATATGTGTGTACCTGTAATGAGGACTTTCTTTTTCCTCCCCTCCTCTTCCCTGCCCACGTAGCTATGCATGTGTAACACGGCTTCATTATCACTGTGCTCCAATGAGCAGGCAGTAGAGTCTGTGTACGTAGAATGTGTACACATATCTCGGGTTTTTGTCAGTGTTTGCTTCTAAAGATGGGATCAAAATTAACACGTTCCTCTGTATTTTGGGACATAAGATGATTTAAGATTCTTGAAACCAGGCCAATCCCTTCACTTGAGGAAACCGAGGCCCAGAATGGGGTGACCTGCTAGACTTGGCTGGGCCTCCCTTGCCCCGCAAGACCCTGTCCCCTCCCCCGCCCCCTCAGCGCTTCGCCGCCGACATGGCGCCCCGCGGCTCCGCCCACTGGTCCTGCGGTCTGAGGGCCTTGCACTCGCTGCTCCCTCCCCCGGGCTGCCCTCCCCAGATGCCTCACTCATTCACTCCTTCAGGCCACCCCATCTGCAGCAGCTACCCCCCCTTAATTTTCCCTCTTTACATGACGGATCCGCTTGTTTATTCATGCTCAGTCTGACTAGAGTAACAGCTCCAGAGAGCAGAGCTCCGTCCACCTTGGTGTCCCAGCTCCGCAAAACTGCAGCCCGAGTGAGTGAGGGGGTTTTCCTGGGCCTGGAGGGCCGTGTCGGGGACTAGCCCGCTGTGGGGTCAGCGTTTCCATTGTGCTCCTTGGCATTCTTTTCCTTCATTTCCTTTTTGCAGCGATTCCCACCATCCGCCTCTCCAGCCCCACTGTGGTTAGAGAGACTCTCTGGTACCAAAAACGAGCAAAATACATCCGCACTTGAATCCCCCTGCCCACTGCGAGGTGTTTGAACTAAAGATGCCAGAGGTCTCCCCTGGGAGGGGTGCTGCAGCCAGCCACGCCTCCTTCCCTAGGGTCTCCTATCCCCCCAGGCCCTCGGAAGAAAATGCGGTTTTTAATACTGGTAGTCGTGGTTAATAGCAAAGGCGGTCTCTGGCTGGAGATCTGGGGGGCGCTCATTTTGCTGGGTAGCCGGTGGCCATTCTAATACAGAATTAGAGCTCGTTGGGTGGTAACAAAGAAATTGACTCTGCCTGGCTGTTTGCCAACTGGGACCGGGCAAGTCCCAAACGCCACCGAAGTGCGGGGTCAGGCAGCTGAGCGCGGTGTCGTGGCGGGTGGCCTTAGGCTGGGCCAAGAAGCCCCCACTGCATCCTCCGCTGGTCCTGCGGATGCGCTAAGCGCGCCTTTCTGCTCCTGGACCCTGCGGATGCGCCTGTAGCCTCGGCAGAGTCCGGCGCGCTTTTCCTGGGTTCCTGGAGCGGCTCCGCAGGGCCGTGGGAAAGGGTGCGGGACATCCTGGCGAGATGGCGGCCCCTCGCTGGGAGGTCAGAGGTAGAGGAGACGCTCTGGGGCCACAGAGACCGTGGGAGGAAGGGTGTGCGCGCAGGGGGCCAGGCAGCCCTGGGGGTCGTGGACTCGCCTGCAGCCCGCCCACTTGGGCTGCAGGATCCCCAGCAATCCCGAGACAGGGGGCCGAGGGTGACTTTCAAGGGTAATCCGCGTAATGACCCAGGAAGTGGGGTGGCAGCTGGCGCGGCTAATGCTCCTTAATATCTGCTTTCATGTGATTAATGGCTGTGGATAAATCCTTGAACCCGGCAAAGCGGGCCGACGGCTAAGCCTGGCCGAGAGCATCACTTTGGGTTATGTTGGGAGCGGGGAGTATTTCAGCGATTTAACATTTTAACGCAACTGTTTGAGGACAGCAACCATTTCTATTTAGTAGAAATACTAAAAGCCAAATAATAAAAGAGGTAAGGACCTGAACTCATGGAGAGGGCAGAAAGAAGGACAGGAGGGAGCCTGGTGCTGGGGCTTGAAAACAGCCGGGGCCCCAAGTGCCTTCTCACTGCTCCTCCCCGGGGCTCACGTGTCTCCTGCTGCACCTGGACCACTCTAGACTGCACCAGTGATAACACCACGAGTGTTCTGCCACTATATCGTCTACACATCTTTTCTCAGTATGTGGTCCCATCTGCTTCTCACCAGGGTGTAAACAGCAAGATCAGTGCAGACAGGTCAGATGCCAGGAGGGGCATTAGGCAGGTCCACAGATGCACCAGGCATTAACCCTTCAGTTGCCGGTTCATGGAGAGGTGCCCAGGGTCTCAGGGGAGGCACTAGGGCACCTGGGCAGCTCTGGGCAATGGCTATTTCCTGACCTATATGGAGGCATCCTAATATTTTCCCCTCTGGAAGTGCATCCCTGCTAAAGACCAGCCCTGCCTGTAACATGGAGGAGGCAGGTGCTTGCTTTCCAAATTAAAGGTGAGAAAACTGAGGCTCAGAGAGCTCTAGAACCTGCAAATGTCCCCACCAGAGCCGAGCACTGGCTGAATTCGACATGTTCTTTCCCCTCTGCCAAGTTGGCCTGCTGCTGGAACTGAGGGTCATTGCCCCAAGGAGGCTCTCACTCATTCTCCAATGTTCCATAACCTCTGGGCCAGGAGAGGCACAACACACAGG
Organism: Balaenoptera acutorostrata; assembly: GCF_949987535.1. NCBI lineage: Eukaryota > Metazoa > Chordata > Mammalia > Artiodactyla > Balaenopteridae > Balaenoptera > Balaenoptera acutorostrata. The sequence goes on along the minus strand of NC_080066.1, from coordinate 32,500,387 downwards.
TGTCAGATGACCCCGCCCACCTGTCCTCACGGGAGGAGCCCTTGTCTCTCTTCCAAGAACAGCGGGCTGTGGGGCTGCGGGGAGACACCTGTCTCTGCCTGGGGCACCCGGCAGCTGCTCTCCCTGAGCGCACCCTCCCTCCTCATCCTTCCTGGTCCTCGGTGGGGGGCAGGGGCATTCCTGCGGCACCTCTTCATTCCCCACAAGCGGCCAATTTCCATGCCAACGTCTAGGGCCGCCCTCAGAGCGACCACAGACAGCTGACAGATACCCGGGCTCTCCTGAGCATGTGCTAAAGTTGTAAGTCAGGATTGTTCTTTATAACCATGACTTTTACCCTATATGTCCCTCCATTTCCATTTATAAGACCCTGTTAATCAATGGTATGAGGTTGAGCCACTGACAAATTGCCATTTGTATGGGTCAAAACCAGCCAACCAGCAGCAATAGTCTGTTCTTTCAGGGAGTTGTCAAATTAGAGCCAGCTAGAGCTCTGTGGAGGTCAGGTGGACTCTGGAGGCGGCCAGGTGGGGGCAGCAGAGAGCTGAGCCAGCACAGCCAGGGTCCACAGGTGGGGCTGGGGCCAGAGCCAGGGCCAGAGAATGACCTGTCAGGGGCCCACCAGATGACCCAAAGTGAGAGGGCCACACTGCCTTGGAGCCCTTGGCTGGACAGAGCTGGAGGGTGAGCACAAGGGTGGCACCGTTGCTGGGGCCTTGCACCAGCAGCTGTTGGGGTAGGCCCTCCTGCCCAGTGTAGGCCAGCTCACCTGCAAAGCCCCCCTTCCCATCCTACCCCCACTCCCCGACCCCAGTCCACAGTGGAGAGATGACCTGGCCAAGAGCAGCACCACACAAGGCTGGGGAGGCTGACCCACACACAGCTCCCAGTGACTGAGACCCTGAGCCCAGTTTGGGCTTGTGTGTTTCCCACAGGATTCCTTTCCACTCCTGCTGGTGCCCAAGGAAGCCCCACACAAGCGACATGGGGGCCTCGGCACTGGACGCAGACTCCTTTGATTTGAAGCCAGAGGGGCTTTTGTCAGGATTGGCTACAAGATTTGCTGGGTCCAGTGCAAAAGAAAAACGCTGGCTTTTTGTTCAAAAATGATTCAAATTTCAAGACATCAGGAGCAGAGCATAAGACCAAGGGCAGAGTCCTTCTGCGGGCAGGAGCCCCTGTGAGTCACGGGTTGGGGTTCATGAAACCAGCTCTGGCTTCGTCTTGAGCCTGGATCCTGTCTGGAGTGGGCTTTGGGGAGGGGGCGGCTGCCTTCTGCACATCCATCTGTGCCCAGCAGAGATGCCGGCGGCTCCAAAGCTCTGGAAGCAGGGAACCCCTGGCCCGGGCAGCCAGTGGTGTCCACACTGCCCTTCCCACCCCCTAATTGTGAGCAGGAAGGGAGCTGTGACACCTGAAATAAGAACAGCACCAAAGTCCTGAGGCTCAGAGGCAGCATGGGAACCTTCCAGGTGAAATGGGGAGTGTGCCCAGGTACGCACACACCTGTGTGACCCGGCCTGGTGACAGCAGCCAGCATCTTTTACAGTTCATGGCTTCTGGGGAGTAGGGCTCAGACAAGAGAATTAGGAACAAAGATAAAACAATGCAGTTCCACAAGAGAAGGAGGAGAAGGGCGGAGGAGGAGAGGGGCCAGACTCTACGGCAGCAGGCTGGGGCAGCCCAGGGCACCGAGATAAGGATGCTGTTATCTATTTCCGTCCCACCGCTGAATATTGCATGTTGCTGTGGATTGTTGAATACTGTAAATTTCACTCCTGGGCGGCAGCAGGCTTGATCCCTCCCAAGGTAGGATGGTCACCATTCCTGATGAGCACATTCTGGAGCTCATGGGGAAGAAGAAAGTCCTCCATCCTGTCTGCCCTGTTTGACAGAGTGGGGAGGGATCCACAGTCAAAGACCTGGCTGATGAGCTCCAATTTCTCTCCTGGCTCTGCCAAGGACCAGCTGTGTGATGTACACTGTCACCGGCTCCCTGGGCTGAGGCTCCTCATCTGTAAGACAAAGGAAAGAATGCCACCTTCCTTCCTCACCAGCTATAGACCTGCTTGCCACGGAGGCCCCAACCTCCAGCCCCCAGGCATTATTTTCTTTCTAACACTTAGACCAAATTGGTTCATTTCATATCCTGGGAGGCCGGTGTCTGCCCTAAGATGTCTGAAGATCTCTGGTCCTCCCATTCCACGGTCACTGCTGGTTCCTGTAAATTCTTGATGCCTGCCCTTCCCCACGCAGCCCCAGAGCCTCCGAAGCTCCTGCAGCTCTCGTTACCACCATCATATCCCAAGTGTGGAACTGCACCCTTTGTGACCCACCCCCCAAACAACCTTTAGCCAAGGTGGTTGGTTACATGAGGCCAAGGTGTAGTGAGGGTTTGGGAGCAACCGTGAGATCAAAATAGAATGTTAGTATCGCTATCTCCCTGTGCTGAGCTGCCCCAGCCTGCTACCATGGAGCTCTGCCCCCTCCCACCTTCCCCTGCCCATCCAATTCACCTCACTTATCTTGTGGAACTGTATTGTTTGTCCTTGCTCTGAATTCTGCTGTATGAGCCCTGCTCCTTGGGATCCTGCCTCCCACAGAAAATCAGCCATTTCAATGCTTTTCTGCTAAACTAAAGACCATCTGCCCGTGGAGACTGGTAGGCCTTTGGCAACTCTGAGTTGCATCCATATGGCAGCTGCCTACAGAAGGCCCAGAGTGGCAGAGACAGGGGATTCTGTGAGATATGCTTTGAGATGGTCCCCCTCTACTGTGCAAGTCAGTAATCACCCAGAAACCCAGGAGGGGTTCACAGGAGTGGGAAACCCAAGGATTCAGCCTCGCACTCTCACACACCTGCTCCATGGGCAAATTGCTTCACACCTCAATTTCTCCAACTGAGAAATGGGGATGTAGCACCCTTTCCACTAACTTCTGTGATTGCAGGATCATAAGACTAATGCATGTGTAAAGTGCTTTGAAAATCAAGTGATTTTTCCTCTGCTTAATGCTTGATTAAAAACCTTCCATCAACTCATCCTGCTCCCACTGCCAACATTAGCTCCCTCGTTTCAGCTCCTGGCCCTCACCTGCAAGGGTCTGAACTCACAGTAAGCAACCATAGGTATTTCCAACCCTGCCAAGGATGGGAGGGTTCTGAAAGGAAGATGAGTGGGGAGGGGGATAAGTGAACATCTACTGAAACCCTGGGTCCTGTGTGCACATGTGTTGATCACAGGAGGTAAGAGAGAGCAACACACCCCTACAGGCATTTTGAAATGGGCTCCTACAGTTATTACATGAAGTCTTCTATGAATGTCTCTTCAATCAGTTTTTAAAATTGTGTTGTTCAAATCTGTACCATTCTTGGCTTTTGTTTGTTTGTTTTATTAGTAGTTTCTAAGAAAGATGTGTTTAAAAATCTCTCACTATGATTTCCTCTGGTGATTCTGCCAATTTTTGCTTTGTGTATTTTGAAGCTATGTTATTAGTTGCATACACATTTAGAATTCTTATAACTCCCTGATGAACCAAATCTTTTCTCATTATCTTTTCTCTTTATCTTAGCCATTTCTTTTAAACTCAAAGTCTGTTTTGCCTGAGATTAGTTATGTCTTTTTCCATCCTTTCAGTTTCAAGCTTGCTATATTCTTATATTTTAGGTGAGTCTCCTGAAAATACAATATGGTAGGGTTGTTTTTGTTTTTTTAATATAAAACATAAAACATTTGATCTTTCCTCTAGTGCATTTATTCCATGTACATATAATATAAATTCTGACATGGTTACTTAATTCTAACATCTTACCATGTGCTTGTCTGTTCTATGTCCCTTTTTTTCTCCCTTTCTGCCGTCTTTTAAATTGATTACTTTTATTTTTATGTTTTTCCTCTCTGTTGTATTAAAAATCACACTCTTTTCTACACATTTGTTGTTTGCCTGACATTCCAGCAGGCATTCTTGACTTAACAAAATGTAGTGTTAATTTGTTTTTACCTCTTTCTAGTCAATGCAAAGACCTTAGGATTCTAACTCCATTTAATCCTGTCAACTTATGTGTTATAGTTGTCATATATTTTTCTTAATTACTAGAATTTATTTTTTAGAGTAGCTTTAAATTTACAGAAAATTGAGCATATAGTACAGTGTTTCCATATACTTCCTCTCTCCCTCTTCACAATTTTCCCAATTACTAACATCTTGCGTTGTCTGGTACATTTGTTACAGTTGCTGAACCAATATTGATACACTATTATTAACCAACGTCCATAGGTTACATTATATTAGGGTTCACTCTTTGTGTCCTACGTTCCGTGAGTTTTGACAAATACATAATGTCATGTATCCATTACAGTATTTTAACAGAACAGTTTCCCTGCCCTAAAAACCCTCTGTGCTCCGTCCTCGTATCTCTCCCATGTCCCCAAACCTCTGGCATCCACTGATATTTTTAATGTCTCCATAGTTTTGCCTTTTCCAGATGCCATATAGTTGGAATCATACAGAATGTTTAGCTTTGTAAGAAACTGCCAAACTGTCTTCCAAAGTGGCATTCTGACCAACAATAAATAACAGTTTCTGTTGTTCAGCATCTTTGCTAGCATTTGATATTGCCAAGTTTTTCTGTGTGTAGTGGTATCTCATTGGTGTTTTAATTTGCAATTCCTGCTATCCCTGATAACAAAAGATGTTGAACATCTTTTCATATGTTTATTTGCCATCTGTGTATCTTCTTTGGTGAGGTGTCCAGATCTTTTGTCCATTTTTAAATTGGGTTGTTTGTTTTCTTACTGTTGAATTTTAAGGACTCTATGTATATTTGGGATGTAAGTTCTTTATCAGATGTGTCTTTTGCAAATATTTTCTCCACGTCTCTGCTTTGTTTTTCCATTCTCTTTAAGTGTCTTTCACAGAGTAGAAGTTTTTCATTTTAATAAAGTCCAACGTATCCATTTTTTTTCTTTTGTAGATCATTCTTTTGGTACTGTATCCACAGTCATCACCAAACCCAAGGTAACCTAGATTTTCTCCTATGTTATCTTATAGAATTTTATAATTTTGTGTTTTACATTTAGGTATTTAATCCACTTTGAGTTAATTTTAGTGAAAGGTGTAATTTATTTGCATGTAGATGTCCACTTGTTCCAGCACCATTTGTTAAAAAGGCATCCTTTCTCCATTGGATTGCCTTTGCTCCTTTGTCAACGATTAGTATACTGTATTTACATGGGTCTATTTTGGGGCTCTCTATTCTATTCCATTGATCTATTTGTCTATTTTTCTCTGCACTAATACCACACTATCTTAATTATTGGAGCTTTATAGTAAGACTTGAAGTCAGTCCTCTGGCTTTTTTCTTGTTCAGTTTTGTGTTAGCTATTCTGATCTTTTGCCTTTCCATATATACTTTAGAATCAGTTTGTCAATATCCAAAACATATCTTACTTTGGGGGATTTTAAATTTCTCACCATTAGTTACGACGTTAGCTGTAGAGTTTCTGTAAGTTATCTTTATCAAGTTGAGAAAGTTTTCCTCTGTTCCTAGTTTGTTAAGAGTTTTTATGATTTACAGATATTGGATTTTGTCAAATGTATTTACTGCATCTGTTGATATAATCATGTGATTTTTCCTTCTTAACTTGTTGATGTGATGGATGACATTAATTAATTTTTGAATGTTGAGCATGAATGAAGGTATCCTTGAATACCTGGAATAAATCCCACTTAGTCATGATGTATAACTCTTTTTATTCATTATTGGATTCAATTTGCTAATATTTTGCTGAGGAATTTTTCATCTATTTTCATGAGAGAAATATTGCTGTAATTTTCTTGTAACATCTTTGTCTAGTTTGGGGATTAGGATGATGCTGGCCTTGTAGAATAAGTTAGAAAGTGTTCCCTTTGCTTCTATTTTCTGGAAGAGATTGTAGAGAATTGATATAGTTTCTTCCTTAAATGTATTGTATAAATCACTAGTGAACTCATCTAGTTTCCTGGTGCTTTCTGTATTGGTACCTTATTAACTACTGGCTCGGTTTTTTAGTAGATATGAACCTATTCAGGTTATCTATTTCTCCTGTGTGGGGTTTTTTTTTTTCATTATTATTATTATTCTTTTAATTAATTTATTTATTTTTAGCTGTGTTGGGTCTTCGTTTCTGTGCGAGGGCTTTCCCAAGTTGCGGCGAGCGGGGGCCACTCTTGATTGCGGTGCGCGGGCCTCTCACTATCGCGGCCTCTCTTGTTGCGGAGCACAGGCTCCAGACGTGCAGGCTCAGTAATTGTGGCTCACGGGCCCAGTTGCTCTGTGGCATGTGGGATCTTCCCAGACCAGGGCTCGAACCCGTGTCCCCTGCATTGGCAGGCAGATTCTCAACCACTGCACCACCAGAGAAGCCCTCCTGTGTGAGTTTTGATAGATGGTATCATTCAAGGAATTGATTCATTTCATCTAGGTTATCAAATTTGTGTACGTAAAGTTGTTCATAGTATTCCTTTATTACCCTTTGAATGTCCATGAGGTCAGTAGTGATAGCTTCTCTTTGATAATGATATTAATAACCATGTCTTCTCTCTTTTTTCTTGGTTAGCCTGGCTAGAGGTTTATCAATGTTATTAATCTTTTCAAAAAGTTAGCTTTAGGTTTCATTTATTTTCTCTGTTGATTCTCTGTTTTTCATTTCATTGATGTCTGCTCAAATTTTTATTATATTTTCTTGTGCTTGTATTAGATTTAATTTGTTCTTCTTTCTCTAGTCTCCTAAGGTGGAAGCTTAGCCTATTAATTTTAGGTATCCCTTCTTTTTAGTAAATGCATCAAGGCTATATATTTTCACCTAAGCACTACTTTTCCTGCATCCCACAAATTTTGATTAGATGTATTTACATTTTTATTTAGCTCAAAATCTTTTAAAATTTCTTTTGAGATTTCTTCTTTGACCCATGTGTTATTTAGAAGTGTGTTGTTTAATCTCTGAATATTTGGGGATTTTCCAGCTATGTTTCTATTACTGATCTCTAGTTTAATTCCATTGTGGTCTGAGAACATATTTTGTCTGATTGCTAGTCCTTTTAATTTGTTGAGGTGTGTTTTACATCCCCAGATGTGGTCTATCTTGGTGAATGTTCCATGTGAGTTTGAGAAGAATGTATAATCTGCTGTTGTTGGGTGAAGTATTCTATAAATGACAACTAGGTCCAGTTTACTGATGGTGCTATTCAGCTCAAATATATCCTTATTGATTGTCTGCCTATTGGATCTGTAAATTGTTTATAGAGGTCTGCTGAAGTGGATTAGTCTATTTCACCTTGCAGTTCTATCCGTTTTGCCTCACTTATTTTGACTCTCTGTTGTTAGTTGCATAGTCATTAAGAATTGTTATGTCTTCCTGGAGAATTTTCCTCTTTACACTATGTATTGCCCTTTTTATCTCTGATAAATTTCCTTTTCCTGAAGTCTGCTTTGTCTGGAATTAATGTAGCCAGTCCAGCTTCCTTTTGATCTGTGCTAGCATGGTATAGTCTTTCCTCACATTTTTACTTTTTGATTTTTTATATTTAAGGTGGGTTTCATGTAGAAATAATATAGTTGTGTCTTGTTTTTATTATACATTCTGACATTTCTGTCTTTTAATTGTTGGGTTTAGACCAACCACTTTAAAAGTGATTATTAATATAGTCAGATTAATATCTACCATATTAGTAACTCTTTTCTATTGATTGCATTTGTCCTTCATTGTTTTTAAAAACTTTCCCTCTTTTTCTTCCTTCTCTGGTATTAATTGATCATTTTATATGATTCAATTTTCTCTCTTCTCTTAACTTATCAATTATACTTCTTTATAAAATTTTTAAGCAGTTGCCCTAAAGTTTGCAATATACATTTGCAACTAATCTAAGTCCACTTTAATAACACTGTGTCACTTTTGGGTAGTGGTAATATAACAGAGTATTCCCATTTCCTGTCTTCTATTCCTCAAAACATTCTGTCATTCATTTCACTTACCTATAAGCTATAATCACCCAATACATTGTTACAATTATTTTAAAATAGTTATCTATTAGATTAATTGATAATAAAAATAAAAAGGTTTATTTTACTTTCATGTATACCTTCTCTAACATTCTTCCTTTCTTTATGTAGATCTGAGTTTCTGACCCATATCTTTTTCTTCACTTGAAGAATTTCTTCTAGCATTTTTTTCTACTGGTGACAAATTCCCTCAATTTTTTGTCTGAGAGAGTATTTATTTCTCTACTTCTATAGGTTAATTTCTCTGGATACAGAGTTCTAGGTTATTGGGGGTTTTTTTCAACACTTTATTTCACTCCATTCTCTTCTTGCTTGCATGGTTTCTGATGTGATTCTGATATAATTCTTATCCTTCTTCTTCTACAGGTAAGGTGTTTTTTTATTCTCTTGCTTCTTTCAAGATTTTCTCTTTGTCTTTGGTTTTCCTGCTGTTTGAATATGATATGGCTAGGTGCTGATTTTTTGATATTTATTGTGCTTGGCATTCTCCAAGCTTCCTGGATCTGTGGTTTGAGGTCGGTCATTAATTTTAGAAAATGCTCAGCCATTATCACCTCAGATATTTCTTCTGCTCCTTTTTTTCTTCTCCCTCTGGTATTCCCATTACATATCTGTTATTCCTTTTGTAATTGTTCTATAGTTCTTAGATATTATATTTCTTTTTTTTTCATTCTTTTTCCTCTTTGCATTTCAGTTTTGGAAGTTTCTATTGATATCTTCAAACTCACTGATTCTTTTCTCAGCCATGTTCAGTCTACTGGTGAGCCCATCAAAGGCATTGTTCATTGCTGTTAAAGTGCTTTTGGTGTGATTTGATTTCCTTTTGATTCATTTTTAGAGTTTCCATCTCTCTGCTTACATTACCCCTCTTTTTGCATGTTGTTCTTTTTTTTCCACTAGAGCTCTTAGTATGTAATCATAATTATTTTAAATTCCTAGTCTGCTGATTCCAAAATCTCTGCTGTATCTGAGTCTGGTTCTGTTGTTTGTCTCTTCAGACTGTTTTTCCTTGTCTGTTAGCATGCTGTGTAATTGTTTGTTGAAAGCCAACATATTATATTGGATAGTAAGAACTGAGGTAAATACGACTTTAGTTTGAGGGTTTATATTTATCTGGCTAGGAGTTACACTGTGTTTACTGTTTACTGTATCTGTAAGTGTCTGAGGCTTTACTTTCCTCTAGTGTCTTTCTTTTTTTGCTCTCCCTGTTGTCTTTGAGTTCCCTTGAAACTCCTTAGAGTCTGAGCCTTGCGGTTCACTCGGCTGTAACCCTATTATTATATAGGAGCCATGTTGTGGTGGTAAGGTAGGGGGGCAGAGAAGCATCCTATCAACCTAAGATCAGGTCTCAGTCTTTTAGTGAGCCTGTACCCCTGGGCTCTGACCTTCACAAGTGCTTCTCAGCGTTTTTTCTCCCACTTACACAAGAGAAGACCGGAGGGGGTTGGAGTTGGGTATTTCCCTTTCCCCACATCGTTTAGGTTCTGACTAAGTAGTTTCCCTTGAGGGCAGATGGGGAACACAAGGCCCTGGGCGTGTTTCAAAATGGATATGTTTCCTCTCCTGCTGCCAGAAGCATGGGGAGATTTTTCTCTGATCTTCACCGTGAGAGCCTCATGGGGGTTCCTGGAGGTAATACTTACAAAATTGCGGGAGCCTCCTAAGACTGGGCCCCCTGGAGTTTTTAACTCTCAAGCTGGTCCAGTCCGCTTCCAGCAATTTGTCAATTACAGTTTAAGGTTTTCTAGCCTTTCCTGGGTGGTGGAGAGGGCAAGCTGGGGGACATGGGGGAGTCTGAAGTTGCATGTGTCAAATAAATTTGAACCAGGTCATCTCTGAGAGTCTGTGCACTTTGGATCAGTGACCCTACCTGCATAGATTTCATAATGGATGAAACTACGGGTAAATCATTCCCCCCAGCCATCCAAACTTAGCCTCAGAGCTTTTGCCCTTAGAGATGAGACTATTTAGCTAAATTTATCTCTGGTCACTTTCATGGCTTTAGAAGGCTGGGATTCTCTGTACTTTCCTGTCTCTCCAGTTTTCTGGGTGTTAGTTCCTATGACCTTGATTCTCTTATGGATTTAAGATTTTTCTTGTTTTTTTTTTTTTTAAAATAATTAATTAATTAATTAATTTTTGACCGTGTTGGGTCTTCGTTTCTGTGCGAGGGCTTTCTCTAGTTGTGGCAAACAGGGACTGTTCTTCATTGCGGTGTGCGGGCCTCTCACTATCGCGGCCTCTCTTGTTGCGGAACACAGGCTCCAGACGCGCAGGCTCAGTAGCTGTGGCTCACGGACCCAGTTGCTCCGCGGCATGTGGGATCTTCCCAGACCAGGGCTCGAACCCGTGTCCCCTGCATTGGCAGGCATATTCTCAACCACTGCGCCACCAGGGAAGCCCAAGATTTTTCTTGTTGTAAGAGTGGGAGTGATTGGGACTTCCCTGGTGGCACAGTGGTTAAGAATCTGCCTGCCATTGCAGGGGACATGGGTTCGATCCCTGGTCTGGGAAGATCCCACATGCCACAGAGCAACTAAGCCTGTGCGCCACAACTACTGAGCCTGTGCTCTAGAGCCTGTGAGCCACAACTACTGAGCCATCATGCCACAACTACTGAAGCCCGCGTGCCTAGAGCCCGTGCTCTGCAACAAGAGAAGCCACTGCGATGAGAAGCCTGTGCACTGCAACAAAGAGTAGCTCCCACTCACAGCAACTAGAGAAAGCCTACGTGCAGCAACGAAGACCCAATGCAGCCAAAAATAAAACATTAAAAAAGAAAAAAGAGTGGGAGTGATGACTTTCAACATCTTTACATATCCAAGCAGAAAACAGAAGTAATTTTCAAGTATTTAAACTCTGTATCTATTTTAAATCCCATGCGATATTACTGCTATTATTTTATATAGTTGTTATCCATGTAAATGTACACACACATGTACTATTTTCATTGTCCTTTATTCCTTTCTGCTCCATACTTCCATCTGTGATATTTTTAGTTCTCTCTGAAGAAAGCCCTTTGTAAATCTTTTAATATGTGCTTGTTATCTGTAAGCCCTCTGTTATTCTTTGCCTGAAAATGATTATATTTTCCTTTCATTGTTGAAGGATATTTTTCTGGGCATAAAATTCTAGGCTGGCAATTGTTTCCTCTCAGCACTCCTAATAGATCACTTCATTCTCTTCTGACTTTCATTATTTCTGTGGAGAAATCAGCTGCCTTTTTTAGTAGCTGTCTGCTCTGTTGAAGCTAATCTGATTTTTTCTCTGCAAACTCTTAAGGCTTTCTCTTTGTCTGGTTTTCAGCAATTTCACTATAGTACGTCTAGATAAACATTTCTCTGTATTTATTCTGCTTGGAGTTGATTGGGATTCATAAGTTGTGGATTAATATCTTTTATCAGTTTGGAAAATTCTCCGCCACTATCTTTTCAGATGTTGTTTCTACTCTGCTTTTCTCTACTCCTTCTGGGATTCCATATAAACACTGTGAGAACTTTTTATTGAATTCTCTGTCTTTTATCCTTTCTTCTATGTTTTCCTTACTTTTCTCTCTCCTACTCGATTCTGAATAATTTCTTCTAATTTGGCTTCCAATTCATTACTTCTTCCTTTAATTAGTCTAATATATTGTTAATCCAATCCATAGATTCTTAACTCCAGTTACTAAATTTTTCAGTTCTAAAATTTCTAGTTGGCTGCCTTTCTAAGCTGTTAAGGTACGTTTTATAGTTTTACACTTTCTGCAAAAATGTTAAACTTTGTCTTGATCATGTAAGGATTATTGCATTAAAGTCTGTATCTGGTAATTCCAATACATGGAACCCCTGGAGTTCTTTTCTATTTTCTGTTGTTTCTGCTAGTTCTTTTTCATGTTGTCATGTATCCCAAAGTGTCTGGTTATGTTTGGTTGTATGCCATAAATTATATTTGAGAAATCATTTGTAGAAATAATTTGAGGCTTAGGATGATGCTATTTTCTTTCAGAGAGGATTTTCTTGCTTTTTTTAATTTTTCCTCTCTCTCTCATGCACCTTGAGACATTAGCAATCTAGGATCATCTTAATTCAGTTGTAAGAATTGATATGCTTACGCACATAACACTAAGCTGGGCTGCAGTTCTTGTGCAAGCTGTTTTACTCACCCTTATTGGCAGAGAACAGCTCTTCAAACTCCCAACACAAAGCACAGGCAATTTACCATGGCCTCAACTGAGGTCTGACTGTCTGAGGATTCTGCTCAGCATTAAGGAGAAATGTCCCCAGTACAGGGAAGGATCCATCCATTTCTCTTTCTCCAGAAATTTAATACTCAACAGGGAAATTCAGGCTAAATGCCTACCACAAAAGCTATCCAGGGATGGAGCAAGGATAAATCCCAGAGTGAAGCTGGTGTGCCCAGTAGAGAGGCAGTGTGGCCGATTGGCTTAGAGCACAGCTCTGGAGTCTGACTGCTCCAGCTCTCATTCCTCAGCTGCCACTGACCAGCTGTGATGCCTTACACAAGCTGCCTAGTGTCATGGTGCCCTATTGTGCCTGATGTGTGCAATGGAGATAGTTGCAGTACCTCCCTCATAATGTTGTTGTGAGTATTAAGAGTTAATTTCCACTTAACACTCATTAGGATGGCTATTACTAAAAGACAAAAAACAAAAAACCAAAAAACCCCAGAAAACAACAAATTATTTTTGGTGTGGATATGGAGAAATTAGAACCCTTGTGCATTGTTGGTGGGAAAATAAAACAGTGTAGCTTCTATAGAAAACAACATGGCAGTTCCTCAAAAAGTTAAACATAAACTCATCATTTGATCAATCAGTTCCACTTCTGGTTATATACACAGAAGAATAGAAAGCAGGGACACAAACAGGTATTTGTACACCAGTGTTCATAGCAGCATTATTTACAATAAAACAAAAGGCAGAAACAACTCAAATGTCCATCAGCGAATGAATGGACACCCGAAATGTGGTCTATATAAACAATGGACTATTTTTTAAAATATATTTTAAAAATTAATTATTTATTTTTGGTGCATTGGGTCTTTGTTGCTGTGCGTGGGCTTTCTCTAGTTGCAGTGAGTGGGGGCTACTCTTCCTTGCGGTGCGTGGGCTTCTCCTTGTGGTGCGCGGGCTTGTCATTGCGGTGGTTTCTCTTGTTGCGGAGCATGGGCTCTAGGCGCATGGACTTCAGTAGTTGTGGCTCGTGGGCTCAGTAGTTATGGCTCGCGGGCTCTAGAGTGCAGGCTCAGTAGTTGTGGTGCACAGGCTTAGCTGCTCCGTGGCATGTGGGATCTTCCCAGACCAGGGATCGAACCCATGTCCCACTGCATTGGCAGGCGGATTCTTAACCACTGTGTCACCAGGGAAGTCCCAACAATGGACTATTATTTCACCTTAAAAAGGAAGGAAATTCTGACACATGCTACAACACAGATGAGCCTTGAGGATATTATGCTAAGTGAAATAAGCCAGATACAAAAAGAAAAATATTGTATGATTCCACTTCAATGAGGTACCCAGAGCCCTCAAAGTCATAGAGACAGAAGGTAGAATAGAAATTGCCAGGGGGTATGGGGGAGGGGAGAGTGAGTGAAAAAGTTCTGGAGTTGGATAGTGGTGATGGTTACACAACAAGTGAATGCACTTAATGCCATGGAATTGTACACTCTAAAATAGTTAAAATTATAAATTTTATGTTGTATATAGTTTACCACAATAAAGTTTTACGTTAATTTAGAGTGTTTTATAGGGGTGTAAAAAAATGTTGGCTGTTATTAGCTATTCTGAGATGGGGACAAAGAGGAGGAGCAGATGACAGTTCATCATAAAAGAGCGTCGGGCTATTTGGACATGTCACGGAGAAGCCACCTGCTTCTCCTGTTTCCAGGTTAGAGTCTAGCCCATCCCCCGCAGTTTCCCAGACTACTAGGTCAGGCAACTTCCCACTTCCCCATGCCCCACGATGACCTGACACTAGGGCCATGGTTTCCAGAGTGGCAGAGCAGAACCCTCAGAGATATTTCCATTTCTAAACCTATACTCACATTTACTTGCACTCACGTAAAAATCTTTATGTTAAATGCCCTGGCCAGCAGGGCATTTAACGCTCAGGGGAATACCTACCAGGCCCACGGGGACTCCTGGGCTATGAAGATGTCCTGCCTGGGGTGGGGGAGCTCACGTCTGGCAGGGAGCGCTGGCCTGTGCACAATCGTTCCCATCCAAGGCGGAATGGAAGCTTCTAGGGAGCCAAGGACAGCACAGACCCCAGACTGGACCATCCAGGAAAGAGTGCGTCCTGCTGGACATGCTGCCTCCGCGTGGAGCCTGGCGCAGAAAGTGGGGCCCACGCTTCACAACATGCTGGATAAAACATCAAAGTCCAGGAAAGAGCAGGGAAGAAGGGCGGTCTGTAGATCCCTGCAGGGAAAGGGCAGAGTCAGCTGGTTTGATGGGGGTGGGAGCAGGACCACAGAGGTGGGTTTGCACAGAATGCTGAGCACAACCAGTGTTCCTGCAGAGTGCCCTCCAGTGGCCACAGGACAGTCACCAGAGGACCCTCTGTCCCTGGCTCTCTCCAGGTCCTGTCTGGCAGGGGGCTCAGGGGGCAGACCCTGGAGTCTGAGAGGGCAGGAGTCCACCTCCTCTTCCCCATGATTTAGCTGGGACACTTCTGTCAGGTACCATTCTCTAACTGGAGGTGGGTGAAAGTGTGTCACAGTGGGAGTGATTCGGACAGAACCCACATTGGGAGTTGAACCCACCTCACCAAAGCCAAGGGAGGTTTCAATAGGGACCATCAGCGTCCCATCTCCATGGACCTCAGGGAGGCAGTTTGCTTCAATACAGAACAGTCATCAGCCCCTCAGACGGTTAAGCTCCTGGTACCTGAGGGTGAGGCTTCCCAAACCCTTCCTTGTGACACTTTGGATCTGAGAGACATTCGCTGGTACTTCAGAAGAAAAGGGGGGATTCAGGGTCAAACAAGTTTGGGAAATGCTGGGTTACCTAAAAGCAAAGAGGTTTCTTCATTGTAGGACTTCTCAGAGCCTTTCACATCCTAACATGTGAATGTCTAAGAGGAAAATACAGTATGCAGAGTGGCCCCAGTTAGTTCACGTGGGATTATTTTTTGAGAACATCCAAGCTCTGAGGAGCCCAGTTTAGAAAATTTGAAATTTTATTTTATTTTATTCCTGGGCAGGCTCGATTCTCTAAGAGCAGCATCTCTGAGTTAGGAGCCCCTCAAAGCAGATGACATTCCTCTTCATCCCAGTGACTTAAAAAAAAAAGTTTAATTGGTACCTTGGGAGGAGGGAACTGGGCGTGACAGGAAGGAGAAACCTCAGCTAACGAAGTTTCCCAGCACTAGGGGAAATTTGGAACTCGTTGCTAACAAACTCTTTAGCCAGCATGTTTGTCATTTGCTTGCTTTCTGAATCACCTGGGAAAGAAATGATGACCTGAAAAAGGTAGAATGATTCAGCCCTGAGAAAGAAGGAAATCCTGCCCTCCCCCCTTTTTTTTTTGGCAACTCAGATGGACCTTGAGGGCATTATGCTAAGTGAAATAAGTCAGACAGAGAAAGACAAATACTGTATTATATCACTTATACGTGGAATCTTTAAAAGTTAAGCTTTTTTAGGCGCTCAGAGAAACAGAGTGATGATTACTAGGGGCTAGGTGATGGGGAAAATGGAGAGAAGCTGGTCGAAGGGTACAAAGTTTCACTGTAAGATTAACATATTTGAGTATCTAATGTACAGCATGGTGATGATAGTAAAATACTGAGTCATACACCTGCATGTTAGGAAGAGAGTAGATCTTAAATGTTCTCACCACAAGAAAAGAAATGGTGACAGGGTGGAGATGGTAGCTAATACTATGGTGGTAATCACTTTGCAGTTTATCAGTGTATCAGATCGACACTTGTACACCTAAAACTTACACAATGTTGTGTGTCAGTCATATGTCAATAAAGCTGGAAAAAAAATAAATGTAACATGAGACCTTGGAACAGAAAAAGAACATTAGATAAAAAACTAAGGAAATCTGAATAAAGCATAATCTTTAGTTAGTAATAATATGTCAGTGTTGGCTCATTAACAATATACTGTAGTATATATGCTACCATAGTAATGTATACCCCATATACACATTTATATCATAGTATAAATGGACCATAATAGTATGTTAATATTATTAGAAGAGTACAGGGGAGATGGAAACTCTCTATACTGTCTTCTCAATTTTTCTGTAAATCTAAAACTGTTTTTAAAAATCAAGTCTATTAAAAAATTTTTTTTTGAAGTAGAATGCTAGAATATTTCCTGCTGTTTCCAGAACTGGCACTTACCCACTGTAAGCTCTGTGCTCTCACACTGGCCACCTTCCTCCAGAGCAGTCCTGCCTGCTCAGAGACTTCAGGAGATTTTTTTTCAAGAGATTACAAATCAAAGACTTGTTCCTAATTAAAACAAGATTCAAGCGACAAGAGTGCTCGATTCCCAGAACATTTTGTTTAAAGCTTTACTGAGATTTACAGGATGTTCCTAAATTTTTGTTTTGGTGCTTTTTTTTTTTTTTTTTTTTTTTGCTTCATCAGTTATTGCAACAAAATTGGGTAAAATCCAAATTTTAGTAGCTGTGAAGCGTCACTCAGAAGAGATGAGGCTGGTAGGAGATTATCTTGAACACCATTATGAGCTCTCCCTTTCCAATGAGATGTGAGGCGTGAGACAGAAATAACTTATGCTAAAAGAATCACTGGGAGATAAAAGGGGAACCTGGAGCTTCAGGAAGCCAGCTGTGCCTTCTCACAGATGAGCCCTGAAAGATGCCTCAGAACGCGGACACCCGTGACAAAGGAGAGCCCTGTGTGTAGAACGTGTCCGTGCTCTGAGGCATCTTTCAGGGCCCATCTGTGAGAAGGCACAGCTGGCTTCCTGAAGCTCCAGCTTCTCCTTTTATCTCCCAGAGAGTCTGTGCTGATACAGGCCGCTGCTATAAACAAAGTCAGACAGAGGCAAAATGACTTCTTGTATGGTTCCTGCCCAAACCTCTCCTCAGAAACACAGACATCTCAAAGCAAGACAAGGTCACACTGACTTCCACATAATTGGACCCACATTTTGGGAGACTCGCCATCACTCCAGAGTGGAGATTAAAGAAGTATTAGCCACAGCGTTTGGAATTTGGAATAAGTGCCCTCCTTGGTCCCACCAGAGGGCAGAAGATTACATTCAGACGTGTAGCGATTCCAACACTGTGATACAGTGGGGCTTCTTACACGTGGGTGGTGGGCTTGCAGATGAACCAGATGTCAGGAATTTGGTAAGAAAGAAAATGCTCACTCCTCGGCACTTCCAGAAGCTCCAGCCTTGACCACGCCAGCCCACAGCGGCACAAGACACATGCCCTCTTTGCCCAGACTGGCCACCCCAGATCCTGACATTCACACCGTTGTGAGACTCCTACAAAGCTTTGAGACAGTTGGTCATTTCCACCGCAAAATCACCAGCTTTCTTTTCACTGTAGAGATTATTCTGGAAACTAAAACGTAGTCAATGTTTGGCAGGGTTTTTCTGCCCATGGGCTTGTGATCCCAGGACACATCATCTGCCAGCATTACAACATAACCCACTGAGAAGCCAAAAATAAATAAATAAAAGAGAAGAGAAAAAGAAAAAATGAAAAGAAACCTCCCATGATCAAACAGGAAGCGGTTGTCCACTTGGGATCCTCCCGTTGGTCCTTCCATGGGAGGCTCTCTGGGCCTGTGTCCTGCACTGCAGAGTGGCCAGAACTCCAGCTTCCGCCAGCCTGGAGCTGCGTGGAGAGGAGGAGGGTGATGTGAAAAGGCTGCTGCCAATATTCAGCTACTGACCAGCCAGGCATCCTTTGGAGAGTGACCGACACATTTTGGCCAACTTGGTCCTTGAGGTTCACCAGGAAGACCCTCTGCCGGTCAGACAGGGAGAGGGGAGCTTCCCAGGCCTGCAAACCAAATGTCTGAGGATCTTCTTTCCCCCAAGTGGAAAAACTTACCTTGTTCTTCTGGCAGTCGGTGGAGGATTTCCAGAGCAGTGGAGGCAAAGTTTATGATGATCAAAGGCACTGATGAGCCTAGGAGTCTCGGCCTGATCTAGTTATCCATTTATTTATTTTTATGATTATCCTTGATCACAACACCAAAGATTTTCAGTTCTGCTCTAGCCTTCCTCATGTGTAGAGGCATTGTTCGATGAAATGTGAGTTTAATTTACAAAGCAAATGTATTTGTTTAATATATCTACCACTTTAGCTTCTTTATTTCAGAGATTCTGCTGATGGGGTCACTTACAAGTCAACACCATCTGGTTTTAAAATTTATGTAAAAAATTCAGAAATATGGAAAGTGGATGCTCACCCCTGCAGCCGATCCCAGGAGGAGTATAGTTTGCCACACAGATATAAGTCCTGCCTCAAATGAGACTTTGAGAAGGAAGGTATTTGGAACAGGGCCTCCAGGTCAGGATTCACAAACCTTTTGCTTGGCCAGTGCTGGCCCGAGCCCTCGGCACTCCCCAGGGCTCTCCTACCCGCCCTCACGTTCCAGCCTGGTCTTCTCCTTTCCCTCCCTCCCCATCACCTGTCCTAGCCTGGGACCCATGCTCCAGTCCACAGGGCCTGCTGGCCTGCCTGCAGACCTCCTGTATCCCACCTCCAGTTCTTTGCCTAAAGTGCCTCCTTTCAAATCTGCCACCTGGACTTGCACCCAAACTACATGCCCAGATGAAGCAACCCCCGCTTCTTTTAACAAGTTCTCTCTCCTTTCATATTTTCCTGTGGCTTGGCAAGTGTGATTAGAAAGCATTCCATGGCCTGCCTTGTATTCCAGTGTGTCGGTGTCGGTGCCATCTCCCCCATTAGCCTGTGAACCTTGGGAGTCATGTCTGAGCGATTCCCACATCTCTGCACAGCATAGAAGAGGCGATGTCAGTGGTGAATTCAGTCAAGTGGACAGAGAATATCAAGGAAGCAAGAGGCCAAGGCGAGTAAGTAAAGTTAAGAGACATATGTGACAAACTGGGGGAAAATATCTGCCACTTTATCATAGTCACAAGCTTGCCATCTTTAATATATATGAACAAGATTTAAACATAGAGGAAAGAACCCTATAAAAATGATCAGGGGATGTGGAAAGTTCACAGAAACAGAATGCAGGTGGCCCTTAAACATGGAAAGATGCCCAGACTTACTCATGCTAATATAAATGCACATTAAAACTACACTGGGGGCTTCCCTGGTGGCACAGTGGTTAAGAATCCGCCTGCCAATGCGGGGGACATGGGTTCAAGCCCTGGTCCGGGAAGATCCCACATGCCGCGGAGCAACTAAGCCTGTGCGCCACAGCTACTGAGCCCACATGCCACAACTACTGAAGCCCTTGCGCCTAGAGCCTGTGCTCTGCAACAAGAGAAGCCACCGCAATGAGAAGCCCATGCACCGCAACGAAGAGTAGCCCTCGCTCGCCGCAAAAAGAGAAAGCCCGAGCACAGCAATGAAGACCCAACGCAACCATAAATAAATAAATAAAAATATTTTTTTAAAAACTACATTGACCTACAGACATCTAGTAGAACACTCCACCCAACAGCAAGAGAATACACATTCTTCTCAAGTTCACATGGAATATTCACCAGGATAGACTATATGCTAAGCCTATGTAAGTTTAAAAGGATTGAAATCATACAAAGTATGTTCTCAACCACAGTGGAATTAAATTAGAAATCAATGACAGAAAGAAATATGAGAAATTCACAAACATGTGGACCTTAAACTATATACTCCTAAGTAACCAGTGGGCTAAAGATGTCACATGAAAAATTAGAAACTACTTTAAGATGAACAAAAGTGAAAGCACAACATACTAAAACTTATGGGATGCAGTTAAAGCAGTGCTCAGGGGGAAACTGATAGCTGTGGACACCTATATTAATAATGAAAGACCTCAAATCAATAATCCAACCTTCAGCTTTGGAAAACTAGAAAAAGAAGAGCAAACTAAACCCGAATCAAGTAGAAGAAAGGAAATAAGACTAGAGTAGAAAGAAATAAAATACAGAATAGAAAAAACAGTAGAAGAAATCAATGAAACCAGAAGTTGGTTCTTTGAAAAGATCAACAAAATTGATAAATCAGCTAGACTAACCAAGAAAAAAAGAGAGAAGACTCAAGTTAGTAAAATCAAGAATGAAAGACAGGATACCACTACTGCTTTTCTAGAAATAAAAAGGATTTTAAGGGAATACCATGAACAACTACATGCCAACAAATAAAAAACCCAGATGTAATGGACAAATTCCTGAAAAGACACAAATTATTGAAACTGGCTCAAGAAGAAATAGAAAAATCTGAATAGATCTATAAAAAGTAAAGAGATTGAACTATTAATTTTAAAATTTCCCACAAAGAAAACCCCAGGCTCAGATGGTTTCGCTTGTAAATTCCACCAAACTTGTAAAGAAGAATTAATACCAATCTTTCACCAGCTCTTACAGAAAATAGAAGAGGGAGGACATTCCCCAAGTCATTCTATGAAGCCAGGATTACCCTGATACAAAAACCAGACAAGAGCATCACAAGAAAAGAAAACTATAGACCAAAACTCTACTGAGACACCATTTCTGAGTAAGATTGGCAAAAAACCCAAAAGTTTAACAGCACATTCTGTAGACAAGGCTGCAGGGAAACAGAACTCTCATAAAATGCTCGTGGAAATGCAAGATGGTACAACCTCCATGGAGGGGAATTTTGCAATATTAGCAAAATTACACGTGCATTTACCCTTAATCCCAGTAATCTCACCGTTAGGAAGCTAGAGATGACTGGCAAAATGCAAAAGGAATGTGACAAGGCTTTTTGTTGCTATGTGATTTCTAAAGACCAAAACCCACTTAAGTGTCCATCTGGTTGAATCAATTTTCATCCATTCACTCAAGGATCTGGGCTACGCAGCTACAAAAAGAAATGAGATACGGCTAAGCAATCCCCAGGAAAAGTGGAGAAGTGCAAAAAAGCAAGGTGGGAATAAGTGTGTAAAGTCCTCTACCATTTATGTGAAAAAGATACATGTATCTATATAGACACAGAATTAATATTATATACTAATACTCTAAAGCAGACAGATTAAAACAAAAAAAATGTTTTAAAGTTTAATCGTGGGGAGATACTAAAGTTTACTAGGGGGGAGATAGAAATAGTAGCCAGACACTTCTAAATAAATCTTGTTTGCAGTTTTGACTTTGCAATAATGTAAATGTTTTATATAATTATAAAACAAAATTAAATTGAAAAGCCAATTTCTAAAAATCCAAGGGAAAATTCCGTAAGTGAACCCAATTGTGTATAATGTGTGCAGAGTGACCACACAGGGCAGAATCATTTCAAGTGATTAAAAAACCCTCATGTGATATACCTCAGGCCAAAAAGAACAACAAAACAATGTTTAAAACTGCTTTCAGTAATTGTATTGTTCGTGGTAATATTGGTATTGTTGCTCTGAAACTATACCTAGGATAAAGCAAAAGAGAAATTGTGTTAATGTCATTAGGATAAGACAGCATAAATGAAAAGAGACATAAATATAAAATCAATGACTTTAAGTAAAATCAGTTTCTAAAATCTGAATCGGAAATTATCAGTATGATCATGCTGCATTTTCTTTTATATATTATATAAGTTAATATAAATTGCATATATAAATGTATATAAATTATATATTTATATTATATAAACTGTTTATATTATACATTTATATATACATAAACTTCATAGTTCTGACTACTGAAAAGACCTAGAAACAATTCAATTCAGAAGCGGATACTGGTTTCTAAATACCACTTCCCACTAAAAAGAACCATGGCTCCTTGGAGGAATAGCCAAGTCCAGGTCTAGGGGAAGAAATGTACAAGATGAGCCCGATAGCAAGGAACTTCTCAGATGCTCCTGGTGTCATGCCAGAAGGATTCCGGAGCCCATGTGAAATTGGGACAATTCACAACAGTAAGGAAACAGTAAAGGAAATTAGTGTTGTGGATTGAAATGCATCAAGTATGTTTCAATCTATGAATTCACACTGACACGCTGGAAAAAGAAACATGTTAGTCACCTTGAGAGGGTGCCAGAGAACCAACTCATTACTCTGGAAATGGAAACCTTTTCCCTGCCTTTCCTGTGTGAACGGTGCTAACCGACATAGTCAGGGGAAGCTTCTCGTAGATGAATTCTACAAGAATAGAATAAACAAGGCTAATAAACGAGGCAGGGATGGTGGTGGTGGAATGAGGTCACCATCTTGCAAGTCTAGTGATGTCCAGGCTGTAGGCCATCGCCATCAAGGTCCGCTGACTTCACCGAAGGGAGAAAAGCGACATTAGGTGGAAGGACCGACACCATCCGTGAGTCTTGCCAGGAAGTCCTCCCTGGATCGGAACAGGCTTCGAGATCTCACTGTTGGTAGGGAAATGCAGGGGACAGAGGACCAGGAGAAAAACATCATGGGCTTGTCTCCGAGTCTCCTTGGAGGGAACCCAAACCAAGACCCCCCAGACAGAGTGTGGGCGCTGCCTCCAGCCGGGGCGCCCCTGCCGCCTTCTCAGGGGTCCACCCTGCAGGGACGCAAGGTCACTGTCCCCATGCCCCTCACCAACTGTGACCCTGTGACCGCAGGCAAGCTGCTCACTTCCTCAGAGCCGCGGTGTCCTCATTCCTCACCCAGGAGAAGAAGTACGCCCACCTCTGAGGCTGGGTGACGACTGAGTGGATTAATTCTCAGACTGCAGACCTGGTACCACTTAACTACCTGCCCAATGCTTCTTCCCTGTCGCTGGTCTTGGTGCCGTTATCATTGGCTCAGACGGCTCCCTGGACACGTAATAATCCTCACACACTAAGAACCCGTCCACAGCTCTTGGGCATCGTTCCCAAGCACTGGGTCATTGCAGGTGCCACACAAGGAGGAGATCCCCCCCCAAGAATGGGGCTGCTGCCCAGGATCCCCTGCCCCCTGCAGCCCTGGCTCAGCGCCTGCCAACAGGAATATAATATGAGCCACAGCGGTGAGCCCCAGAGGTCTTTTCAAATCTTCTAGTAGTCACTTTTTTAAAAAAGTAAATAGAAGCAGGTGAAGAAAATTAATAATACATTTTATTCAGAAAAAGAATCAGATTGCAAATTTTTTTTTATAGAGAAAAAATCACATATTTTTATTAACATAACTTGTTAGCATATTATATTCCTTTCTGGTCCTTTTTTCTCAAAGTACATTTTTACCGTTAGAATCAAACTGTACATAAAATTGACTCCTACTTTCCTCCTAGGATTAATCATATTGAAAATTAATATATTGAAATAAAATATATTAAAATACTAATAATATATTTTTAAAATAATACATTATTTTCAACCCCAAACATCCAAAATATCATTTCAACATGCAATCAGTAAAATATATTATCACCAGTCTTGGCCATCCCGTGTTTTTTATGCTCAGAGCACATCTCAGTGTGGACCAGCTGCATTTCAAGTGCTCGGTCACGAGGCAGACGGGGCTCAGGCCACCGTATTGCACGTGGCAGTCCCAGGGTGCCGGCCCCAGGAAGGAGGGGGGCTGTCTTGCAGAGTTCTGGGGATCCCATTCTCTCTGTGTTATCTGACCCTGAGAAGGGGTCTATGTGACAAGTAACAATCGTGTCCACTGGCTGGAGAGGCACTTACTGGCCAGCTGGGATGGGGCTGTCCTTGGCACTGACCATGTGGCTTCACGCTTTGTAGCCATGATGGGGCCCCTCCTGTGGGGCCTCCCTGGCCGCTCCCAGTCTGGTTCCTGATGTCCCAGGAATGCCCTGCATCAGTAATTCTGCCTTGACCATGCAGTCAGACCTACAGCCACTTACAGCATCCCCTCTGCCCCCGAGGAACTCCTGCTAAAAGCCATGAGTCTATCAGGCCTGGAGAGCCATCACCAGTTTATAAGGCAAACAACCCTGCTGCTGGGCCAGAGCAGCGGCTGGGCAGGCGGACACTGCCAGGCTCACTCCCAGGCTGTGCACTGGCAAAGCACGGCGGAAGTCACCCTTCATCCCCCGCAACCCGCATGCACCCACTCTGCTGGGACAAGGTTGTCAACCTTTGGTGGGCACAGACCTGAGAGAAGCTGCTGAAAGCAAAGGATGGACCCCCTCCCCAGAAAATGGCCCAGCCCCCCTGCCCAATCCTGCATCCACCTGCAGAATTCAGAGGCTCCCTGAGCCCCTGGGCATGCCCCAGGTGTGGGTACGACCTCCTGCAGCTTGCAGTGGGGACTGGTCCCAGGCTCAGGCTGCAGCCCCCGGGCTCTATGGGGTGAACACGACAGCCGGGGCCAGTCAGGCTCCTTCCCGCCTCACAGGCTCTCCGAGTAAGCAGCCACTTGGCTCACATGAGCCTCAGTCTCCTCATCTGTAAAATGGAAACTGCCCTAACGGCCCTTGGGTCCAGCCTGTCTGCATCTCTGTCCCTTCCTTGATGAGGGAGGCAGCCCAGGCCGAGGAGACTTGCAGGTGAGGGGCTGGGGGGTGACTCCCCTGCGTGGAGGGTCATGTAAGGGAGAATTTCAGGGTTTGGATTTCTTCTTTCCTGCCAGGCTGAGAAAGCTCACTGATCACTGGCCTAACCATGCGTATCATTATAGCAAACCCCAAAAGCTCTCCTCAGGGCAGTTTTGGGGTGACTATGGAAACAGGTCACTCGGGCTGCTGATGGAGTGGGGACCGTGGGTCTTAGGGGAGCCTAGACAAGGATGACAGTCACATGGGACTCACGCTGCCCTTGCACTGGAGTTCACCTCAACCTCTGGTCTAGCTTCAGATGATCTGAAAAGGATTAGGGATGATTAGTGCCATGTGCTGCCTTCCCCCAGCTCCCCAGGGCTGGGCACCGCCCGCCTGACGAAGGGCTTCTGAAAGAACCGTTTTGTCCAATTGTCTCAATTATGCAAATAGTGCTGACATTTCTAGCTGAAGGGCTGGTTGGGGGAGGGTCACTTCAAAGGGAAAGCTCTCGCTCCCCTCCCCTCCCCCCCAGATCCCAAGGCTGCTTTTGTGGGATCCCCCATTGAGCAGCCTGGCGGGGTTTGGTCATGGTTTCCTTTCCAGGCCTGGGAGCAAGGTCACGAGACTGTAGCCTCATGGGGATCATGAGGGCTCAGCATAGGGGCTCACATGCTCTTCCTGCGGATGTCCTCACTTAAAGGGTGGGCCCTCCTCAGCCATCCTCCTGCCTGGCCAGAGGAGGAGGCCAGCTGCACCCTCTCCACCCCGCTGCTGCGGCAGGTAAGCTCCGGTGTGGGTAAGCTCAGGCTGGCTGGACAAGGTCATGTGGGAATGGCCAATGAATCCATGCTCCCTGAGGGGACAGGCCCCTTGTAGCTGACCATCACCAGGCTTCAGCATCTAAATGCAGGTGCCGGGGGTCTGCTGAGAAGCCCCCAGCTCCAGGGCTCAGCCTCCTGGCCTCTCAGTCCGTAGCACCTCCACTCTTGCTTCCCGGAGAATGTGAGTCTTCCCGAGAGCCTCCGAGAGCACTGAAGTTCCTGGCATTTATCAGCCGATATTTCAACTGTTAGTTAAAACCTCAGGGGAAAGACTGATTCAGCTGTGAAGAGAGGTGGAGATTCCTTCTCAGCGCCAGGGGCAGTGGGAGCTGGTTTGTGGAAGGCAGTTGAGCAGTAGGTGCCCAAGTCCAACAATTTCATGTCTAGGGATCCATCCTAAGGAAATAATCCTAAAGGAGTAGTGTAAATATAAGCCAACATTCTAGAGCGTTGTTCACTACAGTCAGACATAGGAAACAATCCAAATGCCCCAAATAGAGGGTTGGGCACATAAATCATGGTCTATCCACAGGATGAAATGTAATGTAGTCACTTTTTAAATGACAGGAATGCATAATGACAATGTAGGATGATCATATTTTTCATTACACACATACACACACACAGACACATCTAATCTATTTATAGGAAAAAGCCGAGGAATACATTGAAATGTTAACCATTATTTTAGATGAAGGCTGTATGCATGATGTTTATTTATTCCTTTGTACATTTCTTTTTCTTTAACAATATTCTATAACAAATACATTTTCCTTTTGTTACCAGAAGTTGTATCTTTTTTTTTTTTAACCTTAGCAAATATAAGCAGAAATAGTGGGGATGTGGGGAAGGATGAAAATATTCACAGGAATTGTTCCTGGTTGACCAGGGATAGGAGATGAGAATAAAACAGGGGAGAGAGGTCGGGAGAAAAAAGACAAGACAAGTTTACTCTGTCTGAATTAAGTATTTAGGGAGGAATTAAGAAGGGAGATAGGCCTCTCTGGGAGTGGACTTGAATAATATGGGTTTGATTTTGGGGAAGGGTTGTCTTTGGGAATGTTCGCCAAATTACATTTTGCAAACCATCACGCAGCAGTTTTAATTCATGGCGTTTGCAGTGATATTTGTAGCATAAAGTGGTTGCTCTCTGCCGTGTATTTTAGGCCCCAGAAAATGTAATTGGAAACATCAATGAACGTTGAGGGTGTTGCTGTCATTGTTTATGTTTTATTGGTTATTTTCCAGGAAAAGTCTGGGATTTTGTTTGGTTTGGCTCTTTGCAACCTCATTTATTTGCTTTGCAAAGTTGATAAGTACAAGACACAGAATGACGCTCAGGCATCTTAAGTGGTTAGTCGTCATTCTGAACTAAGTGAAAACAAAACAGACTTTCTATTAACTTACAATCCTCTCAACTTGGAGCGTTAGGTATTTTTAGAAAATTCTCTTTTGCTTT
This sequence comes from Balaenoptera acutorostrata, assembly GCF_949987535.1. Lineage (NCBI taxonomy): Eukaryota > Metazoa > Chordata > Mammalia > Artiodactyla > Balaenopteridae > Balaenoptera > Balaenoptera acutorostrata. Next base: position 32,473,494 of record NC_080066.1, on the reverse strand, counting down.
GTTTGAAAATGTTTTCAAGACGTCCTATAATTCTGTATGCGTGTGCGTGCGCGCGTGCGTGTGTGTGTGTGTAAGTTCTGGACCTGGGAACATAGAAGCCCTCAACCAGGGAACTAATTGGACCCAGTCTCTGACCTAGAGATTAATGGGGTTCAACATCTTAACACCTCCATTAAAAAGACAGTCGCTGATTCACTTTGTTATACAGCAGAAACTAACACAACATTGTAAAGCAGTTATACTCCAGTAAAGATGTTAAAAAAAAAAAAAAGAGAGTCACCAGGGATAAGTTGATACATAGAAGGATCTTACCTGCCCCTCTTTTTCTAGCTTTAATATTAGACTCAGCAGTCAGTGAATGAATGACAGCATCCATTGGGAGCAACCAGGGTCCAGGAAACGGCTGGTGCATTGCCCCAGACACACATCACACACAGCAACAAGTTTCCTAGGCTCCCATAGAAAGCACTACTATAATTTATCTTTCCGTTTTCCAGAAACTGTGTCTTCAATTGCTATCCAAGGAGGGGGGAAGAATGCATTTATTATGCTAGAGATGCTTAAAGAAAACTAGCTAATGTCAGCCCACAGAACTCCCGTCCACAGCTGCTGGGGCCTTATTGTTGCTGGGTGCCTCTCCCCACTGCTTCTGGCTGTCACCCCCCTGGTCTGCCTTCTCCATGAACATGGGGAGGACAGAGTGTCCCACTTCTGTTCCCCAAGGGTTGGTCATGCTTGATATGCCCCAAGGTAAAGGTAATGCTGAATTAGCGGATGGCCTCTCTCCATTGGCCATGGCCTCCGTGGAAACAGGGCATCAGAGCGGGCAAATTCATCAGGCATGGTGAGGTAGAAAGCATGCCGGCCAGAGAGCATGACAACAGTATCCTTTTTCGTTTGTACTCGTTGTAAAGGTGATATATGAATATGTAAAGTTTTACAACCATGTGGAAGAGCCAAGTATAGGTCCTACTTCAAACACTTCTCCTAATCCACCCCCCACTGCTGACCACGCTTGGTGGTTTGATGTCCGTCATTCTGGACTAGGGCTGCCCGATCACCTGGGGCACAGACATCATTTTACATGGTAGAGTAGCTGCATCCAAAAAAGGTGAAGATATGTCAAAATAAGTGAAATTAATATAAAAACATATTTAACTCAATATATCCCCAATATTATCATTTCAATATGTAGTCAACATAAAAAGCACATTAGTGAGATACTTTGTGTCTTTTTTTGAATACAAAGTCTTCAAAATCCAGCCAAACATCTTTTCCTTTTGAGGTCTAATGTTAGACATAGCAAATGGTAGTTTGCTGTTTTACACTTAAACTCACAGCACATCTCAACTCAGACCGGGCTGGATTTCAGATGCCCAATAAGCCACATGTAGCCATTGGCTACCATGTTGGATTCTAGACGTTTACATCTCAAGGTTGGTTCTTGCACAGCTGGATAGTACCAGAAAGATCTTACTACAACTTTTTTTCGATTCATAATAGAGACAGTTACACTTTAGAACTTAAGAGTTCTACTTTAGTCTGTTTAATAGGTGCATGATTTGGTCCATCGTAATTGGTTCAACCAGTCCCCAATGTAGATGAATAAAAAATTGGTGGTTTCCAATTTTTCACTCAGTTCAGAAGATACTGCAATAAACACCCATATGTGGCCTTGTACACGTAAAGTTATTTCCAGATAACAGGCCCCTGGAAGTGGGTGTGCTGGTCAAGGGTGTGTGACTGAACTCTGACAGATGCTGTCCCACTCCCTTCCAAACACATGCTGTGAGAGGGATGCTGGCTCTCAGCCAGACTGGCCCCCAACTGGCCTTGGGGTTTGGACCTCAGTCCCCTTAAAACCAAAGTAAAACCTAAGGGTTGGCCTAAACACTCCTGAGTTCCTGAATGCCCAGCTCCATGGCCGTCATGGTGGTGGTTCCAGCCCATCCGTTCGGCGCATAGAGTGGTATGTGGGTGAGAGGTGCCCGCGTCACCTCCAGCAGGGCTGGCTTGGAGGGCAGGTGAGCAAAACAAGCTCCACACCACCTTGACTGAGGTCAGAAGACAACACTCAGCGAAGACCCTAACTCTGTTATTTGTACAATTACGATTACACTAATTCTTATTGATGTGAGATCATGTATTAAGTGTTGTCACAGCAAAGAGGCAGCGGGGCAAGGGAACAGCCCAGGCAGGCTGGCTCCTCAGTTGGCAGCCTTGGGCATGCCTCCTGACGGCATGGTATCCCGTACCCTTCCCCACCCCGGGGGCCCCAGCTCACACCACAGTCCCTGAGGGACTAGGAGTGCTGGCTACCCAGGAGCCGACACCTCACAGGTCTACGACCTGGGTCTGTGTTCACGCATGCCACCCATGCTGTGGGCATCCTCACGGGTCCCGAGAATCCTGGGAGAGGAAGCCCGGGGGACAGGAACCTGGAGGGGTTGTGAAGGACTGAGAGCACCCCTGAAAAGGAGAGGGCATCCCCCACCGGGGCCAGGTGGGCACAGGGGGACTGGCCTGGTCCTGCGATCCTCTCTCCCGTGGGCACAGGACTGCACCATCCCCACCACTGAAAACCAGACCAGGATCTCAGGCAACTACAGGGAGTCCCTGTAAATAGCGCCTTCCCAACTCACTCGCCCTTCTAAGCAAGTTGGCCGGGTGATGCTGGCCAAGCCAGGAAGGGGCACTGGGGAGGGACCCCCAAGATCCCTGTTGTCGTCCCCAGGCTCCCAGGCAACCAGGGAGGGGCTGGTGAATGGGAGGAAGGGAAGCTTGAGCCAAGCATCCATCCCCTGCTACGTGATTCTTTTTCTCTCTCCTCCTTTTGTTTATTCTTTTAAAATATTTTATCATGAAATACAGTATTTATAAGAAGTGTATATCTGCATACAGTTTAAAGAAGAATAACAAAGCAAATCTTGTGTATTACCACTCGGACCCCCTTGATTCTCCTCTCCTCTCCCACAAACACCCTGACTTTTGTGAGGCTCACCCCTTTACTTTTCTTTTCTCTCTTGTTTTGCTTTGAGGTTGACATGTTTTTAATTTAAAAAAATAATTTATTGAGATGAAATTCATATAACGTCAAATTAACCACTTTAAAGTGAACAACTCAGTGGTATTTAGTACATTCACAATGTTGTGCAGTCACCACCACCTCTATCTGGCTGATCAAAACATTTCCATCCTACAAAGTAAAATGCTGAACACATTAAGTGACTGCTTCCCACTCCCATTTCCCCCGCACTCTTGGAAACAACCAGTTTGTGTTCTGTTTCTATGGATTTATCTATTCTGGTTAATTATTAATCTAAGTGGAATCATACAGTGAATTACTGTGTCTGGCTTCTCTCCTTCAACATAACATTTTCAAGGTTCATGCATGTTGTAGCCTGTATCAGTACTTCATTCCTTTTTGTGGCTGAATAATAATCCCATTGTATGTATGTACCACAATTTGCTTATCCATTCATTTCCTGAATGGCTTTTGAGCCATTTCCACCTTTTGGTTATTGTGAATAGTGCTACTCTGAACAGTAGTGTACATGTACTTCTTTGAGTACCTGTTTTCAATTCTTTGGGGTATCTACCTAGCAGTGAAACCACTGGGTCATATGGTAATTCTATATTTAACTTTTTAAGGAACTGGCAACCTCTTTTCCAAAGCAGCCATATCATTTTAACATTTCTACCAGCAATGTATGAGGGTTCCAATTTCTCCACATCCTTGACAATGCTAATTACAGTTGACCCTTGAACAATGTGGGGGGTTGGGGTGCTGACCTCCCGGCACAGTCAAAAATCCACACACTGCTATCTCTGCCCCAAAAACAAAGACATTGATAAATGATTCACCCAAGGGCAGGAAGATGAAGAAGTCTGGCTAGAATCAGGACTCAAACCCTAGTTCTTTTGATTCCACACATTGTGATCTACAATCAAACACAAACTTTTCCCCACATGCAGTTAAAGCTCTGTAAACTGAAAATACAGATACTGTATTCATTGAGAAAATCCTCACATAAGTGGACCCGTGCAGTTCAAACCAGTGTTGTTGAAGGGTCAGCTATACTTCTTTTTGTTTTGGGAGGCTCTTTTATTATGACCATCCTAGTAGGGGTGAAATGGTACTTCATGGTTTTGATTTGCACTTCCCTGATGACTAGTGATGTTGAGCATCTTTTCATGTGTTTGGCCATTTGTACATCTGCCTTGGATAAATATCTATTCAAGTCCTTCACCCATTTTTAAAATTGGATTGTATCTCTTTTTGTTTTTGAGTTGTGAGACTTTTTAATATGTTCTGGATACTAGACCCTTGCCAAATATATGATTTGCACATATTTTTCTCTCATTCTGTAGGTTGTCTTTCACTTTCTTGATAGTGTCCTTTGAAGCACAAACATTTAAATTTTGATGAAATCCAGTTTATCTATTTCTTCAATTATTGTATGATACCAAAAGCATGAGTCTATGAATCTATTGCTAAAACCAAGGTCGTGAAGATTTACCCCTATGTTTTTTTCTAAGAGTGTGATGGTTTTAGCTGTTACATTTAGGACTGGTCTGTCTTGAGTTAATTTTTGTATATGATATGAGATAGGAGTCCAAATCCACCCTTTTCCATATGGATATCCAATTTTCCCAGCACCATTTGTTGAAAAGACTTTCCTTTCCCCCATTGAACGATCTTGGTACCCACCCTTGTCAAAAATCAATTGGCCATATATGTATGGGTCTATTTCTGGACTTTCAATCCTATGCTATTGTTCTATAGGTCTATCCTTATGCCAGTATCATACTTTTTTGATTAGTGTAGATTTGAAATTTTGAAACTGGGAAATGTGAGTCCTCTGAGTTTGTTATTCTTTTTTTCAAGATTACTTTGGCTATTGGAGCCCTTTGCAATTCCTTGTGAATTTGAGGATCAACTATACCATTTCTGAAAAAAAAGGCCATTGAAATTTTGATAGGAATTTCACTGAATCTGTAGGTCACTTTGAGTAGTACTGCCATCTTAACAATATTAAGTCATCCCATGGACATGGGATGTCTTTCCATTTATTTATGTCTTCTTTCTTTCAGTAGTTTTCAGCATAAGTCTTTCACCTCCTTGGCTAAATTTATTTCTAGATATTTTATTCTTTTTGATGCTACTATAAATGGAATTGTTTCCTTAATTTCCTTTTAGGATTGTTGATTTCTGTTTATTATAACACAACTGATTCTTGTGTGTTAGTCTTGGACCCTGTAATTTTGCTGAATTTGTTTATTAGCTCTAGTAGTTTTTATGTGCATTTTTTTGGGAGCTTTGCTACTGTTTCATTCTGGACTTCATCTATATCCTTACACAATACATTGTTTCACTTCATCTGATTTTGAACTTTACATAAAGAGAATGTATATGTCTTTGGTGACTTGTTTCTTTTGCTTTGTGTTGCTTTTGGAGTCATATGGTAGTTGTAGTTTGTCTGTTCTCATTGCCATATAATATTCCCTTATGTGAATATATGGTGATGTACTTGTAGACCCCACTGCAGCTGGGCATCTGGATTGCTGTCCCTTGGGGCTCTCAATATGGTGCTGCTATGAACACCTGTGTGTTCTGGTGCACACGAGCATGAGCGTGTTCGGGGTGAACCTCAGTGCAGAACCGCTGGACCGTGGACCATGAACCTGCTCCACTTCCCCAGACAATGCTGAACTGTTCTCTATCCTCCTCAAAGGGAAGACCTCAAAAGCATCTGCCCATTTTGGAGAAAATATTTTGAATCGGCCAGAGGAGATAGATGTGTGATGAGGGACAGAGCCGTGCAGGGGGTCAGGCTGGCCACCTGCCATGAGACTGGCTTAGCTGGTGGCTCTACCATGCCACTCTGTCTCCCCTCTCCATGCCCCCTCACCTCCCAGAGCCCCTACCAAAGCCGTAACTCCTCTACTGCCTGTTTCCTCATCTGTACAACCACAGTGAGGGAGCCCATGGTCTCTGTGTGGCCCCCATCCCCACTGCATCTCAGCTCTGAGCAGCTGTCACTGTGACCGTCACAGCAGAGAAAGGGGGTCTAGTGTTCCGCTCTGTCCTTGCTGTTCCCTCTTCCAAGAGCTCTTTCCCCATCACTCCTGCGCCCAACCAAATTCTCTCCATGCCCCCTCTCTGCCTGCCCCACCCTGCAAGGCCATCCCCTGTCTTCCAGAAAGAAGGGCCTGCCCCCCACCCCATGCCCCATCCCAGCACACCGCACACACCTTCATGATGAGAACATGCCCACCTGGAGCTCCCCCTCCACAGGGGGTGGGAGGCCGGGTCAATGCAGCACATCTGGAGCCTGCAGAGCCCACCACATCAGGGGCTCCAGAAGCTGCTAGCGTGAAGTCCCTGAGTGCTGGCCTTCTCCCCTGACTCCCAGGGGGGCCGGGCTGCAAAGCTCCCCGAGACCTTTGAAGAACCTTTTCTCTGACATAACTCTCCCAAGTTCTAAATGCTGGGTGGGGTGCGTCACACTCACTATTAATACGCAAGCAGCCCAGACACTGGCCGTGAGTCACTACTGGCCACACAGGTCAGGATAGCCTGGGAGGACACAGCAAACGTGTGAACCTAATTTAGGTCCTAGACCACACCCCCCCTCCTCCATGCCCAGCCTCCTGCCCAGCCCCACTTCAGGAGCGCCCACCACTGCCCGCTCCCTGGGTCCTTCCTCCCACCTGCCCCAGCCTGGCTCCCAGTCCCGAGGAGCTGACTCTTGCAAACCGGCCAGTCTGCTGCACGAGAGACCATCATGGGCTGATGCGTGCACGCCCTTCCCCAGAGCCCCAGGAAACCCCCTCAGCAGGGATCATGCTGTCACCACACTGGGGACAGAGTGGGAGAACACTGGAGAAGGAAAGCCTGGGAGAAACACAAACCAAACGTATGTCCAACATCATTAGGGCTGATGATTGGGCCCTGGGTTCTGGAGGGAAGGTTCTGTCTCATGGCGGTGTCCCCAATCCTGGGGCAGCTGGCCAGGCCCCGGGTGGGCCCTCAGCCCTGCCATCCCGGCCTCCCGCTTCCTCTGCCATAGACCAGGGAATTAAGAACAGTGTGTTCTCACGCCCATGCCCCCCATTGACAGATGCTAGGCCTTCACAGGTTCACTAAGGTCTTACCCTTGTTTCCTTCTCTCAGTTACTGCTGATTTAAAAAACTGGAAAACTGTTCATTGAATACCAACCTCTACCCCTCCCAGCCACCCCACCTTGCAGACAAGGTAATCAATCCTCAGGAAATTTAAATAACTTCACCAAGGTCATAAAGATAAGACACTGTGACTCAGGAATGTCCAAGTCCAAGGTCCTTTTCTTTCCACTCTGCCATTTATTGTATTCTGACTGTAAGGGCCACCTTCAAAGCCTCAACCCAAAGAAAGGGCTTTAATAGTGAAATGTCCAGGCACAAGTCCAGGCCCATCGGGAACATTCTTTCCAGGACAGTTCCCTGCAGAGAACACTCAGGAAGCAATGGAATACCATTGCTCATAAAGAGGCCTGTAAATATCGCTAACGTTTCATTTCTAGAAGATTCTTTGCAAGCGTATATGTGTGTGTGAATAAGTGGGAGGAAGTGTCAGAAGGGCACATGCCAACAGTTAATGGGGTTACTGCTAGATGCTAGGGTGGGAGAGGGAAAGACAGAATCACTTTATTTTAGAGATTTCTAAATCTTTTCAGTTTGTTCCATCAAGCACATATTTGTTTAGGAGTTTTTATTTGTTTATTCTTAATTTGAAGCAAAGAAAAAAACCGCACCCTCCCCACCACCACCATCACCAAACCACAGCATGGAAATGTCCCACCCCTGCCCCCCTCCCCACCCCTTGGCTCCAGGCCAGCCCCCCTCTTTGGTCCTCACCCTGCAGATGCCCTGCTCACTCAGAAGGGCAAACAGGGGTGCACCTGGGGCGTTTGAGGGCCCCAAAGCGTATATGCTTTAAGGAAAAGAATAGAAAATTCAAGTTTCAAATCAGGTTTCAGGTCTTGGAGAGGCCCTTTAAGTGTGGGGCTCTGGAGCTGAAGCTTTGCTGGCCTTGCAGTGACCATCCTCCGGGCCAGCAGTCCCTAGCCTCTTTGTGTCACAGGAACCCAGGGTGGCTCTCAGGCCCGTCCCCGCCCCCATCCCCATGCCCCCAGGAGCGTGCCTTCTGGGTGGTGATCCCAGGTCCACGCCGCATGGGCCTCACCACTGCCATCCAGCAGCCGTGTGGCCAGCAGGAGGGCCAGCCTGCCAGGGTCACTAGCCACTGTTGTGGGCCAGGTGCCAGCCATGTTGGAGTCTGAGGGAGAAGGACCAACGCGCCCTCTATAGGCACTCCTCAGAATACGCTCCCCTGATTTGAACTGCGTGGGGGAAAGTTAATAAGAACTCCACGATCAAAAAGCATGACTATATATAAGGCCTGGCACTGCCCTACACGCTGGCATGTCATTGTCAACCCTCACACAACCACCCAGGGGACTCCCAGCCCCAGGGCTCTGAGCTGATCGGAAATGACCTTTGCACAATATTGCAAGGTCACGAAGCAAGCAACAACACCGCCTGCCTTTAAAATACTGATATTGTGTTCACCATGGATTTTTTTGCATTGATTTTATTTTTTTAATATTGTGTGAAATGCTATTTACCTTAGTCACTGAATTTGCGGTGCCCCAACATGAGTGCCTGACTGGCCTCACCCTAACCCCGGGCCCCGCCCATCAGCCGAGAAAGGTCCAAGAGCGTTTCACCCACTCAGCAGCTTCTGAGTGAGCCGGAATTTCTTCCCCGGGGTCCAGGGGCAGGCCTGCCCTCAGGGGCATCTCCTCCGACCTGTCTCCCCTACACTGGAATATGCAGTTCCTTGAGAGGAAAGACCCAAACGGAGGGGCAGGAAGCCGAGCGCAGCACGGGCACTGGGGCTCAAGAGCTTGTTAAAATAAAGTCTTAGGCCCCAATTCTGATTCCAGGGCCTGGAGTGGAGCCCAGATATCTGCGTTTTTTTTTTTTTTTAACATCTTTATTAGAGTATAATTGCTTTACAATGGTGTGTTACTTTCTGCTTTATAACAAAGTGAATCAGTTATACATATACATATGTCCCCATATCTCTTCTGTCTTGCGTCTCCCTCCCTCCCACCGTCCCTATCCCACCCCTCTAGGTGGTCACAAAGCACCGAGCTGATCTCCCTGTGCTATGCGGCTGCTTCCCACTAGCTATCTATTTTACATTTGGTAGTGTATATATGTCCATGCCACTCTCTCACTTCGTCCCAGCTTACCCTTCCCCCTCCCCTTATCCTCAAGTCCATTCTCTAGTAGGTCTGCGTCTTTATTCCCGTCTTGCCCCTAGGTTCTTCATGACCATTTTTTTTTTTTTTAGATTCCATATGTATGTGTTAGCATACAGTATTTGTTTTTCTCTTTCTGACTTACTTCACTCTGTATGACAGACTCTAGGTCCATCCACCTCACTACAAATAACTCAGTTTTGTTTCTTTTTATGGCTGAGTAATGTTCCATTGTATATATGTGCCACATCTTCTTTATCCATTCATCTGTTGATGGACACTTAGGTTGCTTCCATGTCCTGGCTATTGTAAATAGAGCTGCAGTGAACATTGTGGTACATGACTCTTTTTGAATTATGGTTTTCTCAGGGTATATGCCCAGTAGTGGGATTGCTGGGTCATATGGTAGTTCTATTTTTAGTTTTTTAAGGACCCTCCATACTGTTCTCCATAGTGGCTGTATCAATTTACATTCCCACCAACAGTGCAAGAGGGTTTCCTTTTCTCCACACCCTCTCCAGAATTTATTGTTTGTAGATTTTTTGATATGGCCATTCTGACTGGTGTGAGATGATATCTCATTGTAGTTTTGATTTTCTGAGGTTTTTAAAATTTTTATTTTCAACCGTGGTCAAGTACACATAATGTAAAATTTAGCATTGTAACCGTTTTTCAGGGTACAGTTCGTTGGCATTAGGTACATTCACATTGCTGTTCAACCACCACTATCATCCATTTCCAGAGCTTTCTCATCTTCCCAAACTGAAACTCTGCCCCCATTAAACACTAACTTCCCATTTCCCCTCCCCCAGCCCCTGGCAGCCACCTTTCTACTTTCTGTCTCTCTGAATTAGACAACTCTAGGGACCTCATATAAGTGAAATTAGACAGTATTTGTCCTTTTGTGACTGGCTTATTTCACTTCACATAAAGTCCTCAAGGTTCATGCATAGTGTAGCAGGTGTCAGAATTTCCTTCCTTTTTTAAGGCTAAATAATATTCCCTTGTATGGAAAGAGCACACTTTCATCCATTGATAGACACTTGGGTTGCATCCTCCTTTTAGCTATCGTGAATCATGCTGCTATGGACATGGCTATACAAACATCTCTTCAAGACCCTGCTTTCAATTCTTTTGGGTATATACTCAGGGGTGGAATTACTGGATCATATGATAATTCTATATTTAATTTTTGAGGAACCATCATACTGTTTCCCACAGCAAACGCACCATTTTAAAATCCTACCAATAGTGCACAAGTGTTCCAATTTCTCCATGTCGTCACCAACACTTATTATTTTCTGTTTTTTTTTTCTTTTGATAGTAGCCATCCAAAAGCTGCAAACTGGTATCTCACTGTGGTCTTCATGTGCATTTCTCTAATGATTAGTGATGTTGAGCATCTTTTCATGTACCTGTTGGCAATTTGTATATCTTCTTTGGAAAATGTTTATTCAAGTCCTTTGCCCTATTTATTTATTTATTTATTTATATTTTGGCTGCATTGGGTCTTCATTGCTGTGTGCGGGCTTTCTCTAGTTGCGGTGAGCAGGGGCTACTCTCCGTTGCAGTGTACAGGCTTCCCACTGCGGTGGCTTCTCTTGTTGCGGAGCATGGGCTCTAGGCATCCAGGCTTCAGTAGTTGTGGCTCGCAGGGTCTAGAGCGCAGGCTCAGTAGTTGTGGCGCACAGGCTTTGTATCTCTGTGGCATGTGGGATCTTCCCAGACCAGGGCTCGAACCCGTGTCCCCTGCATTGGCAGGTAGATTCTTAACCACTGCGCCACCAGGGAAGTCCCTTTTGCCCTTTTTAAAATCAGGTTGTTTATTTTTGTTGTTGTTGAGTTGTAGGAGTTCTTTATATATTCTGGATATGAATCCCTTATCAGATATATGATTTGTAAATATTTCCTCCCATCCCATAATTGCCAAATATCTGCATCTTTAACAACCTTCCCCATAATACACTTTAAGGAACACTGGCCCAGACTCTGTGTACACCTTTCCAGAAGCAAGTTTCTGGGCCAAGTTCTACGTAGGGGCAGGGGAAAGGACCATCAGGGGGGCTGGCTCCACTCAGCACCTGCTAACCCATTCCAGGAGAGGGGTGGACCCTGGCCTGAATACTCACTACCTAGATACAGGTCTCTGGCTCTGGAAGGAGAAGGCTGTAAGGGTGGCACAGGTTCTGGTGCCCAGAAATTAGTGGCTTCCCCCATTCACAGAACAAGGCATGTCCCAGGGCATGACCTCATTCAAAAGTGTGATCCCAAAAAGCAGGGGTTGTCCCTGAGTCCATCCTATGATGGGGAAGGAAGACCACCCACAGCTGTAAAGCACAGCTTGTGTTGAGGAGTGTTTGCGTGGCTTAGCTTTGTGCAACCCTGTAAATGGGGAGCAGAGGCATCTGACCCCCAGGCAGGTGTGTGACCTGCAGGAGCTCTCTGCTCAGATTCCAGACCTAGGGCTAAAAGCTGACCTTGGCCTCCTTCTTTTCTCCCACTTCCTCCCCCTGCCAACCCATCATCTTAGCTGAGTTCCAATAATTCACCCCTTTTTCCCAGCTAAGTGGAAAGTCCTCAGGTGGAGCAAGCATGTTCTTCATGCGTCGGAACTCACTCATGATTGGCATAGCTGCGTGCAGGGTGGGTGGGTTAGAAACCCCAAAACATGGCCCATTTTCATTTCCTCTCCTCCGCCAACTGTCCGACATAAGCAGATGTCATAAGTAGATGTCATACACATTAGCAGATGTGAGTTGGCCCCACGAGGCCTTCGTTCCAGGATATCAAAATATCAGTCTGGGTCTGGGGTCTGTCCCGGCACCTGTGGGACCTGGAGGTCCTTCCTGTCAATGGTGAAAAACGAGGAGCAGCTATCAAAGTGTCAGTAGCCTAAGCCCAGCGACTGTTGGTGTGTCTGGTCCAGCTGCACAGCTCTAAGGCGGGCCTCCTCTTCTTTTGTTTCGGTTTGGATTTTTCTCCCAATTGATGAGTTCCACTCGCTCGGGGCTAAAACAACCACCCTGCATTCTACCCAAAGGGCAGCATACCCTAGACTGGGGGGCTCGTAAGCAACAGAAAGTTATTCCTCACAGTCTGGAGGCTGGAAGTCTGAGATCAAGGCACCAGCAGATTTGGTGCCTGGTGAGGACCTGTTTCCTGGTTCATAGACATTCTTCTTCTCCCTGGGTCCTCAGCCGGCAGAACAGACGAGGGAGCTCTCTGGGGTCTCTTTTATAAGGGCACTAATCCCATTCATGGGAGCTCCACCCTCATGACCCAATTGCATCCAAAAGGCCCACCTCCTAATTAATACTCTCACAGTGGGGTTAGGATTTCAGCACATGAATTTGAGGGGGACACAAGCATTCAGTGGATTGCGACTGTCATTCTACAAGTGTAGAAAAAGAATATGATCTTTTTGTAGTTGTGAATTAAGATATGTCCCAGTCAAGATGTGGCCGATGACTTTGATATTTGCAATCGCAGCTTAAAATATGTATAAATTCGAGATGATGGAGCAGCAACCAGAAGTTTGCTACTAGAAGGTTAAAATGCTGCAGAAACCCCAAGGGTGTGACCAGGAGCTGCCCCCCACCCCACCCGCAGCCAGCTGCGGTTGGGAGACCCTTGCCTCAGAGAGGCTGCGCGTTGGTTGGCCAGGTACCCCAGGCACATTCTCGTTTTATTTTTAATATCAGTTATATTTTTCCTTAGAAAATTAAAAACACAATATAGACAATGAAGAACTTAAATAAAAAAATTTCTGCATCCTCTATCACAAACACAATGTTGACAAGCTAATGAACTTCCTTCCTTTTTTCCTAGCCTTATTCAGTATTCCCTTTAAAAAGAGAAATGTCTTCTTTTTTTTCAGGTTCTTTTCCTTTATAGGTTATTATAAGATATTGAGTACAGTTCGCTGTGCTATACAGTAGGTCCTTGTTGTTTACCTATTTATATGTAGTAGTGTGTATCTGCTAATCCCAAACTCCTAATTTAAAAAAAAAGAGGGAGGGACTTCCCTGGTGGTCCAGTGGTTAAGACTCCACACTTCCACTGCTGGGGGCACAGGTTCAATCCCTGGTCCAGGAGCTAAGATCCCGCATGCCGTGCAGCACAGCCAAACCAAATAAACGAAAAACAAAACAAAACCCCCAAAAGAATAAAAATTAATTTAAATTAAATTAAAGAGAGAGAGAGAGAGATGTTCATAGCAGCACTCTTTGCAATAGCCAAAGAGTGGCAACAACCCAGAGGTCCATCAGTTGATAAATTCATGAAATGGAATATTACTGAGGCATGAAAAGGCACAAAGTACTGACATGTGCTACAACATGGATAAACCTTGAAAACATGATGCTCAGTGAAAGAAGCCAGACATCAAAGACCACATAGTACATGATTCCATTTATGTAAAATGTGCAAAATAGGCAAATCCATAGAGGCAAAAAGCAGATTCGTGGTTGTCAGGAACTGCATGAGGGTGGGGTGGGAAATGGGGAGGGACCCCGCTCTGGATATGAGACTTTTTTTAGGGATGATGAAAATGCCTTGGGATTAGATAATGGTGGTGGTTACAAGATGTTGGGGACATAGTGAAAACCACTGACTGACACCTTAAAAGGTGAATTTTAGGGTATGTGGATTATATCTCAATTTTTTAAAAAAAGAAATTAAAAAGAAGAAGGTTATTTCCTTTGGCCTAAAGATCCAGCTCTGTCTCTGGAACTCCAGGTTGGAGGACCGACCGTGTCATGGTGTCATAGGGAGGGCCCCTGGGGGAGAGGGACGTGGCCCAGGGGAGGGGGTGGGCTGTGACGACCACCAACATTCCCTGCAGGCCAGCCCTGTCACCTCCTGGGGATGGTGATGATCAAGCACAGGAAGTTAGGTGTCAAAGCTCTTCCAAGCGCTAATCCATCATTGGAGTCTGTTATAGTCTTCATTTTACAGGCATGAGAACAGAGGCCCTGCCAGGGGATGGGCAGCCGCTCAAGGTGAGCCCTTCGCCTGGGGTTCTACATGTTCCCTTTGCAGTTTGGGGCAGTGATGGGGTGGGGGTCTGTCTGACCCAAGAGTCTCCCTGAAGGGCCACAGTGGGGAGTCTCAGCCAAACCACCCAGAAGCGACCTGTTGGACCCGGGGCCAGAGCCTCCTACAGTGGTGGGGTGAGAGGGTAGAGTGTGGGGCGGGAAGGAAGGATTGATTGTGGGGTTTAATCCTCTGTGCACGTGAAGATGGGTGGTTTGTGCCAGCGCCCTGGAGAGTTCCCAGGCACGTAGGTGCTGCCCCAGGTGGGGCCTGCAGGTGCCCCCAGCAGCCAGGCAAGGGCAGGGCGGGGTGTGTGGTGACCCACTGCCCCCTGCAGCTCTGCAGGACATCAGCCAGAGTCCCCACATCCCCAGGGCGGTCCAGAGCAGCCGGAAGTCAAGGTTTTCACAAAGAACTCTCCCTCTCGGTTAATAACGACAGCTAATTCTTCTCTTAATACAAAGTCAAACCAAGTCCACGTGTGGGCCAAGTGCAGCTGTGGGATGAGAGCGTGAGGCGTCTGCTCTAAATAGACACATGAAGCCAGCGGTTTCTTTCAGCTAAATTGGTCCACAAGTCAGTCATTTCGCTGTGGCATTTGCTGTTAATTTTGGCCCATGAAACAGGACTGCTGAGTAAACAGAGACTCGCCCAGCAGCAAACCAGCTCTTAGGTTCCCAAACCACTTCCTGAGGCCGAGGCCCGGCTGCCCTGTTGCCTCAGTCCCACCCTCCCCTCCCCACCTCCCCTGTCCCCCCTTCCCAGCCCTGCCTTCTCCAGGGTGTCCCCCTGCACCCTCCCCAGAGGCTCCTCCCCGTCCACGTGGACCTGTTCCAGAACGTCCTGGTGTGCCCCCTTCCCGGGGAACCTCTCCCAGGGGGTGAGGCTTGCTGCCTACACTTCCTCAGGCCTTTGCGCTAAAGCCACGTAAAACTCCAGAGGATGATCCAGCATCCAGTGACCACCGCCCGGATTGTACAAAGGTTACCTGGGTCATGTTTGTAGCAGATACTTCCTTCTTTTTTTCCTTTCTTTAAACAAACAAACAAGCTGTCAGGGCCCGTTCCCACGCCCCGTCAGCCCACTCCCCTCTGACTTCCCTCCCACACCTTCCGGCCCGTCGTGGGCACACGGTCCTTGGTAGACAGCCCTCCGAGGCCCCCAGGACGCTGTGTCTGTCCTCCGCGTCCCCGGCCTTGCATCCTCAGCACCCCACCCCCCACCCCGCTGCTCCTGGGGGCTCAGGGCTGCCACCTTCCTCTCTTCTTCCTGCAGTCTCTCCATCAGCAAGCAGTCCCAGTGATTCTCACCGTCTAGCATTATCTAGATATTGCCTGTGCGCTGAGCCCCATTCGTGCCACCAGCTGCTACACACCCTGCAGGTCCAGTGGGCGCCTGGAACCTAAGGTAGCCACTGTGGGGAGCTGGCTCTCCTCCTCAAGCCTGGGCCTGCGTGGCCCCCCTCCATAAATCACACCACCAGCCACCCACTCCACCAGCCAGAAACCCAGGGTCGTGTTTGGGCTCCTCCCCTCCCTCCATCCTCATCGGCATCAGGTCCCTTCCCCGCCTGCCAGCCACACCGAGTATCTCCTGTCCGCCCACCCGCTCCCAGCCTCGTCCAGGCCTCCAACCTCTCTGGCCAGGACCACACTCCAGTCTTCCCACGAGTGCCCTGCCCCCTTTGCCCATGTATAATCCAGTCTCACCAGTTCATGTCACTCCCTGCTCACCAGTCACTGTGGCCTAAAGGCCCTGCAGAATGAGCCCCACCTGCCTCCCCAGTCACCAGTTATTCCACATTCCCAGCCCAAGCCCCTCAGCCACCACCCCCCAGCTCTTCCCGCTGCACACTGTTCCCTTTGTACACACTGTTCCCTCCCCCTAGAATTCCCTTCCAGTCTTTCCGTTCTCAGTTGAAATGTGGAACGTGTTTGGCAAAGACTTCCCAATCCAACAAGGCCCCGGCCGCATGTGCACACCCCATACTCTTTCACACCCTCTTCTCTTGTCCCTTCCTACTCTTCCCCAATCTGCAGTGCTCTGGCTTATTTGCTGCCTTGTTTCTTGGCCATGAGTTGTTACCTGACAGCAATGGAAGCCTGGCTCACCTCCACCCCAGCCGGTGGCCCTGCACGCAGCCTCACACTGGCCACACAATGGGCTCCCACAGAACACGGTGTGTACGAAGATATGGCAGCTTGGTCTGTGCCTGTTCTTCCCTTACCAAGAGAAGCCCCCACTCAAACGCTCCTCTCGTGCTGGGTCCTTTCCTGCCCCTCCACAGCCCAGCCCCCTCCTACTCAGATGCGGGGTGGCACAAGGCATCTGCCCTCCCCCCCAAACCCCATTCCCTCGCCTTTCTGCTCCTTGATACCACCCCTCCCCCTCCACTCTCCAAACCCGTCCTCACCATACTGCTTCCCACTTGCTTCTCCACCCAGCCCACCACACCCGGCCCCAAGTGTCCTCCACCCACCTCTCCAAATCCTGCCCACCCTTTGAGACTTAACTCCCTGCACTTACCCACCCCCTGAACTCCCAGCCCCTGGTGGTCTCTGAACCACCAGTTGAAGCCTTGCTGACACACCGCCTCTGTTTCTGTTTGCATCATACTACCCTGTGATAGAAATGCAGTCGTCCCCTCTTATCTGTGATTTTGTTTTCTGCAGTTTCAGTTACTTGCGGTCAACCCAGTCTGAAAATGTTAAATGGAAAACTCTAGAAATAAACAATTAAGTCTTGAGTTGCCATGCTGTTCTGAGTAGCAGGATGAAATCTCACGCTGTCCTGATGCATCCCATCCAGGATCTCCAGCCATGGATGTGGTCTGCTGCTGACATCCAGCCACGGACACCGTCACGGCTGGATGATCCAGGATCACCTGGAGCAGGCGATCCTCCTTCGGACTTGTGGTCAGAAGGTCCTTAGCAGCCTAACGCTGTGTCGCAATGTCTGTGTCATTCACCTCACTGCATCTCATCACGTAGGCATTTTATCATCTTACATCATCATCATAAGAAGGGTGAGTACACCACAGGAAGATATTTTGAGAGGGAGAGAAAGCACATTCACATAACTTTCATTACAATATATTGCTATAATTGTTCTATTTTATTATTACTTATCGTTGTTAATCTCTTACTGTGTCTAATTTAAAAATTAAACTTTATCATAGGTATGTATGCACAGGAAAAAACAGTATATACAGAATTCGGTACTATCTGGGTTTCGGGCATCCACGGGGGATCTTGGAACATATGAGGACTTCCAGTTAAACGTAGTATTTCCCAAATATTGTACAAGTGTTATCCCAGCTGAAGCTCAGAAGTATGCAAGGCAGTGCCCCCTTCAGAGCAGGGAAAGTCTCAGCTCAGTGGGGTGGGCAGTGCCCCCGCGGTCCCTCACTCAGCCTCGTGCACTGTCTAGGGTGGGATCCTAATCCCCAGGGCGGATGTTGCTGTTATCTTGCCCCCAAAGCATTTAAAACAACCATTTCTGATGGACAGGAATATTTCAGATGAGGGGGCGGGACCTAACCTGAGGGGGCGGGGAGGACCTGGCGGGTTTATGAATGAACCCCGGGAGGCTCTGCTTTTCTTTCATCTCACAGCGAGTCCACGCCTTTTGCTAATACCTTGGCTGACTCAGCCCTGGGAGTGTGTCCTCAGCAGGGGAGGGAGGACTGTTTACTGAGGGGCCTCCACCCATTGCTCTCACCTGCATCGGCCTCTGCGGCTGCGCTCACCCCACGTGAACTGAGGCTCTCCCGGGTGATCTGGGTGACCTCCTGCTCTGTGTGCACTACCGGCCCGCGGCGGCCCGGGGACAGGCCGCTGCCCGCAGCTCTGGCGATGCTCCACCTGGGCTATTGAATCACTCCCTTAGTAACCAAGGGATAGTGAGCACCTCCCCTCCGCTGGGCACTCATGCAGAGGACTGAGCAGGGCTGGGGCTTCTGTGGCTTTTGTGGGAGGGGACGGGGCAGAGGAAAGAGGGAGAGGGTATAGAAACAGGACGCGGGGGCTGGGGGCTAGGGAGTCAGAGAGCCTCCCCGAAGGCAACTTTTGAGCAGAGTCTGGACACTGTGAGGCATGATTGCAGGAAAGAGTGAGTGGCTCTTGGACCGCTCGTTCATCCTCGGAAGATTCTAGAACATTTCTGGAGACTAAGCACTAACTTGGAATTTTGAACTGAGGATATTTTTCTTAACTAAACTTTTTAAACAATTAAGAGTTAACACTAAAGCAAAGCCTTTCTTTCCTCAGGGAAAGTATGTTAGTCACATGCCAGCTTTTTCCTTAGGAAAAAAAATGGATTTTCGGTGAAGCAGAGGGAAGTGGGTTGAGCCAGGAGCAGCGAGCACACCAGCTGCTGTCCCTGCCCAGGGCCACAAGCAGGGCCAGTGCTGGGCGCCCTCTGAAAAGCCCCCTCCTGAGTTGGGGGTCAGGATGCAAGGCTGATGCTCCTGGAGGGGCCACGGACACCCCAGACCTGCACGAAGGAAGAATGGGGGCCCTCGGTGGTGATGGCGTTTAAACGCTGCCTGTGAGAGAACAGACGTGAATAAATCAGAGGCACGTTACTGCTGTCCAAGCTCCTCACCCACCTCAGCATATGAAATGCTGCAGGGCAGATGATGGCGTTTCCCCCTTTTGATGATGGGGGGCCTGAGCCTAGTTGTTCAAGGGGCTGGACACTGGCTTTCTGATTTCCCTCACCGTGTTGTTAAGAGATTCCTGGGAAGGGCCCACTTGTTGGTTTCTTATGCAGGGGTGGGGTGGGGGGGACTCTAGACCCAGCAGAGGGGGCGGGGCCTAGAGAGGGATCAGAGGGTGGGACCCAGAGAGGGTGGGGCGGGGCCAAAGGGGGCCAAGGGGCGGGGCGAGAGACTCAAGGGCGTTCCAAGGTCATGTCTCTACAGCCTCTGCAACCATTCCCGTCTTTCCTTGTCTTTCACAGCCTTGAGACTTTTGAAGAATATAGGTCAGTTATTTTCCAGGGTGCCCCTCAATTTGGGTTCTCTAAGGTTTCCTCCCGATTAGATTCAGGTTATGCATTTTTGGCATTTTTTGTTCGTCTCAGTGCATATCATCTGGAGGCTGGAGGTGAATCTTGGTTTCATTGCTGGTGATTCTCACTTTGCGTTAGGTGGCGTTCACCAGATCTCTCCACTGTCAGGTTACTCATGTCCTCTTTGTAATTAGTGACTATCTATGGGAGATACTTTGCGGCTATGTAAGGGTACTGTTGCTCTTCAGACTTTTACCACCTACTTGTAGCTTTCACCGAAGATTCTTGACGGTTGCCAAATGGTGATTTTTCTAATTCCATCATTCTTTCTGCATTTATTAGATGACTAGTAAACGGAAGAAACAGCTTTCCCATCTCCCTTATGTGTTTATTTAGGTATGACTTTATACTGGTGTGGAATCGTGGGTCCTTATTTCAGCCAAAGGGTTATCATTCTTTATTGTGATCATTTAGTTTCATGCTCAAGTCATCCCAGATAAAGCCAGTGAGAGCCCCTTCAAAGAGGCTTCTGTGTTCTTCAGACAAGTTCCCATGTCAAAAATAAACATTTCCTTACTTTCTGGCACAAGATGTTCCCACCTCATCTTGTACTTTCTCTGCCCCAGATCTGGATTCAGTCATTTGTCCAAGGAGCCCTGGCTTCTTTTAGGGGAGAATGCTATTTAGAAACAGATACTTGAGCACTAAGTATACTCAGTGCTATCGGAGTGTTTTTAGGCACTTTCAGTGGATAGAGTCAGGAAGTAAATATACATACGTGTACATGTGTGGTAGGCCTATGACCCCAGTGATCCCAGCCTCCTGAGAGCCGTGCCTCCCAACTAGGAATGCCCGGTGCACTCACACAGGCCTGTATCACTTGTAGGGAGCCCCATAGACATTTCCCCCACTGGGACTAGTGTTGTGGTTGGACCAGCCCTTGTGGTTCTTTTCTTTTTTTTTTTTTTTAATAAATGTATTTATTTATTTTTGGCTGCACTGGGTCTTCGTTGCTGCGCATGTCTTTCTCTAGTTGCGGCGAGCAGAGGCTACTCTTCGTTGCAGTGCATGGGCTTCTCATTGCGATGGCTTCTCTTGTTGCGGAGCTCACGCTCTAGCCTCGTGGGCTTCAGCAGTTGTGGCACGTGGGCTCAGTAGTTGTGGCTCACAGGCTCTAGAGCACAGCCTCAGTAGTTGTGGTGCACAGGCTTAGTTGCTACGCAGCATGTGGGATATTCCCGGACCAGAGCTCGAACCCGTGTCACCTGCATTGGCAGGCGGATTCTTAACCACTGCGCCACCCTGTAAGCCCGCGCTTGTGGTTCTTATTACGATTGCAAGATACACTTCAGCAAAAACCAAGAGAACTTTGAGGAACAAGATTTACTACTCACAGGTCACACCCAAGGAAGGGCCACACAGCAAGGTCATGGGGAGAGAAGGTGGGCCGGAATCTGCCTTTATTAGGGTCCGAGGGCAGGGTGTCTAGAGTCTTTACTGGCTAATTTAAAGCCTGAGATCGGGAATCAGGGGGCAGGAAGGGAGAAGCGGGGTCATCCAGGGCTTTCAAGGGTAGGGGTGGCCCCACTCCTTATCTGGTTGTTTTGCTAGTAGCTGTGTCTTACAGTCTGTTCATTCGAGATGGGTGTCTTTCGAAATGAATGTGTCAGCCATCAGAAGCTTAATTCCAGGCACTGACATTACAGTAACCCTCTCCCCCTGAGTGTGGGCTGGACCAAGTGACTCACTTCTAATGAATAGAATACAGCAAAAGTGGGAATTCCTTGGCGGTTCAGTGGTTAGGACTCCACGCTTCCACTGCAGGGGGCAGGGGTTCGATCCCTGGTCCGAGAACTAAGATCCCGCATGCTGCGTAGTGCGGCCAAAAAAAAAAAAAGATTTGGTGTTGAGGGGGAAAGGTTAAGGTGAAAGGCAAATCAGTAAACACATTATCTTTAAAAAAAAAAAAAAGGAAAAAAAATACTGCAAAAGTGATGAGGTATTGCTTCACGTGTTAGGTTATAAAGAGACACTGGCTTCTGTCTTGCATGTGTCTTGGGCTCCTCGCTCTGACGGGGCACCTGCCAGGCTGTGAATCGCCCTGGGAGAGGCTCACGTGGAAGGAACTGAGGGAGGAGATGGGCCAACAGCCCTCGAGAGCAGGTGGTTCTCGCCAACAGCAACCACGTGAGGGGGCTTGGAGATGGATACGCCCCAGCCGCCCTCCTCCAGATGAGACCACAGTTCCCGCCCATCCTTGATTGAATCCTTGTGAGAGACAAGAGTCAGGAGCATCCAGCTAAGCCCCATCCAATCCCCGGTCCCCTGTGACATAATAAATGTTTGTTGTTAGCGTTTTTGTTTTTTTTTTTTAACAGCTCTAGGGTTTTCATGGTTGATGAACTTAAGCCAAATGAATAATTCTTTTTCATTATTTAATTTTTTATTTTACATTGGGGTATAGTTGATTTACAATGTTGTGTTAGTTTCAAGTGTACAGCAACGTGATTCATTTCTACATATACATGTATCTATTCTTTTTCAGATTCTTTTACTATATAGGTTATGACACAATATTGAGTAGAGTTCCCTGTGCTATACAGTAGGTCCTTGTTGTTTATCTATGTTATATAAGTAAATGTTGTTTTAAGCCACTAAGTTTTGGGGCAATTTGTTATGTTAAGCATAGGCAACTAATACAATCTGTTATATGTAGTTGGTGTGTGTGTGTGTGTGTGGGCGGGGGGAACTACATACACACCTACATACATTCTTGTATCTATCTATCTCCACTTATTAAAATCCCGGGTTCATATTGATAATTTCAATTTCAGTCCAATGCCACAGGGCTTCATTCTAACCTTCCCCACTTCCTATATTTGTAATTCCCTTCTCCAACAGGGAGAAACCCAGCTCCCATTACCCACAGATATTGATTTATTTGTTTAGTCCTAGAAGACACAGAAAGTTGTTTTAGAAACACCATCCTATGTCTCGGTGAGAAAGTAGCCGACTCTCTAAACAAATACAGTATTTGTTTAGATTCTTCTTGTCTTTCTCCAGAGACATATTGTGCAAATACTGTGAATTACGGTTTTTTTTTTTTCCAGAAAAGAGTTGTGTCCTCCCAGCTTCTCTGGGAAGTAAAGAGTGAAATGCAAAAGGGAAGCATGTTTTCTTCCTTCCAGCTGATGATCCACTTGGCTATTTTGCCTCAGACTGTTAGAACATTCCACATAAGAAGGGCTGGGGCTGGGACTTCAGCTGAACTTTCTCCTCTGCGCCAGTGCTGCCACTTTTCCTCATCAGCAACGTAGTTTTCAAGCAGTCATTAAATTATTTGGAGGGAAAACTGTATGGTGTTGTTTTTTCAAGGCCCCTGGGGAAGACCTTGAATTACAATCATTCCTGTTATTCAAAAAGAAACCAAGTGACCAGCTGACTCTGAGTTCTCCTTAGAAAGGCTTCTCGGTCTGGGTGGGACTCGCAGCTCCTTCCAGAAGGTTAGAAACCCAGGTTGGACCGTCCCTGCGTGGCTGGGACCGGGGCCAGGACTCTCTATGGGGCCACAAAAGTGGCCTCGGGTCCTTGACATGCCCTCGTTGGGGAGGGCCTCTGTGACCCTGGGCTGTCACTGCCACTCTCCCAGGAGACAAGGGAGCCCCCCAGATCAGCATTGCTGCCAGGTGGGTGGGGACAGCCACTAGACACCTCGGGTCACAGGTCAAAGGTCGCGCCGTGATGCTCCCCCTGGCGGCTACAGGAGAGAACCCAGGATGCGGGGGTCAGCGCACTGTGGCTTCTCCAAGATCTGACTCTGCCCGGCCGCTCCACGTGCCTGCCCACCCATCCCGCCACGAGCCCGGGACACACACGCAATGTGTGCACAGCACATAATACACAGCATACGCGCCATGTGCATAACACACAAACACACACCACACACACACACCCATCACACGTGTACACACGTCACACCACACACGAATGCATCACACAGGTATACACACATCACGCTGGGCCTCAAGGAGATGCAGGAAAGGATGCTGGCTCCCCAGTGAGGTGGGCAGGGATTTCCCCCTCCGCTCCAGGAAGCCATCCCTGCTGCCTGCGCGCTTCAGCACGTGCTGTGTCCACCCCTCACCTGACGTTTCCAGGTGGTGGACGGAGCTTGCGCTGAAGTGTTTCTCTGGGAAGTCCCCACAGCACTCAGCACCTTGCACAAGAGACATCTTCAACAAACGGATACAGATGAATTGGGGATCAGCAAATGAAAAATGACACCACTTTATGATGAGAGTTGCGGGACGACGGAGAATTTTTTCTTTAAAAAAAATTGTTTTATTTTACTTTTTCATTTCAGGCAAAAGTTTTCCATTTTGAAATAGGTAGTACGTTTACATCGTTCAAATTTTTAAAGGGAAAAACGTAGATCCACAACTGAAAACTGCACACAGATGTTTATGGCATCTTTATTCGTAACTGCCGAAACTTAGAAGCAACCAACTTCAGAGGGTGGATGGGTAAATAAACTGTGGCACATCCAGACAATGGAATATTATTCAGCACTAAAAAATAAAACGTGTCATCACCCATAGAAAGGCGTGGAGGAAGCTTAAATGCATTAAAACCAAGTGAAAGAAGCCAATCTGAAAAGGCTTCATACTGGATGAGTCCAACTACATGACGTTCTGGAAAAGGTGAAACTCCAGAGACAATACAAAGCTCAGTGGTTGCCAGGGGTTAGGAGGGAGGGAGGGAGGGATGAATAGGTGGAGCACAGAGGATTTTTAGGGCAGTGAAAATACTTTGTATGATATTATAATGATGGCTACATGTCATTATAATTTGTCCAACCCATAGAATGTACGATGCCAAGAGTGAAGTAATGTATACTATGGACTTTGGGTGATGGTGATGTGTCAGTGTAGGTTTGACCCTGGTAAAAAATGCACCACCCTGGTGGAGAATGTTGATAATGAGGGAGGGTCAGGGAGTATGTGGGAACTCTCTGCACCTCCCTCTCAATTCTGTTGGGAACCTAGAACTGCTCTAAAAAAAATAAAGTCTTTATTTAGTCTTTTTTTTTCTTTTTTGTTTAATTGGAGTATAGTTGATTTACAATGTTGTATTAGTTTCAGGTGTACAGCAAAGTGATTCTGTATATAATACATATATGTATATTATATATATAATTATATATTATATATATAATTATATATTATATATATATATATTATATATATTCTTTTTTTTTTTTTTTGGCAGCGCCATGCAGCTTGCAAGATCTTAGTTCCCTGACTCGGGATTGAACCCTGGCCCAGGCAGTGAAAATGCCGAGTCCTAACCCCTGGACCACCAGGGAATTCCCATGTATTCTTTTTCAATTTCTTTTCCTTTATAGGTTATTACAAGATATTGAGTATAGTTCCCTGTGCAATACAGTAGGTACTTGTTGGTTATCTATTTTATATATAGTAGTGTGTTTATGTTAATTCCAAACTCCTAATTTATCCCTCCCCCCCCTTTACCCTTTGGTAACCATAAATTTGTTTTCTATGTCTGTGAGTCTGTTTCTGTTTTGTAAATAAGTTCATTTGTATAATTTTTTTAGATTCCACATATAAGCGATCTCATATGATATTTGTCTTTCTCTGTTTGGCTTACTTAACTTAGTATGATAAAAACATTAAGTCTTTTAAAAAATTGAGAAAGGCGGGCTTCCCTTGTGGCGCAGTGGTTAAGAACTGCCTGCCAGTGCAGGGGACATGGGTTCGATCCCTGGTCCGGGAAGATCCCAAATGCCGCGGAGCAACTAAGCCCATGCGCCACAACTACTGAGACTGTGGTCCAACACTACAGAAGCCTGCGCGCCTAGAGCCCGTGCTACGCAGCAAGAGAAGCCACCACAAGAGAAGCCTGTGCACTGCAACGAAGACCCAACCCAGCCAAAAATAAATAAATAAATAAATCAATCTTAAAAAAAAAAAAAGGGCTTCCCTGGTGGCGCAGTGGTTGAGAATATGCCTGCCAATGCAGGGAACACGGGTTCGAGCCCAGGTCTGGGAAGATCCCACATGCCGCGGGGCAACTGGGCCCGTGTGCCACAACTACTGAGCCTGCGCGTCTGGAGCCTGTGCTCCGCAACAAGAGAGGCCGCGACAGTGAGAGGCCCGCGCACCGCGATGAAGAGTGGCCCCCGCTTGCCGCAACTAGAGAAAGCCCTCGCACAGAAACGAAGACCCAACACAGCCAAAAATAAATAAATAAATTAAAAAAAAAAAAATTGAGAAAGGCACCCAGGCTATGGGCATCTCCTTCCCACCCAGGTCCCCGAGGCCTCAAGATCTCCCTCTCGGGGAACCAGTGTCAGCTGCTCCTAGGGAATCCTTCCCAGTATGTGGTGCCTATTTTCCAGCAAGTCTACTTGCATATCTACATTTCTCCCCTCTAACGGAATGATGATACTCTAGAAATTAACCCATGACTTGCTTTTTCACTTACTATAGCTCAGTGATCTTTCCCTATTGATAGAGAACGTCTTATTCTTTTTTTTTTAGAGTTTCAGAGAATTGACAACTGTCCTATGATTCAGGTAACAATCCCCTACTGATAAACAGCAGGTGACTCCCAGCCTTTTGATATCATGAGCAGTGATCCAGTAAATAACCCTGGACATGTGTCGTTTGTTCAGGCCTATCTGTGGAATAAAATCCTAAAAATGGTACATCAAAAGGTATAAGCTTCATAATTGTGACAAATTATTGCCAAATTACCCTCGATGGAGAATGTACAAATTTCCAGCCCCAGCAGTGGTGTTATATGAATACACATTTCCTCACAACCTCCAATATTTTTTTTCTTGGAAAATACTTTAATTCTCCCAAAGGACCATTCCAAAAAAAAAAAAAAGAATACATGAAGGAGAGATATACACTAAGATAGAAAATACTTAGTAGCTACATAGGACATCAAAAACTAACCTGTTCTAGAAGATGCTACATTAAATCCTTTTTAAAATGGGTAATATAATACCTTTTAAATAAGTTCAGAGATAAAAGTTCCAATTTAAAAAGAAGAGGACAAATCAGATAGGATAGTTAGAACTTATGGGGTGATTTCACCAATTAGACAAAAGAAAAAATTGTCCAGTCTTCCTGCAGTCATCAGAGGCCTGCTCAACAGGTGAACATGAACATTTTCTGCTCAGAGATACTCAGGATATTGGTCAAGCTAATAGAAACAAAGCATTCACGTATACTTAGTAAAGAATATACTTATATCACTAAGATCAAAGACTGGATATGCTTATGCTAATTGCCTTTCACCATGTATTTTCTTCACTAACAGCCACTTCTCATGGATATAGTTTGTAATCATATCAATAAATTATTTTATAAAACAACAAATCCCAATTACATGTAATATTGTTCAACTCCTCTTAGAATGGTTCACTTAGGAAATGTCCAAGTATATAATCATGCTGTCAGACCTCAGAGTGACCTGAAAATTCTTCCCATCACACTCATCCCAGGAACCCTTTGCCTTTTGCCTTTTTGTTTTAATATATCATTATCATGTTATAGTGAATATTACTATTTAATTTTCCAAAAATAAACATTCTAAACTTTTGTATATGATATAAGAATAGTTTTCTGGTTGGCAAGAAAATAGTAATAGTAATTCTGCTCAAAAATATGAGTGCTCATAATCAAACAATGGGATTTATGGTACATACTTCAAAAATGCTGAAGATCAAAGAGTATAGCAACTGTGAATATACTTGAGGATTATCATTTAGTTAGTTTATATTATTCTACCAGTTTAATATACAAATAGTAACCTTCTAATTGCTAGTTCCAAAGACTCACATTGTACATAAAGAATCTTCAACAGCTGTCAAAATTCTCTACTTTTTCTTTCCTATAAATGTCTCAATTGGGAAAGATAAACACAAAAAGAACTATATGGTTTTCATTAAAATAGGAAAAATAGAAATTAGGGAACACTGCATCCTTTACAGCATCCTGGGTCCCTAGAATCCTCGTGGAAATACACAGTTGCCAGTGGTACTAACCAAACAGAATGATGGTTTTTTTCCAGGGATAAGCAGCACCTACCTTATACTCCTGGTAGGAGGGGAGTGTTATAGCTTCCTGACTTCTCCCACTGCTGAGATTCTGGAAAGTGTTTGCCAACTAACCTGATATATGTATACAACGTACACCTAGCGTGGAGGAATTTACTGAGAGGTAGGTGAGTTATAGGTCAAATCTCAAGCTTCCCTGAGCATTTGTCCAGAACTAGGCCCCAGACTTCCTTGAAGGCTCCCATAACATATGTTCAACCACACTTGTACTTGGAAGGTTCTTATATTGAACTTGGTCTAAGGACCACAGTTACAAATCCATTTCTCCACAGTCTACTCCTTGATCCTTAATGAGTTATTTAGCCAGTAACCATGAGGTATATATTTTTGTATATTTTGTAACTGGGGATCATAAATCCTCAGACACATATAGGTATGATTTTATGGAACACAGTCTGTTCTTTTTTAGCATCATCATGGACTTAGGGCTTTTTACAGATTCAACTAGTTCTAGTTATTATAATCATGGTCTTCTTTTTCATATTTAAACCATCAAAATTCAGCCAATAAAAGGTCTTTGAAGTTGGCATCTTTGTCAGTACTTCTAAACATCTTGGAAAGTATTCTTGCTTTCTCACAACAATAATATATTCTAGACCACTCTTATTTATTCTGGCTGCAAACATAAATGCAGTGTTCTCCAAACAATTCTGTCTCATTTTAGTTGACAATAGTATCTGCAGAAGGCCAACAAACAAGATATTTAAACTCAGAGAGCCTTAGTTTCCTCTCTACAATGAGTATTTTAGAACACACTGAGCACTCCGATTATGTTTACTAAATACCATTACCCATTATACAGAACCAGGGCTCCTTGGAGAAATGGCTCATTTTAAGTCTGGGTGAAGAAATGAACAGGACAGGCATAGAGTACCTTGTAACAGAAAGAAAATAAGTACTCAAAAAAATGTGCTACCTAGAAAAAAATTTAACAAAAGAAGTGCAAGAGTTGTACACTTGAAACTATAAAACATTGTTGAAAGAAATTAAATTAAGAAGATCTAAACAAATGGAAAGATAGCCTATGTTCACAAATTGAAGTGCTTAACATAATTAAAATGGCAATGTTCCCCAAACTGATGAAGTGATTCAGCACAATCCCCATCTAAATCCTAGCTGCTTTATTTTTCCTCCCAGAAATCAACAAGCAGAGCCTAATATTCATATGGAAATACAAGGGACCCAGGAAAACCAAAACAATCTTGCTCCCTCTGCTATATTTCGGAAGAGTTTGAGAAAGATAGGTGTTAGCTCTTCTCTAAATGTTTGATAGAATTTGCCTGTGAAGCCATCTGGTCCTGGACTTCTGTTTGTTGGAAGATTTTTAACACAATTTCAATTTCAGTGCTTGTGATTGGTCTGTTTATATTTTCTATTTCTTCCTGGTTCAGTCTCAGAAGGTTGTGCTTTTCTAAGAATTTGTGCATTTCTTCCAGGTTGTCCATTTTATTGGCATATAGTTGCTTGTAGTAATCTCTCATGATCCTTTGTATTTCTGCAGTGTCAGTTGTTACTTCTTTTTCATTTCTAATTCTATTGATTTGAGTCTTCTCCCTTTTTCTCTTGATGAGTCTGGCTAATGGTTTATCAATTTTGTTTATCTTCTCAAAGAACCAGCTTTTAGTTTTATTGATCTTTGCTATTGTTTCCTTCATTTCTTTTTCATTTATTTCTGATATGATCTTTATGATTTCTTTCTTTCGGCTAACTTTGGGGTTTTTTTTTTTGTTATTCTTTCTATAATTGCTTTAGGTGTAAGGTTAGGCTGTTTATTTGAGATGTTCCTTGTTTCTTGAGGTAGGACTGTATTGCTATAAACTTCCTTCTTAGAAATGCTTTTGCTGCATCCCATAGGTTTTGGGTTGTTGTGTTATCATTGTCATTTGTTTCTAGGTATTTTTTGATTTCCCTTTTGATTTCTTCAGTGATCTCTTGGTTATTTAGTAGTATATTGTTTAGCCTCCATGTGTTTGTATTTTTTACAGATTTTTTTCCTGTAACTGATATCTAGTCTCATAGCGTTGTGGTTGGAAAAGATACTTGATACAATTTCAGTTTTCTTAAATTTACCAAGGCTTGATTGGTGACCCAAGATATGATCTATCCTGGAGAATGTTCCATGAGCACTTGAGAAGAAAGTGTATTCTGTTGTTTTGGATGGAAAGTCCTATAAATATCAATTAAGTCCACCTTGTTTAATGTGTCATTTAAGGCTTGTGTTTCCTTATTTATTTTCATTTTGGATGATCTGTCCACTGGTGAAAGTGGGTGTTAAAGTCCCCTACTATTATTGTGTTACTGTCGATTTCTCCTTTTATGGCTGTTAGCATTTGTCTTATGTATTGAGGTTCTCCTATGTTGGGTGCATAAATATTTACAATTGTTATATTTTCTTCTTGGATTGATCCCTTGATCATTATGTAGTGTCCTTCTTTGTCTCTTGTAATAGTCTTTATTTTAAAGTCTATTTTGTCTGATATGAGAACTGCTATGCCTGCTTTCTTTTGATTTCCATTTGCATGGAATATCTTTTTCCATCCCCTCACTTTCAGTCTGTATGTGTCCCTAGGTCTGAAGTAGGTCTCTTGTAGACAGCATATATAAGGGTCTTGTTTTTGTATCCATTCAGCCAGTCTATGTCTTTTGGTTGGAGCATTTAATCCACTTACATTTAAGGTAGTTATTGATATGTATGTTCCTATTACCATTTTCTTAATTGTTTTGGGTTTGTTTTTGTAGGTCTTTTCCTTCTCTTGTGTTTCCTGCCTAGAGAAGTTCCTTCAGCATTTGTTGTAAAGCTGGTTTGGTGGTGCTGAATTCTTTTAGCTTTTGCTTGTCTGTAAAGGTTTTAAATTCTCCATCAAATCTGAATGAGATCCTTGCTGGGTAGAGTCATCTTGGTGGTAGGTTTTTCCCTTTCATCACTTTAAATATGTCCTGCCACTCCCTTCTGGCTTGCAGAGTTTCTGCTGAAAGATCAGCTGTTAACCTTATGGGGATTCCCTTGTATACTATTTGTTGCTTTTCCCTTGCTGCTTTTAATATTTTTTCTTTGTATTTAATTTTTGATAGTTTGATTAATATGTGTCTTGGCATGTTTCTCCTTGGATTTATCCTGTAAGGGACTCTCTGCGCTTCCTGGACTTGACTGACTATTTCCTTTCCCATATTAGGGAAGTTTTCAACTATAATCTCTTCAAATATTTTCTCAGTCCCTTTTTTTTCTCTTCTTCTTCTGGGACCCCTATAATTTGAATGTTGGTGTGTTTAATGTTGTCCCAGAGGTCTCTGAGACTGTCCTCAATTCTTTTCATTCTTTTTTCTTTATTCTGTTCTGCAGTAGTTATTTCCACTATTTTATCGTCCAGGTCACTTATCCATTCTTCTGCCTCGTTATTCTGCTATTGATTCCTTCTAGAGAATTTTTATTTCATTTATTGTGTTGTTCATCATTGTTTGTTTGCTCTTTAGTTCTTCTAGGTCCTTGTTAAATGTTTCTTGTATTTTCTGCATTGTTTCCAAGATTTTGGATCATCTTTACTATCATGACTGAATTCTTTTTCAGGTAGGTTGCCTATTTTGTCTTCATTTGTTTGGTCTGATGGGTTTTTACCTTGCTCCTTCATCTGCTGTGTATTTCTCTGTCTTCTCTTTTTGCTTAACTTACTGTGTTTGGGGTCTCCTTTTTGCAGGCTGCAGGTTCGTAGTTCCCGTTATTTTTGGTGTCTGCCCCCAGTGGGTAAGTTTGGTTCAGTGGTTTGTGTAGGCTTCTTGGTGGAGGGGACTGGTGCCTGTGTTCTGGTGGATGAGGCTGGATCTTGTCTTTCTGGTGGGCAGGACTGCGTCTGGTGTAGTGTTTTGGGGTGTCTGTGAACTTATTATGATTTTAGGCTGCCTCTCTGCTAATGGGTGGGGTTGTGTTCCTGTCTTGCTAGTGGCTTGGTATAGGGTGCCCATCACTGTAGCTTGCTGGTTGTTGAGTGGAGCTGGGTCTTAGCATTGAGATGGAGATCTCTGGGAGAGCTTTCACTGTTTGATATTACTTGGGGCTAGGAGGTCTCTGGTGGACCAATGTCCTGAACTCAGCTCTCCCACCTCAGAGCCTCAGGCCTGACACCTGGCTGGAGCACCAAGACCCTGTCAGCCACTCGGTTCAGAAGAAAAGAGAGAAAAAGAAGGAAAAGAAAAGAAAAGAAAAGAAAGAAAGAAAGAAAGAAAGAAAGAAAGAAAGAAAGAAAGAAAGAGAAAGAAAGAAAGGAAGAAACGAAAAAATGAAGTTATTAAAATACAAAATAAAAAAATATTATTAAGAATAAAAAGTTAAAAAGTATTTTAAAAAAAGAAAGAAAGAAGAGAGCAACCAAACCAAAAACCAAATCCACCAATGATAACAAATGCTAAAAACTATACTAAAAAAAAAAAAAGGAAAACAAAAAATAATGGACAGACAGAACCCTAGGACAAATGGTAAAAGCAAAGCTATACAGATAAAATCACACAAAGAAGCATACACATACAGACTCACAAAAATAGAAAAAGGAAATATATATATATATATATATATATATTAAAAAAATAAAGGAAGAGGGCAACCAAATCAATAAACAAATCTACCAATGATAATAAGCTCTAAATACTAAACTAAAAAAACATAAAACCAGAAACAAATTAGATGCAGAAAGCAAACCCCAAGTCTACAGTTGCTCCCAAAGTTCACCGCCTCAATTTTGGGATGATTCGTTGTCTATTCAGGTGTTCCAGAGATGCAGGGTACATCAAGTTGATGGTAGAGATTTAATCCGCTGCTCCTGAGGCTGCTGGGAGAAATTTCCCTTTCTCTTCTTTGTTCGCACAGCTCCTGGGGTTCAGCTTTGGATTTTGGCGCCCCCCTCTGTGTGTAGGTCACCTGAGGGCATCTTTTGGGAAGTCTGAGGTCTTCTGCCAGTGTTCAGTAGGTGTTCTATAGGAGTTATTCCACATGTAGATGTATTTTTGATGTATTTGTGGGGAGGAAGATGATCTCCACCTCTTACTCCTCCGCCATCTTGAAGGTCCCTCTGCTGATATTATCAGTGTTGGGTGGGGATGAAGCGACAATCTGCCAAAATCTGAACCATCCTTGCCAGGTTTGGGGTTTCTGTAGAGAAGTTACCTCTACCAGGTCTGACTGCCATAGCTCAGGAGAATAGTGCAGTCATTCCTCCTAGAGTAGAATGTACTTCAGAAGAAGATGTTTAAGGGGTCAGTGGCTCCTCACTGTTTCCCTGGAGGCAGCCCTTCAACAGTTGCCACAGTCAGAGCACCACCCCGAGGTGGGGTACGTCGAGCCCGCCCACAGCTCTCGGATCCCACCTCCAATATTTTTAATTCTAAAAATAACATTCAGTGAATCTGAGCACCAGTTAGAAAAATTACTTGTAAAATGACTACGGTGTGTGGGGAGCCTGAGAGTCTGGAGAAGATGGGGTCTTGAGAGTAAATCAAAGACCTGACTAGAGACTGGCCGACTTTGTCAGCTTCTCCAGTAACTCACGTCCACACCAGGCTCCCTGGGGCACTGGCTTACTCCAGGGGCATCATCGTTCTCCCTTTGCAGACTCTGACTAGCATACAAAGCCCAGGTTGTAGCCCTATGGAAACCATGAATACATACTTCTGAGCCATTTCTCTTAAAAGAAACCAGAGCTAAGATCCTGAAAGACTTGTGTCCACCATTCTTGGAGGTGTCTATTCAGATGTTTTGGACAGACTTCCTGTTACTATTCATTTTATAAAAGCAAAAGAATGAACTCTGAGGATGGCTTGGGAATATCTTGGTCTAATTTCCACTTTTTTCTCTTCCAGGGACAGAAATCTTGGATAGAAAAAACCTTTTGCAAACGAGAATGTATCTTTGTAATTCCCAGCACTAAAGATCCTAACAGGTAAATTGGAAGCCATAAGTAAGACTTTATTCAAACTTGCACTTCTCTGTCAGTTGCCAGCAACTATTCTGGTGTTTGGGGGAGGGAGAGAAGAAGTCAAAGACAGATAGAACTTATGCCCCACGTGAGTCATTAACCAGGGAGTCACCTGGGCTATAAGTTCCTCTGTCAAGATGCAGACAGCCTCAGGGGAGAGGCGCTGCCCTCCACTCACTCACGTGAGTTTTCACAAGCAGATGGGCCCACACTTTCCTCTTAGACTTAGTGAGATCAAGGAGCTGAGGGCTTTAGACAGATTTCCAGGGTATCTTCTGGCCTCTTTGTTAGAGTTCCTAATGTTATAACACACTGGGAAGAGAAGGGCAAACTAAACCTGAAAGAAAGAAAAGGGAGGAAATAATAGAAAATAGAATGGGAGTTAATGAAATAGAAAATCTTAAAACAATAGAGAAAAATCAATTAAATCAAAAGCTGGTTCTTGGAAAAGAGCCACAAAATTGACAAACCTTTAGCTAGATTGATGAAGAAAGAGAGAAGACTTAAAATACTAGAATCAGAAATGAAGAGACATTACTACCAATCTTACGGAAATAGAAATGAGTATAAAGGAACACTATGACCTGTATACCAATGACAATAAATTAGATAACTTAGATGAAATGGAAAAATTCCTAGAAAGACAAAAACTGCCAAAATGATTCAAGAAGAAATACACAATCTGAAGAAACCTATAAGAAGTGAAGAGGCAGGATTAGTCATCAAAAATTACCTACAAAGAAAAGCTTAGGTCCAGAGGGCTTCACGGCTGAATTTTACCAAATATTTAAAGAATAATTGATACCAATTCTTCACAAGCTCTTTCAAAAAATAGAAGATGAGAGAGCACTTCCCAACTCATTTTATGAGGCCAGTACTACCTTGATATTAAAACCAAAGACAGCACAAGAAAGGGCAACTACAGATTAATATCTCTTGTGAATATGGATGCAGAAATCTTGAACAAATACTATCAAACCAAATCCAGCAACATATAAAAAGAATTACACATCATAACCAACTGGGATTTATCCCAGGAATGCAAGGTTGTTTTCACAGCAGAAAATCAATTAATGCAATACATCACATTCATAGAATAAAAAACAAAAATCACATGATCATCTCAACTGACACCAAGAAAGTGTTTGACAAAATCCAACACCTTTTTACGATTAAAAAAAAAACCCAGAAAACTAGTACTAGAAGAGAACTTTCTCAACCTGATAAAGGGCTTCTATGAAAAATCCATGGCTAACATCACACTTACTGGTGAAAGATCGGATGCTTGCCCCTAACATCAGAGACAAGACAAGGATGTTCACTCTTACCACTTCTATTAAAATTTTACTAGAGGTTCTAACCAAGGCAATTAGGTAAGAGAAAGAAATAAAAGGCACCCGTATTGGAAAGGAAGAAGTAAGACTATCTTTATCGGCAGATGACATAATCTTGTATATAGAAAATCCTAAGGAATCACTAAAAAACTATTATAACTACTAAAGAAGTTTGCAGCATACAAAATCAATACACAAAAATCATATGTATTTCTATAAGCTTGCAATGAACAATACGAAAATGAAACTAACAGAACAATTCCATACACAATGGTATCAAAAAGAATTAGACACTTAGGGATAAACTTAACAAAAGAATTACAAAATTTATATCTGAGGGGCTTCTCTGGTGGTCCAGTGGTTAGGACTCACTGCCATGGGCCCAGGCTCAATCCCTGGTTGGGGAACTAAGATCCCACAAGCCGCATGGCACGACCAAAAAAAAAAAATAACAAAACTTATATCTGAAAAGTATAAAACATTGTTGAAAGAAATTAATGATGATCTAAATAATTGGGAAAACATTCCATGTTCAGGGATTGGAAGACAACATAGTTAAGATGGCAATATTCCCAAAATGACCTACAGATTCAAAGCAATCTCTATCAGAATTCCAGCTGACTTCTTGTTTAGAAATTGACAAGCTGATTGATATGGAATTGCAGAGGACACAGAATAGCCAAAATAATCTAATAAAAAAAGAACAAAGTAGGAGGACTCACTTTACCTGATTTCAAAACTTACTACAGACCTATGCTAATCAAAGTAGTATGGTACTGGACTAAGGGTAGACATACAGACCAATGGAATAGAACTGAGAGTCCAGAAAGAAACCCATTCATCTATAACCAATTGATATTTCAGCAAGGTTGCCTAAACCAATGGGGAAAGATTAGTCTCTTCATCAAATGGTGCTGAAACACCTGGACATCAAAGGAATGGATTTAAGTCCCTGCCTCACACGATATATAAAAATTAACTCAAAATCTATCAAATGTCAGATGTAAGAGCTAAAACTATAAAACTCTTAAACAAAAACATAGGAGTGAATCTTCATGACCTTGGATTTGGCAAATGATTCTTCGAAATGACACCAAAAGTATGAGCAGCAAAAGCAGCAAAACAAATATACTTTCAACGTTACTTGTGTAGAGAAATGTTTTACATTTCTCTAGCAACGGAATAATTCAATAATATTGAAAAATCATTGCAGGTCTACTCTGCATGGGGGAGCATGATTGTCCTTTGTCACAGAATGTTCAGTGATTGATGGCCATAGTCATGTTGTCAAGACACCAAAAAGACTAAAAATGTGTTCAATAGGGAAGGGCAACCATCCAATGTGTTTAGAATAGTCTGGTATTTATACTTTTCCGGTATGGAAATAGATATGCATTGATTATCTGGAAAAGAACATCATAAGGGGCATTTCTGTCTCCAGTAAATCTGGATAAGGAAGGTGTTAGGCTGCTTCTGTTCGGGTTAACTCATCTTAAGGAGGAAAATGTTATAGAAAGACTGAGCTTTGCCTTTGTTTTCAGGTGTTGCTGTGGCCAGCTCACCAACCAGCATATCCCCCCTCTGCCGAGTGTAACAGCCAGCAAAAATGGAGAGGAAAACAAGCAGGTGGAGACTCAGCCCGAAAAATGGTCTGTTGGCAAACACACTCAGAGCTACCCAACAGATTCCTACGGGATTCTCGAATTCCAGGGTGGCGGATACTCCAATAAAGCCATGGTAAGAAGGGCCTTGGGAAGGGATGCCGCTGAGCCGCAGCCTCCATCAGAGGCCCAGCCTCCCAGCCTCCCAGACTGCAGACACCTGGGTCTTCTTTCAGGGGTGTGGCTCTATCTTCCTGTAGTTTTCAATGCAAAGACAGGAAATATATCCACACACTCGAGTTTTTAGCCATGAGATTTGGGAACTGGGCACTATGATAAAGAACACGCAGTATCCTTTAAATCCGTACCAAGATTGTGAATTCATACATCACAGTCCAGCCCCACTCTACGAAGATACCACACCATCTCCAGTGATGAGAGACGAATGATGTTATTTGTTTTTTAGGGTTGTTTGGGGCTTTGTTTTGTTTTTTCTCACAGCGGACATTTACCACCCCCCTTACATGGGTTTGGAGTCTCTGGATATATTTCCCTCTGAAGTCCACACACAGCCTCTCTGGGCTTGCATTCAGCTGGCCCAAGAAGACGGAGGCCTTTTGCATTTGCATGTAAACAGAGAATGCCCTCTGCCTTTCTGATGAGCCCTGCCAAGAGGGGAGGCGTCAGCACTGTGATCCCTTTCAGCTCATTCTGAATAATGCTCTCACGTGCCCAGTGAGACCATTTTTGCCATTTCATTCTATTTCACCGGCCCAACATCATTGTTCAAATAAAATTCAGTTGTGTTCCAAAGACCACAACGTAAGGTCTTCCGGAAGGGCCCCCTGCCTACTGGCCTGGACACAAAGAGGCTGTTCACAGGGGCCAAGGCATCTGCTCATTAACCTCGTCTTCACCTTGAGGGGAAGGTCCAGCCCCGAGGCTGGCCGTTGCCCCCCATTCCCAGCACCCACTCCCCCCTCATCGTCCCGGCCAACCTCTGGAGCCACGTTCTAGCTGAGCCAGCTATGGAATTTTTTAAAAAAAATTTTTATTGGGGGCTTCCCTGGTGGCGCAGTGGTTGAGAATCTGCCTGCTAATGCAGGGGACACGGGTTCGAGCCCTGGTCTGGGAAGATCCCACATGCCGCGGAGCAGCTGGGCCCGTGAGCCACAATTGCTGAGCCTGCGCGTCTGGAGCCTGTGCCCCGCGACGGGAGGGGTCGCGATAGAGAAAGGCCCGCGCACCGCAATGAAGAGCGGTCCCCGCACCGCGATGAAGAGTGGCCCCCGCTTGCCGCAACTGGAGAAAGCCCTCGCACGAACCGAAGACCCAACACAGCCAAAAATAAATAAATAAATAAATAAATAAGAAAATCCTTTAAAAAAAAAAAAATTTTTTTTATTGGAGTATAGTTGATTTACAATGTTGCGTTAGTTTCTGCTGTACAGAAAAGTGAATCAGTTATACATAGACATATATCCACTCTTTTTTAGATTCTTTTCCCATATAGTCATTACAGAGTGTTGAGTAGAGTTCCCTGTGCTATACAGTAGGTCCTTATTATCAATAGTTATCTATTTTTTATATAGTAGTGTGTGTATGTAAATCCCAATCTTCCAATTTATCCCTCCCCTGCCTTTCCCCCCTGGTAGCCATAAGTTTGTTTTCTACACCTGTGACTCTATTTCTGTTTTGTAAATAAGTTCATTTGTACCATTTCTTTTTTAGATTCCACATATAAGTGATGTCATATGATATTTGTCTTTCTCTGTCTGACTTAGTTCACGCAGTATGACAATCTCTAGGTCCATCCATGTTGCTGCAAATGGCATTTTTTCGTTCTTTTTTATGGCTGAGTAATATTCCATGTATGTATATGCATGTGTGTGTGTATGTGTGTGTACCACATCTTCTTTATCCATTCATCTGTTCACAGCAGACAGGTTGTTTCCATGTCTTGGCTACTGTAAATAGTGCTGCAATGAACTTTGGGGTGCATGTATCTTTCCAGCTTTGGAATTGATGCCTTCAAGATTAGGGTTGCCACTGGATAAGGTGAACAATATTTATTTTATTTGGGGACATGTTTGAATTTGATTGCATCTAAAGTGTATATAATTTCAGGTAATTCTGAACTGTGATTTACCTGTGGATTGGGATATAGCCCAACAATGACTAATTGTTAAGAAGCTTTACCTAAAAGTACATAAATTCATAAGTTGCTTTAAACTTTTTGTAAACCTGGCAGGTATAGTTCCTAGAAGTTTCAAAACAGCAAAAAGTATCCAGAGATAAAATCAAACAGGAGTAATTTCTGTGTTCCTAAGAATGCTAGACACATTGAAGAAGTATTTCAAATTTTGTTTAGAACTATAAATGGTCTTTGCTTTCAAATTTTAAAATGTGTTTCCTTTAAACTCCAGTTTTATTTTCTACAAATTTGTTTCTACAAATTTCCTACAAATTTGTTAATTTGGAGGCATTTACGCATATATGCATGTGTGTGATTGCACATAATTTTTTTTTTTAATTTTTTTTTTTTAATTTACTTATTTATTTATGGCTGTGTTGGGTTGCACATAATTTTTAATGAACGCATTAAATAACTAAAATAAATCTTTGCTAATATTACTATATTTCATTATTGGAAATTTCCAGGATTCCTTTTACTCTCAGTATTAACTATTGTCATTATAGAAGTTCTGATACCATGAAAATTAGCTGGGAACTTTGATGAAATAAATCATCCTAAGGCAATGAAAAGAAGATTAAGGTTGCTAGGTAAAATACAAGACCCCCAGATATATTTGAATTTCAGATAAACAACAGATGATTTTTTAGTATAAATGTGTCCCAAATATTGCAGGAGCCATAATTATACTAAAACATTTTTCATTGTTCATATAAAATTCAAGTTTACCTGTGTATTCTCTATTTTTATTTGCTATATCTGGGAACCCTCCAGAGTTCCCCTCCATCGTTTGGCCACAGACTCACACAGAGGGCCCCAGAACCCCATGGGAGAGAAAGCCAGGTGGCTGTTGCTTGGACAGGAACAGTAGCCTTGTTCCCCGTGACACAAGAGTCAAATCGAAGAACGAGTGTTGAGGGTCACACCCTCTTTTGCAGTATATCCGGGTCTCCTATGACACGAAGCCAGATTCACTGCTTCATCTCATGGTGAGAGACTGGCAGCTGGAACTCCCCAAGCTCTTAATATCCGTGCACGGAGGCCTGCAGAACTTTGAGATGCAGCCCAAGCTCAAGCAGGTCTTTGGGAAAGGTCTGATCAAGGCTGCTGTGACCACTGGGGCCTGGATCTTCACTGGGGGCATCAGCACAGGTAAGTGCAGGCTGTATCCCTTGCTGCAAATGTACAAACCCAGAGCTCATCGTGGTTCCCAAAGAGCTTTTGGATAATTATGATAAGAAAAACAGAAGATACTGCATTCTGATAATATTTATGGCAGAATGAAATCTTTATTCGGTAGCTCGTTTTTTATTTTGGTATGATCATGATAATGGTCAACATTTCTGGCACCTACTCTGTGTCATTCCTTGAAGTGAGCCCTGTACAAGCCTCATTTTCACTGAGGCTCCTGACAATCCTTTCCCGATCACAAGAGGGAGGACACCGAGGCCCAGAGAGGTTGAGGAACACGGCAGCCGTCTGACTCTCAACTGTAGCTGAATGCAGCCAAGGCCTGCCAAAGAGACCCCTCGTACTTCCATCCTTAGGTCTTGGAAATTGTAAAGACAATTCCTGCACAGTTGCTTTGGTTTTGGATTTTGCTTTCCCTTTTCTAGGAGCTAATGCAGGATGACTAGCTATTATGAGCTCAGACTTTCAGTGTCTTAACCTTGTTCTGTAGGAAATGGAGTGGTTCAGAGCCGGGGTCCCTGAAGTTCATGAATAGTGGTTTGATGGGAGGTAAGGGGCCTACAGATATGACTTATGGCCTCTCACAGGTGTCATCAGCCACGTGGGGGATGCCTTGAAAGAACACTCCTCCAAGTCCAGAGGCCGGGTTTGTGCTATAGGAATTGCTCCCTGGGGCATCGTGGAGAATAAAGAAGATCTGATTGGAAGGGATGTAAGTATTTTCTCCCCAGAAATGGGCAATTTTCAAAAATCGAAGTCTTTGTTTTAATGTCATTGTAGATTTCACCTGCAGGTGTAGGAGATAATAAAGCAAGGTCCCACATAGCCTTTATCCTTTCCCCAAAAGTAAGAACTTGCAAAACTACGATACAAGATCGAAACCAGGATAATTGATATCAATCTACTCAAGATGCAGAACATTTACTAGGAGCCCTCATGTTGCCCTTTTCACTCATTCGTTTGTTTTTTTATTGAAGTATAGTTGATTTA
This sequence comes from Balaenoptera acutorostrata, assembly GCF_949987535.1. Classification (NCBI taxonomy): domain Eukaryota; kingdom Metazoa; phylum Chordata; class Mammalia; order Artiodactyla; family Balaenopteridae; genus Balaenoptera; species Balaenoptera acutorostrata. Next base: position 32,432,716 of record NC_080066.1, on the reverse strand, counting down.
CAATGTTGTGTTAATTTCTGCTGTACAGCAAGGTGATTCAGTTGCATATATATATGCATATATATGTATATATACACATATATATACACACATATACATTGTATACGTGTGTGTGTGTGTGTGTGTATATATATATATACACACATTTTTTTTTTCATATTCTTTTCCATTATGGTTTATCATAGGACATTGAATATACTTCCCTGTGGTATACCGTAAGACTTTGTTGTTTCACGTTGCCCTTCAATATCCATACCCAATTCCCTCCTGCTTCCACTCCTGCCTTAACCCCGGGAACCACTCATCTGCCCTTCATCCTACAGTTCTATCATTTCAAGGATGCTATGCAAATGGGATCGTACAGTATGTAACATTTGAGGGCTGGCTTTTTACTTGCCACTTAATTCTCTGGAGATCCATCCAAATGGTTGCATGTATCAAAAGTTTACTCCTTTTTATTGTTGAGTGGGGTCCCACCGTATGGATGTACCATTTATCTGTTGAAGGCTTTCTGGGTTGTTTCCAGTTTGGCTATTGCAAATAAAGCTGCCATAAACTTTTGTGTACAGGATTTTGTATTAATGTAAGTTTTCCTCTCTCTGCAGTAAGTGCCCGGGAGTGTACTTGCTGGGTCATCATGATCTGTTGGGTTGTCATGATCTAAAATAATATTTTCTAATTTTATATAAAAATTTACAAAAAAAAATCCTTCAATAGAGAGGCTAGGGAAGCGAGAGTAGGTTGAAGTGCACAATTAGGTGAAGCTGTCACTCCACATCCATATGTTCTTGCTTCCCCTGTCTTACTGTCCAAGTTTTGCAGCTCTGACTTGTGCTGTGCATTTCATCAGGTGACACGGGTGTACCAGACCATGTCCAACCCCCTGAGTAAGCTCTCTGTGCTCAACAACTCGCACACGCACTTCATCCTGGCTGACAATGGCACCCTGGGCAAGTACGGTGCCGAGGTGATGCTGAGAAGGCAGCTGGAGAAGCACATCTCTCTGCAGAAGATCAACACAAGTAAGTTCTCGCCACGGCCACTGGGCTGCCGCTGCTGCCCTGAAAACCAGGCTGGAAGAGAGAGCACCCGAGGGTATTTAGAGCCTTCACCTTGACTCTTCTTAGACCATCAGGAGCTGACTTAGCAAGACCCTTTCCTTTAGCCACCTACCAAATCACGGAGCTGCGCTGTGATGCTTTGTCTCAAGTTCACAAGGAGAGTGGACCCGAGAAACAGCCCCACAGCCGTTTTCACGGTGATGGCATCTCCCGCCACTTTGCCAGTGGTTCTCATTCCTTGTAATGATTATAGTTAGTTTTAAAAATTTTATTGGAGTATAGCTGATTTATAATGAATGCTGTGTTAATTTCTTCTGTACAGCAAAGTGACTGAGTTATACATATATATATTCTTTTTCACATTCTTTCCATTATGTTTTATTCCAGGATATCGAATATAGTTCCCTGTGCTATACTGTAGGACCTTGTTGTTTATCCATCTTATTGATAATGGTTTGCCTCTGCTAATCCCAAACTTTTTAAATGTCTGAACAGGAAACACATTTGTCACTCAAAGGCTTAGTATGATTCCTTCTATCAACTACATGCTCTGAGTTCATTAAATTAAATATCTCAGTAGCTCTGGGTCTGTCACCAGAGATGGGCCAGGTGGGGAAGCCTCTGGAGAGGCCTGCAGGAGCTGACTGCTCCCAACAGGGCGCCCCCCTCCATGCTGGTCCAGGGGGCACACCCTGCAGGGGAGCTGCCGCTGTCAGGAGGATGCTGAGGTCAAGCTAGAGAGAAAGGAAGGGACCTCAGTCAGATGAAACGATCATAACAACTGGTTACAATTAAAATAACTGGTGTCATCTCTTGGGGCATGTTCATAACTCAGTGATTCTTACTGTCAAGCAGTTGCTGAATGATCTTAAAGAGTATTTTGTTGTAATCATTACTGGTAAGATTGCGAAAGACAGTCTAGGCCTGGGAAATGGTCATTTTAAAGCATAATTAAGGGGTCTGTGAGACTGCCACGTGGTTAGAATGACGATCTGCCATGAGAAGTGGTGGGTTTCTGAGTATCAGTTCCCTGGCTGATGGTTCTCACATTTTCGCTGTCTTGGCCGTGTGCACGTTCACACCGACCAGCCTCCCCTGGCCGTGTGACCTGTGGGCTTCCCTTTGTCATCCTTTGCCTAGGGTTCTGAGTGGGGCAGGGACAGCAAAGGGGTGCTCAGTTGTCACCTCCCACGGCACGGAGTTTCAGGGGTCCAGCCTAAACCACGAAGAACCAGTTTTCCTCTGTTTCTAGAAAAGAAGGTGATTTGGCCACTGGAGTCCCGAAGATCTCAAATGTCAAGCCTTGCTGGGGTTGGAAATCTCAAGGGCAGGGTCCATGTCATCTTGGTCTGTTTCTCCAGCATCTCTTGGCCAGGCGCCTTCCTGGCACAAAGCAGACCGTCAGTGCATAGCTGCTGAAATGAACCTAACTGAGATTATTCTGGTAGGAGATGGCAAAGTTGTTCAAAATATTTAAGAGCTCCTGACTGTAGAAATGCATCGTGGAAGCAAACCAGAAACTCTGAATTTCCCCACTTGAAATTCTTAGACCTTCTCCTAACTGTGCTGGCAGATTTTATCCAAAGGCCTTCAGAACTGTGAGACCAAGGACACATCTCCTATTCACCATCTATTAATGTTGATCAAATAACTCCCATCACAACTAATGGACACCTGGTAAAACATGCTCAGAATATAATCTGTTTTAGCCAGTTTGGGGTAAAATTGTGAAGTAGGCAAATTTGTCTTGATGCCAAAATATTGGCTCTCTGTACACCAATGCCGAAATGAGATATGGAAAGAGAGTTTTGGAGGAGAATTGAAAGAGTAGCTTTATTCTTTGCCAGGCAAAGAGGAAACACAGCAGGCTAGTGCCTCAAGAACTGTGCCCCCTTCCTGGGGAATAGGGAGAGGTTTTATAGCCCGGGGCTTGTGGTCTGAGGTAGGTGATAAGCCTCAAAGTAATGAAGGTCTTGCATTTCTTTTCTTCTGCAAATTTATAGCCAAAGCTGTTGTCAGGCAGCTCAGCAACCAGGTCTGGTGTCCCTGAAGTTATTGGCCCATGACCTTCTTTCTGAAATGAAGAGTACTACAAGGGAGTGTAGGGGGAGAAGAAATGCCAAGTGCAGCGTGCAATTCACATGGAGTCAGAGAGTAATTAGTTTTATGAAGGATAAGTCTAGCTACAAGTGTTTGTTAGTAGTAACAGCTAAAAAAATAATCAAGATCACTTAACTCTTTCAGGCCTGTTTATGCTGTTTCCCCAGCCTGTTCATTGTTTCCTTGTTTTCTTTTTCTATCAGAAAAGTCTCATTTCTATGTTTGCTGCAACAGTCTCTGCTGCTCCTTCACTCCCACTATCTCCCCCTGCCCTGGAATCCTGGGTTCTTGGGATGCTCTTGCCACCTCCTGCTTCCCAGAGCCCTCCCTTCAGGTTCTGCCACCAAAAGTCAGCTTGTCCTACTGTGTTCCCAAAGAGTCCTATCATAGAGACAGAGGGAGGACTCTGGGTACAAGGTATTAACTGGTGGGCTAATGATGGTCCACTGATTTGCCCTCTTGGATAACTCACTGCCTATTCCAGCCCCTGGAGGCCGAATCAACACCTACTACAACACTGCATATTTACACACCACTTGAGGTTGACAAGGACCTTGATAGCCGAACAGTTTCTTATACTTTATATCTATTGCTCTTTTAGGAGGTAGCGGAGGCCCTGTGATGATTCACCTTTTACGGATGGTTCCCTGCATTTCAGGGTGGCCTGGTGATTGGCCCCCTGTCGTAAGGCTAATACGTGTGAGGCCAGGCATTGAACGGAGTTCTCCTATCACTGGTCCAGACACCTTTCGCTGTGTCATTCTTTTTTTTTTTTTTTTAATTTATTTATTTATTTATTTATTTTTGGCTGTGTTGGGTCTTCGTTTCTGTGCGAGGGCTTTCTCTAGTTGTGGCAAGCTGGGGCCGCTCTTCATCGCGGTGCGCGGGCCTCTCACTATTGTGGCCTCTCTTGTTGGGAGCACAGGCTCCAGACGCGCAGGCTCAGTAGTTGTGGCTCACGGGCCTAGTTGCTCCGTGGCATGTGGGATCTTCCCGGACCAGGGCTCAAACCCGTGTTCCCTGCATTGGCAGGCAGATTCTCAACCACTGCGCCACCAGGGAAGCCCTCGCTGTGTCATTCTTGAAGGGACAGCCATCCAGGGTGGGAACTTCACCTGGGGCAAGGCAGCAGGGAGGTATTCTTTTAGCAAGAAGAATCTCCCGTATTTCTCACATCTCACCTTGAAGTAGTCTGTAAGCCAGTTGAGTGATACATGGAGTTGAACCACATATGTTTTGGAAAGTTTGTAATTTAAAGGCTCTGCTTTTTCCAGTAAGGCTATAATATGGGGTTTGAATAAAAGAACATAAACAGTCATCACATCCTGAGTTCCTTCAAGTCTCCTGGTGAACGCTAACTCCACATAAGCATACTTCCAGGCCTAAAGGTTTTCCTCTTCACCATGTTTCAGGAATTAGAGTGAGTGCTCTTGAGACAGGCTGGGACCTGGGGCTCTTTGCTGGGACCTGGGACCCTTTGCTGCAGTGCTGCAATGCTTGCACATGGACACACCTCTCCACGAACAACAAAATACTAAGAAACTGTATGGGACTGAAAATAACTGCTTTCATGCAGGCAGTTGGGGCAAATTCTGGACGTAAAAGATACAAAGAAACCAAAACACCCAACGACTACTTTTGAAGAGCCTGGAGCAAAAACAGAGTGTCCGGAGCAAAAGCAGGGTACTGTGCATGCCCCCTGCACACAACACCACCTAAGAAACGCCTAAGCCACCCCTCCAGCCTGACCCCTGGACACACCCCTACCCTCACCCCATATAAGGAACAAGCTCGCCCCCCCTCAGCTAGTGAGCAAGCAAGGGAACCTGTTGTTTGCTCTCGCTCCCCGCTGCTACAGCCGGGGCCCCAATAAAGCCTTGCCTGAATTTCTTGTCTGGCTTCTAGTCAATTTCTATTGATTGGGGAAGGCCAAGAACCCTGGTCGGTAACACTCGAATAGGGCCGTGACCGTGGTCTGAAGGTGGATGTGGTGTGTGTTGCAGGACTGGGGCAGGGTGTGCCCGTCGTGGGCCTCGTGGTGGAAGGGGGCCCAAACGTGATTTCCATGGTCCTGGAGTATCTCCGAGAAGAGCCTCCGGTCCCCGTGGTGGTCTGTGACGGCAGTGGCCGGGCCTCGGACGTCCTGTCTTTTGCACACAAGTACTCTGAGGAAGGAGGGTAAGATTTCTGATATGTTACAAAGGGTGGGGTTTTGAATACCTTCTTGTTAGGCCCAGAGGAAATCGTGATCCATTTAGCTGTTCCAAAAATGTAAAAGAAGGAAGACTTACTAGCCCTCCTCTCCCACTTCCCAAGGTCAGCAAGTGAGGGAGCTCTCAGGAGCGTGGTGTTTCTTACGGATTCTTTCTCAGGAGGGAAGATGCTCTCTCCCAACTGCATTTTCCCTTGTAAGTTTTTCAACAAGCCTGGAATTTAGGACAAGTGTGAACACAGTTTTTGACTATAGTCCCTTTGGGTCTGCTATCCTGGGATATCCTCCAATGATAAAGTTTCAAATCAAAGATACCAGACGGGCATAGAGATGTCTGATTTATTCACATACAGATTTCACCTGTGTTGTTTTCTTCTCTCCCATTTCCTTCGAACAGGGTAATCAATGACTCCCTCAGAGAACAGCTGCTAGTTACCATTCAGAAAACATTTAATTACAACAAGACACAATCGCATCAGCTCTTTGCGATGATCATGGAGTGCATGAAAAAGAAAGAACTTGTAAGTGTCTTGAGTTGACTTCCCAAGCGCTCCACAGAGAGAATTATGTTTCCTTTCTGATTCTGCCCATGTGTGCAGGATGGAGTAGTTCCTATTTCCATTCACCCTTTTCCTAGAGGCATTTTACAGATCCTGACCCAACTGGTGGTTCTGTCCATGTGCGGGAAGCAGGCTAAGCACAGGCAGATTCTCTTCGGAAGAGGGACACGGGTGCTTCAGATCTTTTAAATGTCAGGGCACTTCAGGCTACATCCCACCAATTCTGAGGCTCATGATATCAATCAGATTCAAAGCATCAAGGAGTGACATATGCCATGCTTTCAGGTGTACTTACAAAATTCTACCAGATACACTCATTTTCTCCCACTCTTCGCCTCCTTAATTACGCTTATAAGGAAGAGGCACTCTTGTTGCACGGAAGACAGCCTCTTTGAAATTCTAAATCTACAAGTTTCCTACAGATATATCAAATCTGAGTGGAGATGACTTTGTCATCTTCAATAGCCATTTAGATATTGACATGTACATCCTGCATGAGCTCCCTCAGCTCCAGATGGGGTAAAGAATAAAATAAGATCCAGGCAAGGATTCAAAATCAGGACGAGCAATGCTGTTCTTTCTGAATCAGAAGCACCTGGTGTAAAATCATGTCGCTCTCGGGATTGCTGCATTAGCGTCAGACTCTATGTCCTTTTTATTTATTTATTTATTCATTTATTTTAACATCTTTATTGGCGTATAATTGCTTTACAGTGTTGTGTTAGTTTCTGCTGTATAACAAAGTGAATCAGCTATATGTATACATATATCCCCATATCCCCTCCCTCTTGCATCTCCTTCCCACCCTCCCTATCCCACCCCTCTAGGTGGTCGCAAAGCACTGAGCTGATCTCCCTGTGCTATGCGGCTGCTCCCCACTAGCTATCTATTTTACATTTGGTAGTGTATCTATGTCAATGCTCCTCTCTCACTTCGTCCCAGCTTATCCTTGCCCCTCCCCATGTCCTCAAGTCCATTCTCTACGTCTGCATCTTTATTCCTGTCCTGCCCCTAGGTCCATCAGAACCATTATTTTTTAGATTCCACATATATGTGTTAGCATATGGTATTTGTTTTTCTTTTTCTGACTTACTTCACTCTGTATGACAGACTCTAGGTCCATCCACCTCACTACAAATAACTCAATTTCATTTCTTTTTATGGCTGAGTAATACTCAATTGTATACATGTGCCGCATCTTCTTTATCCATTCATCTGTCGCGCCAGATCTTGTTTGTGGTCCTTTTTAAGCAACTCCCCAATTCTCCCTCTTGTTTTCCACTTTGCTTTACTCAGTCTTTTCACGATTAATTTGTTTTCAGGTCACTGTGTTTAGAATGGGTTCCGAGGGTCAGCAAGACATCGAAATGGCAATTTTAACCGCTCTGCTGAAAGGTGAGCTCTCAGGAAACAGCCACTCCTGTCCTTTCGTGCTGTCCTCCCCGGAGCTCTGCTTGTGGCTGGGAAACCCCTCCCCCCTCCTCCCGCCGGGAACTGTGTCTGCTGGGGATGGAACCCCGAGCCCGCCAGGCTGCCTAGAAATTATCTCAGGATAAAGCCATGGTAAAACGATGGGGCTCGAAATGGGTTTCTTGGGAGGGGGACTTTTCTTGGCGGGCCAATGGATCATGATGGGCTGAAGTCAAGAACCAGTTTCCATCTGTAACTAGCTCATTACAGGTTTGAACTCACAGAGGGTAAGCGTGAAATGATTTTTCATTTGCGATCCCTGCATCCCGCAGTGCTCTGTCCAATTTCCCCGGCCCACTCCTAACGACAGGTGCCACCTGGCTGCTCATGGGGTCACCTCTCTGCTCCACTGGAAAGGGGAGGGTGCTGGAGGAAAGGGGCAGGGGTCACCATCAGGCTGGCTGCTTGGTAGTGCTGAGCTGGTCCTCGGCTTTGGGGCCTGAGTGATCCCTCAGGGGCCAGAGAAAAGGCAGCCGTGCTTATTTCCAGGCTGATGCTGAGCCAGCCTGGGGAAGCCTGTGTTCCCCACCCAGCCCCTGTCACCCCCAGGCGACCCAGGCATGGAGTGAGTAGTGCCCCATCTCTTGCCTTCCAGGCACAAACGCATCGGCTCGGGACCAGCTGAGCTTGGCGCTGGCTTGGAACCGCGTGGACATAGCTCGGAGCCAGATCTTTGTCTTTGGGCCCCGCTGGCCGGTGAAACTAAGTGTTTTTCAATTCATACTACTTGTCATGACTATGTACAGAGGATGCATTAATATGTTGTCCCTTGTGTCATGGATCTCAGGAAGTTATCTGGGCTTCCTGATGACCCGATGTCTAATCTTTAGGATTATTAGGAAACGTTGCTATTTCATTTCAAAGAACCAGCAAGAAGTAAGAGCTCCTAGCACTAACTTCAGATTCAAACCAGCGCTCTTGAAGAAAGAGCACTAAATATTTTATCATTGCTGGTGAACATGGTTTTTTACCCTTTTAAAGAAAAAGAAGAAAGAAAATAGCTCATTAAAATGGAATACAGTGATTGCATTGAAAGCATTGATTTTTCAAATTATGTTCCATGAAACCCCGGAGGCCTAGGGGACTCTGTGAGTGTGATCATTGTGTATGGTCTTTGGGATGTGGTGTGTGTGTGTGTGGTTTGGTGTATTGTGTGTGTGTCTCTTTGTGTAGCACGTGTGTAGGTTGTTAAATGTGTGTGTGGATGTGTGGTCTGTGATTGTGCTATGGTTTACCGTGCGTGTGGTGTACGTCCGTGGGATCTGTGTGTGTGTGTGGTTGTACGTGGGTGTGGTGTGGTGCGTGTGGGGTGATGAGCAGCTCTCAGCATCCCACTCCTTCAATCAAAGCAGCTTCTTTACAGACTTGTGGTTGCCAAGGGGGAGGGGTGTGGGGGAGGGATGAATTGGGAGTTTGGGATTAGCAGATGCAAACTATTATATATAGAATGGATGGACAACAAGGTCCTACTGTATAGCAAGGGGAACTATATTCAATATCCTGTGATAAACCATAATGGAAAAGAATATGAAAAAGAGTATATATATATATATATATATATATATATATGTTTATAACTATATAGCAGAAATTAACATTGTAAGTCAACTATACTTCAATTTTCAAAAATTAATTTTTTTAAAAAAGCAGCTTCTCTGATGGGTTTTGTAGATTGGGACTCAGGGTAAATTTTTGTTTGCAAAACGGGCTCTGCTGCTTCAAAAGGGGTTTGGAATATCTAGAGGGTTCATGTCAGACTTTAAAAACCATATTTCTCAAAACAGGCCTGGTATATCCCTGCAAAAGGCATTTCATTTTTCACAGTCACCCTTTATTTAATTAGTGTAAAGAATTTAAGGAATCAGATGAATGTATTAAAGGAATAAGATACAGGGTTGGGGGGTGTGGTTTGTGCATGTTGTTTACTGAACTACGCAAATTAAGAAGAATAGCACGACACCTTAAATATCTTAATTCCTTTTGAATCTCCTGGTTTTAACACTCTTGGTAAAGGACTTGAGAGCAAAGTGAATTGCTCCATGAATGGTTATGAGTCAGCTTGCTGTGGCAGAGAATCTAAGAGATTCCAGAAAGGATTGCAAAAAAGGGCTCTGTCATGAGCTCCCGAGACCAGCTACTCAGTAAGAGGGATCCCGGCTTTTTTTCTTTTCGAGCGGCAGCTTTCTGAGGACACGGTCCTGAGTCAGCAACACAGAGAGGGCCAGGCTTTCAAGATTACAGAAAGGACCTGACCCAGGGAACAGGCCACACACGCAGGCCCTACCTGGCCTGAAGCAACGGCCTTCGTCCGTCTGCTTGTTACAAAAGCAATAAGTAATTTCCAGAAAGCGTAGAAAATACAGACAGGCAAGATGAAGGAAACAATCACTCATGACTGCCCCCCCCACAGAAACATTCAGCAATGCCGTATGTGTTTTATAATTTCATTTTTTCACTCTTATGTTGGCATTAAATATTCTCCAACCTCCTTTTTCACGTTGCTTAGTGTTTTGTGCTATCTATTATCCAGTGGACGCATAAATATGGTTTGAAAAGCAAATAACAGAGCAGAGCGTACCGTGAAAAACGGAGCCCTCACACCCCACCTCCCAAAGGCACTCAACTGTCCCTGTGTTCTGGTTTCCTGACGGCGGCCTCTGTTTGTTGACATAACACGTTTTATCACTTTCTCGATTAATCACGTGTAGATGTGTCTTTCAGTTCTCCACTTGGAAAGAGAAGGAAGTAGCTCGCTTGCCCTGCCTGCTCTGCCCCTCCCACGTTTGATGCCTGTATGTTTAATTCTCTTATTGGTTATCATGATAGCTTTGAACCATCTACTTGCTTCATCAGCGTTAGACTCTCACGTTGTAAAATGAGGAAATTAGTGGCTCTACACATCCCCTTCCTTTCCCTACACCATCAGTGTTCCTACTTGGGTCAGCCTCATCTTCTACATGATGGAGATGGTTGATGCTTACACGTCGTTCTGTAATCCTCACTCAGGTCTGTTTACGTCTCACTCTTTAATCATCACATTTTCATAGTGGTCCTTTTTATTTTTATTTTTTTACCTGGATATTTATTTTTATTTTTTAACTGGGTATTTGCTTCCAGTTCTTGACGAGAACAATGAATTATGTTGCTGTGCACATTTATGTGCAGGTCTTATGTGGACGTATGTTTCCATTTCTCTTCAGTCGATAGCTAGGAGTGGATTTGCCAGGTAGATGGAAAATGTATGTTTACCTTTTTAAGAAACTGCTTGTCTGTTTTCCAAGGCAGCTGTAGCATTTTACATTCCCACCAGCAATGTAAGGAGAGTTTCTCTATGTCCTTGCCAATATTTGGTATTGACAGATTTTTTAAAAATTTTAACTATTCTAGTGATATGTAGTAGTATCTCGTTATGGTATTTATTTATTTATGATCAGATATATTTTTAACCTCAATAAAGGAGGGACAAGCTTCAAACAAATTTCTAATGTAATTCTCATTTGAGACATGCATATTTTTTCTTTTTTATAAAATTGAAGTATAGTTGATTTACAATGTTGTGTTAGTTTCAGGTGTACAGCACATATATAATTCAGTTATTATGTATATAATCTTTTTCAGATTCTTATCCATTAAAGCTTATTATAAGATATTGAATCTCGTTCCCTGTGCTATACAGTAGGTCCTCATTGTTTATATTTTTTTATTTTTAATTGAGATATAATTGACGTATGATGTATTAGTTTCAGGTGTACAAAGCAAAGATTCGATATTTGTATAAATTATGAAATGATCACTACAATAAGTCTAGTGAACATCCATCACCACACACAGTTACAGTGTCTTCTCTTGTAATAAGAACTTTTAAGATCTACTCTCTTAGCACCTTTCAAATACACAATACAGTATTATTAGCTGTAGTCACCATGCCGTACCTTGCATCCCCAAGACATTTATTGTATAACTGGATGTTTGTATCTTTTCACCATCTTCATCCACTTCGCCCACCCCCACCCCGCATACTAGGTCTTTATGTTGATTCTAAAAATGGAGAAACCAGAAGACTTTACTGTGATTCTGTACAGATTGTTCACTGCTAAACCTAACATTATGGCTGAACTCAAAGAGAAAGAAAGGTAGCCCTGGGTCAATTACCTGGGCCACACAAAGGAAAATACAACAAGCATCAAGGTTCCTACCGTCCATCCATTGTTTAAAATTATGGGACCTTTGAGTTTCCTTCATATTTGGACCATGACTTATTTGAATAGCTAGATGTTTGCTTTTCCTTGCATTTCCAAATTGATTCTCTTTTTTCTTCGTACCATATGCCTCACATCATTAAGACGATCTATTCTTTTAATTATTACTGTCCACTGAGTGCAATTCCCTTTCTTCTTGTAGAATCTTTCAAAGCCTCGTGTTTCTCTGGATGCTCTCAAAGTTTGCTGTGCAGCTGACCACATCAGACACCCCTGCAGTGTGTTCTCAGACAGACTCATTTCTTCCCACGCTCCATGTCTTCCTCTCTCTCAGATTTCTTTTTCATTTCGCTGCAGTATATCTTCAAGTAATTTTTTTCATGAACATGTGTGGGAAGATAACCATTCTCTGTCTTTACACGTCAGAAAACACTCTGCCACACACCAGGCTCATGGTTGCCATGTGATCCTCTTCCAATTATGATGAACCACTGTCTTCTTTCAGATGTAGTTTGAGGTCTGTTCTTTATCTTCAGTGTTTAGAAATTTCACAAGGACATGTGTTCTATTTCAAACAAATGAGAATGAAATGTACAGAGACAGCAAACTCAAGGACTCATATGGCCAGTCATGTGGCCATTCATTCTGCTTGGCTGTTAAAGGCCCCTTTATGATAAAGACCCAAGTCTTTCCCGAGCTCTGTGAAATTTTCTTCTACCGCTTCTTTGAGTATTTCAGCCTTCATTTTCTCTCTTTCTCTTCCTCTGGAATTCCTATAAGTTAAGCAAATGTTGGTCCCCTTGGGCTGATCCTCCATTTTATCATTTCTGTCTCTCTATCATTTTGCTGTAGGTTTTTGGAAATCGCAACTTTTTCCTTAGCATTCTTTTGTGCTATTTTTTTAAATGTAGGCAATCCTATTTTTGATGTCTGAGAAAGCTTTCTTGTTTCCTGATGGTTCCATTTTCATGTCAGCCTGTTTTCATCTCATGAATGCAATATCTGAGGATACAAATTATATATTTTTTAAGTCCTCTCCTGTTCCCTGAATTATCTCTGTTTTCTCCCTGGTCAGCTGTTCCCATTGTTCATTTTGTCCTTTTCTGTTGCAGATCCTTGCTTGCCTATCCCCATTTCAGAGTGAGGGATGGGACTGAATAATTAGTATAAGGAGCCTATTTTACAAATAGGTTTTTCTCCTCCCTGGGAGGACTGACCAAGAGTTCCCTGTTTAGGAGGGGGATGTCTACTGAACAGCTTTTCTTTACCCTCTGCAGAATGGAGCAGGCTGGTGTGGCGCTGGACATCCCTATGCAGACCCTCCCAATTTTTTTTTTAACATTTTTATTGGAGTATAATTGCTTTACAATGGTGTGTTAGCTTCTGCTTTATAACAAAGTGAATCAGCTATACATATACATATATCCCCATATCGCCTCCCTCTTGCATCTCCCTCCCACCCTCCCTATCCCACCCCTCTGTGTGGTCACAAAACACTGAGCTGATCTCCCTGTGCTATACAGCTGCTTCCCACTAGCTATCTGTTTTACATTTGGTAGTGTATATATGTCCATGCCACTCTCTCACTTTGTCCCAGCTTACCCTTCCCCCTCCCTGTGTCCTCAAGTCCATTCTCTACGTCTGCATCTTTATTCCTGTCCTGCCCCTAGGTTCTTCATAACCTTTTTTTTTTTTTTTTAGATTCCATATATATGGTTAGCATATGGTATTTGTTTTTCTCTTTCTGACTTACTTCACTCTGTATGACAGACTCTAGGTCCATCCACTTCACTACAAATAATTCAGTTTTGTTTCTTTTTATGGCTGAGTAGTATTCCATTGTATATATGTGCCACATCTTCTTTATCCATTCATCTGTCGATGGACACTTAAGTTGCTTCCATGTCCTGGTTATAGTAAATAGAGCTGCAGTGAACATTGCGGTACATGACTCTTTTTGAATTATGGTTTTCTCAGGGTATATGCCCAGTAGTGGGATTGCTGGGTCATATGGTAGTTCTATTTTTAGTTTTTTAAGGAACCTCCATACTGTTCTCCAAAGTGGCTGTATCAATTTACATTCCTACCAACAGTGCAAGGACCCTCCCAGTTCTTCAGCAGACATTCTTCCAGGTTCTGCCAGGGTGAAGCCCAGGAGTAGAGTTGCTCTGCACTCACCCACTGGGGAGGGGGTGTGACATACGAGAGGGGGTGGGTGGTCTCCTGCTCTGTAGACAGTCCTTTACTAATCACCATGCTTTCTACCCACCATTAACTCTCCCTCTTTGGAAATCTGGTCCCACCTCCACTATTACCCCCACATTATTCATCCTGGGCTTCAGCTGCCTCCCCACAGCTTTAACCACCCAACAGCATTTCCAGAAACGTCTTAATGGCTCTGGTCTGCCTCTTCCCCCTGAAATGAATTTTTCTTTTCCATAGTCCTCTGCTGTCATTTCCACGGGAAGAGAGGGAAAGCAGGAAACACGAGATCAAGACAACAACCTGGAACCAAAAGTCCTTCTTTGTCTCCCCCACAGTCAAGTATACGGTCTCTCAGGTCTTCCTTTAATAGTTGAAGTTCTCCATCAACTATGTGCCTATGACTCTGTAGTCTTTCTAGAATTCTTTTTTTTTTTAAATTTATTTATTTAATTTATTTATTTTTGGCTGCGTTGGGTCTTCGTTGATGCACGCGGGCTTTCTCTCATTGTGGCGAGCGGGGGCTACTCTTCGTTGTGGTGCTCGGGCTTCTCATTGCGGTGGCTTCTCTTTGATGGGGAGCACGGGCTCTAGGTATGTGGGCTTCAGTAGTTGTGGCTCACAGGCTCTAGAGTGCAGGCTCAGTAGCTGTGGCGCACAGGCTTAGTTTCTCTGTGGCATGTGGGATCTTCCCGGACCAGGGCTCGAACCCGTGTCCCCTGCATTGGCAGGTGGGTTCTTTTTTTTTTTTTTTGGCAGGTGGGTTCTTAACCACTGCACCACCAGGGAAGCCCTGACCCCTTCACAGTTGTCTTCTCTGGTCTTCATCAGCTGCCACAGACACTTCTCTTTGGCGCCTTTAAACTTACCTCTCAACACCCTTTCCTTTGGGCAAAAACACACTCAGTCAAAACTTCAGCCACTTTAGGTGCATGAGTGCACTTCATCAAGCATATAAGTAACAGAGGGTCACGAAATCAGGAGCTTCTCCATCAGGCAGCCAGGCCTGTGACAGCTGAGTGTGTGTGTGTGTGTGTGTGTGTGTGTAGTCACAAGTATGTGTGCCTGTGTGCATGTCTGTGCATGGGTGCTCATGGTTGCACGAGTGTGTGTGCATGCGTACCTGTGTGTGCACCTGTGTGTGCACGTGCACCTGTATGTGGGTGCATGTGTACCTGTGTGGGTGCATGTGTGTGCGAGCGTGTGCATGCAGAGGGGAGGGGCAGTCTGTGCACTTGTCCTGGGACATGGGTCGGCTTTAAATTCCTTTCCCAACTCTGCCTGCTGTGGACTGCAGCCCCTGGGAAACCTGGCCCCCCCAACGGATAGCAAGGCCATGGAGAAGGAGAAGAAACCACCCACAGCGACCACCAAGGGGGGCAGAGGAAAAGGAAAAGGCAAGAAGAAAGGGAAGGTGAAAGAGGAGGTGGAGGAAGAAACTGACCCCCGGAAGCTCGAGCTGCTGAACTGGGTACGTGGGACGTGTCTGCTCCCTTTTCCTGGGCTCCTGGGGACCTTGGAGCCAGTCACCCTCCTCCAGGGAAGGGGGCAGTTCTTGCTGGCTCTGCTGCAGCCCCACCCGGGGCCCCGAGCCCAGGAGGCAGTGATGAAGCATTGATGGGACAGTGTCAATATTTCAAGTGGCTGGCAGGATGTCACAAACGCCAAACGGTCCTGCTTTCGGGGAGAATGAAGTCACTCACAGGGGAGGCCTGGGCCACCTTGCCCACCAGTGCCTCTCTCCGCCTGCAGACACGTGGATGTTTGTTGCGTGGAAACACGGGAAACAAATCAATCGTGAAGAAATGCAGCTCGGGGACAAAAGATGGAGCCTGTGATGGGGAAGCAGGGGTAACTGCAGTCGGCTGGGCTGGGGGGCTGAGACACGCAGCACCCGTGGTTCTGGCCTGGCTGCTGTCAGGACACGGCAAGACAGGGCGCTGGGCCTCTGCGGTGCCCTGTGACTGGCATCATCGCGGTCACTCACCCTGGTGGCCCGCGGCATGCCCACAGGGGGTAGTTCTCAGTCAAGGAAACAAATTCTCTCCAGCAAAACCTCACGTTACATTGAGCGCTGCAGGTTCCACCATTGTTGAAGGGTAGAAACACAAATGATAACTAATAGTAGGTAAAATGTTACAGTCTACCACCTCAAAAAAACACTGTATATGGAGATCTGGGCTTGGAGACTGAAGCACTGATTGGAGTTTTATTTTGAATTTTCCTTCTCATGTTTACATTACAAGAAAAGCTAATCAACTCTTATTTTAATTTTTTTTAAAAGCCTGATAACTAGAGAGCAACACCAGTTTGGCTGTCATTTTGAACATTTTTCACTTTGTATTAAATGTATCCATCTGTGATGCTTTGCTAGGACACCTAGGGACAAACTGAGAAGGAAGGAGGGGGCAATGGGGCGTGTTTACTCAGGACAAGAAGTAAAGGGAGCCTTGTTCAGGATGCTCTGGGTCTGGGGGCCGGAAGAGGCTTTCCGAGAGCTTCCAGGGTCCCCTGCCCAGTGTCCCTGTCCCTCCTGAGGCACTCACGCCCCTCTCCCGGGCTCGCACAGGTGAACGCGCTGGAGCAGGCCATGTTGGACGCGCTGGTCTTAGACCGAGTGGACTTTGTGAAGCTCCTGATTGAAAATGGAGTCAACATGCAGCATTTTCTCACCATCCCGAGGCTGGAAGAGCTTTATAACACAGTGAGTGGTCCAGAAGGAGGGAGGGCGGAGGGGAGCTAGCCCTGGGGGTGCAAGAATACACTCGGAGGAACATCGCCATCAGAACACGGCTTCAGCGGGAGGCCCATCATTTAAGGATGACTGCTCTCACATGACACACGGGCTCGGCGGATGGTCCCATCTTCACCCACCTCCACCAGGCTAGCCAGCACCCCCGTCTGTAGCGTTAACTCAGGGGTGGTGCCCGAGGACAAGTTTATACAAAGAAAGAATCCAGCCCCCGGAGTCATTAGCAGAGTGAAAAGATCCCGGGGTGAGCGGTCATTTGTTCCTGGGGACTCCCACTTTTTATGAGGCTTTGGTGAAAAATGGAAAACTGAGTTTGCACAGCAAGGAGCTCCTGATATTAGAATGAAAGTGTTTGGATAAAATCCTCTTGGCTTGTATTATTACCATGTGAATTTTGAGAGTGTACATTTCCTTCCCCATTCTAAAATTTTAAGTAGCAGAAGTGGTCCTGGGTGGTTATTTGCTAAAGCTTGATGAACTGTTAAGAAAATATAGTACATCCTAAAATGCTCTTTAAAATAATTCAATAAAAGGTATTTAACATATTTTTGAACATGTGGGATATTTCTTACCCATGACAAGTCCTAGTCCTGTCTTGTAAAAGACACAGGACTTCATTAATTCTATAAAGTAGAGCTGGATTTTACTCCAAAAGTTGAAGAGAAAAACATATTTAATATGGCTGAATGTTTCTCTTTCAGAGACTGGGTCCACCAAACACACTTCATTTGCTGGTGAGGGATGTAAAAAAGGTCAGTCTGCTCTTTCATAGTCCTTTACCTGTTGATGTCTTTTAATGAGACATTTTTTAAAGCAATTTTTTAAATTTCCAAATGTGTCGTCATCTTATTGGAGGCATAAGAAGTCATGAATTCCTCTCTCCATGAAAAGAGTTTACTTTTAAAAAATGTCATCTTCTTTAAATGAAATGTTCATCCCACACACCATGGGCTCGCGCTGAATGACTGTTTGACGGTGGGTTGGCCCCATCACCAAGGCAGGAGCACCAGCCAAGGGGTGGGCTCCTCACTGCTGCCCAGAACCCCCATGCTCTGCATGTTTCAGATCTGCCCCTCACCCCTTCACTGTGCCTCTTTCCAGAAGTCCTAGCAGGATGGGCCTCATGTCATTCTGCGTGTCCTGTGCAGCAGTTCTTGGCTCTTTCTGTTTCCTCCTTAGTAAGTGATAGATGCTTTCCCCCATCCCCAGCGCTACTAATGCCTTACAGTCTGCCTTCATGTAGGATCCCGTCCACTCCCTGTTCTGTCCTGGTGTTTCTTGGGTCCTATCACCACAGGCTGGAGGGTCAGACCAGGTTAACGCTGAGCAATTCATTCGGCCAGAATGCAGTCCCTGGCATGCAGAGTGCAGGACGTGTACTCATGTTCTGAGCGGGAGGAAGTAACACAAAGGAGAGAAGAGGGCCTTCAGCCAAAGTCCCAGATAGGCTGGTTAGACTTCATACAAATATCTAATTCTGCTAATGTGAGAATTTGGCTTTTACTACGCACACTCATTGGATCAGAGCAGAATCGGTGGATCTGGGAACCAAGAGAGACCAGTGAGTGCCCTTGTTTCCCACTTTCACAGATTTCTTAGATTCAGAAGCGCTAACATTCAAAAGCCACAGCTACTCAAGTGTAGACCCAACCACGTCTCACCTAAGTGGCTTCGATCATCCTCCTCCCACACTCCCCAGACACAGGACGCCCCCACTTAATAGCCTCCACGTCTCATGAAATTCAAGCTCCTGCTAAGAGACTTGCACCCACTGGGCCTATCACATACCCACCACACATATTCTGTCCCAGGGCCATGCCCATCTCACATCTGCAGTGCTCTCCCACCTCGGCCCCTACAGCCCCTGCTCTGCCCACTCCTACCTCCACAGGAAGCCCTTTCTCACCCTCCCACCTGCCCACCCTAGCAGAGTGGGGGCCTGAACACGCTGCTGCATCGGGACTGAGGGTGGCTTGGTCCTTTTCCCCCAAAACAGCAAACTCCCCAAGGCAGGGCTGTATCTCCTTATCCCCTCATATGGAATCCCCGACTTGGTCAAGGATCACGGTAGGGACTGAACAAACTTGCAATGGCTGAGTGAAGGATTCAGTCCTCACGTACAGGGAGGACATTTGGAAGGTGTAGCCTCCATGGGACGGACCCCAGGTTTCTACCATCATTTCAGACATAGGAAATTAACCAAGCAGGAAACAGCACATAGCAAAACATCCTTATAATGGACCGGTCAGCTCTGCCTCCTGGATAAGCCAACTGCCCTCTGGCATGAATGACCGACTTACGGATGCACAGATGCCCTTCTGCCCTCCTCCCCTCCACCCACACGCTACCTTTATCTCAACACAGCCTCTTCCATTCTGCTGCAGGACTCTGGCCCTCCACCGGCTCCCGGGCACATCAGATAGTTTGCAGTGTTTGTGTTCTTACTGAAATCTGAGGGGTCCCCCAGAAAGTCACAGGGCACCATGTGGAGCTTTCCCTAGAAAGTTCCCGGCCCCAGGGGTGCTCTGTCCACCCGCTGTCTTCCACAGAGTCCTCCTGTCTGCCACGCTGCTCACTCCCTCCTTCTGCAGAAAATCTGGACGCCAGCCCCCCGAAGCTGGCTTCTCCCCTGCAAGCAGCTGGCAACGCACCTTCTCAACAAAATGAATCTGCTCTTTTCACCAGCTACACCATCTTTCCTTTATGTATTTTTTCCTTAATCAATATTTTTTTTATCGAAGCATAGTTGATTTACAATGTTGTGTTCATTTCTGCTGTACAGCAAAGTGATTCAATTATACATATGTACATTCTTTATATATGTATTCTTTTCTTTCCCTTATGTTTAAATGCACATTACAGGCCATTCTGTCTGAACCCACGGACAAGCCCAGGCCTCTCCCCTCCAGCCTCATGGGCTTCTAATTCTTCTCATTGGGAAGTCTAACCCATTTTCTGGAACATGGTTTACCCCCTTATCTCCCGCAATCCTATAGTAACAGACTGAAGATTGTTTAATGCCCCGTTGGTACCACTAACTCTCACGTCGTAGGCAGGAATGACCATGATGCCGAGGTGTGTGCCGAAGCCCACGCTGCGGGTCCCTTCTCGCAGGGCCTGAGACACAGCTTCTTTTCTTACAGGGCAACCTTCCGCCCGATTACCACATCAGCCTCATAGACATTGGGCTCGTGCTGGAGTACCTCATGGGGGGCGCCTACCGCTGCAACTACACAAGGAAGGGCTTCCGGACCCTTTACAACAACCTGTTTGGACCCAAGAGGGTAGAACTCAGCGAACACGTGGGGTTCTGTGGTTCCCGGAATCACATGTGGTTCCTTGCTAGCCTTTCCAATAACTCAGCCGCTTCAAAGCCGAGCTCATCACCCCATCCCCCAGCACACCTGCCCGTCCTCCCACAGTGGCTCTCGGTGGGAGGTCTCAGCATGCCTCCAGACACCCAGGCTTCACCACGCACCTTCCTTCCAGACGCCCAGGCTTCACCACGCACCTTCCTCCCTCAGCTCATGGGGCCGCACAGCCCAGCACTTGCCCCGGCCCCATCCTTTGTCCGCAATAACCTTCCTCCCAGGCTCCCTTGTCTCTGCCCTCTCCCATCCATCCTACCGCTGGACGCGCCCCAGTTCTCCAAAACGAGGGACCCAACAGTGCCCTCCCTGCTCAGAAATTCCCGAGGATCCCCAGCGCCTGACGAATCACTGTCAAGCTCATGATCACAGCGTCTAAGGCTCTCCCCAGCCGCCCCACCCTGCTGTGGGCGACCACGTACCACTGCCAGAATCAAACTCTACTACTGTGTCTGTGGCATCTTCCCCCGTCAAAACCCCACGTGTGTCACCAGCCCAATCCACGTGTGAGATCTTCCATGAAGCCCTCACCTCGCCCGCACTCAGAGCCCCATAGCTCTGTGTCTGCTCTGTGGGTGAACTTCTCTGGTTCTACCTGGGATGCGGGTCCCATGTCTGCACATCTCTCTCCTCACCTGACCTGGGCTGACAGAAGCAGAGGTTCCATATTAAAGCATTTCCTTTCCTTGGGTTTGTCCTTAATTGTTAACGATACCAAGTACTTTTTAATCTATTATTATTGCTACTAACGATATTACTAATGTACAACCCCCAGTATCATAACATCAGTTATCTGATTCCATTCATTTTTTTCTCCCCTTTCATTATGCAGCCTAAAGCTCTCAAACTTCTGGGAATGGAAGTAAGTAGGACTTGTTTCCAATGGTTTTATGATATTGTGGCCTAGTATATGGAGCCCTCTTCGTTTTGTATTTAACATAAAATTGCACAAGTTTGTTTTCCATGAATAAATCCACTACACCACACACCAAAATTTACTTGGATGATTTAGTCAAATTATATAAAAAAAGATCACAGACATGTTTTAAAAGGTAAAAGCCACCCAATTCATTTTTGTCAAAATCAAGAACAAGTCAAGCACATCCATTATTGTTGGCATCATCAACCCCACTGGTTTTTAAAAGTGTTCTGGAAATTAAAAATAAATAAAGGAAGGATACTTTAAAAAGGGGGGAAATTATTATCGGCAAAAAAATTTGGTTTCTAGAAAACCCTGAAGCATTGACAAAGTTTCCTCATAATAGGACAAAAGTATCCAGAAATAACCTTAACAAGGAAACTTAAGAACAAAGCACTAGGACTTCGCTGGTGGTGCAGTGGTTAAGAATCCTCCTGCCAATGCAGGGGACATGGGTTTGAGCCCTGGTCCAGGAAGATCCCACATGCCGTGGAGCAACTAAGCCACAACTACTGAGCCTGTGCTCTAGAGCCCGCAAGCCACAACTACTGAAGCCCACGCGCTTAGAGCCCGTGCTCCGCAACAAGAGAAGCCACCGCAATGAGAAGCCCGCACACCGCAATGAAGACCCAACGCAGCCAAAAAAATTAATTAATTAATTTTTTAAAAGGCACTAGACATGAAAATATATAAATGAGTGAAAGAAATATTATAACACAGAATAATAACGCTGTCTATTGTAAAGACTCTTCTCAAATTCATGAGTCAAATAGCATCCCAGTTTCTGTATGGATTCAGGGTAGAAGGTTTTGATTCTGTGTTCACAGTTGACACCGACCTTCAGCATAACTAGAAGCGTTATGATATGCAGCTTTCCATAAGTCCATGCTCTCTTAGATTGGTTGCATCATGTTGGCTTTATCTGTTGGGTGAAGACTTGGTGGAACTCGCCTGTAAAATAGCCTGGTCCCTGTCCTGTGTTTTAGGGGCATATTTTTCACTGCCTTTATAATAATTTTCATAACATGAGTTCATTGAGCTTTTCTATTTGAGTCAGCTTTGGTCAATTATACTTTCCTAGCAAACAGTTTACTTCTAGACTTTCAAGTACTTTGGTATAAAACTTTACATAGTATTCTAATTTTTTCAATATCTTTAGTTGTGTGCCATTTCTTGTTCCAATTTTTTTATATTTATATCTTCTCCCTTTTTTTCTTAACCATACTTGCCTTCAGATTTGATTGGTATTTTTGCTTTATTAAGCAACTTTCTTTTTTCTGTTTTCTATTTTATTAATATCTTTGATTTGTATTCATTCCTTCCATATACTTTATATGGAGTTACTGTATTATTTTTATTGACTCAATTTGAAAGTGAAGTTTGCCCATTTTCTTTTTTTTTAAATTTTTATTTTAATTAGTTAGCTCAAAGGAATCAATCTATACTGACAGATTGTCAAGGCACTGGGATAGATGGGGGAAGATTATTTGGGAGTGTATGAGAAAGAGGCCCTTCCCAAGGGACTCCAAATTATACCATATTTATAGTGTTCACGTCATTTTTTTGTTTTTTGGCCATGCCATGCGGAATGTGGGATCTTAGTTTCCCAACCAGGGATGGAACCTGTGCCCCCTGAAGTGGGAGCATGGAGTCTTAACCACTGGACTGCCAGAGAAGTCCCTGCCTATTTTCAATCTTTCCTGTATTCCAATAAATGCATAAAGAATATAAATTTCTTCTCTGAGCATTGTTTTCATGGTATCTCACAGGTTTGGGTAAGTAGAACTTTCATTGTAATTCATTTCTAAACAGTTTATACTTTCTTCATTAATCCACAAGTTATTTATAAGTGTATTTAAAATTTTCCAGATACAGAATTTTGTTATTGTTGTTATCCTACTCTTGTTGATTTTTAATTTTATTCTTTGAGTGTATACTACATGATTTCTGATATCTGGAATTTGTTGATATAGAAAATCTCAAAAGAATTAGGGAATAATGCCAGGTGGAATTTTGTTAATGATTCATGTGTGTTAGAAAAAAATGTGTATTCCTGGTTTGTTGGGTACAATACATATACGTCTTTGTCAGATCAAACTTGGTAAAATTATTATTCAATTTGCTTCTATCTGTACTAATTTTTTCAAGTTGATTTCTAAGTGAGGTGTGTTTAGAGGCTCTTACTGTGATTGTGGATGGGTCAATTTCTTTTTAACTTCCAGTTCATATCTTTTGTTATTTTATTGGGTTGTTTCTTTTTCTTGTTGCTTTGTGGCAGTTCTTGCATTTTAGGGAAATTAATCCCTTGTTGGTTATATTCTTTCTCTAGCAATCTTAAAATTATTTTAAGAGAATTTGCATACAACTAGTATTTTAATAATACAATGTATTATTGAAAGATAGGCTTAAAAGGGTTTCTGTTTTACAGCATTTCATTAGTCCTTAGTGGATTTTTATTTGACTGGATATATTCTTGAAAATAAAGCCATGATTATTTTTTAATTTCCATAATGTCAATTTTTAACCTTCCTAAATGACCGAAACTGTAGTTTTACTGGGACAAATTAGAAAATTTGAACAAAAACACTTTTTAAATTAATTAATTAATATATTTATTTTTGGCTGTGTTGGGTGTTCGTTGCTGGGCGAGGGCTTTCTATAGTTGAGGCGAGTGGGGCCTACTCTTCGTTGTGGTGTGCGGGCTTCTCATTGCGGTGGCTTCTCTTGTTGTGGAACACGGGCTCTAGGTGCACGGGCTTCAGTAGTTGTGGCATGCGGGCTCAGTAGTTGTGGCACACGGGCTTAGTTGCTCCGCGGCATGTGGGATCTTCCTGGCCCAGGGCTCGAACCCATGTCTCCTGCATTGGCAGGCGGATTCTTAACCACTGTGCCACCAGGGAAGTCCCTGAACAAACACATTTAAATCCAAGGCAAGATACAATAGTTTCAGTAAAAATGTCAGACAACTCATTATAAGGTTACAAAACTTGGGTTAGTCATGAACAACATGTGATAGGAATTGGAGAGCCAGTCTCCCCCCCTCACCCCCACCCTGCCCAGCCACTCCAGCTGTGTGTATGTGGGCAAATTATTCAGACTTTGGGTCACAACTTCCTCATCTGATGGAATGGAACTCATTCACAACCTCTCAGAGTCAGTATAAGAATAAAAGTAAAAAAAATAAATAAATAAAAGTAGGTCATTGACAAGAAAGCTGTTTGCAAAAGAGCAAATATCCATTTCTGTTATTCTACTGGGTACTGAAGTCCTAGCCTGGAATAGTCTGAGCCCCATATATTTCCATGCCACTCCCCTGTTTCAACCCCAATTCTCCCAGTCGCGACAGACATTCCTTTAGGGTCCTCCTCCGCTTTCAGAATCATCCCTCATAATCCCTTTAGGAAATGGGAAATGTTGACCCTCCATTTATAGCACATCCATGAAAAGACAAAGCTCATTCAAAATGGAGCACTTGTGGGACCTCCCTGGTGGCGCAGTGGTTAAGAATCCGTCTGCCAATGCAGGGGACACGGGTTCGAGCCCTGGGCCAGGAAGATCCCACATACCGTGGAGCAACTAAGCCCGGGCACCACAACTACTGAAGCCTGCGGGCCTAGAGCCCATGCTCTGCAGCAAGAGAAGCCACCACGAGAAGCCTGCTCACCGCAGCAAAGAGTAGCCCCCGCTCACTGCAACTAGAGAAAGCGTGCAGCAACGAAGACCCAACACAGCCAAAAATAAATAAATTAATTAATTAATAATAATTTTGAAAAATGGAATGCTTGCTTCCTTAAACCATTAGTAGGGAAACAAGACATTTTTCTCCATCCCCTTTTACATTTTTCCTATTAATCTCCGGTTCAGCCGTATCTGGCAAACGAGTGTTGGTACTTGAGGACTTCCCTGAGGAAATAAGCTACAGCCTTTATGTCTCCCATGGGGTGATTTGGATTGAAGTGTTTTCTTTGTTTTAGTTTTGCAGCATCTCTTCAATTTTTAGAGGCTTCTGGAGGAAAAAAAAGTCCTGCCAACCCAGGGGTATAAACTCTTCAAACAGTAGTATGCCTTTTCAGCTCATTTGGTTTTCGATGGGTTACTTCTCATAATAAACATGTGCATCTTTTCAAAAGAATTAGTACACTGGTTGGAAACCGCAGATGTACTTAGAATTCTCTTTATTCCCTTGGAGGGAGAGGTTTCCCTTTTTCCAGTTGTCCTGAAACCCTTTGTTGCACGCTTATGGCAGAACCGTGGCAAAGGTGCTTCTCTCCCCTCAGGATGATGAGCCTCCAGCCAAAGGGAAGAAAAAGAAGAAGAAGAAGAAGGAGGAGGAGTTGGACATCGATGTGGACGACCCCGCCGTGAGTCGATTCCAGTACCCCTTCCACGAGCTGATGGTGTGGGCCGTGCTGATGAAGCGCCAAAAAATGGCAGTCTTCCTCTGGCAGCGGGGGGAGGAGAGCATGGCGAAGGCCCTGGTGGCCTGCAAGCTCTACAAGTCGATGGCCCACGAGTCCTCCGAGAGCGAGCTGGTGGACGACATCTCCCAGGACCTGGACAACAACTCAAAGTGAGCGTCCAGAGGGAATTCAAGGACCAGGAGACACTCTGGTCCGGAGCGCCGTCCCTTTGCTGGGAAGGGTGGCAAATGCATCTCTCACTTAAGTACAGTTACCTTTAACGCTTGTTCATCAAGTGCTTTGTCCATTGTGTCAGTATGTTTCCTTCTGTCTCTCTGAGGCGTTTCTGGACTCTCGTTGTTTTTGTTGACTGCCTTCTGGTGCAAAGTAGGGAAACCCAATTTTAATCAATATATGTTTTTTGTTGAAATATAGTTGATTTACGATGTTGTGGTAATGTCTGCTGTACAGCAAAGTGACTCAGTTATACATATATATATATATATATATATATATATATATACACACACACACACACATTCTTTTTTCATATTCTTCTCCATTATGGTTTATCACAGGATATTGAATATAGTTCCTTGTGCTATGCAGTAGGACACCTTGCTGTTTATCCATTCTATATATGAAAGCTTACCCCAACCTCCCTCCCCCTTGGCAACCACCGGTCTGTTCTCTATGTCCATGATTCTGTTTCTGGGAAACACAATTTTAGTGCAAAGACAATGAGACCAATTTTCATAAGGAAACAACCTTAGTGAACCTGTGCCCTTGGACTTGACCTTCACAAGTACCTCTGGATTTCCCCCCCTTAGGACAGCTACAGGGGGCTGGAGCTGGGTATTTCCCTCCCTCTAGTTCAGTTAGGCTCTGATAAAACACCAATAGGTTAAGCTCTGGTTAGCCAGTTTCCCCCGAGGGCAGGCCTTGTTAAGAAGAACAGAGTGCTATGGACATAGTTCAGAATGAACCCTTTCCCCTCTCCCAGATGGCAGCATGAGAGGATTCTTCCCCCATCTTCTCTGTGAGAACTTGGTGGGGCTCCTGGAGGTAAAACTCACAAAAATGTGGACACTTCTCTAAGCCTGGGCCACCCGGAGCTATTAACTTGCAGACTTGTCCTCACGGGGCCTCCAGAAATTCATCAATTACAGTTCAGGTTTTCCAACCTGGCGCTGGTTCCCCGGGTTTGTGCTCCATTAAGTTGTGATTCTCAGTATCTGCCTTCTGTCTTTCCAGTTTGGTGGACAGCAATTTGCCCTGTGACCTCAATTCTCTGATGAATCTAGCAAAGTCGTGGATTTTGAGTTTGTTGAGCTTTTTTACTTTTTATTAGGTCAGAGTGGCAACTTCCAAGTCCCTTACGTGTGGAACCAGAAACCGGAAGTCCCCGTGCAACTTTACAGACATGTGAACTTGAATTGTACGCAGGCCCCTCTGCCAGCATGTAATATCTTTGTTTTGTGAAGCACCCTGCTTATCTTTTGGACTGGATTTCTAAAATCACTAGCTGACTTCTAAACATCAGGTGTTCAAGCCTCTTACAAACAGGGAGGCGTTCCCCTGCCTCCATCTGTTGGCAAGCCCTGTCCCTCTGCTGCCTAGAGGACCCTCGTGGTGACCCCCTGCAGCCTGTGGGGCCTGAGGCCAGAAGGTACTGCAGAGTCTGCGTCTCCATCCCCCACAAGCAATGCCTCCCTTTTTCATCCTTCCACTCAGAACTGGCATCAAATCTTCTGTAAAATGGAGAAACAAAAGCAAAGAAAGGTGATCCCTATAGGACTGTACCTTAACCACATCAATGCCACGCAAAAAGTTGAAGGAACAAGAAATGTTCATGACTATCATTAAATCCTCGCATCAGGGTCATGTGGAAAGGGAATACATCTTATGTTCACAAATCACCTGTGTCCCCTTCTCCATCCGCCACTTGGTTCCCATCACTCCCCCTCCCCCACCTCCAGCAATTGGTCCTCCCTGCTCTGGGTCCCCATGGCAACTAGACCTTGTCTCCTTCACAGCACTGAGAGCGCTCTTGTAATCTATGTGTCACTGAAGTATTACACTCATACGGGAGAAGGCACGTGTGCAAAACATGCAGCTTGATGACTGTTCACAAACACAACACACAACTTTGACCAGCACCCTCAAGAAACAGGACCCTACCTGTGCCATCAGCCCTCCTGGAGGGCCTTTCAATGTCCACCTCTCCCCTGCACCAAGGATGGCCACTGTTCTGACTTCCAGTCCCACAGGCGCTGTTTTCAAACTCTCATTTGCCATCTTTTCCATCTGCATCCCTGTTCCGTGAACGCCTGAGGGAAGGGACTTTTTCTTTGCTCTGTCCCTGGGGCCTGAGGGGCAGACTTGGGGTCCACCTAAAGCTCCATCTACAGCAAGAGCAGTCAGCCCCTGACATGGCTAAGCACGGCCCCTGGCCCCTGGCTGTCCCCTCTGGGGACATCCCCTGGAGCTCCCAGAGGACAGGGAGTCAAGGACTCTGTGTCCTTTGGCTCCATGACATCCCCGTGGACACAGCTCTCTAATGAAGAGCATGCGGCCACCCCGCTCCCATCTCTGTCCCTGCAGAGACTTTGGCCAGCTTGCTGTGGAGCTCTTGGACCAGTCCTACAAGCATGACGAGCAGATCGCCATGAAACTGCTGACCTACGAGCTGAAAAACTGGAGCAACTCGACCTGCCTCAAACTGGCTGTCGCAGCCAAACATCGGGACTTCATCGCCCACACCTGCAGCCAGATGCTGCTGACTGACATGTGGATGGGAAGGCTGCGGATGAGGAAAAACCCTGGCCTGAAGGTATGTGTGACGTGGTTGGTAAGCACGGTATAGTGACAAGTGACACCCGTGAGCTCTGACTCCCTGCCTGGCTGAGCTAAGCACTTGCTGTGGTTTATTTCATCCATGACTCTGAACAACCCCAGGAAGGAGACGCCATGGCAATCCTTGTCTTACAGGAGAACCTGAAGCTTCAAGATTAAGGGATAGGATCTGATCTGCAGGGCGTGGGTCTGGCTCCTGAATCCAGGTGGTCTAACGCCAGAGCCTGACCTGCATCATGACTGGCTTACAGGCTCGGAGTCCACCCTAATCACTCATGCATCCCTGGACCAGCCACCCGCCGCTAAAGCAGACACCTGAGCTCTATTTCTACAGATGCCCTTATAACTCTGAAATTGTCTGATATCGTTTTGTTTTACTTTTTTAAAAATTTTTACTGAAATATAGTTGATTTACAAGGTTGTGTTAGTTTCAGGTGTACAGCAAAGTGATTCAGTTATACATATATATATATATATATATAAATATATATATTCTTTTTTTACATTCTCTTCCATTATCACAAGATATTGAGTAGAGTTCCCTGTGCTATACAG
Source organism: Balaenoptera acutorostrata (assembly GCF_949987535.1). Lineage (NCBI taxonomy): Eukaryota > Metazoa > Chordata > Mammalia > Artiodactyla > Balaenopteridae > Balaenoptera > Balaenoptera acutorostrata. The sequence goes on along the minus strand of NC_080066.1, from coordinate 32,404,062 downwards.
GAGGTCCTTGTTGGTTATCTATTTTATATATAGTAGTTTGTGCCTGTTAATCCCAAACTCTTAATTTATCCCTCCCCCTCTTCCCCTTTGGTGGCCACAAGTTTGTTTTCTATGTCTATGAGTCTATTTCTGTTTTGTAAATAAGTTCATTTGTATCCTTTTTTTAGATTCCACATATAAGCGATATCATATGATATTTGTCTCTCTCTTTCTGACTTACTTCACTTAGTATGATAATCTCTAGGTCCATCCATGTTGCTGTAAATGGCATTATTTCATTCTTTTTTTATGGCTGAATAATATTCCACTGTGTATATACACCACATCTTCTTTATCCATTCATTTGTCAATGGACACTTAGGTTGCTGTCTGATATCATTTTAATTGGCAATGCTTTCATTCTGTGGGGTTTATGAGAGAATATGAAGCTATGAAAGTGTTTGAAAAGGATTTAGGGGATAGAAAATTGTACTGAGACCAAATCCCAGCTCTGCTGTTTACTACTGTTAACGACTAGGTTATCTTAAGGAGAGATTCTAATCTTCAGATAACCTACTCTGTGATGGCAATATTATACTGAGCTCATGGGATTGCTATGAGGATAAAGAAAAGACCATATATGTTATTCTGGGCATCAGGGTTCTGACATACAGAAGGCACTTCATTTCTTAAAAATATGTTGGAAACAGTTCTCAGAGCTTTCTGAGATGCCTTTCCCGGGTTATAATCCTCAAATTGGGCTTGAATAAAAATTTCCATTTCTTTCTTTAAAAAAAAATATAAATGTCATGCCTAATTGCCCAATTATACACAATGCACTAAGCTGATATTATACATAAGTTTGGATATTAATAAATAGTTTTCAGAATATCAAGAATAATGAGAAGATCCTGAAGATTTTTTTTTTAAAAAAGAGCAGGTTTCCTACAAAAGGATGAACATCAGGTTGGCATCAGACTTTCCGTTAATAATACTGAAACCTAGAAGGCACTGAAACAAGGCCTTCATAGTTCTGAGAGGATTTGGAACCTGGATTTTTTTTTTTTTTTTTTTTTTACCCAGTCCAGCTATCTTAAACATGAGGATAGGATATCTATTTAAGATAGACAAAGATTCAAGTTATATACTTTCTACTTACTCCTTCAGAAAAAGTACTTCAGCTGGTATTCCACTGAAAGAAGCGTTCAAAATTACAAGAATACAGGTGATGTGGAATGCAAGAAACAAGCCCCAGTTTTTAAATATCCCCATATGAAAAAGCAGTTGGATGAAATAAGTGCAAAGAGTTAGTGATATGCAAGAAGAAAGTACACAGAAGAATAGAAATGATTCCAACAAATAGATGCAGTGACTAAGATGCTATAAAGTATCAGGGGTATGGGTTAGGGAAACAAAAAGAGTTCATAATCATTAATGAGAAAGTGGAAGTAGAATCAAACACCAGGGAAAACAAAAAAACTGCACACAAAAGTTAAGGCTCGGTTATGATTTAAATTAAAATTTGGTACGATTTTTGAGTGACTGGTAGAAGGTAAGAAAGACCATTTGACCTTTGATACCATGATCAGGTTTCTCTAGTGGCACCAGAATTCTACATTAAAATTGCAATCACGGCACGCCATGTGGCTGTACAATAGACAGTATTTTATATGGTAATAAAAATGCAAATGCTTTTTATTGATCTTCAGTTTTTTAGAATAATCCAATAGACAGAGTATTGAAGACCTAAATATAAATCCTAAATATAATACAAAGGTTATCAAGTATGAAACTACAAAAGTAAAGGTACAGATAAGAGAAGTTGGCTGGTGGGAAGGGGAAGAGAGAGTGGTAAACAGCATAATATCCCCATATTGTAAAGTGGGGAATCAGAACTGTCAAGAGTTATTGAAACAAGAGGTGAAGATTCCAGTATATTGTGTAAAGTTACAAAGGTAACTTCATAGGAACTGAAAATACTGATGTGGTTGTCAAAAAAGGGGAGCAGAGGGGGAAGGAGATAAATTAAGATAAAGTCTCATCTAAAATAATAGGATGTCAATAGATACTTAGATTACTAAGATAGTACTTAAATTAACAAAGAAATAGCAACATAGGATATCGCCTATGTTGCTAAAAATATGAAAGTATCCATAACAGCTAAAACCAGAAATAGAAGCAAGTGTCTCAAACTAGAATTCAAAAATTTCTCTTGAAGACAAATGATATGAAACTATATATTTTAAAAAACACACTGGGAACCTGAGTACATCAACCCAGAATAACCAACATCAAGACACACTTTAATAAAGTTATTGGATTTTAATGAAAAAAAAAATTCTTTGAGCTTCTAGGCCAAAAAAAAAAATCAAGTGACTTCTAAGGGGAAAAAATTCAATTATCATCAGACTTTCAATAGCAACCATTTATGTCAGAAAAAAAATGGTGTGTATCATATAAAAATACTCCCAGAAAGAAAATTGAGGCAAAGATTTTATATCTAGCAAAAGTGATGGTCAAATATAAAGGGTACACATGACATGTTGCCAACAGGCAAGAACTCAGGGAAATATTGTTCCTATGAGCACTTTCTGAAGAATCTGTTAGAGAAAGAATCTCCAACAACCAAAATAACCAGAGAGGCATCAGCAACAGGACGGATAGTCAGCACCAGATACATATTTACTTGTAGTGTTAAAACTAAGTGACAGGGCTTCTCTGGTGGCGCAGTGGTTGAGAGTCTGCCTGCCAATGCAGGGGACACGGGTTCGAGCCCTGGTCTGGGAAGATCCCACATGCCGCGGAGCAACTAGGCCCGTGAGCCACAATTACTGAGCCTGCGCGTCTGGAGCCTGTGCTCTGCAACAAGAGAGGCCGCGATAGTGAGAGGCCCGCGCACCGCGATGAAAAGTGGCCCCCGCTTGCCGCAACTAGAGAAAGCCCTCACACAGAAACGAAGACCCAACACAGCCATAAATAAAAAATAAATAAATAAAATTTAAAAAAAAATTAAGGGTTGTAATTAAAAAAAAAAACACTAAGTGACAGTTAAGTGGGAGAGAAAATAGTATATAACAGCTATATGTTCTGATAATACAGATATAATAGAACCATTTAAAAATGAGAGGAGGGACTTCCCTGGTGGCGCAGTGGATAAGAATCTGCCTGCCAATGCAGTGGACACGGGTTCAATCTCTGGTCTGGGAAGATCCCACATGCCGTGGAGCAACTAAGCCCGTGCGCCACAACTACTGAGCCTGTGCTCTAGACCCCTCCAGCCACAACTACTGAGCCTGCGCACCTAGAGCCTGTGCTCCGCAACAAGATAAGCCACAGCAAGGAGAAGCCCACACATCTCAATGAAGAGTAGCCCCTGCTCGCTGCAACTAGAGAAAGCCCGCACGCAGCAACAAAGACCCAACGCAGCCAAAAATAAATAAAATTACATCTTTTTTAAAAAGTAAAATCAAATAAAAAAATAAAAATGAGAGAAGAATGGGGAGCACCTGTGCAAAAAAAAGTGTAACTTTTCAGTAATCATAATTGACAGTGGTAGTATTAACATCATTATTCTGAAACTGTTAAGTTAAAGCAACTGAGTAACAGTGAGATATTTTAGTTCTGTCACACCCCTCTGTCCTTGAGAACTAGGACTTGGTGTGGAAGAAAAGGAAACACAGATGTAATCTGGAAGAGGATAAGCAGAAAAGCCTATAGTACTTAATTGGAAGCATCAATATGAATTCATTCCAGCTCTGGCCAATGAAAAGCCTAGAAACAAAGACCTACCCAAAAGCATGAACATTCATAGTGCCCAGATTGTGGCCTTGAAATATCATTTCCCATTCACTGAAGCCAGAACTCCTTGGAGAAATGGTTGATTCCAGGTCTGTAGTAGGATATGTACAAGATGAGCCCAGAACAGTTGACACACCAGATGTTAAAGAAGCTATCAAGGACCCCTAGGGTCAGATCAGGGGGACCCAGGAGCAAACATGAAGAGGCTTCCACTGGCCAAACGAACAGGACAGTTTGACTTTCAATACTATTACTAATAGCAATGAATAGCAAATATCTCTAAATCCATGAGTTCATAACAATATTTTTAAGTAAATATATACACTAATAAAGAACTATCAGAAAGAAAAATTAAGAAAACAGTCATCCCATATACAGTTGTATCAAAAAGAATAAAACACCTAGGAATAAATTTAACCAAGAAGGTGAAAACCTGTATGTTGAAAACTATGAGATATTAATGAAAGAAACTGAAGAAGACACAAATAAATGGAAAGATATTCCATGCTCAAGGATTGGAAGAATTAATATTGTTAAAAAGTCCATGCTACCCAAAGCAATATACAGATTTAATGCAATCCCTATTAAAATTCCAATAGCATTTTTCACAGAAATAGAACAAGCAATCCTAAACTTTACGTGGATCCAAAAAGATTCCCAATAGCCAAAGCAGTTCTGAGAAAGAAGAACAAAGCTGGAGGCTTCATGCTTCCTGATTTCAAACCTTATTACAAAGCTATTGTAATTAAAACAATGGAAACAGGCACATAGATCAATGGAACAGAATAGAGAGCCCAGAAATAAACCCATGCATATATTGTCAATAAATTTATGACAAAGAAGCCAAGAATATACAATAGGGAAAGGATAGTCTCTTCAATAAATCGTGTTGGGAAAATTGGACACCCACATGCAATGAAACTGAACCACTATTTTATACCATACCCCAAAATGAACACAAAATGGATTAAAGACTTGAACATAAGACCTAAAACCATAAAACGCCTTGAAGAAAACATAAGCCCTTGACATGGTGATGATTTTTTTTAATCTGACACCAAAAGCAAAGGCAACAAAAGCAAAAATAAACAAGTGGGACTATATCAGACTAAAAAGCTTCTGCACAGCCAACGAAACCATCAACAAAGTGAAAAGGCAACGTACTGAATGAGAGAAAATAGTTGCAATTTTATGTCTGATAAGGGGCTAATATCCAAGATATATAAAGAACTCATACAATTTAAAAGCAAAAAAACAAACAAACAATCCAATTAAATAATGGGCAGAAGATCTGAATAGACGTTTTTCCAAAGAAGACATACAGATGGCCAACAAGCACATGAAAATATACTCAACATCACTAATCACCAGGGAAATACAAATCAAAACCACAATGAGATATCACCTCACACCTGTCAGAATGGCCATCATCAAAAAGGCAAGAAATAAGAAGTTTTGGCAAGGATGTGGAGAAAAGGAAACCCTGGTGCATTGTTGGTGGGAATGTTGGTGGGTGTGCAGCCACTATGGAAAACAGCATGACGGTTCCTCAAAAAACTAAAAATAGAACTACCATATGACCCAACAATTCCACTACTGGGTATTTATCCAAAGAAAACAACACTAACTTGAAAAGACATCTGCACTCTAGGTTCATTGCAGCGTTATTTACAATGGCCAAGACATGGAAACAACCTAAGTGTGCATTGATGGATGAATGGATAAAAATTGTGATATATATATATATATATATATATGTGTACATATATATGTATACAATGATATATATATACACAGTGGAATATTATATATACATAATGTATATTATATATATATACACAATGTATATTTTATATATATATATATACATATATATATATAATGGAATATTATTCAGCCATAAAAAAGAATGAAAAAAAAAATGAAAAAAAAAAAAAGAATGAAATCTTGCCATTTGCGATGTGGATGGACCTCGAGGGCATTGTGCTAAGTGAAATAAGTCAGACAGAGAAAGACAAATACATTATGATCTCTTTTACATGTGAAAACTACAAAAACAAAAAAGCAAGTTCATAGACACAGAGAACAGATTGGTTGTTGACAGAAGCAGGGGTGAGGGTGGGGTGGGAGAAATGGGTGAACTGGTTTTTATTTTTTTAGTTTAACTAAATTGAATACTTTATAATAAAAAAAACCCCACAATGCAATAGTACTACACACCCACTAGAAAAGCTAAAATTAAAAGACTGACCATACCAAGTGTTGGCAAGCATGTGGAACAACTATAACTCTTCTACACTGCTGGTGGGAATACGAAATAGTTAAAAAAAAGAAAAATTAGTTATCTTCAGTAGCTGATAGGAAACCAATTCATTATCTTGAAAACAGGTACATAAAGGGGAAAGAATCAAGCATTTATCCTGCATTTTCTATATGAACTGAACCACTGGGTAACCACTGAGTAGATGAGGGAAACATCTCTTTGTAAAATTATTCCAGCCAAGAAATGGAAACCAAATGATAGCATTAGAACACCACCAATTTTCAACCCCAGTGAGTTAATGAATTGACATCAACAGCTGCTAACATCACCAAAAGAGAAACGGTATACTTTTTAATGAAAGAACACGCCATCTACAGTCTTGCCATAGGGCTCAAACCTGGGTCTGTTTTTGTATCATAGATATGTTCATAGATATGTCGTATTTTAGATTCCACGTGTAAGTGATATCATATTGTATTTGTCTTTCTCTGTCTAACTTACTTTGCTTAGTATGATAATCTCTAGGTTCATCCAGGTTGCCGCAAGTGGCAGTATTTCATTCTTTTTTATGGCTGAGTAGTAGTTCATTGTATATATGTACCACGTCTTCTATATCTAGTCATCTGTCGATGGACATTTAAGTTGTTTTCATGTCTTGGCTATTGTAAATAGTGCTTCTATGAACATTGGGATGCATGCATCTTTTTGAATTATAGTTTTGTCTGGATATATGCCCAGGAGTGGGATTGCTACATCATATGGCAACTCTATTTTTAGTAACCTTCATACTGAACTTATCTACAAAGCAGAAACAGACTCACAGACATAGAGAACAGACTTGTGGTTGCCAAAGGGGAGGAGGGGTGGGGGAGGGAAGGATTGGGAGTTTGGGATTAGCAGATGCAAACTAGTATATATAGGATGGATAAACAACAAGGCCCTACTGTATAGCACAGGGAATTATATTCAATATCCTGTGATAAACCATAATGGAAAAGAATATGAAAAAGAATATATATAACTGAGTCACTTTGCTGTGCAGCAGACATTAAACACAACATTGTAAATCAACTCTACTTCAATAAAATTTACAAAACAACCTGGGTCTGGTCCAGCCTCTGCATCCAGCTGCCAAGTGGCAGGAGATAACAAGGGCAGAGGAGCATCCCCAAATCCACTCTGTGATGAAGTCTACAGGTCCAAATGTTCTAGCTCTTCAACCCATAAACAACCAGGAAACATATATTTTAAAAAGCAATTTTTAAACATGCCAGAATTTTAAAGAGCAAGATGAAACTATAGAGTCTACAGCAGTGCTGTCCAACAGAAATAAAATGCAAGCCACATATGTCACTTCGAATTTTCTAGTTAAGAAAGTAAAATTTTTAATAGTTACAAAAAGTTTTTTAAGTACATTGTAAAAAGTAAAAAGGAAGCAGTTGAAATTAATTTTAATAATATATTTATTTAAACCAGTATATACAAAATATTATCATTTCAACATGTTTTTGAAAGGAAAAATATCACTAATGAGATAGTCTATATGCTTTTTTTTGTACTAAGTCTTTGAAATCCAGTGGGTATTTTTCTGTCATTTCCTTCTTTACCTAATGCTACTTTTAGATATAATGTCTACCCAAAGTTATAAATATTTGTAAGCATCAGATTTCCTTCCAAGCATTTTTAATTCACAACATAAATATATAATTATTTTAAAGCAGGGATGGTTTGTTCTTTTTTTCATTTAATTCTTTGAATAGGTCATAAGGACATGCACATATTAAAAAATTACAACTATTTTAAAGTATAAGTGACAAGTCTCCTTCCCAACTCCTGTCCCCCATATGGCTTGTTCTACCCATTGGCAACCACTGATATTTGTTTCTTATGTATATTTCCATATATAAAGCTACTATGAATAAATATTCTTTTTTTCCTTTTTTTTCATGATGAAGTAAATATTCTTTTTTTTTTTCCCTTTTCACAAGGGTTGGCATAGTTATTGTTTTGTACCTTCCTTTTTCACTTCCTCTGGGACACAGACTTTTCCTTCATTCTTACCCACTTCCCCAGTTCTCCTTCATGGCCGATGGCCGCAGTTTATGGCCAGTCCCCAGTGAGGCCATGGAGGTCACTTCTGCCTGGGGGTGCTACACTCACTGCCACCATGAGTGCTTTTGGACACATACTGTGTCTCACGTATCTGCTGTATAAATGTCCAGAAGGGGAATTGGTGGCCCCCTGGGGATATGCACTTGCAATCTTGATAGCTGTCCTTCTGTGGAGGTGTCCACCTATAGTGTAGGGAATGTCTTGTTTTCCCACAATTCCACCAATACAGTGTGTGAGCAAACACTCCAATCTAATGGTAAAAAAATGAGATCTCTGTGTAGTTTCTTTGAATGTCTCTTATTATGAGTGAGGACAAGCCCATTTTCCTCTCAGTACAAATGTCTCTAAGTTCACTGCCTTTGCCCATTTTTCTGCTGGGTTGTTAGAATTTTTCTTCTTGACTTCTAGAAGATCCTTTCTAAATAGAAAGATTAGCCCTTTGCCTGTCACATGAGCTGCAAATATGTTTTCCTAGAAGTTATTTTTTACTTTGGTTAAGGCATGTTTTCATTGTGCAGAAGTTTGTGATTTTTTTTCAGTATCAAATATATTGATCTTTGTTTTGATTGCTTCTTGATTTGGGAGCCTAATTAGAAAGGCCTTCTCTTACTCTCCATTTATGAAAGAATTTTCATGTGGTGATTGTTAGTTGTTTTATCTTCTCTCTGTGCCCCCTCCCTTTTTTTTCTTTCACGAAATATTGGAGCTAGATGCAATTTATTCTGGTGTATGTGTGAGATATGGATCTAACCTAATTATTTTCTAGATGATCACCCAGTTTCTCAATACAGTTTATTAAATAGTCATCTTTACTCCTCCCATTGGAGGTGGTGTTTGTATCACAAACTAATTGCCTATGTGTAGTTGAATCTTTTTCTGGACCTTCTATTCTGCTCTATTGTTTGGTCTCTTCATGCACCTGTACCACTTTGTTTTAATTATTGGTGCTTTATAATATAATTTTTAGTATATGGTAGAAATAACCCTTTTGTGTTACTCTCTTTTTTTTTAAGATTTTTTTGATGTGGACCATTTTTAAAGTCTTTATTGAATTTGTTACAATATTGCTTCTCTTTTATGTTTTGGTTTTCTTGGCTACGAGGCATGTGGGATCTTAGCTCCCCAACCAGGGATCAAACCCACACCCCCTGCCTTGGAAGGCGAAGTCTTAACCACTGGACCGCCAGGGAAGTCCCCCTTTTGTGTTATTCTTAATAATGGATTGCTGAGGGGAAACTTTAAAAAATTAGCATTGATCATTGGGAACAGAGTTCAGTATTGGAGACACACTGCACGGCACTGACAAAAATGACAAGGGTTTCCATCTATAAGCTAGGCCATCCTTTTGCTGTCTAGGCTGAGCCCAAGTAAGTCCTATATTCATCAGTCACGTTTCTCTTCCAACTCTTGGTCCATATATTCACATTGACATCTGAGTTATTCCTATATAAAATATTTTTGGTCTACTTCACTAGAGGTATCATTTTATTTACTTATTTATTTTTACTTACTATATTTTACTTTAAAAAATTGCCTGCTTTGAAACTCTATGCAAGATCTTCTCTTTTTAAGTCAGGATTCCACACAATACTGCTTGCTGTTCATCTAGAACAATTTGGTGGATGATCTTAAATTTCTCAGTGTCTGCAGTTCTATCAATATACCAAACGGAATAAGCCACAGACCGTCAGAGCAGAGATAGACCTGTTCCAGGGCTGCTAGATTACTGAGTAATGCTGAAGATCATAATTAAAATTTTTTTGCCTATACTAGGAAAATTTTCAAGAATTGCCATAGCTTAAAATCCACTTTTCTCATCATACCTAGGTTATCATGGGGATTCTTCTCCCCCCGACCATCTTGTTTTTGGAATTTCGCACCTCTGATGACTTCTCATATCAAACATCCAAGGAAAACGAAGACGGCAAAGAAAAAGAGGAGGAGAATATGGTCAGTGATACCCTTGATTCTAAAAGTATCCATCAACTCTCATTTTCAAAATAGTTGTGATTTCTCTCGCCGTGAATTTAGAAACTGCAAGAATTGGGGACATTTTTATAATCCTTGATTTTTTTTTAAACATCTTTATTGGAGTATAATTGCTTTACAATGGTGTGTTAGTTTCTGCTTTATAACAAAGCAAATCAGCTATACATATACATATGTCCCCATATCTCCTCCCTCTTGCGTCTCCCTCCCACCCTCCCTATCCCACCCCTCTAGGTGGTCACAAAGCACCGAGCTGATCTCCCTGTGCTATGCGGCTGCTTCCCACTAGCTATCTATTTTACATTTGGTAGTGTATATATGTCCATGCCACTCTCTCACTTCGTCTCAACTTACCCTTCCCCCTCTCCGTGTCCTCAAGTCCATTCTCTACGTCTGCATCTTTTATAATCCTTGATTTTTGAGGCACCTGTCTGTTAAATATGGTGCTGGAGTCCAAGGCGTTTACCATCTGGCAGCCTGCTTGCCACATGCTCTGCTCTGTTTCCAGGATGCGAATGCAGACACTGGCTCGAGAAAGGGGGACGAGGAGAACGAACAAAAAAAGCAAAGAAGTGTTCCCATCGGGACCAAGATCTGCGAATTCTACAACGCTCCTATTGTCAAGTTCTGGTTTTACACGGTGAGCTCCCCACCCTTAGCCTTCACCATTTAGCATGTTTTAGACATGTCAGAATGAAGAAAATTGTCAAGGGCTTAAAAAGAGTGTTTTTTTTTAAAAAATCAATGGATTAAAATTAATTATGAAAACAGAAGTGGGACTAACTCAGAATCTTCAACTAAAATTGAATCTAGATAGATATCTTGTCATATATTTATACATAGGAATGTGGCCATCCTAGCCCCAAATACAGCATTTCATAAAGCAAAATAGTCATACTCTATTTGCTCAAGATGAAGGATTTTTCAAATGTCTTTAGTAATACAAACTTAGGGAAGTAGAGTTTTATTCCAACAATGAACAAAGATGACTAGTATTTAGAGAGCAAGCTCACAGATGTCATTTTTCAGGAGACTGACGGAGTTACTCAAAGAGTAGGGTTGAACGCAGAGCGTGAAGTCCTGGAATAGAGGAGCAAATCAAGGCATCTCCGCTCTCAGGTGCAGGCCACACTGACCTCGTGACCACACACTCTCCTCCAGCCCCATCGGTGGCCTCTGTCTGGACGGCTCCAGCAGAGCGGTGCACCCAGAACAAGAGTGGTCCAGCCTTATGCACGCGGATGGGCAGGAAAAGTGGGGCGAGGAGACTGGAGCAGCTTGGAAGGCTTTGGAGGAAACTGGCTCAGGTGCAGGCCGTCCCAGCAGGGGTGGCAGGCATGCTGTGGTGCCTGCAACCACTTTTTTAAGGCACGTGTGACCTCCCCAGACACCGCTCACGGTTTCTGCCTTTCAGATATCTTACCTGGGTTACCTACTGCGGTCGGGGGAGGGACAATACTCATGAAGTCCCAAATGCCAAGCAGCAGCCCACGCCTGGCACGTCCTGGCACTGCGGTCCCATTAGTGACTGGGCGCGAGCAGGTGATGGGAGGAGAGGAGCCAGGTCCAAAGCCATGGACAGGGCGATGGATGAGGAGGGCAGAAGGCAGAGGCAGAGCTCTGGGGCATGGCACCCAGCGGGCTGCATGGGGACCCAGGCCAACTATAGCCCGGACACCCAACCTTTTGGCAGCCACATCTGGCGATTCCACCAAAGCCACAGCTGCCCACCTGTTCTGGTCAGAAACAGTTGAGGACCAGGAAGAGACCTGACCTCCACAGATGCGTATGAAGAAGGCAGGGCCAGGGGGCTGATGAGCCTTGGGCGTCTCCCCAGGAACTCTCCCCAGGGCCTCTAAATGCTGCCTCTGGATGTGGGGAGGGGGTAGCACGTTTTATAGCTTGCCAGGGGTTCCCAGCACAGCCCCACTTTGAGAACTCTTGCTCCAATCCTCCTGCAAAGACTAGATAGTGGATACATGGGATGCTACCTGTATCCTGGTAAAACTTAAACAATCAGGAGGGGGGCATCTTTAAAAAAAAAAAAAAAAGGCTGCAAATCACAAATATACAGTTGCTAGTATACACCCTCCCCCCCCACCTCCCCAAGACTTCAGAAGGGGCCTGTACCCGTGGTGCGTACCGCTTCAGAGTGACTCAACCTCGGTCATCTTCAGACCACCTCCCTCCACCTCATAGCTCACTCCCATATCCCTCCCAACTCTGCATGCCGCAAGGATAGGCACCCTGCTGTGGGCACAGCACATCACAGACGTATCAGGGCTGACCGAGGGGCCTCAACACAGGTGTGTGTACCTGGGAAGACACCTCATGCCATCCTCCTCCCTTCGAACCCCCCACATCCATCAGCAGTGGAAAGGTTCAAGAAGGAAATTTGCAAGGCAGGGAAGAGTCAGCAACATTTTCCAATTTCCAGGAATGTAGAGGGCACACCAGTCAACTACTAAAAGTTTCCCGACTCATCATAATTTCATGCAACTTTATAACTTCCCCTTGAGGCTGATAGTAGCAACAAATACATCTTCATTTAGAGAATGGACTGTCAGTGCCCATATCGCACTAAAGTACAAAATGCCTCCCCATCTGCCTCAAAGTCCTCTGCCTGCACCGGTGATGTGAGTGGAAGTTTTCCTCTAAAGGATTCGGTGCACCTGGAAATGAAAATTTGTTTTAGAAGATGTGTCCACTTGTAAATAGGGTGTCGAAGCTTTTTTCAGGCACGTGTGACCTCCCCAGACACCGCTCACGGTTTCTGCCTTTCAGATATCTTACCTGGGTTACCTACTGCTGTTCAACTACGTCATCCTGGTGCGGATGGAGCGCTGGCCCTGCCTCCAGGAGTGGATCGTCATCTCCTACATCGTGAGCCTGGCCCTGGAGAAGATTCGGGAGGTGATGCTCCAAAGGCCTGTCCCAGCCCCACCCACCACTGACTTCAATTCGGATGTATCTTCTTTTAAAAAAAAAAAAATTTTTTTTTTTTTTTGGCCATGGGGCGTGCAGGATCTTAGTTCCCCAACCAGGGATCAGACCCATGCCCCCTGCAGTGGAAGCACAGAGTCTTAGCCACTGGACCACCAGGGAAGTCCCCAGATATAGCTCCTTATTTTAAAAACGTATCGTGCAAATCCCAAGTGCCGTGGAACTTCTCTTTCGAGGTGTCACAATCCCAAGTTGGTTCCGTTCCCTTGCTTGAGATTTATACACCTTCTGCTTCCAACTGAATTTGAACTTGGAAATCAAAACACAAGGCAGAATAGATGATGTTTAGTAAGAAAAATAAGTCTGAGTGCCTAGAAAAGCAGCATAAACGCTGCCAGGTACCTGAGATAAACCAATGACTCCAACTGGGTACAAATTTGGGCTCCGTTTAATCGGAGCTGGAAGTAGAAAGGGAGATGTAGGAGATGACATTTCTCCTGTAACTCAGGACTTTGAACCACACTTGTCCTCCCTCCAACCCAGATGGGGATTCTTGTGCAAGGGGTTTATTAAAGGAGAGCTCCCAGGAGAGCAGAGAGAGGCAGCAGGGTGGCCAGGCCAGAAGAGGGGACGGGGCTGAGCAAGGTGTGGCTTCAGTGGAATCTGTCCCTGGCCTAATCCTGCAGGGGACTCTGAGTGTAAGTAATACTGTAGAGTCTGTCCCATTTTGACCAAAGGGAACAGACTTTTGTACCCACATCAGCCAGCCATCAGCATCTCTGGGAAAGCGGCTACAATTGCCCAAGGGGGCAGGTGGGAGCCGAACAGCGGCACCTGCAGCAGATGGGGGCTGGGTGCACCCACCTGGTGGAAGCCTCCAGTGCCTCTGGGCAGGCCGCCAGCGCAACTGCTGCAAACAGAGGGAACAGGATTTTCAAAGAAGTGTTGAAAAAGGACAGACACCATCTCATGCAGACTCGTGTCACAGGAGACTTGAAACTAACATGTAACTTCAAGAGGGCAACCCCTGCAGGCAGCAGAGGAAATATGGGCCAGGTCCTTTTCTTTCTAATATCATCTGCAAGTTTTAATTCTTTGTATCAGTTTATAAAGGGAAAGCTTATAGCCAAGAAAAAGTGAACTTGAGAAAGCACACAGCAGAATTTCATATTCTTTCTGATAGAGAACCAATATTCTTATTTTGCAATCAGCAGTGACCCTTTCACTGAACTGAAAAATTATCACTGGCAACTTCTTCCCAGGAGAGCTAATTCGAGGCTGTCAGTCTGATGACAGCCCGAGAAACGCAGAGTGCCAAATCTAAAATGTTATAACACATCTCCCACTACTCCTGTTTCTTTTCTAGCTGGGCTTCATTCAAACTTTGCCCACTTTACAACTGGGATTTCCCAAGTGGCCTGCCGTGCCACCTCTAGGGACACTGTGAGCTCACTGAGCATCAGCCATGTGCTGACACTGTTCTTTACCTCCCAGTTATAGGAAAGAGGGTGGGCGGCCATCAGGCAGAGTGCACAGGTTGTTAAACTAGTGAACGCCTTCTGGGTTGGCCCATAAATAGCCACCACCCCATCCCACCTCTGGAGTCCCCAGAACCTCCCCAGAGTCTCGGTAAGTAAAGGGGTACCACTTTTAAGACCCCCACCCTGCTGCACGCCATAGCTGCATACGTGGGGCTTGCTCTAAGTGTGCCCGTGCCTGCTGCTTGTTAAATATTTTCAAGTTTACTCTGAGGAAATGTCCCTTTAATCAGTGGTGATTTTGAAAGAGTAAGCTCTCAAGCAGGAGAAAATCAAGTTCAGCTTTCCCCTGACTTCCCATCTCTGAGTTACAAAGGAATTTTGGCTGATAAACATTTCCCATCCCAGTTCTGCCATCTCCCCTGGGTGGACTGCCCCTCTGTGGGACCACACAGGTTTATCTCTGCCCTAGAGTTTTCCTCCTGGACTAACTCTGGAACGTGGGCTCACAGGCAAGTGTCCAGAGAATTAGAAAAGGGATCAAAAGGCAGCTACTTTAATTACAGCCAGAGGGACATAATTTAGAAGGCATTTCCTGAGAGTTTGTGAAACCCTGACTCTAGGAATACAGAGGATTTTGTGGAATTTCCCTTTCTAGATATGTTTTTCTGCCTGAGAAGATTAGTACTTAGAAGTCTTGAGCAGGAAAGGGGACCAGATGCCCTGGAATGCTGCTCCAGTCCTAATGTCCCAAGATTCTAAGAAGACAAGTCTTCCAATACCACGCTCCCTTGTTTTTTGTTCTTTGGCATTTCTTTACAGATCCTCATGTCAGAACCTGGTAAACTCAGCCAGAAAATAAAAGTTTGGCTTCAAGAATATTGGAACATCACAGACCTCGTGGCCATTTCCATGTTCATGATTGGAGCCATCCTCCGCCTACAGAAGCAGCCCTACATGGGCTATGGCCGCGTGATCTACTGCGTGGATATCATCTTCTGGTACATCCGTGTCCTGGACATCTTTGGTGTCAACAAGTATCTGGGACCCTATGTGATGATGATCGGAAAGATGGTTAGTCCTGACGCCCCGTGAGTAACTACAGACACCGAGACTGTGGTTAGGACCTGAGGCCAGGCCTCCAGCGTGGCTCTGTTGCATTTCATTTGATCTTTCCCTCGCAGTTGGTTTCCTACAGGAAATGTTCTTTGCTTTAAGATACATAGTTCTTCTACATACTGACAATTTAATTAAATCCAATTGACGAACATGAGGTTGAGGGCCTACTGTAGGTACATGTATTTCTGGCAATAACCCGATGCATAACCTCCTAACGTGCAGTAGAAGCCAGAGACAAAGGGGGCCCGGGGTCACCCTCCCCTACCCCTACTCCACACAGTCTTCAGCTCATGTGCTCTGGCCTGGAGTGGACACAGGCAATTCGTGTGATGATGTCAAGACAAATCCATGGCAACATTTACTCCAGAACAGGCCATAAAATATGAAACTAAAAATGAACCAGCAGATCATCCTTACCTCACTTAAAATAGCCCAAGTGTTGGGACTGGTCCCAGAAGAAAGGAAGTCTTCCAAGCTTAGGAATAACTCTTTGTAGGGCAAATTTTGAGCAAAGGGATATATGGTTGAGCTAATCCCAGCCAGGGCCCTCATCTTCAGGGATGTTCAAAATTAAGAATTATATAAGGTCAGTATCCATAGTAACCAGAGCATTGCTCATTGTAACTACTCACTGTTTGTATAACGAATGAATATCAGTATGTACTCTCAACTCATGATCTCATTACCTCCTTAGATATCTACTCCTCTTACTCCTTAGTTTCCCTCACAAATTCCTGTATTTTCCCATAATTGTTCCCTTTCTCCATTTGCAGTTGTAGTTACTAAAGGAATTTGTTTATGGGTAACAATAGAGGAGAAGAAAGATTGAGAGCATGAGATGAGAATGGCAATGTTCTAGAATAAGGTGTATGCATTGCATGAAGTACAAGAATCAGTAGCCCACGGATGGGATGGAGGGAGGGGAAAGAAGCTTCCTCCATCCTAATTAAGCACTCATGAAGTCTTTGAGGAGCACAATGTAATGAACCAGGTGAACTTGGCCCATGAGTCAAGACAGTAAGAGGCCCATTTTCTCTCTCCTCAGATGATTGACATGCTGTATTTTGTGGTCATCATGCTGGTGGTGTTGATGAGTTTCGGAGTAGCCCGTCAAGCCATTTTGCATCCAGATGAGGAGCCTTCTTGGAAACTGGCCCGAAACATCTTCTACATGCCCTACTGGATGATCTACGGAGAGGTGTTTGCAGACCAGATAGACCGTAAGAATAGAATTCATAGTAAGATTCTCTTCCCTGCTTCCCAAGGCAGATGATCAGTTCCAAATTAATGGAAGAGCCTGTGTTAATTTGGGAATAAAGTATTTTTTATTCTGCCATAGGCATCAATTATTTTATGAAGAAATCAGTGCAGATTATGAAATACAGATTTTTGAGACATCGGTCCTGTCTTCTACTCTGAGAACCACTAACTGGAATTCTGAGTCTCACATCCCCTGAGCATGTCCTACACATGAATGTAGTCCCAATGCCAACATCCTAATTTTTCTTCAACCTGAATCTCTTTCTGCCCCGAGATAGAGCTGGTAGTATTATTTCAGTCAAATGAGATAGTGACTATTACCATGTGTCATCCTCTTCTTCAAGCTTCAGAACCCATTTTCCACATAGCTATCCATTTCCTCTTCACTCCTGGAGTGATATTTTTGTATTATCAACAGTATTCTGGATGTTAGCAGAGGAAATGAGCTGCAATCCTGCATGGATTTCTGGGGAATGCAGGCCCCAGCTCTGGCCAGGCTGAGCTGGTAGGTCACAGTGTCTCTTGTGTTGTAGGGAAGTGAAGTTCAAATGCTCTTATGCTATTTCACCCAGACAGTTACGGCATCACCAATGAATTAGCATCTTCAGACCTATTTTCATGTTAGCACCAATATTTTAATTTGCCTGTTGTGCTCTGTCAAAAAGCACCAGGTACAATAGCATGGCTGCTACTTCCAGTAGAAGTAGAAGCTTCTTGAGAATAGAAGGTTCTGAACATCCTTGCCTTGTAGAAAATGCAGGGTTGTTCGGTATATCTCCACTAAGTGAGACTGATAACCAGTCACACAATGCCTTCTACCTACTGGCTTTCATCACGTGATTCAGAACACATCCTTATCATGAGTATCTCAGAGTCAATTAGCGAATGTGTTTGTAGCTTGGTAAACCAGAACATAAAAATCTAATTTGGTTTCAAAGGAATATTAGCTTCAGTAAACATACATAAATGCTAAAAGTCCCTGGATCCAGACGTAAGTTGTAATATTTTTATTTTTTTTAATTAAATTGGGTAACAAGAGAAGATGAAGAGGCAAACTTGAGGCTATTTTCAGTGACACCATGAAATGTAGGTTTTCAGTTCTTGGTCTGATTATTTCATAATAATATTGTATTTATTTGTGCTTATGATGTGTTTGTGTTGGGATACAGGGAATGCTTGATTGGTCAACCTACATGTTAAAATGATCATCTGTCAGTAGCCTCATGTCTTTTTCACAGTTTTTTTCACTAGTGAGTTTTGCTATTGCTTATGACGTGGTAAAATAAATATTCTTGAAATATATATACATATATTTCCTAGAATTAATAATGTGTAAAATTCTCCTAAGTAGATCACTGTTTCCAAGCGTGAATCTGTAATTCCCAAGCTTGAACACTTTACATTTCTTGACAGCAAAACAGTTCTTGTGTTGTTCATCATTTGTTTGACTTTTCTCTCAACTGTCTTATTTTTTTTCTTCCTTCCTGTCAAAACTAAAAAAAATAAAATGCTGCTTTCCAATCACTCTATAGTGTACGCCATGGAAATTAATCGTAAGTTTATGCATAATTGATGACTCTAGTCCATGAAATGTGTGTATTAATTAGTTTCTTCCTCAGCTAATTACCGATAGTCTTATACCAGTTTCAAATATTTCTCTTGTTTTTTGGTGTCAGTACTTTTTTAAATGATAAGGAAGTGAAAAGTAAATAGACTATAAATTCATGGATATTACTTCACTAATTACTGTTGAGATCATCCTCTCTTTTTCTTCAGAAAATAAGTCCCATATGATCAAAGTGGCATTTCAAATGAGCAGAGAGAGAAAAGATTCTTTTTCAAACATCACTCAGAACAGTCAATTAATGGATTGGAGGCTAGGGGGGATCCTTACCTCCTACCTCATAATAAAATTATTTTCAAAGTTAATGTACAAATGACCAAGAAGACAACATAAGTTAATGTTAAATAATTAGAAGACCCAATCACTTTCTAATGGATAACAGTAAAGAAACCACAGACGCATAGATAGATGCGTCTGCTTAAAAATGAAGAACTTCTGTATATGACAAACACAACACAGAAATGAGAAAATGTTTACAAATATAACAAGTTAAGAATGACTATCTGTGAGTGCAGAAATGAGTTCCTTATCTCCTTTGTATGAATTGATATTTTTCAATTATTATTATTATTTCAAAATTATTGCTTATGAAATCAGAAAAAAAAACATAGTAAAAAAGAAATAGGTCCTTTAATAGCATAGGTCAGTTTATTTATTCTTTTCATTCTATGTAAAAGACGAGCACAAAAAGACAGACTCTCGTTTCAGCTCCTTGTGGTGACAACCAGTACGATGAGGAGGGCAAGCGGCTCCCTCCCTGCATCCCGGGCGCCTGGCTCACGCCCGCCATCATGGCATGCTACCTGCTGGTGGCCAACATCCTGCTCGTGAACTTGCTCATCGCCGTTTTCAAGTGTGTGTCACCGCTGATGACCGTATATTTGTTATTTATTATTTTACAGATTTTCAGTGTAATCTCAGAAATCTCTCAGGTTGCCCAGGATTTACATGGAATTCCACTAGGGCTTTCAAATGCGTAGAATTTTTCACAATGTTTTTTTGTTCAACCATAATCAGCCTTCATGTATTCCTAAATCAAGAGTTGACACTTAAATACATTTAAATTCAATCTTGGTTAGTATTTTAACACTTTTGGCATGTATTTTAATCTAATGAAAATATTTTCTTAGATGAAAGTCTCCTGAGACAGAGACGATTTATCAAACTGAGCCTTGAATTCATTATCAGAGGCACAGAAAGCAAAGTTAATTTCATAGGCTGTGACAATTACTGTACTATTATATGAAATATTTTTCTTATCACTTACCGAATAGAAGATAAAATGGCCTAAGAAAGAAATGGCTTAAAATCCACAATCAAATTTCTTGTAAAACTTGCCCCTTTTGGCATGATATGTTGAGGATGTGACCATGCTTAATAAATGTTGAAAATTTTTATTTTAGTTTCTAAGATGAAAAATATGAGGGAAAAATCCTTCACAGAAATATAGACTCTCAGAGCTGACCAGGGCATTGGAGAGAATCTGGTTACACTCCTGACTTGACAGATGAGAAAATGAAGGTTGACAGAGGTTAACTGACTTTTCTAAGGTCCCCGTGTAGACAACACGCTTGATCAGGATTCCAACAATTCTAGGCTTACTGCCTCCCACTGGAAACTCAAAGAAGACAAAGACTGTACCTACCCAACATCCAAAATAACCCACTTTCGATCAAAATGTTCAGTAATTAATCAACTCAGTTCCAACAAAATGTAGTCAGCTAGTTGACTGAATTTTAAGTTTAAATACTTCAAAATGCTTAGTGGGATGGCTCATACCTTTAAATATATGAAATAAAATTTCCTGAGCAGTCAGTAGACTGTGGTGTGGTTTTGCAAGAAAGCAGTGGGTAGCAATTTCAATACACTTAATTCTTAATTATTTATATGAGTAAAATGTCCCTGAATGTTGGTAAGCCACGCTGATAGATAAACCAAAAGACAGGTCATTCAGAGTCAGTACTAACTTGTGGAATGACCCCAAAAGGCCATTTCATTGCATATTTTCAATTCAATGTGAGTAACTCTGATTGCCCTGGGAAATCACAATTAAAAGTAATACAACTAACTAAACATGTATTCTTTTTAAAGCAATACCTTCTTTGAAGTAAAGTCAATATCCAACCAAGTGTGGAAATTCCAGCGTTATCAGCTGATTATGACATTTCATGACCGGCCAGTCTTGCCTCCACCAATGATCATTTTAAGCCACGTCTATATAATCATTATGCGTCTCAGCCGCCAATGCAGGAAGAAAAGAGAAGGGGACCAAGACGAACAGGATCGTGGATTGAGTATGTTCAGGACTCTTTCATTTCTATCTTGGGCTAATCTAGAAAGACTATTCTAATTGGATACCTGCATGGAAATCTCCTTAAACTACTTAAATGTGTGAAAACACAGCACTGTATCCAAATGCTATTCTTTGCAGAATGCTTCTCATTTTATGCTGATTTTATTCTAGTTTTGTTTATCTATTAGTAATTAATATCACTGAAAGTCCACTCATGAAGAGATGAGAAATTGAGACAGTTCTTGAAAATAACTTTTCTCTATAAATCCAATGTTCCTTTCAAAATGTTTTTATATATATAAATTTATTTATTTATTTATTTTTGGCTGCGTTGGGTTCTTGTTGCTGCGCGCGGGCTTCCTCTAGTTGCGGCGGGTGGTGGTACTCTTCTTTGCGGCACGTGGGCTTCTCATTGCAGTGCGTGGGCTTCTCATTGCGGTGGCTTCTCTTGTTGCGGAGCACAGGCTCTAGAGCACAGGCTCAGTAGTTGCGGCGCACGGGCTTAGTTGCTCCATGGCATGTGGGATCTTCCCGGACTGGGGCTTGAACCCGTGTCCCCTGCGTTGGCAGCCGGATTATTAACCACTGCACCACCAGCGATGTCCTCAAAATGTTTTAGTGTGTTGCATCTAAAGAGAATGGGAAGATACTCCTGTCCACTTGACTCTATCCATAAAATACATGCAAAACGTTTTCCGGAAAATCATACTTGGTTTCACTTTCCGAATAGCTGTAATTTGGATTTTTGTGTTAAAAAGTGAGCCGTTTAGCTCCAGCGGAAATGTCAATATGATCGCCGCATATTACAAGGAGTCTTTGTGTGATAACCAGCGGCAGGGGCAGGGAGCTGCCTGCAAGGGATGGGGAAGGGAGCTTGGTTAAAGGCGGGCTGTGAAATTCGCAAGGACGCACCTACCTGGCTGGTTTTTCACGTGGCAACCGCTTCTGCCTTTGCAGAGCTGTTTCTCAGCGACGAGGAGCTGAAGAGGCTGCACGAGTTTGAGGAGCAGTGTGTCCGGGAGCATTTCCAGGAGAAGGAGGACGAGCAGCAGTCGTCCAGCGAGGAGCGCATTCGCGTCACCTGTGAGAGGTGCGCCTGGGGCGTGGCCACCGCGGGGCGCGGCGCGCAGGGCGCAGGGCCAAAGGGTGCGGCTCCTCCGTCCCGTCTAAGGGGAATGCCAAGTCCATTTACACATTCACTCCCAGTCCTCCTGTTGACTCAACTTTGGCTTTTTAACGTGTTCCCCACCCCCCAAAGTAGTGTGAAAGTTCCAAATGATGGTTATATATTGTATATAGAAGTGAATGATGACATTTATCATAAATATTCCAGGCCAAAACCAAACCAAAACAAACAAAACCCTGATGGTTCTTGCCCACCCCCAGAGTGGGCCCTTTTACAATACAATACATGGAGAGAACCTTCAGGTGCAGGGCTGTGTAACTGCTGGGGACGTTTCTCCACGCCCTTGACATATGTTGTTGCCTTGGCCAAGTGTGGTCTGCCCCGGCTTGACCTCCTGATCCTGACTTGTGCTCTCCTTGCTCCTTCCCAACACCTTTCCAACCTCACGGAGCAGAGGCACAGGAGGGGCAGAGCCGTCTGTCTTGGGTACCCAGCAAGATCAGCATCATGAAGATGTCAGTGCTTACTATGTGGGGAATGGACTGCTTGCCTGTATGGGGCAGTGAGTAAATGAGCAGAGGAGGGCAGGTCAGGGAGGAACTGAAAGGGTGATGTGTTCCATACTTTATAGTATTGCTTTTCCTGCGGCTGCAAACTGCAGAGCAACCAGCAAAGGTAGACGGGAACGATCAACCCGCACTAGAGACATTTTTTGAATCATAATTTTTTTTTTTTTTTTAAAGTATGTTCCTCTTCTCTTTATTTATTTATTTATTTATTTATTTATTTATTTTTATTTTTGGCTGTGCTGGGTCTTCGGTTCGTGCGAGGGCTTTCTCCAGTTGCGGCAAGTGGGGGCCACTCTTCATCGCGGTGCGGGGACCGCTCTTCATCGCGGTGCGCGGGCCTTTCACTATCGCGGCCCCTCCCGTTGCGGGGCACAGGCTCCAGACGCGCAGGCTCAGTAGTTGTGGCTCACGGGCCCAGCCGCTCCGTGGCATGTGGGATCCTCCCAGACCAGGGCTCGAACCCGTGTCTCCTGCATTAGCAGGCAGATTCTCAACCACTGCGCCATCAGGGAAGCCCATGAATCATAATTTTTGAGAACCTTGATCACTTCATAAAAGCAACTGAAGCTTGTTAAAGAGCATGAGAGTTGATAAAACGTTGTTCCAAAGAGTTTAATCAACAGTGCATGTAGGGCTTCCCTGGTGGTGCAGTGGTTGAGAATCCGCCTGCCAATGCAGGGGACACAGGTTCGAGCCCTGGTCTGGGAAGATCCCACATGCCGCAGAGCAACTAGGCCCGTGAGCCACAACTACTGAGCCTGCGCGTCTGGAGCCTGTGCTCCATAACAAGAGAGGCCGTGATAGTGAGAGGCCCGCGCACCGCGATGAAGAGTGGCCCCCGCTTGCCACAACTAGAGAAAGCCCTCGCACAGAAACGAAGACCCAACACAGCCAAAAATAAAAAATAAATTATAAAAAGAAACAATGCATGTAGAAGGATGAGTGTGGCGAGGGAGACATGCCTGAGGGGATTCCAGAGCCTCATTCTATCCTGGAGTCTTCAGCATTAAAGTTTTCTGATACCGTGTATATCGTCTGATATACGTGTGTATATTGAGAAACATAAAAACATGGTAGGACTTCAAGAGACTATTTCAGCACATACTTCCCAATCAGGGGCCCCAGCAATTATAGCAGAATTCACGATACACCGTGAAATCTTCGTGGTGGGTGTTCAGGCCAGTGGCTCCACCTCAGCCCACAGGAGGGATGATGCCCCCGGCAGCTGCAGAGCTCTACCCCTCCCGCCCTCCTAGACCCAGTCCACTTGCAGTCCTACCAGCCAAACTCGAAGGTTATCTGCACCAACTCCGGCCTTAATAAGGTATATTTTCAATAAAACTTTGGAACACTTCTTTGTTATTTTACTGGTAATTACTAACCTTTCAAGATATAATCATCATTTCATTATGAGAAAGATAAGGTGCCCCCATCTTGATAACCTAACTTCCACTTTCTAGTTAGACATTAACTTGAATGGAATCACAGGCGTAATTTACCACAGATGGAAATGGTGTTCTCTTTCACCCTGCCTCCTCCCTTCCTCACTTCCCAGAGCAGTGTTTGGATTTTTACCGTTTTTGGACCAAGGCTCCAGGAATGTGGTTATCAGGTCGCTACCAAATTGCATTTTCCCCTTGGGGCTCCGAGCACACGTAAGAGGAATGAAAGTGCACGGGGCAGTAAAAACAGGCTACTTCCCGTTTGCCTTGGCTGAGCTCCCTGGGGTGACGGGAGCACATTCCTGCCCCTCCGGTTCCCTTTGTTGACTCTTTCTTGGCTGAATCATAGGTGAACGCCAGAGACAGAAAAAGCAGGTCCGGAGAAGGGAGCTTTCCTTCACCCTTAACCAGGACCACTGGGGAGCAAGAGATGGTGGGAGAATGGGAAAAATTAGTTATTTCTACCTAACTGTTGGCACCAGTGATTACTTTTTTTTTTCTTTTCTTTTATTGAAGTATAGTTTATTTACAGTGTTGTGTTAGTTTCAGGTGTACAGCAAAGTGATTCAGTTATACATATACATATATCCACTCTTTTTCAGATTCTTTTCCCATATAGGTTATCACAGAATATTGAGTAGAGTTCCCTGTCCTATAAAGTAGGTCCTTGTCGGTTATCTGTTTTATATACAGTAATGTGTATATGTTAATCCCAAATTCCTAATTTATCTACTTTTTCTGTAGTCGCTTTTTTTTTAATTGAAGTATAGTTGATCTACAATGTTTCGGGTGTACAGCAAATTGGTTCTGTTATAGTGGTTCCATTTTATATATATATATATATAAATTCTTTTTCAGATTCTTTTTCCTCATAGGTTATTACAACATGTCGAATATAGTTCCCTGTGCTATACAGTGGGTGCTTGTCATTTATCTATTCTATACATAATAATGTGTATCTGTTAATCCCAAATATTTAATTTATCCCTCCCATCAGTGATTACTTTTAAAATCACATTTTTGAGTACTCAGATGTTTCTGCCACTTCTTTAATCTTCCTTATAGATTTGGTTGCTTTCATTTTCTGCGTCACCATTTGCCGTTTGATGATTTTCCTGCTCTTCTCTCAGTGGGACTGGCCCCAGCACTATGGGGATGGCAGGGTCTGGTTAGGGGTGAGCATCTGTGATCAACACCGTTGGTGTCTGTCCCTTCCTGACCTCCCTGTGGTCCGGGCACCCTGCAAAACCTGGGCCAGTGATTTGCAAACGTGTTCACACCGGCAGTTTACACACATGTCGTGCTCCTCCATGCAGGGTGATTTGAGGGCTTAGGTTCAGGAACCAAATTCATGGCTTTCCCCTATTGCTTGGAAAGGTATATATAAAATTCTACCAAATTAACCATTTATTTTTATCATAGAATTTCAACATTTTGTAAATTCCAACATTCAGTCCCTCAAGAAGAGATATACCATGTGACTCAGTTTTTAGCTAACACAGCGCTGGTTGCAACCGGGCATTTAACCCAAAGCCCCAGCCACCAGCCCACCCAGCTGTCTCAGGGCACCGCCCTCAGGCTTTTCCTCCCAAAACGTCCCCCCTGTGCTCCATGAATAGCACCACTGCCATCTCATTCAGCAAGACAGTCACTGGCAAAGCATTTGGAGTCCTCCCTCTTCTGCACTAACAATCCCCAAGTCGGATCACTTCCCCTCACCTATAAATCATGGTCCACCCACATCTTTCCTTCTCTACCCCCAGCACCTGAGTACCAGCCAGCATCATTTTTCACTTGGGTTCCTGCAGCTGTCCCCTCAGAAATCAGTCCTTGGAATTCAGTCTTGCTCTTTCAGTCCATTTTACACCAGAGAGACTCTAACCAGCCCCCGCAGCCCCCGTCACCAGCTCGCCTGAAAAGCCCCCTCAGCGGCTCCCACCACTCCTGAGCCCGTGAGGCCCTGCCATCTGTCCAGCCGCACCCTGGACTGTCCGCCCCTCATGCTCAGTCCTCCAGTCTTGCTGGCCCTCTTCCACCCCCTCAAAGCCACTGCTTTCTTCCTGCCGCAGGGACTTTGCACATCCTCTTCCCTCCACCTGCTCATCTTTTGGAACTCTGCCCAAATGCCAATTACTTCTGGCAAACTTCCCTGACCGCTTCACACCTTAGTAGACTAGGTCAGGGCTCTTGGAGTCTAAGCCCCACGAAGGCAAGGACCAGGTACAAATTCCACTCACCACATTGTTCCCAGAGCCTGCACATGGCCACGTAGCAGGAGCTCGATTTTTTGGAATGAATGAATGAATGACTCCAAAGTTTGTCTCTTGATTTGAATGCAACTTTCTGTCCTGTCCTCCATGAGTTCCCTCCTGGAATATCAAATAGGAAATCAACAATGCTCCCTCTGGATTCAAAACTTTGGTTTTACTCTTAGGAATGAGGAACAACCTCAATATGCAAATGATTCTGGTCCCTGTAAAAGGAAGGATCCTTCAGATCAGCAAGATCAAAACAAGAGTTGGTGTTGGTATATGTCTCTTTGCCCAAAGGCATAATATCAGATAAGCAAGAGGGCTGGTGCAGGGACAGCATTTACAAATAACTTCCCAGCACAAGCAAGGTAGAACTGGTCAACCTAAACATTCTATTCTTGTCTCACCAGTTTAATAACTGGTAACAAGTATCCCTATCAATTGGAGCTTGAAGCCCACCTCTGTGTCTCTCGCAAGCCCACTGTTGAACACACCTTTCTTTTTGTGCTTTGGCATCCCCATCACTGGTCCACAGGTTCCAGAGCAATTGAGTTGGAAAGAATCCTTTCTGACAAAACTTTGTTAGAGATTCAACTTCCTTTTCTCAAACAATGAGAATTATGTAATCCAGTGTGTTTACCTTTTTTCATGGCTTCAAGGAAGCTTAGCATCAAACTTAATATTTAATTATAACAAGTGTATTATTGTAGGGTTTGGGAATATGTGGTGTATATTGCTCTCCTTATCTCCTCTACTCTTTCATATCTTTTATTCCATTTACATAAATTTATTTTCTATGTCTGATATTTCAAAGTATGCAGGATATAACTCATAAATCACACATTTTAAAAGCAGTTGGTCCTATACTTAAGGAGCTATAGGTCGTAGAGTAGCCAAACCTATAATAGCAGGCTCTGATTCCCCCAAAATTCTCTGGGTTAAGTGGTTTCTTGTCATATTTGTGGATCTGGGTTAAGGTCTTGGGTTTCCTGTCGGCTTGATGGGAAATCAGCTGTTGGTCTTGAGATCTTCTTTGGCGTCCTCTTCCCAAGTGACCAGGAAGAGAAGATTATGGTAAGAAAGACCCTGACAAGAAAGACAAGGAGAGAAACAAGACAGTAATTAGAAAAAGACCTGAAAGAAAGATCAGTCTTAGAAAGGAGGTGGGATTCCTCTGATGGAGAGAAGGTCGTCCAAAGACACACACGTAGGGATGGAGAAGGTTGGGGAAGAGCTCACCTGAATGCCTTAATCTTATAAATTAATAAGAGTCAACGGTGCTTGGATGATGGGGGAGGGGTGGGATGAAGTGGTGGAGTTTTGACATGCCTAGTAAATGACAATCTTGTTCCTTACCTGACTCTGAAAGCCAATTCAGAGAAAGACGCAGACATCAGACAGAGGTAAAAATCTCAGCTTTATTAGTAATAAATGTTGTGCTAGAGGGTGTGGTCCAGTTCTTGCCAAATGCACACCCCAGAAGTAGATGTCCCCACCCAGTCACAGGCAGCACCAGCAGCCTGCAGGCCTCGCTTCTTCCCTGCTAAGCTTACCGTTCGACCTAGACAAAGTGAGAATCCACGCTCCCTGCAGGCAGCTGGCTCCCAAAGAGAAAGAGAGAAGCATACTCATGTCCTGGTCCCCAAACTCCAGCCAGAAAATTAATTTTCTCCAGAGTAAATGAGGGACTTCCCTGGTGGCGCAGTGGTTAAGAATTCGCTGCCAGTGCAGGGGACACGGATTCGAGCCCTGGTCTGGGAAAATCCCACATGCTGCAGAGCAACTAAGCCCGTGAGCCACAACTACTGAGCCCACATGCCACAACTACTGAAGCCCGCACGCTTAGAGCCTGTGCTGCCCAACAAGAGAAGCCATCGCAATGAGAAGCCAACACACCGCAACAAACAGTAGCCCCCACTCACCACAACTAGAGAAAGCCTGCGCGCAGCAACAAAGACCCAACACAGCCAAAAATAAATAAATAAATTTATTTTTTAAAAAAAGAGTAAATGAAAGGCTGAATCACCCAACTGACAGAAACCCAAATGAAAAAAAAAAATGAAAGCAATATGAGACCTATGGGATAATATAAAACATGCCAATCTATACATAATAGGGATCCTGGAAGGAGGAGAAAGAGAAAAGGGGATTGAAAATGTATTTGAAGAAATTATGGCTGAAAACTTCCAAAACCTAAAGAAGGGAACAGATATCCAGATACAGAAAGCAAGCACAGAAGGACCCAAACAAGATAAACCCAAACAGACCTGCACCAAGACATATTATAATAAAAATGGCAAAAGTTAAAGATAAAGAGAGGATTCTAAAGGCAGAAAGAGAAAAATAAAGAGTTAATTACAAGGGAAACCCCATAAGGCTATCAGCTTATTTCTCTGCTGAAACTGTTGCAGGCCAGAAGGGAGTGGCAAGATATATTCAAAGTCCTGAAAGGGAAAAATCTGCAACCTAGGATACTCTACCCAGCAAGATTATCAATTAGAATAGAAGGAGAGAGAAAGAATTTCTCAGACAAGCAAAAACTAAAAGAATACAGCAATATCAAACCTGTCCTACAGGAAATATTGAAAGGTCTTCTCTAAATAGAAAAGAAATAAGAATCTATAGGAAAGAGAAAATCACAATTAGAAAGTAAATCACTTAAGTAAGCCAGTACACAGATTAAATGAAACGCTGGAGAGAGGCCAGGAGTTTTACAGTCATGGAAAATTCCGACACGTAAGAAGAAGCAATAGGAATGGTGGAAAGGAACCCGCCCAGCAACATTACAGACTTGAAGCCAGTAGGGAGGATTTGAGTTCACCTTGAGGGAAAATGCAGTAGGAAAGTTGTTAGCCAAGAGATTGCCTGGTGGGAACAATGGCAACCCAGCTGTGACTTTGTATTGGGCCAAGTCAATGTGCCTCCATGACTCTCATAGGTGACTGTGACATACTACAGCCCAAGGGCAAGGATGCAGAAAATGAGTGATGCATGAGGCACAGCAAAAGGGAGCTTGATGGGAGCTTGATGGGACCTTGCGGGTACCACGGTGATGTCAGGGTTTGCAAACGGCAGCATAAACATATTACATCGGCTCCAGCCACCATTTATCCCTGCCCAGCCCTGGAGTCCTAGTCGTGATAGATGAAGGCTTAGGGATTGTCACTACTATGTTGGAAGTAAGGGAGAAACAACCCAGGATATATCAATAAGAGCTTCACTGAGTGCCTGACCCGAGTCTGGCCACAGTAGAGAACATAGTCAGAAAAGGCTAATGATTTAGATGATCTGAATTCTAGAAACCAAGGAGGTCTGAGGTGTGGCCATGTTGGTGTGTATAAATGATGCGGCCTAGAGGTAGAATCCCAGAGAGCTTAATATTCTTTCAGCAACTACTCAGACTTTTGCTTACTAAAAAGAATGAGGGGCTTCCCTGGTGGCGCAGTGGTTGAGAATCCGCCTGCCAATGCAGGGGACACGGGTTCGAGCCCTGGTCTGGGAAGATCCCACATGCCGCGGAGCAACTGGTCCCGTGAGCCACAATTACTGAGCCTGCGCGTCTGGAGCCTGTGCTCCGCAACAAGAGAGGCCGCGATAGTGAGAGGCCCGCGCACCGCGATGAAGAGTGGTCCCCACTTGCCACAACTAGAGAAAGCCCTCGCACAGAAACGAAGACCCAACACAGCCAAATAAATAAATAAATAAATAATAATTAAAGGTGCTAATAATTAAAAAAAAAAAAAGAATGAGGACAGAAGATTTAAGACTTGAGTCTTGTTCTTTGTTTAGTCTTTCACATATAAAAACTCCGGAAGTAAGCACACCCAGGTTCTACCCTGGCTGTTCTCTCTACAATTACTAAACTTAAAAGGCAGCCCCATATGAAGCAGCAGATGGAAATTAAAATAGCTGAATGTAGAATTTGGACAGGATGAGACAACTTTATGATCTATAGACCTGAAATAAAATGACAGGGTAGGAATAGTCTTAAAACTCAATATAGGCGACCATGGGATCTTGAAACATGGGTTTCGTCAAGTATGAACTGGACCTCGTTGCTCCACTAACATTATGTTTTTGTGTTAAATTTTAACTCTATCATTAAGGAAATGTTCCCATGTAATTTATGAGATGCCTGGCAGGTAAAGGGTGATCGTTGCACATGAAAAGATGACTGTACATAAAACAAGTTTTAATAACTGGCTTACTACAG
The DNA here is from genome assembly GCF_949987535.1 of Balaenoptera acutorostrata. Lineage (NCBI taxonomy): Eukaryota > Metazoa > Chordata > Mammalia > Artiodactyla > Balaenopteridae > Balaenoptera > Balaenoptera acutorostrata. Next base: position 32,373,602 of record NC_080066.1, on the reverse strand, counting down.
AGCTCCCAACGTCTATGTTCTGTTCTTAGGAAAGACACACAGGACTCTTACCATGAGAACGTGAATTTGGACATTATATTTAATAGGTCAGAGTCTATGAAAGTCCAATAAAGTTATTCCCTACATAGGCATATATTCTCTTGGAAGTCACTACAGAAGGTCCACAAATTTATAGATTGTTGTGCCTATTATTTGAATGGAATGGAAAACATTATTCACAGTGCCTTAACAAAAATGCATTTTAGTTAAACTCCTTTCAGGTTTAGTGGTATAAGATTCAAAATCAAAACCCTTAGGTACTAGATATACTGAGATATGGATAAAAAGTATTTGAAGATTTGTAACCACCCCTACTCATATGGTCACGTCATTCTATACCTGTTCAGCACCTAGAGTTCAGCGAGTACTTTCACTGAAAAGGTTTTGAAACTAAACTGAAACTGAAATCACAGCCCACAGAAAGCATCCATAAAAGATAAAAAATGATAAACTGGATTTCATCAAAATAAAAATCTTTCGCTCTACAAAAGACACTGCTATGACAATGGAAAACAAGGTACAGACTGGGAGAAAACATATGCAAATCATATATTTGCTGTAGGACTTGGGTACAGAATATCTAAAGAACTCTCAAAACAATAATAAGGGGAAAATGACCCAATGAAAAATGGGCCAAAGATTAGAAGAGACACACCGGGGAAAACATAAGTTTGGCAAATAAGTACATGAATCGATGTTCAACATTATTAGTTATTAGTAAAATGCAAGTTAAAACTACGATAAGATACTTCTACTCACATATTACAGTAGCTAAAACTTTTAAATATCAGTAATACCAAGTGCCAAAAAGGACGCTGAGTACCTGCTGGTACACATATACTGCTCGTGGGAATATAAAATTCTGAAAAATGGTCTGGTAGTTTCTTTTTTTTTTATTGAAGTCTAGTTGATTTACAATGTTGTGTTAATTTCTGTACAGCAAAGAGGCTCAGATATATATATATATATATATATATATATATATATATATATACATTCTTTTTTTATATTCTTTTCCATTATGGTTTATCTCAGGATATTGAATATAGTTCCCTGCACTATACAGTAAGACCTTGGTGCTTATCCATTCTGTATGTAATATTATAGTTTGCATCTGCTAATCCCAAACTCCCAATCCATCCCTCCCCCACACCCTCCGCTTTGGCAACTACAAGTCTGTTTTCTATGTCTGTGAGTCTGTTTCTGTTTCATAGATAGGTTCATTTGTGTCATATTTTAGATTCCACATATAAGTGATATCATGTGATATTTGTCTTTCTCTGTCAGATGTACTTCGCTTAGTATCATAATCTCTAGGTCCATCCATGCTGCTGCAAATGGCATGATTTCATTCTTTTTATGGCTGAGTAATATTCCATTGTATATATGTACCACATCTTCTTTATCCATTCATCTGTCGATGGACACTTAGGCTGCTTCCATGTCTTGGCTATTGTGAATAGTGCTGCTATGAACACTGGGGTGCGTGTATCCTTTTGAATTATATTTTTCTCCAGATATATGCTTAGGAGTGGGATGCTGGATCATATGGCAACTCTATTTTTAGTTTTTTAAGGAACCTCCACACTGTTCTCCATAGTGGCTGCACCAGTTTATATTCCCACCAACAGTGCAGGAGGGTTCCCTTTTCTCCACACCCTCTCCAGCATTTATTTGGCAGTTTCTTATAAAGTTAAACACACACTCATCATATGAACCACTCCTAGGTATTTATCCCAGAGAAAGAAAAACTTATTGGTTCAGCCACTCTGGGAATCAGTATGGAGTTTCCTCAAAAAATTAAAGATAGAGCTACTCTACAATCTAGCAATCCCACTTCTGGGTATTTATCCAAAGGAAATGAAAACAGGTTACCAAAGAGACATATGCACCCCATGTTTATTGCAGCATTATTCACAAGAGCCAAGATATAGAAACAACCTAAGTGTTCGTCCATATCATGTAATACTACTCAGCAATGAAAAGGAACAAACAGCACATGCAACAACTTGCATGAATGTCAAAGACACTATGCAGAAAGAAGCCAGTCTCGAAAAGTTACCTACTGTATGATTCTCTTTATTTGACATTCTCAGAAAGACAAAACTATAGGGATGAAGAACTGATCAGTGGTTGCTAGGATTAAGGGGAGGGGAGGGTGTGATGACAAAGATTTAGCACGAGGGAGTTTTGGGGGATGGTAGAATTACTCTGGATCCTGATCATGACATTGGTTATAGAAATTTATATGTGTTAATATCCATAGAACTGTACACCAAAAGAAAAAATAGTCAATTTACTGTATGACAGTTTTAAAAAGAAAACATGACGTTAGAAATATGACATATTAGAAGTATGTCATTTAGAGGAAATCAACTTTACTTAATGGGAAAGCCAAACAAATCGCTTTGGACCTAGAACAGTTTTTTGTTCTGTGCTGAAAAAATATTTCATTCTGTGCCTAAAGGAAAGCAGAATTAAGATGTCCAAGTTAGGGACTTCCCTGGTGGCACAGTGGTTAAGTATCCACCTGCCAATGCAGGGGACACGGGTTTGAGCCCTGGTCTGGGAAGATCCCACATACCGTGGAGCAACTAAGCCCATGCGCCACAACTACTGAGCCTGTGCTCTAGAGCCCGTGAGCCACAACTACGGAAGCCCGCGAGCCACAACCACTGAAGCCCACACACCTAGAGCCTGTGCTCTGCAACAAGAGAAGCTACTTCAATGAGAAGCCCGCGCACCACAAAGAAGAGTAGCCCCCGCCCACCGCAACTACAGAAAGCCCGTGAGCAGCAACGATGACCCAATGCAGCCAAAAATAAAAAATAAATTTATAAAAAAAAAAAGATGTCACAAGTTAGGAAAGCTCATATCTCACTATGAGCTCTGTCGTAAATGATAAATTTCTCTTATATGTTTTCCTGCCATTCAGTGTGTCAACAGATATGGGGTGCTTGTCAAATTGTTTCCTACAGAGCCTCTCTTTCCCCATCTGAAATGGAAATCTCTCCTTGGATTTCCATCTACGGATGTCATGTCAAGGTTTGTGAAACATGTTTAAGTCATTGTGGGAAGTCACAGAACAAGGCTGACATGGGAGATAGTTCCTCATGCATCCTTTTTGTTAATCATTCCAGATCGACATGAACTTCACCTTGGTTTTTTTTTTCTTTCTTCTTTCACACATACTCTAAAAACTCAATACGACTTCCCTTGATTTGGCATAGCCGTCTAAAATGTGCTGTCTCCACCTCGTTGCTGTTTACGACGAGCCTGAAATAGCATCTGACAATTTTTCTTAACCTAAACCACCTCGTGAAGCTTTGTTTCTTCCACAGCTTCAAACTAAGGGGGTGGCAGTAGGGATGGGACATTTACGGGACACCTAAAGAGGCGTCCTACACGGAGCTTGAAAACCTATTCAACACAGGGGGGAGGGAGGTTAGGGAGGTGTAAAGGAGACAGAATCAGATGAGTTTGAGGTTTCCTTTTTCTGTGTGAGTGGCCAGCAATGCTGTTATCTGGATTAGGTCACACAGGGAAAAAAATAGGCAGAGAATTATAAAAGATTTGAGAGGAAAGATACGTATCTATATTTTACCAGCTTATTTATTTTTAAAAGTTTGCACAGCTGCTTTAATCTCTAAATGTTGTGTTTGTTAAAGGATTTCAAGTTTGTTCCAGAGGCAATGCAGTTTTTAACACAAAAGGAATGAATCCTTGGGGCAGTAGATTTGAAGTGAGCAAGGAGACATGACATTTAACAGAGAAAACCAAGTTGCACTTGAAGTCCTGGAAAATTAATAGTGTAAAGTTCTTCTGATGGTCGCTGAAATGCAGGAGGACAGGGAACACTTAGAACCTGTTGTCGGGTTCCCTATGGTAGGGAAACTTTTTTTTTTTTTAATTTATTGAAGTATAGTTAATTTACAAACTAACACAATGTTGTGTTGGTTTCAGGTGTATAGCAAAGTGATTCAGTTATACATACACATATATATATATATTTTTTCCCTTATAGCTTATTACAAAATATTGAGTAGTGTTCCCTGTGCTATACAGTAGGTCCACGTTGATTATCTATTTTAAATACAGTAGTGTGTATCTGTTAATCCCAGTAGGGAAGTTTTTAAAGAAGGAAGTCACGTCTCCTCATACATGGTGAATTTGGTGAAGTTGGTCCTCCTGGTGGCAAACTTCCAGGAAGCCAGACCCTTCCTGCTCAGATGATGTGGTTTCCTAAGGGACATCAAAATAGTCCTCTCCCCATGAAAAGGGTTAAGAATGGAAGCCAAGGACCCTCCCACACAACAGAGCGCAGCTGTCAATGTGGCCAACAGACGTAGAACATGAGCAAAAGCAGTTCTGGGAGAATGTAGGACAAGGTTGCTGCAAGAGCAGCAGAGTGGGGAGAGCACAGGAGATGCAGTCGGGCAGAGGGCAGAAACGGTGCAAGAAGAGCGGCAGGTAATCAGGAAGTGGAGGAGAGGAAAGCGAGCGCAGGTGAGGGAATTTAGAAGGATATGCAGAGAGGGTAGCAAAGCCATATTAGACACAGACTCGAAGCAAACTGGGTGACCCTAAAGTCTGCCTATACATTTCCACAGAAAGATAAAAGGTGGGCAAGAATCAACAGATAACAAAAGTACAAAGTGTTTGCCTTCACCCACGGGTGAACTTGTGATCAGACCACCACACTGTCGGGTGTAGAGGGTCCAGTGGCTCTCAGTGAGAGCCAGGATCCCCTCTGCCTGGCTACCCCAGGACAAATTCAACTTTTAGAAGGTAGTCCCAGGTCCTGGGCATAACTCGCTGCCTTTTAGAGTTACATTTCATAAGCTGATGGAAAGAATTCGTACTGTATGTATTCCTGAAATATAAAATACAGTCTACACCAGCAGGTTTTAGTTCGGGCAACATTATGGTTTCATAGGCTATTGCCTGATCTTCTAGGAGTTAAAAAAACCTAACCGCAGATATTTATAACCTGCCATGATCTTTCTTTCTTACAACCCCATAGGGAATACCAATTATTAAATATAGCAAACAATTTAAAGTTACTGGTATTCTTCAGATGATTAAATTACCTCTTGTCCCTGAAGTAAACCATCTGATAATCTGAACTTAATTTTTTGTCTTTTTTAAAATTTATTTCATTGAAGTATAGTTGATTTACAATGTTGTGTTAATTTCTTCTTACAGCAAATTGATTCAGCTATACATATATATATTCTTTTCCATTATGGTTTATCCAGGATATTGGATGTAGTTCCCTGTGCTATACAGTAGGACCTTGTTGTTTATCCATCCTATATATAATAGTTTGCATCTGCTAATCCCAAACTCCCAATCCATCCCTCCCCAACCCTCCCTCCCTTTTGGCAACCACAAGTCTGTTCTCTATGTCTGTTGGTCTGCTTCTCTTTCATAGATAAATTCATTTGTGTCATAATTAGATTCCACATATAAGTGATATCATATGGTATTTGTCTTTTTCAGTCTGATTTACTTAGCTTAGTATGATATTCTGTAGATCCATCCATGTTGCTGTAAATGGCCTTATTTCATTCTTTTTATGGCTGAGTAATATTCCATTGTGTATATATACACCACATCTTCTTTATCCATTCCTCTGTTGATGGACATTTAGGTTGCTTCCATGTCTTGGCTATTGTGAATAGTGCTGCTGTGAACATAGGGGTCTTTTCAAATTATAGTTTTCTCTGGATATATGCCCAGGAGTGGGATTGCTGGATCATATGGCAACTCTACTTTTCGTTTTTTGAGGACCCTCCATACTGTTCTCCATAGTGGCTGCACCAATTTACATTCCCACCAAGAGTGTAGGAGGGTTCCCTTTTCTCCACACCCTCTCCAGCATTAATTGTTTGTAGATGTTTTGATGATAGGCATTCTGACCAGCATGAGATGCTATCTCATTATAGTTTTGATCTTTGCATTTCTCTAATAATTAGCAATGAATCTGAACTTAATTATTAACAATTCATTTTCCGAATTCCCTGAACTTCAAGTAAGGATGTTACTGTATTTATTTTGTCATGATAACCATTCATTGCTGACAGCTATACTCAAAACTCAAAAACCTAAGTGCTAGAGTCTCCCTTTATCATCAGAGGCAATGTGATGTACCAGGTGAGAGACCAGAGCTGGTGCCCATCCCTGCTGGTGCCATACTGTTTGCCAGCTGTGCGTCCGTAGGCAAATTACTTACCCCTCTCCATGACTTGATTTCCTCATCTGTAAAATGGGGATGGTGATAATAGTGCCTTCTTCATAGGGCTGTTGTGAGAGTTAAACAAGCCTAGAATAGGACCTCAGTGAGTACGTATTGTTGAATACATAAGGCATTTAGAGCAATGAATGGTAAATAGCACCATATGCGTTAACCATATTTCTATTATTTTCTGATGCTCCTCACTGTAATTTTCAGTAGTTATATTAGGAGAGTGTGAAGTTTAAAAATATGCCCATAAATAAATAAAATTTAAAAAAAAATATGCCCCAAGCAGCCCATGATTCCCAAAAGCCTGCAAAATCATACAGCAACAATAACGTTATATTTTTGGTTTTAATCCTTAGTTCATCTCAGTGTAATAAACCTATCCCTTTGTATCCGCCAGAGTTGAAAATATGTCCATGAGGTTGGAAGAAATCAACGAAAGAGAAAACTTTATGAAAACTTCCCTACAGACTGTTGACCTTCGCCTTTCCCAACTGGAAGAACTATCTAGCAGAATGGTGAATGCGCTGGAAAACCTCGCAGGAATGGACAAGTCCGACCTGATGCAGACCCGGTCCCGGGCTTCTTCTGAATGCGATGCAACGTACCTTCTAAGGCAAAGCAGCATCAACAGTGCCGATGGCTACAGCATGTACAGGTATCTTTTCAACGGGGAGGGGTTGTTGTATGAGGATACTTCCCTCTGCATGCCACCAGGGACGGGGTTCAGGAAAAAAGTCGGTTCCTTCCGTGTGAAGGAAGAGAAGGACCAAAGAACGCACCTGGTCCCAGAGCGTCGGGGCAGCCTTCGCCTGCCACCCAGCACGAGCACGCCAGCATCCCCAGACGGCGATCGACTTGCATCAGACAACGTGAAGAGCACCTCAGAGCCGAAATTAGGTCCAGATGTTGGGATTTCAGCTGAAGATGATGAAAGGCAGGCAGACTCTAAGAGAGGAGAAACGAGCTCCCCAAGTTTCAGTCAAACAGATGTTATGCATGGACAGAACAAGTCGGATTTTCAAAGCACTCAGCTAACAGTGGAAACAACGAAGATAGAAGGCACCATTTCTTATCCCCTGGAAGAAACAAAAGTGACCCGTTATTACCCTGATGAGACGTTCAGTGCTTGTAAAGCAATGAAGTCCAGAAGCTTTGTATATTCCCGGGGAAGAAAGCTGGTCGGCGGGGTTAACAAGTCGAGTGCAGTTGGGGACCAAACATGCCCCTCCACGGTTCAGCAATGGACCACAGAATGGAGGTATCAAGTTCAAAAGATTATGCGTTCTCGGAGCATGGATATCCCTTCCTTTGGGTCTGAAACGGCAGTGCAGGCCAAGCATCAGGGGCATTTCACAGACACCAAAGATGAAAACTGTGTTTCTGAAACAGGCCCTCAGATGGCCCGTTTGTCACTAGCTGTTACTGACAGAACTGACAAGGAAAACTTACTGTCTGTGAAAACACACCAAACTTTGGGATTCCCATCTTTAAGGTCACAAAGTTTACACGGCCATCCTAGGCATGCTAAAGCCATTCAGGGCACCTTAGACAGATCTGGACACGCCAGCAGTGTAAGTAACTTAGCAGTTGTGTCCAGAATTACAGCGGAAGACCTGAAAGTTAAGCGAGAGAAAAATTCCTCAGAAACTGAATGCTAATGAGTTTTGTTTCTTTGATTTTTAAATCAGAACAACTGATGAGTCCCATCTTGGTCATCTAAACATCATCCATTTCTGAAATTGTTTTCATTAGAAACATTTGACAATTTGGACTTATTTAAAATTTAGAGTTTAATTTTAGTTCATTGCAATTTAAAATGTAATGCACTAAACTTAATGTTTTGTTAGCATATGTTAGTAAACTTAGTTTTTTTAGTTGGAGTAGGATCAATGAAAGTGATAATGCTCCAGTCATGATAAATTGCTTCATCAGTATACAGGATCCTACGATCTCTTTATTTCTGGGGGCAACCAAATAGCCAAAGAAATGCCTTTGGGTGCCACCAGTAGATTACTTAAGGGAGTAAGCAACTATGTAAGAAAGGGAAATGAAAGACAAAGCAAACATGAAAAAAAAAAGGAGGGGTGGGGGAAAAGAACAATAAAACTATGAGGTGCAAGAAGTGAGAATTGGAAAGGGGAAGTAAACATGATATGTTCTTTTGGGTTTCTTTTTATTTTATGGTTTAATGCTTTATGTTTTAAAATTACACGATGGAAAAAAAAAGGCCACGATTATATCAAAGGTCACACTGTAATAGGGTAGGGTGACCAAGAGTTTTGTTAATGTGTAAAAATAAAGTATCCCATATGAATTTTCCTGTTGTCATCTAGTCCTTGATGGCAAACACAAATTACTTGTACTTCTGTCTACACAACGGTAGACATTTACTTTACACAAGTAAAGCTGTGGCTAAAACCTAAAGGATACATACGTGTTCAAGGTGGGAATTCTCAAGAACTACAAAGATGATCACGGCTGAAAACACAAGGTGTACTTCAACTTGTAAGTTCAAAGACACAGCATCGCCATAAACTGGCAAGGGGCAGGGGGAGGAGAGAGAGAGAGAGAGAGAGATTAATTCACTGCAGTTATGCCAAAGGTACTAATCAGAGACCTCAGGAGACTTGAGAGTTTAATAGCCAGATGAGAATCCCTGAACTGAGCTTGATTCGAGACTATTTAATCAATCCTGCTACCTGTGTTATTTGACCCAAGGATAAACCCATTCCATTTGACCTCATTCCTAAATCTCTGCTTTGGGTGCCAAGAAAACTTGCAGCCCTTCGCCACAACCTAAAAAAAGGTTTCTCAGAACAATCTGGAGAACCTCTGACAGCTTGAGAGAGCAGGTCTGAAGAAGGCAAAGCTATTGTTTGGAATTCTCCACCTGTCCGCTCATTACACAGACCCCTTTTCTAGGTCACTCCCACCTTGCCTCAGGTGTGGGGCCTGAGTTTATTCCCAGAAGTCTCACTGAGTCTCCTGTAGAAGTGTTGGCTGAAAGGGATGTGGTTTTTTTTTCTTAAGGTATTTATCTTACAGACCCAGAATGTGTACATTCTAATGGTGAAATTTCAGAACCTATGGCAGGGACTTTTCTTGCACACCCTGAATCATACAATATAGCTATTTATGTGCTCTACCAACTCCGTTCGACTCAAATATTAAGGGCCTATTACGCAGGGCACTAAGCCAGACTGCTTGTTATTATATTGCTATTATTCCAATGTCATTCCAATTTTGCTAAATATGGGAAACTGAATATTAAGAACTAATATCCAATCTGATCAAATCTAGCAGTATCTAATACATTAAAATAGAAACAATGCACATGTTCAAAGCACTTAGCATAGACTGTTGGTGGGAATATAAAATGGTGCAGCCACTATGGAGAACAGTATGGAGATTCCTTCCTGGGCATATATCCAGAGAAAACCATAATTCGAAAAGATACACGCACCCCAGTGTTCATAACAGCACTATTTACAATAGCCAAGACATGGACGTAACCTAAATGTCCATCGATAGAGAAATGGATAAAGAAGATGTGGTATATTTATACAATGGAATATTACTCAGCCATAAAAAAGAATGAAATAATTCCATTTTCAGCAACATGAATAGACCTAGAGATTATCATACTAAGTGAAGTAAGTTAGACAGACAAAGACAAATACCATATGATATCACTTATATGTAGAATCTAAAAAAATGATACAAATGAACTTATTTACAAAACAGAAATAGACTCACAGACATTGAAAACAAACTTATGGAAGCCAAAGGGGCTAGAGGGATAAATTTGGAATTTGGGATTAAGAGATACACACTACTGTATATAAAATAAACAACAAAGACTTACTGTATAGCACAGGGAACTATACTTAATATCTTGTAATAACCTATAATGGAAAAGAATCTGAAAAAAATAGATGTATATATGTATAACCGAATCACTTTGCTGTTCATCTGAAACGTAAGCCAACTATACTTCAACAAAAAAATAAAAATTATTAAAAAATCATTTCGCATAGAACTGTCTTAGTAAATTAGAATTATATTTCTGTTCTATGTAAAACCTAATAAGAAACATAAGAGGGCTTTTATTCTTATATCCCATAAACTCTGTCACACTCATAAATGAGTTATGATGTGATATTTGATATAAAGTTTAAAAACTCATTTTTAAATTTCTATCAAGGGGAATTAAGAATTGAACTATCAAAAGACCTCATTATAAGTGACTCTCTCCTTTGAGACTGTATGATTGCCTACTTTCTGTACATACAACTGCATCACCACGAGGCTTCTACAGGTTTCCATAATTTAGGTTTCAAAATTTAAAAATTAAACGTTAATGTTGTCATATAGTTATTCCATATCAAAAATGCATTTTACTGGATATAAATTGGAAATAAAGAGAAATGAAATTATTGTCTTACTATCTCCTACATAAAAAAGCAGACAATTTTAAAGATAATTTTTATTACAAAAGATACTGAAAATCACACAAAACAAATGTATGTCTTAATTATTGTCAGATGGACATCCTTTATAACCACTACCCGTTTTCATAGAATTTGCCACCCACCCCAGAAGTTCCAAAAGTTCCTGTGTCAACCACCTTCCTCCCCACAAAAACAACCACTCTCCTTTTATAGTAACCACTTCCTTGCTGTAAAACAATGACTCCAAAACTGGGTGGCTTGAAACACCTATTTTATTATGCTCATGGATCCTGTGGGTCAGGAATTCAGACAAGGCATAGAAGGAATGCTCCTGATTTGTAGTGTCTGCTGATTTCCATGGTGTAACTATTCCTACCCTGGCCAACATCAAGCTACTCGTGTGACATCACTGAATGTGGGTTTGGGGAAAAATGCTAACAATTTGCTGCTGTGAGCCAGTACAAACTGGCTACAGCACATCAGTGTCTCTGCTCCACGGCGTTTGAGCTGGGAAGACTCAGTGTCTGGAGGCTGGAATCATCCAGAAACACCTTCCCTCACAGGTCTGGGAGTTGATCCTGGCTGTCTGCGGGGATCTAAATCTCAGCTAGAGTCCATCCACCAGAGCGCCTGTGCATCGCCTTTCCGTGTGCCCTGGGCTTCCTCACAGTATGGCAGCCTCATAGGAATCAGTTCAGGGTTCCAAAAGTGAATGTCCCAGTGAACAAGAAGGAGATATTGTTTTTTATGACCTCGCTTCCACTGCATTCTCTTGGTCACAGGTGAGTCAGTAAGGCCAGCCCAGACTCAAGGAAGAGGGTCATATTTGGGAGGCGTGTTGAAAATTTTGCAGACATGCTTTAAAAGCCCCACACTTGCATTTCATTATAGCTTTATCACCTGAATGTTCCTTAGCACTATAGTTAAGCACCCCTCTTTTTTGTTTTTTAATTTGCTGATTCCCCTTCTATCCCTTTCTCCTTCTTATAGTTCATCTGTTGAAGAACGTGGGTCATTTGACTTGCAAAGCTTCCCACAGCCTAAATTTTACTGGTTGAACAGTCATATGCAGTTAGATGTGTTCCACTCTGCCTGCAAGTTGGCAGGAGAATTCAGAGGCTTGTTCAGGCTTAGGTTCGATCCTGATGGCAAGGCTACTTGGGTGTTGCTGCTTCTTTCATCATGAGGCACATCTATGTCTACTTGCCTCTCTTTTTGTGATGTCAGTAGCTGTTCATACTCAATATCTGGATCCCTTCATTCATAGGAGGTTGAAAATTGTAATACTCGAATCCTATTATTTCTTTTTCTTTTATTATTTAGAATACTTTATAAAGAGATGATTCCTTTCACTTACTATTTGATTACACAGTGGTATAGTTCATACTGCACAGCAGGAATAATGATTGACTTTTCCCATTTATTTGCCAGTTTTCAAGATAATGAATTGGCTTTTATCATCTTCCAAAGGTGACTGAGAGATTTTTAAATATATATATATATATACACACCATTATGATCGCATGAATTTAAACATGTGATATGTTTCAATCCATTGCAATTATTATCCTTTTACATTTTCTTTCCTCGAGTACCTTAAATATGTTACTCCATTTTCTTTTTTTTTTTTTTTTTTCCGGCCACACTGCATGGCTTGTGGGATCTTAGCTCCCCAACTAAGGATCGAACTCAGGCCCCGGGCAGTGAGAGCGCCGGGCCCTTACCACTAGACCGCCAGGGAATTCCTGTTACTCCATTTTCTTCTGACATAAAGGATTGTTTCCAAAAGGTCTGATGATAATCTAATTTTTTTTCACCTAGAAGTCATTTGTTCTTTTTGTCTAGATACCCAAATAAATTTTCATTATTTTTTCTTTAAACTCCAATAGTTTTACAAGAATATGTCTTAGTGTTGGTAATTCTGGATTGACAGTCTCACGTGCAGTGTGTTCTCTCAATGCATAGTTTCGAAGCTTTTTTTTTTTAATTTCAAGGAAGTTCTCTTGAATATAGTTTGCAGTATCTCTTCTGTCTCCTTATCTCCTCCCCTGCTTTTTTTTTTTTTTTTTTTTTTTTTTTTTTTTTTAAATTATTTATTATTTATTTATGGCTGTGTTGGGTCTTCGTTTCTGTGCGAGGGCTTTCTCTAGTTGCGGCAAGCGGGGGCCACTCTTCATCGCCATGCGCGGGCCTCTCACCATCGCGGCCTCTCCTGTTGCGGAGCACAGGCTCCAGACGCACAGGCCCAGCAGCTGTGGCTCACGGGCCCAGTTGCTCCGCGGCATGTGGGATCCTCCCAGACCAGGGCTCGAACCCGTGTCCCCTGCATTTGCAGGCAGATTCTCAACCACTGCGCCACCAGGGAAGCCCCTCCTCCCCTGCTTTTTCCACAAAGGCTCTTATTATTTCTTCAAGGGCTGGATCTCCTTCGCTTATCCTCAATATTTGCCACTTTCTCACTATCTTTTTAAATTTCTCTTTATTGATTTTTGAAAATTTTTTCTCCTTTTTATCTTCTGCTTCTCTTAAGGCATAACAAATTGTGTTTATTCACCCTTGGGTTTCTTTTGGTTTAGTCTTCATTTCTGAAATAATTCTTTCTCTTATTTAAATTCTCTTCTGAATTTGTTCATTTAATTCCAAATATTCCTAATTCTGATTTGCATAATTCATTCATGTCTCCTATCATTTTCTTTGTGTCTTTTAGCTCTTTGAAATGCTGGGCGTTGGTTTTGATCTGCATTGAGGGCATGTTTTTCTGATGTGCTTTTACTGTCTACAGGAGTGCTATTCAGTTCTTCTCTTTTTCATTACAATAGTTTTCTAAGGGATTTGACTTCCATACTTTCCCTTGGTTATTTTTATGTGAAATTGGTTTTCTCAAACTTTTTGAAGGAGGCAGTTGTCAGGATAGTTTTTCTAACTTTGCAGAGAACCTTTTTTTTTGGCTGCACCATGCGGCATGCAGGATCTTAGCTCCCCAACCAGGGATCGAACCCATGCCCCCTACATTGGGAGCTTGAAGTCTTAACCACTGGACCACCAGGGAAGTCCCAAGAGAACCTTTTTTATTTTTACAGTCTAGCATTAAAATTTTGTAAAGTCAGCTTACTTTCAGAGATTTCCTGGTCCTCCATCTTTACCTGGACCCTCTCTTTCCTTTGTCTCTCCTTGGCTCAATTTTGTTCCCATGCCAAGCAGTTTGTCCTCAGTGTGGGTCCCTTTCCTTGAAGGAAGCCGTGGTAGGTCAGTTTCAAGAGTTCCTACAGCAATATTGTTCCACCCCTCAGAGCTCACCAGGAGCCCTTGCACTCTCAAACACCACTTTCTACTTCACCTGCTCTTCTCAACTTGACTGGCTGGGCCAGTAAATACCTTCTGGCTATTTGGGGATTCTTCAGATGCCTCATTGATTTCCTTTGCTGATATAACAAAGGTCTTGTAAGTACTATGGTTTGCTCCTACTTGCCTATAGTTTGGAAATCATAGGGATACCACTCCATTTAGATTTGTGGTTAATGTTGTCCATGGGCCTCTAGTTTTGCTTTATAGTTCCTTTGTCTATTTTCATGAGGAGACTGAATAATTATGCTGCTGTTGTCATCTTCCCAGAATTCCCCCTCAAGAAACAGATTTTTTAAATGACTTAATAGTCATCTTCCAGGACCATATACTCAGGCAATGGTATAGTTTTGTAGACATGATACTTAACCACTGTACACTACCTCTCCCACTGCTACCACCATCACCTTTTATCTGGACTCTTCTGATAGCCCCCAACTAGTCTTGTTACTGAATGTAGGGTCTGGCTGCTCGTTGCTCTAAAGCTAATAAGGGGGCAAGTTGGTGAAAGTTTGCTTGATTTCAGAGGCCAGCAACCAGGGGGTGGGGGAGAGGGCAGACTCCTGTTCAAGGCCGACCCCCCCACTGGGGGGGTGAGAGCTATAAAAGCCGAAGGAGGCGACTACATGTAGAAACAGCACAGGCAGCTCTGACAGTCATCTTGAAATTGGTCATGGGGTGGTCTGATCAGCGTCATCTTGATGGATTTCAGTACAGTTCATCTTTAGTTCCAGGGTCGGTTTGTTCCCATTTCTCTGAGGGCAGCTCTCAGAATTGTGGCAGCTTATGTCATGGCTACAGCCTGGTCATCATGTAGTTAACTTCTTCCACCTGGTGTGGGTTTCAGTAGCTATAAGACAGCTCACAGGATATGGCTCAGAATATTATCCATAGCCCTTGAGGAGGAACTAAAGGTCCTTGACTTTGCTTAATGACTAAACTATTACTATTTTGTCCTGTTTGATTGTTTTCCTTTGCTTCTGCATTTTCTCACTTCTCTGATTGAATTTGTTCTTTGACTGAAGTTTTCCTGCAGACAAAAGGCAGGCTGAGGGCATGGGGGGCAGGGAGAAGGACCATAGGATCCTGCTCCATTTCAGTCTCACTGCTTCTACCACGCTGTACCTCTACAGCAGGGGGAGTGATTATTTTTAAACGTCAGATCACATCATTCTCAGCTCAAAATGTTGCAGAAGCTTCTCAATTTTCAGGCCCTATGTGATCTGGCTTCTTTTTCTCTGACCTCTTCTTCCACTAGATTAGGCTGCTCTGAACACACCAGGCAGGTTTGCACCTCAGGGCATTTTCACCGCTAACCCTCTTCCTCCTGATCTCCACCTGGCTTGCTCCCTCACTCCCTTCTGTCTCTGCTCAAATGTCATCTTATTAGAAAGGCCTTCCCTGACCACACCCCATCTCCCATTGAAAAACAAAACCCTCATCTTCTTCCCATTTGTTTTTCCTCATGGCACTTGTTATATATTAATTTTTTATATCCTTCCACCCAGAGTGAAAGTGTCAGGAAAGTAGAAACTTTTTCTTAGTGACCCAAGCACAGAGGTTTTTAGCACAGAGTTAGCAATCAATACAAATTTGGTAACTGACTGAATGAATATATTAATTACCTAGCACCTAATAGATATTCAAGAAATGTTAGCTCTTTTTTCCTCTTCACAGGGAAAAGGAGGTGATCTGTACGGAATGCCACTATCCCCCATGATAGAAGAACCAATACTGGAAACAGAGTCAGAAAAAAAAGGGACAAAATAGTGACATCAGAACCAAAGAAGGAGACAGTCAGCTATTTCGAATGTACAGAGTATCAAGAAGATCAGGACTAGTGTTAGGAACTGTATTTATTTTCCCAAAATTCAGACGTTGAAGCCCTGACCCCCAATGTGACTGTATTTGGAGGTAGGGCTTTTAGGAGGTAATTAATTAAATGAGGTCATAAATGGTGGGGTCCTAATCCAACAGGATTAAAGCCTCTGTAAGAAGAAACACCAGAGTGCACTCTCTCTAATACCCTGCACCCATCCACCACCAACCCCCCACCCTCAGCTCTCTCCACTGTCTGCAAGCCAGGCAGAGAGCTCGCACCAGAATTCCATCTTGCCTATACTTGACCTTGGACTTCCCAGCCTCCAGAACTGTGAGAAATAAATTTCCATTATTTAAGCCACCTACTTTGTGGTATCTTCTTATGGCAACCCAAGCAGACTGATACAATTAGATATCTGAAAAGGCCCTAAAATTCAGGGTAAGTCAGGACAAATCTGGAAATCAGAGTTTTTCCACTTTTCGACTGTATGGTCACTTATTAGAGTTGTAGATCCTAAGAAAACCTGTATGGCAAAAGGCAAATTATAGTAAGTCGTCTCAGTATAAAGATCCACATATTCCTTGAATAATATTTGTGGAACAAGAATACATTTTGTCTAGTTTTATTGAGATGTAATTGACATACATCACTGTATAAATACAGCTTAAGGTGTACAGTCTAATGGTTTGACTTGCATATATTGTGGAATGATTACCACAATAAATTTAGCTGGCATTCATCAGCTCATGCAAATACAATAAAAAGAGAAAGAAAAAAAAAACGCTTAGGATTTACTCTCTTAACTTTCCTATATAACAGACAGCAGTGTTAATCATATTTATCGTGTTGTACATTACATCCCCAGTACTTACTTATCGCCTAACTGGAAATTTGCACCTTTTGACCACCTTCCTCCAATTCCCCCTCCTCCCACGCCCTGCCTCCGGTAACCACAAATCTGATCTTTTTCTATGAGTTTGGTTTGTTTTTTTTTTAATCCATTTAATGTAGAGAAAACACGGACTATTCATAAAAAGGTGTTAAATGTATGTGCACAACACTATCTTTAGCATCTATAACTCAATGGGCTTAATATTTTAAAGTATGATTGTGGTTCCCGGTCAAAATGGAATCATATGGCACTCAAACAAGTTAACCAGAAAGATCAGTGGGGTTCTGGATCCAGGATAAATTATTTTCCAAAAACCGTAACTTTTGAATCTTTGTTTAAATTTTTTAGTGTTTCCATTAGCAACACTTGTCAGTATGATTGTTGATTCATATGGCCACATTGGAGCTTCCCTGTGACATTAATTATAATATGCTGGATTAGGGATTTATTCTTCAAAGCATAAGAAAAATCTAGTCTCAACTAATAGATTTACCAAAATGAAACATCACTAGCCCCTTACCAAAGGCTGCTCCAGTTCGGAAACATGCTGAAGAGTTCAGAAACGCCCTGCGCTTGATACGCTGAAATTCGCCGGTTCTTTGCAGTTAACGGGCAGATTATTCGGTCCATAGCCTATTCGGTCCACACCGCTAAGGCCTGACTCTTGCTGGGCTTTTGATCATTTATCTGCTCACTGGTATTTTTACACGTGAGGATAGGCACGAAAAGAAAGGAAGGTAACTTGCTTAATATCTTTATCCACATTAAAGTTTAATAAAGAGGGTAGAACTTAAAGTAAATGGAGGAGTCCGGGTTGCCTGGCAACGTCCTCCGTCAATAGCCTCAGCACCCCGTGGAATTCAGCAGCAGGACACCCCAGTCTCAAAGCTTCCCGCACAGACAAAAATCTCCCCCAGTGTTGACCTTGAAGGCACCGCGCTGACCGTCTGATCCCAGTCACTGCCGGCTGCCCCGGGCCGCCTTCCCGGTGCCCGTCCCTCACACGCTGGCCGCAGACAGCGTGACCGGCTGGGCCCAGGGCTCCAGGGTCCCCTTCCCCCGCCCCGGGCTCCTCCCGAAGAAGGAAAACAACACTGGTCGCGCGAGCTGGAGGACTAGCGAGCAGCGTCAAGGGGGGGGTGTCCCGGGGACAGGGGGACCGCGGGGCAGTCGGCATGGAAACTTGAGCGAAAGCCGGGGCCGCCTCCCGCGATCTCTATGACCCCCGCCGGCCGCCGTAGGTCCCTGCTGGCCGCTGTGACCCGCCCCCCCTCGGGCCGCCTCCCGCGGCTCCTGTGACCCCCGCGGGCCGCCGTACGTCCCCGCGGGCCGTTGTGGACCCTGCCGGCCGCCATAGCAGTGCTCCCACCCCCGCCCGGACCGGCCTTTCAAGATGGCTCCCGCGCCCCGCTCCCCCCTGGCGCTCTCGCTGAGGGCCGGGCAGCGGCGCAAGGCGCCAGCCTCGCGTTCCGACTCCTGCGCGGCCTAGAAGCCGGTAGCGGCCGGCCGCCGGCTTGCGCGCGCCGTCTCTCGGGGCGGGGCGGGACGCCGGGCCCCTTCCGGGGATGGGCTCGGGCTCCTCCCCGCTCGGGCGGGCGCTCAGGCGTGTCCACGCCCGTCAGCCCGCCCGGCCCGGCTGGCCGCAGACCGAGCCCGGGCGGCCGCACGGGGAGCTCTCAGCCAGCGGGCGTCGGGAGGCGGATCCCGGGCCCCGACCGGGACGGACCGAGCCGAGCAGGCAGCGGCACCATGTTCTCGCTCAAGCCGCCCAGACCCACGTTCAGGTCCTACCTCCTGCCGCCGCCCCAGGTAAACAGCCGTCTCCCCGCGGCGCCCTCTCCTCGCGTTTCCGGGGAGCCGCGCGCGGGCAGGCCCAGGAGACTGCCCCGTCCCCCGTCCCCCGGACCCCGGCGCGGGGAAGCCGCCTTCCCGGGAGCCTCGCCGTCTCAGTGGAAACTTGCAAAACTCCGCCGCAGCCGTTCTCGGCTCCGAGACGGGACTCCAGGGAGCGATCGGAGTTGGGATTTATTTAGCCCTTCGCCTGGCGACGGTCCCCGCCGTGACCGCCGGCAGGATCGCATCGCCTGTGGGCACCTAGTGGAAGGGGTTACCTACCTGTCGTAAATGTGAACACCTGGAAGCGGCACAGACGGTTGTAGTATTTTTTTGGCCAGACTCTCAATTCCATCACGAGCAGATCCTTACAAGAGTTCGGTAAAAATGTGTAAGAATTTAAGTGGGGGGGATACGTGTCTGTCGCCTGTGTCATCACCTAGAAAATAAAATTTGCTTTCATCTCTCAGGCGGGAAAAAAGTTTTGATTTTGATTTGTTTTGCTGATGTATTTCAGACTGACGATAAGATTAATTCAGAACCGAAGATTAAAAAACTGGAGCCCGTTCTTTTGCCAGGTAAACATGAGTGTTCTAACAGATACTTTAGTAATGTGTTTTGGCCTAAGATTATTCTACCAGCTAGTACCATGTGGTTAACTTTCCTCATTTACTTTAAACTTTAGCCAGTTAAAAATCTAACAACTGAGGATGGAAAAAAAAAATAAAGATTGGTTAGAACTAAAGGACAGCAACAAAAAGTAATGATTAATTGGTGTTTGTCCTTGAAAACTGAAGCATCTTAGAAAACTCAAGAATACCACTACCTTACTTCCTTTTCGTCTCCTGAAATGTTCTTTTTTAAAGCGATCATGAATTGCTTAGGTGGTGAAAGGACTTTTTGCCCTTCTTGTCCATCTGCAATTTCATGCATTCATGGTTAATAATCAGATCACATTTCAGTAGTATAAAAAGCAACTTTTGTTATGTCTGGGTCTCTATACCAATAACAAAGCTTAGTGAACTTTGAATTACTTACTTGGCAATTGTTTTTTGAGGGTGTCAGCTGTGTTTGCAAATCTTGTTTCAATTTAGAATAGGGTTTCCCAACAGAGACACTATAGACGTTTTGGGCCTGGTAACTCTTTGTTGTAGGGCTGTCCTGTGCATTGTAGGATGTTTAGCAGCATTCCTGGCCTCTACCCATTAGATGCCAGGAGCACCACCTCCTCTACCTCCTACTTGTGGGAACCAGAATGTCTCCAGACATTGCCAGACCCTTTTGTTAGGGGGTGGGGGGAACCCTAGGGGCAAAATTTTCCTCCTGTGGAGAACCACGGGTTTAGAACAAAATTGACGTTAGAAGACCTTAGAGGTAGAGGTAGGAATTGATGGTAAATCGGAGATTAGTTTTAAAGCGTATAATGCATTTATTTGATTGGTATTTTGAGTTGTATAATAATTACATAACAGCTAGGAAGTCAGTTGTTTAATCTGATTTTTGGGGAAAGTAGCCAGGAAAGCCTGTTTTAAACATGAAATATAATCAAATACCAGTTTGTGTGGCTACTATCAACATTTTAAAATCGCAGTTGTTACTTAATGCTAAATCTGATAAAATGATTAGAACTCTATAGGTAGTAATTGAACAAATAGGGTAACTTAAAATTTTGTGCTTTAAAATTTTAAATATTAAGTAGGAACAAACAAATTTAAAACATAAACCTATGGTTCCCTATTATAGATGTTAACTCTTAAAATTGTCTTAAACTTTATTTGGGGAGTTAGTTATAAATATTTTCCCTTTATTTTGTTAATGCTTTTTAGCCAAACAGTGTGTACTAAATATCCTTTGTACTTGTCCTCAAAGTGAACAATAGAATTAATAAGTAACCTTTGCTCCGTGTGTGTGCTCTGTTTTGGTCTTAGTCACTCCAGGCATTTAAACAACCCTGTGGCAAACAGTGCTCTTCCTGAATGAGTGCCTGTGAGCTATTGAACTTTGGGTCCTTTTACCCTGAACAGGCCCTGTTCTTTGATTCTCCGCTTCTGATATTTGATTTGATTTGACACTAATAAATCACATGGTCTTAGCTACAAATGATAGTGTTTGATTTTCTTTAGTTAACTTCTATATTTAAGCTTTGCTTGTGAAATTGTTACTAAATATCACTAAGCTTGAAGAACTTTACATTGAGGGATTATCTGTTCTATAGAATTAACTAAAAACTTACGTTTCTGTTAAAATGTCGGCGTTTTCTGGGGAAGTTGTAAACCCATTTCCTGACTGTCAGTGGTTTACTTGTCTTAGAAATCATAGCTAAGTCTGGATCCCCTGACCCGTGGTAGCTTTTCTTCATTGGCTCCGTGTGTGCATACGTGATGGCTTTGGCACCCAGCATTCTGTTTGCACCTAATGTATTCCTCACAGAACATTTAGTCAATGCTAAATTAGTGTGTCTTTGCCCTCCTTCCCCACCCCTTCTGTTCTTACCTTCCCATCCTGGTCTTCCCACGATCTTGCCGTTCTTTCTGTCTGACCCCCCCCCCACCCCCCGTCGTGGTCTCTGTGCCCTGCTTCACCTCTAACCTCACCAACTCCCGCTAGAACCTCTGTTGCTCCCTTTTCAGCCTGGGAAATCTAGAAGACAAGTGGAGAGTAACTGAAGCATTGGTGATCTATAAGACCTGGGCTGCGCTAGGGCTTTGCCTGAGAGGGCTTCATAATATAGTTCTGGCCTTCATTATAGTCAGAAACCAAGAGAAAACTTGGCCAAGTCACCTGCGGCTTTGCACAGACACGCGAAACAAGGAAGTAATTGTTCAGAGGTATAGTGTTGGATGTTATGCTTTGGCAAAATGCCTTGGGTTCAAGGATATCCTACTTCAGTTGCCCAAAGTTTGAACTTTTAATTCAATAAGCAGATGAAAATTGAAACACAAAATCAATTGTTTATTTGCAGTTACCAAGTGCTCTGTTGAACTTAACAAGGCTGAATTTAAAATGATCTTCAGCTTTTATTAAACAAAGAAAACAGAAGAAATTGACTAGGAATTTAATTTAGATTGTGGTTTATGTTAGTAATATTCAGCTTGCCTGGTTCATGAAACTCCTTGAGATGGAGATTGTATCTAATTCAGTTTTGTGGTACCCAATGTCCAGCATAGTGCATCGAGATGTTGGTTGAGTGAATGACAGTGAAAGGACCCCTCAGACCACCTGCTTAAATTGTTCCCATAGCCATGCGTGCGTGCGCATATACGCAAACAGACCAACTCTCAGGTTTAGGAGGAAGGGGAAGACTCTTACTTTATGCCATGCGTCTTGCTCTCTCCCAAAGCCACAGTTCTCAAGAAAATTGTACCTGAGCCTAGAACTGAAATACAGCACTCTGTCAAAGCACCTGGCCTTTGCCTAGGCTTTCTCTTCATCTTCCCGTCATTACCTGAATCTCATTCTTTAACGATTATGTTGTGTGTGTAAAATCACCCCAATCCTTTTGACAAGAGGGAGGGTATGAATTTTAAACTGTGTATGTGTGTGTGTGTGTGTGTGTGTGTGTTCCAGCATATATTTGTGAGAGCAGGTGTTGCCACACTAAGCTTGTGTCTGTTTGGGTAGCTGCTGGGCTGGTGGATCCATTCACTGAGCCTGTGAGTACCTCCTGGGTTCCTGGCTTCATGCTAGCTGGGAAGGTGCTGGAGGAGGAGTGGGCTTGAATCGCAGCAGGGCTGGGGCAAGCTCCATGCTGCCTGTGGACAAGGCAGAAGACTGTGACCTGGACCAGTGGTTCCCAGATTCCAGTCATGGCCTGGCTGGCATCAGATCTGGATAAAATTTTTATCAGCCCTTGGTCAAATTGAGAAAATTAAGAAAAATGCAGCTTTTTTCCATAAAGCTAAATTGATTTGCTTTAAATTCTGAGATTATGTCCTTCCAGCTTCTTTGGTGTAGATATGTTCTTCTATTAGTAGCTGTGACTTTTAAAAAAGTTTTTAAGTTAGCTCTTCTGTCGGTTCCCTGAATTATTTTTGTAGTATACCTGATTTGTGGAATCTGAACTGGAAATCACTCCATGATATTATTGTAATATTATAGGTACAATTTAATGAACACTCACACAGAGAACATCAGTTATTTTATCTGCCTGGAGTCTTTCCACCATCTTCTGAAAAATGCACCCTCTCTCTTCTGACAAATTCTCCTTCCCCATCTCCACCCAGCCCGGGGTTCTCGTGTGGCCAGCAAAGATGATAACCCACCCCCAGACTGCTAGCGTGAGCACAGGTTTGCCTCTGGATGTTTTCAGATTGGTACTGAGGAAAGAGATCCTTTTCCGTAGTGCCGTCCGTGGCTGAAGCACCAGCAAACTTGTCCAAAAGAATGACGTCACGTGTTGAGAGCGGCAGAGGCAGAACACCGAGGGAGAGTTCTGACGGTCCCATTTTCCTTGAAGTCCAGCTGACACCAGAGCCACAGAATTTTTCTTTTTGCCAGGCTAGTTCCAGGCATGTTTCTGACACTTTCAACTAAGATCCTTAACTAATATATGATATAGCTTACAGGTTACTCCTCATGACAGCCCTGTCAGGAAGGTACCAATTTATCTTCCTTTGACAGGGGAGAAAACTATACAAGTCATAGAGGTTAAGTAACTTGCCCAGTGTTGCCCAGCCAGCAAGGGCAGAGCCAGGATTAGGAGCCCGACTCCCAGGCTGTGCCTTTAACCACTAAGCAGCAGGGCCTGCCTGACTGTGCTGACACCAGGGTCCAGATTTATGCTCTGGGATTGGATAGCGGGTGGGTTGGATATCGTCCTAGAGGGAGTGCTCTAGGTGAGGTAGAAAGAGCTCTGTCCTCGGCTCTGCCCTTT
The DNA here is from genome assembly GCF_949987535.1 of Balaenoptera acutorostrata. Classification (NCBI taxonomy): domain Eukaryota; kingdom Metazoa; phylum Chordata; class Mammalia; order Artiodactyla; family Balaenopteridae; genus Balaenoptera; species Balaenoptera acutorostrata. The sequence goes on along the minus strand of NC_080066.1, from coordinate 32,350,103 downwards.
CCACAGCAGACAGATTTGACCCAGCTTGACAAGCAACTTTCAAACGATTTCAGCTGCCAGAAAATGGAATGTCTCGGGAGTCAGTGGACTTCCTGTCTCTGGCCGAGCTGAGCGGAGGCTGGTGGAATGCCAACGGCTTTGTTGTGAGGGGATGAGATTTGCAGCGAGTGGGGCTCGGTGGGCTTTCTCTCTCAGGGACATGATTTTTTTTTTTTTTAATATTTATTTATTTATTTTGGCTGCACCGGGTCTCAGTTGCGGCACCCGAGATCTTCATTGCGACATGTACACGGGATCTAGTTCCCCCACCAGGGACTGAACCCGGGTCCCCTGCATTGGGAGCGCGGAGTCTTACCCAGTGGACCACCAGGGAGGTCCCTGGGACGTGATCTTTTTAGGGATCTGTGGGGTGGGAGGGGGACGGCCTGAAGTGCTGTGGCCACGGCCTGAGTTGATGGTTGAGTGGGTACTGACTGCTCCTTCCGTACTGCTTGGTAGAGGGGGAGCAGCCGAAGAAGAGGGCTCCTGCCCTGAGTCTCAGTTCACTGGCAAGTGCTTCAGTGGAGGAGAGCCGAGGTTGTGCAGGCTCAGAGGAAGGGCACCTGAGCCGCATTTGGGGAGGGCCTGGCGGTCGGGAGAGGACTTGTGCTCTGCCCGGTGGTGCCCGCTAAGACTCAGCCTCTGTGCACAGGCGGGGGTCAGCTCGGCCCTACCTCTTCCATCTGCAGTGCCAGCAGCACTTCCATTAGGAGATTAACTAGTAGATCGATAATGAATGCGCTGATTGTCTGAGTCTTTTGTAATCAGATCAGAAAAGGATACGACCTAGGGCCATCCGGAAAATGAAAATAGCCATTGTTGGGCAGCTGTCTTGTTTATTGCATTTTTTTTAACATGTTCACTGTTTGGACCATTTATGTACTACTGTCCTCTGCCTCACTGTACGTCTTATTTCCTCAACTAGATTGTGAATCCCCTAAAGCAGACTGTCTCTTTCAGGTGTTTTTTGTTTTGGTTTGGTTTTTTGTAGATAGGCTTTAGAGATCCTTGTAGACTGAATTTCGTAGTATTTTAATTTTTAGATACCCTGCTTTTGAAAGACAGAAGGCCTTGTAACTGCTCCTTGGAACCGTGAACGGTGTAACCAACTGCGATGTCTTAGCATTGGGTCTGTGCCTCACCTGGACAACCTTCTTCTGAGGGTTTGGAGCCGTCCATTCCTCCAGCGCCTGTTACAGGACCTCAGGTCACCTCCTTACTCCTGACCTTGCAGCTCCTGCTCAGAAACTCTTCATGAACCCCCTTAAGGAAAATCCTGCTTAAACCAAAAATAAAATCCAAAGTCTGTAACCTCTGTAGTTTGCTGACACTCACCTTGCTGACCTCTGCACTGTTTCCCAATGTTGATATCTGCTTCACTCAGACCCAGATGCCTTTTTCCTTATTCAGGCCTTTGTTATTGTGATCATGTGTTCTCTCTGTCTTAACCCTCATCTGCCTTAAACATTTTCCTCTGGTCTCTTCCTGAGGTCTACACTGCTGACCTTCCTCCAGCCCCCGTCATGGGTAGCTCTTACTGGACGTGGTACTTGATTCCGTGCTTTTTTGTATCGTGTGTGACCCTGTGAGTACCAGGAGCGGCCTCAGATGTCTTGTGCTCATCTTGTACAGAGTTTCAGCTTCCCTTAGCAACTGTTAGGCCACTTTAATTCCTGAATTTCTCTGCAGCTCAGGTGACACTTGGACTACCCTGGCTTTAATGTTGGAAGTCCTGCACGCCAGGAGTCCCCAGTCCCAGGCTGTCTGGGATGGTCACTCACTGAATGTAAAGCCACAGACTGAGCTATGCCTTGGGCCTCTGCACATTCCGTAGGTTAATTAGCTACTGTGTACAGTGAGGCTTTGTCTTAAACTATTTTTCAAGCTAAAATTTATGGGAAAAATTATTTTAATTCATCAAACATGTATTGACTTTCTAAATGTGTAAGGTATTATGAAAGATACTGTGGCATAATTTTTGGTTCTCAGGGAGTTAAAAACTTCCCTAGCTATACCATTTGGAGACTTATTAATTTTAATTATATTTCCTTTCTTATTTATCTTTACATATGAAAGGGTCTTGAGAAAACAAACTTTGATGATTTGTTGATTCCTTCCCAGATTATAGTAGAACGTCTTGGCCCATCATCTTCTAGTTTAGACAGTTTTTTCTCTGGTGCTTTTTGCATACCCTGCACTGAAGCTCGCTTCCTGCTTTTTTTTTTCGTGCGGCCCCCGTCGCTTCCTGCCCGTGGTGTGCTGGCAAGTGCCCGGTGCTGAGGGTCCTCCCACGTGGCTGGCAGCACACCGCCCTCCTGCCGGAAAAGCCCAGGAGGACAGTCTCTGGGAGCTTTGAAGCTTCAGTTCTAAGTTTCCTCCTCAAGGTCACTAATTTAAAATGTAGCAAGAACCGTCTGGTCGCTCTTGCGTTTCTGCATCTGTCCCCTCTGGGAAGAGGCACTCTGAATCCCCTGTTTGTCTCCCACCTGTGAGGTGGTTTCCTGGCCCACAGGACTGTAGTTCGTGCCTGGCAGTAGCTGAGGACAGTTCCTACCCAGGGTTCCCTCTTTTTTTTATAAAGTATGAGCAGAAAATTGTTCTGTGAGCAGAGAGCCGTGCTGCATGATCCACGTATTTTATGGAGTGGTTCCATGTGAACAAAATTTAGTGTCATCAACTAAAACTCAAGCCAGGTTAACTTGGCGCTTGTTTTATTACATGCTTATGATAATAAGAAGTCCCAGTTCAGCATCTCCCTGGAAGTGCCCTCCTTTTCTTCTTTCCCTCCATCCCACTCTACTTCTTCTATCCCACAGGCTCATTTCCACTCTCCACTCAGAAAGCTATGTAACAGTTTTCCTTCAAAGACCATAGCCCAGTGGGTCCCTATTTTACTGTTGTTGTTGTTGTTTCATATATTTCTTGTCCATTTTCTTTTCTTTAGTAGTTTTATTTTTAAATAAACTTGGATTTGTAAAAGGGTACAGATAGTTAACACATACTCTTCACCCAGCTTCCCCTAATGTTAATATCTTATAACCCCGATAAATTTAGCTGAACTAAGAAACTAGCAGTACTATTAACTAAGCTGCACGTTTTATTGACATTTCCCTAGTTTTTTCACTAATAGCCATTATTTTAGCGCCCCTGCCAGAACACCATGTCTCCCTAGTCTCCAGCCTATGACAGTTTCTCCGTCTTTACTGATGGATGATGAATTCTTTCATCTTGGTTCCTCTATCCTTTTGAAATGTTCTCCTTTTCTCTCTCTCTTTCTCTGTCTCTCTCTCTCTCCCCCACCCCCATTCCCCCCTCTCTTTTTCCCTTCCCTACTTTCTGGCATTCTGGAACTATCAGAAGCTCCGGATTCAATATGTCTTTCCTCTGCCCCAGCCCTGGAGTCAAACATTTTTCCAGTGAGTCCTGGTTCCTTTTTTTGGAGAATGGTATTTAAATACCAAGATCTGAGTGCTGAATGTGGTTTGTTACTGGAGGCGTTTTCAAGAGACAGAGTAGAAAATAAACACGTGCACACTAAGCCATGTATACACACACCTCCCTTTGTTTCTTTACCTCTCCATCTTTGTATATATTAAGATATACCTGAGTTTATACCGATGTCTCAGACTCTAATCTAAACCCCACAGAGTTCATTCACAGATTTGTGCTTAATTTTGCTTTTTTATGATGGAGAATGGGGAGCAGAGCAGTTAGGCCTGGATTTCCAGCTTCACTTCTGCTGAGTGCTGCGGCTCATTGGTGAGAAAGGAATCTTTTGACCTGACTGTGGCAGACACATTCTGGGGGAAGGTTGTGGTTCCTCAGTGCTGCTGAGCAGGCCTCCCGAGCTCTGAGGGCACCGTACCATTGCAGGTGGAAAGTGCCTTTCCTCTGACAGGATGTGCCTGAGCGCTTCTTCCAAGGCTTGTTTCACATAATGTTAAGAGTTGTCACTTAAGTGACCATCTCTAGCACAGAGCTGGGCAAGCTTTTCCTGTGAAGTCCAAGACAGTAAATGTTTGAGACTTTTCAGGCCGTGAGGTTTCTGGTTGCAAGTACTTAGCTCTGCCTTTGTCCCGTGGAAGCAGTCATAGACGGTACACAAATGAATAAGCATGGATAGGTTTTAGTAAAGCTTTATTTACAAAAACCAGGGGGCTGCATCTGGGTTGGCCAAGCCCTGGGACCCATTAAATGCCTTTTCCTCCTTTTATCTTTGTCGCATTCTCGCTGCCTTTGTGGACTGGATATGTTACATCTGTGCCCTTGGTAAGAGAGTCGGGTTGGTGGAGAAGTGCTGCCCGAGCACGTGCATCATAAACACGGTTGGCTGACGGCACTAGTGTGGCCGTATGTCCTGTCCCACAAGCCCTCCATCTCTTCCTTTCCACTGGTAGATTTTGCAGCTCTCTGTGCGTGTGGTAGGCGAGCAGGGGTGGCTCTGGGACAGTTTTCTGACTTCATGTGCATTTACCCTCCAGCACTTATCTCCTGACCCTCTTGGCGCGTGACCGTGTTACATCACTGGTTTCTGTCTGTCTGGAACCGCTCCTGCTCCATTGGTGGTGCTGGTCAGGTGAACCCGGAGCAGTGAATTGGTTCATTCACTTAGGTGTTCAGCACTCATTGACCAGGCCCCTGCCCCATGCTGAGCCTTTGCCTTGCAACTAAAATGTCAGCATCAGAGAAAAACCAGTCCGTTTTTTACCCTCATGGGGCATGTGATCCTGAGGGTGAGACAGGCAATGATTTTTTTTTTTATTAATTTATTTTTATTTTTGGCTGTGTTGGGTCTTCGTTTCTGTGCAAGGGCTTTCTCTAGTTGCAGCGAGCAGGGGCCACTCTTCATCGCGGTGTGCTGGCCTCTCACTGTCACGGCCTCTCTTGTTGCGGAGCACAGGCTCCAGACGCGCAGGCTCAGTAGCTGTGGCTCACGGGCCCAGTTGCTCCGTGGCATGTGGCATCTTCCCAGACCAGGGCTCGAACCCGTGTCCCCTGCATTGGCAGGCAGATTCTCAACCACTGCGCCACCAGGGAGAAGCCCAATGATTTTGAAATATGTAGGGTATGCATAATTGCAGCTGTGGTCAATGCTGGGAATTACAGGTAAATGATGCTGTGATTGAGGGAGTTAATCTAGGCACGGAGAGTTTTCAAGGCATTCCTGAGAAAGCGATTGGGCTGAGGCAGAAGGAAAGCATATTCCAGGAAATGGGCACAGCATGTGCGAAGACCCCATGAATCTTCGCAGTCCGGCCCCTGAGAGGGACTAAAAGGCCAGTGTGGCTGGAGAGGGAGGATGAGGACAGCGGCGGGGCTCAGGGTGCAGGGGGTGGGGAGGAGGGCGGGAGGCCACGTGGAGGAGGCTTGTCTGCAGAAGAGACAATCACTCCATTGGTCTGAGCCGAGAATTTGACATGAGCATGTTTGAATTTAATCCTCAAGTAAATGTTAGGGTTCTGTTCTTAAAACTCATCTTGTGCATTTAAGAACTTTGAATAAAAGTTATTTTTGCAGTTCAAATTTATTATAACATTTAAGAGAGAGGATTGTTTTGAGACTCTAGTTGCGCTCTGTGAATTGGTGGGTGTTTGGGGCTTGTCAGCAACGGTTCTGTCCATCACTGTTAGAGGTGTTTCTACTGGCAGAAATAGGCAAAGTAGCTCAGTACCCTAACTCTTCTACCATGGACCCTAGAGAATGATTACTTAAAAACGTCCCTGGGTCTGGTTGCATTTTAGAACTTGAAATTAAGGATTAATGATGACCAAGCTTTAAATCAATTGCAGAAAATTATTCTCTTCAAAGAACATTAAAACTTTTGTTTTAGTTTCTTATATTTATTTCTTTAGTCTTCCCTTTTAACTCTAAAACTATATTTTAAAGTTTTATTGTCAACTAAGTTATAATGTGAGTGCAGAGGGAAATTTAATTTGTCTTTATGGAATATATTTTAAAATAAATAGATTGCATTATTAATTTTGAAGTTAATACTGCACTGTTTCTCATACTGAATTGTCTTAGGAAGGAATCGAAGATATCGGTTTGGGAGATCAAGTCACATGTTAGTAAAATACAAATAGCCCATCAAGTAATACTCTGAAAGAGACAGTGCAACTTACTTCTTCTCCAGGGCACCTTTCGGTAAATAAATGAGAGACAGCATGGCATAGTAAAGAATGCAGACTCCAGCTCAGCCCTTCTGGTTGAACCATCTCAGACCCTTAAGCTCTTTGTGCTTCAGTTTCTGTGTCTTACAAATGGAGTGCGGTGCCCCATTGTGACTGTTACCAATGGGAGGTCCTGGTTCAGTGTTTCTTCTTATCGTCATCATGAAATCTTCCTTCTAGGTCACACAGCAACTGTTGACATTTTATGGTGTGGTTGTACCTCACACAGTGATATGTTTCTTTTTGTAAAGGAGAAATTGTCGTAAATGAAGTCAATTTTGTGAGAAAATGCATCGCATCGGACACAAGTCAATACGATTTGTGGGGAAAACTGATATGCAGTAACTTCAGAATTTCCTTTATTACGGATAATCCAATGCCATTACAGGTGTGTTTGATTTGTATGCTGTTTAATTGTATCAGGGCTTTTGACTCTAAGCAGTACGTATTATCAATATTATATAAAGCACAGATATGGAAAAATTATAATAAAATTATTAATAAGTGATTAATATAAGGTTGGGAATGTATTATATTAAAATTCAAAATAAAGTTTAAGGAGAATGTTGAGACTTGAGGAGTATAATTAGTGAGATGGTTTTAAGTCACATTGCTGTGTTTATCCTCTGTGATCTTTGCTTATATATCCTTTTCAATAAAGGAGTTATTATTTCCTTCTAAATCTTTTAACCTATCTATAAAAACAAAGATATCCATTTTACAACTCATAAGGAGAAAAAATTATATAGCAAATAATTTCATAGATGCTGCACATTTTACATATTTTATAGTATCTTTAACTAGTATTTTTCCAAAAAAGTCAAATTCTCATTTCAGATTTCTAGTAGTTAGAATGAAGAAAAATATTGATAAAGTTTTTCTTTAATAACCCTCTTGCTATTTTATATTCTTACTGGAAAACAACAGTTCCATATAATTTGAGTTTTCAAAAAGTCAGTCATTCGTTTGCCTAACTTAAAAATCCTGGACTTTTCCTCAACTCCTATTTTCTGTTTTGATTTGTAAAGTGTTATATATACACTTTTACTCCCTAGACCTTTATTTGTAATAGTAATATTTGGATGTTAACTCTAAACTTTTGACTGAAGTACGTAACTATGGATAAGTGTATTTCAATCTATTGCAATCTGTAGGTATATTTAGACTAAATTTAAGGCATTTACAGATACCCAGTATGTAGAGACACTAGCTTATTTGGCTGTAAACTTGGGTTTTTCCTATTATTTTTGGCTTTATTTCTATCTTTGGCCCCAGATTTCACTATAAATGAGACCCATGTACCTAGAATAGCTTAAATCCAATACCACTAATAGGAAAAATAAGCCAGTGCCCTACCAACAGAAGGTTAATAGCATCAACAATGTCCTTAGTCTGAAAGTGTATATAAAAAATGGGTTTAAAAAGTAAGCTGTAGTTTGACTAAAGATTTTTATTTCGAGTAGACTTTCTGCTCTAAAAAGTTATTTTCTGCTCTAAAATTTCCATTGTGAAAATCAAGCTATGATTTTACCCATTAAAATCTGATGACTTTGGAGCCCCTTTTTTTTTATTATTTTGGTGACTGTTTAACCAGAACTAGATATGCAAGTGTTTGCCTGTGAAGTGATTGACAGTATAATATTACATATCCTGTATGTGATAATGACATTGTAGTATATAACTTGACTTAATTTTATTGTTTAAAATGTGGGGAGAAAGGTGGAGAGAATGTGAACACAGTATGTGTTTCTCTCTTCCTCCCCTTACTTTCCTACTGAAGTGTGTTCTGTGATAACTACAGCCTTAGAATTGTCATAGCTGCACAGGCAAAAGCTTTTGTTCTTTTTAGAGATTGTCGTCGCAATTTCTCATCACACCTAAAAGTAAGACTCATATTACCATCGTGAAGTTATTGGGAAAATAATTAACATGAATGTGTTTTTTTATTTCAGAAATTCCATTATAGAAACCTTCTTCTTGGTGAACATGATGTCCCTTTAACATGTATTGAGCAAATAGTCACAGGTATGTATTATTCTTCACTCAGCCCCTAAAAGCTGGTTCTACTCAGGAATTCTTGCTTGAAGAGTTACACCTCTCAAATACTTGGGCTAGAGTTTTATTTCTGTAGGTTTTTCGCTTTTTCCCTTTTTTTTTTTTTTTTTGAGTCCCAGGAAAATTAATGGAAAAGAAATCAATAAATTATTTTTAAATGGAGATATAAAATATATGGCTTTTAAAAAATATTTATTCATTTGTTTGTTTGTTTGTTTATTTATTTTTGACTGCATTGGGTCTTCGTTGCTGCGTGCAGGCTTTCTCTAGTTGCGGCGAGCGGGGGCTAGGTACTCTTTGTTGCGGTGTGCAGGCTTCTCATTGCAGTGGCTTCTCTTGTTGTGGAGCACGGGCTCTAGGTGCACGGGCTTCAGTAGTTGTGGCACACGGGCTTAGTTGCTCCATGACATGTGGGATCTTCCCGGACCAGGGATCGAACCCGTGTCCTCTGCATTGGCAGGCAGATTCTTAACCACTGCGCCACCAGGGAAGTCCCAAAATATATGGCTTTTTATATTTTCTAGTATTTGTCCTCTTTTTAATTAAAATTTTAATCATTAAATATAGATGGTGGGCTTCCCTGGTGGCGCAGTGGTTGAGAATCTGCCTGCTAATGCAGGGGACACGGGTTCGAGCCCTGGTCTGGGAAGATCCCACATGCCACGGAGCAGCTGGGCCCGTGAGCCACAATTGCTGAGCCTGCGCGTCTGGAGCCTGTGCCCCGCGACGGGAGGGGCCGCGATAGAGAAAGGCCCGCGCACCGCGATGAAGAGCGGTCCCCGCACCGCGATGAAGAGTGGCCCCCGCTTGCCGCAACTGGAGAAAGCCCTCGCACGAACCGAAGACCCAACACAGCCAAAAATAAATAAATAAATAAATAAATAAATAAATAAATAAGAAAATCCTTAAAAAAAAAAAAAAAAAAAAAAAAAAAAAAAAAAATATAGATGGTGGTGGTTTTGTGCAAAGAAATATCTTTAATATTGTCAAAAGCAAAGTTAAAACTGATCCCCCAAAGTTCTAGGAATTATACACAAATATGAAAGATTCTAGAGAAGCAGAACTGAGTGGTGGGTGACCTTCCGATTGTTTTCAGTAAGAATTTGTTAAAGTGTACTAAAGAGTGAATATCAAGAAAGAAATTTTTTTATTTTTTTATTTTTTAGTAAATGACCACAAAAGGAAGCAGAAAGTCCTGGGCCCAAACCAGAAGCTGAAATTTAATCCAACAGAGTTAATTATTTACTGTAAAGATTTCAGAATTGTGAGATTTCGCTTTGATGAATCAGGTCCTGAAAGTGCCAAAAAGGTAATCCTGTTAAGTTTTATCATGGGTTTTGTACTATATTTACCAGTTGCAGTTCTGTATGGAAGTTCTCATTTCTCAGTTGCTCAAATTTTTGGTTTTTTTAGGGAAAGTTATCTCCTTATGTAAAGTCAAAGCCAGGAACGTTAATAGAACTGTTTCCTTGGACTAGTTTATGGCTGCTTTAAAGTATTCTATGTAATTTTTTAATCAGCTCCTAAAATATGAAAAGCTGTCATGCATATCTTTTACATTAAGACCATTACAGCCATTTTTTTCTTGGTTAAAAAGATTGAAAAGATGGTGATGTATTGTAATTGAAGTTTGTAAGACTTTTAATTCAGTACCTCAGAGCTTTATCAACAAACTAAAAGCTAGACTTAGGTTACATAAGGGTTAGGTAAATGTGTAGTTATCGGAGGGGCCTAATAAATATTAGTGCTTTAGAGAAATTTTAATGAATTAATTTGAGTGATATTCCACACAGGCGGCTAAAAGCTAGGGACTTTTTAATTGGGTTGTTTTTCCCCTGCCTTCCGGGGAATGTTTATTGCAAACTCGTGGAGTAAGATTCAAGGGCAGAAATTCCTCCTTCTTTGATTCCAGATTTTGGGTTTAGCAGAGGAGTGAAGCTGGTGGTCCTAAAGCCCCCCGGGCCAGTCTATGGTTCAGCAAATGCAGAGAATAGTAACAGAATCTCCAGGAGAAGCCTGCTGTCATGTATCGGGAATAGAGGAATGATGAGGGAGCTTTTGTGCCACCAAAAAGGGGTGCATTTGTTTTCCATGGTCAGTAGACTTACTGCAGTAAATTTTCTGTTGATATCAAAATGTGGCTGTCAGAAAGATGTTAAGGCAGCTGTCTTCTTATGGTTTGGTGAGGAGGTGATAGATTTATTTTTAGAACCAGAGTCAATAGTTTCTTTATAGGAGGGCAAACACGAAATGAATGTCTGAAAATGTCTGACCATTGCAGCCAGGTTATGTAGCAGAATGGTGGTGGGATCTATGGCTAAACATTTTCAGGTAGAGTGTGTATAACTACTTTCTTCATGCTGCAGGATGGGAAATTCAGCTAGATAACTTTTAAGGCTACTTTTAGCCGTTCAATTCTGCAGTTTGTGATTTTGGCATTTTACTAATTTGAGATGCCTATTCTTATGTAGAAAGACTTTAGAATTAATTAGGTAGTAGACTGCATATAACATAGTTTAGCCAAGTTACTTTCTTGAACTCAGATATAGTTGTAATTTAATCACAGCATCAGGAATCTGCTTGTGAAAACGTTACCTTCAGGATGTGTATCATTTCAAGAATAGGGGCACCATGGAACTTAGGAGATGGTGTTAGGACACGATATTTTTAAAATAAGAAATTGATACAGTGGCCCAATATTCTTTTAGAAAGTTGATATCTCTCCCATTCTCTCCTCTATTTTTCAGATGACAGTATTTCAGTCATTGCAAAGCATAATTATCTGGCTCGTTCTTGCACCATCTAGAGTACTTGTTGGTCATGTTTGATGTGTGAGGCAGTGCTCTAAGTTTAGTTGAGGAGATAAAGCATGAACAAATGAAAACAACAGTACAAAGTAGCAGCATAAAAGATGTTCACACATAAATGATTAGCTTCCAAATGAATGAAACAGATAAAAAGTGCTGTGGAAATTCAGAATATCCCTTCCCTGTTGTTGCTGCTGGTAAGTGCTATAGGGGGCCTCATTGAACTGTCTACTCAAAACAGGCTAGGCTGGTCCAATTTTTTATGCCTTTTCCCAAGACCAGGTTTCTGGCAAAAATCCTTTCCCCACTGTTGTAAAATATAAAAAGCAGTTACCTCAGACCCAAAAGAAATATTTTTTTTGTCTTTGTACAGTCATAAGGGGGGAAATACAGAAAAGAAGCATTGGCATTAAGAATATAAATGGAGAAATTTTTCCCTGATTTACATGTTTTCAAACACAAAGGGTTAAGTCATGTATGGCTGCCAAAGCTTAATGGCTTCATGAGTTAAAAACAAAACTTCTAGCACACCGTGTTATTTCAAGTGAAAGTTTTCATCTAAAATTAGGTAACAGTTGGGGAGTTACAGCTTGATTCTACCTCCTGGAAACTTTGAATGCTAAGTTTTCTCTGGAAATGCTTTGATTTTTGTGAATTGTTTTAAAATGACCAGATGCGTGTTCAGAGTTCTCTGGTGGGTAAACCATTGATTATTTTTGGAGATACTGAAAGCAGTTATATTCCTATTTGAATTGTGAAATCTCAGAATGCTAAATTGGTTCACATTTTGTTAATTATTGCTCTAAAGCCTTCTGGTAATCTAGTTGGTATTTCCTGAGTAGTATTATGACAAAATTAGATGACATTCATCCTCATTATTCTTGGATTGTAAATAAGGATTTTTGGGATAGGTCTATGTAAAGAGAAAAGGAATTTGGATATCTAGAATTGGACATCTGGCCTCAAAGCAACTTTGAGCCACCATTTCCTTTTGAAGAACCTTTGCTGAGGGGCAAAAGATTGTTTTTAATGATTTATCACTTACATAAAAAAAAAAAAATATATATATATATATATATATAAAAGATAGTAAGTGAAATATATGCCATTTGTCTCCACTTTATTCTCAAATTAGTTGGCTCTGAACCACTTGTTCAGGCATACTTTCTAGAAATAAGAATTCAACTCATCTATTTAAAGAACAAGTTGGCCTTTCCTGAATTGCCATTTTTGCCTTTAATCTGAGACTTACTCCTCGGTGGCTTTCAGACCACAGAAATACAGGAAACCAGTTTTGTTTGCCCACGTGCCAGCACTGGCTGTGTGTTAATCTTCTCCAGTGCTGTGCCCCCAGCTGGTCTGGGAGGAGAAACCACCAACCGTGGGTACTTCTGGCTTCTGTCCAGAAAAGATTATCAGCCTTGGTCCAAAAATCACCTCAAAAGTAGTTTACTTTTTTTCCTCCAATTAAATATTTACCATAATTTAATGTCTTTAATAAAGATTTTCTTCATTTTCTCTGATAGCCAGGCCAAATGAACTATTTCAGAGGCAGTTTTTAAAGATGTAGAGAGAGTTTTTCTGAAATTTTTTAACACTTAGGGAGTACATTGCAAAATTAGAATAATTTTACATGAAAATGAGACCTACTTTTTTAAGTCAAACTCTTAGTGATGGAATCTAGGAATGTGGGTGTAGGCTTTTTAAATAGTGTGTACGAAAAAGCTCAAGGAAGAGGACTTCTGGGAAAAAGCTCAAGGAAGAGGACTCCTGGCTTTCTTGATCTTCTCAGAGTGTCCTGCAGTGACAACAGGAATGTAACCTGGATGACACAAGTTGTGTGTGCCTTTGTCAGGGTTCCCAGAGGTACCCCGTACTGAGGTTACCTGAGCTAAGTCCTACACACTTGTGGTTACACTGCTAAACAACAGCTATAGTTCAGGCTGTGTCCCCTTCCCCCCCCAAAATCAACCATTGTGCCAGTGATTAAACTGAGTTGGTTTCATATTATTACAGTATTTATAGTCTTCTTTAAATGTGGATGCCATTAAATAAACTCATTTGTTTCCTAACCTTTATAAATGTGAGGTTGTGCTATTTTAAGGGCTTTTTAGAAATGGGCTACGTTGGGTTTTGCCTAGCAGATAGGCTTTGTGGCCATAAAAAACATATTCCATCATCAGTGATGTGTGGATTTCTTTTGTGTAAACAAGGCCCATGACTACTTTCTGAATGTCTCAGAGAAAGTGATATCTAGTATTATTGAATTGGAGCATTTTCCTGACTATATTAGTAACTTATTTTATGAACTAGTATTTTTAGTGCAGCAGCTATTAAGCACAAAGCACCTCCAGAAAGCTACTGATGAGATGGCAGAAATGCAGGGGTCTTCAGGGCTTCCTCAGATCTGTGCAGAGAGACCTCTCCTGGTCTCCTTCTCTAAATTATTAACCTGCTCTCTTCTTCCCTCACTGTAACACTGTACATCCCCTTCCCTGCTGGATTTATTTTCCCCTTTGGCACTTATCATTGTCTAATTTACTGTAGTCTTTCCTGTTTCTCTGGTTTAGTGTCTGTCTTCCCCACTAGAATGTAAGCTTAATGAGAACAGGGTTTGTGTCTGTTTGTTCACTCCCGCATCCCTAGGGCTTAGGATGTGGTGGCGGCGGCTCTGTAAATACCTGTTGAAGGAAGGAGACGTAGTGCCTGCCCTTGAGGAATTGAACTTTGTGGTGGAAGTAAAACAAAGAACCCTATGTCCTCCTTTTTATCCACTCTCATGACTATTGGGTGAAGACCTGGAAAGTACCGCTCCATAAGCACAGTTAACTGAAGAGATGCTTTCTGTTGGAACTATTGTTATTCAGAGAGAACGGGAGGGTTTCCACAGTCAATACTGTGCAATTGGCTCGGTCTGGGAAGGCTGGTGAGGACAGAGACAGCGTGGTTGGCTAAGCAGCAGGGAAGGGTTTCTCGAGCAGAGTGTGGCCGAGGGGATGGCTAGGACTGAGTCAGACACAATATGTGCTTCTAGACCAGGGACGGCTGAGGGGTGGTGGGGAGGGCACAGGATGGCTGGTAGAGGAGAGCTGGTTTGGTGAAGAATCTAGAATAAGAAGGTTTAATTTAGTATGCAGGTATCTGGGAACCACAGCAGATTATCCAGAGAACAAAGTTGTTGGTCAAAATTTGATCTTTGGAAGAGAACCCTTAAGTGTTGTTGATTTTTTTTTTTTTTTTTTTTTTAAGAATGTAGGGAAACCCACAGAGATGCCGTAAGGCGAGTATGGCTTAAGGTTGTGACTATGATGGTGTAGAAAAATGGGACAAAAATGAAAAAGAATCTTGAGAAAAGTGCAACAAAGCTTATAAACTAAATATGGTGCCCAGAGGAACAGGAAGTGAGGAGGACTTTTTCAAGGTGTGCATTTCAGTAGTTTGCTGCTGGAAGAAGTGCTTTAAAGACTGTTGAACAGGTAGGGGATGGGAATGTAGGTCACTGTCTCCTAAATTTCCTGGGTGGGACTCTCATAGAAAGCTCTCCCATAGGCATTAAGAAAAACAGGGTATTACGTAAGTTTCAAGGAGCTTTCTTTGTTGTTGTTGTTTTTAGTCAAAACTAAAACTAATGATAACTCTGTTCTCTTAGATGTATGTTTTAATTTAGTAAGACAGGAAACATTTATTCTATAGAAGACTCTTAAAATATATTTTAAACAAGCAACTGACACATACTTACCAGTCAATAGAATTTGCATCAACCCACCCCAGACACCGCTAATTTGACATGGACTAACAATTAACTAAACTTCTTGCTTGCTCACTGTCAAAAGTATATCATTCTGGCTTAATGCTTTTTCTTCTAAATGATGCTTAATCTTTTGAAGTAAGAACATCTATTATTCTGTCCTTGCATATGTCTTCAGTTTCTTCTGTCTTCTTTGCTCATTTAAGAGTGTTTTCTCCCATGGTCTAGTCCAGGGCTTTATGGGCACAGAGCACTATCCTTCATTCTTTCCAACAGCAGTAGAGGGTAATCGCAGCCATGTTTCCACACGTGGCCCTCCTCCCGAGGCCAGGTGTATGCTAAAGTTATTCATCCTCACCGCAGCCTAGGTATTATCTTCATTGTACAGGTGCGCAGATCGAGGCTCCGAGAGATGAGTTGACTTCACACAGGTTACATGGCAGGTGCTTGGTAGAGCTGGGATTCAAGCCCTGATCTGTTGGATTCCAAAGCCCACACTTTTTCCACCATAGGCATAGTCTCAAACCATTTTATTTAAACACAGTTTTTTTGATGTACCTCTTTGAGCCACCCATGTACCTCTGGATTTCTTACTAATTTTTATTTTTTGTAAGAAAAAGTTGTAGCTTTTCTATTAAGTTTAGATTTTTAATGCATGAGGTAAGAACATTAAAAGTTCATACCTAACAGTAAGCCTTCCAAATTGATGGTATTAAATCATTATAGTCCATAAAAAATGAAACTTCTCTTTTTCTTTTTTTTAGGAGTGGATATGTCACTGCCTTTTTGGAGAATGCTTCATTAGTTTTCAAGTTTTGTTTATCTGAATAAAAGTACATTCTTGTTAAAATTCAACTCAGCAAACACTTACTGAATACTTAGCATGTAGTCACTAAAGATTAAACAGTGTCATGGGGCACAACAATGAATGAAATCCCTGGCATTAAGGAGCTCTTTCACACTCTAGGTCAACAGGAAAACATGGAAATAAGTCTATAATCCCTGCCCCAGATGACACTCCCACACTCAAGGCCTTATTGTACATTTCATTTAACTAAGTATGTTGAAATCAATTCTAAATGTAGAATTTTTCCTAGGTATGCCTTGCAATAGCTCATTATTCCCAGCCAACAGACCTCCAGCTACTCTTTGCATTTGAATATGTTGGGAAAAAATACCACAATTCAGGTAAATATGAAAATATTAACTATTGTGACTAACTTTACATTGTCTAAATTTTATTCTTATGTTTTATGAGAAGCCTCCAAGTACATGAGCTTTAATGATTGTAGAATTATTAGCTTCATAACTGTTAGAGAAGTAAGCACTATATACTAAAAGAGATAACATTTGTCAGATAACATTTAAAAAGTGACGGGGAAGAACCTATAAGCAACTGTAAACATAGGCTTATGAGAATCATGTCAAGTATTTTGCCTGTAGTCACTGGCTTGTATTTTATGATGAAGGAAGATACCTCTCCCTCCCCGCCTATTAATTGGTAACTTGAGATAAAGTAATCTTATCTTTTAAGAAAACTGGCAGAAAATTAAAAGATATTTGAAACTCATGATCTTTTTTTGGCAAGGTGTGATTTCATGCAGAAGCTGAAATAACTAAACTTTTTAGTGGGCTTCATTAAGATTGTCAAAATATTGATTTTATATTTCTGAATAAGATTCATGAAAGGAAGATGAGCATTCATCCAAAGGACAAGTGTATTTTAAACGATTTTTATAAAAGTGAATAGTTCTGTACACATATATGTCATCACCAAGGAATATTCCAAGTGATCGTGTAATTCTTTTTATATACAAATGTAATTTTGATCAACCAGTTTTCTTTTTTTTTAACCTCATAAAAGGCTAGAGAAAAAACAATGAGGTCGTATCTGACATTAGCCCCTCGTAGGTTAGTGACCACATGTCCATTTGCCTGCTGGGTCATGTGCTCTACCAGTCTTTAAGGGAGAGAGATGACTCAGCTACACGTTTATAGTGGAAGGGCCATTCACCCCAGCCAGCATGGTCTGGACGGGCAGCCTATAAATTATTAATTTTACTGGTCCTTTACATTTTGTTACCTCAGAACATATATAGTAATTTAAATAATCTGTATAATAAAAGTATATTCCAGTATCACTGTATTGTAAATGCATTAAAATGTAGGAAAAATACACAGTATCTGCAGATGCATATGGTATAAGTACACTTGTAAACACCATAGAGATGATGCAAAGGTCATAGCTTTTATCTTATGGTACTAACAGAAATGGGATAACGAAATACTTATAATTTAATTTTTCTTATCACAGTGCAACTAATTGTAACCTAGGCTTGACCAATACAACTAATTTTTAAAGTTTATTTCTTGACATAAAGAAAATTCACTTATTGTCCGAAAATAAAGTATTGTAGATCTGCACTAGTAGCTAGGCAAATGTTCCTTTGGCGCATCTTCAGGCTGCAGACCGTGATCATCAGGGTTATCCTCAACAGGATTCTCACCCAGAGTTGCGAGAGAGTAACTGAGATGAAAGCTTCAAGGGGCACAGGAGTCATAGGAGAGCCTTTGATTCCCACTTGCATTTGTTGATGATCAAGACCAATTCTGGATGATACCTTTTTCCTAGTAGAAACGATTCAGTCCAGGGTACAGACCCATGAGTTCTGCACAATGTTCAGCAAGTACAGTGAACTTCATTATGCGTTTGGTGACGTGATGCCTGCTTCAGTTACTTCTCACGGTTGTCTTCATCCGTTCCTCGTGGGCATCTCTGGGTTGATAACAGTTTATTCAGTCCATAGCTTTCCTACTACTGGTTTCCTTATTCCCGTCAGTTACTTCTCTGTATCTTCTCATATGTAGCTTGTGGAGAAAATAACGATTGATAAGTAACACTTAAAATATTCAGGAACACTTTTTATATTGCATCCTTCAGACTCCTCCTCCTTGACAGTCACTTCATAAACATAACACTTGGCCAAAGTTTTGTTAAGATTCCTCATAGGGTAACATCCTTTCATATCCTTCCATGCTGTTGCAGAAGCATAAACTGCACCTTTAAGAGCAAAAGAAGCCTGAAATTTCCACACACTGCAGTCAGAATTCATTAATTTGTGAGTGAAAGAGGCCCAATAATCCACTCTTGAACTTCTGGATGACACCTTGATTCATTGGCTGGATTAAAGAAGTCCTTTTTGCAGGCAGGTAGGTGACAAAGCTGTTCCCACAAATAAGATGTGAAGCTAGAGGATGTCCCCTGCAATTGTCTAAGAATCTTTTAGCTGGCCTTAGGCCTTCTGAGGTTTTCTTTCATGTTCGGCATCACTTGAGTGAAAAGCCAGTCATCCAGGTACTTCTGTGAGGATCCTGAAGTATGGGAGATGCCCAGCACCCACAGACTTCGGGACACTCCACACGCTGACACTGCAGGAGGCACTGGCACAAACAGGAACGATGGTTCTATTTTTGCTCTTTTAACTTGAAAGAAACCACGAGGACGCTGTTTTCACTAGTCAGCTTATTATTGGACAAATGATGTCCCAAAAATACAGATCCATCTTCGTTATACTTCTGGACTAAAGAATTGAAAACCTCAGGTTACCTGCAGCCTCAGTGTTGGCAGCTCCACTGCATGACAGACACCTGCTTGCAGATGCGGTGACATAATCTCAAGGTGCAGTGTAGGCTCACAGCAGAAGATGGACATTTTCAGTGACGTGATTTTACTTTGTAATTTTATCCTTTTTTTTAAACATGGGTCTTAGTATTAGGTTTTCCTTTAGATGCTTATTTGAAAACCACTTACAGAGGACAAAATCCGTTTGAAATAGTGTAGAAATTTTTAAAGTTGGTTGCTTGTCAGTTTTTAAAATATTCTCAGTGTAGCTGTAAATGGCTGTGATTGGTCCTCGTGTCTCGGGAATAGGAGCGCGCCAGCCTTGTGCACCAGGATCCCTGGGGGAGCTTTTAGAAGGACAGCCATGCCGGCCCCACCCCAGGCCCACCAAGTCCGAATTTCCTGTCGGAACCGCTTTGTTGACTCCGCTCTCTTGAACTTCTTAATGATCGCAGTTCTGTTTTTCCCTTCTTCACCCTTCTTGGTGACTTCTCATTTCTGCAGTGTCATCAAAGCGATAGGCTTTCTTTTCATTTGTTGACCACTTTTATTGTCTTTACTGTTGCTTGAGGCCATTCTGAATATGGAGGGGGCTAGTTAAGTGGAAACTCTAAGATCATTTCAACTCGGTCTAGGATTAGACTTGTGAACTGTGTCACGGAAGATAGTGACGGTCAGGAGGGCTGACCTTGTTTCATTTTCAGTTGGCTGAGGAGGGGTGTCCTAAAACCTCAGTCAGGTAACCATCAGGGGAGCCAGATCTTCCTAAGATGACTGGCTTGGCCAGTCTGTTGCTGCAGCCCCTATTAGTAATCCACTAGTAGAGCAGGCCACAGGCATCGGGCCTCTGGGACTGTCTGAAAAGCATTAAAATTTCCAGACTTTGTAATGGCAGATTGGGTACCTGCTACACATTCCATAATAAGCTCTCACTGAAGATGTTGAGTATATCAGAGATCTGGTCCTGGTTGCTGAGAAATGGACAGGTTCTGAACAAGTAAAACCTGTGAAATAGCAAACAGTACAAGATCTTGTAGTTGCTCTCACTTTGTGTTCAGAAAAATTCACCTATTCTTAGTTAGGTCTTGAGACTTGATATGTTTTGCCAGAGGACCAATCTTGTAAATGGTGAGCATGTTCTCAGCCTAGCTTCCTAAGTCTGTAACCTCAGAACACGGAAAAGTATGCAGGTCTGGACTCCCAGCTAGGGCTGAGCTGCCAAGTATTTACATAGCTCTTTACAAAGTTCCAGTGTGTTCTTTCAGCTTCTCTTTTGGTGGTGGTGGTCACTGCCTGGCGGGGACCTCTGTGCAGTGTTGCTTACTAATGATGGTAGCAGGTAGTGTTTCTGTTCCTGGTTCTAACGAGGATGATGTTTGCTGCGTGTTTCTGATAAGTACCCTTTATCAAGTGAAGGAAATTCCCTTTGATTCCCAATTTGCTAAATTTTTCTGTATTTTATATCATGAGCACGTGTTGGACTCTTATCAAATGTTTTTCTGCACTTGCGAGGGTTTTTTCCCCTTTAATTTGGTCATATGATGAATTCCTTAGGTTTTCTAGTATTGGCTAGCTTGCTGTGGTTTTTGGTGCTCTGCTACACAGCGTGTGAAATGGGAATTGCCTGGAAGTTCCACGCAGGTTCCACGTTCTGAAGAGATCACAAGTCCCAGTTCCCCAGCACGTCTTCTGGTGGTTGTTACTCCAGAGCAGGCACTGAGACAGAGTGGCCCACCAGGATATGGGCTTAGAAGTAGCATTTTAATTTTTAACAAGCTCTGTTAAAATCAGAATCATCATAATTATAATTCTGAGGCCACTTAAAGGATAAAATGCAAAAGTGCTAGCCTGGCACCTGAGACCCTTCATAATCTAGAGTAGCGCCATCCAGTAATGGGAATGTTCTTTCACCTGCATCGTCCAGTAGAGAAGCCACTGGCCACATGTGGCCGTTGAGCACTTGAATGTGCCTGGTGCAATTGAGGAACTGATTTTAAAATCTTTGTTTAATTTAAATTTCAGTTGAAATTTAAGCAGCACGTGTGGCTGGTGGTTCCTGTCTGGTGCAGCACGGCTTGAGAGGCTAGGCCCCGTCGCGTTTCCCAGCCTCCCTTCCGCCACCTCTGGCACCCTTACTGCGCTCGCTGTAGTTCATTACTGGACGCTGTGCCGTCCTTCTGCATGTCTTACGTCCCGCTCTGCCCAGCACGCCCGTCTCCTCCTCACCAGCCACCTGCGAGCGTTTGCATTGGCTGGTTCCTCAGGACTCTGCTCAGAGCTGCTCGGGTCGGAGACCTTCCCGCCCCAGCCTGCAGCCCCAGCCGCAGTGGGCTTCCCCCTCCGCCCGCATCACTCTCGTCCACCCGGCGCGCTGTCACCAACGCCTCAAAGTAGGGGTGAAATCTTAGCTCGCTTGTCAGTGTTCAGGCCTTAGCACGTGGTAGGTTCTCAGAAAATACCTGTTTTGCACCAGGTTTAGTAAATAGTCCACGGGAACGGGCGTGGCATGTTCACGGGACAAAGAAGGGTTTTCACGGCTGCAGGAGGATGGGAGTTCGGGAATAATGGGCAGTAACGGTCAGGGCAGGTCTGCGAGGACTCTTTAAGAGAAGTTGTTTAGGTTTGCTGGATTCAGTTGGAAATGAGTATGATTGCACAGTTGGGGGCAAGGGTAGCGTCCTGAAAGCCTGATTTCAGGAAGTGTGTCCTGTGGCAGCTGCAGGCTGGTCTGAGTGCAGCAGAACATTGGTCGGGCTGTCAGCTGAGAGACTGGCCGTGGTTGCAGCCTGCACAGGGAGACCCTGGGCCAGGAGAGGGATGCCGTCTGTCACGCAGATCAGGCTGCCTGTGGGGATACCTTCTTTCTCTGTGGTCACTCTGAGGCCCTCCTGAGGCTGTGCGCATGCTCCCAGCAGGTGGCCGCGCCTCTCAAGTGGAGAAGGCTCCTTGCTAAGGAAGGTCAAGTCTAGGCCCTCTGCTGAGTCTCCAGTGGCCTGGCACTCTGGTGGAGGCTAAGGAATCTATGTCAACTTATCAAAGAAAAATCGTGTAGAGATAGGAGACCAAGAATGTCATAGCGAGTCATACATAGAAAAGGGTTAAGAAGTAAACACTGGAAAGATGAAAGATTCGGACAGCTTGAGAACGGAGGTGATTGTTGGATACGTTCATTTTTCCAGGCAAAACATGGGGAGAAAACTAGCAGTGACTTGGATTTACGCCATAGCTTGGGGTAGGGAGTTGAGGGAGACTTGTGAATGGTGTCCGTAAACCGGTAGGGATAGAAGACAATTGAAAGTTAAGGAGGAAACGTGAGCAGCAGGCATCGGTCACCCTTTCAGAAGGTGGCCAGTAAAAGGGAGGGGAACTGTGTAGCGTAGTAGCAAGAGTGGTCCAGTGTGGTCACGTGAAAGCCCTTTCAAAGCCAAGGTTGCCCGTTTGTGAGTGAAGGCGTTGAAGGCAGAGCCAGCGGAAGGACAGGGTATCGAAGGTGCTGCAGGGTGGCGACGAGCTGGACGAGGACGGGACACAGTGGGCTGTTCTGCGGGGGGGCCGCCCCTTCCCCAGGACGGCCGGAACGGGTAGGGGGGCCTTGGAGAGACTGGAGACAAACAGGGAAGAGGTGCCACATTGCAGTGTGCTTGTGACAGGAGGCACGGAGAGAGGAGAGGGAATTTGAAGCAGAATTAATACTATTTGCTTTTTCTTACAGCCAGCAAAGCTAATGGAGTACCCTCAGGAGGTGGAGGAGGCGGTGGCATTGGAGCTGGGGGTGGCAGCAGCCAAAAAACTCCGCTGTTTGAAACTTACTCAGACTGGGACAGAGAAGTCAAGAGGACAGGTGCCTCCGGGTGGAGGGTTTGTTCCATTAACGAGGGCTACATGATATCCACCTGGTAAGTCCAGCTTTGACAGTGTGGTTCATGCCTGGGAGTGACTTCTTAGGAGTAATCATCAAACTCTGCTGTCATTGATAACTTTCAAGTTATGGCTAATGGAATATTTATTTTTAATAATGCTTTAATGAATATTTTGTTTTAAAGATAAGGACTTTTTTAAACATAATCGCAATGTCAATATCCATTGAAAGAAATTGATAATAATTCCAGTAGTATTGTCAATCATCCAGTCAGTGTTTATTTGCATTCGTATCTTGTAAGTGTCTTTTACGGTTGGTTTGTTCAGATCAGGGTCACACTGAACTTGCATGATCTGTCTCAGGCTTTTTAATCTATTACCTGCCATTTTTTTGTTGTTGACAAAACTAGGTCAAATGTTCTATGGACTTTTTCCCTTTCTAGATATTGCTGGGTTTATCACTGTGGTGTCCTTTAATGTGTTCCACTGTCTACTGTATCTGAAATGTTAGCTAGCTCTAGGGGCTTAAATAATTACAGCTGACCTTTGAACAACACGGATTTGAACAGCATGGGTCCACTTTTATGCAGATTTTTTTTTAATGGTAAATACTACAGTACTGCAGGATCCCCGTTGGTTGAATCTGCAGGTGCGGAACCATGGGTGTGGAAGAAGCACGTATAGGGAGGGCCAACTATAAGTTATATGCAGATTTTCGGCTGTGCAGAGGGTCTGCACACCTAGCCCCAGCGTTGTTCAAGGGTCAGCTGTAATTAGGTTCCGTTCCAGGTTTGGGGTAAGAACGCTTCCTCAGGTGGGCCGGGCACCCCCTGTGGCATCACCGGGGCTCCAGGCATCACTGTGACGCTGACTGACCTGTGGGCCCCACAGCAGTCAGCCTGCTCCACCCACTGCTAAGTTCCCCTTTTACAGAGTGGGTTTAGCTGCCAAAAATGGTTATTCATTAGCAGTGAGGATCATTGCCCAGATCCATCATTTACTGAGGATTGCTACTGGTCATATTCTAGTTCTATCGAACTCTTCTCTCAGCAACTCTTTAGTACCTGAGATACAGTTTGTATGAGGAAGGCAGTATCAGTGTTTACTTTTTCCCCTTTACTTAACCAGTTTTCAGAAGGAGCTCTTTCCTAGAATCCTCCAAAAGTGACCAGAAAATTCTTTTTTAATTTTTTACTTGTTCAATATTATTTAGTATTCGGATTTGGGGGTGTTTTGTTTTAATGTCATTCAAGTCCTCCTTAGTTTTTTCAGATAAGCAGTGTTGTGAACAAAGTACGAGGACCTTCTAGGAGTGCAGTGCTGAGGAAGGGGCTTGGGAGCACGCGGCTTGAGTCTTCCTCTGCCTCCCCTTGAATTTGAACTTTGTGGCCAGCGTGCATTATGTGTTGAGAAGCCTGTGACAGGGCCTGCCTCTGTCCCCTACCTGGCCATGTGAGCAGAGGAAGGAAAAGAGATGTCTTCAGGTGCAGTGAGCTTGCCCGGTAGTAACTGCTCTCTAACCCACGTCCCGGAGTCCACCTGCCTTTGGAAGATGGGAAGCAGAGAAGGGGGAGATGAGAAGGGGGTGGAAGCTTCTCGGGAGATTTGTGGGCTTGGTTTGTTTTGGTCTGGTGTGCCTGGTATCTCCTACCCATAGCCTGTTGAGAGAACGATGGTGGACATGTTTTTCAGAAATTGCATATGTTTGATTAATAGTCGTTCTGGAAAATATTTCAGATGCTTCCTTTGGATTGTTCCCCCGCTGTAAGTATAACGACTGTGATAATTGAGCACATCGCACGCGTTTTAGATGAGATGTCTAGGCTCATCAGTGGCACCCATGGTGCCCACTGCACGGCCACTGAGTAGGGTGCACGTTAATTAAACGTTGGGTCTGCAGAGCACGCTTATCCTGCCTGAAGCACAGGCTCTTACATTACAATTCGTGTTTTCCTCTCCAGCCTTCCAGAGTACTTTGTAGTGCCAAGTTCTTTAGCAGACCAAGATCTAAAGATCTTCTCCCATTCTTTTGTTGGAAGAAGGATGCCAGTAAGTGATATCTGTTGGATTTCATTAATACTATTGTCCATTTTTCCCCCCAGTTAAGTAAAGACTCTGCTTCTCTCCTAGTTCTGGTGCTGGAGCCACTCGAACGGCAGTGCTCTTGTGCGCACGGCCCTCATAAAAGACGTGCTGCAGCAGAGGAAGATCGACCAGAGGTGAGCGGGAGACAGTCCTTGGTACTTGGGCATCTTTCGTTGTCATAGAGAAGTACAGTAACCTCCTGACTAGCTAAAGATAGCTGGGAAGCACCGTGTGTTCCATACAAGAATTACCACTGTGGAGAGAATTGAATATATTGAAATTAACATTTAAGTTATATTAAATGTAATTTAATACTTTGGCTTATAAGACACTTGAAGATCTTACGTTGCTGACACTTTTCTGTAATGTTGCTTCTAATGAGCTTTCAAAGTGCAGTGATTTCCAGTTGAGACACTTCAGGACACATCAGATTTTTCTTGTAGTTCGATGTGTCCTAGGTCTGCCAAGTCACGATAACTAAAAGTGGTGTAATTGGCTACCATGAGCAAGTTTGCTGTCATCTGCCGAAGTCCCCAGTGACCTCCGTGTCGGTGAAGCAGGAGGCCTTTCTCAGGCGTCCTCACGCAGTGGGCACCGCTGTTGGCCAGGCTCTCCCTGGGCCCGGCTTCTGCCCCCCTCCACCTCCTGAAGCTCCTCGTCCCCGCTGCACTCCATGCCCCTGCCAGCCCGTCCTCCTGTCTCCAGACACGACTTAGAGCTTGTCTCAGGCCACCTCCCCTTCCCATTCTGTATTCCCTTCTGAAAGAAGTTCACCCGCGTCAGTGGCTTTAGTGACTGTCAGATTTATATCTCCAACCGAAGTTGACACTTTCCACGTGGAGGTCTCAAAGGCCCTTTAAATTCATGTTCAAAACCAAACTCAAGTATATGGGCACCACGCGCCTCCTGCCCCACCCCACCCCCAGCCTGCTCTTGGGAACCGAGGAGTCACCCTAATGCCTGTCGTTCACTTCCCTTCACGTCCAGTCCGTCGTCAGATTCTGTCCTTCAGTTTTCAGACACCTTACCCCTCTCCTTCCACCCCAGCTCCACCTCTGCCAGTGTGTTGGAGGGGCCTCATCCTTCCTCCCGTGTCTCATCCAGGACCACACCCTGTCCCTTCTGGGCTCCGGCCGCCCTGGGGTTTTGCTGGTCTTTAGTGTCTCCTGACTTTTGGCTGTGCTGCCCCCTCCTCCTGGGCCACCTTCTTCACGCTGGTCCATGAGCACTCCGTACACGCACACCCACACACACACACCCCGCCACACACACACACACCCATCACTCCGTACTCGCTCGTTTTCTGCACCTGCATTCAGACGTCACTTCCTTAAGATAAGCCTTCCCCTGTCTCCCAAATTAGATCTGGCCTCAAGTTACACATTCGCTATATCGCTCTAATTTTCTTCTTAACACTTATTTCAGTTCCTTATTGTACGTGTGTGTTACAGTTTGATTACTGCCTGTCCTTACGAGACCATGAGGTGACAGAACTGTGTCTGTTTTGCACACCATTGTTCAGCTATATTCAGCACCCAGGAAATACCTGCAATTGAATATTTATTCAATACTTATCCAATAAATGAGGAACAAAGGAAAAGATCTTAGAAAGCAGGTTCAGAGAGCCTCAGAAATTGTGTATCACAGTCTGTTATTGGGACAGCCAGGTCGTCCGTTTTTTCCACAGTGCCATAACTGACAGCCACATTTGCTGAAGCAAATAACTATCAAGTGACCCTCAAATGACCCTTCAGTTTTCTGGAGAGGGTGACTGCAGTCCCATAGGTCTGTATTCTCTCGTGGATTTAAATTTCACTTTAACCACGTTAGTGATTAATGTCCGTTCTGTCCTACCTTGTCCTGCCTTGTGGACATGTCGCTGATTAAGTGCTCCGTCAGGAGTGTAGCTGTGAAAGGCAAGGCTGCAACACTGTTAACTAGAAAACCTTAGAACCAGTGGCAGTTTTAATTATTTAACTTATTAAGGGAAGAATTACTTTAATTCCCTTTGTTTTTTCAGCTATTCTGTTCTTCGTAACTAGGACAGATTCTCTTTGTCGTCCAACCTCATCTCCACCCTTTTTCCCTCAGACACGTCATCATTGCCCCACTGGCCCTCGCTAGGTTTCTCCAACAGCCAGGCTTCTGTTCTACCACAGGACCTTTGCACTAGCAGCTCCTCTGCCTGGAACACTGTCCCCCGTCTTTGCACAGCTCCTGGCCATTTGGGCTTCAGCTCCGGTATCGTCATCACAGAGGAGCGTTTTCTCACCACGTGACCCGAGCTAGCCTGCATCCACTACGTTCCATCACCCTCGGCGTTCACCACGGCCTGTCATCTCTCCTCAACCCCCCCCCCCCCCCCCCACCGAGAGCACAGACTGCATGTCCCTCTCTCTGTCCCCAGCCCTCAGAGCAGTGCCTGGGCTCACAGCAAGCACTCAAAAAATGTATGTTGAATACGTGAATGAGTAGTGACTCAAGGATTTTGTCTTTATTAGGATTTGTAATGCCATAACTAAAAGTCATCCACAGAGAAGTGATGTCTACAAATCAGATTTGGATAAGACCTTGCCCAATATCCAAGAAATACAGGCGGCTTTTGTAAAACTTAAGCAACTGTGTGTTAATGGTAACTTCATTTCTATTTTACATATATGTAAATAATGAATGGGTGATTATATGAGGCATTGTATGAGGCATGTCAGGAAAAGTGACATTACTTAAAAATTTAGAAATAGGTATATATTTAAGTAGAGGCTTGTTGAAATATTTGTACAAATTATTATTGTATGAGAATGTCAGAAGCTCTTAGAAAATGAAGTTTAAGCTGCTTTCAGTTTTGTAGGAAAAGTGCACCAATTAAATCACTTTCAGATCATGAAAGGTCTGGTAGGATGCTTCTGTAAAAGTGTCTGCTCAGTAGAACAGCCTACTACCTCACAGACAAACTTATGAAGACCTTAATGTATTCAGTTATATTTTGAGATGCGTGACTTGACATGAATTTCAAACAGAGCCATGTTATAATCTGTGCAGTCTCAGAGTTCCCATATGTCTGTTAGAGCAGATGCTTCTGGGGTGCTTTCGATGTACCCTGGAGGGATGACTCACTTGAAAGCACCTTTGGTGTGAGGTGTGCACAGAGAGAGCCCCTTGTCAAGGGGCGGCAGGACTGGCGCCGGCTTGGAAGGAGAGCTGGGAGGGGGTGTGCTTAAGAAACACAGTGACTCTGTCTTTCAGCCGTCCCGTGAGCAGCATGTGGCTGAAGCGTGAGGCAAGGGGCACCTCGAGACAGGCCAGGACAGGCCCCGCCAGGAAGCTGCCCCGTTTCCTGCAGGGGTCAGCCACCAAGGCCATGAGAACCGGGTGCTGGCAGCAGGGAGGGAGGGGCAGGCCTGCGGTGAGGAAGCTGAGGAGGGGGCCGGGGTCTGTAGCGCTTGCTTAGGGGGCAGGGGGCGGAGGCGGGCAGACTCTCCAAGATTTCCCTGGGAGAGCCACAGGGGAGGAGATGGAGACCTGGGGAACGCTTTGTTTTGTTTCTTGCAGAATTGTGACGTGCCTTCTTAAATGTTTTTATGACTAAATGCAAATGCATGACTTTCTTAAAGCGAGCTTTTAAATGTTAAAAACTGATGTATCACCTAGCTCTCAATTTGATCATGAAAAGTAAGCTTAAGAAGCCAAAAGTGTTATATGCCTATATATATGTGAGTGTGTGTGTATAATTACATATGTATAATTATATTAATTACAGAACCATTTGAAGAAACTGAAGAGAAATGGCTGTCTTCACTGGAAAATACACGGTGGTTAGAATATGTAAGGTTTGTACAACTGCTTTCCTTTTTTCTTAACTTATTATTTTGAAATAATTATCGAGTCACAGGAGGTGCAAAAATATTACAGGACCGTGCACTCCTCACCAGCCCCCCCAGTGGTAACGGCTCACATAACTAGACTATGGTTATCAAACCGGGAAACCGACAGTAGTACAAACTACAGTTCTTATCCAGTCTCCCCAGTTTACACGTGCTCTCATGTGTGTTTCTGTGCAGTTTTAACGTGTGTAGATTCACGTGACCACCAGCACAGTCAGGATGCAGAGCTGCTCCGTCACCAAGGCTCCCACCCCCAGCCCCAGCAGCTCCATCCCCATCCCCTGGGAACCACTGATCTCTTCCCCGTCTCTGTAGTTCGGTGATGTCAAGAATGTCATGTAAATCAACAAAGGTTAATGAATTTCCCTGATATAAAAATCAAACTGTACTCTGTGGATGAATCGTATAAATACTGAAGAAATTCCACAAGGTTATAGAGAATATAAACACGTATCATGAAAGATCAGATTTGCTTGACTTCACGTACTTTAAAACATATATTCGTGGTGGAAATTTGGTCTTTAACAGTATTTTTCTGTTTCTCTTTCCAGGGCATTCCTTAAACATTCAGCAGAACTTGTGTATATGCTGGAAAGCAAGCGTCTGTCTGTAGTCTTACAAGGTAATTCATTACTGACAACACTGGTCCCCCGGCCAGCCATCTTGACTGGGGATCCACACCCAAGTAATTACATGCATCTTAGCCGTCTCCTACTTACTGCATGCCACCAGATAGATACACTACAGATCCCGCACATTATTGAACAGTGGCACAAAGACCTCAGACAGAAGAACAGAAAGGAGTCAAGACTTTCTGCCCTGTGTTAAATCTGCCTTCCTGTATTATGGCAAGGGTGGGTCACAGCCCTCATTGGATTCAGACAGAGTATTAATCTCGGCAGAGCATCCTTTCTCTCTCATCTTGCTATCTTTCTGATTCATACAAATTTTAGTTGAAATGCCTCTGGCTCATGCTAGATTGTGACTTTAAAGAAACAGTTTGGTCAAGAAATGGACTGAACTGAGTAGCCAGCAATGTGAATTTTGTCTAGTGTTTGGTAGGAATAGATGTCAATAAAAAAAAAAACTTTCAGTTAAGCAAAGAATAATTGTATATTAAATAACTTTACAGCTAATAGCATTTTTAAGCTTACAGATAAAGTTTAATAAACCACAAGCTACCTGATTTTATAATATATTCATGCATAGTTCATGAATATGCTGTGCTACTGAAGCTTACAGAAGTATTTTTACCAACTGTCAAATTCAGCTGACTTTAACAAAGTAAAGTGACAAGACAAGCCTTAGGGGGAAAAGAAGAAGAGTAAGTCACTGTTTCCAGTAATCCTTAGCTCATGCCGGCAGCGCGTATGTAATTCACAGACACATGCAGAGCCAGCCATTGAGAACCCGCACCTCTCGCAGCCAGTGGTGTTCTCATCCTGTTCCGGAACCCTACTTAGTACGCTTCTTCATGCATTTGTTGCCATGTAAAATGCCTCAGAAGAGATACTGAGCCTGCATTTTACTAACACTTTATTTTAGAATGTGTTTTCTAAACAGTTTATTGAGGTATAGTGTACATACTATAAAATGCACCTGTTCTGAATGTGCAATTCAATAATTTTTAATAAACAGAGTCCAGTTTTAGAAATTTTCTCTCACCCCGAAAAGATTCCTTGTGTCCCAACCCCAGGCAACCACTAATCTGCTTTCTGTCTCTCTAGATTTGCTTTTTCTGGATGTTTCATATAAATGGAATCATGTAGTATGTGGTCTTTTGTCTCTGGCTTCTTTCATCTCACATGCATGTTTTTGAAGTTCGTTCACGTGGCATGTCTCAGCAGTTTGCTCCTTTTTATTTCTGAGTAGTGTACCATTGTTGTAAATACCACATTTTATTTATCCATTTACTTGTTGGTGGACATTTGGATTGCTTCCACTTTCTGGCTGTTATGAATTATGCTGCTTTTAACATTCACATAAAAGTCTTTGTGGGGACATATGTTTTTCTTTATTTTGGGTAGATACCTAGAAGTAGAATTGTTGAGTTTATGGTACATTTATGTTCAGCTTTGTAAGAAACTGCCACAGTGTGTTCTAAAGTGACCATACCCGATTCCCCTTCCCCTCAGCAGTGTGTGAGGGTTTGTTTCTGCACTTCATCGTCTGCTGTTAGGAATGTAGTCATTCTAGTAAGTGTGAAGTGGGAGTTCATTGCAATTTTTATGTGCATTTCCCTAATGCATATCATGTGCTGATTGGCCGTTCATATATTGACTTTGGTGAAATACCAAATCTTTTGTCTATTCTTCAGTTAGGTTGTTTTATCATTGAGTTCAAAGAATTCTTTACAATTCTAGATACAGGTTCTTTGTATCTTTATAAGATTTGCAAATATTTTCTCCTAGTCTGTGGTTTGTCTTTTCACTTTCTTGATGACTTTTGAAGCACAAATTTTGAAATTTTGATGAAGTCTAATTTATCCATTTTTTCTTTTATGAATCACATCTTTGGTGTTATATGTAAGAACTGTTTGCCTAATTCAAGGTTATGAAGACTTTCTCCCATGTTTTATTCTGTAAGCATTTTATAGTTTTAGCTCTTACATTTAGGCCTGTGATTCACTTTGAATGAATTTTTGTGTATGATGTGAGGTAAACATCTATATTCATTTTTTTTGCATGTGTGTTTATTGAATTGTCCCAGCACCATTTATTGACAAGACTGTTCTTTCTCTATTGACATGCCTTGGCAAAGGTCTGCTGACTGGCTCTTTATTTTTGGACTCTCAGTTTTATTCCATTGATCTTTATGTCTGTCCGTACGCCAGTACCACATTATCTTGAGTGCTGTAGCTTTAGAGTATGTTTTGAAATTAGGACATGTAAGTCCTCCAACTTTGTTTTCAAATTGTTTTGGTTATTCTAGGTCCTTTGCATTTCTTTATAACTTCTAGGATCAGCAAAAAATCCTATTGGGATTTTGATAGGAATATGTTGAACCTGTAGATTGGGGAGAATGCCATCTTAACAATATTCAATCTGCCAATCCATGAAATGAATGTCTCTCCATTTATTTGGGTTTTCTTTCATGTCATGTCAGCAGTGTTTTATAAGTTTTTAGTGTACAACTCTGGCACTTATTTTGTTAAATCTCCCTGTAAATATTTTATTTTTGATGCTATTGTGAATACAGTTGTTTTCTTAATTTCATTTTCAAGTTTTTTGTGTACTCGTTGTGATTGTGTATAGAATTCCTGCAATCTTACTAAACTCATTCATTAGTTCTAGTAGTCCTTTGTGGGTTCCTTAGGGGTTTTTTTACGTACATACATGTGTTGTCTGCAGACACAGTTATTGCTTTTTCCTCTCCAATCTGGATGCCTTTGATTTCTTTTTCCTGCCTAACTTCCCTGTGTAAGCTTCCAGGACAATGTGCAGTAGAAGTGACAAGAGCAAACGTCCTTGTCTTGTTGCCCATCTTAGGAGGAAAGCATCCAGGCTTTCACTAATAAGAATGATGTTAGTTGTAGGTTTTTGTAGATTCCTCTTATCGGGTTGATATTCCCTTCTATTCCTAGTTTGCTAAGAGTTTTTATCCAGAATGAATGTTGGATTTTCATCACACAGATGCTTTTTATTCATCTAATGAGATGATTGTGTTATTTTTGTCCTTTATTTTTTTATTATGGTGTGTTACTTTGTCAGATGTTAAACCAACGTTTCATTCTTAGGATAAATTCTTGCATTCCTGAGATAATTTGGCTTGCTTATACTTTGTTGATGACTTTTACATCTAATCATAAGGGATATTATTTGATAGTTTTCTTCTGATTTCTTTGACTGGCTTTGATATCAGAGAATTACTGGCCTCATTAAAAAGGAAGCTACAAAAGATGGGAGGGAAATATTTGCCACCATTTTGGATGATGGTGGACAATTCCATTTCTCTCATTCACCTCTGAGTCACCATATGAAGCTGTCAGTAGAAAGATTGAATGATATTTAATATCCTTGGCACAGAAATAGAATGGACTCTGGAAAGATTTCTACCACAAATCATGTAAATGTAAAAAGTGTGAGGGATATGCTTCTAATTATCTGGAAAACATTCATAGATAAAAGGCCATCTCCTCATTAAACATTACTTTAGTTGATCTAAAAGTTTGTAATATTTTAGAGTGGCTGGGCCTGAATGAAATTTTGTAACATGGGTGATTTTGAAGGCCGCCCAGGCACAGAACACTGAAGTATATACTTTGCCTTTCCTTCCTTTCTCTCTTAGCATTTTTCTACGTACTAATCATTTTCTTTCCATCTTATTGACAGAGGAGGAGGGAAGAGACTTGAGCTGTATTGTAGCTTCTCTTGTTCAAGTGATGCTGGATCCCTATTTTAGGACAATCACTGGATTTCAGAGTCTGATACAGAAAGAGTGGGTCATGGCAGGATATCCATTCCTGGACAGATGCAACCACTTAAAGAGATCGGAGAAAGAGGTAACAAAAACCTTCATGCCTATTATTAGTCCTTTAGTGTGCACAGGATAAAACCTTTCGTTATATGAAGAGATGCTCCATCCGTAAAGAGATGAGGAGACTTTTTAAATATTGCCTTCAGTACATCTTAGCTTCTTGGTCCAAGACTGACTCATGGATTAGAGTCCAAGTTGAGGTACTTATGAAGATTCTCGTAACTATATAGATAAAAGTCTTAAAAAATTGCCTGTTGAATTTCTCTGAGTTGAAAACTGCTTGAAGAAATGCTGCATTAACTCTTCTGCAAGCAGACAACAAGCATGTTAGATATTTTGAAAAATCAGGTTTGGAATATCATAGTTTCTTAAAATGGGGCACGTACATTAAGAATGGCAAGTTGAGGGGGCATCTTTGTAAGAGCTGCGGGGTTGGTGGCTGCCTGGGTTCCTAGTGGAGCTGTGACAGGCCCTGCAGGTGTCTTGTGGTCAGGGTAGCTCCCGAGAGCACACTTTGACTCGTGCTGTCTCGTGTAAAACAGTCTCTGTCATCTGAGGAAACCTCAACAGTGAATGCTTCACTTCTGAAACGCTAGGACTCGGGGAAGCACTGGGCAGGGTGCAGTAGCTGTCACAGTAGCTGTCGTAAGCTGCTGTACTTGGGGGTGCACCACGTGACCCTGAGGCCACACCAGCTGTTTTCTGAAACTCCGGGAAGGTTTCCGGATGCTGAGTCTGCAGGGTGCACCAAAGAGTTGTTTCTTGGTCTTGGGGTTTTTTGGTTTTTTGTTTTGTTTTAAATGTTCTAAAGAATTGTTTCCAGGATCAGCTGGAACACGTGAAACACGTATTTCACTGTCCCCCATTCACATGGCCACGCCCTGCCCGTCTGTCGACTTTGCCACTTCAGCTTGGTGGACTTGGCGGGCAGAGGAGGGCTGTGATGCGTCTCAGGCCAGCCTAGTTCTTAGGTTAGACACGGCCGTCTAATGTGCTCACGTACCCTTCGCTCAGCTTCAGAGCCAAGTGCTGAGGCCTCGCTGTTTTCTTATTAATCTCTTCCTTCATATCAGCAAGAGGTTTGGAAATAGATGTGGACACTGAAGGGCAGCGTTGAGTAATCCCGTTTCAACGTGTGTCCGCCAGGCTCCCGTGTTCCTGCTGTTCCTGGACGCCACGTGGCAGCTGCAGGAGCAGTGCCCGGCGGCTTTCGAGTTCTCCGAGACCTACCTGGCGGTGCTGCACGACAGCACCCGTGTGGCCCTGTTCGGCACCTTCCTCTTCAACTCCCCGCACCAGCGCGTGCAGCAGAGCACGGTGAGTGGCGCCCGCCGTGGCCGGCGCGAACTGCTTTATTGAGATAGCGTTGAAGTACAGTCAGCTGTGTGTTTAAACTGTCTTAGCTACCATTTTAAGCGGTAATTTCTGAAGGAATTATTTAAAGTTGGTTAAAAATCCAGGAACTTGAACTTGTATCATTTTTATCAGTGAGCGTTTTATGTATTTCTCTCTGATGTTTATTGTTCATAATAAGCCAATTGAAAGATGTAAATCATTTTAAGTGCCGTAAATGTCGTGCTTTTGTATTTATATTTTCACATTTGGGCTGTCTGAATGGGTAATGGATAAGATCCTGTTTGAGGACATTTGTTTCCTAGGTCAGTAGAATATAAGTTGTACAAAGCAAATTATTTTTCTTCAGGAGTCCCGTGGAGAAGGATTTGAGAGAGGAAATGTAGGCGTGACGCGAGACTGCGGTTCTCTCTGGGCGCTGCTTACTGGATGTGCTCAGACCCTCATGCCGCGTGGCAGTCACTTTTACGTTAGGGCCATTGGTTTCTAGTCCCAATTCCTTGACTGAGAGGAAGAACCATGAGTAAGGAGGGTCTCAAGCCAAACTTGAAACTATCTATAGCTTCTGGTTGCCCCTGGTGGAACCTTCCGGAACCACAAGTTGTGTCTCACCCACATCTGGAGCAATGGGTATAGCCAACAAATGCTGCAGTGACCCCTGAGAGAGACAGAAAGGACAGCTCTCGTGGGCCTTCAGGAAGACTTTGTAGGAAGGGGGGCTGCCCTCACAGTGAGCTGTGGGATCCTCAGGCCCGGGTCTGGGAAGGTGCTGAGCCTGGATTCCTCATCCGTGAAACTGCTCCATCAAATCAGCAGTAGAGCAGACATTCTGTGAGCCGAAGCCTCATGCAGAGCATCCTGAAGGAATGCGTTGTTCAGGCTTGGGGCTGTGGATGTATAAGGAGATGGATCCGTTCAGGCCATGGCACCAGGGAGAACTCCATTCACGAGTCATGCTCACCAACACACTCATTGCCCAGGGGCCCAGCTCCCCTCTCGGCGCAGGGCTCCGCGCGCTCCTCCGTGCGAGGCGCCAGGAATGTCTGTTCTCGGGAAGCGGAGCATGCGGCTCCAGTGGGATTGGAGTCGCTCTCGTTCAGAAAAGTTCGTTTGTATGATGATGAATGACCGTCAGAAATGAATTTACTATGAGAAAATCTTAGTTTGGCATCTTTCCACAAATGTTCAAATATTTTATTCTGCAGGAATTTGCTATAAGCAAAAATATCCAATTGGGTGATGAAAAGGGTTTAAAATTCCCCTCAGTTTGGGACTGGTCTCTTCAGTTTACAGCAAAGGATTGCACCCTTTTCCACAACCCCTTTTACATTGGAAAGAGCACGCCTTGTGTACAAAACGGTTCTGTGAAGTCTTTTAAACGGACAAAGGTAAGTTACAGAAATGCACTAACAATAAAAACCTTGTATTTGCTCACACATAACCAAAAACATCTTTTTCAGAACAGAGTATTAAAAGTCCAGTCACTTCCCATGACAGCATTGCCAGTGCAGGTTTGGAGGGGTCATTCACTTTCTCACTCAGATGACCCCGCCCGACTTTTCGTCTTGCTGTCTGAGGCCCACACAGCCCTGGTCGTCATCTCAAGAGTCAGCAGTTGCAGCCCTGCACCCAGGGCCCTGCTCCTGAAGCCCGTCCACTCAGCCTGTTCTAGAATCAACAGGTCTAGCTTTTTTCTGACCAGAAATCTTAGAAATTCACACTTCAGCAAATTATAGGCAGACCTCGTTTTACTGCACTTGCTTTATTGCACTTTGCAGATACTGCATTTTTTACAAATTGAAGGTTTGTGCAAACCCTGCGTTGAGTTCGTCTGTCGGTGCCGTATTTCCAGCAGTGTTTGCTCACTTTGTGTCTCTGTGCCACATTTTGGTAATTCTCACAATATTTCAAGTTTTTTCATTATTATTGTATTAGTGATGGTGGTCTGTGATCAGTGATCTTTGACATTGCTATTGAAAAAAGATTACAACTCGCTGAGGGCTCAGATGATGGTTCGCATTTTTTAGCAACAAAGTGTGCTTAAATTAAGGTATGTACATAGTTTTTTTTAGATATAATGCTATTGCACACTTAATAGATTACAGTATATTGGAAATGTAATTTACGTATGCACTGGGAAACCAAAAAATTCATGTGACTTGCTTTATTGCGATACACACTTTACTCTGGTGTCTGGAACCGAACCCACTGTATCTCTGAGGTCTGTCTATAATGGATAGAATATATCTCCTCCCACCCCCATGCAGGCTACAACCTAGGCAGAGTCAAGGCCTAAAAGTGTTAAGCTCCAGTGGAGGAGGATTGGAATAAGTATTACCAGGGAAGGAACAAAATATTATTTAAGGTTGAAATTCTACCAGTTTTTCCTAATTTCGAGTTTATATTTACCATTACACTTCTACTGTCTTTCTAAAAAGGGAAGCTCCAGGAAAATAATGCTAAAATCTCTCTTCTGTACAGAAAAGCTACAGCTCCACACTAAGAGGAATGCCAGCTTCCTTAAAGAATGGAATCATCAGTGACCAAGAGTTACTTCCCAGGAGAAATTCATTAATATTAAAAGTAAAGCCAGACCCCCCCGAGCAGAGCGACAGCCAGGACAGGGGTGCGGAGCAGTACTTCCGAGAGTGGTTCTCCAAGCCGGCTGACCTGCACGGGGTGATTCTGCCGCTTCTCTCTGGAATGCACATCAAACTGTGGAAACTCTGCTACTTCCGCTGGGTCCCCGAGGCCCAGATCCAGCGCGGGGGCTTCATCACGGCCTTCCACAAGGTCTCCCTGCTGGCGGACGAGGTGGACGTGCTGAGCAGGGCGCTGCGGCAGCCCCAGGGCAGCCCCCCGGAAGCCCCCTGCCCCGAGCTGGTCCAGAGCAGGCTGTACTTCCGCGCTGGTGGCCCGCACGACGCCCCGGGGACACCAGACTTCCTCTCCTCCTCGTTCCCCTTTTCCCCAGTGGGCAATCTGTGCAGACGGAGCATTTCAGGGACACCGCTAGGCAAGTTTTTAAGTGGGGCCAAAATATGGTTATCTACTGAGACACTAGCAAATGAAGACTGAGGCGGAGTGGCTTTCTGAACGTTCTGAGGGAGCGAGAGACCGTCTCTTCTGAAGTAAAACTGCTGGCCGAGGCGTTTGAAGCTCTAATCGTTCTATACGTAAGAATAACAGTTGAAATTTGCACTAATACTTTAAAACATGTTGAATTATGCTTCCTTCACAATATTTTTAAAAGATAGGTATAACTTTTGTTATTTATGTCCTCTTTCTATCATTCTAGGTCTGGCTCATTTTTAGATCATTTGCAGGCAGACATTCCCACGATCTTATTACTGTGATCAAACTAATCAGGTTTTGTCTGCGACATTTATCTTGTCTACATCCATTTTTCCAGCCACCTCCTAAAGGTTCCCTGATCCTCAGTTGGATTAGCAGCCCAGAGAAGCAGACATCAGGAGAGTTAAGAAATTAGTGTTTAGTATATTTTCACGAAGCATCCAGTAAACCCCCAGTGTGCGTTAGTAGGTATTTGTGTATTTTTCTGGTCACTTTCTATTATCTCTAGTTGAGCTCACCTGAGAGTTGCGTGTTCTCACACTGTAATTTATTTTAGATCACTTTGGGACCGTAGATCACTGTGTTTTAAAATCATGAGTTTCCTTAGGACTAACTTTAAAATGATATGCACTGCTGACTTTAAAAGCATTTGCTATAGATAATTAATTAAATTTAGAAGTGCCTTTGACATTAATATTAAGATATGAAGAACACAGAGTAAAACAGAATTTGTTTTTTAAATTAGGGTGTCAAAGTCCCACTGCACATTGGAAAGAGGCTGGTCACACTCAGCATCATACCGACAGCCAGGAGTCCCCAGAGGCACACATCCCTCTGAAAGTCACCGAACACAGCGGGTCTGGAGCAGGGTCCGGGTCGGTGCGGCAGCATCACTGACACCCACCCTCAAAGTAGAGGCCCCGTCAGAGTCCAGTGGGGAGCACTCCCGGGGGCACTTTCCCTTGGAAATCAGTGATGAGGTCTTGAGTCAGGTCACCTGAGTGCTTAGTGCTTAGGAAGGGAGGACAGGAGAGTAACAACGGACTTCTCTCAAAATACTGCCACTGTAACAAATGGTGAGAGCGCCCGCCCCACCCAACCTGTGACAGGTGTTCCGAGGCGCAGACAGAGGTGTGCTCTCGTCTCAAATTCCCGTTTTCAGGTTGTGTCACAAGAGCCGAGTCAAAGCTATGGGCCAGAGCTGGAGCTTACTGTGGCCATGCCGGTCACAGCCTCCCCGACACCCCTCACTTCTGTGTAAAAGATGGATGTCTTCAATGTGGCTGTTATTTAGTTTCTTAAACTGCCATCTTAAGCTTTTTAAAAAACGTTTATAGTAAAGTATCTAGTTAGCTTATGTCCTTTTCTAAAACAAGTTTTTTCAAAACAGTGTGTTTTACCTTTATATGTAACAAATAGATGTTTCTATTTGAATTATTTGCCTTTTAAAAATGGTTGGATAATGTCTCTGGACTTACAGGGACAGAAGTTCCTATGCAGTCTTAGCAAATCCATCGTGTGGATAAACCCAGTGTTTTGCCAACTTGTCTAGAAAGTAAGGGCTTTCTTAGTTTATATAAATAGCACTGTTGCCATTAAACGTTTTAAGTCCTTGATTGGAAACCAGCTCCGGTCCCCTGAAAACCCCACAGCATATCCTGCCACTGGAAGTGTAATAATTCTTCTTCCTTTTTCATTAGGCTGCTTTTTTTATTATTACAAATCGTTCTGAATTTGTTACTGTTTTTTTGGATTGAGCATTTACTTTATAGCTTTTTTCTTCCCTCTCACATTTATTTCAACCCTTTTAGTAATTTTTTTTTGGTTAACTTGCAAGTTTAAAAATGATTAGGTACTATTAATACTGTTTTAAAATAGAAAATTTGCATATTTTTGTACGATAATCAAATGTAGTAAAATATAGTTTATTTTCGCTGAACAGTTGTTATATAATGATTATTGTGCCACAGTTTATCGTGCATAATATGAAAAACAACTACTACAGCCTTGAGTCCTGGCCCCTGCAGAGCTGCCTGGCACGCTGCTGGCATGGAGGACGTGTGGGGACAGAGTCCGAATGTGGTTCTGGACGCGGACACGGAGCCTGTGCTGACAGAGGGCCACACAGGCGTCAGGCAGCTCCGGACTCGCTAGGATCGGACTTAAAGGTGTACCATGTCTTACTGTTGTTTTGTGATGGAAACCAATTTTAAAACCAAAAATTTCTAACTTTATTTAAGAAAGTATATTAATCTGTGCTAACAGAGGGTGAAAACTATTCAACGTGTCCTTCAACAAAATCTGCTTGCTGTAGTAGTAACCTCAAGCAGTTAAAACTTGATTTTGAGAGAAAATGAAAACCTTTGTGCCTAAAATTGACTGTGACTTGGGTTAAAGTAGGATGTGCAGGAAGGTGAGAGACCCTGCTTTTCAGCAGTCGTGAATGTGAAGGAAGTGTTGACTGCTAATAAAATTTTCACAGGAATCGTTGCCTTCGTTGTCAATATGAATCCCCTGCGAGAACACGGAGCATCAAGAAGCGAGGGTGTTTTCTTCAGCTGTGCTTGTGTGTCGTCCACGCGACGCTCTGTCTGCTGTAAAGCAAGGCAGAGATCGGTAACATTTCTAACCTCAGTTCACAACTGGCTGTTGTCATGGCCATGTGGGTTCATGGACCAGGCTCTAACTCGTCCTTCCATTTAACAAATTAAAAAGCTGGGGAGTACCATTTCCTTAAGAAGGTCTTGGAACTAGTCTCTGGGAGCGGGAGCCTGGCCCGGCACACCTGGGCCTACCGTTCTGATAAACCCCGTCCTGCGTCCACCTTCCCCAGCCCAAGGCTCTTCCAACAGTGACGGGCAGCCCTGTACCTGCACACCTTGGAGATACTGCAGGTCGGTTCCAGAGCCCCACAATAAAGCGAGTATCTATCTATCTCGATAAGGCAAGTCATGTGAATTTGCTGACTTTCCAGTGCATATAAAAGTTATATTTCCACTATACTGTAGTCTTTTAAGTGTGCAGTAGCATTATGTCTAAAAAAAAGTGTTCTTACCTTGAAGTATAACCATCATCTGAGCCTTCAGCAAGTCATACCATAACAAATATAATGATGATGAAGAAGTTTAAAATATGGTGAGAATTACCCAAATGTGACCCATAGACCTGAAGTGAGCAAATACTGCTAGAAAAATGGTGCTGATAGACTCGCTCGACACAGGGCTGCCCCAGACCTTCGATTTATACAAACGCAGTATCTGCAAAGCACAATAAAATGAGATCTGTATGCATACAGGAAATTGCCTCTAGTCATTAGGGATGTTCCCAAGGAGAAGGACGAAAAGGGACAACTGCCTTTGATAACGAATGTCCCTCCCTTTGGTGACACAGGCCCGAGAGCAAGCACTGACAGAAATAATAAGGAAGTTAATGAGAATTTGTTTCTTAATTCCTAAAGAAATCAGAGTTTCATCTGTTTATGCCCATCTTGGATAATCATAAAACAAGAATTTTAGCAGCCAGATGTGTAAGGGCAGTATAGAAAAACAGAGATAAATTAAGGAATCTCCATTTCCAATATACTTTTTAGAGAGAAACATTGTGTATGCTCCTTTTATAAAAGACCTAAAGCTGTGAATCATCTCCTTTTGGGGGGTTTTCCAGCTTTCCTGTAAGTCAGATGCATCTAGCTCCTGAAACGGCCACCAAGGTTTTGACCTTTTTAAAAGTTCATTACCTGCTGTGTGGAATCAGTGAGTGTACTGAAGCCAATACCGAGGTTTGTGATACACAGACACTGTACAGTGATAAGTCCTTACACTGCCAGGTTTATTACGACAACAACAAAATCAAAATTAAATAAGATGTAGTGACACTTGACGCTTCTGACGCTCTCAGATGCTCCCAGGCCCACAGCTCTCAGTTGGGGCCCCTGCTCTTGGCTCCAACCGCAGCCACGTGGCAGACCTCCACGTCCGCCCCCAGCCGGTGCAGCTCATCCAGCCAGATCATCTGCTTTTGCGAAAGACGGTCACTGGGGCCCTTCACTTCCACCAGCTGGGAGACAGAAGGGTCATTCAGGTAAGCTACGGTAGTTTCCACTGACAGCTATTTAGATGGTTTATCCTCTATGCTGCTGTACTTACATATGTATAGCAACTAAACATACACATATGAAATTCAGTGAGAAAGTTGCCTTTTCTGTAGAAACCAGACAGTTCACAGAGAATCAGGAAATCTATTCGTAATACAGCAGTTGAAAAATAGTTTTAAAGCACACACTGCACTGTTACTCTCCTGCTTAACACCCCTCAATCACTTTTTGTCAGGTCTGCAATTAAACCCAAACTTCTTGCCATGCCCTACAAAACTGTGTGATCTGGCGCCTGCCAACCACACCAAAGGCTTCCTCTCAGTTCCCGAGACAGACAACATCTGCCCAACCAAAGGGCAGACATTCATCACGCTTGCTGTTCCCGCCACCTAGGACATGTCTCCCTGTTCTTCACGTGCCTGATGTCTTCTCCTTCCGTGCTCAGCTGAAATTCATCTCTAAGAAGGGTCCTTTGTATGCACTTCTTCATGGTGTCTTATCACAAGATAAAACTGCTCATTACATATCAGCTCCATGAAAGCATAACTGTGTCAGTTTTGTCCACTGCAGATCACCAAAATTCAAAACACAG
Organism: Balaenoptera acutorostrata; assembly: GCF_949987535.1. Taxonomy (NCBI): domain Eukaryota; kingdom Metazoa; phylum Chordata; class Mammalia; order Artiodactyla; family Balaenopteridae; genus Balaenoptera; species Balaenoptera acutorostrata. The sequence goes on along the minus strand of NC_080066.1, from coordinate 32,308,249 downwards.
CAATGAAAACTATCCAAAACGAAGTATAGAAAAGAATTTTTTAATGAAGAGAGCATTTCAGCAACCTAAGAGTAGTTTAATTAGAGTCCCCAAAGGGAAGAAGACAGAGAAAAATATTTGAAGAAATAATGGCCAAAAATTTTTCAGATTTGATGGAAACTAAACCCAAAGATCCAAGAAGCTCAGTGAACCCCAAGCACAGAACCATAAAGAACATGACACTAAGAAACATCATAACTAAATTGCATAATCAGTGAAAAAATGAATCTCTTCAAAGCAGCCAGAATTTTTAAAAGCCAGAGGGGAAAGACTGATTTCTCGTTGAAAACAATACAGGCTAGACAACAGTGGACCAATATTTTAAGGTACTGAAAAAAACCTGTCAACAGAATTCTTTGCCCAGAAAAAAATATCTTTCAAAAACAAAGACTTAAAGTCTTAAAATATCAATAGATGAAACCTAAATAATTCATTACTAGCAGACCTCCATTTCAAGAAATGTTAAAGGAAGTTCTTCAGTCAAGAAGAGAATGATAGTACATGGAAATCTGGATCTATACAAAGGAATGACAAACATTAGAATTTGTATCTACATGAGTAAATATAAAGACTCAGTCAACTGTAGAAAGCAAAAATAATGTGCCACAGGGTTTATAACATGTCGAGGTATAATGTATGAACACAGCACAAAGGCTGGGAGAGGAGATATAAAAATATACTGTTGTTATGTGCATGATAAATGAAGATCCCACGTGCCACGGAGCAACTAAGCCCGTGCGCCACAACTACTGAGCCTGCGCTCTAGAGCGTGCGAGCCACAACTACTGAGCCCGAGTGCTGCAACTACTGAAGCCCTCACACCTACAGCCCATGCTCCACAACAAGAGAAGCCACTGCAATAAGAAGCCTGCACACTGCAACAAAGAGTAGCCCCCACTTGCCACAACTAGAGAAAGCCCACACGCAGCAACGAAGACCCAATGCAGCCAAAAATAAGTAAGTTTATAAGTGCGTCCTTTTAAAAAAAAACAGGGGCTTCCCTGGTGGCGCAGTGGTTGAGAGTCTGCCTGCCAATGCAGGGGACATGGGTTCGAGCCCTGGTCTGGGAAGATCCCACATGCCGCGGAGCGACTGGGCCCGTGAGCTACAACTACTGAGCCTGCGCGTCTGGAGCCTGTGCTCTGCAACAAGAGAGGCCGCGATAGTGAGAGGCCCGCGCACCGCGATGAGGAGTGGACCCCGCTTGCCGCAACTAGAGAAAGCCCTCGCACAGAAACGAAGACCCAACACAGCCATAAATAAATAAATAAATAAATAAATAAAATATTTTTTAAAAAAACAAAAAAACAAAAATAGATGACAGGTTTAAAGCCAAACATGAATAACATTCAATGTAAATGTTCCAAATACCCAATTAAAAGGCAGAGGTTGTCAAATTAGATGAAAAAGTAAGACCAGATAAATGCTGCCTACAAGAATATATAAGAAACTCAAATATAAAGAAAAAATATGTTAAATGTAAGAGAATAGAAGAAGTATCACATTAACACTAACCGAAAGAAAGCTGGAGTGGCTATATATCAGTTCAACTTCAGAGCAAAGAACCCAGGAATAAAGGAAGGTCATTTCATAATGATCAAGAGTTCAATTCATCAAGAAGACATGACAATCCTAAGTTTATACATCGAATAATATATGAAGCAAACATTGATATAACTGCAAGGGAGAAAGACCCAAATCCACAATTACAGTCAGAGACATCATATGACACTGGAAGCATGATTCATTAAAGAACAGGTTAGGTTGTGACTTTGTCAAAAAGGATTTGTACCAGAGTTTTTTTTTCATCTCAAAACTCAATAATAAGGAAGACACCAGCCTGTGATGGGCAGCAGGATGAGGCAAGGGAGGCATCCAGCCTACAACACGTGAGGAAGTGCTCCCTCCTGGAGCTTAGAAAACAGCTCCCAACCATCCTGGCCTCCTGGCGCTCACACCTGCAAAACCTCCACCCTTGAGTGTGGACTTGCTGCTAACAGTGGACACAGCAAAAGCAATGGAACTTCACTGCCAAGATCAGCTGCTAAGAGACTGACTTCTGTCTTGCTCACACCCTGGCCCTTCTCACTCACCTGCTCGGATGAAATACGCTGCCATCGGGGGAGCTGCCTGCAGAGAGGCCCACATGCCAGCACCAAGGGCACCTCTGCCAACAGCCACCGAACAACCCCAGCCCTCAGTCCAGCAGCTCTCAAGGGATTCGGCCTTATCAACCACCATGCTAGAAATGCCTAGATTGTGGCCTTTGATTAAGTTGATCATAAAGTTACCAACATGACTTTCCATTCTGGCTCAACTGACCTTAACGTGGTGACTTTGGGAGCTCCACACCACCAGGTCAGGGAGGCCCCCTCGGCAGTGTCGGAAGTCCACGGCCAGGCGCCGGCACACACCACTGAGGATGGGGCCCCCCAGGCAGGACACAAGATCCTGGACACGAAACACAGGGACAGTCAGCCCTCCCCCAGGACAGAGACCCTGAAGCCCCCCCAGTGACTGTGAGGTGGGGCGGGGACTCCATGTGTCATTCAGCAGAGATGCGTCCAGGAACACCAAGTGCCCTTCTGCTGCTTGTGCTGGGGCTCCAGAGCCAGGGGCTAGAATGCCCCCAGCAAGCTCTGGGGACCACTTCTCCTTGGGTCAGTTACCAAGCTTCTGCCCGGTCGGGAACATCCGGGGAGCAGCTAAGGAAGAGGGAATTTGGGGTAAGCACTCAGGAATGTGACAGTGATGACCCTCAGAGGCCCGCAGTCACAGGACAGGGACGGTGTCGGCCCTCCAGGGGCCACAGGCCAGGCCAAGGGAAGCTGCCAACCAAATGGGCAGAAGGCGTAACTGAGGCTTGTTCATGCTTGTGATTGTTCCTTCAGTAACACAGGCCTGTGGGCTGGGGTACCACACATACACACACACACACGTACGTGTGTGCGTGCATATATACCCACACACATACACATGCATGTAGGCATACGTGTGTGTGTTTTGTTACAGTTGCCAAAAGGACACCCCGCATCAAGGAATCCTGCCTGCAGACCGTCACCTGGGCTTGCTGAAGAGAAGCGAAGCGATCCCAGCTGACAAGGGAGGCCACCCTGCCTTCCTGGGCCTGCCACGCGGCTGCCACCCAGGCCCGCAGGCTCTCCGCAGGGGCACCGTGAATCTGCTGCAGCCGGGCCTCGATGGCCAGTGCTCTGCTGGCGAAGAAGCTGTCCGTGCAGAGGTCCAGCGGGGCCGCCTGTGTGCAGGGAAAGTAAGCTCACGCTGTGCCTGGGGAGGCCGAAGTCATGAGAAGAGTCAAGATCAAATTTGGAAACTGGCCAATCTGATGAAGTTGACACGTTCTTTTTCTCAAAAGATATGTAAAAATTACCTAAGTAATCTGATATAAAAGCAACTTATTACACTGGGTTTTTTAGAGTGATAATTTGCAAAAGGAGCTTTTAGGTTAAACTGGTGGAACTCTTAGCAGGCACATGTGACAAAGCATGTGAGAGCACCTGGGCCCACCAGGGTGAAGCTGAAGAAACTTACACTAGAAGTTTCAAACGGAATGATTCCAGTAAAGTAGGCTTAAAGTTTAAAACTTAACATACTTACATTTTAAATTGTATGAATCACATTTTAAAATTAAAAGCTATTCTTATGGTGGAATTAGCACCATCCAAAAGAGGGGCAGGTTTCTGATGGCTGCAGAGGCGGGGCACCCGGGCGGGAGTGACTCACGCACGTGCAGGAGTCTCTGCTGCCTGAAAACGTGCCGTGATTACCTGGTAGGCGTTTCTGAAGGCGTCTGGTATCCCGTCCATGAAGATGACATCCCATAGGAGGAGGCCGTACAGCGTGCTGAAGGTGGACCCTTCCCCATGGATCCCTGAGACAAAGTCACACACACACAAGAAAAATCCATTTCTTCTGTTTTTTAAAAACCACCACCATATCCTACTGCCTACTCAATTTGAAGAAAATAGCAAATATTTTACATTCAAATGCAAATGCTGTTTTTGTTCCATTCCTAGGTCATTTTTTTACATTATATTGCTTATATACAGAAGCCTTGTTTAAAGGCAAAAAATCTTAGTAATCATGAGAAAATTCAAATGCACGTTTTGGCGCTAGAGTGGAAAAACCTAAGGAACACGTTCAAAAATAAATAAAAGCAGATTCCCTCCTCGGGCTCTGGGGGTTCCATTCGGTGGGTTCGGAGACGGGGGCATCCCCTGAGGGGCTCTGGGGCAGAGGGTCCCTCGGCCTCACTTGGAAAAGCCCTCTGGGAAGGAGTCTGAGCGCCCTGGGAGCCTGTGCCCTCTGACCCCATTCGCCTCCTCCACCCAGTACTCCTCTGCCTCGGCCTGGACACCGTGCCCGGGGTTTCTAAGACTCGGGGTTTTACAGAAATCTTCCGCGTCAGAGACCACCTAGTCCAGACGCCCCCTTCACCCCACATCCAGACCACACGATGGGGCGGTGACCTCAGAGAGGCCAGGCCCAGGCCCAGCCCCAGGCTATGTGAACGGCAGAGCAGGCTCCGCAGGGCTGGGGCCTCCCGGAGCGAGCCGAGCCCCACCCGGCCCCTCGGCGCACCTGACGCCTGCGCCCCCTGAACAGGCTGCAGCATCTCTCCGGCCAGTGGGCCCCAGGCATCGCACACGAGGTCAGAGGCAGCACAGGTCCCTATCAAGGCCCACTGGAGGCAGCCCTGGCCCTCCTCCCCGTCCAGGCTGCGCTGTGCGCCCCCTCAGCTGGCCCCTGCCCTGCAGGCCGTCCTCCGCTATCTGCTCGGGCCGCCAGCTGGAGCCCTGCACGCCTGCCGGGCCAGAGGGAGGCAAGCCTGGCCCTCCGCCCTGGACAGCAGCATCCCTGAACCCTGAGCCGTCGGCGTGTGCTGGTGCTGTTAAGTCCACTCATTTGGGGAGATCCTTCTGAGGAACTCTGAAAGAAACTTCCCCAGAGGGTCTGAGGTCGCCCTCACGCCAAACCTTCTCCACAGGAAAGGCCCACAGCAGGGTTCTGCTCAGGTTCACTGCATCAATTTTAATAAAGGAAAAAAATATTTTATAAAAAAATTGATATTCCAGAATCGGAACTGTCCGTCTGTCTTTCAAGCTCACGGCTAAACTGAAAGCGTTCGCTGCGTGTGGCTCACAGCCGGCAGCCGCCTGCCCAGGGCCTGCTGCTCCTCCCCTGACGCCGGGTCACAGGGCTCCCGCCACCGCCGTGGGCACCGATCCTGCGTCCTGTTCTTTTATTCCTGACCCTCCGGGCCTCCCGCATCTCTGTCCTCACTGGCGTGTGCACTTCGCCCTCAGCAGCATCACCTTCCCGGTAAGTGATACAGACGTCACACAGGTTCATCTTAACCATCACCTGGGACACGCAGCAGAGAGAGGCCCGTGTGTCACGAGGTCCCCTCCTGCGGGGTCGTTTTGTGTCCTCACTCATCTGAACGATCCCATCACACGCCAGTGAAATGATGTCCTGATTTTCACATACGTGAAGATACCTGAGTGTTCTTCAACCTAGTGACCCTTCAGCACAGACGGGGGGGGGTCTGGCCTGGACATGCGGACCGAACCCGTGGGCCCCCTGGGAGTGACCACAGGAGCCAAGGTCTGGGGTCTGCTTCCAACATTAGGGGGGACGGCGGATGGAGGAGGGCTGGGTGAAGCAGGGGGCGCGGGGAGCTCCGCACACCTCTCTGCTTTCCCATAAACATAAAGGCATGTTCCGCAGCTTCCATGACATTAATAACAAGTTATTTTTTAAAAAAGGCTAAAGCCCCCCCCCCCCGCCCCAGTCCCTCCAAGGTAACTGCCCAGCCGTCGTCACTGCCCTGACGGGCAGCTGCAGCTTCCTCTGCGGTTCCCTCACGGTTTTTATGTTACTTTTCTATTCAGTACATTCACTAAGGACAGAGACTGACCAGTTCCTTTTACCAATTATAAGGCAAATTCTCACAGTCTTTTCTTCAGTCTGGCCTTAGACAAAGCACTGAATTTGCAGTTCCTTCTCCGAGGCCAAAATCGAAGGAAGAATGGAAGAAGGGAAGAGGGCTGACAGGGACACAGACAAGCCGAGCCACCTCCAGTGGACGGCAGGGACAAGCAGACGATCTTAACACAGCTCTGTGCTGCTCTCAGGTGAGCAGGCCCGCGGTGACAACCCTCAGGACCCAGCACAGGCCCCGCACGCGTGGGCAGACGGGCGCGGCCCCTCCACTGTGTCTGGACACCGGTGCCTGGGCTGCTGACAGCACACAGGCCGTCGCACACGAGTCACCACACGTCTTACTCAGGTGTTCCTCAAATGGCCAGGCCCAACGCCCGAACATGGACCCCTTGCCCTCGGCGTCTCCTGGCTGAGACCCGCATGCCGGGGACGTCCCCAGGATGGCCCAGGGGCCGGGGGCTGCTCCCAGCACTCAGAAGGGACAAAGGAGACACAGGCTTGGGAGGAAGCGAGGGACAGGATCCAGGTCCGGGCCCGTCCTGGCTGGCCTGCTGCATCCCCTCCCCGGCCAGGGACGCTTATCACCTCCCTGAGGTTCCAGTGCACCTGCCAGCCGCGGGATCTCTCTCTCTGGCGCCTTCACCCCCGAGCAGCAGAGACGCCGGGTGCCCTCCCCAGCCCTCCTCCCCTCCCCTCGATGGCCAAAGGGAGTCCTCGGCTCCCAGTTTCTGGAACCAGGCAGAATTAATTCCCACTTGGGCTCTACACGGTTCAGAAAACGGATTCCGAGTGAAACCTACAAAGTCTGAACAAAGAGGATGCCAAGCAGCCCAGAAAGAAGAGAACCAGGGGCACCTGGTCCTGGTCCCTCTGCACATCTGGCCTGAGACACAGAGAGCATCTCATCAGCGGCTCAAAGAGCAAAGTCCCACTCACCCCTGAGGGACCGCAGACCACCTGCCCTGCAGCCGCACATGCCCGTGCACACCCACACAACCACACACACACACACACACACACACACACACACACACAGAGCAGCCCGGTTCAGCGGGAACTAGCGGTGTTTCTCTCTCGCAAGGTCACGTCCGTCATTTCACTGTGAGGCCTCAGCTCCCAGGAGACGCAGCAGAGCGGGCGCGGCTGGAGGGGCAGGTGATCACGCATGCTTCTTGGGAAGGAAGATGGGAAAACCTCCAGTTCTTACTGACATTTGCTCTCCTCCCTCGCATGGGCTCGAGAGCTCATTTTACAAGGAATTTGACCCACAACTCTTCCAACCATGTCTCTGGTCCCAGGCATGACGTCCTGTCAGGGCTCGGCCCTCCATCCCCTTAACGACACCCACCCCCCTAGACTGCCGGTCCCTCTTGGAAGCAGCCTGGCCCCGGCTCCCCTCCTCTGACCGGCTGGCTGTCAGCAGCATCTCGTGGTCCTCTGCCCCGTCCTGTCCCCCTGCCTGACAGGAGCTCTCTGAGGGCAACCCAGCCTCCCTTGCTCCTCGCGTCCCCCCAGAAGGCGCTGCCCTCACAGGTGGGAGGTGCGGACACTGGCTGTGGGGCGGGACACCACCCACTGTGGCCACACGGCCCCGGTGTTACCCTGGTCGAAGCCACAGCGTCTGTAATGGGCCAGCGCCAGCTCCTCCACGGAGCACAGGACAGTGGCAGGGGCGGTCCCCCCGGCCTCCAGCACAAAGACAGACTTGCCCGGCCCATGCTGCGGGCAGAGCCGGCCCGTGACGGTCACCTGCAGGGGGGGGCGAGGGGAGGACAGCCATTAGCTTTCCTCCTGCTCCAGCCCTGCACACCCGGCTCTGCTACCCCAAGGACACACTGTCCTCCACCCCCGAAAGGCCACCCATCTTCAGCGCAGTGCCAGGCCATGTGACCCGCACCTGGGGACGCAGCTCACCACCCGGCCCCCTGCTCTCTGGGGCCCTGACCAGGCAGGGGGACCTGGAAAGGCTGTGAGCTGCTGACTCAGGAGTTTACAGAGTCACAGCCCCTGCTGGCCCAGCCTCCCAACGCCCAGGTGAGGACAGGGGAGAGGCCAGGTCGCTGCCCACAGCAAGCCAGAGGGTCTTTGGAGTCGACAAGAAATGCGCGCTGAAAACCTCTCTAAGGCTGCGTTCAGGAAAAAAAACAAAAATACATCCCAAGTGCCCCAAGAATATTTACTTACATGTTTGACGTCATCCACGGTGATTTCTGGGAGCTGACGGAAGAGGTGCGCATACTTCTGGCAGCTGGGAGAGGCCCGCAGGCGCACGGCCCTCTGATACAGCGAGAGGCGGTGGCCTGTCCGCACGTCCGGATCCGCCAGCCCTGCTGTGATGCACTTGATGGCCTAGAAAAGAGCACAGTGCCTGTCAGGGTCCTGAAGTCCCCATGCAGCATCCCCTCGTTTCATGTGACGGGAAACCCCACTGTTAATTAATCATTCATTTTGCTAACTAGTGGTGGGCAAAGCAGCCCTTCCAGAGACAAGGACATTCCCTTAGGTCCCATGCCGAGCACAGAAGAAGCACAGACCCCGATGCAAATGTCTGGGGCACGAGCAGCCGTGCTCCCGACACTATGTCCTGGTCACACATGTGGACACAGCCCATGTCAGCTGCCACACGCTCAGGAGACGGAGTCGGCTGGGGAGAGGGACCTGGTCCGGGGCGCACTCGGGGCACCACCCAGGGGCTCGAAATGCAGAGCAGGCACCTCTAGGGCAGGAGCCTGGCCGTCTGACCACCTCCCGGTCCCAGGGAGCCTCATTTATAGGGAGAAGAATCTTAGGTTTGAAGGAGTTACGCATTTTCTAAGGTTATTCAGGGCTGGACAAATAAACAAAAATACTGAAAACTACATGGGATACCACTTCACACCCACTAGGATGACTGTACTCAGAAAAATGGACAATAAAAAGTGTTGGCGGGGATGTGGGAGAAATTGGAGCCCTCGTGCTTTGCTGGCAACAATGGAAAAATGATCCAAATACTGTGAAAAACAGTTTGGCAGTTCCTCACAAAGTCATACACAGAATTACCACGTGACCCAGCAACCTCACATCCAGGTACACGCCCACCACAACTGAAAGCAGAGTTTCAAACAGGTATTTGTACACAGTAGTGCTATTCACAACAGCCAAAAAGTGGGAACCACCCAAGTGTCCATCTACAGATGGATGGATCAACACAACGTGGTCCGTTTACACAATGGAGTATTATTCAGCCTTGAAAGGGAAGGACATTGACACCTGCTACAACATGGATGAACCTTGAGGACGTTATGCTGAGGGGAATAAGCCAGGCACAAAAGGACAAAGATTACATGATTCCACTTCTGGGTATTTCATGGAAATACCCAGAACAGGCAGATTCCTAGAGACAGAAGCAGATTAGAGGGAACAGGGAACAGGGAACCGGGAACCAGGAACCAGGGCAGGAGGGAACAGGAGTAACTGTTTCAAAGGAGCAGAGTTTCTGTTTGGAGGATGAAAAATTTGGGGAACAGACAGTGCTGATGTTTGAACAACACGGTTCTGAACTGCTCGGGTCCACACACGCACAGATTTCTTCCAGTAAAGACTACAGCACTGCATGGTCCACAGTGGGTTGGATCTGCAGACACAGGACCTCAGAAATGGAGGGCCAACTACAAAGTTATCCGTGGATTTCTGACTGTGCAGGGGCAGGGGGGGTCGGCGCCCCGATCCCCGAGTTGTTCAAGAATCAGCTGTATGATTAACGCCACTGAACTGTATACCTAGAGATGGTTAAACTGCAAGTTTTCTTTGTCGTATGTATTTATTACAATAAAAGAATAAAAAGTAAAACAAAAGCCCTGAAAATCAGTGAAGATCAGGCCATCAGAGTGGGGTGGTCCAGAGGAATCAAGCAGAGAATGAGGCCCTGGGCCGGCTCTGTAGCCCCGTGGGAGCCGGGCTGGCCGCAGGGAGGGGCGGCCTCGGGCTCAGCCTGGCCTGGCCGGCTGCTGGGCACCTGCAGGCATGAGCCTCTGCTGGGCTGGCAGGTGCCCTCCCTGGAGACTGATGTAGAGAAGGAAGGAACGGTGACAAAATAACAGGGGTTATGAGCATGGCCGGGAAGATCCTTGGGAAAAGGCGAAAAGGAACCAGGGTTTTCCATCTGTCTCAAAGATAACCTCGGAGTATGAGTGAACGCTCCTATCAGCAGATCCGAGCAAGAGGAATGTCTATCAACTCTTTGGAACCTTTATTTCAATGAAAGAGACAGGCAGCGTGCACACACCCTCTGTCCCCGCTGGGTGAGGGGCCACCAGAGGCCTCTCCTGCCCTGTCAGCCCGAATCAGCACCGGGCAGGGAGCACCACACCCGCCTCCGGGAGAGGAAACAGCTCTCCCAGCTGGAAGCACCTGAGGTGACAAGGCACCTTTTCAGGTTAAGGCAGTAAAAATAGTATGTCATCGTCCACCCCTGTGGTCAAATTTTCCAGCCCTCCATCATCCTGATTCACTTGACCTGCCCCTGGAAAAACAAAAGCTCCCAGAGTCGTAGTGCCCTCTGCTCAATGCAAACACGAGGTTGGCAGGGATGGGGACCACAGGAGGCCGGCCACACAGAGGGCCACTGTCGCCACCTCGGGAGGCCCCACCCTGCTGGCTGCAGCAGCTGGCAGCCAATGGTGTCCTCAGACTCACAAGGTCCCCGCCACAGAGAAGGCAGCGCCTGGAAGGGAAGGCATCCGCCCTGCTGAGTCAGACACCACGTCTCACGGCGGGAGGAATGCCTTCCATCCATCTTTCTACCAGGAGGCCCCGGGCAACGAGTCAATACAACCACCATTTCCAAAACCACCATTTCCAAAACTGTGTGAAGGTGGACACATCTAACCCTCCGGCTCCCTCCACCCCTAGAACTTCATCCCTGAATCCCGACACGATCCCGCTGCCGACACACCCGCCAACCCCACTGTCGCCCCCATGTTCGCGCCCCTACTACTTCTTCTGGGGTTGGAAGAACACGGACAAAGAAGGATGTTTAAGAAATCAACGTTCTAAATCAACCATAGTCCAATATAAAATAAAAATTTAAAAAAAAAGAAACCAGGGGCTTCCCTGGTGGCACAGTGGTTAAGAATCCGCCTGCCGGTCGGCTCTCCCTGGTCTATCAGGAGGTCGGCCAGCTGTGTTGGCAGCGCCCTCACTAACTCTGCTCTTTGTTCTCAATAAACTCACTCTCGTCTAAAAAGAAAAACAATCCGCCTGCCAATGCAGGGGACACAGGTTCAAGCCCTGGTCCGGGAAGATCCCACATGCCGCGGAGCAACTGAGCCCGTGAGCCACAACTACTGAGCCTGTGCTCTAGAGCTCACGAGCCACAGCTACTGAGCCTGCACACCTAGAGCCCGTGCTCCGCAACAAGAGAAGCCACCGCAATGAGAAGCCTGCGTGCCGCAACGAAGAGTAGCCCCCACTCGCCGTAACTAGAGAAAGCCCGCACATAGCAACGAAGACCCAACACAGCCAAAAATTTAAAAATTAATTAATTAAAAAAAAAAGAAACCAATGTTCTCAATCAACCATAGTCCAATATAAAATAAAAGTTAAAAAAAAAGAAATCAACATTCTAATTACATTTAGATTTTTAAGGTATTAACAGTTTGCTATATTTTTAAACGTATGCCAAACTGAACAAAGGCTGGGCAGCTCCCGCGGCTGAGTACCGGCTCCAGGCGCTTCAGGTGCTGGTGCAAGTTGAGAGCCAGCCGGTCCCACCACCGGCCTCTGCTGTCAGGACAGTACACTTTCTGGGACAAAAGGTTTTCAAGCTCCTTGACGGCTTCCTGTGGCAACAACAAGGGATGCGCATTAGACACCTACACACCAAGAGTCTGCCATTATACTGAGTAGTCAGGAAAACTGGCAAAGTATATCTATACAGCATCCCTCTCCATTCTAAAGTAAGGCTCAGGACCCGGACTGCCAAGAGGGGCCCTGGGACGTCCCTCGGGAGTGGCCTGAGCTCCGGAGGCGCCCCCTACTTCTCAGCAGGCCCCCCGCCACCTTGTGCAGCTCTGTGATTCCCCACGGCACTCTCTGCAAACCAGGTCGGCAGTGCAGGCTGGACACGGTCAGGCTCTGGGCAGGAGCAGTGGCTGGGCTGCAGGCCCATGTGCTTCTGGGAACCCAGCCGGTCACAGGGCCGAGGTTGTGAGGGGCAGGGGGCAGGACAGGAATGAGGGGGTCTTCACCCAAACACCCCACCTCAACAGGGGGACTTTCTGGTCTAGGTTTACTGGTCACGCTTCATGTTCATCTTTGGTGGTTCCCGGATCTCTTTGAAGGATCTAACGCATCTCCTGAGAAAAAGGCACAAACCCCATAGACACACTCGCAGATTCCCCGAAGCCAACCCCACAGGGCCTCTGGGGGGGGGGGGGGCCACAGACCCCTCTTGGGGGACCCACTGGCCCAGCCCTAGCACATTTTCTTTGTAAAACACCATGTTTCAATTACACAAGTGTCAACACAACAGAAGCTAACTCCAGCAATCTCACAATGTTTAATACAAGGAGGGATAGGACCGAACTTTTCATTCGTGATTATAAATTATTTCCAGACCGTGCACTACTGCTGTCAGGGAAACACAAGCAGAGGTGAGGTTTCTGCCTCAGGGGTTTGGGGAGACCCTCCCTGTCACACAGGGGGTTCTGACGGCGGCTAAGCTCTGGCTGCAGAGACCACCGGCGGCTCCCTGCGGGGCGCTGACCGTCACCTGGCCATCCTGGTGCACAGGCGTCAGCTCACAGCTGGCGGAAAAGCAGGTCGCCCTTGGCCATCTTCCTACTAACCAGGAGATGGCAGGTGCCCACGGGAAGCAGGCCCTCGTCGCATCGCCGGGGGCTGACCAATCACTTGGGAGAAGTCAAGAGCCAGGCAGGTCCCCCTCAGTAAGAGCCGGGTGAAGGGGCTTGTGCACTCACCTTGTACATGTGAAGTCTCTGCAGTATTTCAACAGTTCGGGACAAAATCCTTGTATAAACCCAACCAACGGTAAAACACCGGAGAAAGAGTGGTAATTTCTCGTGGTATCTAGGACGAAGACGTACACCAGCAGTTTAGTGCTTTGGTTTATGTATTGTAAGACAATCACAAGAAGTGACAAAGCAGACTGAATTCCTACCTTTTAAGAAGATATATTCTGAACACTGCCTGTCGTGTGCAGTTTTCTACACCACAAATCTACGCTCTCACAGCCACCCTTCCAAGGTCCCCCAGACAGCGGTGAGAAATGAGAGCTGGAGGTCAGCAAACGCCCGCCCTCGGGCCAGACACAGGGCCCCAACTGATTTTATACAAACCCAGCGTGACTTCCACGTTTCTAAATGGTTAAAATAATTCAAAAGGAGAAAAATAGTCTGTGGCCTGTGAAAATTACATGAAACTCACATTTCGGTGTGGGCAAACACACCTGCACTGGGACAGCCCCGCCCGCTCGCTCCGGGGGCGGGGGCCGGGCGCGTTCACGGCAGGACAGCAGAGGCCAGTGAGCATGTGGCTGGCACAGCCTGACCACTGCCCAGCTGGCCCTCCACGGAAGAGGCTACCAGCCTCTGTCCTACAGGAACCCAACTTCCTGGCCACGAGGTCTTTTCTTTTTTTTAAACAAAGAAAATCACCTATTAACTTGTTTTAAACATTTTTCTTCTGCTTGGTCTGAGAAATATTAACAAATTTTCCTGAATTATCTTAAGAAAATCCTCCAATGTACGTGCACATCACAGGGTAAGAAGTCGACTGGTCGTCTCCTTTCTAGAAAGGCCTTTAAGTAAATGGCTCAATTTTGTCTGAGTTACTCCCAAACAAAATACGGACAAAATATTCAGATATTTTTTCTTAACAGTAAACGCCATTTTCCTGGCTATGGTTTTTAAGTCCATATTATTTCTGCACGGACTTCAGTTCCAAATTTTTTTTGAAAAAGATATTTAATAATACTAATTTTTCTCATCACTATGTAACAAAGAAAGGAAAAAAATCTCTTAACCATACGGAATATGTTTAACATTTATTAAACCAAACAAAATGAAGGATCACGTGCTGTGTACTTGAACTTTCGAGGTAAATGTTCATTTTCTTTTTCAGAATTTTACAGCTGCTGGAATTTCCAGCAGAAAGAAGACACCTGGCACAGTTCCCACAGCTTCTGTCCTGCGGCTGGGCTTCCCCCACGGTAAAATTCAGCTGACCGACCCCCAGAGAGGCCAGCCTACCCAAAGGCGGCAAGCTGCTGTCTGCCACACAGGGACCAAGTGTATAAATTCACTCCAAACCCCCAGACGTGCCCTTCTATTCACCCAGCACTTTGACTCCACGCAAAGCAAGGAGGAAATTCACCTGCACATGTTGGTTTCACCACAGAACGAAAGGAGTGTGCTCTTCATGAAAAGAAAGACCTTAAGCAGTTAGAACAACTCGGCTAGTCAGTAAACTTTGACAGGGACCCGAGAGCCACCTCACCTCAGGGACGGGTGGTCTTTCAGTCCGTCCCAATCCTGCTTTGCACACCGAGCGAGCTCCCTGGCTTCCTCCCAGGCCCCGCTGGCCATCGCAGTGGAGATGTCGTTCAGCATGTGCGCGGCCGCTGCGTACCTGCAGGGGGGGGACCAGGCCATCCAAGCTTCAGGGGTGAATGATCACTGATACACAAAATTCCACATCCTGCCCGCCACATCTAACTCTGCTTTTGAAAATACGAGCGTCATATTTTACCTCAGTAATAATTTGACGTATTACCCCACGGGAGTGGCCTAGAAGAACTCCTCAGACAGACTACCCAACCAGAAAGATGAAAACATTCACACTGCACTGTTATATAACACATCCCATTATATGCATGTAATAATACTGATCCGCGCTTCCTTTCTGACTTTTGGTGCTCATCCATTCATTCATTCACTCAACAATCCGGCAACCTTGTAAACAGGTAACTGACTTCAGAATTACACACAAGCGTAGATTTGGTCATTTAATCACTGAGCCAGAGGTAGCCAGAAGGATGCTGCCCGAGCTAAGAGAACTATTTGGGATTTTCAAAAATAACTCCAGGGACAGGCTTTGGGAGACGGCAATGCTGAAGTGTTATGAACACACTGAAGTGAAGAAAGACAACTTCTCAGTGCACCTGAGACATTCGCCCAATCAGTTCTCTAACACTTCGAGGGCACAGTCATTGTGTTCTGGACTCACCCTTAAAAGAAAAGCATGCACGAGCAATATGTGCAAATACTATCACATAAGAGTAAAACATATATGTAGAACTGAATCACTTGGCTGTACAGCAAAAATTAACATTGTAAATCAACTATACTTGAATAAAATAATTTTTTTTTAAAAAAGAGTAAAAGAAATGGCCTCTAAATATAAAAATTTGCTCATGAACTCTTCGATCTAACTCTCTTATAATGTGCAACTGGACAATTCTAAGGTCGATAAGGAAAGAGAAACAGGGAGGGGTGCCCGGAGGCTGGCCCGCCCGGCAGGAGTGCCCTCCCGCCCACCTGAACCAAGCCCCCTCTCCACGAGCCCATCGAGCCCAGCGCCAGCCCCACGGTGCCGTCATTGCCGCCTGCATGGTCACCAGCCCTCCCTCCCCCCACCCCCGCACTGCCAAGAACAGCATCCCTTCTGCACCCCGACCTCTGCCCTCTGTCTCCTGCCTTCCCTACACCTGGCTGAGAGCACGGCTTCCCCGCAGCCTCCCTCAAGCAGGGACGGCTCTCCTCACGCAGGGCCCAGACGGATGGAAGCATCCTCCTCCCTCCCACCTCCGCCTCCAAATCCTCCTTCCCTCCTTGAAAGCCCCCACCTCCGAAGCCCACGCCTCCTCCTTGCGGGCACCTGCCAGCGCCCCCCACCCCTGTCCCCGTCCCCTCTGCCTTGGTCTCCCTTGGTCTCCCGCCACGATGGCCACGACTTCAGAATTCTACACCTCCTTCCTCCCCGATAACACGATTCTCCAACCTCTTCTCAGCCACCCACGTGCTAGTGGCCACTGAGACCTTCTGTCCCCGATGGACCGAGTCACCCTCAAGATGCTGACTTCGAGCATCTCCTCCACTGACCCCGCCCCCAATCCTTCCAGCTCTTTCACTGCTGACAGCAACTCCCCACCTTCACTAAGACCCCACCTTCAGCGCGGCCCCTGTCCCAGCCATAGCGCCTGCCGTCCTGCAGGCCCACGGACCTCGCCCAGGGCAAGCGGCCCCCCGCCCAGGGAAGAACACACAGCGGCCACAGCCCCACCCTGGTCGGGGTGCCCTGGCCGCTCACTCCTCTGGGCCTGCACCAACTCCCCGAATCGTGCTGAAGACGATCGCAGAGCCAGGCCGGCTGGTTTCGGCACGTGCTCGCACACCTCGGCCCAGCCCTGCTCGCGGGGTCCCCAGTCTCCACCGCGGCAGCCTCAGCGCTGCCCACACCCCGGTCCTCCCGCAGGTGCTCCGGGTCCCAGGGGGTCCCCTCCTCCTCCTCCACCGTCTGCCTCTCCCTTTCTATGGGTTTATCTGCACGTGCACGTGCACACACACACACACACACACCCCCCCGAGAATCTCCCACCCTTAAGACACCAGGGAACTAGGCCGCCCTGCCATCGCAGGCCGCCACAGCAGGGGCTGCTTCTCCGAAGCCCATTGGAACCGACCTTCCCCTCCCTGCGCGCGGCTCCTGCCGTCCACCGCCCACCCCCATGGGCCATCCCACTCGACCTCACTGCCCTTTCTCCGGCGTTCAATCGAGCCCCATCCTGACACACCTTCTTCTCCGGGTCCGCCCACCACACACACCCCTGGTTCCCTGCCGCCCTCGCGGCAGCTCCTCCGTGCTGCCCAACCCCTCGGCGCTGGCTGCCAAGCTCCTTCCTCCTCTTCTCCCACGGGGACCTCATCCCCGGCCGCGTGCTGGTGACTCCAATTCCTCTCCAGGCCGAGCTCCTTCCTGGGCTCCTGACGGCACGCCCAGTACCACCCGGGGCAGCTTCAGTCATGGGGCTGGGGGCATCCCCACCCGGCATCCCAGCCCTCCCCCCAAGTCCCCCATCTCAGCCCATGGCACCACCACCCACGCCAAAACTCCAGTCATCCCTGACTCACTCCTTCCCTCCCCACAAATCTAATCACTATCACAACCACAATGTAATCAGAGTCACGTCTCAGCTTTTCTGCCCCAAAACATCTCGCACGTTCACTTCTCTACAATGCCCGCCACTGCCAGCCCAGCCAAGACCTCCATCCGGACCGCCAAGGCTCAATTAGTCTCCTGCCGCCCCCCAGCCGCCACTCCAACGGGACGCTTTTGTAAAACGTACACCAGATCCCCTGCCTGCCTAAACCCCTTCCCCAGCTCCCCATCCTCAGAGGATATGACCCAGTCGGCTCACCAGGGCTCTGAGGCCCAGCGTCCCCTGACCTGCGGTCCTGCCCAACCTCCCCTTCACACGGGCCCCTGAGGTTCCGGCCAGAGATCGGCAAGCTCTCTCCTGCCCACGGAGCCTGGACGCGGGCACCCAGACCCCTGCAGGACCGGCTCCTCCTCATTCTCAAGCCTCAATCCCAACCTTTCGGGGACACTCTCTGCCTCACGCTATCTACACAGGACTTCTCCAGCCTGCCCCGCAGTTATCATATTATTCTGTTTTCTTTCCCGTCTTCCCCAGTAAAACATAACACCACGGCGGCAAAGACCCTATCTGTTCACACTGCAACTCCACCACCTGGCACGTAATAGGTACTCAACACTCAACCCATGGGCACTGAATAAATGAGAAGAGAAAAGAAAGGATCAATTATTTCAAGTACCAAGGTGGTGGGAAAGGTTCCTCAGGCCAGGTGTCACGTTACTGGTGTTGTATAATCACCCTTCCTGAAGTCACTTCAACCAGATTTCATTTACGTGCTACAGCCCTCTGCATAACAAAAGAACTTTGACTTATTTTTAACACTTATAGGATACCTACTTTCTAAAAAAAAGACGTGATGGTTTATTTTTTCTCCCTAGCCTCCCCACTTTTGAACTTGTCAACCATGGTTTTGTCAACCATAGAACTGAAAAGCAACCTCCCTTAGATACGCGGTAATGATGACAATTATACCACTAAGACGCACTGAGCAATCCCCACAGGCCAGGCTCTAAGCAAGCTACCCATATCAGGACAGATCTGTGGGAATGTACTATTATCTCCCCATTTTGCAGATGAGGAAACTGAGGCACAGAGTAGATTCATGGTTCATTAGAGAGACTGGAACCTGGCTTCAGAGTTCTCACCAAAGAGAACAGCACCAAGTCACTAAAAATGAAGACGTAAAAGGACATGAGACAAAAGAAAACACAGTCAGAAGAAATATTCTTACTAGAAGATTTGACTAAAACAGTTATTCTAACTGAACACAAATAGGATATTGAACTTCCTGATAACTACGGCAAAATGGACTAAAATCAGTTTATACTGACCCTGTTTTGATACAATAATCTCAATAGTTTATTTTTTAAAGCACATACTAGACAACACTTAAACAACTTTCCTAAAATCAAATATCAGAATCAATTTCTGCTAAATTTGAGTCATAAACCTTAAGTCAAGAATCAAAAGTGAGGACTTCCCTGGTGGCACAGTGCTTAAGAATCTGCCTGCCAATGCAGGGGACACAGGTTCAAGCCCTGGCCCGGGAAGATTCCCACATGCCGCGGAGCAACGAAGCCCGTGCACCACAACTACTGAGCCTGCGCTCTAGAGCCCGCGAGCCACAATTACTGAAGCCCGTGCGCCTAGAGCCCGTGCTCTGCAACAAGAGAAGCCACCACAACGAGAAGCCCGCGCACTGCAACAAACGGTAGCCCCCGCTCGCCGCAACTAGAGAAAAGCCCACGCGCAGCAACAAAGACCCAACACAGCCAAAAATTTAAAGATAAATAAATTTTTTTTAAAAACGATTTTGGCTATGAACTCATGTTTCTGTTGTGGATGGCAAAAAATAATAACAAAGCCTTCTACATAAATTTTAAAATACACAGATTTCATAGGGAGCAAACATGCCCTTACCTGATGAGATCCTCTCTATCCTGGAAGATTTGGGTTTTCCGACTGACGGTATACCTGGGAAACTCCATGCGGCCAAGGTTGACCAGCAGCACCGTAGAAAGCTGGCCCTGCCCACCACAGGCCGCCTCCTCCTCTTCCACTGCGTGGGTCAGTGAAAACAGCAGCAGGACCCGGGAGAACACAGCCCGGGGGTCTCTACACACTCTCACAGACTGTCCCGCCCAGTCTTTAGCTCTGAAAAATACACGATATGGAAAATAATTTTCTGGCTTTTAAGCATTTGGATGTCAGATTTCACAAATTATTTCAAGCTAAACAGCATGCATTATTCTAAGCCTGAAGCAAATCTCCCACCTCCAACTGTGTGACTTAAAGCATTTCTTAACCTCTCTGGGGCTCAGAGCCCCACCTAGGAACACGGTGAGGATTAGATGACACTGTAACTGCAAACGATTTCACGAACTGTTTGCCTCAATAAAAGAGCAGTATAGAGTTTACACTGGTCCTGAACACGTGAAATACCAGGAAAACTCATAAAAGTGTTACCTATTTGACACTAGCAATTCTCAAATCTTGACTCCAGTGACACTTGAGATGAAATAATAGGTATTTATGTAGAACGTCACTACCAAAGGCTCTTGGTAAGGCGGCATGTTAAGTCCAGGGCCCTCCGGCTCCAACAACTGCAACACCACACACGGCAGGGTTTCGCTATTGACATCCGGGCCGTGTAACTCTTTCCTGGGGGTGGGATGCCCAGGCTGTGCATTAGAGGATGCTCAGCTGTATCCCTGGCCTCCGTTCACTAAATGCCAGTAGCACCCACTACCCACCTTAGTCATGACAATGAAAACGCCTCCAGACGATGCCCGGTGTCCCCTGGAGGGCACAGTCGCCCCCAGTTGAGAGCCACTGGTCTAGTGGAGGACCTCACACTTTCCTACCAGCCCAAAAGCTATTAAGCCAAAAGCAGAGTTGCATCCCTGGGGCGTGCAGAGATCAGTGCCACCACCAGAGCCGAGAGGACACAGGGGTGGGATTCCCATCACACCACCATCTACTTGAGGACCATTCATCTACAGAGACTGCCCGGAAGTACCCTCCTCCCCCATCTCCACACAGAGTCCCAAGGAGGTCCAGTGGACTGACATTCCAAACTCCCGTGAGAATAGTAGTTAAAACTGCATTTTTCTTGAATAATAAAATATTAGAATTTGCCAAGGGCCTAGTGCCTCTAATCTCTTGCCTCCAGATTTTTCTTGGTCCTAGAAATCAGTGTGGTATCTTAAGAATTAGGAATAATAAACCAAGAAAGAATCCAGTCTTTATAATAACGGTTCACCGCCTTCTCAACTTAACTGCAATTGAAAAAAACAATTACAATCTGAAAACACGTACCACCCACTATAAGAAGTTAATATGTGCTATCGGGACTTTCCTGGCGGCGCAGTGGTTAAGAATCCGCCTGCCAATGCAGGGGACATGGGTTCGGGCCCTGGTCCGGGAAGATCCCACATGCCGTGGAGCAGCTAAGTCCGTGCGCCACAACTACTGAGCCTGCGCTCTAGAGCCCGCGAGCCACAACTACTGAGCCCTCATGCCACAGCTACTGAAGCCCGCGCACCTAGAGCCCGCGCACCGCAACAAAGAGCAGCCCCGGCTCTCCACAACTAGAGAAAGCCCATGCGCAGCAACGAAGACCCAACGCAGCCTAAAAATAAATAAATAAAAATCAATTAAATATGTGCTATCAACATTTCAAATGTTTTTACTATAACAATAGCCACAAAACCTTTTCAAAATCACTGCACCGATGCCAGGCTGATTCTTGCGCCAAGTGCAGACTGAAGGCTGTTTGGCCAATTTGAGAAACGCATCCATCAGCTGCTGCTTCTGCCCGTTGGGATTCACCAAGTGGAAGGTCTTTGCCAGGGCTTTCAGTTCCGGAGCAGAAAGGAGCTCGAGCACCTCAGACAGTTCTTGCAACTCAGATTCTGAAATATTAAAAAAAAAAAATTTTTTTTAAGTAGTTTTAAATAAGCTTACTGTTTTCTAGCTTTATTTACTTTAAGAAGAAAACTCACTTACATGAAAATAAAATGAAATGCTACTCTAGAAATTTTAGTTTGCCAAACTGATTGTTAAAAATTATGGAAAATAGATATTTCACAAAAGTTATAAAACAACAGAACTTCTAAGAAGTAAAAGAAAATCTGAATAAAATAAAGACCCACATGGATAGCCACTGGTATATCGCCCACAACAAAACCTACGGCTGGGCCTCTCCAGAGCAGGTCAGAGGCAACTGCTCATCAGCTGTCCTCTCTCCACACAGGCCTGGGGTTGAGAAGACTTGCATGGGGTCACTTGCTCAGCACACATGTGTACATCACTCTATTAGGGGACCCAGACAGCAAGCTTGACCCCCGGGATGCAGCTGAATCAGAGCTGGCTGGTCTCTGCCTTCACGGCATCCACAGCTTAGGGCAGGGCCATCTTCCTCCAGTCAGCAAGTCCTCACTGGGTGTACACTGCCTGCCAGGTAGCACCTGCCCAGGGCATACAGTGAACAAACCGCATCCGTGCCCACAGGGAGCTAGCATAATAAATATGTCAGGGGTGACAACTGCTACAAAGAAAAACAAAGCTGGCAGCAACATGGACGGACCTAGAGATGATCATATTAAGCGAAGTAAGTCAGAAAGAGAAAGACGATTATCATATATCACTTATATGTGGAATCTAAAATATGACACAAATGAACATATCTATGAAACAGAAACAGAATCACAGACACAGAGAACAGACTTTTGGTTGCCAAGGGGGAGGTGGGTGGGGGAGGGATGGATTGGGAGTTTGGGATTAGCAGATGCAAACTATTATATATAGGATGGATGAACAACAAGGTCCTACTGTATAGCACGGGGAACTATATTCCATATCCTGTGATAAACCATAATGGAGAAGAATATAAAAAGAATACATATATGCATAACAATCACTTTGCTGTACAGCAGAAATTAACACAACATTGTAAATCAACTATACTTCAATAAAATTTTTTTAAAATAAATAAATAAAAGGAGGAAGAATGAACTAGGAAAAAAGAAGAAAGAAAAGCAAAGCTGGGTAAGGCAAACTGGACTGGCGGGAGGTGGCTGTATTTGACACTAGGTGGTCAGGCAAGTCCCTGACGAGGTGACACAGAGCAGAGCTAGATGACATGAGGGGGTGAGCCGAGTGGGAGCAGGCACAGGCTCTGAAAGAGGGGTGCACTCAGCCAGAACACCCAGGGAGCAGAGTGAGGGGACGGCCAGGGACACACCCCACTGGGCTGTGCAGACCACGGGTGGGACCTGGGCGGGACTCAGGGCAGCGTTAGGCAACTGGGGTTCTGCTTTTGTTGCTTAACGGTCATTTAAAGGTAAGTCAAGGCTCAGGGCTTCCCTGGTGGTGCAGTGGTTAAGAATCCACCTGCCAATGCAGGGAACACGGGTTCGAGCCCTGTTCTGGGAGGATCCCACATGCCATGGAGCAACTAAGCCCACGAGCCACAACTACTGAGTCTGCGCTCCAGAGCCCGCGAGCCAACGAAGGGTAGCCCCCGCTCGCCACAACTAGAGAAAGCCCGCACGCAGCAACGACGACCCAACGCAGCCAAAAATGAATAAATAAATTTATTAAAAAATAAATAAAGGTAAGTCAAGGCTCACCTGGCTTGCCTGTTACACCTGTAGATTTCTGGAACCTGCACCTTATCTTCCGGGTCAGGTGGGGACACAAGCTCTCCAGTGCCCCTGATGGCCTGATGTGAGGGAACCCGGGGTCCCGCTGCCTGATCCCTCACAAGCCCTCACATCCACGGAGCCTCCAGGCCTCTCCCCCAAGGCTCCCCACGCCCCCCAGCCAGGCCCACCACGTCACCCTAACTGCACTCACTGCTCTGCACTACAAACTCTGCCGCACAGAAACGGTCTGGCTTTGGCTTGATTCCCCTATTTCAGTCTAAACTGTGAACAACTTGAACCCAGGATTCACATCTTTCATCCTCCTTATACCCACGTTTCCAGTACAATATTGTACTCAACACATGTAGGTACCTAATGAAAGCTACTGATGAGACAACCAAGGTTACCTCATATTCACACGGGCTTAAATCAGTGAAACAATTCCTGAGACAATCATCGTACAAATTATAAGAGCTGTCTGTGTGTGCATGGGGGGCAAATTAAGGTTTTAGAGGTGATACTAGCTTCAAACAAACCAGCTTTGTTCCATCATAAAGATGAGAAAACTGGGTAAGATGAGTCAAGCTCTTGCTGGAAGGAGAGCCAGGAGGGATGAGTTTCCCCTGTGGATCCAGCCACCCATCTATCCCTCGGTGACTTTATGGGACTAAGCCTGGGACCATCAGAATGCAGCAGCAGGCAATCTTTTGTTATCCTAGGAGTCCTAACTCAGGCTGAGGATGGCTTTAACAACACATGAATAATTTGTTGTCCTAAGAAGATTCAAAACTCAATTTAAAAAGACATACACAATTACTATTTATCAGGCACCAATCAGAAGATGACACCAAACTAACATCACCCTCATTTTGCAGAAACTGGATTCCCTACGTCGGATTTTCACTTTGGTTCCCCTGGACAAACCGTACCCGTCTGCAGGAAGCCTGCGTGTGTCAGCTCTCCAACCACCGGGGTTAAGTCAGCGGAGATCTCTTCATATTCCAGCTTGTTCATCTTAATCCAGCCGAATTTACGTTGAAAAAGTCTGACATATAACTTCTGACCGCTAGCTGCAACGAAGTTAAGAAAAATAGTGAGAAACCTTCTGTTTCTTCTCGAAAACATATACTATCATTTACTTTTGTAAACTGAGGTGAGTAAAACAGGCTGTTAGAAATACACAGAGGCTGACTCAACGGATCTTCCAAGAAAATCATTTTCTTCCTTAGGAAGACGTGACTTATTTCAAATACAGAGCCCCATGGGGATGTCTCCTTGGCCTGTATGCCTGTCACCGCAGGACAGGAGGACGCAAAGCCAGCCCTGCCCCCGCAGCTGTGCAAGTCTGTGGAACTGAGACTCCTTTTTCTCTTCTATTATAAAAAGGAACGGGGGTGGGCAGTAACACCATCTTCCCAAAGTTGGTGAAAAGATTAAACACGATGAGGTATTCAATAATTAGTGGTGTATAAACCATAAAAAAAGTTCCAAAGTTAGTAATGATTATTGGCCATTTAAAAACCTAAGACCCGGGCTCCCCACTTTCTAGCCAGCATTTCTACTCCCTCAAGAGAAATACCCCAGGGTTCCAGTTATTTTGTTCTCTCCTTTCGGTTTAATATGCATTATTCTATTTTTGGCTGAAAATCATCTGAAAAGAATTTTCCAAAAAAAGTCTAGCTTTGGTGGGGTGGCCATCTCTAAGGCAGTGATCTCCACCGAGCTACTTAATTAATCTGGTCTCAAGTTTTCTTATTACCCAAATTATCTTTAAATTTCTAACTCTAAAATGGTATGGGGACTTCCCTGGCGGGCCAGTGGTTAAGACTCCACACTTCCATTGCAGGGGGCGTGGGTTCGATCCCTGGTCGGGGAACTAAGATCCTGTATGCTGCATGGCGCAGGTGAAAATTTTTAAAAATAAAATAAAATGGTATGACTGTATTTGTTACATCTTCAACATTTATTTCCCTTTTTTCTTTAAAGAGGCAAAATCGACTTGCAGTAGTTATTTTTACTACAGAGACACTGTAGATGATTCTCTGTGGAGAGCAAGCCACAAGAATCTGCAGAACTTACAATAGCAAAGTGCTCCTACTTCTCAATCATACTGAAGCCAGGGGCCACCAGCTATTCAAACAAATGCTCACATGAATGCAAGCAGCACCCAACCAAAGATCTGTGACCACCCCGGATACGACAGTCAATGGGGGTCATTTACACCCACGTCGGGGGAGGCCAGTGCAAGTAGAGATGGAAGCTGTGTGGACACTTTATAAAACTGTGCAGAGGGCTTCCCTGGTGGCACAGTGCTTAAGAATCCACCTGCTAATGCAGGGGACATGGGTTCGAGCCCTGGTCCAGGAGGATCCCACATGCCGCAGAGCAACAAAGCCCGTGTGCCACAACTGCTGAGCCCGTGAGCCACAATTGCTGAAGCCCGCGCGCCTGGAGTCCGTGCTCCGCAACAAGAGAAGCCACCGCAATGAGAAGCCCGCGCACCGCAACGAAGAGAAGCCCCAGCTCGCCGCAACTAGAGAAAGCCCACGGGAAGCAACAAAGACCCAATGCAACCAAAAATAAATTTATAAAAAAGAAAAGAAAATTTTTAATATGTTAAAAAAAAAAGAACTATGCAGAGAAGTATCACCCACGTGTTAAAAAGTAGCACAAGCAGAGCCATAGTTTCCTTGTGCGAAAGTGAAATCGAAGCCTTTCCCTTAACCATTATTGGTAACACTCAGGATTTCTTTTTTTTACTCTACTGGGACTCAGACCTGCTACTATCACTAGAGGTCAGCGTGGCCCCCAAGTAAGCTTTTCCTACTCGGGAGGGACTCAGTTGCACAGAGCCATCAAGGCCCTTTGGATGAGCAGCCATCAAGTGGGGCTCTTGCTCCAAACCTGCGCTATTGGCTCAGAACCACCGCCGGCTGCCAAGGAACTGAGGCATGTTTTTAAATGTACTAATTTACAAAATTAAAAAAAAAAAAAAAACACAAAGACCAAAAATGTTTTTAATGTACCAATTTAGCTTGAAAGTTTCCACTTCCTGCACACCCTGACTTTAAAAGGCAGAGTTGGGCTTCCCTGGTGGCACAGTGGTTGAGAATCTGCCTGCCAATGCAGGGCACACGGGCTCGAGCCCTGGTCTGGGAAGATCCCACATGCTGCGGAGCAGCTGGGCCCGTGAGCCACAACTACTGAGCCTGTGCGTCTGGAGCCTGTGCTCCGCAACAAGAGAGGCCGCGATAGTGAGAGGCCCGCGCACCGCGATGAAGAGTGGCCCCCGCTCGCCGCAACTAGAGAAAGCCCTCGCACAGAAACGAAGACCCAACACAGCCATAAAAAAAATAAATTAACTAAAAGGCAGAGTCCAGGCAACTAAAATACTGTTGGAGGAAAAAAATAAGCCTGAGTATACCTTGGTTTGTTTTTTCCCTGTATTTTATTTTCATTTTTGAGGAAATGGCCTGCGAAAACAACAAAACCACCTAACAGTCAGCTTGATTACATGCCCAAAATGCACAGTACACTTTCCTAAATCACACTGGTTTTTTTTTTTCTAATCTGGGAAAGGTTGTTTTACAACCATCAAATATACAAAAACTGGACAAACAGCTGCTTCCACTACAACCAAAGTACAGCTTGTAAGGATGATACTGCAGAAGCAGACATCACCAGGCCCAAAAATCTTGTCTCTTTTACAGGCATATCTTTCTCTAGCTGAACTCTCATTGGCTGTGAGTTCCATGAGTACTCCCACGGGACTCCCAAAACCACACTGACTGCCTGTGGTCATGAGATTTCTGCCCATCACATCTCAGACCAATTCAGGGCAGCAAAGGGGAAACAAAGCCTCGAAAGCAACAGGTTCAAGATACCTGATAATTGATGAAATTTAGTTATAATGCCCTTCTCGTGTTCATCAAAGAGCCTCCTGTCTTCTTCATTCTCAAACACGGCTTTCAGCACCACGAGGAAACTCCGAAGGTAGTAAGGATGGTCCGGTGGGGCTGGACTTGTTACACAGGAAACATCACAGCCTGACCCCTGCTCCAAAGGAATTCGGTCAGTGATTTCATTCTTTAAGCCACTGTCACCTTCTGGAGGAAGTGCTTGGCTGTCATTCCATATAGAAGCATCGTGTGTAGAATTATGAGATTTTGCCTCCCAGTGTGATGACTGGGTTGGAGCTTGTGAAACAAAAGTCATTTTTACCTCTTCACAACCACCTGCTTCACAGTTTTCAACACCTTTATCATCTGTTCCTTTGATACTCTCCTGCTTTGCAAGATGGTCCTCTGAAGCAGACTTTAGTTTATGCCCAAGAGTTAAATCTGGTGAAAGTAACACGGGAGCATTATCTGAGAAGGTGGGGGTGAGAGTTGATCTCCCACATTCCTGGGCAGCCGTTTGGCCTTCAGCTTCCATTATTTTAGAGCCTCCCACAGTATGTTCGGGAGTGCTTGGTTCCTCCAGAGAATCACAGGCAAACACGTTTTCCTTTTGAGAACTATTCTCCAAAAGCTGATCCTGGCCTTCCATCTCTGAACACTGATCAACCAGGCTCTTAACCCCTGTGGACGAGGAACTCTGTGGACTCTGATTGGCGAATCCCTCATTCTTATCTATTGATCTTTTAGCCTTTAAGTATCTTCTGGACAATTTAGATGACAGGCTTCCCAGAGGGATGACTTTCACATTATGATGTCTCAGCCCAACTTGATTTCTGCAAACTGCGTCATCATTACTCTTAAAATAGGGGCTGGTCTGCTGTTTTATGCCCATTTTTGCTGAATCACTTCGGCCAGGGGTTAAATTGATCTTTGATGGTGACGACTTCTCTGGCGTTACATCTTCTAAGGCAATATTGGTCAAATCTACTGTGGACACATTTGAACTTAAGCCAACATGCCCAGGGTCAGCTGGAGTGACGTCACCGTTGTTAGCACACATTTCATCAAGGTGACGGTTTAGGTCGTATCTTGGCACCATTTTACTACAAATGGGGCAGGCAAGCTTAACAGGCGGTACGTTGTTAAAAAACGCAATAATAGAGTTAGATTCATTTTTTTTAGTTTTGCTGATTGATAAACTTCTACGAGGTCTTTTTTTTGAGGATTTCCCTACAGACATCATGAGTATTAGAAAAGCTGGGTGTTTCAAGTAGTAAAACACAAGAAATCACCAGGGAAAGATAGCAATGGTTTACTTTTACTCCCCTGAATTGAAATAATAAAAAGTGGGATTCTATTGGACTTCATGTTATTCATTTAGTCAGTTTCTTCTCCCTACAAAATAAAACGCATGTGGATTAATAGCATTTTTATGAATTCCACAACAGAGAGGGTAACTAAGCTCTAAAACGTGCAACGGCAGTATCTCATGGGATGAGAAAAACCCTGCGCTTGGAACATAAGACCAAGGCCTACTCTCAGCTGTCCACGCGACCTCAGTGTGTCCCTTAGCCGAGAAATGACATGGGGATAAGGTCTAAGACTTCTCTTTAAGATCGAAAATCAGCCGTTTTAAAAAGGGAAGAACATCTGACTATGCCAGGTCCTTTTTTAAAAGCACCGCATCATTAACTTTTTCCGGGAGAGGGAATGCCTATCCCGCCCTCACAGGCCTGCAGAGAGAATCGCCCAAAGTCTCGGGCATCTGTCCACATGCTTGGACCCCCCACCCCCACGCCGTCCCCCCGCAGCTCTGGCCGCCGAACCTAAGGCTCGGACTCAGCCCCGCCCGCCCTCCCCGCGTGGCCGCGACCGCGCACCTGGGATGCACACCTGGGATGAGCACCTGGGGCTCCGCCGCCGGCCCGGCTGCCCTCCTCCTGCCCCCTCCCTCCCTTCCTCCCCCCCTTTCTGTCCCCGCCCCCACCCCCTCCCGGCCTCACCGTCCCGAGCCGCCAGCTCTCCCCCCTCCCGCCCAGTGCCCGCGACCCCGGCCCGGCCGCCCCATGCTTCCTACCAGCTCCGCGCGCCAGGCATTCCCAGCCGATCCCCGCGGCTCGACCGCCACAGGCTCAGTCAGAGGAGGCTCGAGCGATCGATCGCCCCTCCCTCCCACCTTAAAGGCATCCAGGGTCCAGGGAGGCTTAGCCGGCGGAGGTCAACCAAGACTCTGCCCTTCCTACCCTCCGCACCTGCGGGAGGCGGGCCGCCGGGAAGGTGGGCAGGTTGCCGGTCGGGGAGCATTTGGTGTCCGAGGAAGCCGGCCTCCTGGGAGGAGACACAGGCGTGGACTCGACTTAGCCAGCAAGCGCGTGCTGGGGTTCCCGGAGGAGATGCCGTTCGCCGCCTGATGCAATAGATGCCAATAACCTCAAGAGCAAAGAAATAGATCAAGAACAAGGACCTACTGTGTAGCAGAGGGAACTATATTCAATATCTTGAAATAACCTATAATGGGAAAGAATCTGAAAAAGTATATATACTTTTATACATACTTATATATATATAAAATCACTTTGCTGTACACCTGAAACATTGTAAATCAACTATACTTCAATTAAAAATAAAAATAAAAGAATGATAAAATGTAGTCAGGTAATTAGGGAGTGGTGAGTTTGGATATTTCTTACATTAAAATGTAGTTTAGTTTGTTTTAATATAGTTTGTTTTCTTTGTGTTAATATAGTTTAATTTAATATAGCCAGGTTACATAATTTAAAATAAGGGCTATGTTTAACAACGGCAAAATTACTGAAAGTTTATCAGTCAGCCCTTGAGTGCTGATGCCAGCTGGTTCCAGCACCCCCTGACCGTGACCCGAATGGATGCTTCCTGAGCTCGAGGCGCCTGTCTGCGGTCCTTCACCACCGCCTGCAGCAGCGGCCAGCACTGTGTGATTACTCCATAAATATGTGTCAAATGAATGCATGAATAAATGAGCAAACCAAAGAGAAAATGGACATGAACAGGGAATTCATCGACAAGTATGTATTGAGTGCCTCCCTCGTGCCAGGTAATGTCCTTGGCCCTGGAAATATGACCGTGAACAGAATGAGGAATGGGGGGGAAATCCTGCCTTCATGGAGAATACTTTCTGATGGAGGAAGATAGAGAAAAAACAAAATATACGTAAATTATGTAGAGTGTTTAAAAGGCAAGTACTGATTAAATAAAATTCCTATTTTATGGCAAGATGAGAAAAATTTAAACATAAATGTTTCCTTTGCCCGTTTGGGCCTCTGCATTAGTATTGTGTATTCTGCATCTGCATTAATCAGACCTCCTTAGGAGATAACATTCCTTTTTAATCTCATCAAGGGTCACAACTCCTTAGGAGATAACCTTCCTTCTTAATCTTGTAAGGGGCCACAATGACCCATGACCACTACTCACTTTGTATAGATCTGGATTGTGTACACTGTCAGTAATACGTCATTTAACGTACAGCCCTGTGTCTCAAAAACTTATATAACTGTGCCTTGACCTCTAACAGGCAGAACAGTTCTCGGAGCTTTCTGAGAGGCTGTTCCCGGGTTATAATCCTCAATTTGGCTCGGATAAAATTTTCTATTTCTTTTTTAGATCGACTGATTAATTTTTTCGTCGACGGTGCTTTGAAGAGAAATCAAGCAGAAACATCGTGGTGGGGGAAGGGAGGGGCATTACAGTTTGAAAGAGCGGTAAGGAAAGGCCTCACTGAGAAAGTAACCATCTGAGCAGACTTGAAGGAGGGAAGGCAGTGGATGTTCCAGAGAAGAGAGTTGTGGTCAGAAGAAACAACCTCAGGGAGTGTAACAGAGAGTGCACCCCAAGGTAGAAGCTTGCCTAGCAAGGCTAAGGACACCCAGAAGGCCAGGAAGACTGGAGCAGAAGTGAAGGAAGAGAGGTAGCAGAGGACAGGTCTTGTAGGGCAATGGTAGTGAACTTTTTTCTGTAAAGGGCCGGGTAGTCAATATTTTAGGCTCTGCCAGCCATAGGGTCTCTAGTCAAAATCTGCAGTGTGCAGTGTGAAAGCAGCCATAAATAGTACATAACAAAAGAGTGTGGCTGTGTGCCAAAAAAACTTTATTTACAGATAGAGTCAGCTGACCAGATTTGGTCTCTGGCTGTAGTTTGCTGACACCTGATATAAGGCCTTGTGCATCATTATATGGATTTTAGCATCTGCTTTGAGTGTGTTCAGCAACATATGGTGGGGGTAGGGGAGGCAGGAAAAACAAAAGGCGAATGGAGTAATCCAAGGATGGTGGTGCCTGGGGTTAGCTGATAAGAAGTAGTTAGGAATATTACTCAGCCATGAAGAAGAATGAATTAATGACATTTGCAGCAACATGGGTGGACCTAGAGATGATCATACTAAGTGAAGTAAGCCAGACAGAGAAAGACAAATATCGCAGGATATCACTTGTATGTGGAATCTAAAAAAAAAAAATTATATAAATGAACTTATATACAAAACAGAACAGACTCACAGACATAGAAAACAAACTTATGGTTACCAAAGGGGAAAGAGGGAGAGGGATAAATTAGGAGTTTGGGATTAGCAGATACACACTACTGTATACAAAATAGATAACCAACAAGGACCTGTGTGCCTTTAGATGTGTGTCTTTGTCCATTCAGGCTGCTACGACAAAATACCACAGATTGAGTAGCTTATAAACAATGGAATTTTATGTCCCACAGTTCTGGAGGCTAGAAGTCTGAGACAGGGTATCAGCATGGTTGGGTAAAGGCCCTCTTCTGGATCCCAGACTTCTCATCATGTCCTGACATGGTGTAGTGGAAGGATATAGGGAGCTCTGGGGCGGGGTCTAAGGACACTAATCCCATTCATGAGGGCCCCAGCCTCATGGCCTAAGCAGCTCCCAAAGGCTCCATCTCCTCACACAATCCCAATGGGCAGTAGGATTTCAACATATAAATTTGGGGAAGGGGAGAACACAAACATTCAGACCACAGCCACATGTAAGTTTGAAATGCCAGTTAGACATTCTTGTGGCTAAAAGATACTTAAATTTATTAACTAAATCAGGCCAGGAAATATAAATTGGGGAGTCATCAGGGTCTATATGGTATTAATATACGGCACCAAGGAATGACTGTGGTTAGAGAATTGAAAGGTCAGAATGCTGAACACTCTGATAAGAAAAGGAAGGAAGGTGAGGATGAGGCAGCAAAGGAGTCTGAGCTACATCCAAAAAACAGGTGTGTGGTATGTGCTGAGGATCAGGGGGTGTCGGCAGCTAGAAGGAAAGTAAGGTGAAGTCTGCAAGCAGCCATAGATCCAGCAGTGTGGAGGGCACTGTTAGCTGACAGAAGCCAAAGCTGTGGAATGGTGATTGCAGAGGATTCAAGAAAGAATGGGGAGACAGGAATTGGAGACAATGTGGGGACCCATTCAGTACCCTGGAGTTTGTGGGAAGATTATTTTAAGCTGAAGACATTGAGATTCAACAGAGGCAGAAAGAAGCCTTCTAAGAGCTTCTCCTTCCTGATGGAAAGCAGAGACTTCTGGGAAATGAGGCTGCTGTGAACTCCCTCTTCAGGGTGGCTTTTATTACCAGGAAGGAGACCAAGAGTAAATTCCCTCTCTGGGGGAATTTTATGGCCAAGAAGATGGAAAGACCCCTTGCACCTGAATTTGCAATTATTATCACAGACTTTCTTATCTCCCATTTGCTCTTCTAGAAACCCATTTGCTTTTCCCTAACAGCCATTTCTATCCCCTTTCTTTTCCCTGCTAAATTAGGTGTATAAATCTCTAACTTTAACCACTTACCCAGCTGCTTCTTTTGTAAACTACAATATGTATATGAATAATTTCTCCTGTTAATCTGTCTTTTGTCAGTTTAATTCACAGGCCCCTAAGGACTCAACCTAAGAGGGTAGAGGAAAAGTTTTTCCTCTCCAACAACAGAAAATATAGATGACTCTTTCAAGAGGTTTAGCAGTGAAGGAGAACAGACAGATAGGGCAGAACTAAAGGGTGTTGTTATTTAACAATAACAAATGTTGGAGAGGGTGTGGAGAAAAGGGAACCCTCCTACACTGTTGGTGGGAATGTAAGTTGGTGCAGCCATTATGGAAAACAGTGTGGAGGTTCCTTAAAAAACTAGTTACGGGAATTCCCTGGCGATCCAGTGGTTAGGACTCTGCGTTTCCACTGCAGGGGGCCGGGTTTGATCCCTGGTCTGGGAACTAAGATCCTGCATGCCCCGCAGCATGGTCAAAAATGCCATAAGCTGCGTGGGGCAGCCCAAAAAAAAAAACCAAAAAACCAAACTTAATATTGGAACTTCCCTGGTGGCGCAGTGGTTAAGAATCTGCCTGCCAATGCAGGGGACACGGGTTCGAGCTCTGGTCCAGGAAGATCTCACATGCCACAGAGCAACTAAGCCTGTGCGCCACAACTACTGAGCCTGAGCTCTAGAGCCTGCAAGCCACAACTACTGAGCCCACGTGCCACAGCTACTGAAGCCCACGTGCCTAGAGCCCATGCTCTGCAACAAGAGAAGCCACCACAATGAGAAGCCCATGCACCACAACGAAGAGTAGCCCCCGCTCGCCACAACTAGAGAAAGCCCGTACACAGCAATGAGGACCCAACACAGCCAAAAATAAATAAATAAATAAATTTATTTAAAAAAAAACAACTAGAATTACCATATGATCCAGCAATCCCACTCCTAGGTGTATATCCAGAGAAAACCATAATTTGAAAAGATACATGCACCCCAACGTTCACAACAGCCAAGATATGGAAACAACCTAACAGTCCATTGATGGATGAATGGATAAAGAAGATGTGGTACATATATACAATGGAATACTACTCAGCCATAAAAAGAATGAAATAATGCCATTTGCAGCAACATGGATGGGCCTAGAGATTATCATACTAAGCGAAGTAAGTCAGAAAGACAAATACTGTATATCACTTATATGTAGAATCTAAAATGTGGCACAAATGAATTTATCTAAGAAACAGAAACAGACACACAGATATAGAGAACAGACTTGTGGTTGCCTACTGGGAGATGGGTGGGGGGAGGGAAGGACTGGGAGTGTACGATTAGCAGATACAAACTACTATATATAGGACGGATAAATAACAAGGTCCTACTCTATAGCACAGGGAACTATAGTCAATATCCTGTGATAAACCATAATGGAAAAGAATATAAAAAAAGAATGTCTATATGTGTATAACTGAGTCACTTTGCTGTACAGCAGAGATTGGCACAGCATTGGAAATCAACTATACTTCAATAAAAAAATAAAATAGAAGAAAAGAAAAGAAAAGAGAATACCAAAGACAGGAGTGGAGGGGTGTAGGGAGGCAGAGGGAGAGAGTGGTCTGGAAGGGGCAATGAGAAGCAAGGGCATCTAATCCATCCACCTCCAGGCCAAGTGAAGACTGGGGGAAAAACAAAACAGAAAACTGCCACCATTTGAAAAAGCTGCTGAAGAAGCCATGTCCTCGGGGGGAAAAAAAAAAGACAGGGAGTATTACCAGAGAAAGAGGTCATTTTATAAAGTTAAAAGGGTCAGTCATGAGGAAGACATAAAAAACATAAATCGTTATGTGTCTAATAACAGGGCTTCAAAATACATGAAGCAAAAACTGACACATCAAAGGAATAGACAAATGCACAATCATAGAGATTTTAATATCTTTCTCCAATTGGTAGAATTAGACTCCCCCCCAAAAATAAGTAAGGATATAGAATAACTGAACAGAACTATCAAAGCTCTGGACTAATTGAAATACAGAGCTCTATGCGTACCTGTAGAGCACATATTTTTTCCTTTTCCCAGTGGTATAAGTTTAATAATTCTGAAACTGCTTCTTGTATCATCTAGAAGCAAATGAATAAATATACTGAAGACAATGGGAGTAAGATTTCTTACTGTTGGAAAAGGTGTTACAAGTACGGAAAGAATGAAACTAGAATATAATCTGCTGTGGTACTGGATTAGAATTGGAGGTATTGATATGAACCCATGCATGAAATACATCACACACACACACACACACACACACACAATTTCCCAGCTGTGTCTTTTGATTGGACCTAGTAGCAACAGTAGCAGTGAGCATACCTAGCACCTAGATCTTTTGTTTCAAAATACCATTCTCCACTAAGAGGAGCCAGGGTTCCTTGGAAAAATTGCCAAATCCAGGAAAAGTACAGTATAAAGCCTGGGATGTTTTGTAGCACCACAAACTAAGGAAGTGCTCAAAGAATGATGGGGACCTATCATGACCCAGGAATCACCTTGAAGGGCCTTCCACTGTACAAGTCAGGGACAGTTGGGGAACATCGAAAGTGATAAGAAAGGATCATAAACATTAAATAATATAGAAACCTGAGTCTATACTGATATAAATAAATGAGAAGGGAAAGCTCTTCCTTGCAGTAGAATGTCAATAGATACAGAAGAAATGATGGGAGATAGAAAATCATCAGTGGACGCTCAAATTTGTGAGTGAAAGTTTGGTGAGGAGCAGGGTATTTACAGTATCAAAGTATCTCCATCATAAATTACTAATTATTAAAAAGAAATGATAACTTTATAGTGGGAAAGCCTGACATCACTTTAACAAACTAATCATTCTCCTCACCAGCTTCACTGGGACAAATGGATATCAAACCTCTGTTGATGAGATACTGAAGACACATTACTGCTATGGTTTTCTTGCCAAAAATGCTAGCCTGAATCTAATCATCAGAAAACAGACAAATCCAATTTTGAGGGACATTCTTTAAAAATCTGGCCTGTATACTTGAAAAATCTTACAGTTAAGAAAGACAAAGGCTCAGAAACTGTTCCAGATTACTAGAAGCTAGAGATGTAACAACTAAATACGAGTGACCTTGGAATGACCCTGCACTGGGGAAAAGAGCTATAAGGATGTTATTGGGACAGCTAACAAATTTGAATATGGACTGTGGATTGCATAATTGCATTGTGTCAATGTTAAATTTCCTGATTTTGGTGATTATACTGTGGTTATATATAAGTGATTATTCTTATTCTTAGGAAATACATAATGATGTATTTAGGGGTAAAGGTCCATGATGTCTTCAACTTACTCTCAAACTGTTCAGAAAAAAAGAGAAAGAATAATAAAGCCAATGGGGCTAAATTTATTGGAATTTTCCTGTAACTTTAAAATACGAAAATTAAAAGCTAATTAAGGGACTTCCCTGGTGGCGCAGTGGTTAAGAATCCGCCTGACAATGCAGGGGTTATGGGTTTGAGCCCAGGTCCAGGAAGATCCCACATGCTGCGGAGCAGCTAAGCCTGTGAGCCACAACTACTGAGCCTGCGCTCTAGAGCCTGCATATTGTAACTACTGAAGCCCACACTCCTAGAGCCCGTGCTCCACAACAAGAGAAGCTATGGCGATGAGAAGCCCGTGCGCCGCAATGAAGAGTAGCCCCCGCTCACCGCAACTAGAGAAAGCCCGCACACAGCAACAAAGACCCAATGCAGCCAAAAAAATTAATTAAAAAAAGAAAAAAAGCTAATTAAAAATGATACAGAAAATAAACACATAACAAAATGCTCAATCCCATTAGTAGAGAAACATAAATTAAAACCACACAGATTCATCATATTGTACCTACCAGAATAGCAAAAAAAAATTTTAATTCCCCCCAAGTGCTGACAAAGATATGATTAAGTGCAAATTTGTAAAACTCTGAGAAACAATGCCACGTTGTATTTTGGACTTCCTACCCAGCGATTCTAAAATACCTTAGAGGCTAGAGCCTACACTAGCACTGTGATGTTCAAATGGGATTATTCATAATAGTGTAAAACCGGAAACAAATGTCTTCAAGAGAATGGTTAAATAAAACTGTAGTATATTCATAGAATACTATGCAGCAGTGAAAATGAATGAATAGGATTATGGATAAATTTGAGGGATGTCAACAGAGAAATAGCAACCCATCGAAATAATGTTCTATTTTCATAAAATTCACATATTAGTAAAATTAAACAATGCATTGACTATAGATATGTGAATATATGGTAAAATATAACAAATGCAAAGGAATGATAAATGTGAAATTCAGAACTGTGGTAATTCTTTACTTCTTTACACAGATGAGTGAAGCAGATAGAGCATTGTTTTGTTTTTAGATAAAAGGTGATTTCACAGATGTTCTATTGTGCTTCTAATTTATATAGAAAATGAAATGTATGTAAATATTCTACCAGAATACACACTTCATAAGGTTAGGAATTGTTATCTGTTTCGTTCAGTTATAACCCTGGTACCTACAACAGTGCCTGGCACAAATCAAATATTTAGAATGAATATAATCTTTGTATCAAATGTGATATTAAAGAAGCAAATGGATTGATAAATCTCACCCAGATGTGGGGGGAAAATGTGAAGGTTAAGTGACTTTACTCTGCAAGTATCAAACTTGGACAGATAAAAATGAATCATCGCTCCAGGATCAAACATCCTGATCCTGACAAATTATTATGAAACAAATAATCATTAGGAGTTTGGGATTAAAATATACACACTACTATATATAAAATAGATAACCAACAAGGACCTACTCTATAGCACAGGGAACTATACTCAGTATTTTGTAATAACCTATAATGGAAGAGAATGTAAAAAAAGAATATATACATACACATATATGTAACTGAATCACTTTGCTGTACATCTGAAACTAACACAACACTGTAAATCAACTATATTCCAATAAAAGTTAAAAAAATA
Organism: Balaenoptera acutorostrata; assembly: GCF_949987535.1. Taxonomy (NCBI): domain Eukaryota; kingdom Metazoa; phylum Chordata; class Mammalia; order Artiodactyla; family Balaenopteridae; genus Balaenoptera; species Balaenoptera acutorostrata. The sequence continues at coordinate 32,270,722 of NC_080066.1, read as the reverse complement.
ATAATCAAGGGAAAGAGAACTAAGCTAGCCATGAGTGGGAACTGGAAAACTTTTTTGTTTTGTTTAAATATTTATTTATTTATATGGCTGCGTCAGGTCTTAGTTGTGGCACGCAGGATCTTCGTTGGCATGCAGGATCTTCGGCTGCAGCATGTGGGATCTAGTTTCCTGACCGGGGATCAAACCAGGGTCCCCTGTATTGGGAGCGTGGAGTCTTAGCCACTGGACCACCAGGGAAGTCCCCAAACTGTTTTTAGGAAGAAAATAGCAACTCCTAGGGCCACTCCAATCACCACTAAAAATCCTGACACTTTCACTAAGGCTAGAGGGAGACCAGGTGGTTACTCCAACTGTTTTGTTTAGAAGACAAAGGCACATGAGGGGAGAGAACTGTGTCCTGAATAAGACCTGAAACAAATGACAGTTCAGTACTGACTGGGGCACCCTGAGGGGCCAGCTCCTGTGTCAGCAGGACCACAGACCACAGACCTGCAGGCTGCTGACAGCTGTGACTGTCCCGCTGATGATGAAACAGAAGGGCTTTCACTACTGCTTCAGCTTCAGCTTTGTTCTCATCCTCTACCCACGTAAGGCTTAAGGCATTTCTACCAAAAGCATAATGTGAGGGCTTCCCTGGTGGTGCAGTGTTGAGAACCCGCCTGCCAGTGCAGGGGACACGGGTTCGATCCCTGGTCTGGGAAGATCCCACATGCCGCGGAGCAACTAAGCCCGTGCGCCACAACTACTGAGCCTGCACTCTAGAGCCCATGAGCTACAACTACTGAGCCCACGTGCCACAACTACTGAAGCCTGCGCACCTAGAGCCCGTGCTCCACAACAAGAGAAGCCACAATGAGAAGCCTGTGCACTGCAACAAAGAGTAGCCCCCACACGCCACAAACAGAGAAAAAGCCTGCACGCAGCAACAAAGACCCAACGCAGCCAGAAACAATAAATAAAATAAAATAAAATAATAAAATAAATTTTTTAAAAAAGCATAATGTGAGACCCTATCAGACAAAAGGTGGTCTTCCCTGGGTGGGAGGTTGAGACAGGGAGCACCCGGTGGTCGTGGAAGGCTCCGAGGACCGCCAGTCTGTCCTCCCAGCAAGCTCACCTCCTCTCACATGACATGAGATCACTTCCTAAGGGGAAGAATGTAAGGCACACACATGGAAATCCCACTGTTCTGTGAAAGGATGACAGGGCAGTGGGAGAAGAAAATCAAGGCCTCTTGAAGACACGTGAGGACCTCCGCTGTGGACAGCTGGCTGTGATGGGGTTCCCAGCCTGCAGGCCCACTCCCTCACCGGCCGGGCCTGGGGTGGGCACACTGTGGGGAGGGTCTGGGAAGAGAGGTCTCGCCACATACCCAGATGAAGGCTTGCTCTTCGCAAACATCTGCCGTCCATGCAAAGAAAAGTTCTCCAAAATTTTATTACAAAACAGAACAATGACAGAATATAAGCTTACATGTTACTATTTACATTATATGCAAAATCTGTTACAGCTTTAATTTATGAACAGAAATATCCTGTTTTTTCTCCTTTTTCTTCTCTGTTCTCTTTGCATCATTTATTTGCATTTTTACTTGATCTTGTAATTTAGAAAAGAATGCTTGTGATGATTTTAAGGCTTTGTCTTTACCTTCATCCTGCAATTAAAAATAATACAAGTTCATGTTGTAAGATGTGTGCTTAAAGACGAAAAAAACCAAATGATTAGAACAGGGCATCAAAGTATAAATATAAAAAAGAACTAGACAAGATTATGAAAACTTACACCAGTTAGTGCAGAGATATTATATACATTTTACACTGCAACAATGGTCTCACAATGTCAGGTGACCGTGAGGACCCTGCATTAGAAACCCGGCCAGTCCCCACGGCCTCTCCCGTCCCCTCCCCTCCGCAGGTGGGCAGCAGTGGCTGGCTCGGTTACTCTGCCACCCAGATCACCTAAAGCTTGCCATCCGCTCCCCCTTCCCCCTCCAGCAGCTTTCCTGCCCCATCCTCACCTTTAACAGTGAAGCTTTGCCTGTCTTGGTCAGCTGTTTTAACTTCTCGGAAGCTACTGCTTTGGTGTATTTTCCTGCTCGGTCTGGGTTGCTCTTTTCAAGAAGTCTTCTCCGCTTTTCTTTCTCCTTTATTTTCAAATGCTTTTGATATTTCTTTTTCCTCCTTTCTCGTTTCTTGTCTGTAGCTGTTTTCTCAGCAGCTGTTTTTGTATCTCCAGCTTTATTTTTCTCCTATTGAAAAACAACCATAAACACACTCATTAATCTAACCTAACAACTCAGGAAATTAGAAGAGAAGCAACTCCACGGAATGTGGCTGATGGGCTGTACACCAACGGCCAAGTGTGAGAAGGAGAGCATCCCCGCCTATGCTCTGAAGGGCTCTGGTCACTCAGCTCTCTAAGACCCAGGCTGCGTTCTCTGACGGCGACAGTTCAGTCCCAACACTCCTTCACAAAGGCAGCCTGGAGAGCAGGAGCGTCAGGCTGTCCCTCCTGGAGAAGCACGGAGACCCCAGCCGGGGCTGCAGTGACCTGCCCGCAGCAGCCCAGCTCTGAGCTACTGGCAGCCATGGGGGGCTGACGGCAGGAAACCTAGCTGGTGAGGGTCCATTTCCTCCCTTTTCTCTTCTGCTGCCAGCCCAGCCTAGCAGAGGTGGCAGAGGCTGTGAAGGGGTGAGTGTGGGCGGAGCAAAGCAAATGAGCACAAAAAAGGAGGGCCGTGCTGCCAGGCGCCAGGAGGCCGAGGCCCCAGCAGAAGCCACCATTACTGTGCAAGGCGAGAGCTCCCATGCTCACAAGGCAGGGACAGCCTGCATGTGGTATGTCCAACTCCTTCCAAGATCCAAATGCTATTACTGATAAGCATTACATGGATACAACACAAAGGGGGAAATGCTGATTAATATCAAAGGATTGCTAAATATATGCAGTTTGTTTTAAACCTAACACCTAAGCTAACATCTAATTAACCGCAAACTTCTAATATTCAAACTGAATTATAACAAGATACTGATGTTGCATATTTACAATTAGCTTTTATAATATTTCTCAATCTGTATCTCATAATAATACCTGATTACAGAAGACTCGTATTTGAATATTCTATACTATTAATTTGATTATACTTGGGAACTGCTGAGATATGTTAGAATAAAGACTACAAGCTCAAGCTTAAATGGAGATCTGACTATAAACGACCAACTTATAAACAGATATTTAAAGCTTCAACACTGTCTTCTCACCTTGACTTCCTCTGGGGCCAGGAGGGCTGCATCGCTGACACTCACTGGGGCGACCTCCTCCATGGTGACGGCTGGCAGATTCGACACAACTTTAATCTCTGGAACAGGCTAGAAAAGAGACAACACACTTAACAGGAAGTCAGAAGTGGTCCTCACATAAAATATTTAAATTGTGAACCTACTGAAGTGTAATACATACAATACTTCATGGAGATTATTTCTATACTTTTGCAGGACACGTCTGCCATATTCAAACACACGTTTTTTCATCTGTTAGTAAATTATTTCCACCTGCCATGTAGGTGTATATTCTCAAACAATCCTATCCACCATTTAACAGAATCTATTGGTGTCTGTAAATGTTATCTTGCCTTTGGTTATAGGAAAAAAGCTCACTATAAGAAATACATGGAAAAAGCTGCTAGGAAAGGTGCTTATCAGAACATGTTCCAGCAACTAAAAACAGATGCTATAAAGAGAAATATGAAATGATACTAAGTTGTTTTGGAAAATGAAGACAGTACTGAAATAAACACAACCTACAAATTATAAAAACAGGAGGAAAGAATGCAACACTAACTGAAGGGCCATTTGTTTGTCGTTTAGTTTTTTTTTTATTCTTGAAAGAACTGCCCACGGGATTCAGAAATTACCATGGTTGCATCCCACTCACGGTGTCATGGAAGACTTACACTACTGCTCTGTACACTAGTCCTGCTCATCTCGATGCGGGGGCAACGGGGTCCGCAGCGGAGTAAAGGATGAAGTGGGAAAGAGTAGGTGTCCTGAGCGAACACGAGACTGAGCCCCAGGAGACCGGGCTCTGTCCCAAAGCACAGTGCTGCCCGCCTCACAAGCTCACTTTCCCATCACAGTCCTGCCCACGTTTCAGTTAACTCGGCAGATATGCACCCCAGGATCCTTCATAAGGAACAAAAACAAGCCCTGAAGACGACAGGGTCCTGGACTCTAAATAAGAGGAGAATGTGAGAGTGTGAAAGAAATCATCTCTTCCCCTGGACCACTGTTCATTTACTTATTAGGAGCGCTGTGTTCCATTCCACAATTTAAAGAGAAATATGGAGAAAATGGAGACAACCCAAAAAATAACAGAGACTGATGACTGGTTAACAGTCATGGAGATGGCTTGTGAAATACCAACCTGAATAAGAAAAAAGCAATATCAAGAGGAAGCCAGACCAGAAATGACATTTCTGACAAGGAAAAAAATAAGAAAGGCTTTTATACCGTGGCCCAAGATTCCAAGGGATGTCTGAGGACTTCCCCATAGCCGGCTCCAGGCTGGTGTGACGAACACAACCGCAAAAAAAACACAGCCGCAAAAAAAACACAACTGTGGGGCTTGAAGACGAGTAGTGAGCAATGAACCATCCACCAATGAGCGCACCTGTGCCACGGGGCTATGAGGGAGAAGGGCAGAGACAGATGCGGGAAGAGGAGGTGTCAAACCTGAGACCCTACAGATGGAAGAGCCCGGAGGGAAGGGCCCGGAGGGAAGGAAGGAGACCAGGGTGGCCGGGGAGCAAACCACGGGGACCAGAGGGATGGGAAGGAGTCACGTCCCGCGGCACCTTGTGAGGAGGGAAGGGATCGCATTCTCCACATGAGTAAGACCTTTCCACAGCAGGACCTGCTGGCCGAGAAGGTGGAGACATCCCTCTCCTCTCTTCACCTGCTCACTATACACGGTCAGACCAAGCACTCTGAGACTCTCAAGATGGGCCCCACCACCAAAAACGTACCATCATGTAAAGGACACCAAGATTAAACAAAAACAAAGAAGCAGGTGATGACCAAATACTCACACAGGAAAAGTTACCTGACCATCAAAGGATCGGAAAGGACCTCGGAGGTTACCACCTCCTCTGTACAGACAGAACGTTAGGCAATTTGCCTACATCACGAAGCCACTGAGGGGCAGACAGACTCGGGTCTCTGACTCTGGACTAGCCCTTGACGCTCGACATCCCACTTCCAGACGACACAAGTGACCCCAGGGGGCAACGGGTGAGCAAGTGCCAGAAGGCTGGTGCAGCACGTTTTGCAGGCTCGCAGAAGCTGGTGAGCAGGAGGGAGCTGAGGAGCAGATGAGCGCTGAGCTGTCTGGGCGGGGGCCGCAGAGGCAGAGGGGGAACAGCATGCAGCGGGGGGAGCAAGGGCCCAGGAGTTAGGGCTCACCCCCCGCCCCGAAGCCTCGGTGTCTGCATCTGCAAACTGGAAGGAGTAGTATCTGCCTCAGGTTCTGCGGGTTAAGAGTTAGTGGACATGACGGACCTGATCTGACAGGTGGCAGGTGCTCAGTAAACGCCAGGGACAGATACCACACCCGCTCCCAAGACCATCACACAAGCAACCAGAGACCAGACAAGGAAGAAGGGTGGGAAATGAGGAGACCCCGTGGCTAAGGCCAAGGGTCTGGCAGGGACCAGCAGGGCGGAGCCAGAACTGTCATGGGACCAGACACGAGCCTTCCTCATGGGAGGCCCTGCCTGTAATTTATGGGGAATTCCTGCAGGTTTGTATCCTGAAACCAAATAAAGCACGAGTCTCACAAAAACTCAAAGAGGAATCACATCTGCTCTGCCTGTTCGCTGAGATGTAAACACACTTACCGGCTTAGGGATGAAATGGAAGTTTGAGAGGGCATCCAATTTTAAGAAGAGGGAATCCATCATCTTCTGAATTTCTACGTGCTCTGGATTTTCTTCCTCTGCTGTTTTTTGCTTAGGAAATAAGTTCAACATTATCAGACTAAGCAGCATCACAGGTATCACAGGACAAAACACTCAAGGCCGATAAGGGTATCACCAGTTTCTCGTCGCCAGGCTTCAGCTCCAAAGAAACATTCCAAGGCAAGATCAAAGTCACCAATACCAGGGCGGCACTAGCACCCACCCAAGAAGAAACATGACGTGCACTTGAGAAGCTGTCGCAACCATACCACTAACATTTAGAACGTACAATTTAGTTCCCTTGATGTTTACTTCTGTCAGTAACTAAACTACTCCCACTAGGATGGCTATTTAAAAAGAAACAAAACAGAAAATAACAAGTATTGTCCAGGTTGCGGACGGACCGGAACCCTTAGGCAGTGTTGGTGGGAACGTAAAATGGTGCAGGCACAGTGGAAACGAGTCTGGCAGTGCCTCCAAAAGTTAAACAGAGAATCACCATAGGAGCAGCAATTCCACTTTTAGGTATATGCCCAAGGGAATTAAAGCAGGTACTCAAACAAGTACATGGACACACATGTCCATGGCTGCATTATTCACAAAAGGCAGAAACAGCCCAAATGCTCATCAACCGGTGACTGCATCAGTAAATCGTGGTACACACACAACAGAACACTATCCAGCTATAAAAAAGGGGATAAATTACAGACACGTCACAATCCTGAAACATTAAGCTAAATGAAAGGCATCAGACACAAAAGGTCACATGTTGCATGACTCCATTTACATGAAATATCTAGAGTAAGTAAATCCACAGAGACTGAATGCAGATCGGTGGCTGTCAGGGGCGGGGTGACTGAGTAACCGGGAGTAACTGCTTAGTGGGTGTGGGGTTTCATTTTGGGGCGACAAAAATGTTTTTGAATTAGATACAGGTAGTGGTTGCACAACACCATAAATGCCCCTGAACTGCTCTCTTTAAAATGGTTAATTTGTTATGTGAATCACAACTCAATTAAAAACAAGAAACAAAGCAGAAAACAAAACTAAGGAGTTAATGAAGATTTTGTAAAATTATCCAAGTATTCATTTGGATTGCAGGGACAAATGTATATGTAATTTGTTAAAGATTTTTTCTGATTAAATCACACTGGAAAAAATTGACAGCAGTTTTCAATCCACTAAGAAAAGGTAAATTTCATACTTCTCTTTCCCCATGCCCAAAATGCTATTCTAAGAGGCCAAAATTTTTTGTTTGGTTACTTATTGATGAACCCATGAAAAACCACTACCACCACTACCACTCACCACTGGGAAGCAACTGGCTCTTTACCCCGGTTACCCTAATGCCAGAGACACACCCAGGTCTGTGTGTCCAGTGTCTGTCAGTGCCCCCTTCCAGCCATGTCCAAGCACATACTACTGCTTTTTACTCCTTAAACTTAACACAGGGGCTTCCTTGGTGGCGCAGTGGTTGAGAATCTGCCTGCCAATGCAGGGGACACGGGTTCGAGCCCTGGTCTGGGAAGATCCCACATGCCGCGGAGCAACTAGGCCCATGAGCCACAATTACTGAGCTTGCGCGTCTGGAGCCTGTGCTCCGCAACAAGAGAGGCTGCGATAGTGAGAGGCCCGCGCACCGTGATGAAGAGTGGCCCCCACTTGCCGCAATTGGAGAAAGCCCTCGCACAAAAACGAAGACCCAACACAGCCATAAATAAATAAATAAATAAATAAATTTTTAAAAACTCAACTTCATGCCCATTTAAAAAAAAAAAACTTAACACGTTTTAAAATCCTAACCACGTCCTTTGCCCTCATCCCAGGTTATATCTGTGAAATAATGCATCTGACATCCAGCATCTTCCTGACACACACAGATCTAAGGGTTAAGGTTCATTCACATGCTGTTTATCAGCACTCTGCTTATTCCCTCCAGGGCAGCTGCCAAACTTCAGGAAATTCAGATCATCCTTGCCAGACTAACTCTTAATGGAATGAATGAGTCTAGGATTAGCCTAAATTGAGTCCACACTCAAAAACTTGTGAACTGGCTGCTGATGTCCAAGACAGAAATAAAACTATCATTTAAAGACCTGATACGAGCTACATAATTTCATTTTTACCTCTCATGGTTACCAAATACTTTCTGTATTTACTGAATCTCCTCATAGTAGCTGGATTTTCACTAAGCATTGACTGAGGTTGTACACATCTCCCTTCAACTACCACCTTGGGTGGCAAGGCAGCGGGGAAAAATTTTAATTCCAATCCTTCCAGTTCTTCAGCTTCACAGTGGCATTAGGGCCCTATCTGCTGGTGCTGCCTAAGTGGCATTAATTAACAAAATCTGGATGGAATCTTAAATACGCTTGCAGAATAAAAATGCCACCTCATCCCCAGGCACATACTGACCACATTCCCAGCAAATCAAATGTGAAGGAATAATTCAATTTGTTATATTGGGAATACAACATTTTTGGAAATATGACTTTGTCCTATTTAACTAAAAGTATTTTTTTAACACTCTAAGTAAAAAGAAACAACAACCAAAAACTCACCAGACCTAAATACATGAAGGAATTCACAAATAATCTTATAAAATTTATCAACAACTTCTAAAGCACAAATAAGAAATGGTTTTTAAATTGTAGCATAATTGCTGGAAAGTTAATAATGAGCTGTGAAAGTATCAGGTGACCAATGAGTAACTGCAAAACAAATCCCCTCTGCCCCTGACACTCAGTGGGAATACTACATCCCCTCCATTCCTAGCATGCTCTGTCTCACACTAAACAAGGTGACCCCAAAGTTCAAGACTTCGGTATTTCACACATTTCGAGGAGCAGGCAGAACCTGCAGAGGTGGTTCTCCACCTCTCCTCCTTGAAAGACAACGGCTTTGCCTTAGCAGCGTCCTTACCTGGTTGAGTTTGATGTACTCCTGTTCATAAATTTCAGCAAGGCTCAACTTACTCTTCTCATGGTCCAGTGTTAAACGCTTTTTATACTCATATGCATCCTCTTTAGGTTTTTCTTTACGTACGACATCATCCCAAGCCTAAAATATGAAAGACACACATAACAAAAATTGACAGATAAAATCTGTAACTTCTTTCTAGGCTCCCTTAAGAATCTTCCTCTGGACGGACTTCCCTGGTGGTGCAGTGGTTAAGAATCTGCCTGCCAGGACACAGGTTCGACCCCTGGTCAGGGAAGATCCCACATGCTGCGGAGCAACTTAGCCCATGCGCCACAACTACTGAGCCCACACTCTAGAGTCTGCAAGCCACAACTACTGAGCCCACATGCCCAAACTACTGAAGCCCACGGGCTTAGAGCCTGTGCTCCACAACAAGAGAAGCCACCGCAATGAAGAGTAACCCCAGCTCGCCACAACTGGAGAAAACCTGCGTGCAGCAACGAAGACCCAATGCAGCCAAAAATAAATAAATAAATAATAAAATAAAATAAATTAAAAAAAAAAAAGAATCCGCCTGCCAATGCAGGGGACACGGGTTCGATCCCTGGTCTGGGAAGAACCCACATGCCACAGAGCAACTAAGCCTGTGTGCCACAACTACTGAAGCCCGCACGCCTAGAGCCCGTGCTCCGCAACAAGAGAAGCCACCGCAGTGAGAAGCCTGTGCGCTGCAACAAAGACTCAACACAGCCAAAAATTAATTAATTAATTAAAAAAAAAAAAAAAAAAAGAATCTTCCACTGGAATGTTAATTATCTTTCCAGAGTAAGCAAAAGCAAACAGCAGCAAAAAGGAAGTCATTTTCACCATTTGAAATGACTACTCAAGTCACAGTAAGTATTATGCAGAGAGGGCATCACTCAAGTACCCTTTTTTGTTTTAAATACGTCTCTCTCCTGGTTACCAACTTGAACTCCACAATTCCTCATCGTGGTTTGCTCAACAGTCAAGACAAGAGTTTGCTTCATTTCAAATTTAAAGATTTTCTGCATACAGTACCCATCCTTCAAACCCTTCCTATTTTAAACAAACAGACACATGTTATAAAGCCATCTCGGGACTTCCCTCGTGGTCCAGTGGTTAAGACTCCTCGCTCCCAATGCAGGGGGCCCGGGTTTGATCCCTGTTTAGGGAACTAGATCCTGCATGCCACAACTAAGACCTGATGCAGCCATATAAATAAATAAATATTAAAAAAAAAAAAAAAAGCCATCTCTTGGTGTACGTGTCATGTACCCAAGTTTTACTCTAAGTTTACAAAATAAGATCAAGTTTTAAACAAAAACTCTTTGGTCATCCCATTCTCCTCAGGCACGACACCCGTCTTTGTTGTGTGACGGCAGTGACCCACACAACAAAGGCCAAAGACACTTCCGGTGTAGACTTAGGGCTTTTAAATGAAGAACTGATAGAACAAATACTCTATGAAAATAAAGAGTGTTATTCCTACTCCCAAAATATTCTTACATATTTCTAAACATTTCAGTGAATTTTGAATTAAGTTAAATTTCATTCTTACTGACCTGATCTTTTATCCTCTGCTTAATGATATCTTCTAGTTGAAAAGTGGTTTCCTCTGTGATCACAGGTGCTAAAGGAAACAGGACATGTACTCATTAGGTATATAGAAACTAAGCAGTGGTTCGAAAAGGGTGGTCCTTGAACCGCAGCATCACCTCCATCCGGGAACGTGTTAGAAATGCGAATTCCTGGGCCCACCCCACACCTCCTAAATCAGAAAGTGAGGAAGAAAAAGGGATACCTCTGTGTGTTTTAACTAGCCTTTCTGATGCTCCCTGCAATTTGAGAACCACAAAACTACAAAATACATATGGTAGCAAATGCTAACACTTTTAACCCATGCGCCTGGGGACTTGCCCCCTCTTTTCCATTCTCTAGCACTAAATAAAATAGAAATTCATTTTGACTTAACGGGTACAAGAAAGAATGCAATGAGATAATCAGGGTTCTGGCTGGAATCACTGGACAATGACAGCAGGCGCTGTAGGCAGATCACTAGCAGGACTGATTACGGACTATACATTAGGCATCACTAGTATATTAGTAATTCTTGGGTGGATTAATGGTATTGTGGCTGTACAGGGGAATGTCTTAGTTCTTAGAAAAAAATAAAAGTACTCAGGACTAAAGTGTCATGATATTGGCTACTTACTTTCAAATGACTCGGGGAAAAAAAGTGCACACACACACAGTCACACACATAAATGGGGGGAGAAAGCAAATATGGCCAAAGCTTAACTACTGAATCCAGCTGAATGGCATACATATGTCCACTGTACTATTTTTTCAACTTTTCTATATGTTTACAAGTTTTTAAAAAGTTTGGGGAAAAGAAATATTACTCCACATCTATGAAAACCACAGAAAAGGCACAGACACGAACAGCTGCAGGAGCCCGGTGGCTGCACGCACCCATACGGACGGCGTGGTCGAAGTGCAGGGTCTCTTCTAGGAGGCTGTTCTCGGGCCGCTTCTGTGCTGTCACTTCCCCTTGAAGTTGCCAAGGTTTCTTTTCCAACAACTGTTTTTCCAAAGATGCAATTTTTTCATTCATCTAAGAGACAAAAAGAGTTACTACATGTTTAGGGAAGAAAACTAGACTTATAGTTGAGTAAAAGCAACTAATATTTTTAATAGTGGGAGAGCAAGAAATGTACTGTTCCTGAACACAATTCTGTTTTGTCCTTGCCATCTTTTAATGATGCCAGTAGTGACCTCCTATTCCCGTCCCCTGAGGTGGGATGAGTAGCTGTGGATGACCTCTTTCCCCCACTGATTTGGAATGCCATGTTTATAATTTACTTACTTCTCCCAGCAGCATTTGGGTATATTTCTGGGCTCTGTTCTAGTCAAACGACCTATTTATTCACAAGCCACTATCAATTTTAATTATTAGAGCATTCCAAGACTAAGTAATTTTTAATTAGAACATCAATATTTGATGGAGCCTGACCCTCCTGACTCCACACCCACAATCCAAATTATCTCTGACTTCTAAAAAGGCGGCATCTATAATGACTTCACAGTGTATAAAATGCCAGCCTTTTCAGCTACCTTACTGAATTATTTTTCCTAATAGCTTTTCAATTCATCTGCTTGGTTTTTCTAGTATTCTCTGCAAATATTAACGCTTTCACTTCAGTTTTTCTCACCTCTTATCATTTTCTTTTGTAGTTGTCCTGGCTAAATAACACTCCTACAAGAATCTTAAGTAACAGTGGAAACAGTAATAGTGGTAATGGGAATAGTCTTATTCTTGATTTTAAAGGGATGTTTCTAGAATTCTACCATTAAGCATGATGGCACCTTTTGGCTAGATGTGTTTGTATTCCACTAGAAGTTAAAAAAAAAAAAATTAGGAATGGATATTGAATTTTATTAAATGTCATTTTTGACATATATGGAGGTGACCATATGGTTTTTCTCCTTAACCTATTATAACAAGTATTAAATTAATAGATTTCCTAATCCTGATTCAAGAGGATGAGACCCACTTGGTTGTGGTAGCATTATTCTTTCATTGCGCTATTTTGGATTTTTGCATCAATATTCATAAGAGAGACTGTGCATGTTTTAATGTTACCTTTGTCAGGTTTGGGTATTCATGTTACAATAGCTTCACAAGAAAAGTTTGGAAGCTTTACTCTTTATATGTTGGAACTAATCAAACAGCACTAAATTATCTACTTCTTGAAGGTTTGATATAATTCCCCAGTAAAACTAAACCTGCTTCTCTTTTTTTTTTTGCAGGGGTGTGGGGAGGGAAGGACACTAACTCAAGAACAAAGTTCATATTTTCTTCCAATTTTTTTTTTTCTTAAGACTTTTTCTTCTGGGAACAATCTGATAATCATGTATTTAACTCAGATTCTCTTTTTTTTTTTGGCCGCACCATGCAGCATGTGGGATCTTAGTTCCCCAACCAGGGATCAAACCCGCGACCCCTGCAGTGGAACTGTGGAGTCTTAACTGCTGGACCACCAAGGAAGTCCCCCCAGATTCTCTTTTTAAAATGATTCTTTTGATATCCTTGGTATCTTTGGTTATTTCCCTAGTCTCACTTCGAATTGTGTGATCTAATTTTAAGATAGTTAAATGATAAAAGCCAAATGTTTGGAGCCAGGCTGTATCTATTATTTTCAAATAACATTTTGTTCGTCTGAAATTCTCACAAGGAAATAATTTTTATCGACTTTGGAAGATGTGTTTGAGATGGTATTAGTTAAAATTCTGGCTACTTGGCAACTCGCAGAAGCCATCTGAGGTAGGCAGTATCCTTAACAGCAGGTGAAACAGTTACCAGGAGAGGCTCACAGGACAGCTAGTTAGGAAAAACATGCCCCAGATATAAAGACAGCACGGAGAAAGAAAAGAAACAAGTTTTACAGATGGGCCCCAGATTGAAAGCCACAGGTTGGGAAATGCAGCATTGATTTTTGCAAATTAGTTGCTTCCCACATGGTTATCTCTATACAGTGTGCTACAGAAAGCGGCTGCAAGATTTTTGTTTTGGTTTTTTTTTTTAAGGACAGTTAAGTGTTCCACCAAAAAAAACACAAAAAACAAAACAGGGTAGATTAGTTAGTAGTCTGTGATTTCCACAGTCATGTTAAGCATATGAAAAAATCCCTTAAAATTTCTAATTATTACCTTTTCCTGTCTTATTTCAAAAGAGGATTTGACTTCATCAGAGTCTTTCTGTACATTTAAGACATTTGTATCTTCAGTTTCCTCATCATCTGGCAAAGCAAATGTCACTCTTTTCAAGGTTTCTTCATGTTGTTTACTGTCTCCACTTTCTTCAAGGTCATTATCTTCATCCCTGTAAGACCAAAACACTTATGAAAGGAAACACACCACTTTCCATTAGAAAAACAAAAAGAAACAAACTTAGTAATTAAAGTTCTTCTTTTGTAGACTTAACGCAATTAAATATTCAGAACTTCTAAAGTCGTTCAGTTACTAAGGAACAGAAGGAATTATTTAGGTGAAACAGAACAAAGTGTCCAAAATACAGAAAACAAATTTTTCATCAATCTATAATACAAACTTATCTCACCTAAGTTAACAACAGGGTATTTTTACTGACACAAAAAAACAAATCAGAGCTCCTGGTAAGAAGGGTTTGCGTGCTAGTGCCAGTGACGCTTACCTGCACTAGATCATCTCTGACGTCCCTTCAAATTTGGAGACTTTCCTCTGGCTATCCTGAGATTCTCTGATCTTAGAGAATCTACTCTCTGATGTTAGAGAATCCCAGTTCTTAGGACAATCACAGCTGACAACTAGGAGTACACAAATAGGATTGGGTACCTCCAGCTTACAGTGTAAAGGATTCAAAATACTCACATCTCAGAAAAGCTTTCTTCTCCTTCTTCAGCAATTTCTTCCTCTTCACTTGAAGCCAGTTCATCACCATCATCATGGACACCTGCTATGTCTTCATCACTTTCAACTGGATCAAAGAAATCTTTGTACTTCAGGTTTCTGGAACTTTTACCTGACTAAAACATAAATACTTTTAAGACCTTAAACCAAGGATAGAAAAATACATTAAATCATGCATAAATGTGTATGCACACTGTACAGGGGAAATTGGCAACTAAAAACGCTACCATAAAACCCTAAGAACTATTAGACCACAACAAACTGAATGGCAGTATAGATTGATTTATGACTGATTAGATAGAGCATGATATTCTTCTCTCTAAATCTTCTAACTACAATTATTTCCAAAATATCCCTGCCTAAATAAAGTATACAAATGCCTTCCTTTCACTCTTATTTCTAGTGCTTGATGAAAATCCATGTTTGAGGGAAAATTCTGAATCTCTCTAACATGTGTGACTGTGGTTCTGAGGCTACAAAACAAGTATTCTGTGATAAGGAAACAATAGCTTTGGTTTAAGTTTTCCAGTCTTTTTTTTTCAACTGATCTAAATATTTCACTTATGCCCTGGTGAGTTTTGAAGTATTTTAAACCTCTTCTGGAGAAACAGAACCCCATCTAATTTGAGGAGGCAGAAAGAATGCTCTGTCCTCTCCCAAAACTTTACCTTAAGATCCTGACTTCCAAACAGTCCTCCGTCTTCATCGGAATCGACATCTTCAAAAAAATCAATATCATCCTCCTCTTCATCATCTTTTTGTTCCTCTTCCTTTTCTATGTTTTCTAAAAAGCTCTCCATTTCAGAGAGCTTGAAGAATTTATCATCTACTATGGACTTTTCTGTTGGTTTCCTAGGCACTTTGTTTTGCACCTTGCTCTGCTGTTCCAATTTGCTGATATCAAAGTCAAGATCAGAGTCCTCATCACTGAAATCTGGGCTTTTCCTCAGATCCAATTTGCTTGAGCTTATAGCTCTCTCATCCTCTTCAGGATCATCACCACTCAGGTCTGACACTTTCTCTTCCTCCTCTTCCAAATCTTGTTCTTGGTCCTCCTCACCACTGGCCTCCATCTCTGAGGCATCCTCTTCACACTCCTGCACCTCATTCTCTGAGAGAAGACTGATGTCTTCATCTTTAATCGTTTCACTAACTACATTCTGGAAGTACTGTAAAATTGGTTCATTCTGCAATTCCAGTTGTTGCCAAATCTGCTCATCATCAAAATTATTTATCATCAGTCTTTGTAAAGGACTTCCACGTTTCCTGTCATTCTCTAGTATTTTATTAAAGTCATAAAGTGCTTTTGTTAAAGAAGTAAACTTTGATGCCAGTTCATCTTGAATGCTATTAAGGGGGCAGGGAGGAATTAAATTAGATTTATAATTATAGGTAACAATTTCACAGCACTCAGAATTTTTTTAAAAAGCCCAACTCTTGGGCAAAATCAAATTTTAAAAAAATTGAAGTATGGCTGATTTACAATATTATATTAGTTTCAGTGATTCAGTATTTTTACTGATTATACTCCATTAAAAGTTATTTCAAAATAATGGCCAAGACAATTCCGCTGCTATACAATATATTCTTGTTGTTTATCTATTTTATGCATAGTAGTTGGTATTTCTTAATCCCACACCCCTAACTTGCTCCCCCGCACAACTGGTAACTACCATTTTGTTTTCTATATCTGTGAGTCTGTTTCTGTTCTGCTATATACATTCATTTGTATTACTTTTTAGATCCCACCATGTAAGTGATAACACCCAGTATTTGTCTTTCTCTGTCTGTCTGACTGACTTCACCAAGCATAATATTCTCTAGGTCCATCCAGGTTGCTGCACATGAAATGTCAATTTTAAGTATGTATAGATTCTGACCCCCAACAGTGTATTATCTTGCCAAAGAACCAAATTAGTATATAAAAGGTGTCAACCAAGTATCTGTGAATCTGTTGTCTGGATTTTAGACAGGGACACCATGACAGATCTATTTGCCTAAAGACAGAGAGTGAATCTTAACCTTAAATTCTCAACTCTGCTATATTACAGGCCACTCCATTCAGTCAGCCCATGGTCAACACTTGCTTTGGTAACAGTGGTCAGAGAATACCTCGCTGAGGATGTGACATCTGAGATGATACCTATTTATAAGGAGACAGTCTTACAAAGCTGTGGAAACATGTACTCCAGGCAGAAGAAACAGCAAGAACAAATTTCCTAAGACAGAAACGCACTTGTTGAGTTTGAGGAGCAGAAAGCCCAGCTTGGCTGGAGTGCGGTGAAGGAGACAGAAGGGAAGGTTAGAGAGGTGAGTGGGAGACCGATTGTGAAGGTCTCAGACGTAAGAGTTTGTCATTTTAGAAGTGAAGGTTTTTAAGCAGAGAAGCAAAATGATTTAAATTTATGCTTTGGAAAGAAGGCCTGTCAAGGAAAAGGAATGAAATTAGGGTGATCAGGAGGCTGATGCAGGCATCCGGGCAAAAGATGCAGAACTGCGCTGGGATTACAGCTGTGAATATGGTGAGAAATAGTCAAATTCAGGATAGTATAGTTCGAAGAACTAACTGACAGGATTTGCTAATAACTGGATGTAGAACTGAGAAAAAAGGAAGACATCAAGGAAGTAGCTTAGTTTCGTGTCTGAAGGACTGGAAAGACAGAGGTGCTGCTCACTGTGATAGGGAAGGCAGGTGGTGAGCATGGGGAAAGGATCTCAGGGAGGGCAGAGGACAGGGAGAAAACAGAACCAACAGTTCATTTTGGATATACTAAATTTGAGATGCTGAGAGTGTATGGCTGTAGTTGCTGTGAGCCTCAAGGTCGGGTTTCAAATATAAATCTGAGAGCCATAATTTCCTAGATCTTTTCACAGTCTTTCAACAAAATACCACGAGCTCATGCTGGGAAGGGAGACGAAAGACAGCCTTAACTCTCGAGAAGCTCAAGTCGTGGGGTGGATAGATAAGCGACAAGTTAATACTTTCAATTAAGTCTGATGAGTAAGTAAGCACTGGGTGCTCTGGGAGCACATGGACAAAAGAGCAATCCACCCGGTGCGTCTGGCGGGGGGGGAGGGGGTGCGGCAACTGAGGCCTCGAAACAGTAATAACCCAGTTAGCTTGATTTCAACAGCACATGACTGGGAGATCCACACTACACAGCTCTTAGCCATCTAAAAAAGTGTGATAGGCTAGGGGAGCGTAAACTACCTGAAATCTGAGGAAAAGGGAGCTCCCCTTCCCTTTGCCTTCCCCCTACTCCGGAACTTGCCGGGGGCCCGCAGCCCGCGCCCACGCGAGTCCTGAGCCGCACCAGAGCCCGGGCTCCGAGCACTTACGTGAGGAAGGATTCCGGGCGGTCGGTAGCTTTACCGACCTCCCTCAGGCACCTTTCCAGTGTCCGCCGACGCCACACTCGCGGGGCCATGGCTGCCTGCCGCTCGGAACACAGCGCCGCCTGCAAAGGAGCAGAGCCGCCCGGAAACCACGCCACAAAGACGCACCCCGCCCAACTGCAGCCGCGAGCCGAAGGTTCCGCAGCGAACAGGTTCCGGATCCACCCCCAGCCACAGCCAATGGCAGCCCGAGAACTTTCACCAAGGGGTGCGTGGGGGGTTGCGTGGGGGGGCGCGGAGGTGGGGGCGGGGCGGGAAACCGAAAATCGCCGTTAGTCAGCTCGATGAACTTTCTCCAAACTTTTTGTTTTGTATTTCTGAGGGGCCCACAGGAGGTGTCGCGTCCTCCTTTTAAGTTTCTGCTTTAGATGCACTCGGTGACTTCAATACGTTGTGTAGTAAAAGAGAGGACCCGCTCCCAACACCCACGGGAACGCAGCACCACTTGTCACGTCCCTAGCGTCGTCTGCCCCGCCCCTCCGGGCTCTCGTCCCGCCCCCTAGTCAGGTTGCCCCCGCCCCTCACCTAGCCCCCCAGCCTCTTCTGCCCCGCCCCCAGGATCTTGCCCCGCCCCCCAGTCTTGTCTGTCCCGCCCCTTCGGGCTCTTGTCCCGCCCCCCGCCGCGCCTTAGCCCTTCCGACGCATGTGTACGTCGCGAATTAGCTAACGCTTCCCAAGATGGCGCGTGTGCTGAAGGCGGCGACTGCGAGCGCAGTAGGTGAATACTCCGGGCTCGGGGATGTCCGAGGGGAGGGTGGTGTGCGGGACGGGACGCCAGGTCCCGAGGCGGCCGCGCCGTGGCCGGCGCTCCTGGGTCTGCTGCGCTCTGCCCTCGAGGTGCGTTCCTTTGCCGCTGTCAGCACCTTTAGACAGAGAGAGCCAGCCTTCCAGGGACGACTGGGTTAGCGTGGGGTTTTCCTTGTGTGTTTGCGTGTCACAGTCACCACTTCTCTGAGTGGCCCCGGAGGCGAGGGCACCCGGCTAAGGGGCAGCAAGGCTGGACCAGAAACAAATGCAGTAAATGGCAGAGGGACAGTGAGGTTGTGTTTACCGCGCCCCGTGAGAGACGGGGGAGAAACCAGAGGAAGGACAAGTCCTGTGAAAACGCAAGCTGAACTCTGGGCTCGGCCAGCATCCTGCTGAGAACGCTGGAAGGTCAGTTGTGTAAAGAATACGGAAGGAGCGTTTTTTCCCACATGCCCTAAGATATTCCTTATTTTGTATAAAATCAGGAAAGAAAGCAGTAGACTGATTGGAAGGTTCCTTGAGTTCTCTACACTACCATTAAAAAAAGAAGCCTCAAGTTTTCTGTCACCCCAGTCCATCTACTTTCTCCTCTTTCTGTCTGTTTCTTTTCTTCATCCTTCATCAGGGGGGCAACTATTTCCCTTAATCTGAAATTCCCTGTTAGGAAAGAAGTGCCGAGTGGTGACGTCTCAGAGTTACTCCTGAACGTTCGTGACAAATCCTTCAGCTGAGCACCTTAAGAAAGTGTTGAAGGGGATGAACTTTCAGTAGTGTTAGGTTTCTCTCCTAGCAAGTGCTGTATGTTCCACCTATTCAAACTGACAATTCAAGTCGTACTTCGAAGTACTGTCTCAAACTGAACAAGTTCTTTATTTATTGATCTCTGTAGTCTTTCTTACCAGGCACAAAATGTCTTATGGCACTTATGTCTTATCATTGCAAGTCACCGGGGCTAAGTGATGAGAACCATGCAAAACGTGCCGTAATAGTTGTATGTAGCTGTCTCAGCTGTGGATCCATTTAAAGAGGTGATATGTACACAGGAAAAAATATTATAACAATAGGCTGAGCACAACTTATTAAAAATTAATCTCTAATTAATAGGTGATACTCAAGGTTTGATAATAACATGCCCTCCCGGCCCCTCTTTCCTCTCCTTGGTAAAATACAAGGCAGCATCTGAGCTCACATGCTGTTGCAATAGCCCTTTTCAAAAGAACTCATTAAACAGTCATCCCATCTCTTAGAAAGCTGTCTCTTAGAAAATAGACATTGCTCATAGAACATACACTGAAGATATTAAAAACTGAGAACCAAAGAATGGTAAAGAATGTCAGAGGGATGAGAAAATATCATGGTTGCACAACATCAACTTTGTTGTCAGACAGACCTAGGCCTAAGGCCCAGCTTTGCCACTCAGTGTGACCTGGAAGGAAATTAATCAGGCCTATTTTTTTTCTCTAAGTGGGAAAAATCTGAAGTACTCACTGAACTATTACTATTCTAATTTATGGCCATTGAGACTAATAGGCAGAGCTGGGTCACCCCATGATACACTCCTGCTTCAGAATGTGTGATCACAGTTTGCATAGGCAAGATTGTGTGGTAGCATTGTTGTGTAAAAGTAATGACAAAATAAACCTGTGCGTCTTTATTGGGAGAGGTCAGATCAGCAAGATGTTATGCCATGGGATCTGTCCTACACCAATGAAAGATCCCAGCAGTATGGAGAATGCCTAGAGACTGGGCCGTATCTGCATTGGGGGTAATAGGTTCTATAAGATATTAAAAAGAGTTCCCAAGATGAAACAACAGTCATGAGCAGTGTGGGCGAATTAGAGGCTTACTAAAGCAACTGATTTCAACTTGGAAAAATTGTAAATCAGTATTCCTGTATCAAAAAGTGAAAAGAATACTATGCTTATAATAGCTTCCAGCAGCATTATTCCATGAGGATGTCAGTAGTCACTAAATACTGAAATACTGTCAACAGTGTTCTAAAATCAGAGCCCACACAAGTAGATTTTCAAGAGTGAAAGAAGAGTAATCTCCTTGTCATAAAAAGTAGTAAGTTGTGGATTGATGAAATGAAACAGTGACTACAGGAGCACTATGTGTGCCGAAACATTCTCCAAATACAAACAATCTTTAGTTATTAAATAAGAGTTTTAACGTAAGCGCAGTACTATGTATAGGGTAGGTGCACGGTCAGCTTTTTCCTTTAAAAACATAAAATGCATTAGAAGTCAGAGATGCTTACATTTATAAGCAAGTTATTGATGTAACCTTCCTAAAAGTGACAGTAATGATAATCCTTGGAATTTATAATGTACTTTGTGCCGGGCACTTTTCTAAACCTTTTGTGTGTAATATTCGTTTTAGTCTCATGACAATATTATGAGGTAGGTATTATCTTCCTATATGAGAAACAAAGGCACAGAGAGGGTAAGTAACTAGCCCAAGGTACACACCAATGGTAGCGTCAAGATTTGAACAGAGCAGTCTAGCACAAGAGCCCACATTCTTAACCATAAAGCGTGCTACCTCTTATATGATACTTACACACAAAACCTTAAGGTGAACATATAAATAATAATTTGAATATTAGAGAAGAGGCATTTTTATATGTTTATTTTTAGAAATACTTTTATTCAGTAGTTGTTGGGGGGAAATTAAGGGGAAGGAAATATAACTTCCAAGTCATATATTTATTGCAAGAACTGAATACTAATAAAGATGCATGTTTCTTTTGTAACTTATATGCACATCTTTGCATAAAGGAAAAGCAAAATGAAAATAGTGTATTCCAAAGGCTGGCTTTGATCTATCCTATTTTAGAGGCTTGAACCTTAGATGACTCCACTTTTTATTTCATTGTGGTTGAATATACCTAACTTAAAATTTACGATTTTAACCATATTTAGGTATACAGGTCAGTGGCATTAAGTACCTTCATATTGTGCAACCATCATCATCTCCAGAGCTTTTTCATCATTCCAAGTTGAACCTCTCTGTACCCATTCAACAATAACTCCCATTATCCCAAACCCTAGCCCCTGGTGACCACTATTCTACTTTCTCTCTCTGAGTGTGACTACCCTAGGTGCCTGTTATAGGTGGAGTGTGTATACAATTTATATACAATGTGTATCCTTTTGTGACTGGCTTGTTTCCCTTAGCTTAATGTTTTCAAGGTTCACCCATGTTGTGTTATGTGTCAGAACTTCATTCCTTTTTAAGGTTGGCTAATATTCCATTGTATGTGTAGACCACATTTTAGTTATCTTTTCATCTGTTGATGGATATGGGTTATTTCCACCTTTTGGCTTTTGTGAATATACACTTAGGAAATGGGTATATAAATACCTCTTCAAATTCCTGCTCTCAGTTCTTCTGGGTATATATCCAGAGGTGGGTTGCTGGGTCAAATGGTAATTTTATGTTATGACCCCACTTTTAAGGAACATGAAACTAGCAGAGAAACAGGAGAAGCTCAGAAAAACAAATCAGGTTAAACACACACAATTCGTTCCAATTTGGCTTGCAAAGGATTGGCTTTGTGAAAAAAGTTAGTTTTGAAAATGGAAACTGAATGTGTTAAAGACAAGAGTGGCCAAGTTACATGACTGTGAGGATAGATTTATAATGGAGTCATATGGAAGTGGGGTAACAGAACTGTTGTCTGTTTACTAACTGCAATGAGTAAAAAATTATTCCTAATCATAGTTTTAAACAGGATGAAAATACGTGTATGGTGCCTCTGGTTGAATGCTGAAAATGAATGGGTTTCTTACCAAACTAACTTGAAGGCACTTGTGATGAACGACTTTGTAAGTATGTCTGTCTCCTCAAATCAGATGTGCAAAAATTCAAACTTAAAAACTTATTACAGGGACCTCCCTGGTGGCGCAGTGGTTAAGAATCCGCCTGCCGACGCGGGGGACGCGGGTTTGAGCCCTGGTCCGGGAAGATCCCACATGCCGCGGAGCAGCTAAGCCCGTGCGCCACGACTACTGAGCCTGCGCTCTAGCGTCCGTGAGCCACAGCTACTGAAGCCCGTGCGCCTAGAGCCCGTGCTCCGCAACAAGAGAAGCCACCGCAATGAGAAGCGCGCGCACCCCCTGCCCGCTGCAACTAGAGAAGGCCCACGTGCAGCAAGGAAGACCCCACGCAGCGATAAATAAATAAATAAATTCATTTTAGAAAAACACTTATTACATGTTCTAAAATTAGATTAATGTGAAGTCTACAACTTTGCAAATATACAAAAAACAGAATTGGACACTTCAAATGGGTAAACTTTATAGTATATAAATTATATCTCAATATAATATCTCAATATTTCTGTTAAGAAAACCTTATTACAAATGATTATTCACATTCTATGACACTTTATATACAAATTTAACATATAATTTCTTTAAACAGTAAGTACCCTTAATGTGTTTGAGTATAGACCCTTGCAGCTAAACCTTTTCTTATTTGGAGTCGATGTCGAGAAAGCCTGGTCTGAAATAAAAACATTCTGAATGGAAAGGAATGCAATATTATTTTTAAGTCAAGGCACTAAAAGTATTTAGCAAGAAACAATATTGAAAGATAGTTGAAATTAGAGTTAATCTACATACCAGATTTGGTAACATATCCATTTCTTGTACATCAGATTCCTGACCTGAGTGAAAGTCAGTTGTTCATCTTTATAATCCTGTTGTTTGTTTTTTTTAACACTCCTATGTTTAAGTATCTCATACCTTTATTCACACATATGTATACATTGTAGTTTATTCATGGGAAGTAATCCTTTTTGGAATAGTCACAAATTACACATTATGGAGTTCAAAGTAATGTAGTTCTATTGTACTTTCTGAGAGAAACCTAAAACTAAGAAGCTGTGGATTCCTGTAGTTGGGGTGCAATCTGAAATAAAAATACCTTTTAAAAGTTGGCAAAAGTCAAAGGAGAAACTAATTTTTTTTCTTTTTTTTTTTTTCTTGCCTGTGTTGGGTCTTCATTGCTACGCATGGGCTTTCTCTAGTTGCGGCGAGCGGGGGCTGCTCTTCATTGTGGTGCGTGGGCTTCTCATTGTGGTGGCTTCTCTTGTTGCGGAGCACGGGCTCTAGGCGCGGGGGCTTCAGTAGTTGTGGCGCATGGGCTTAGTTGCTCCATGGCATGTGGGATCTTCCCGGACCGGGGCTCGAACCCGTGTCCCCTGCATTGGCAGACGGATTCTTAACCACTGCGCCACCAGGGAAGCCCGAAACTGTAATATTTTTAAAGTTCAGTTCACAACAAATTCTTCAGCAACACAATTTTTAAAGTATCTATAAGGATCTATATCACTGTAACCCCTTTATTCTGTTTCTAACCCCAATTTGCTTGGTCAGTAGGATTTCACATTTCACTCATAGACTCCTCATTAACACTTTTTTTTGTGGGTGTAAAGTAATATCTAATTGTTGTTTTGATTTGCTTTTCCCTAATGGCCAACGATGTTGAATATCTTATGTGCTTTTTGGCCATTTTTATATCCTTTACCCTTCATTTTATAATTTATTTATTTTATTTATTTATTTTTGGCTGTGTTGGGTCTTCGTTGGTGTGCGCGGGCTTTCTCTAGTTGTGGCGAGCGGGGGCTACTCTTCGTTGAGGTGCGCGGGCTTCTCATCGCAGTGGCTTCTCTTGTTGTGGAGCACGGGCTCTAGGCCTGCGGGCTTCAGCAGTTGTGGCTCGGGGGCTCTAGAGCTCAGGCTCAGTAGCTGCGGTGCACGGGCCTAGTTGCTCCACGGCATGTGGGGTCTTCCCAGACCAGGGCTCAAGCCCACGTCCCCTGCATTGGCAGGCAGATTCTTAACCACTGCGCCACCAGGGAAGTCCCCTACCCTTCATTTTAAAGAAGTGGAATTATTGAATTCTCACCAGTATCACCATATTTATTTTTGTCCTATTCCTAGAATATATGCTTTAGGGACCAAATAGAACCAATAAAGTGATGTTTCCTTTCACAAACTAGTTTACACTTCTAGAAGTAAGATCAACTAAAATATGGCCATAAAATCTTGATTTTTACATTATATAAAGATGTTATTATCTATTTTCCTAACATACAAAGAAGATTTTGTGTTGTGTGAAAAGGAAAAAGTATCAGTCATTCTTGTAAACTGTTCCCTCCTCTCATTTCCAAATGATAAGGAAGTTATGGAGAAAGATAGACTGTAGTGAAGCTTCTAATAGCATGAGTTGTTTGGGTTTCCTTTTCAGTGCCAGAGTTTTTGGAATGTCCCTAAAGCAAACTGGCATAGGATATAAAGCTTCACCTTCACTTGGACGTATTCTAATTTACTCCTTAACATTGCCATATGTTCCATTGCTGGCAATAGAATGCCTGCCAGAGAACCTCCCGCTGCCCCATCTCTTGTAAAGTTAACACTGGTAAGAAGAATTCAGAAATACCCAGACTCAGTGTTTGACATACTCTTAGAAGTTTCACAGAGCAAACAACACTAGCGTATGTATTACTCTACAGCTCATTGACTGTATCTCCAGTTTTTTTTTTTTAATACAGATACGTTCTATATTGAACTTTCATTGCAAATTGCACACATAGTAGATAGAGATGCAGGGAAGGAAGGGAAGAGCAGTCTGACTGATGGTTTTGTTGGTTGTTAGCATTTTTAAAATTCGCTGCCCCCATGCCCTTCAGATGGTTTCTTGGTCTCCACAGAGCCCTGCATGCCACTCAACCAGCAAACAGTCACTGTGTGTCATTAACAATGAATGGCTGAATTTACTGTACACCTGTTACAAATGTCTTGCACTGTAGTATTATATTTTTTACATCAAATATCTAATTTTCACAACAAACCAGCAAGGTAGAAATTTAGTGGATAGTACCAGTATTTTTTTTTTAATTAATTAATTTATTTATTTATTTTTGACTGTGTTGGGTCTTCATTTCTGTGCGAGGGCTTTCTCCAGTTGCGGCGAGCGGGGGCCACTCTTCATCGCAGTGCGCAGGCCTCTCACTATCATGGCCTCTCTTGTTGCGGAGCACAGGCTCCAGACGCGCAGGCTCAGTAGTTGTGGCTCACGGGCCCAGCTGCTCCGTGGCATGTGGGATCTTCCCAGACCAGGGCTCGAACCCGTGTCCCCTGCATTGGCAGGCAGATTCTCAACCACTGCGCCACCAGGGAAGCCTGTACCAGTATTTTTTAAAAAGCTAAAGTAAAATACAACAGAACAGAAAATATTAGAGCACATCACATCTAGTAAGGATTAGGTATTCTTTTCATAAAATTTGATTTCAATGGTACATTTATGTATGTGTATACTGGTTTGGAGTGCACTTGAATTTCATGATGACACAATGAGTCCAAAGAACCGGAGTCACGAAGGAGAACACAAGACCGGGTGGGACAGTGTGTAGAGAAGAGACAGAGCTGGATGACCTCAGTATTGGGTGTCAGTCCCCCCCCCCACCCCCGGCCAGCGGGCCTCTCCCAGTGGCCAGAGCAGGACAATTTGCCTGTACACGCTCCCCTTTGCCACAGTGCAAGGAACCCTGTCCCCTCCCTGTGGAGGACAGGTGTGACAATGGAGTTGGCCTTGTGACAGTCATGCTTTAAGCAGAGACAAAGGAGCATTTATTGATTCTGAAGAGGGAGAGTCCCCACAAGGTGATAAGAGCCACTCAGGCTGTGGGCTCTTTATCTCTTGGTGAGGAAGCATTCCAGGCCCGAGGCCCATCCTCCTGCGGCTGAGGAGACTGCCTTCCCGACAAGGTATATGGTCTTAAATCAGATCAAATAGTGCCTCTTTAATTTCCCTGTTATCAAAAATTTTAGTAAAGGGGAATTAATTTTATGTTAGCTGAAGCTCTGTAATACTAACTACTATTTAAAGTGTTATTTCATTAAGAGCTAATAACCCTTTGTTTAAAATATGTATTCTTCAATTTGCTGTTTCATACTTTTTTATTAAGTGATGTAGTTTGCAGGATTATATTTAGACCTCGTACATGTATATAATTTTCATTCTGGGGAGAATCTGGCTCTTAAAGTCCAGTATTTTGGGGACAGAAGAAATAGTAGAACATGGGGAGAACATATAGCAGGCTGCTTCAGTTTCCAAATGAAAGGTTTCTTCACATTAGAAGCAGTTCTGCTTCTAATCCTTCAAAATTATAAGAACAATTTAAAAAAATCGCTCAGAGGAAACTCTCGTAAGTTTAAGTACCCTCTTGATCTTTGCTTGCTTTTCCCCCAATAATGAGATATTTTCCTTAGTTGGTAATCATCCAAATAAAGTACACATTAAAAGGTATTTATAGTTCTAACTTCAATGAACTTACTGCAGAACGTAAGACAAAATATTGGTTGTAGGTAGAGTAGAAAATTGCTTGCTCTCATCATTAAATGTATGTCGTTTCACTATCACATTCAAACTTACCCTTTATAAAATGCAGAGAATAGCAAATAATCCTTAATGATATGCAGCTATCCTTTAAGTGTTACTGGGAAATATAAATTATTATGAAAAATGTCATCCTTTGTCCTGAATTTAGAAAGCTCAGAATTAGCTTTTTAATTCCAGACAGTTATTTCAGAGCGGAGTAATTCTGACATAAGTTTTTTCATTTACGTACTCTGATTTAATTTCACTAATTAAAAAGAAAAGGTATGTAAATAATTTTTACATATATGATTATATTTTGTTTTTTCAAAAATTAATTTTAGAAGGGCATCAATTCTCAGAAGAAGGATCTCAATGCCTGCTCCATTTTTCAGGGCTTTTTCCCAGACTTCAAACTCCAGTTCCAACAGTAAGAACTTCTTCCATGTCCCTGTCCTCGCATCAAGTGGCTGGTCCTGTATGGAACCTCGGTCGACTCAATCATGTTGCGGTAGCAGTGCCAGACTTGGAAAAGGCCAAGGCATTTTATAAGAACGTTCTCGGGGCCCAGGTAGGTGAGACGGTCCCTCTTCCTGAGCATGGAGTATCCGTTGTTTTTGTCAACCTGGGAAATACCAAGATGGAGCTGCTTCATCCACTGGGAAATGACAGTCCAATTGCAGGTTTTCTGCAGAAAAACAAGGCTGGAGGAATGCATCACATCTGCATTGAGGTATTCTAATTATTTTAATCCTTGGTATTGTAAATTTCTCTTTTAAAATGTCTTTTACTTTTACAGGCTACATATTGCCACTGTCATCAGAAACTTCCATTAAGTTCTTTCAGGGAAATGGTAAAATTGGTTCTCTTCAAGGATGGATCTATAGATATATTCTCTTTCCCTCTAGAAAACTGCAAATAATAATGAAAATATGTTTCATTGAAGTCTGGGTCCAACTATACAAAGGCCACTGAAGTTGGCCAAAAAAGATTTGTGTCTCTGCTGTAGTATTTATTGATCACGTACGACCTTGCATGCAATAGGAACACACTGCTTTCACTGTCACAAGCCAATTAGAAGAAACAAGTGACAAGACTTTATAAAGTAAGAGTTTCCATATACATGCTAAGTATTATTATTATTTTCTATCTTTAAAATTCTAATAACTTGTTCCTTATTACAAAGGCAATACATTTTCAATTACTGACTGTGATTTCTCAGATCTTCTCAGTTGCATCTGCTAACAATTCCTGAAAAAAAACATGAAGTGTTAGACAAGAACATTCTCATTAGAGAGCCTTTATCTGTAGATGTTCATGTTCAGATAACTGCTTTTGGAATATCAGCATTACCAATTATGCTTCAATTTAAATTATTTTGGTAGGACAAGTCTCTTGATAGAAGGAATGACATAATTCATAGTTAGGCCTCATTCCCAATCCAGGAGAGACAGGGGTTTGGTTCCAGCATGAACCCAAGGATTTATTCAGTTTACATTGCAAATACATTTGAGAACCTACCGAGTGTACTCCACTGCGGGCCTGGATTCAGCAGTGAGTAAGGAAGGCGTGGCCGTGCCTGCGGTCAGGAGGGACAGCTGCTTGCAGTGCACTGGGATAAGCAGAATTAATGTGTCTTCTCAGTTGTGCAATGAAGGAGATTGATTGTTCCTGGCAGGCCAAGGAGGTGGTAAGGTATCGCAGGGCATGAGTTACAATGAATGTGAAGGAATCCCCAGGTGGACAAGGGGAGGAAGGTATTCTAGGCAGAAGGAAAGCACATAGAAAGGCATCGGGTTATCATAACTACCAGCATTGTGTCCTCTGGCAGGATATGAAGTATAGACGTGCCTTATTTAATTCTCGTAGCTACCCTTGAGGGCTATATTAACCCCATTTGACAGGCGAATAGTTAGAATAGTTAACTTGCCTGCAGTCACATATGTAGGACATGGCAAAGGTGGGGTTCAAACCCAGGTTTGTTCTGATTCCAGGATCTGCAGTGTTAGCCGTGGCGCCAGATTGCCTTCATTGGATTGGCTGAGTTTAAAATTTCAGGTGGGGAAGCCATAAGATGGTAGACAAAGGAGCTAAACAAGGCCTAATATTTAAGCTTTACCCCTTCTTTAGGAGGTTAGTTTTGGCTGCAAGTCTTTATTTCAGTGGACTTGAGGGCTTGTCTAAGACTCCCCGGGATGAGAAGCAGGATCACCAGCCTCTGAACCCACTCGTCTCTCTCCCACACATACTGTCTGTGTTCTACATCAGAGAACCCAGGCCTTCAAAGGAAGCCACTGTGAGTTAGAAGTTCAGTTAAGTAAAAAATAGTGGAAGTTGAGTAATGTAAAAGTGAATTCAAAAGTCCAGATTAAAGGGGGGAAATGAAAATGTTTGTCAGTATAAAATGAAGGTAGGTGATAGGAGCAGTTGTGAAGAGTGGTCAGTTAGCTGCTGCATTAGGATGCCACACACCCCATTATTAGTCTCTGCTCTCTGTAAAAAATAAGATGTCTTGACTGGGTAGATTTTATTTTTCTATCCTCAGTCTAACATGAGCTGTCCCAGGCTGATGGCACAGCCCTGCTGTCAGTAACGTATGCCTTACAGGGTAGCTCCAGGCCTCACCAAAGGCAGAGAGAGAATACAGGGCAAGTATCTTCCGAGGGTGATCTAGAAACCAAACATATCCCTCCTGCTCCTGTCGTTGGTTTGGTCACATGGCACACTCGACCTCACGTGTAGTCTGTAGTCAGGCACTTACACGCCCTGCTAAAACCTGGGGCCTGGTATAATTAAAAAGAGGAAATGGAAAGTGGGTACTGGAGGCCACCAGTTTATGCTAGTTGGTAACTTTTTAAAAGTGGTATTGCAGGGATAGCATGACACTTTTTTCTGAATGAAGATATGCTTTAAGGTGGAGTCATTTGAGAATCATTGTCACCTGCTGTGGAAACCTGTGAAATGAAGTTGTTACCACACGCAGGGGCTTGGTTCCCTAACTCACCAGAGAGAGCAGAATTCCTCACCGATCCTTGAACAGGAAAAACATTTTTGTTGAATGAACCTGCAGAGATTTCAGAGTTAATTATTTTACCATGGTGTAACCTAGTCTCTCCTGCTAATACAACTTAGGTCTGAAACTGTCTTCCACGGGAAGTACAAAGGTGATAGAACTCGTCAGAAAGTATTTCTTTGGTCATTCCAGTTTCTGTGGCCACATAATACCTTATCCCTACACTTCAGGGTGTGGTGACAACTATTGTATCTTGCTAGGGATATTGTGGGTTGGGAGTTTGGGGGAGGGTTCTGCTGGGCAGTTCTTGCTTGGGGTCTGTCCGGCGGCTGCGGTCGAACATGGAAGTGAGGCCCCGCCGGGCCGGGTGTCCCACTCGCGTGCTGGCGGCTGCTGCTGGCTGGGCACCGGGTGTGCAGCTGGGCCTCCCAGCAGAGCACGTGTGTGTGACCCCTGCAGCTCCACAAGCCGAGGGCGCTTCTCAGGACACTCGGACTTCCTACCAGGCAGTGGACTTGCTGACTCCTTACCGGCCAGAGTGAGTGTCCAAGAAGGCCAGGTGGGACTGCGTGGCATTTCCGTCCTGGCCTCGGAAGTCCCACAGCAGCACTTCCGCTGTCTGTTGGTCATAAACAAGTCCTCGAGGCTGACCAGATGCAGGGGGAGAGGAGCAGCCGAGAAGCTGTGGCCGCGTCTTACAAGTGCTGTAACCATCCATCTAGTGATGTGTTCTAAACAGAAGGAATGTGTGTGAAACTTCTAGAAGCTCTAGAACGATTTTATTTTCAAATAGCCAGAAGTGGGAACCAGGAGCATTCCCTCTGAAAGAGGAGGCAACCTGTCTAGCCTTTGTGAATAGAAGGAGACTCAAGAGAGGGGTACTTGAAAGGTGGAAGGTGATAGATACACGTGTGTTTGGCTTTCCCTAGAGGAAGTTTGGAAGTCATCTTGTTCCATCTTTTTCTTGCTGACGTGCGGACAGAGCAGCCTCGATTGTCTGACACAGCTGTGCTGACGCGCATGTGTGCTTCTGACCTTTCGCAGGCCTCTCCCCGAGGAGAAGGTTCTAGTATCGAAGAGAACTAGCCCTGCTTTCGCTAAATAACTTAGACAGCAAGGTATGTCACAGTGAAAACCTTAAAGACCACTGAAAATATGTACTTATTCAATAAATTTGTACTGTTGTAAAAATATTTAAGTGCTTCCATGCTGGTCGGTAAATAGCTGCTGCTCTAAACCTTCTGAGTAACGTCCTCCTTCCAGAAGGACCCTTCTCTGAGACCCCTCAGACATCTCCCCCCGCCACACACACACAGTTCAGCAACTGAAGGCTTACCTCTCAGCACAGCGGGGGTCCTCCAGGACTCTGCCCCTGGATAAGGTCCCTTCTGTTCTGTTTGGTTGGTGTCTTTGTCTGTTATGTTCCTGGTCGTTAAGCATTTTCAGAGTCACTGTGACCTTCACTGCATGAGGTGCCGGGATGTGTAGCTAAACAAAAAAGTCCCGGTCCTTTCAGGATTGCCCGCTGCTTCACGTTTTTATGGGAAGTGCCCTGCACTTCCCACAGAGGATTAGAGGTGACTGGCCAAAATACAGCCTATGAGATACCAAAGGATAAACCTAAGTAACAGTGCAAGTTAGAACAAAGAGGAAAATGAATCAAAAGAAAACAAGGTAAGATTAGTGTACCCACTCGTTCTGTCAAATATTTCCTTCTAGTTGCCAAAACAAAAGGGAAAATAAATACTATTAAAAACAGTCGTGGCCCCTTCCCCTTCCTTCCCTTCCCTTCGTGCCATCCTGGAGACTTTAGGTAGAGCAGAGCCAAACACTAGTGCACGCTGCTGGGGAGAGCGGGGGAGCCCAGATCGGGGTGCGGGGCCACGTGGGATGAGGGGCCCCCGCGAGCAGAGCTGCCTGCTGTGGGAAAGCTGGAGGCCGAGTACGGTACCCACGCATAGGGAGCCTCCAGTGCAGGGTGTCCGAGTCTGAGCAGAGGATGCACCCAGGCTTGGGGCGTCAGAGTGAGAAGGGCAGCGGTGCTGGGGGCCAGCCCGATGCAGGGAGTGAGGTCCCAAGCATGTTGGGAGCATAGGGTGTGAGAGCCTGAGCAGAACATGTGCGCGCGCGCGTGCGCACGTGCAGGGGGCACATGGCATGGAGAGGCGGGGCCTGGGCTGTGCGAGGAGTGCATCAACGCCGGGGGAGACGATGACTCGTGGGGAGGTGAAGCCAAGCGGGCTTGTGGATGTCCTTGCATGGGGTGGCCGCTCTGGGCAGTCAGGGCCCGAGCAGGGTGAGGAAGGTGTGCACACGTTGGGGCCACTCTGTGCAGGAGGGTGGGACCCAAGCAAGGTGACAAGGACTTGAGTATGGGGAGCGGGGTGGGAGGCCCTGATGCAGGGGGCCAGGCCCAGCGAATGGGAGCTTAGGTGGGGTGAGGAGGCAACCAGATAGGGTAGGGGGAGGACACGTGGGGTGAAGCGAGCGTTGCTGAGGGAGGGGCAGCAGCAGGGTAAGGACTGGTAGCAGGGGAAGGTGTATCAGGTGAGCGGGTATAGCTCCCCAGTGTCGGAGATGGTGGTACAAATACACAAAGGATGTTAGATTATGAAAGAAAAAAACTTTTAAGTGAGAGACTAGCAAGGTAACTTATTTCCTGCATGCTGAGAAATGTCTGTTCTTCAATGAAGAAGAGAGAAAATTCTGCTTTTTGAAAAACTCCATTCTCATTTCGGCTTTACAGTAAACCCTAGGGAATTGCTAAGCTCTACAAGTGATCTGTGTATCACGGGTTCCCAGACGTGGGGCTTTTGTAGAATGATAACATTTCCAGAGAACAAAAGAAGTGGGCAGTTTGATCAGGTTTTTAACTTTCTCTGTTATTCAATAAGGAAAAATTTTTTAAATTCTGTCTCTTGCTAACATCATTTTGGAGAAGAAAGGGCATTTTATTACCAAGAAAAAGCAAAGGAGAAGAAAAAGGAGAAATCCTCTTGGAATAAAAGAGTTCTGTCAATTAAGATATTTAGTTTTTTTAATGTTTTACTATCAACTGGTGAAAATTTCAGAGCAGCATTTGGGAAACTTTATACAGCCACCACCAGACCACATAGCAAGTATGGAAGCTAATGTGTGCCCTTCTGAAATAATCCCCAAGACTACACAGGAACCTTCTGAACACCATACACAGTGAGAGCAGTGTTAGGTTTGCATAATTCACTTAGTTTTTTGTTTTTGGGGAAAAGACAGTTGAAACAGAAATATTTTATCCAGACTTTTAATTTTAACTTCCATGGATTTATATCAGTTTGAAGATTAAGTTCATTCATTATTGGTATCAATAAGCACTATTATAATTTTATATAAAATAAAAAGCCTATATTTTTAAGATTAATCAAAATATGCACCATTAAAAGTAGCACATTATTACTTGTTCATAAATTTTGGTCACTGTGAATTACATACCTTAAGGTTTTTAAAAAGATGTTATTTAGTCCAACTTCTTGTCTTTCAACAAACAAGATTGCATTGCCATTTTCAGATGAGGCAGCTGAGGACCAAAGAGGGTATAAGATTTACCTGAAGGTTCTGAATTCTGATTGTGACAATCCAAACATTTTTTTATTTGGAGTACTGTCACTCTTAATTTCCAAATTACAGGAGAAAATCAAAATAAATTCCCAGACACAGATACAATACCCCCTGCTGCCTGTCCCCACACTACCATACCCCAAAAAACTGATAAGAAGTTGAAATGAATAGCCCAGATATTCACCAATGACATTTAAGTTCTTACAGAGCTATATGATACACAACTGTAATTGTACAAAGGACTATAAAAGCAGATTTTTTTAGATGGGTTATTATTGACTATGTTATTTTTATTCCTTAGGGGGACAGACTTAATTTCCCAAATCAAATTACTTTGCATTTTTTCTAAGCATTTTTTATACCCCTAGAGTAGATAATGCATCTACTTTCAATTCAGAAAAATTAAAACATTCTTATTTCATTCTTTTTATTATTGCCAAACAGCACATTAGGAGCACTCTTAGAAAATTGTTAATTTTATGCCAATACTCTAAACAGAAGGATGGATATGATACAAGATCTTTAAAATCAAAGTCAATGATAGAAATAGTAACAGAAATAGAAATAAATGCTAGTACAATGTCAATTAGGCATTTTTCCCAAAAATCTAAGTTATTAAATCTTAGAAGTGTTTCTTGGACTAAGGGATACTGAAGAAACAGTATATTAAAAATTAAGATGCAATATCAGGGGACTTCCCTGGTGGTGCAGTGGTTAAGAATAGCCTGACAATGCAGGGGACACGGGTTCGATCCCTGGTCAGGCAACTAAGATCCTGCAAGCCACACGGCATGGCCAAAAAAAAAAAATAGTCTTTAAAAAAATAACACAACCCCCTGTCACCCTAGAATTCTAACCTTGATGAAAATATCCTTTAAAAATGTAAGTGAACTGAAAACATTTTTAATTAAACAAAAATGAGAAGATTCATGCCCAGCAGACCTCTGCTACAAGAAATACCAAAGAAATTCTTCAGGATGAAGGGAAATGATACCAGGTAAAAACTCAGATCTTTAGAAGAAATGAGGAGCACCAGAAATGGTAAATATGTAGGTTATAATAATATCTTTTTTATTACCTTAAATTATATATGAGACAACTGACAATTGAAAATTTTTAAATGCATTGTAGGGTTTATAACATAGAAGTAAAATTTATGACAGTAGTATAAAGGATGGGAGTTGGGCAAATGGAAGTATACTATTGTAAGTTTCTTACATTATACATACAATGGTAGACTCAGATAAAATCAAAATATACATTGTAAACTCTAGAGCAATCAATGAGAAAATTAAGAGATAGCTAAAATATAATTAAGGAGATAAAATCAAACACTACGAAAATACATGTTTAAACAAGAGGTCAGGAGAGGAGGAACAAAGTATTAATGAGACAGAAAACAAGTAAGATGATAGACTTAAATTTAACTATATGAGTATTACATTAAGTTTAATTGGATTAAACATTTATTAAAATGCAAATATTATGTATCTGGATTAAAAAAAGACACATCTGAAAATGAAATTAAAGCAATTTTATTTACAATAGCATCAAAAAGAACAAAATACTAAGGAATAAATTTAACAAGAGAACTGTCAAAATTGTACTCTGAAGACTATGAAACATTGTTGAAAGAAATTAAAGAAGGCCTGAATAAATGGAAAGATATTCTGTGTTCGTGGATCAGATGACTGAGTGTTGTTAAGACGTCAATATTCCCTAAATTAATCTACGGTTTCAGTGCAATTGCTATCAGATTCTCAGCTGGCATCTTTGCAGAAATGGACAAACTAATTGTAAAATTCACATGGAAATGCAAGGGATCCCAAATAGCCAAAGCAATCTTGAAAGAGAAAAACAAAGTTGGAGGATTCACACTTCTTGACTTTAAAACTTACTACCATCAAAGGTAATCAAAATGGTGTGGTACTAGCATAAGGATAGAAATAGAGATCAATGGATTACTCTAGAATTAAGAGTCAGACATAAACCTTCATACTTGATTTGCAGCGAGGGTACCAACACCATCCAATGGGGGAAAAATAGTCTTTTCAACAAATGGCATTGGGACAACTGGATATCCACATGTAAAAGAATGTATTGGAACCCTTACCTCACACCATATGAAGATTCTTTTTATAGCTGGACACAACACAGTGACACTTGGATAGGTGAAAGGCAGAACTCTTTGTTACAGCTCCAGGCTGCCATGTAGGGCACATGGGGTTGTATTGGGGACAGGGTAACAGCAACTGGAGCTGTAGAAGGTAGCTGATGGGACAAGTGGAGGGGGGTTAACTAGGTTTTATGGGCTCCTTGTAAATTAGCTAATTTGAGTAATTCTGTGGGCTCTGGGGCATAGGGACTGTACCCAGTTGTCTGGTACCTACCTGTCTCTGCAGCAACTAAGGTGGGCACATGCTGGCCCCAGGATATGAGAGCCTGATAAAGGAGGTGATTGGCATGCGGGCTTAATCAGTTGCTCCAGAATGAGAACTGACAAGCCTCTACCAGGGCCTCAAAACTGGGTTAAGACAGCATTTCAAAAACAAAACCCCAAAGTTGTATAATACCATATAAAAATTAACCAAAAATGAATCAAAGACC
The DNA here is from genome assembly GCF_949987535.1 of Balaenoptera acutorostrata. NCBI lineage: Eukaryota > Metazoa > Chordata > Mammalia > Artiodactyla > Balaenopteridae > Balaenoptera > Balaenoptera acutorostrata. Next base: position 32,234,633 of record NC_080066.1, on the reverse strand, counting down.
TAAACGTAAGAGCTAAAACTATAAAACTCAGAAAAAAACATAGGTGTACATTTTCATGACCTTGGACTAGGCAATGGTTTCTTAGATATGACACCAAAAGCTCATGATAAACAAGAAGGTTGATAAGTTCGGCTTCATCAAAATTAAAAACTTTTGTGTAACAACAACTCATAGAATGGGGGAGAATATTTGCAAATCATATATCTGATAAAGGACTTATATCCAGAATATTCAAAGAACTATTACAACTTGTCTTTATCCTTAATAATCTTTTATCTACTTGATGTGTCAGATACTGAGAGGTATGCATGTTTAGTTTGTTTTTTATTTTTCAAGGCAATACTGTTAGATACATGCAGATTCAGGATTGTTTTATCATCTTGGTCGATTGTTTTTAGGTTGTATCTGTTTTTACTTCTGTTAGTATGTTTCATTTTAAGTTCTGTTTTATCTGATATTAGTATTGCTATATCAACTTTCTTGTGGTTAATATTTACCTGGTATATCTTTTATCCATCCCTTTACTCTTTTCTTGTGTGTGTGGTTTTCTTTAGGTCTAGTCCTAGAAGACATTTATATTCTAAAAAGGAACGTATAGCTAAATTTTTGTTGTTGTTTAAGTATATCTCTCTCGATCAACAAATATATTTTCAAAATTTTATATCGTATAATCTCATTTTATAATTCATAAATTTAACCTGTCTCCATTTATAATAACTACTAATGTACTTGAACTTTTTAACTTATTTTGGTTTTTATTTCTTTTCTCCTCTTTTTGCCTTCTATTGAATTGAGATACTTTTTTTTAAAATTCTTTCTTCCTCTGCTATTTTAGAGATTACAAATTCTAGTTCGATTTGTTTAGTAGTTAGCCTTAATTCTTTTAACTTACAGAAAACTTTAAACACAAAAAAAGACAGTAATATAATGAACTCTCATGTACCTAAACCCAATTTCAACAGTTATCAATTCATGGATAATCTTATTCCATATATTCCATATATATCCATCACATTATCACACTTCCCTTTTCTTATGTTAATGTGAAGACATTTCTAGGCCTTATGTAATTTCATCCATAAATATTTTAGTTGTGTGTATATGTTTATTGCATTTTTTATGTATTTATACAAAATCATAATGGCACCTAAAACAAAATTACCGGTAATCCTCTAATATCATGAAATACCTAATAGGTACTCAAATTTGTTCTTCTATAACTTTTATAGTGTGTTTGAATTAAAATCACAATAATGGGCACACATTGCTGCTGGTTGGTATATCTCCTTTGAGCCTTTTTGTTGTCATTTAGTTTTGTGTGTGTGTGTGTGTGTGTGTGTGTGTGTGTGTGTGTTAGCAGGGGTCTTGAATGATAACTTAGCTAGTTTAAAATTCTAGATTGACATAATTTTACCTCAGTACTTTGACATTACTCCTGTATCTTCTGGTGTCTGTTCCTACTAGTAAGAATTTGTTCAGTTCAATTGTAGGGAGTTGTTGTTTTTCCCTGAGAGCTCTTAAGATATTCTCTTTTGCACTGATGTTATTCAGTTTCTCTATTATATGTATAGGTATTGGTTTATCTTTATTTATCCTGCTTTATTCTCAGGTGCACTTTTAATTTGAGGACTCAAGTCTTTCTTCAATTATGGAAAATTATCAGTTATCTCTTCAAATATTGCTGTTGTCGCTCCATCTGGTCTCTCTTTCTTTAGCTCAGTTTTGCTAGAATATCTGAATCTGTCTTCCATATCTTTTAATATTGCTTTAACATATTTTTATCTATCTTCACCAGTCCCTGCTATGTGCATATGCCTTCAAATGCCAGTGGAATCTTGTCCATGAACTGTCACCAAACTCTTTTTTTCAATAGGCAACACTAGGGAAGGACAAGTTATCATCTAACCATTAAGAAGAGTTCAGATTTCCCTTCTTATAACCTAAATGTTTATTAGTAGGGGAATGATTAGGTCACCTTTCGTATTTCTATAAAGTAGTTACTTAGGACACTATGTAGTAGGTTAAAAGTTGTTGACCTATATGTACTGACATGAAAAAATTGCTAAGATATATTACATAAAAAAGCAAATACAAATAATGCATACAGAAAGCATCATGTACCCCTGTACACACACGCACACACACACAATGTATGTGTGTGTGTGTGTGTGTGTGTGTGTGTATATATAAACTTTAATTGATATACATGTTAGTTAGTCAGACTGCAAAGTTCAGAGCCAGCTATCAAGTTTAGAGGACACACGGTCCTCCAGAAGACCGCCCTTACTCGATATCATCTGCAAATTTAGGGTTTTCCAAAACCACCCTCATGCTCAGTAACGCCCTAGAAATGCTCACAGAGCTCCCCGAAAGCTATTACGCTCATTCTTATGGTTTATTACAGAGAAATGATACAGACCAAAACAGCCAAAGGAAGAAACACAGAGGGCAGCGTCTGGGAGGGCTCTAAATGCAAAGCTCCCATTTTCCTCAGGACACGTGACCATTCTGGCATTGTTGTGTGACAGTATGCATTGAGTATTGCCAACCAGGGAAGCTCACACAAACTGAAATGTTGAGTTTTTCTTGGGGCTTTACTACTTAGGCATGGTCGATTGATTGATTGCCCACATGGTTCAACTCAGTCTCCAGATCTGCTGATATCATGTGACCCATAGCTCCTACCTTAAATCACATGGTTTCTGGCATGGCCAGCCCCTACCCTAAGACTGTGATGGCCAGCTGTACTTTAAGATCCAGATTGGTCAGCTTCTACCCTAAACAGACACACTCCTATCAGGTTATATAGGTTATCTCCCACAAGTCAAGGGCAAAGACACTCCTATCAAGGTTACAAAAATTATCTTCCAGAAGTCAAGGCCAGATCCCTCGTAGACAAAGCCAGATTCTTTACTACTTCATACATATGTAAGGATTATAAATATATTTTAAGATTTGGAAGAGCATACATCAAACTGAGGACAGTAGTTACCTCTGGAGCAGGAAGTATTACTAGTGGTAGTCAAGGGGTACTTAGCTCTACCTGTATGTTTAAATTTTCATGTACTGTATAATTTTTAAATTATCTTTAAATGGAAAGGCTGAATTTAGACTAACTTTGGGAAAATGGAAAAAGAAGTCAAATTCAGTAGAATGAAATTCATTATATGCAGATACAAAAAGGGAAGCTATCAGGAATCCTACTGTTCTGAGAAAGATGAGACTAGACCAGCTATTTCAAAATAGCATGAAATGACCATGGTCATAGTCTGGGCATGACTTTGAAATAGCTATCAGGTTTAAAAAGAAACATTGTCAGGAATGTACAAGTAGAATGTACTCTGAAGAAATTATAGTTTATTTATAGTAACATTTAGTATCCTTATCAGTGGTTTGACCAGTTTTAGAATCCAGTATGTAATCCTGGGCTCTTTGAAAGTAAGATTGTATAAATATGAACATTTGTTAAATCTATATTTGGGTACATGGGTGTTATTCTCTCTGGATTATTTTTTTAATATTGTTTGTAATGCTATTAGATCATTAAACTCCAGGGTGATGTACGACTGCCTAGGAATGCAGGGATTCTTACTATCCCTTTCTATCCACTTACTGGGTTCCAAGTCTAGGAGGATGATTTTCCAAGACAGAGGAGAATTACTCTTCCATCAGGTATTTAGAAACACATTTGCTCCTTTCCTAGACTGCTAATAAGTATGAAGAAAATAGAAATGTTTTAGAAGAGACTTGCAAAATTATAAATGTTTGGATTTTTTTAGAATGGAGAAAAACATTTTGGTGACAGTTTAATAGTGATTTTCATGTATATGAAGTTCTAATCTCAAAAGTAATAACCAGACAGTTTGGCAGGTGAGAGGTTTGGAGATCAGGGAAGCACTCATATTTGTTGAGTACCTTCTATAAACTGTGCTCAAAGCTTCTTATCTGTTATTTTAATCTCTTGGCCATTTATATAGCAGGCCTCATGTCCCTCTTATAAATGAAGAACCCAAAGCTCTTAGGAAAAACAGTTTATGCAGTATCATCAATAGTACTGCTAGACGAACATGCTATGAAGTGTAGCATACATTATTTAGGTTGTAAGGAGAAATGTTTACTAATGGTGAAAATTCTTAAGCATTGTGGTTGCTTACCTAGGAAAATTTAGAAACTTTTTTTCCTTGTCTAGAAGTATTAAGCTTATTTTTGTGATGGTTTAAGAATGGTTCTGCCCAAAGGCAGAGAGCTCGCAGTTTCTTCTAAGCCTTACGATATTATAATTTGGTATTTTTATGATCTCAAATGTGTTCTTATTTATTTCCTTTTCTCAAGGTGGATAATATAAATGCAGCTGTGATGGATTTGAAAGAAAAGAAGATTCGCATTCTAAGTGAAGAGGCCAAAATAGGAGCACACGGAAAACCTGTGATTTTTCTCCATCCTAAAGACTGTGGTGGAGTCCTTGTGGAATTGGAGCAAGTGTGACTTACATTCTCAAGAAACTAAATTAATTGCCCTGAAAAAGCCTTATCAAAATGTGCTTTGGCATTGAGTTCTTCACTGCTTCCCTCACTTAAAAGTTAAATCTAATCACAGAAAGAGATTTTTAAAAATTATATGTGTGTGTATATATATACACACACATAAAATATTTGCTAATTACTTCAGTTTTTTTCCTGATTTGGAGAAAACTTTGATTACTAAGTACTTATGGAATATTATTAAAATCATATTCATAGAAATAAATTATTCCTGTTCTAAATTGGGGTAATTGAGTACTGTGTGTGTGTGTGTGTGTGTGTGTGTGTGTGTGTGTGTGTGTGTAAGAATGGATGCACAGAGGACACCTGACAGCTGTGCATGGCTACATATCTGGGACAAAGTGATGCCTAAGGATGTTATAGAGAGTTTTTTAGAGCAAACTGTTTAAGGTTAAGGAGTTTTTACCTCAGAATTTTTGCTCTTCTGGAACAGCTCATGTTCACAAGTTCCTTATGGGCCAGTATTTTGGGTGCTAGTGCTAGATGTATGAACAAGAAGTTTTGTGGAAAATTTGGTGCCTGATCTAGTGGATGCATAGATAGATGAATTTTTTTTTAAATCAGTAAACATGGAAAGGGCAGTGAATTTGTAGAGTTATCTGTCAAGTACTAGGACACCACAACAGGTCCTAGAGGAATATACAAAATGAATAGAAACCCACTGCCAAGAAATTTATGGTCCAGTTGGGAAAACTACTTCATGAACTAAATGTACTTATAAAACAACATGAATGAGTTGAAAAGAAAAGGAAAGGGAAAGGAATATAGATCTCAGAGATTGTGCTTTGTTAGAGGCATATCAGGTTTTTGGTCAGACTCCCAAAGAGAAACAAGTATCAGATGAATTTCAGGGATCACAGATGTATGTATAGAATGCACAATGTATGGGAAGGTGGTTGGTCTTAAATTCATGGATGATTAGATGTTGAGTAATGAGTAGTGTGCGCACGTTGAGCTTGTGGTTATGGAAGACAGGTATAACATCTAGTTATACTTGTCGTTTAGAAGTTACAATAAAAAATTATAGCATTATCTGACATTCTCAATACTTGTAGAGGTAATATTTAAGATAACTGTATCATGAGGGGATGGGGATAAAGGGACTTAAATGGTGGTTAAGTTTCAACATTCCACCTGAAGAGAGAAATGCTAATACTAGTAGACTGTAATAAACGTCATATGTATATAGCAATCCCTAGAGTTACCATTGAAAATATTAAACAAAGAGATATACTCATAAATATAGATAACTCAGAATGGAATATTGAAGAATGTCCAAATAACCCACTTGAAGACAGATAAGGGGAAACAAAAAACGATAAAATGACAGACTTACACCCTAACATATCAATAATTACATTAAATGTAAGTAGCATTAACATTTAAAACAAGTAAGACCAGGGAATTCCCTGGTGATCCAGTGGTTAGGACTCTGCGCTTCCACTGCAAGGGACCCGGGTTCAATCTCTGGTCAGGGAACTAAGATCCCACAAGCCGTGCGGCGCAACCAAAAAAATAAAATTAAAAATAAAAAGACCATAAAAAATATGCTTTGTGATCATAACTGAATCAAACTAGAAATCGATAACCAATAACAGGAAAATCTCCAAAAACTTGTAAATTAAACAACATGCTTCTAAATAACCCATGGGTCAAAGAGGAAGTTTCAGGGAAATAACAAACATTGAGCTGAATGACGATACGTGATCTTTTTTATAAAGTTCACTTTGTGAATTTAATTCATAAATTGACAATAAAATTATCTCATAAGCAGAATAAAATTTGGTAGCAATGTATGCAAAATATGACGTGTAGTAGATTCTATTGATAGCCTCCTAGCCTCTATTCACCATTTTCTCCCTAGTAGAATCCTGACTTTGTTAGATACCAATGCTTAGTCCCTCTCCACACATAGATAAGGCCTCAGGTAAAGTCCCCAAGTTGGACTTACATTCCATCACCCTTCCAGTGATGGATTCACAGTGTGTGATCTGTATCTGCACAAAGAGCGTGAATAAAGGTTTCTATAGGCTTCTGGGAATGTTCTTTCCCACTTTTCAGTGAGAGCCACGAGAGATCAGTCTGTCCAGATGTGAACAAGCAAACAGGAACCAGAACTATGGAAAAAACACTTAGGTCAGGGAGACACTGGTTGGCAGAGCAGAGAAACAAAAAAAACCTTTTCAATGACATTTTCAAAGAAATTATTATTGAGTAACAAGTTGAATCTATTATAATGGTGGGGGTTTTTTTTAGTTAAGAAAAAACTATTTTCACTGAAAAGTTATTTCTGAAAACTAAAAATACTTATCCACTACATCTATATAATTTTAAAAGCTTGATATGACTTTTACAAACCTTAAAAACAAAATAAGCAAACTAATTACTCTTATTACAATACTCATTCAGATATTTTAATAAATGCCTTAGCCATATCTATCTGCAAGACCTCATTACTGCATTTTTCTGAAAAATTCAATTTTTTTCAGTATGATAATATTTTAAAATACATGATTGAGTTTTCATCAAAATTTAGAGTTTATGTATTAGAAATTGTTGACATATCCAATTGACTCTTCTGTGTAGAACATTTATGTTTTTTCCTTTTAAATAGTCTTTATTAATTTTTAGAGCAGCTTTAAGTTCACAGCAATATTGAGCAGAAAGCACAGAGTTCCTATATAACCCCTGCCCCACAAATGCATATATAGCCTCCCCCACTATCAACACCCACACAAGCATGGTACATTTGTTACAGTTGATGAACTTAGACTGACATCATTATCACCCAACATTCATAGTTTACCTTAGGGTTCACTCTTGGTGTTATACATTCTCTGGGTTTTGGCAAATGTAAAATGACATGTATCCGTCATTACATATTATACAGAATAGTTTTGCTACCCCACAAATCCTCTGTTCTCTATATATTCACCTTTCCCAGCAACCAGTGATCTTTCTACTGTCTCCATAGTTCTGCCTTTTCCAAAATGTCATATAATTGGAATTATATAGTATTTAGCCTTCTTAGATTGGCTTCTTTTCACTTGATAGCTCATTTCTTTTTAGTGCTGAGTAATATTCCATCATTTGGATGTACCACAGTTTATCCATTCACCTACTGAAGGACACCTTGGTTGCTTCCACTTTTTGGCAATTATGAGTAAAGCTACGATAAACACAGTGTGCAGTTTTTTTGTGTGGACATATTTTTCAGCTCATTTGGGTAAATACCAAGGATTTGTTTCATTTTGTAAGAAATCACCAAACTGTCTTCCAAAGTGGCTGCACCATTTTGCATTCCCACCAGCAATGAAAGAGAGTTCCTATTACTCTACATCCTTGCCAGTGTTTGGTGTTGTCCATGTTCTGGATGTTGACCATTTTAATAGGTGTGTAGTGATATCTTGCTGTTTTAATTTGCATTGCCCTGAGGACATAGGATGTGGAGCATCTTTTCATATGCTAATTTCCCATCTGTGTGTGTGTGTGTGTGTGTGTGTGTGTATATATATATATATATATATATATATATATATATTCTTTGGTGAGGGGCCAGTCATGCCTTTTTCCCATTTTTAAATTGAGTTTTTGTTGTTGCTGAGTTTTAAATGTTCTTTGTATATTTTGAACAACAATCCTTTATGTCTTTTTGTTTATCCTTTTTGTCTTTTGCTAATATTTCAGTCTGCGGCTTGTCTTCTCATTTTCTTGACATTGTCTGTCACAGAGCAGATGTTATTAATTTTAATAAAGTCAAACTTATCAATTCTTTCTTCAGCTTATCAGTTCTTTTTTTTTTTTTCCCATGGATCATGCCTTTGGTGTTGTATTTTAAAAATCACCACCGTGATCAGTGTCACCTAGGTGTTCTCTTCTAGGAATTTTATAGTTTTACGTTTTACATTTAGGTCTATAGTCTATTTTGAGTTAATTTTTGTGAAGGGTACAGAGTCTGTGTCTAGATTAATTTTTTTGCATGTAAATGTCCAGTTGTTCCAGCACCTTTTGTTGAAAAGATTATCTTTGCTCCATTGTATTGCCTTTCCTCTTTTGTCAAAAATCAGTTGACTGTCTTTATGTGGGTCTATTTCTAGGCTTTCTATTCTGTTTCATTGATTTGTCTGTTCTTTCACCAATATCACACTGTCTTGAGTACTATAGTTTTATAGTAAGTCTTAAAATCAGGTAGTGTCAGTCCTCTGATTTTATTCTCCTTCAATATTGAGTTCTCTATTCTGAGTCTTCTGCCTCAGCATATAAACTTTAAAATCCCTTTGTTGATTTCCACAAAATAACTTGCTTGAATTTTGATTGGGATTGTATTGAGTGTATAGATTAAGTTGGGAAGAACTGACATCTTGACAATATTTTTTCCTATCCATGAATGTGGAATATCTCTCTGTTTATTTATGTCATCTTTGATTTCTTTCACTAGAGTTTTGTAGTTTCCTTCATATCCATCTTGTACATATTATGCTAGATTTATACCAAAGTATTTCATTTTGGGAGGTGCTAATGTAAATGTTAATGTGTTTTTATTTTTAAATTCTACTTGTTTATTGCTGCTATAGTAAAGCAATTGACTTGTGAATATTAACCTTGTGTACGCAGCCTTGCTATAATCATTTAGTAGTTCCAGGAGGGTTTTTTGGTCAATTCTTTTGGATTTTCTACATAGATGATTATATCATCTGTGAACAAAGACAGTTGTATTTCTTCCTTCCCAATCCGTATACCTTTTATTTCCTTTTCTTGTATAATTGCATAATTGGAATTTCCAATACAATGTTTAAAAGAAGTGGTGAGAGGGGACAACCTTGCCTCATTCCTGATCTTATCAGGAAAGCTTTGAGTTTCTAACCATTAAGTATGATGTTACTGGTAAATTTTTTTGTAAAATTTTTTTATCAAGTTGAGGAACTTATGCTTTATACTTTGTTTGCTAAGATTTTTTTAAATCATGGATGAGTGAATTAATTAGTCAGGGTTCTCCAGAACCCATATATATACATATATATACATATATATATGTATATATATATATATATATATATATATATATGTATATATATGTATATATGTATATATATGTATATACATGGTTATGGAGGCCAAGAAGTACCAAGATATTCTGTCTGCAAGGTGGAGAACCAGGAAAGACTGGTATAATTCAGCCTAAGTCCAAAGGCCTGAGAATTGGGAGGCTAGTGTTATAAGTCCCAATCTGAATGTAAAAGTTCAAGAACCAGGAGTGTGGATATCTGAGGGCAGGAGAAGATGGATGTCTCAGCTCAAGCAGAGAGAGTGAATTTTTCCTTCCTCCACCTTTTTGTTCTATTTGGGCCCTCAAAGGATTGGATAATGCCCACCCACACTGGGGAGGGTCATCTACTTTCCTCAGTTCACCAATGCAAATATTAAGCTCTTCCAGAAACACCCTCACAGACACACTCAGAAATAATGTTTTACCAGCTAACTGGGGCATCCCTTAGCCCAGTCAAGTTGACACATAAAATTAGCCATCATAATGGGTGCTGGATTTTGTCCAATGCTTTTTTCTGCATCTATTGATATGATCATGTGATTTTTCTTCTTTTGCCTGTTGATATGATGGATGACATTAATTCATTTTTGAATGGTGAACCAGCCTTGAATACCTGGGGGTAAATCCCACTTGGTCATGGTATATAATTCTTCTTATACATTTTTAGATTCGATTTGCTAATATATTGAGAATTTTTTCATCCATGTTCATGAGAGATTTTGGTCTGTAATTTTCTTGTAGTGTTTCTGTCTGGTTTTGGTATTAGGGTAATATTGGCCTCATAGCATGAGTTAGGAAATATTCTCTCTTCTTTATCCTCTGAAAGAGATTGTAGAAAATTGGTGTAACTTCGTCTTTAAATGTTTGGTAGAATTCACCAGTGAACTCACTTAGGTCTGGTGCTTTCTGTTTTGGAAGGTTATTAATTATTGATTCAATTTCTTTAAGATATAGGCCTATTCAGATTGACTTATTTCATTTGTGAATTTTGATAATTTTGTGAATTTTGGTCCATTTCATCTAGGTTATCAAATCTGTGGGCATAGAACTGTTCATAGTATTCCTTTAGTATCATTTTAATGTCCATGGGTTCTGTAGTGATATCTGCTCTTTCATTTCTGATATTAGTAATTTGTTCATCTCTCTCTTTTTTTTAGTTAGCCTGGATAGAGGCTTATCAATTTTATTGATCTTCTCAAAGAAACAGCTTTTGGTTTTGTTGATTTTTTTTATTGGTTTACTATTTTCAATTTTATTGATTTCTGCTCTAATTCTTACTATTTCTTTTCTTCTGCTTACTTTGGATTTAATTTGCTCTTTTGCTAGTTTCCTAAAGTGGGAGCTTAGATTACTGATTTTATTCTTTTCTAATATGTACATTCATTGCTATAAATTTCCTTCTAATCATTGATTTTGCTATATCCTGCAAGTTTTGATAAGTTATATTTTCATTTTCACTTAGTCCAGAATATTTTAAAATTTATTTTGAGATTTCTTCTTTGACCCATGTGTTATTTAGAAGTGTGTTGTTTAATCTCAATGTATTTTGGGATTTTTCAGCTATCTTTTTGTTATTGGTTTCTAGTTTAATTCCACTGTGGCCAAAGAGAATATATCGGTTTCTATTATTTTAAATTTGTTAAGAGGTATTTTATGGCACAGAATGTCATCTATCTCGGTGTATGTTCCATGTGAGCGTGTGAAGAATGTGTGTTCTGCTGTTGTTGGATGAAGCATCCTATCCATTTCAATTATACCCATTTGATTGATGGTGCTATTGAGTTCAACTATGTACTTACTAATTTTTTGCCTGCTGGATCTGCCCATTCCTGATAGAGGGGTATTGAAGTCTGCAACTGTAAGATTGGATTCATCTATTTCTCCTTGCAGTTCATAAGTTTTTGCCTCATGTAATTTGATGTTTTGTTGTTAGGCACTTACACATTAGGGATTGTTATATCTTCTTGGAGAATTTACCTCTTTATGTAATGCCTCTGTATGTAATTTACCTCATTATGTAATGCCTCTCTTATCCCTGGTAATTTTCCTTGCTCTGAACTCTGCTCTGTCTGAAATTAATATAGCTACTCTAGCTTTCTTTTGACTGGTGTTAGCATGGTTTATTCATCACTTTACTTTTCATCTATATGTGTCTTTATATTTAAAGTGGATTTCTTATAGACAATGTATAGTTAGGTCTTGTTTTTTGATTCATTGTGCTTTTTAAACTCATTTAGTTGGTGTATTTGGACCATTCACATTTAAAATGATTATTGATATGGTTGGATTAATATCTACCATATTTGTTACTATTTTCTATTTGTTGCCCTTGTTATTCCACCTATTTTTCTCTTCTACATTTTTTCTATCATTTGTGGTTTTCATTGAACATTTCATATGATCCCATTTTCTCTTTTCTTAGCGCATTGATTACCTTTCTTTTTTCCTTCCTTCCTTCTTTCTTCCTTCCTTCCTTTCTTTCTCTTGCTTCCTCCCTCCCTCCTTCTCTCCCTCTCTCTCTTTCTTCCTTTCTTTCTTCTTTCCTTTCTTTCTTTCTTTCTTTCTTTTCTTTTCTTTCTTTCTTCTTTTTTTACTTTTTCTTAGTTATTGCCCTAGAGCTTACAATACACACTTACAACTAATCCAAGTCTACTTTCAAAGAACACTATTCCATGTAGCAGGTAGTGTAATTACCTTATAATAACAAAATATTTCTCGTTCCTCCCTCCTTTGGAACATTGCTGTCATTCATTTCATTAATCACCAAATACATTGTTACTATTATTATTTTAAGCAAACTGTTACCTGTTAGATCAATTAAGAATAAGAAAAATCAAAGTTTTTATATTTACTTCTCTTATTCCTTCTCTAATACTTTCTTTCTTTATATAGCTCTAAGTTTCTGACTTTTACCATTTTCCTTCTCTCCAAAGAATTTCTTTTATGTTTCTTGCAAGCACGTCTACTGGCTACAAATTCCCTCAATTTTTGTTTGTCTGAGAAAGCCTTTATTTTTCCTTCCCTCTTGCAGGATAATTTTGCAGGATATAGGATTCTAAGTTGTTAGGTTTTTTTTTTTCTTTTTTCTCAATATTTTATATATTTCACTCCACTCTTTCCTTGCTTTCATTGTTTCTGAGGAAAAGTCAGATATAATTCTTATCTTTGCTCCTCTATAGGTAAGGTGTTTTTTCCTCTGGCTTCTTTCAAGATTTTTTTTCTTCTCAATTTCTGATTGTCTGTAGTTTGAATATGATATGCTTTGGTGTGGTTATTATAAAATTTTTTTGAGTTTATTTTACCTGTTTTTCTCTGAGCTTCCTAGATCTGTGATTTGGTATCTGACATTAATATGGGATAATTCTTATCATTATTGCTTCAAATATTGCTTCTATTCCTTCTATTTTTCTTCTGTTATTTCCATTTTAACTATCTATCTATATATATATAGATATATATATGTTCTGTTATTTTTTTTTTCAGTATTTTTTCTTTACTTTTCAATTTTGGAAGTTTCTCTTGACATATTCTGAAGCTAAGAGATTCTTTCCTTTGCCATGTCCAGTCTCTTCATTTCTGTAGCAGTGTTTTTTACCTCAAGCATTTCTTTCTGATTCTTAGAATTTCCATCTCTCTTCTTACATTGCCCATCTGTTCTTGCATGCTGTCTATCCATTAGAGCTCTTAGCATGTTAATCATAGTTATTTTAAATTCCCAGTCTGATAATTCCAACCTCCCTGCCTAAGTCTGGTTCTGATGCTTGCTCAGTCTCTTCAAACTGCTTTTTACCTTTTAGTATGCCTTGTAATTCTTTATGTCATTGTTATTGAAAGCCACTTATGATGTACTGGGTAAAAGGGACTCCCATAAATCTGTCTATTATGGATGTGGTGGTAATTTGTGGAAGGAGGGGAAGCATTCAGTAGTCCTATATTAAGTCTTCAGTGACTGTGCTCCAGGGCTGTGACCTTCACAGGTGCCTCTCAGATCCCCCACTTCCCCCTTAGATGGGACAGGATGGCTAGAGGGCACTGGACTTGGGTATTTCCCTTCCCCAAGGCTGGCTAGGCTCTAACAAAATACCAATAGCTTAGGCTCTGGAAAAATTGTTTCTCTCCAGGGCAGGCCTTGTTAAAAAGAACAGAATGCTCTGGCATATTTCAAAATGGTTACTTTCCCCCTCTCTCTGCCAGAAAGCTGAGGGGACTTTTTTCTCTTATATCCACTGAGAGACTGTGGTAGAACTTCTGGAGGTAAAACTCACAGAATTGCACTGCCTGCACTGGAGCCCTTTTAACTCACAGGCTTGTCTGCACTGAGCCTCCTGCAGTGCATCAGTTACAGCTCTCATTTTCTACCCTGGTACTAGTATTTTCTCCTCTGGTAAGTTGAGATTGTCTGTGTCCTCCTTCCTGTCTCTCCAACGTTGGGGGCTGTAGTTTGCCCTGTGACCTCACTTCTCTGTCAGATCTGAGAAGAGTTATTGATTTTTTAGTTTGTTCAGCTGTTCATTAGGATGGAGTAGGGACCTCTGAGGTCCTTACATGCTGGACCAGAAACTGGAAGTCTGCCATTTTCAATGACATTTTAAACTGCTGGATTATTCATTTCTAAAATCATTCTTCCTCTGCACTGCCTTTTATATGAGCTAATTAACATTCGTAGTTTTTAAGCCAGTTTGAGTTTCCTGTTATTCAGTGTCGAAAGCATCCTAATAAAGTACCATTGACCATCAAAATGAAACAAACAAAACCCCTCACTACTACATGAAGAAGCTTTAATTAGTATAAGTACAGAAAAAAAGACCAAGTGTTCATAACTCACATCGAGAATAACTCAGCAATGTATTTCATTGAGGAAAAAAGCTAATGGACTCTCGAAGTTTATTCAAATAGGTTTAAAATACTATGTTTTATCTTTTTAAACTACTTTAAAAAGTTAATTAACAGAGTTCATGGCTGACCCTGTGGGTACATTTTAAGGTATAAGCTGTTTTGTTCATGGCTGTATTTCAGTGCCTTACATAGCACTTTGCACCCAGTCAGTACTCAGTAAATTTTTGTTGAATAAACCAATTTTGAACATTAATTTTGTTGAATAAATTGAAATTAATTTTACAAAGAAGTTCAATAAAATGTAAAATTACAGCTTCTTAGTCTTGATAAGTTTCCTTACAGCAGATAAAGGCAACTAAATCACATCTTTGACCTGTTTGAGCCTCATCTTAGTGTAACAGGTGCACACATTTATTGCTGTAAATGAAGGTGATGACACCAATCTCAGGGTGTGAAGGTTGCTGATTGCAGACCAAGTAAGGCCCCCAGAAAAGACAAATACTTGTAAGTGATTCCGCTTGACACTTGCTTGATGGCTATCAGAATGCTTCACTCTCCAGGGAAATACATAAAGGCATCAGACTTTTGTATCATTTTTTTCAAAGGAGGTTTGAAATCTCTTGTTCCAGAATTACTAAAACAATTTCCATATCTTCCTTGCTTCCCTGTGTTTAGACTTCAGAGAAAGCCAGCTGGGTTAAAGATTCCTAAGAACCAAAATGAAGGGATACATTAGTTAGCTAAAATGGCTTTCACAATGGGTATAAACCAACACAAATTGATTTAGCCAAATCTGGATACTCATATATTCAGGTTTCTAATTGCAGAGTTTTGATCATCAAAATCTAAAGAAGTTGTGAGGAATCCAAAGAGGCATTTCAAAGACATGGGAAAATGGCTCTTTGGAGGAAAGACTGGACTTGAATTTCAGAGCCCAACTCAGGTTTCCTTAAGATTTCCATTACTGTAACTTTTTCTTAACTTGTGGTTAATCAAGGAGGAATCCCAGGGATTTTTGTTTGTTTGTTTTATAAATTTATTTATTTAGTTTTGGCTGCATTGGGTCTTCGCTGCTTCACGTGGACTTTCTCTATTTCCAGTAAGCGGGGGCTACTCTTCGTTGCAGTGCACGGGCTTCTCATTGCGATGGCTTCTCTTGTTGCAGGGCACGGGTTCTAGGTGTGCAGGCTTCAGTAGTTGTGGCATGCAGGCTCAGTAGTTGTGGCTTGCGGACTCTAGAGCGTAGGCTCAGTAGTTGTGGCGCAAAGGCTTAGTTGCTCCGCGACATGTGGGATCTTCCCGGACCAGGGCTCGAACCCATGTCCCCTGCATTGGCAGGCAGATTCTTAACCACTGCGCCACCAGGGAAGTCCCCCCAGGGTTTTAAATTGTGCATTAGATAATCCATTGGCATGCAGACAGAAAAATATTATAATTGCCACTTATATTTATCTTTTATGTCTTCTGAAAATTTCTTCTTCTGTTTATATTCCGTAATGTACGTAATATGATGTTTGCATATATGTTGTTATAAATATACCTGTACGGGGAGGCATACTCAAGATGGTTTTACTGAAAAGGTGTGTCATTAAGGAAGTCTGAAGACCATTCCACCTGCTCCTCTCTCTGCTGAGGACAGAAAGGAAGGTAAAGGAAGAGGGGCTTCCTGCGGTTGGCAAAGGAGGAGCCTTCTGGGACTGTTCCATGCCGCTAGGCAGATCAGCGGACAAACGGAGAAGCTCTGAGGAGAGCGCTGTCCTGGAATCTGCTCCATCCTGCTGGCCTGCGCGTTTGTTTTCTCCATGTGGTTTAACGTAGGTGCTGTGACAGGGGAGAGCTTGAATGCTCAGTCCCAGCTGTCAGACCCTTCACTCTGGGAGGGGATCTTGTCCCGCATCTGTCCCCTGGGGAGGCTCCACCCACCCTCTGTCTTCTCTGGGTCCCCTGCCTTGGTAGATGATTCTCACCTCATCCTAAAGATCATTTTTATGTGGGCGCAACCTCCATCCCCCAACGTGAGCTAAACATTTTTAACTCACAGCAGCTCTGTCAGACCGGACACTGAAGTGAACCTGGTTTTACAAAGGAGAAAATAGCTGTGGTGAAAACGCACTTATGCCTGACCTCCCCATTCCAGGCTACTTCCACTCTTTCCATCTGCGAGGAAGAAGCAATTACATGTCTTAGGGGAATCTATACCCGTTTGGAGGCCAGAATCTCTAGACACTCCATCTAAATCCCCGGTTCCCTTCTCTGTTTATACTGGTGGTGGGCACAGGGTGGATGTGGGTTCTCAGGCAACAAGCACATTCTAGAAGAGAACAGGACAGAAGGGAGGGTCTAATGAAAGGGAAGAACTAGTCTTGAAAATTATTCTTGGAGTCTGGGGTAGGAGAGTAAACTTTTTTTTTTTTTGGCATCTCTGCCAGAATGTTTCCTAAGTTACCTTTTCCCAGAGCTGTTGAAACAGTACAGAAATCAAGATGAACTGACAGTTTTATGGGCTTGTGTGTCTTCTATGGTCAGATAAGCACGTTCAGTTGTAGCTACAGAAAAAAAACAGGTCTTTTTGTCTCAAGATGACCCACCAGTGTGACCTGGGTTCCCCCGCATCGTCAGACTGTGAGCATGGGTAGGGCCACGCTGCTCAGTTTAAAGCAAGAACAGCTGTGAGTTCTGTGTCTTTCACCAGTTGGGCACGTCTTTTATTTTTAAATGCTTATTGTATACAGAAAGTACCTCTTGGTTTTAATTCAAATCTTAGTTGTTTAAAAGCCAAAATATATTCTTCGGGTTTTTAAAAAATATTTATTTATTTGGCTGTACCGGGTCTTAGTTGTGGCATGCATGTGGGATCTAGTTCCCAGACCAGGGATCGAACCCAGGCCCCCTGCACTGGGAGCACTGAGTCTTAACCACTGGGCCACCAGGGAAGTCCCTATTCTTTGCTTTTATAAATCGGAAGAAGTGGGTTTTGTAAGGGAGGAAGACTGCCATGTTTTCACTGAGAGAGGTGCTGAGAGAAGCACCTCCTCAGAACCTGGAGGTCAGGAAACTGGGTTGTCCTTCATCAGGTGCACAAGGAAAACCCACAGGCCATGGGTGTGACTGGCAGTCTTCTTCAGAGAGTAAACCAAGAGTTTGTTTTCAGATGTATGACTGAGTATTTATCCCCAGACTGCTGTCAAGGTGATCAGAATGGAGATTTAAGCCCAGAGCAGAAAACAGGAATGTAAATATAATTGGCTAAATAAAAATTTAATTGTTTAATAAGAAGGCTGTTTGAGAACAGAGAAAGGGGATGCCCAGAGAGCCGAAGGTCAGCAGGGCCTCTCTAATCACCGTCCCAGAGCACGCCGTCCCAGCTGTGTACACCAGGCCCTGGGGTTTGCTTATTCCTGTTGCAGAGCGTGAAGTTAACCCCTTTGTTGTCATCCCATGTTCCTCAAACACGTCGATGCCAGCATTCAAGGTCTACCTGACGGATATATTTTTCAGCCTGAGTTAATAATATGAAAGTTTGCTTAATGTGTGTCTGCACCTGTAGAACAGAATCACATGGGTTATGCCCCAATTGGTCTTTTGAGCTGGCAGGCTGGAAACAGACCCGAGTAAATGTCCCTTCTGAGCCCCTCAGCAGAAGGCTGGTCTTCTCCGTCAGTGCCCGTTGTTGCAAGACAGCTTGACGTGAACTGCAGCAAAAGACCGTGGAAAACGAAATCCAGCATTTCGTTGGCTTTCGGCTTTGAATGTGTTTTATACATCATTGCCTCATTTGAGGACAACACTATACATGTATGTATGTTACAGATACATATAATGCAACAGAATCAAATAGATCTAAAGAGCTACAGTAAATGGAAATTGAGGACGTGGCACTGAAGTAATGAACTTCACCAGGGCTTGTGCAGTTTCTGAAGGTCGGTCATATCCTTGTCTTTGACTTTCTTCGTAGCCAAACAACACAGAACACAACTGGTCACAAATTTCATGAGTTCCAGAAGGTAAAACCTTGCCCATAGTCTAAAACAACTAGTTTTTCCTAGTAGTGAGACCTGAGAGAGAATTTTCCTTCGGTTCTAATAAAGACACTTTGAGCTTATGAAAAATGTTCTCAACAGCATCCCCATGAAAAATAAGGAGCACATTTCAAAGTTATTTCCTGTAAAGTGTCTCTCTGCGGACTAATGGCATCATGCCAGAATGCAGTCCAGTAAAAAAGCAATTAGATGAAGCACAAAACTCCTCCATCCACGTGAAGCAAAATGACAAATGTTGTGCTCCGGGATTTCAGGAGCTGTTCCCAGTGAGAGGGATTTGGGGAGAAGTCAGGGGGGCTCTGCTTCCCCGGGGCACATGGCCAGAGAGACAGAAGTCAGAAGCAGAGGGCAGGGGCCCAAGAGTGTGGAGAACAGGGAAAGAAAGAGAAACACCATGGGGAGAGGGGCACAGAAGCCAAAAGAGAGGTGCTGGGGTCAGTGCTGGGTAGACTTTGGGGAGCAGGAAGGCAAAGAAGTATTTTGGGGAGTTAAGATACTAATTGTGTAAATAACCCCCCAGCTGTACCTTCAAGAAAGGCTGCAGCAAAGTGGCTTGAAGCAGTGGCTTCAAACTCATATGCTTGCCTACCTCATAAAAGAACAAGGATGGGACTTCCCTGGTGGCCCAGTGGTTAGGACTCGGTGCTTCCACCACAGGGGGCCCAGGTTCGATCCCTGGTTGGGGAACTAAGATCCCACAAGCTGCGAGGTATGGGCCCCCCCCCAAAAAAATGAGGAAAAATTGTGTACATCCTTGCTTATTTCATTTTAAGTTGACATCTAAAATTTTGTATCCCAAGTTCAAATAATTACAAAAAATATAATTTCTGGGGTACTGTAAATATTTGACATTTTAAAACAAAACTGGTACATTGATATTTTTAAATGTATCAACAGAATATTAATACTATAGTGATTTGAAACCTTCCATCATTTTTTTTTCATTTATTTTTAAAATACCATAAGTAAGCTCTTCATGAAGAGCCAGAAAATTTACGTTGTGGCTTTTACTTCTTGAAATTTGATTTCTATTCTGCCTCTCCCACATAATTTTACTAATTTCTTTTATGATTGAGAGTCTTATTTTGATCATCCGATTAATTAACAGAATATGGCAAAGGTGTTGAGATGTTAACTCTGAGATTCAGTTACACAGGGACTCTGGTTCCATCTGTGAGCCCTCTCTCTCTCTCTCACTCCAGCCAACTGGCATGTCGTGTCTCCCAGTAGAGACGCCCATGTGGTGAAGGATGAGGGAAGCCTCCAGCCAACAGTGAGGAACTGAGGTCTTTAGCACAGTTGCTTGTATCTTGAAAAGATATCTGCACTCCCCTGTTTACTGCACCTCTATTCACAACAGCCAAGACATGGAAGCAACCTGTGTGTCCATTGAGGGATGAATGGATAAAGAAGATATGATACACACACACACACACACACACACACACACACACACACACACACACAGAGGAATATTCAACCATGAGAACAAAGGAAATCCTACCATTTGCAACAACATGAGGGTATTATGCCATGTAACACCATTGCTGTTTCCCTAATAAGCAGTTAGGTTATTTCCAATGTTTCACTGTTACATACAGTGCTGCAGAGAACCTCTTCTGCAAATCTCCTTAGCTCCAAGTGTCTTTTGCTACCTATGTGGACCCCTAGAGATGGGATTATTGGTCATAGTATTTTATATTTTTGCTTTTAATAGATACCACTAAAGTGGTCAACCTTACGTTTCCATCAGCCATTTATGAGTACTTGTTTACCCAAAATCTTATCCATGCTTGATCTTATCAAAATTAATTATTTTCCAACTTAAAGGAAAGAAATGGTATTTCATTTTTTGTTTTAACTTGCATTTCTTTTTAAAAATTGAGGTATAGTTGATTTACAATATTGTGTTAGTTTTTGCTGTATAGCAAACTGATTCAGTTATATATATTTTTTCAGATTACATTCCATTATAAGTTCTTAAAAGATATTGAATGTAATTCCCTGTGCTATATAGTAAATCCTTGTTGCTTATCTATTTTATGTTTAGTAGTTTGTATCTGTTAATCCCATACTCCTCATATGCCCCTCCCTACCTCCCTCTCCCCTAACCATAAGTTTGTTTCCTATGCCTGTGAGTCTGTTTCTGTTTTATATACAGATTCATTTGTATCATCTTTTAAGATTCCACATATAAGTGATATCATATAGTACTTGTCTTTCTTTGTCTGACTTACTTCACTAAGTGAAATATTCTCTAGGTCCATCCATGCTGCTGCAAATGGCAATATTTCATTCTTCCTATGGCCAAGTAGTATTCCATTGAATACGTACATCTTCTTTATCCATTCATCTGTGGATGGGCACTTGGGTTGTTTCCATGTCTTGGTTATTGTAAATAGTCCCTTTGCTGTACACCAGCAGCTAACACAACATTGTAAATCAACTATACTTCAGTTTAAAAAAAACAGTGACAAGAAAAAAATTACCTCTTTCCTATTTTTTGCTTAGTCACAGATGTAATATATAAATCTTCTGATTTTTTTTTTTTTAATCTTTTGATTTTTGTATGTTTGGTATTATATCTGATCATCTTGCTGAATTCTCTTAATAGTTTAATAGTTTCTCAGTTGGTTTTCCTAGGATTGCTAGGGAGGCAATCATATTGTCTGCAAATAATATTCACTTCCCTTTCTAATATTTATATATATATATTTTTTCTTCTTGTTAGATTTTTATCAAACAGGATAGTTATACAATTTTACTTAGTAGCTGTGAGAATAGGCATCATTGTATTTTTCCTGATTTTAATGCTTTTATTATTTGTTCATTAAGCATGATGCTTGTGGTAGATTTTTGGTAGATACATCAGTTAGGACTGCATTTAGCTGCATAAAAAAGAAACCTGATTCAATGACTTAAAGAAATATAGGTCTCATTTTTGTCACCTAAAATGTGTAGAGGGGCTTCCCTGGTGGCGCAGTGGTTGAGAGTCTGCCTGCTAATGCAGGGGACACGGGTTCGAGCCCTGGTCTGGGAGGATCCCACATGCCACGGAGCGGCTGGGCCCGTGAGCCACAACTACTGAGCCTGCGCGTCTGGAGCCTGTGCCCCGCAACGGGAGGGGCCGCGATAGTGAAAGGCCCGCGCACCGCGATGAAGAGCGGTCCCCGCACCGCGATGAAGAGTGGCCCCCACTTGCCGCAACTAGAGAAAGCCCTCGCACGAACCGAAGACTCAGCACAGCCAAAAATAAAATAAATAAATAAAAATTAAAAAAAAATAGCTATAAAATGTGTAGAGGAAGGCAGTCCTGGCCTCTTTCCAACTTCCTTGTATCCTATTTACTGTGTGTTTTTTCTCATAATCACAATATGGCTGCTGTTCCTCCAGGTCTTGGGTTGCATTCTGGGTAGGAGGAAGGGGAAGGTCAAAAGGCTGAGTTATGTCTCCTTTTATCTGAAAAACATAGATTTCTCAAAAGTGTCAGGATTAGACTTCCAATTTTCATCTTTTTGGCTGCATCTAGGCTATGTTACGATCCTCAGCTGTAAGCAGTAAGTCTTATAACTGGGCATGTTGCCACCTCGTCCATTAATACAGAAGAAGAGGTGATGGGTATCAAGGAAGCAACAAGTAGTATCTTCTATGATGCCCTTACCAGGTTATAAATTTCACTTTTATTATTATTGGTTAGTACATATGAAATCCAATTCATTTAATTTGGGAGGCATCAACTGAATAGCTCATATGATTTTCATTCTTTACTATGATAGATTTTACAATACTGTTATTCTTATATTTCTGGAATAAAACCTACTCCGTCACCTTATGTTATTTTTATTTTTAATAAACATTTTATTGAAATATAACAGGCATAAAGAAACATGAATAAATCATAAGTTTACACTTTGAGGAATTTGACAAAATAAGCTTGCCTTGTAATGACCAGCCAGATTAAAAAAATAGAACTTTATAAACACCCCAGAAATCCCTCTCACACACTCTCCCAATCCTTTCTCCCTTCTTCTTATCCAGAGGAATATCTTAACTTCTAATATTATAGATAGATTTCCCTAAATTTGAACTTTAAGTGAATGAAATTTTACAGGATATGTTATTTTGGATCTGGCTTCATTTAGTCATAAATATATTCATGGGGTTTCTCTCCCACAAACTGTGGACATTATTGTGTGAAGCTATCGCTTGTTTATATTCATTGCTTTATAGTATTTCATTGTATAAATATATTAAAATTTATTCTGTGCTACTGCTGATGGACATTTAGGTTACTTTCAGGTAACGTCTATTATAAATAGTACTACCATGAACATTCTGATACATGTTTTTGATTTTGAGTTACACAGTATGTGAACCTTCAGCTTTAGTGGGTATTGCCAAATGTTTTCCAAAAACGGTTGTACAAATTTATACTCCTACCAACAGTGTATGAGAGTTCCTTTTGATTTACATCCTGGCAAACACCTAATATTGTTTATCTTTCACATTTTATCTATTCAGATAAGTAAGTGTGCTATTATAGTTTTAGTGTACATCTTGTTTACTTTTAATGTGATTGGAAATATATTTTTTCATATTTTTTAATCATTTGCATATCATTTTTGTGATGTGTCTGTTCAAGTCTTTTGCCCAATTTTTCTATTTGGTATCTATCTTTTTCTAATTGAGTTTTAGGAATTCCTTATATCTTTATATAATCTGGGTATAACTCTTTTGCCAGGAGATATATATGTATATATCTTCTCCCACTCTGTGTTTTGCCTTTTCACTGCCTTAATTTGTAGTACTTTTTGTATCCTTCTTAAGAATTTTGCCTACCTCAAGATCACAAAGATAAGTCTAACAATAGCTTCAATTACAGATCCAATTTCTTGTATAAACATGACTATTTATTTTGATAAGTTGTGTTTTTTGAGGGAATTTGTTCATTTTATCTAAAATTTCAAAGTTGTTCATAATATCCACTCATCTTTCTAATGCCTGTAATGTGTACAATGATGCCCTTTTTGTTCTTGGTATTGGAAATATGTATCTTCTGTCTTTTTACTTAATCAGTTTTGCTAGGGGATGGTCAATTCTTTAGTGTTTTCAAAAAAAGCAAATCTTGGCCTTTTTAAAAATCCCTTTACCATATTGTGTTGTCTATGCCATTAATTTAATTAATATGCTCACATTTATTCTTTTTATTTCTTCTACATTCTTTTTTATCTGATTTTCAGGCTCTCATTTTTTTCTAACATATACAATTAAGACTAAAAATTTCACTTTAATTATGGCTTTTGCTGCATCTCACAAGTTATTATGTATTGTATTTTCAGTATCATTCACTTCAAAATATATTATAATTTACCTTGCATTTTCTTATTTGACTGATAAGTTATTAAAAATGATTTGATTAATTTCCAAACATTTAATTCTTCTGTGAGTAAATAAATATTTGTATGATTAAAACTCTTTGGAATTTGTTGTTATTTGCTTAATGATGTAAGATGACTAATTTTTATAAATGTTGCATGTGGACTCAAAGAGAATATGTGTTCTGCATGTTCAGTGTGTGCCACATATTTCAATTAGGTCAAGTTTGTTAAATGGATTGTTCAAAGATTCTATTTCTTTACTGATGTTTTTGTCTGCTTTATCAGTTACTGAGAGATATTAAAATTCCCCACAACGATTGTTAATTTACTCCTTTTAGTTCTGTTAATGTTTGCTCTGTGTATTTTTTTTTTAAAGGAATTCCTTTATTTTTATTATTTATTTATTTATTTATTTATTTATTTATTTATGGCCGTGTTGGGTCTTCATTTCTGTGCGAGGGCTTTCTCTAGTTGCGGCGAGCGGGGTCCACTCTTCATCGCGGTGCGCGGGCCTCTCACTATCGCGGCCTCTCTTGTTGCGGAGCACAAGCTCCAGATGCGCAGGCTCAGTAGTTGTGGCTCACAGGCCCAGTTGCTCCTTGGCATGTGGGATCTTCCCAGACCAGGGCTCGAACCCGTGTCCCCTGCATTAGCAGGCAGACTCTCAACCACTGCGCCACCAGGGAAGCCCTGCTCTGTGTATTTTAAGGCTGTTATTAGCTATAAACAAACTTAGAAGTACTTTTTCTTACTAGTGGTTTCACCCTTTAACATTATGATAAACTCTCTCCCTATTACTCTTTCATTAAAGTCTATTTTGATATTAATATAATTACACTTGTTTTCATTTAGTTAGTCTTTGCTTGGTCAGTCCTTTTACTATCAATTTTTTTGTTTCCAAGCAGTTTGGTTTTTTGTTTGCTTATTATTGAAGTATAGTTGATTTACAATATTGTGTTAGTTTCAGGCGTACAGCAAAGTGATTCAGTTATACATATACATATATATTCTTTTTCATTTTAGGTTATTACAAGGTATTGAATATAGTTCCCTGTGCTATACAGTAGGACCTTGTTGTTTACCTATTTTATATATAGTGTATTCAAGTATTTTGAGCATGTGTCTTTTATAAGCAGAATATAACTAAATTTGTTTTTTTTCTTTAAGTGTCCAATTTGAAAATAATTTTCAGTTGGAAAAGTATGTGTGCACACACACAGACACACACACATACACACACACATGTTTATGTATCTTCCCATACTGTGGCTGAGGATCAGAGAAGTCTCCTTTACTTGAAATAGATTTCATATTTCTGTTTCCTGATGTTTTACTTTTTCAGGGTGATTTATAATAGGAGGAGGCAAATAAATCTGAACTCCATCGTCTTAAAACCGGCAATGCATCTCTTATGTATTATGATTTTTAAAAGTATCTTCTTTGTATATAGTCATAATCTCTCATCCCTTTTTGTCCCTAATGTTGATCTTTCTTATCATAATTGCAAAAGGTTTATTTTCCTTTCAAATAATTAGTGTTAATAAACTCTTTTCAAATTACCCAGTTTGAGTGGGTCATCAACTTCCTAACAGATATATAATAGTTGTATAAATGTATTTTATCATTGAATAAATGATAAATCTTTTTCTTTTTAAACTTTATTTTCCTGCCCATAGCAGAACATTTTCATCTTTTGTGGGGGGCTACTCAGCATCTTCTTAACACCTTTCCTAAGTTCCTAAGTTTGGAGGAACTTCTTATCTTTTGAGCTCATGTCTCCCCAAGGCAGAAACCAGAAACTCACATTCTCAGCCTCCTTTGCATCCAGGGCACATGCGTGTGATCAGTCAGACCCCATAAGATTTTATTCAGGGAAGGGAGCTCAAGAAGTAAGCACCATGAAACCCCTTCCAGCCACAGTAATGGTAGACATCCAGCTTGAAATACAGAGAGCTGACATGCCCGTGACTAAGAGAGGTGGCAACAGGCATAACAGGAATTCTCCTGTGTGGGGTCCTGCAGTGTAGTCTGCGCACTGCTTCTGCCATCTAGCCTCAAGCATGAGCCTCTGGTCCACCTGCAGATTCTGTGATTTATCCTATGTCATTTAATAGATTCCTCTTCTACTTCAAGTAGCCAGAAGAGGTTCTGTTGTTCCCCTCCCAGAGGATTTTACTCCCAGCTTCCTGTTCAAAGACACTCTCCCAACTCCACCAAATCAAAACTTATTTAAATTTACCAAAGTTTTTTTTTTTTCTTTCTTTCTTTTTTATTTTTGGCTGCGTTGGGTCTTCGTTGCTGCGTGCGGGCTTTCTATAGTTGTGGCAAGCAGGGGTTACTCTTGGTTGCGGTGTGTGGGCTTCTCATTGTGGTGGCTTCTCTTGTTGCGGAGCACGGGCTCTAGGTGCGCGGGCTTCAGTAGCTGTGGCTCGCGGGCTTAGTTGCTCTATGGCATGTGGGATCTTCCCGGACTAGGGCTCGAACCCGTGTTCCCTGCATTGGCAGGCGGATTCTTAACCACCACACCACCAGGGAAGTCCCTACTAAAGTGTTTTATTGACTCATGTTCATTAATGTTTCTGGCATTTTATTACTTCCTCCTGGATTCACTTTTCTTCTTATATTATCCTTTAGTAATTCTTTCTGCAAAGGTGGAAAATTCTCTGTGTCTGAAAATTTCTTTGTTCCATTCTTTCTCTCAAAATATAATTTTCCTGGGTATGGAATTCAGAGCTCAAATTACACAGGTATTTTCCTTCAGCACATTAAAGCTCTTATTCATTATCTTTGTGTACCAAAGGCTGCTAACAAGAAATCCGACGTAACCTAATTTTTATTTACGTATAAGTAATTTGTGATGTATCTGTTTCCTCTGGCAGCTTGTCCCGTTCTTCTTTTTCTTTCTGTCTTTCTTTTTTATTTTATTTTATTTTTTTTTGGTAGCACAGCATGTGGGATCTTAGTTCCCCAACCAGGGATCAAAGCCATGCCCCTTGCAGTGGAAGCGCGGAGTCCTAACCACTGGACCGCCAGGGAAGTCCCACTTGTCTCTTTTTTCTTTATCCTTGATGTGCTGAAGTTTCACTCTTTGTGTGTGTGTGTGTGTGTGTGTGTGTGTGAGATGAACGTGCATGCATGCACACACATCATTCTTTGCAATTTCTGTTCAACACCTTGTATATTCAGCCCATGTATTGAATTGTTAATTTCGGTAATTACTTTTTTTTATTTCCAAGTATTGAAATTGGTTCCTGTAACAATTCCTTCTTTATTTCTCTGAGGTGTATGTATTTTAAGGTCCTTTTCAGATGCTCTATTATCACTGTTCCCTTGGTTCTTCCATTAATTGTATTGTCTTACATTCGTGGTATAAAATTTCCTCAGGTATAGGCTAATTTCTGGTTCTGCACTGCCCTTCCAAGAGAGAATTCTCCCCAGTGTGTTCTGAGCTGTAAACTACTCCCCGCAGGCAGACAGCCAGCTGGAGGCATCACTGTGCAGCCGACATCAGACCTGGGCCTCAGCCTCCAAATGGCTACAGCCTCTCCTGCTTCCCCTGTGCATTTTCTTTCCTTTCCTTTTCTTTTTAAAGAAAAGATTTACCATTTCAAGTCCAAGGAGTTTCTCTTTTTTGACTCCAGTCCTAGCTATGAACGTATTACTTTGCTTTAACAATATTTTCTACACAGACATAGAAGGGAAAGATTTCAGCACGTGGTCAAGCTGCTCTCTTGACAGTAGCTTTTTGTCTGTTGAAACCACTAAATAGTAAGACTTCAGAGGCCAGGAGCCAAACCTGGCTGCAGACTCCCCTGGGAGTGGCAGTGTGGGAGCAGCATCTGGGCCTCATTTGGGGTGGGGGGGGCGGTCCTCTGTCTCACACTGGCAGCACCGTGAGGGTCTCCTCTCGTGCCTGCTCAGCCCTCCCTGCTGGCATCTGCTGAGGTGCCTGTGATTCCTGGATCTCTGGTCAACCTCCAGGTCTCAGCTCAGTTTGTCCTGGGCCCGGGGCCCCTAGCTGGGGGCGCCGTCTCCCTTCCCCAGGCCTGCTCCCTGGGAGCTCTGCGAGGCTGCCGCCCCAGGCCCCTCCGCCCAGGAAGCCCCTGGCCTGTCCTTCCTCCACTGCTGCACATTGAGGCCTGGGGAGCCCCTCAGCTGGTGGTTCTCAAACTTGCGCGTGCAGCAGAATCACCTGTAGGGTGTTAAGATATAGGTTTCTGGGCTCTGCCCCCAAGAAACTCCAATTCTGGAGGTCTGGGGTGAGGTCTGAGAATTTCCACTTCTAACTGGGTCCGACTGGTGGGGAACCACAATTTGAGAGTCACAGCCCCAGACAGACAGCGGGGACTGTGCTCCCCTTTCTCTCCGAGCCCCAGACCTCGCCCTTGAAGTATCAAAGCCAGGAATGTGGCCGACCTCTTCTCTGATTTTCCTGGCTTGGGGACAATACTCACAGCAGGAATCACAGCTGGAGGGCTGAGGGAAGTCTGGGGTCACAGAATGAAAACAGCATGGATTGCCACCAAATCATCCGTCCAGTTTAGTTGGTATTTTAATTTTTTTTTTTTTTTTTTATTTCTTTCGTGTGAGGGCTTTCTCTAGTTGCGGCAAGTGGGGGCTACTCTTCATCGCGGTGCGGGGGCCGCTCTTCATCGCGGTGCGCGGGCCTTTCACTATCGCGGCCCCTCCCGTTGCGGGGCACAGGCTCCAGACGCGCAGGCTCAGTAGTTGTGGCTCACGGGCCCAGTTGCTCCGTGGCATGTGGGATCTTCCCAGACCAGGGCTCGAACCCGTGTCCCCTGCATTGGCAGGCAGATTCTCAACCACTGCACCACCAGGGAAGCCCCTTAGTTGGTATTTTAAAGTGCTGGTCTTTTTCTCTTCAAGAAGCCATGTACATACATAACTTTAAAAATCACACTCTTTTTCTTTTTCGTAGTTATTCCCTCCTCCACTTGGAATAAGAGACTCTGAGAACCGGATGGGACCACAGCCACCTGGAGAACATTCATATTGCACACCCTGGTTCAGAAGCGAACCACAGCCACCTGGAGAACATTCATATTGCACACCCAGAAACGAAAAGCTGAAGCCCTGCGGATACCCACCACTGGCTCGACAGATGGGAGAAAGCCGATCTCGGGGAGCCGGGTCCACCCGCATCCCCTGCAGTTGCATCCAGGCCTGAACCAGGGACCCCTGTGCTTCCGAGCCTCCCACCTTCTGGCTCACGTTGTAGTTGCGCAGAGAAACAACATTTCATAGATGGCCTAACATATCTCTCTGCATATATGATTTACTAGCTTGGTATTTTAAATATGTGAAATCCAAGTTACATGTTACAATGTAAAACTCCACTAAGGTGTGGGAGGAAGGCGGAGCCTGAAGACAAATCCTGGCACCTCCTCCTCCCCCTCCCCTCTCCCTCCCCTCCCCAGTCGGCTCTCCAGTGCACGCTTGAGCCTGTGGGCTCCCAGTGCTCACAAAGGCCACTTTATCGAGTCTTTCAAACAGCTCTGGACCAAATGTTGCACTCCACCCACTTCGCCTGGGCTCCTCACCTCCGCTCTGGTCCCCGCAGTCCGTTCTACACTCGGCAGCCAGAGTGTTTGTTGGTTCGTTTAATTTTATTATTATTTTTTACAGCCACACCTGTAATCGTGTTAGCAGCTATTAAACACGTCAGAAGAGTCTCAAGCTCAGGCCTCATACGGGAAGGATAACTTCAGACGTCCGATCAGATGGGCAAAGGCAGATCATTTGATTAACACTAGTGACCCCTGTGCGGGTAGCAGGCACTCTCGTCTGCTGCTGAAGGCCATGAAATTAGGAAGCGTCTGTCCAACCATTGTCATGGTCGTTTGACAATGTTTATCAAAGTTATACATTTGCATACTTTGAGACCCATTTTTAGAGATTTACCCTAGAGGGCCAAGTGTTATATGATAATTATTTGCACCATTGTTTGTAATAGCAAAGGACTTATCAAGCCTAAAGGCTTATCAACAGGGGACAGGTTAAGATGTATAAGGATATATTCATATCATGAAATTCTGTATAGCTGTGAAAAACAATGAGGAAATTCTCTTTGTACAGACACAGAAAGTTTTTTAAGAAAAATGGTTACGTGAAGAAAGCAAGTTGCAGAATGGTGCTGTGGGTCTGTGTACATTTGTTTGTACGTGCATCACATCTCTCTGGAATTGCACCCTGGAAACTGTTAACACTAAGCCCTGGTGAGGGAGCTGGGTGTCTGTGGGGGGAGGGGCTTTCCCCTCTGTCCTCTGCTGTTACTTTAGTTTCAAACCATGTTACAGTGTTGCCTACTAAAAAAAATACTACATAAAAATTTATATATATGCGCAGCACCATATACATAAATGGGCAGCACCTATAACATGTCAGGCATGTAGCAGCTCCTTAGTCTTTGGTGAATGAATGAAATATGCCAGCCCCCCCTAGGGAATATGCTCTGTATTAGTTAACAGTTGCTTGAACAAATTACCCGCAAACTTGGCAGCTTCAAACAACAAACATTTACTCCCCCCCACCCCCCCTGCTGCCCCCCCCCACCAGGTTTCTGTGGGTTAGGAATCTGGAGATGGCTTAGCCATGGGCCCTGGTGGTGGCCTCCTGCGAGGTGGTAGCTGAACTCTAGGAACTGCAGTTCCCTGAAGGCTCGGCTGGGGCTGGGGCACCTGCTGCGGCCTCATGAATGTGGACTTGGCCGTGACCATCCCTGGGTCCTCACCGCTCAGGCCACCTCGTAAGCAGCTGGTGAGCTGAGAGAGAACAAGAGAAGGCATCCAGGGTAGAAGCCACGGTCTTTGCCTGTACTGCAGTCTCAGAGCTGACACCCCATCACTGCTGCTGTGTTCTGTTCATTAGAAGCAAGCCAACAAGTCCAGTCCACACTCAAAGGGACGGGATCACACGGGGCGTGAATCTCAGGAGGTGCAGGTCATCGAGGGCTGAGAGGCCACCTGCCACGCACTCTGATGGCTTCACCCATTCCTCTTCCTAGATAAAGTCTTTGATGAGGCCGCGTAGGCCTGGCCTGACGCCTGCACACCCCCTCCCACCTCCTCTGCACAAGCCTTTTTAAAAAAAAAATTTTATTTTATATTGGAGTATAGTTGATTTACAATGTTGTGTTAGTTTCAGGTGTACAGCATAGTGATTCATTTATATTTATATTCATTTATTCATTCATTTATACATGTACATGTAT
Source organism: Balaenoptera acutorostrata (assembly GCF_949987535.1). Taxonomy (NCBI): domain Eukaryota; kingdom Metazoa; phylum Chordata; class Mammalia; order Artiodactyla; family Balaenopteridae; genus Balaenoptera; species Balaenoptera acutorostrata. Next base: position 32,203,560 of record NC_080066.1, on the reverse strand, counting down.
CTATTCTTTTTCAGATTCTTTTCCCACTTAGGTTATTACAGAATATTGAGTAGAGTTCCCTGTGCTCATTAGGTCCTTGTTGATTATTTTATATATAGTAGTGTGTATACGTCAATCCAGAACTCCCAATCTATCCCTCTTCCTCACCTTTCCCCTTTGGTAACCATAATTTTGTTTTCTAAGTCTATGAGTCTATTTCTGTTTTGTAAATAAGTTCATTTGTGTCATATTTTAGATTCCACATGTAAGTGATATCATGATATTTGTCTTTCTCTGTCTGACTTACTTCACTTAGTATGATAATCTCCAGGTCCATCCATGTTGCTGCAAATGGCATTATTTCATTCTCTTTTATGGCTAATATTCCATTGTATATAAATATGTACAACATCTTCTGAAACTATGATTAAAAAACTCCCAACAAACAAAAGTCCAGAACCAGACGGTTTCACAGGCAAATTCTATGAAACATTTAGAGAAGAGATAACACCTATCTTTCTGAAACTATTCCAAAAAATTGCAGAGGAAGGAATATTCCCAAACTCATTCTATGAGGCCAACATCACCCTGATACCAAAACCAAACAAAAATACCACAGGACTTCCCTGGTGGCGCAGTGGTTAAGAAATCTGCCTGCCACTGCAGGGGACACAGGTTCGAGCCCTGGTCTGGGAAGATCCCACATGCCACGGAGCAGCTAAGCCCGTGCACCACAACTACTGAGCCTGCGCTCTAGAGCCCGAGAGCCACAACTAGTGAGCCCACGTGGCACAACTACTGAAGCCCGCGCACCTAGAGCCTGTGCTCTGCAGCAAGAGAAGACACCGCAATGAGAAGCCCGCGCACTGCAACTAGAGAAAGCCCGCACGCAGCAACGAAAACCCAACACAGCCAAAAATAAACTTAAAAAAAAAAAAAAAGAAACAAAGATACCACAGAAAAAGAAAATTACAGACAAATATCACTGAGGGACATAGACACTAAAATCCTCAACAGAATACTACAATTCATACATGAAAAGGATCATACACCATGATCAAGGGGGATTTATCCCAGGGATGCAAAGATTTTTCCATATCCATACATCAATCAGTGTGATAGACCACATCAACAAATTGAAGAATAAAAACCATATGATCGTCTCAATAGATGCAGAAAAACCTTTTGACAAAATTCAACACCCATTTATGATAAAAACTCTGCACAAGCTTTTCTTAAGTTCCCCAAACGTGCTGGGCTCCTGCCAGCTCCGAGGCCTCTGCACATGCTGTTCCCACCTCCTGGAACTTTGGCTCCAATGTAAGGGAAGCCCAGCCCCCTCTCCCACTAAGGGCTTTTGTAGCCTTTGTCCTGTCCCTTTGTTTGTGTGACTGATGGACGAATGCCCGTGTCTCCCGGAAGCTCTGAGAGGACACTGAGCTCGTGTGGTTTTGCTTCCCCAGTTGCTCCAACGCCAAACGCTGATTACATGGTAACTACTCAATACATAGTAGGTAGATGAATTCATCCTTTTCCTTGAATCAGTCAGGGTCCCAGCAAGAAGCAGATGGTACCTTCCAAAGAGGTAAAGGAGGAGCATTCAGGAAAAGGACTATTGACCAAGGTGGGGCAGCGTGAAGACAAATCAACAGGCTAGCCCTCGGGGGCTGGCAACACTGGGGGCTGTAGCACCTCCAGGCCAGTTGAGGGAAGATTACTGGAAGCCAGTGAGACCTGCAGGTGTGGGTGGGGCTGGGAGGCAGGGGTGCAGTTGGTGTGGGTGGGGGCTGTGGTCTTCCTGGAAGGACAGACGTGGCCCATTCCCAGCGCCTTGGGAGGAAGGGGCCGAGGAAGATCCACCAACATCGCCCTCCTGCCAATACCTCCCATTGGGCAAACCATCCGAGAGCTGGGGAGCCCACAGACCCCGCCCACAGAGGCCACTTCCCGGGCACAGAGCCGGGCAGGAGAGGGTAAAGGGTGGGTCTGAGGGACAAGCAGGGGCATATCCCACGCAGCCCACTGACTCACCCTCCCGTCCTTTGTCGGCCAGCATCTTAGTGCAGCATCATGGCAACTCGGTCACATTCTCACTTGGAAATGAAAATGTTAACCAGTTTTGCTCCCATGAGAAGTGGGGGAAAAGGGGGGAAAGAAACAGTGTGTGAACGTAAAGCACACTAGGTGCCAGGGAGGATGTTGTTTTCCCCCTGTGTGGACGCACATCTGCAATATTTCTCAACCACATCTGGGACAGCAGCTGCAATTGGAGTCACTACCAGACTAAGTTTTCAACAATCCATTGTCATTGGATTAGGACAAGAGGCAAGTCAAACGGGGTTGGGACAGCCGTCCCTCCCTGCACCTTTCCAGGCTCCGACCGTGCCGGTGAACCCCGCAGCTTCCCCAGATGGAGTGTCTCTTCTGGTTTAGGATCCTGGGAGGGAGGGGCAGTTCCTCAGCCTTTCCTCCAATGACGGTTCTCATCCCGCAGGTCTGAGGAGCCAATGTGGGGACTCTGCAAGGGCCCCTGGATGTTTATTCCAGTGACACAGTCCGGAACTGGGAAGAAATGCAGGGTAGGTCTGCAGGCCTGTTAGACCCATTGGGAGTCAGATTTGGGCTGAAACTTCACTCTCCTGATGACCACGAGCCCCCAGTTGGCCTGTAGAGCCCAGTGACATTTTGCTTTCCTAAGAGTTTTCTAAACATTTCCTAGGAATTAATGTCACTTCAGCGACAACGTCCAGAAATCTCCAAAGGTCTTGGCGTTGCCCTTTATCCAGGGCATACATGACACTAGTAAATGGCCCAGAGCTCTGCCAGGGAGGGGTCAGAGGGAGATTGACAGCATATACTTGCGGCAACATTGCAGGATCCTACTCAGACGCTCAGCCTCCCCTTTAATCAAGGGCCTCTGGGTCTGGGAACTGCCTTGCGTCTGGACATTTGGCCTCTATTCATTTCATTCTTTGGGGTCCATTAGCCACTGCCAGAGGTCATGTGGGTCAAAGCATTCTGGTTATGCCTGTCTTCCTGCTCATTACAACACATACACCCCCTTTGGCAGTTAAACACTGCCACTTGGTTTTTGCCTCTGTGGAATCCCACCATCACCAAGGACACCCGGGTCTGTCTCAACAGTGACCTCTCCCACCGTCAGACCTGGTCCACAGAGGAGAGCACGCACAGGGTCTTTGAGCAAGAGAGGTTGGTCTCCTGAGACACAGGCTGGCAGGCCGTTCCCAGTAGCCAGAAACAGACTCCGGTCCAGACAGACTCAAGGGTTGAGGTTCTCACCTCCCCCAGACTCTACTCAGATGTTTGCATCCCAGACCTCAGGGTCGTACTTGTTTCCAAAGCATGTCCACATAGGATACCCATCACACCTTTGAATTCAACTGACATTGTAATTCTGCCATATTCACAAAGCCCGTGTCTGACTCTTGGCAAGGGTATCTCTATGTTTACGGCAAATAACAGATTCTCTGGGCGCATGATAGAAATTCTCTGGTTTTCTGTAAGCTCCAAGTTTTAACTCAGAGTTTGTCATTTTCTTTCTGCCGGGTCGCTGGTGTAGTAAGAACTGGCTACCCACCCTACAGCCCTTGAAGTCCTTGAAGTCCCCCCATTAAGGGCTGAGGTCACCTGCCTCTCTCCCCACACCTCCCCTGCCTCCCCACCCCTACCTCCCAGACCCCCAGGCTCTGGCTTTAGTAAGAACTTCATCCAAAGCAACTGCAGGTGGCAATTTGACCAACTGTGATGCCCAGAGTGGCCTGGATTACTGGCACGTTTTTTCCCACCGTCAAAAGCTCAGCCCTGTGTTCAGGGCCCGGAATCTATCTCGGAGGCTCTGTTTCCGGGGATGATGACTGGTACCTGCACTGTGTGAATCAGGGTCCACGTGGGGAAACAGAACCCACACTGGCTGTTTTCAAAGAGAGCTTTAACACACAGCATTGTTTCAGCAGGACTGGGGGACTCAGTGAGCCAGGCTAGCTGACGATGAAGTCACTTCCACTGCTGCAGCCAAGCCCTGGCCGAGGGCACTGACTTCAGCACATCTCACCCAGTCGGTCCAGCCTCATCCCACCCTCCGGGGCTGCTCCCTGGGGGGCCCCACCGGTGCAGGCTGCCCTGCCATCTGCCCCACGAGGGCCTTTACTACCCACACGCCAGGAGCGGGGCTCTAGCCAGTCTGTTGTTGCTGCAGCCCAGGGCCCAGGTCAGCGTCTGGCAAGGGAATATTTTTAAGATATATGATTAATGATGAAATCAGTCCTTACAACCACTTTCTGAAGAAGAAGCAAGGGCCCCATTTTTCAGTTGAGGCATCTCAGCCTCACCTGAACCACCTGAAATGAGGCAGGAGGTTTTCAGAGAAATGCCAGACAGACAAAAACTGTCACTGGAGGACGTCACCATTTTACAGCATCCGTGATCATAATGATGACCAGCACGATTCGGCACATTTTACACATGAGGCCCTGGGTTTGGAGATGTACGTGTGCCACTGAGTCCAAGTAAGGCAAGTAATGGTATTTCCCCATTTTACAGTCGAGGGAACTGAGGTTGGGTAGAGGAGAGGCATCTGTGCAGGGTCAGAGCCCCGGGCTGAGTCCTGGCTTGGCCGGAATTGCTCAATCACGATGCACACTGCTCCTTTGGAACAGATATTTTTAGACAGTTGTGTGTTGTGTAGGCAGAACAATGGCCCCCCGAGATGCTCACATCCTAACCTCTGGACACTGGACACTTACAGGACACGGGACAGTGGACTCTGGACACTGGACACTTACAGGAAAAAGAGACTTCCTAGATGTGGTGAAGGGCCTCGAGATGGGGAGATTTCCCTGGATTCTCTGGGTGGGTAGAATCGAATCACTTGAGTTCTTTTTTTTTTTTTTAATTTTATTGGAGTATAGTTGTGTTAATTTCAGGTGTACAGCATAGTGATTCAGTTTACATATAGATGTTATATATTCATTCTTTTTCAGATTCTTTTCCCATATAGGTTATTACAGAATACTGAGTAGAGTTCCCTGTGCTATACAGTAAGTCCTTGTTGTTTATCTATTTCTTATACAGTAGTGTGTGTATGTTAATTCCAAGCTCCTAATTTATCCCTTCCCCGCCTCCATGTTTCCCTTTTAGTAACCACAAGTTTTCCATGTCTGTGAATCTGTTTCTGTTTTGTAAGTAAGTTCATTTGTATCATTTTAAAGATTAGATTCCACATATGAGTGATATCATATGATATTTGGCTTTCTCTGTCGGTCTTACTTCACTTAGTATGATAATCTCTAGGTCTATCTATGTTGCTGCAAATGGCATTATTTCATTCTGTTTTATGGCAGAGTAATATTCCATTGTATATATGTACCACATCTTCTTTAAACATTCATCTGTCAATAGCCATTTAGGTTGCTTCTATGTCCTGGCTATTGTAAATAGTGCTGTAATGAACACTGGGGTGCATGTATCTTTTCAAATTATGGTTTCCTCCAGATATATGCCCAGGAGTGGGATTGCTGGGTCATATGGTAGCTCTATTTTTAGTTTTTTAAGGAACCTCCATACTGTTCTCCATAGCGGCTGTACCAATTTACATTCCCACCAATGGTGTAGGAGGGTTCCCTTTTCTCCACACCCTCTCCAGCACTTATTATTTGTAGACTGTTTAAATGATGGCCATTCTGAGCGGTGTGAGGTGGTACCTCATTGTGGTTTTGATTTGAATTTCTCTAGTAATTAGTGATGCTGAGCATCTTTTCATGTGCCTTTTGGCCATCTGTATGTCTTCTTTAGAGAAATGGCTATTTAGATCTTCTGCCAATTTTTTGATTGGGTTGTGTTTTTTTTGACATACGCTTGAGTTCTTAAAAGCAAAGACCCTTTCCCACCTGTGGCCAGAGAGAGACATGAAGCCAGAAGCAGGGCCAGAGACATGCAATTTTCTTGGCTTTGAAGGTGGAGAAAGGGGGATGTGAGCCAAAGAATGTGAGTGGCCTCTAGAAGGTGGAAAAGGCAAGGATGCAGATTTTCCCCAGGAGCCTCCAGAAGGAATCAGCCCTGCCCGCACCTGGATTTTTAGTTCAGTGAGATCTGTGTTGGACTTCTAGCCTATAGAACTGTAAAATAATCAGTCTGGGGCTTCCCTGGTGGCACAGTGGTTGAGAATCTGCCTGCCAATGCAAGGGACACAGGTTCGATCCCTGGTCCGGGAAGATCCCACATGCTGTGGAGCAACTAAGCCCATGAGCCACAACTACTGAGCCTGTGGTCTAGAGCCCGTGAGCCACAACTACTGAGCCCGCGTGCCACAACTACTGAAGCCCACACACCTAGAGCCCGTCCTCCGCAACAAGAGATGCCACCGCAATGAGAAGCCCATGCACCGCAACGAAGAGTAGCCCCTGCTTGCCGCAACTAAAGAAAAGCCCGCGCACAGCAGCAAAGACCCAACGCAGCCAATAAATAAATAAATAAAATAAAATAAAATAAAATAAAATAAAACAATTAGTTTGTGTTACTTTAAGCCACAAGTTTGTGGTCATTTGTTACAGAAGCAACACCTTCCCCTGGAACCTGGGAGAAGGTTCCAGGGGAAGCTGTGCTTCAGCCACTCTGGAGGAGGCCTGTCCACCTCCACCCGCCACATTCCCGGAAATGACACTGGGTCCGAGTCTTGAGCGGTAGTTTTCCGGGAATGGCTCAGTCATCTCCCCAAATTAGCTCCCACGTTCAGTGACATATGGACAAAGATGTCCAGTGGTTAAGAGGGGAAGACACCAGCCCCAGCCAGTCACCGTTGTTATGGTGATAGTTGTCATTATTATATCATCATATACAACAGTCACGTCTACGGGCTGCTCTGAGGGTCTATAGCAGCGGTCCCCAAATCTTTTAGCACCAGGGACCCATCTCGTGGAAGACAATTTTTCCACAGATGGCGGGGTGGTGGGGGATGGTTCAGGCAGTAATGTGAGCGCTGGGGAGCGATGGGGAGTGGCAGATGAAGCTTTGCTGGCTCGCCCCCTGCTCACCTCCTGCTGTGCAGCCTGGTTCCTAACAGGCCTCAGACTGGTAACGGGGTTGGGGACCCTTGGTCTATAGCATCCCAGGCACTCCAGCTTTCTGTCCAAAGCAGCTCCTGTAGCCCGAGGGCAGGTCTCCAGGGAGAAGCATAGGTGCAAGCTGCAGCCAGCAGAGGGATACACATGGTCAGAGGGACCCTGGTGGCCTGGCGGGGAAGCCACCCTGCCTGCTAAGCCCAGCCGGTACCTCTCAGAACTACTTGCTTCTCACAGTGAATTGACTTCATCTTGTCCTGGCTCCTTCCAGGTTCTGGTCGGTCGCATTATCTGAGGGAAATCTTGCCAGGGAGGGTCAGTGGAATAAGCTTCAGACCCACTCTGCAGGTGGTCCTGAGGCCACAAATGATATTCAACATCCCCCTCCCTGTTATTGTCTGAAATGTGTTCCCCCCCACCCCGACCCCTGCTCCAGATTCCTGTGCTGTAGTCCTGGCCCTCGGTAGATCAGAATGTGACTGTATTTCGAGATAGGGTCTATACAGGGTTGATGAAGTTAAAATGAGACTGTTAGGATGGGCCCTGATCCAATATGAGTGGTGTCTTTTTTTTATTATTATTTTTTTCAATTTTATTAAAGTATAGGTGATTTACCATGTTGTGTTAATTTCTTCTGTACAGCAAAGTGACTCAGTTATACACACACACACACATATATGTGTATATATATGTGTGTGTTTGTGTATATATATATATATTTTTTCATATTCTTTTCCATTATGGTTTATCACAGGATATTGACTATAGTTCCCCATGCTATACAGTAGGACCTTGTTGTTTATCCATTCTATATATAATAGTTTGCATCTGCTGATCCCAAACTCCCAATCCATCCCTCCCCCATGGAAACCACAAGTCTGTTCTCTATGTCTGTAAGTCTGTTTTTTGTTTCATAGATATGTTGATTTGTATTGCATTTTATTTTTTTTATTTTATTTTATTTTTTTATAATTAGTTTTCTTTTTATTTATTTTTTAATTTATTTTTATATTTATTTTTGGCTGTGTTGGGTCTTCGTTTCTGTGCGAGGGCTTTCTCTAGTTGCGGCGAGAGGGGGCCACTCTTCATCGCAGTGCGCGGGCCTCTCACTGTCGTGGCCTCTCTTGTTGCGGAGCACAGGCTCCAGACGCGCAGGCTCAGTAGTTGTGGCTCACGGGCCTAGTTGCTCCGCAGCATGTGGGATCTTCCCAGACCAGGGCTCAAACCTGTGTCCCCTGCATTGGCAGGCAGATTCTCAACCACTGCGCCACCAGGGAAGCCCTGTATTGCATTTTAGATTCCACAAATAACTTATATCATATGGTGTTTGTCTTTCTCTGTCTGACCTACTTCACTTAGTATGATAATCTCTAGGTCTATCCATGTTGCTTCAAATGGCATTATTTCATTCTTTTTGATGGCTGAGTAATATTCCATTGTGTATATGTACCACAGCTTCTTTATCCATTCATCTGTGGATGGACATTTAGGTGGCTTCCATGTCTTGGCTATTGTAAATAGTTCTGCTATGAACATTGGGGTACATGTGTCTTTTTGAATTATAGTTTTGTGTGGGTATATGCCCTGGAGTAGGATTGCTGGGTCATATGGCAACTCTATTTTTAGTTTTTTGAGGAAACTCCGTACTATTTTTCACAGTGGCTGCACCAATTTACATTTCCAGACTGTGTCCTTTTAAAAAGGGGAAACAGGAACAGAGAGACAAACATAAGCAGAGGGCAGCTGATGAGAAGACACAGGAAGAAGACGGCCATCTAAAGCCAAGGACAGAGTCCCAGAGCAGAACCTGCCCTCCCGGCCTTCAGAAGGAAACCACCCTGCTGGTATCTCCGTCTCGAACTTCTGGCCTCCAGAGCAGTGAGACAATACATTTCTGTGGTTTAAGTCATGCGGTCTGTGGCAGTTTGATATGGCAGCCCCAGGAAATGAGTACCCTCTGCTGCCATCTGGTCTGAACTCGGCTCAGGCTCGGCCGTACTGCTGGCGGGGTAGGGGAGCCCGGCGGGATCACCTCTATCTCTGGGTGATAGGAGACCCTGGCTGCCGTGCATATCAGGATGGCTGCAGGGCTGTCTAGTCAGAGTTCACCCTGCGTGTGGGAGCATCAGAGATGCCACGATGAGCCCCTCATCCAAACACACTGCCCCTGTTCCTTTCTCGACAAGAAAATCAGGGTCAACTTTCCAGACCAGGGAAAGGCCTTTGCTTTACCTGCTTGTCTCCTGGCACAAGGAGCTCCAAGTTACCAGGTAGAAGCTGTAGCTTTAAGTCCAGTGTGATCTTCCTGGGTGTCCTAGGGGAAGAGTCTTCCCTCTGGCAGTGAGGACCTCTCGACCCTCAGTCAACCCACAGAACCTAAAATCATGGTGTTGGGAAGCATGGCTCCCCTACGTGGGTCCCTGGGAACCATGATGAGTGGGTCCTTCCTACCAGGGGTGCTGCTGGTTCCTATACTTGAGCATCAGGTCGTGACAGACCTTTGGCTGCAGTCCCCTCCCTCCCCACCCCCCCAGAAGCAGTGCCCAGTCCTGCAGGGCGGGTCCCTGAGCCAGCAACTCAGCTACAACTTCCGGAGGCAGTTCCCCTGCTCCATTGGCCAAAAGCTTCTGGTTGGTGTGGAATTTGGTGGGGACACGGATCTTATGATCATATGCCCATTGCGCCCTACATGTTCTGGGCTACGAAGGCTCCCTGGTCCCAGGTAATTTGTGCAGGATCCAGGTTGGTGAATCAGACACATGAGTCCTTGAGTAGTGGTTCCTACAGGAGATGCTAATCCCCCCTGGAATACACACCGATCCCAATCAGGGCGCGTGGCTGTGATTTCAGCCCCTGGGCAGCTGGTGGCCTCGGTGAGGGCTGGTGGCACATCAGGGGCTCATCGTGGTCTCTGTGGCTGATGGTGGGATGTCCTGCAGGATCCAGATCAGCCTTGGTGGGAGGAAGTCTGCGCTGCAGCCCCCTTCTCTGCCAGCACCCCTGATCGTCATGGGTCTGGGCAAAGTCCTGGGCAGGCTGAGGACGGACGTTGGGTCATCTCTGTGCCCTGTCCGCCTGGCTGTGTTGTGCTTCCTGGGTGCTCCCTGACTGCATTCTGTGCCACACCAAGATCCTGCCACAGACTGCCTCTTCCTGTAGGGTCACCCACGTGCGGCCACCACGTCGCAGAGCCTCTAATCTTGCTGCGTGGGTCCTTACCAACCAGCCAGGCCATTCCCTGCTGCCTGTAAAGATGTCCAGCCTTGAGCCACCTCTCGCTTCACACAAAGTGGGAGGCCAGGTGCACAGCCTGGAGTCTGTACCCTCAATGCTGTCTTTGGGGGACACTCCCCCCACACCAAGGGGGCCCCATTCCTTCCCCATCAGGGCCTGACTCTGCCCCAGGTGGATGGCTGGGGCTGTGGATTCAAGCGGCTCTGAAGTCCTGCTTCTCTCCAAATGCCCCAGCCCGGCTCTTCTGGCCGCAGGAGACAAGGGTTTGCACAAATGCTGCCTTGGGCCCTAAACTGGTAAAGGATCCACCCGAGCTATGCATCTTCTCTGTTTCTCTCCTCCCTTCCATCACCAGAAACACTGCCCGGTTCCGTGCATCCCCTTCCTCCTGGCTTCTCAGAACAGCAATGCTCCGGAACGAGGGCCACTGGGACCCTCGGCACTGGACCCACAGCTGCCTGGAGGTCACCTGGCTCCAGAGTCCCAGCCTCAGGGCTGGCCTCCTAGGGCCACTGCTGGACCATTGAGCTTTGGTCTGGAGCCAGAGAAGCAGAGCCGGAGGTGAGACACCTGTGCAGGGGACTTCTAAGAAAGAGTTCCCAGGAGAGACCATTAGGGTGGGGGTGGCCAGGACAGGCCGTGGGAGAAGCTGAGGAAGGGGGGCAGTTTCAGGTGAATTCCCAGAGCCGCTGGATCCCACAGGGTGCTCTGAGGGTCAATTCCACCTCGGGGTTCGTCCCCCCTGGCAGTAAGAGAGCTTCTCTGTTCCCTACCTGTCTCTGCCAAAAATAATAAAATAAATTAATAATAATAATAAAAAACAACAAACCTCTGCTTTTTCTAGACACGCCAGCACCTGCGTGGTGGACCCCTCCTCAGAGGCCCACCCGAGGGTGAGGCCCGTGCCCCACGTTGCTCCGCAGATACCTGTGTCCTGCAGCCCATTCTGTGTGCTCACTGAAGGTCACTGAAGGTCTGAATCTGGAGGGTCAGGAGCCAGAGGGTTCATAGTTATAATCATTGCTATAAAGCTTGAATTTGGGGGCAGAATCTACGTCCTGAAGTTGGTCAAAAAAATCGACAGTATTTACTTTGGGGGAAGGTCCTTTGCTTCCATGGTTGGCAAAGGCATTTCCATACTACCTCCCTCTGTGTCTGCTAAAGTAAAGGAAAAACATGTTAGAGTGGGATATACTCTAACAGGTTAGAGTTCACTCAAATTCACTAGTGAATTTCCCCAGTGACTTAAGTCCTGAGGGTAAAGGAATCAAAGACCTCCATGGGGGTGGTTCCATCCTGGACCCTGGGGATTTTCGAGGTCAACTCGCTCACCTGAACAGATGAGGAAACCATACGAGGGAGGCCCCAGGTGACCTACTTGGAGCCCTGTCCTGGCTGGTGTCTTAGCTGGGGCTGGAATACAGGACCCCTGGCTCCTGGTTCAAGACACTTTGACTGCACAGGATGAAGGGGTAAGGAAGATGAGCCCAAGTGCTTGGTGTTGACGAGAGGTGAGACCCAATGAGGCTTGTGCCGAGGGGTGACTTATGGAGAGTGGTTCTGCTGACCCCACAGAGAGAGGACATGTGTGTGTCAATCAAACCCACTTACACACTTGGGGGGGAATGAAAGAAAAATTAACTTTCTGTCTTTCGGGAATGTCCTCCCCAGCTTATGAGGCAGAGCATTAGTCTTCTGCCCTATATAGGGAAGGTGTGCATTATTTGTAAAAACTAAGTTATGCCACGTGCTGAGGAATTGACAGGTTTTTTGCTCCACTTTCCTGCCTTGTGGGGATTCTTGCCTAGCTGGGGAGCTTCTCGGCTGAAGGGGACGGGCACCAAGCCTGCAATTCAAGAATACTGCCACTAAGTGGCGACAGGGAGCAAGACCAGTGGTTCAACCCTATAGCCAGGGAGGTATCTATTGGGTTGGACAAAAAGTTTGCTCGGTTTAAGATGTTATGGAAGATGCCACTTTAGTGGCATCAGATGGGGTCTATTTTCTTCCCTTGGGGAAAGGGACCAGGGATTTCAGATGTCTGTTACTCTCCAAAGGGTTAAGAACCAGGGTTATGAATGATAATTTAAAAATTTTGCTTTGGGATAGATAATAATATTATATACTTCAAAAATAGAAAAGGTAATCAGTGAAAAGTCTTCCTGTGACTCCTGCCCTAGCCACCAGTTTCCTTCCCACAGGCGACCAATATTTATGAGTTTCTTATGATCCTTCCAGAGAGGCTGTATGACGGCACACAAGCAGGTGTATGCTCGCTCTTTTTTCCCTTTTCTGTTTTTACACACGTTGGCACACTGATCACATCTTCTGCTCTTTGTGCTTTCACTTAACAAACTATCATCTTGAAACTTCCATGTTAATTCATCATATGGTTCCTTGTTCTCTCTTTGTATTTCAGGGTTTGGATGTGCCCTCACGTTTTTAACAGTCCCCCAGTCAAGAATACCGAGGCTGTTTGCAGTTATTTGTGACACAATAATGCAATGAATAACTCTGCAAAATAATATGGCTAGCTTGCACACGTGTGGTATACATGTTTAAAAACTCCTAGATGGGCTTCCCTGGTGGCACAGTGGTTAAGAATCCGCCTGTCAATGCAGGGGACACGGGTTCGAGCCATGGTCCTGAAGATCCCACATGCCGCGGAGCAACTAAGCCCGTGCACCACAACTACTGAGCCTGCACTCTACAGCCCGCGAGCCACAACTACTGAGCCCGTGTGCCACAACTACTGAAGCCCTCGCTCCTAGAGCCTATGCTCTGCAACAAGAAAAGCCACTGCAATGAGAGGCCCGCACACCGCAATGAGGAGTAGCCCCCGCTCGCCGCAACTAGAGAAAACCTGTGCACAGCAATGAACATCCAATGCAGCCAAAAAAAAAAAAAAAAGAAAAAGAAAAAGAAAAAAAAAACCCTCCTAGAAATAGAGTTCTTAGGTCAAAGGGCTTGTACATTTGTAATTTTGATAGAAGTGATCTAATATTCCTCCATAGAGGTTGTGATGATTTACACTTCCCAGGGGAAGTGCTGAAGTTCGTGTTTCCCCTTGCCCTCTGGAACATATTGTGTTATTGCACTGCTGGGTCTCTAACAGGCAAAAACCATGGCACCTAGGTATAGTGTTAATTTGCATTTATTATTCTGAATAAGGAGGACATCTTTTCAGATGTTTAAAAGTCATTTGGGGCTTCCCTGGTGGCGCAGTGGTTGGGAGTCCGCCTGCCAATGCAGGGGACACGGGTTCGAGCCCTGGTCTGGGAAGATCCCACATGCCGCGGAGCGGCTAGGCCCGTGAGCCACAACTACTGAGCCTGCGCGTCTGGAGCCTGTGCTCCGCAATGGGAGAGGCCGCGACAGTGAGAGGCCCGCGCACTGCGATGAAGAGTGGCCCCCGTTCTCCGCAACCGGAGAAAGCCCTCGCACAGAAACAAAGACCCAACACAGCCAAAATAAATAAATAAATAAATAAATAAATAAATAAATAAAAAGTCATTTGTATTTCCTTTCCTGTGAACTCTCTGCTCCTTACCTTTGTCTATTTTTTCTTTTGAGTTGTTCTTTTTTCTATTTCTAGATGCTATCGACATATTAGGGAAGTTAACTGTTGGTGAAATGAGTTGCAAATATTTTGCTTCTGGTTTGTTGTTGACTTTGCTTATGGTGGTGATTGCCAGGCAGGGATTTTTATGAAGTCAAATTTAACAATCTTTTACGTTACAGCTTTTCAGTTTTGTGGAATACTGAGAAGAGCCTTCCCTACTCCAAGATTCTTGAAAAATCCTCTGAAAAGAGATGGCTGGCTGGAGCCCCGCAGACTCAGGAGTCTTGAGTGAGGCTGGGGCGGGCCTGTGCCTTTGACCCCGTGGACTCTGAACACCAGCCACTGTTGCTCCCGTGCGCAGGGCTGGGGGTTGGCCCAGAGCTTGCCCATGGGAAGAGGGGACCACAAACAGCAAAGACAGCTTACCTCAGGGGCCAGGGGGATGGGTCAGGAACCTGCCCCTGGCCTGCTTCTGGGCTCTGCCTCTGTGGCCTTCTTTTGGCACTTGAGCTGCAAAGTTGCCCTACCAGGACACACCTCTGCCCCCCTCCCACCCAACTGGAGGCTCAGGCCCTCTGGGTCACTGTGAGCGTTGGGAGGTGCCAGGGGGAGTTGGGGAGCAGGGAGGGAGACAGGCCCACAGGGCCCATTCACAGGAAGTCCACACCAAGTCTGCCCTGGTCCGGCTGGGGACTCAGCTTTTCCCAGGCCTTCTGCAGGGCAGCAGGAGGAGGCCCACGCAGGCCTCCTCTTCCCTCTTCAGAACTGCCCCCACCGCACTGGCACCCTAATCCAGCCAAAAGAAGAGACAACAGAAGGCAAATAATCAGGATTTGAGCGAGGGAGTCACCAGAGCCCGGCTCGGACCGGCAAGGCACCCTGCGCATTACTCCAGGTGGAGCCCGCAGGTTACACGACTGTGTGGGACCGAATGAAATGGCCAGAGGGGTCAAAGGTGACACCAGCGTCTCCAGCATAACCTTCAGGGGGTTCCAGGGGGATTATTCCCACTGTAGGGTGGATCACCTCCTCTCCTTGGGATGTGTGTGGGGAGCTGGAAGTGGACGTGGTTTGGGTCCTCTCCGTTCAGGACTGCAAGGAGGGAAAGGGCTGCGGCGAGGCCCTGGGGGAGGGGAGGCCAGTGGTCGAGGCCAAGGCAGCACAGGACATTGGAAACGGGGTGACGGGATGGTTCCCAGGGATCTGGCATGCAACCCGCGACTAGGGGATCTGCGGCGGGTAGGCAGCAGGGGTCCTCCCGTCCGGAAGGGGCTCTCCGTGGCCGAGATCCTACCAGGGCTTCTGGCCTGGGGCTCCCTCTCGCCACGCCGCCGCGCGGGGCCGAGCAGGGCGCGGTCGCCGGGGTCCCTCCGCCGAACACGCTCGGGAGCTCGCCAGGGGGCAGCGCGGCGCCCAGGGCAGGTGCGGGCGCAAGAAAGCCTCGCTGTCACCTGTTCCACCCGCCGAAGGACCAGACTCCAACGGCTCCCGATCCCGCAGGTCCCGGGCGCGCCCGAGAATTTGTGTGCTCCCCAGGACCCGGGGCGGTTGGAGGGCCGCGGCTTCCAGAGCTGGGCTCGGGCCCCCAGCCCCGAAGCCGTCCCCGCAGCATCCGGACCCCAGGTGCGCCCTCCTGCCCGCTGACTGTCCCGGCGCGGGTTCAGGGGAAGGGGCTGGGCACGCACGCATCTTTGTCCTCCTCCCTGTCTTCCCGCCGCGCGCTCTCGCCGGGCGGGGGGCGTGGGCGAGGCCGGGGCGGGGCGGGGCGCGAGCTACCAGCCGCAGGCCGGTGCGGGGTGCACCCGCGGGCCGCGCCGCGTGCGCCGGGCAGGGGCGGCCCTGCGTGCCGTACGCCGCGTCCGGGGCGCGCCCGCTGCTATCCAGCTTCCCGGGCTCCGCAGCATCTCGGTGCGCGGCTCACAAAGAGCTGCGGCGGCGGCCCCGCGCTCGGCCTCGCTGACGGAGCGGCGGCGGCGGGCCGGGGCGGCAGTGCACCCGCGCGGCCCCGCGCCCGCGCCAGGTAAGCGGGAGTACGGGCCGCTCGACCCGCCCGCGGCCGCAGTCTGAGGGCGCCCGGGCGGGAGCGGGGGGCTGGGGCGCTGGGGGCGCAATCGCGCGGCGCCGCGGGCGGGGGGCGCCGGGGGGTCGCGGGGAGCGGACCGGCGCCCCCTGGACCGGCGGGCGGGCGCGGCGGGGCCGAGCCGGCGGCTCGCTCATCCCGGGCGGGGGGTGCCGCGGCGAGGGGCGACCCGGCGCGGACCCGGGGCGCGGGCCGGCGGTGGCTGCCCGCTCGGGTCCCGCCGGGCTGGCCGGGCCGCTGGAGCGTTCCGCGGCCCCGCTGGGCGCTGGCACCGAGTCCCTGTGCCGGGCGGCAACTCCCGAGTTTGGGGTCGTTTCTGGGTTCCCTGCCTCCTGGGAAGCCGAGCCCCGGTCTTCGAGCCCTCCCCGTTTTCCCTTTATAACGAGGCCCAGCGGGAGAAACTCCTCAATTAAAAATTCCACGGCCAGGTTCCCCTGGGCGGCCGGCGCAGGGCTGGGGGCGCGGCGCGGACCTGCCCCACCGGCCTAGCCCCTTCCCTTCCCACGCCTCCACCATCCCGGCCAGGCTGCTGCTGGGAGGTTGGGCTTCTGATGGTCAAGGCGAACGGCGAGACCCCCGCCCCCGAGCTGGGCTGTGTGCCGGGCGGGCCTCGGTGTGCCAAGGCCGGGGGCGTACTTGCCCTGGGCCCGGTGCCGGTGCCGAGGGAGGGTCTCGAGGGGCCCACCCAGCCGGGGCCTCGCGGAGCGAGGAGGCTATTAGCCTGTTGGTCTCAACTTAGTATTTACTTGCAGAAGGAAGACTTGATTTTTTTCAAAGCTATTCGGATACTGCCTGACAGGGGCCAGCCTCAGATCTGGTTAAGCGAACTCACAAATGGCCGTGGGGACGGTCAAGTACCCCAAACCGGGCATCTCCTTTGTTCCCTTCATCCTGTGGGCTGAGTTGTCCCTGACCTCTTCAGGCTCTGTCTCCTTTCTGAGAATTCCACCCCCCCCCCCCACCGCCTTTGAGAGAAACAGTGGTTTTAGAAATAACGACCTGAAAGCTTCGAGGGTGGGAACAGGACAGCTTTTCCCGGGGTTCACATTTGATGTGCTCTGTGGGTACCCAGAGCCTGGTGGGCGGCTCCTTTCTCAGGCCTCTGGGTTAGTGGTCCTTCTGGTGAGGTGAGGTGGGGGGTCTCTCGCCTTCTTGTGGGTGGTGTCCATCCTGCAGGGGACAGAGTGGGATTTCCCAGTCCACAGCTGCCAGGACCCCCTGCCCTGTGCCCTCACTCCTGGGGGGCTGTCCATACTGCCTCCACTTGCACTCAGGAGGGGGTCTCCTGAGCGGAGAATGACCACGGCTTGTAGCCTCCTGGGACTCTGGTTGGTGTCCAGGGCGAGTTGGAGCTTGCTGGGGGTCAGCTTGCTGAGTGGCAGCCTCCCTGGTGGGCACCACAGTACTGGCGGAGAGACCCTTGGAGTGGTCTCCAGGCTGGGCCAGGTCTGCGTGGTGGCACTAGTTTTGGGGTGCCCTGTCTTTCCAGACCTCTGCTCATTGGTTGGGGAGCAGGATGGTGTCCCTCCCCCAGAGCCTGCCTTTCTATCTCCAGGGTACTGGGCTTCTTCGCCTGGGAGAAGTGTGGGCTGAACCAGATGGGGTGTGTGTGTGAGTGAGTGAGTGTGTGTGTGTGTGTGTGTGTGTGTGTGTGTGTGTGTGAGCGTGAGAGGCGGGGTGGGCTCTGGCAGGCAGGAGAAGCCCAGGCCGGTCAGTTTCTTACTCTTTTGCACCTTGCTTGCTTTCTCGGGCACCCCGGGCTCCAGCTGTGGCTTGTTAACTTGTCTGCATGCCTCTCCCTTGATTACTTCTAACCCTTTTTTTTTTAAAAAAAAATTAGTTTCACAGGAATAATTGGTGGGGATGGATTGTGAAATGGAGGCGCATAAATAATCCAATTTGCCAACTGAGCTAAGAAATGCTGGATAAAAATAAAAGATAATTGTAAAAGACACCAGTTGTACCCCTGAAGCTGAGAGGGAGCGCTAAAACACCTTGATGTTTCCTAGACACAACTGAGGAACTCAGAGGAGAAGCACGTGTGGTGGTAGCCAGGCTTTGTTTAGATTGGGTGGTCCCCGAGGCCTGTTGGGGGAGGGTGGGGGCAGTGTCCGGGGGCACAAGCCCCCTCCAGGCCTCAGAGCCTCCAGGGCACCCCGCCTTCCCATCCTTGACCCCGCACACCTGACCCAGAGCCTCAACAGGTCAGCGCCTCTGGTGACACTAGGGTCTGAAGTCTTGGAGAAACCTTTATTGTCAGGGGAGTCAGGAGGGCTAGGAGCAGGTGGGCACAGAGGCCCTGAGCTGGCCTCAAGGCCTTCCGGAACAAGTGGCAGAAAGCAGTACGCCTGCCTTGCAGCCTGGCCTTGAGAGAGTGGGAGAGAGCCTGGGCTCATGTAGCCCTGACCTTGCTGGGGTGGGGAGTGGCGTGGGCACTGACTGCCTTGCGGTTCCCTCCCCAACTTAGGTCATGTTTGAGATGACTGCCTGCCACGTGGGGGCTCTGGTGCCCGGTTGATGGTCGGTGGTGGGGGCGTGTGCCCACAGGGAGGATTCTCTGGCCCCTTCCTCTCCCGAGACCCCGCCCACTCCCTGGGTCGGGTCCAACAGAGCAGCCTGCAGGCACAGGCTGAGTCAGCCGTCGTGGGCGCCGTCCTCCCTGCCTCTCCAGCAGCCAGTCCTCTGCTCTCCCTGTCCTCCTGGATGACAAGGGAGCCCAGGGAGGGCAGTGACCTCAGTGTCACGCAGCTGGGCTCTCTCTGTGGGGCTCGAAATTCCTGAGTCTGCTTGGGAACCCCCTCCGTTTTGGCGGGTGCTGTTGCTGTGTGACTTGTGATTTCTGTGCCAGCTGCAGGGTGTCCCAGGTGTTTGTTACTCAAGCCCGCAGTGGCTCCCCAGTGCCCACTCCATACCCACATTCCTCAGCCTGATTTGTTTTCAAGTTCCCTTCCTCACTCCCAGCCATACTGTCCAGGCTCTGGTCAGGCAGACTCACTGCCCAGGCTTGCTTTGCGTTGTCCCCACCCCATCCCCACCTGCCACCTTAGCCTGGGGCCCTGTGTCCATCCTTGATCATCCCAGATGAATATGGGCTCTTTCCCTCTTATCCCTTTGTCACCAAGTTTGCCAAGCTCCTGCCTACCTCAGGGCCTTTGTACCTGCCCTTCCCCTCCCTGGCACGTGCCTCCTCCAGATGTCCACCTGGCTTGCTGTCTCACTTCTTTCTCTGTCTGTATTTCAGCTCCCAGACCACCCTACATAAATTAGCATCACTTCCCCCTTTCATGTTAACCTTGCTCTGTGTTTCTTCTTAGTACCAAATACAGTTTGTTATTTATATACTTTGTTTATTCTGTCTCTTACTGCTCTAACACAGAGACTTTGTTGACCTCTGTATCCCCGGAGGAAAAATAGTGCCTGGCACCTCGTACACCCTCAGTGGTACTTGTTGGATGAATGAATGAACGAATGAATGAAATCCCAGGAGCGTCATGCTTCCTTCCAGCACAAGCCTGGCACCCTGCTGCTCCCTTCCCAAGACCCAGCGCCGGAACCAAGCTGGATTCACTGCCAGAGCCTAGAACAGAACCTTGCCCGCAGTGGACAGGCAGGAGAGAGCCGTGGAATGGTGGGGGGCAGGTCAGATGTCGCATAGGCCAGAAGACAGCGTGGCCAGGAAGGCGATCCAGCCCCGGGAGTGGGCATTCTGATCCTTCACAGAAACTCCCTTTAGGATTTTTCGGTTGTCTGGATGTTCTGTGCTCGGGCTGTCCCTGCCGTCAGCTGGGTTACGGATGTGCTGGGAATGATGCTCCCTCTTTTTTTTTTTAATATTTTCTTTTTATTTATTTATTTATTTATTTGGCTGCGTTGGGTCTTTGTTGCTGCACGTGGGCTTTCTCTAATTGTGTCAAGTGGGGGCTACTCTTCGTTGCGGTGCTTCTCATTGCGGTGGCTTCTCTTGTTGTGGAGTACGGGCCCTAGGCATGCAGGCTTCAGTAGTTGTGGCTCTTGGACTCAGTAGTTGTGGTTCGCAGGCTCTAGAGTGCAGGCTCAGTAGTTGTGGTGCACGGGCTTAGTTGCTTTGTGGCACGTGGGATCTTCCCGGACCAGGCCTCGAACCCCTGTCCCCTACATTGGCAGGCAGATTCTTAACCACTGCGCCACCAGGGAAGTCTGATGCCCCACTTGGCCAGGTTCCCTTTCTCCTCCATCTGGAGGTTTCTTTTTTTTTTTTTTTTTTTTTTTTTTTGTGGCCAGGGCACCCTAGGTGCCATCGTTCTTTTTTTTTTTTTTTTTCCACACACACACACTGTATTTTGTTTTTACAAGAGATAGATAGACTGACACCAAGCATTGTACATGGATGACCACAACAAAAGCAACAATGATTGCAATTACCAAACATGAAACACACTTATACTATGTCATAACATTGACATTCAGTCCAGTAATCCTCCACTGTAACAGCTCCTTTACTTTGCAGTGAAAATTGATTTGTATATTCTTTTCCTCTAAGTCCTTGTGGGATTTTTTTTTTTTTTTTAATTCAGACAGAAAGTCACAAAAATTATACTCATCCTCATCAGTTCACTCAGTCCCATGTAATTAATTTCTTTTTTTTCATCTTGATCTTTTGTTAGCACTTTTGTGAGTTCATCAGTTTTTCATTAGAGTTCTGAAAATGCTTATTCATTCAGTTCAGCAGTACAGTCAGTTACCAGAAACCTGTACTTGTCAGAGTCTTTTCCATGAATTTCTTGAAGATGAAACTCTTTTATAGGAACATATTTGCAAAATCATCAGAGTACACCCAGAACTGTCTGTAAATGACAAAAGACTTAAAAATGACCATGGTTAAAGATTTGATGAAAGTTCATAATAATGCAGTTGACAAGAAAATTAGTTATTTCTGAGATATACATTTTAAAGTAATAACTAGGATTATTACTTATACCATTATACCAGAACATATAAGATTTTTAGACGTTTCCTGTAATGTCTGAAACATTTATATTAACATATTTCCATACATATTTCCATACAAATACAAATATAAGATTTTTAGAAATTTCATGTAATGTCTGAAACATTTATATTAACATATTTCCATACATATTTCCATACAAATACAAATATAAGATTTTTAGAAATTTCATGTAATGTCTGAAACATTTATATTAACATATTTCCATACATATTTCCATACAAATACAAATATAAGATTTTTAGAAATTTCATGTAATGTCTGAAACATTTATATTAACATATTTCCATACATATTTCCATACAAATACAAATATAAGATTTTTAGAAATTTCATGTACTGTCTGAAACATTTATATTAACATATTTCCATACATATTTCCATACAAATACAAATATAAGATTTTTAGAAATTTCATGTAATGTCTGAAACATTTATATTAACATATTTCCATACAAATAACCCAATGAAAGTTTAGTATTAGTTGTTTTGTTTGTTTTTTTTATACTGCAGGTTCTTATTAGGCATCAGTTTTATACACATCAGTGTATACATGTCAATCCCAATCGCCCAATTCAGCATATCACCATCCCCACCTCATCGCAGTTTTCCCCCCTTGGTGTCCATATGTCCATTCTCTACATCTGTGTCTCAACTTCTGCCCTGCAAACTGGCTCATCTGTACCATTTTTCTACGTTCCACATACATGCATTAACATACGATATTTGTTTTTCTCTTTCTGACTTACTTCACTCTGTATGACAGTCTCTAGATCCATCCACTTCTCAACAAATGACTCAATTTCGTTCCTTTTTATGGCTGAATAATATTCCATCGTATATATGTACCACAACTTCTTTATCAATTCGTCTGTTGATGGGCATTTAGGTTGCTTCCATGACCTGGCTATTGTAAATAGTGCTGCAATGAACATTCGGGTGCACGTGTCTTTTTGAATTACGGTTTTCTCTGGGTATATGCCCAGTAGTGGGATTGCTGGGTCATATGGTAATTCTATTTTTAGTTTTTTAAGGAACCTCCATATTGTTCTCCATAGTGGCTGTATCAATTTACATTCCCACCAACAGTGCAAGAGGGTTCCCTTTTCTCCACACCCTCTCCAGCATTTGTTGTTTGTAGATTTTCTGATGATGCCCATTCTAACAGGAGTGAGGTGATACCTCATTGTAGTTTTGATTTGCATTTCTCTAATAATTAGTGATGTTGAGCATCTTTTCATGTGCTTCGTGGCCGTCTGTATGTCTTCTTTGGAGAAATGTCTATTTAGGTCTTCTGCCCATTTTTGGATTGGGGTGTTTGTTTCTTTGATATTGAGCTGAATGAGCTGTTTATATATTTTGGAGATTAATCCTTTGTCCGTTGATTCATTTGCAAATATTTTCTCCCATTCTGAGGGTTGTCTTTTCGTCTTGTTTATGGTTTCCTTTGCTGTGCAAAAGCTTTGAAGTTTCATTAGGTCCCACTTGTTTATTTTTGTTTTTATTTCCATTACTCTAGGAGGTGGATCGAAAAAGATCTTGCTGTGATTTATGTCAAAGAGTGTTCTTCCTATGTTTTCCTCTAAGAGTTTTATAGTGTCCAGTCTTATATTTAGGTCTCTAATCCATTTTGAGTTTATTTTTGTGTATGGTGTTAGGGAGTATTCTAATTTCATTCTTTTACATGTGGCTGTCCAGTTTTCCCAGCACCACTTATTGAAGAGACTGTCTTTTCTCCATTGTATATCTTTGCCTCCTTTGTCATAGATTAGTTGACCATAGGTGCGTGGGTTAATCTCTGGGCTTTCTATCTTGTTCCATTGATCTATGTTTCTGTTTTTGTGCCAGTACCATATTGTCTTGATTACTGTAGCTTTGTAGTATAGTCTGAAGTCAGGGAGTCTGATTCCTCCAGCTCCATTTTTTTGCCTCAAGACTGCTTTGGCTATTCGGGGTCTTTTGTGTCTCCATACAAATTTTAAGATGATTTGTTCTAGCTCCGTAAAAAATGCCATTGGTAATTTGATAGGGATTGCATTGAATCTGTAGATTGCTTTGGGTAGTATACTCATTTTCACAATGTTGATTCTTCCAATCCAAGAACATGGTATATCTCTCCATCTGTTGGTATCATCTTTAATTTCTTTCATCAGTGTCTTATAGTTTTCTGCATACAGGTCTTTTGTCTCCCTAGGTAGGTTTATTCCTAGGTATTTTATTCTTTTTGTTGCAATGGTAAATGGGAGTGTTTCCATAATTTCTCTTTCAGATTTTTCATCATTAGTGTATAGGAATGCAAGAGATTTCTGTGCATTAATTTTGTAACCTGCAACTTTACCATATTCATTAATTAGCTCTAGCAGTTTTCTGGTGGCAGTTTTAGGATTCTCTATGTATAGTATCATGTCATCCGCAAACAGTGACAGTTTTACTTCTTCTTTTCCAATTTGTATTCCTTTTATTTCTTTTTCTTCTCTGATTGCCGTGGCTAGGACTTCCAGAACTATGTTGAATAATAGTGGTGAGAGTGGACATCCTTGTCTCGTTCCTGATCTTAGAGGAAATGCTTTCAGTTTTTCACCATTGAGAATGATGTTTGCTGTGGGTTTGTCATATATGGCCTTTATTATGTTGAGGTAGGTTCCCTCTATGCCCACTTTCTGGAGAGTTTTTATCATAAATGGGTGTTGAATTTTGTCAAAAGCTTTTTCTGCATCTATTGAGATGATCATATGGTTTTTATTCTTCAATTTGTTAATATGGTGTATCACATTGATTGATTTGCGTATATTGAAGAATCCTTGCATCCCTGGGATAAATCCCACTTGATCGTGGTGTATGATCCTTTTAATGTGTTGTTGGATTCTGTTTGCTAGTATTTTGTTGAGGATTTTTGCATCTATATTCATCAGTGATATTGGTCTGTAATTTTCTTTTTTTGTAGTGTCTTTGTCTGGTTTTGGTATCAGGGTGATGGTGGCCTCATAGAATGAGTTTGGGAGAGTTCCTTCCTCTGCAATTTTTTGGAAGAGTTTGAGAAGGATGGGTGTTAGCTCTTCTCTAAATGTTTGATAGAATTCACCTGTGAAGCCATCTGGTCCTGGACTTTTGTTTGTTGGAAGATTTTTAATCACAGTTTCAATTTCATTACTTGTGATTGGTCTGTTGATATTTTCTGTTTCTTCCTGGTTCAGTCTTGGAAGGTTATACCTTTCTAAGAATTTGTCCATTTCTTCCAGGTTGTCCATTTTATTGGCATAGAGTTGCTTGTAGTAGTCTCTTAGGATGTTTTGTATTTCTGCGGTGTCTGTTGTAACTTCTCCTTTTTCATTTCTGATTTTATTGATTTGAGTCCTCTCCCTCTTTTTCTTGATGAGTCTGGCTAATGGCTTATCAATTTTGTTTATCTTCTCAAAGAACCAACTTTTAGTTTTATTGATCTTTGCTATTGTTTTCTTTGTTTCTATTTCATTTATTTCTGCTCTGATCTTTATGATTTCTTTCCTTCTGCTAACTTTGGGTTTTGTTTGTTCTTCTTTCTCTAGTTTCTTTAGGTGTAAAGTTAGATTGTTTACTTGAGATTTTTCTTGTTTCTTTAGGTAGGCTTGTATAGCTATAAACTTCCCTCTTAGAACCGCTTTTGCTGCATCCCATAGGTTTTGGGTCGTCGTGTTTTCATTGTCATTTGTCTCTAGGTATTTTTTTATTTCCTGTTTGATTTCTTCAGTGATCTCTTGGTTATTTAGTAACGTATTGTTTAGCCTCCATGTGTTTGTCTTTTTTACGTTTTTTTCCCTGTAATTCATTTCTAATCTCATAGCGTTGTGGTCAGAAAAGATGCTTGATATGATTTCAATTTTCTTAAATTTACTGAGGCTTGATTTGTGACCCAAGATGTGATCTATCCTGGAGAATGTTCCGTGTGCACTTGAGAAGAACGTGTAATCTGCCGTTTTTGGATGGAATGTCCTATATATATCAATTAAATCTATCTGGTCTATTGTGTCATTTAAAGCTTCTGTTTCCTTATTTATTTTCATTTTGGATGATCTGTCCATTGGTGTAAGTGAGGTGTTAAAGTCCCCCACTATTATTGTGTTACTGTCGATTTCCTCTTTTATAGCTGTTAGCAGTTGCCTTATGTATTGAGGTGCTCCTATGTTGGGTGCATATATATTTATAATTGTTATATCTTCTTCTTGGATTGATCCCTGGATCATTATGTAGTGTCCTTCCTTGTCTCTTGTAACATTCTTTATTTTAAAGTCTATTTTATCTGATATGAGTATAGCTACTCCAGCTTTCTTTTGATTTCCATTTGCGTGGAATATCTTTTTCCATCCCCTCACTTTCAGTCTGTATGTGTCCCTAGGTCTGAAGTGGGTCTCTTGTAGACAGCATATATATGGGTCTTGTTTTTGTATCCATTCAGCCAGTCTATGTCTTTTGGTTGGGGCATTTAATCCATTCACGTTTAAGGTAATTATCGATATGTATGTTCCTATGACCATTTTCTTAATTGTTTTGGGTTTGTTTTTGTAGGTCCTTTTCTTCTCTTGTGTTTCCCACTTAGAGAAGTTCCTTTAGCATTTGTTGTAGAGCTGGTTTGGTGGTGCTGAATTCTCTTAGCTTTTGCTTGTCTGTAAAGCTTTTGATTTCTCCATCAAATCTAAATGAGATCCTTGCTGGGTAGAGTAATCTTGGTTGTAGGTTCTTCCCTTTCATCACTTTAAGTATTTCATGCCACTCCCTTCTGGCTTGCAGCGTTTCTGCTGAGAAATCAGCTGTTAACCTTATGGGGGTTCCCTTGTATGTTATTTGTCGTTTTTCCCTTGCTGCTTTCAATAATTTTTCTTTGTCTTTAATTTTTGCCACTTTGATTACTATGTGTCTCGGCGTGTTTCTCCTTGGGTTTATTCTGTATGGGACTCTCTGCGCTTCCTGGACTTGGGTGGCTATTTCCTTTCCCATGTTAGGGAAGTTTTCGATTATAATCTCTTCAAATATTTTCTCTGGTCCTTTCTCTCTCTCTTCTCCTTCTGGGACCCCTATAATGCGAATGTTGTTGCGTTTAATGTTGTCCCAGAGGTTTCTTAGGCTGTCTTCATTTCTTTTTATTCTTTTTTCTTTAGTCTGTTCCGCAGCAGTGAATTCCACCATTCTGTCTTCCAGGTCACTTATCCGTTCTTCTGCCTCAGTTATTCTGCTATTGATTCCTTCTAGTGTAGTTTTCATTTCAGTTATTGTATTGGTCATCTCTGTTTGTTTGTTCTTTAATTCTTCTAGGTCTTTGTTAATCATTTCTTGCATCTTCTCAATCTTTGCCTCCATTCTTATTCCGAGGTCCTGGATCATCTTCACTATCATTATTCTGAATTCTTTTTCTGGAAGGTTGCCTATCTCCACTTCATTTAGTTGTTTTTCTGGGGTTTTTTCTTGTTCCTTCATCTGGTACATAGCCCTCTGCCTTTTCATCTTCTCTGTCTTTCTGTAACTGTGGTTTTTGGTCCACAGGCTGCAGGATTGTAGTTTTTCTTGCTTCTGTTGTCTGCCCTCTGGTGGTTGAGGCTATCTAAGAGGCTTGATGGGAGGCTCTGGTGGTGGGTAGAGCTGACTGTTGCTGTGGCGGTCAGAGCTCAGTAAAACCTTAATCCACTTGACTGTTGATGGGTGGGGCTGGGTTCCCTCCCTGTTGCTGTGGCGATCAGAGCCCAGTAAAACCTTAATCCACTTGACTGTTGATGGGTGGGGCTGGGTTCCCTCCCTGTTGGTTGTTTTGCCTGAGGCAACCCAACACTGGAGCCTACCCGTGCTCTTTGGTGGGGTTAATGGCAGACTCTGGGAGGGCTCACGCCAAGGAGAACTTCCCAGGACCTCTGCTGCCAGTGTCCTTATCCCCACGGTGAAACAGAGCCACCACTCGCCTCTGCAGGAGACCCCCCAACACCAGCAGGTACGTCTGGTTCAGTCTCCCCCAGGGTCACTGCTCCTTCCCCTGGGTCCCGATGCACACATTACTTTGTGTGTGCCCTCCAAGAGTGGGGTCTCTGTTTCCCCCAGTCCTGTCACAGTCCTGCAATCAATTCCCACTAGACTTCAAAGTCTGATTCTCTAGGAATTCCTCCTCCCTTTGCCGGACCCCCAGGTTGGGAAGCCTGAGGTGCATCTGGAGGTTTCTAAACTTGTCTTTTCCCTTATGTCAGACCCGACGTCTCCAGGCTCCCGGCTGCTCTGCCTGACCCTGTTTGCCAGTCTTCCTCCACCTGATTCTCCCTGCCTGTGTTCTGGCCCTGCTGGGGAAGGCACTCTGGTTTTATAAGGAGAAAGGCTCTGCCACTAATCCCGGGGGCCTTGGGCAAGTCACTGGCTTTGGGAGCCTTTCTCAGCATCTGTCACATGTGCATGACAGCTCTCGCCGAGATAGTTTTGAGGTCCAGACGAGATCCAGCATTGAACTGATTTGAGATACTGGTACATGGCGACCAGAGCTTTGTGGGGTGCTGGTGGCCCTAGGCCTGCTGTGGCTTCTCCTGTTCTACTGAGAGTTTGAAGGGTCAGCTCTGCTAGCTTCAAGTACAACCTAGCAAGAGAATGTAGTGCTTCCTAAACTGTTAAGTGCCATTCTGATGTAAGGGGCTGCATCTGTGGTTTTGCGTCTGAAGGATCAAAATTAAGAAAGAAAAAATACGGGGTTGAGATGCCGGTGTCTCCTGACCACAGAGATGTTTGTTTGCATCTTGTGGTTTTTCTGAAAACGGAAGCATGCTGGCATTGAAAGGTGGTTTTGGATGGAGAAACCAACTGGAATTAAACACACGTCATTGGGCACTTCTGTTCTGTTGCCTTCTCTCCCTCTGCATGTGCTGTTTTAAATAGTTTCCCGCCGAGCCCGAGAGACAGGTCTTCACTTGGCAGTGGGGAGGCTGAGGACCAGGCAGCTGTGACTTGCCCGAGGGGGCTGCTGTTTCAGGGCAGCGCTGGTATTGGATGGAGAGCACAAAGCCCCATGACCACCCCCCGCCCAACTCCCCCATCTCCTCCATCTCCTCCATCCTCCCTACCCCACTATGTCCCACTGGGGCCCAGTTTGCATCAGATTTGTTTTGTTTTTTTTCATTAATTTATTTATTTTTGGCCGCGTTGGGTCTTCGTTGCTGTGCGTGGGCTTTTCTCTAGTTGCGGTGAGCGGGGGCTACTCTTTTTTTTTTTTTTAAACAGGGAAAAAATGTCTTATTTAATTAATTTATTTTTTATGAATTTATTTTATTTTTGGCTGCGTTGGGTCTTCGTTGCTGCACGCGGCCTTTCTCCAGCTGTGGCGAGCAGGGGCCACTCCTGGTTGCGGTGCGCCGGCTTCCCATTGTGGCGGCCTCTCTTTGTTTCAGAGCACGGGCTCCAGGCATGTGGGCTTCAGCAGTTGTGGCACGTGGGCTCAGTAGTTTTGCCTCGTGGGCTCCAGAGCACAGGCTCAGTGGTTGTGGTGCCTGGGCTTAGTTGCTCCACGGCATGTGGGATCCTCCCGGACCAGGGCTCGAACCCGTGTTCCCTGCACCGGCAGGCGGACTCTCAACCACTGCGCCACCAGGGAAGCCCAGGGGGCTACTCTTAATTGTGGTGCACCGGCTTCTCATTGCAGTGGCTTCTCTTGTTGCGGAGCACGGGCTCTAGGTGAGTGGCCTTCAGTAGTTGTGGCTCACGGGCTTCAGTAGTTGTGGCTCACTGGCTCTAGAGCACAGGCTCAGTAGTTGTGGCACACGGGCTTAGTTGCTCTGCGGCATGTGGGATCTTCCCGGACCAGGGCTCGAACCTGTGTTCCCTGCATTGGCAGGTGGATTCTCAACCACTGCGCCACCAAGGAAGCCCTCAGATTTGTTTTTAAACAGGGTGGGCGCGACTAGGACTTGCGACCACTTATGTGATGGGTACAGGGGTTCATTTTCAACCTGTGCCTAGAAAATCTGATGGTGGTGACCTGTCGCCCTGAGCTCTGGTTGGCGGTTGGAGAATAATGGACATGTCACAGGTGACCCAGGGCCCTTCATGGGGACAGCAAGAGGGCTTGGGAGCTTGCCATCCAGGACAATAGCTAACATTGTTGGTGGATTGGTAAGGTGTTTTCCTTTTTTCACTCGGAGGTACCATAGATTCTTTGCACTTCCTGCCCCTGGAATCAACTCGGAAATGTTCAGGCACTTGTTCTGGACAAATTTTAATTAGTCAGCAGTCAATGAGTAGGAGCACACTATCGGCATTTAGAATTTTCAGTTGGGAGATATGCACATATATATGTATAATTGTATTTTTAAAAAATATATATATATTTATTTCTCATTGGATTGGCTTTACATTCGCGAATGGACTCTCAAGCAAGGCAGCTTTAAATATGTGTTTCTCTGAACTGTTGTGGGCCCCGCTAATTTTCATAAAAAAATGTAGTGTATAGTTTTTCCCAGTTTGTCTATCAGTTGTCTTGGAAAAATCCATTGTTTCGAAACTAGGGGACCCGTTTGCTGAGTGAGTGCCTACATTTAGGGATGATGGATTCCTCAGGCCCCTCTGGCAGCAAGTGTGCACGTTGCTTAAATAAAACACGGTTTACGTCTTTTGGTGTAATGAGCGGGCCATGTGCTCTGACATATGTCCATGTCATCCAGAGCTGGTGACAGCTGTCAGGGGTGGGCAATCGGAAGCTCCAGAAAGCCTCCAGCAGCTGGCCAGCCAGCCAGCGTGGCTGTTGGGAGTTCGAATGACTCCTTCTAAGAGGGGCACCCGGAGGCCTGCGCTTCCTTCCTTACCAGCCACCAGCTGCGGTGAGGATGGGGCGAGACCAGATGTGTGTGTGTCAGCGTTTGTGACAGTAGTGTGCCTGGTCAGTGCCAGTCACCGGGCTTGGTGTGTGTGTGTGTGTGTGTGTGTGTGTGTGTGTGTGTGTGTATCCCCAACTCGCCTGCCAGGCCTCAGACACCAAGTGCTACCTTGGGTCTCTGGCTGGTCCCCACTGGCCGCAGTGAGAGCTGGTGGCTGACTGCTGGACAGTGGGTCCCGGCCACGGGTCCCAGCGCTGCCTGCCTGGCCTGACCGCTAGATCGTGAGTCCCTGAGGCAGGCCTGACCTATGGCCCCTCCTGGACATGCCTTTATCCGTGTACGTGTGCCGCGAAGATTCTGCCTGTGACCTTTCCCTGCCCTTCGGGTGGCGGACAGGAGCGAGCCAGTGTGTGGTGGGGTGGACGTGCCGTCTGCTTCCTGCTCTTGGGGGGATATCTCTGTGCTGTTTCTTGGGTTGGAAACTCTGACAGCAGAAGCCCCTCCAGACCAAGAACTCTTGATTGTGTCTCTCCTTCGGGCTTTAAGAGATTTCAACTTTCCAATTAATTGCATTTCATTAAATAACGGTTTTCTTCGTGATCACAGGCTGGTTTGTGCTTAATCAGCAGTGAGGACTGTGCGGCTTCAGTGGCTGTGAGCGCGCCCGGAGGCAGCGGCGCCTCTCGCTTGCATCGACTTCCTGGGGGAGCTGCCGTGGGGGCCCCTGGATGTGGCATCGTGCTCCCCACTCCTCGCTTTGGGAACCCTTGCCTTCACTCTGCGTGTGTTGCTACTTTCATCCGTCGTATAAGATGACTTGTCTAATAATGGAAATAAAGGGGTGCCAGGCACTTAAATGGCAGCCCCTTCCCCGCCCCTGGCATTCACCTCCCGGCCCTCTGATCTGTGGGGTCACTGCAATGCTAGCCCCTGAGCCCCTTTGCTGGGAGCTCCATCTGTCCATCCACCCGTCCATCCAACAGGTGTTTCCTGAGCGCCCGCTCTGTTCCGTCACTCCAGTCCCTGTCAAGAGCCGAGTGGAGTCAGGAGAGAAGAGCGGAGAGGGGGGCTGCTGTAGAATGCGGGCGGGCATCGGAGCCCAAGGCTGCCTCTGGCTCCAAAGTGCTCCCGGAGCAGCCCAGGCTGGAAGGTTTGAGCACCCGGCATGGGGGGTGCGGGTCAGGGACCCCATCCTGGAAGAGTGAGTGGGTTTGCCCGTCCAGAGCTCAGGCCAGAAGAGCCTCCAGGCAGAAGGGCCAGCCTGGAGTGGGGGACCTGGTATGGGGGTGGAGCTGAGTGTCTGGCAGCAGGATAATGTGGTTTGGGCAGGTCAGCAGGGGATGGCGGGTCCTGACCGTCAGGGGCTTGAGCTGCCTTGGAGGCCCGGGGGAGTCTTGCTGTGGTTGGGGGCAGAGCAGGTGGGGTGACACGCACTCTGCCCGGCATCGTCCAGCTGAATCTAGGAGGTGTTTCCATCACCCAGCTTCAGGACCAGCTGGGCCACCGGAGGCGTGGTGAAGGATGAGGAGGAGGCTGTGATGAGAACCGGGGGAGGGCGCGGGGACTGAGCGGCGGAGGTGCATGGAGGGGTGCCTCCAGGCTCGAGGGGGGCTCTCGGAGGGGTGCTGCCAGGAGGCGTGGGGAGGGAGGAAGGATGGAGCCCAACACCGTATGTGGGAGGAGGCTGCTGCCGCCACGTCCCGGCCTTGCTAGCTCGGATGTTTAATTTTACCCTTTAGAGATTTACAGGCTTTCTAGATTAAATTGCCACTATGCCTCTATAAGAACGACAAAATCCATGACAGACCATAGATCACATTATTAATTTGCCCACGTGGAGTTAACCTCTGTGGTCCCACTGACTTACTCGGAAGGATGAAGGACGCCTGGGAGACAGGGAGGCCTCTGTGCAGTTGTCAGCGAGCGTGAAAGGCCAGAGGGACCCAGGTCGCGGTGGCCGGGCCGCCCTGCCCACCAGGTGGCCGCCCTCCTCCCATTGCCAGGGCTCCTGGTGGCTTCCTGGCCTCTGTAGGGAGGGGGACCGACTTCTGCACCAGCCGTGCAGAGGGCAGAGGGCGTGGGGAAGCCGGGCTGCAGGTCAGGAGGCTGGGCTCCAGGGGCCTCTGCAGGCTGCTGAGCTCTGGGGGATTCTTGGAGGGCTCCTCTCAGGAGCCCCGAAAGCCTGGCACCCGAGTTCCTGCCCAGTCGTCCCCTTTCAGGCTCTGGTGGGCTGTTCTTCCTCCGAGTAATGATGGGTCAGAAAACATGTCTTACAGTTGCTCCCCTTTCTGGACACGTGGACAGCCTGCTCTTTGCGTCGGCACAGGTGGGGGTGGGCGCCATTCCCTCTCCGTGGCCCGAGGCTCAGCCTCTGCGGGGAGCTGGCTAGGACGCTGGTGAATGCGTCTTTCACAGCTTACTGCCGTGCGCTGGAGCTGGAAACTGCCTGCTAATTCTGGGGCAGTTAGAAGTCATGATTTGTTGGGAGAAAGATGCATTTGTTGGGGTGGGGGACTCTCCCTGTGTGTTGACCTTTCTGCCTCCAAGGGCCAAGTGGCTGCTCCAGGTGGGGGCGGGTGGGGATTGCTTGCTGCAGGAGGGCAGGCCTGGGGCTCGCTCTCCTGATGGTTTTCATCAAACACCGAATATTACGCTGCAGTTCGTGTTGACGGATACCCCAAACCGGCTTTCTTCCTTTACAGTGAAATAGAGAAGCTAGACTTGGTGTATTTAACATCCGATATTTCATGGCAGAAAGCCAATGGTCACGCTGGTGGCATGCCTCTCCGTGCTCACGCGTGGTACCCACAGCCATAGATGGGCCGTCCCGTGCAGCCTTGATTAGCAGCTGCTGCCGACTGACTCAGAAGATTCTGTAAAATCCACATGTATTTGTAGAAATACAAATAGAGTTTAATGTCCCAAAGTAATGGTCACTTCCCTGAAGCGAAATTACCTCTGGTTTCAAGGAAGTAAATGGAGGCATAACACATTAATTTGGGACTGAATTGTGTCTCGCTCACCCGAGTTTCCAACAGTGGTGTGCAAGCTGTCCTGCGTTTTCCTTATGGAAACCGTCCTGGCTGACAGAGTCCTGGAGGCCGTGGTGGGTATTCATCATCCAGAATTCATGGCAATGCATTGCTCACATCCATCTGGACCACACATCTCAGGCCCTGACGCCAGAAACACGTGTTCCCCTCCACACCGTGTGCTTCATGGAAGATGTTCTAACAAATTACTCATCTTAAAATAATGCACTGTCCAAGAAAAAGGCAAACAACTGAGTAGAAAAAGGTACCAAAGACATTTCACCAAAAAGAAGGCCCAGTAACCATATGGAAAGGTCCTCAAGTCCATTAGTCATCAGGGAGGGAAATGCAAAATAAATTGTAAATGTTTTAGGGTTCTCCATAGAAACAGACCATGGTGTGTGTGTGTGTGTGTGTCTGTGTGTGTGTGTGTGTGTGTGTGTGTGCGCTATATATATATATTTTTTGTTTTTTTTGGCTGCGCTATACATGGCTTGCGGGATCTTAGTTCCCCGACCGGGGATTAAACCCGGGCCGTGGCAGTGAAAGCACCGAGTCCTAACCACTGGACCGCCAGGGAATTCCCTCTATTTGGAGATTTATTATGAGGACTCACATGATTATGGAGGCTGAGAAGTCCCCAGATCTGTGGTCAGCAGCTGGAGGCCAAGAAAGCTGGTGTGTAGTTCAGTCTGAGACTTGAAGGCCTGAGGACCCAGGGGGCCCATGGTGTGAATCCCAGCCCAAGGGCAGAAGATGAGGTGAGAGGTCCCAGCTCAACAGTGAGGCAGAAAAAGGGGCAAATCCCTCCTTCCTCCATCTGTTGTTCTCTTCAGGCCCTTAGTGGGTTGGATGCTGCCCACCCACATTGGGGAGGGTGTCTGCTTTACTGAGTCCACTGATGCAAATGCTCGTCTCATCCAGAGACACACAGACACACCCAGAAATGATGTTTAATCTGGGCGCCCTGTGGCCAGTCAAGTTGACACATAAAATTACCCACCCCAATTTGATACCATTACACACCACCAGAAGGGCTAAGATTGAAAAGAGCACAAACTAGGCATTGAAGAGGATGTGGAACGGCTGGAACTCTGATGGTTGATCGGGGTGTAAGTTCATACAGCTGCTTTAGGAAGCGGTTTTGCAGTGTCGCCTGAAGTTAAAAATGCACATACTCTGTGACCAGCAGTCCCGCTCTGAGTGAAACTGGGTGCAGTGTGCATACGGCCACTGTCGTGGGCTGCATGGTGGCCCCTAAAGATGGCGGGTCCCCATCCCTGGAACCTGTGAATGTGACCTTACATGGTGAAGCTTTTGCAGATGTGAGTTGGGACACTGAGATGAGGAGATGATCCTGGCTTATCTGGGTGGGCCTTGCATGCCATCACAAGGGTCCTTTTTTTTTTTTTTTTTTTTGGCGGGCCCCAACCAGGGATCGAACCCGGGGCCCAGTCCTAACCACTTGACTGCCAGGGAAGTCCCCACAAGGGTCCTTCTAAGAGAGAGGCAGAGGGAGTGTAGACACAGAGGAGAAGACAGTGACCACGGAGGCAGAGATCAGAGTGATATGGCTACAAGGCAGGGAATGCCGGCAGCATCCCCAGCTGGAAGAGGTGATTCTCCCCTGGAGCCTCCAGAGGGAGGGGGGCCCTGCGAACGCCTAGATTTCAGCCGCTGAAACTGCTTTCAGATTCCCAGTCTCCTGAACTTGAGTTGGTCAGAGCCACGTGTTTGTGGCGATTTGTTCCAGGGACCACAGGAAACTAATAGAGCCCTCCAGACGCATGCACCAGAGCATCCGTAGAAGCGTGGTTGTCAAACTACAGAGGACCCAAGGTCCACCAGCAGCAGACTGCGCTATACACTGGGGCTCATCACACATGGAAACCATCCAGCAGGCACTGCAAGTGTGTGCAGTGGCCTGGACGAGTCCTGCCACATGCTCTTGAGCCAAAAACCCAGACACTAGAGTCCCTAGTCCCTACCGCATGGCTCCACTGATGGGAAGGGCAACAGGCAACTCCCCCATGTGGGGTGGGAAGTCAGGGTGCCCTTGGGAGATGGTGGTTAGAGGGGGGAACCAGAAGGGCACTGGGCTTCTGGAGGGACTGACAATGTCCCATTGATTTATTTTTTTCTTTTTTTAGATTTTATTGACGTATAGTTGATTTACAATGTTGTATTAATTTCTGCTCTTCAGCAAAGTGACTTAGTTATACATACATATTCTTTTTCATATTCTTTTCCATTATGGTTTGTCACAGGGATATTGAATATAGTTCCCTGTGCAATACAGTAGGACCTTGTTGTTTATCCATTCTATATATAATAGTTTGCATCTGCTAATCCCAAACTCCCGATCCTTCCCTCTCCCACCTCCCTCCCCCTTGGCAACCACAAGTCTGTTCTCTATGTCTGTGAGTCTGTTTCTGTTTCGTAGATATGTTCATTTGTGTTGTATTTTAGATTCCACATACAAGTGATATCATATTTGTCTTTCTCTGACTTACTTCACTCAGTATGATAATCTCTAGGTCCATCCATGTTGCCGCAAAGACAATGTCCCATTCTTTTTTTTTAAAATTAATTTATTTTATTTTATTTTTGGCTGCGTTGGGTCTTCGTTGCTGCACGCAGGCTTTCTCTAGTTGTGGCGAGCAGGGGCTACTCTTCGTTGTGGTGCGTGGGCTTCTCATTGCAGTGGCTTCTCTTGTTGCGGAACACGGGCTCTAGGTGCGCGGGCTTCAGTAGTTGTGGCACGCGGGCTCAGTAGTTGTGGCTCTTGGGCTCTAGAGTGCAGGCTCAGTAGTTGTGGCACACGGGCTTAGGTGCTCCGCAGCATGTGGGATCTTCCTGGACCAGGGCTTGAACCCGTGTCCCCTGCATTGGCAGGCGGATTCTTAACCACTGCACCACCAGGGAAGTCCCAATGTCCCATTCTTGATCTGTGTGAGGTTTGCCTGGGTGGGTTCCACTTTATGATAAGGAACTTTTCAGTGTCTATATTAAACTTCAATAAAAACTGAAAAAAAAAAAAAAGAGCAGTACAGCATCTTGGAATCTTCAAGGAGAACTTTCAATTGACTGACTCATGGCTTATTTTCCTGCTGGAACAATAACATCAAAATCAAGATTACATTTAATTTAATGTGAGATGATTAAATGTGGCCATTCCAACAAGTGCTTATTAATATTCAGATGCACATTGTATTTTCTAAATGAAATCAGAGTTCATAAACCCAAGTAGGATGCTGAGATCTATACACAGGTAATTGATATGGATAAGTTCTCTCCATGAGAGTTTTTCTTCCTGCACAAGGGCAGAGCTGTGCACTGAAGGAAAACCAGACACAAACAGCCCAAGCACTTGAGGGTCACATGCTCTGTGGTTTCAGGTGAGTGGGAAACCAGAGAGCTGTAGGAAGAGATAACGGAGCGAGATGGTGTGTATGAACAGCTCCTTTGGGTAGGCCCAGAAACTGGGTGGGGATTCCGAGGGGCCCCCTGTCCAGCGCTCTCCAGGCCACCTTGCCCATCACACTGAGATCCTAGAGGTTCCTGCTGTCTGTGCCCACAGCGCTCCCTGGCAGTCTTCCCGGCCCCTCCCACCCCTCCAGTTGTGCTGGGAGACTGTCCATCAGCCGTCCAGCTTTGGGCTGGGTCCCACGTGTGGTCATCACATCCGAGCTTGCGCACACGTTGTCTGTGTCCTGCGCCATCTGAAATAGACGAGACCCACAGCACAGTGGTCTCCTCTGAGGTGGTCCACAGAGATGCGAGGGAGGCCGGGAGGTGACGCCTGGCCTCAGTGGTCCTAGGCATGCTCCTGGCTCCACTTTGCCGGACTCCCGGCCCAGTCCTGGTGCTGGGATAGCACGGAGGCTTCATCCGTATGGCTCGAGGATCAGAATGGAGGTCGCAGGGCTGTGCCTGGATAGGCGGAGGCTGGGGCCTGGGTGGCGCTGCACCCACCCTCCGGGGCCCGTGGGGAGCCAGCCTGGAGCAATGGGCCCTGCAGCTCTGCTCGGCCTCTCCCCAGGGTCTTGTGGCTGGTGTTTGTGATATGGAGAGCACCTCTGCTTGTGTGTGTGGGGTCTCAGTACTTTGCCCGTGGTTGGGATTTTAGGAGCGGGTCATATCTGTGGGTGGTGTGGTTCAGAAGTCTAGAAACGCAAATTCGCTGAGCCCGGTGAGTGCCCTCCAGCTGCACCTCCTGCAGCCTCCCTGACCGCACTGTCTGAAATGCATCTCCCCGGCTCCCCTCTTACGTGGCCAGTGGGCGGAGGAGGGTGTGGGCCTGGGCCAGGAGCAGCTTTGCCCCGGGTGGTTAGCTAGGGAGCTGGACTTCCGCCAGGGGCCTGCCCGGCTCTTGCTGGCCTGAGGGCTGCTCCTGGCAGCCTGGCCACCCTGGGGACATCGGGACAGCTCAGAAGGAGACATTTCAGCGTGTGCAGAGGGCAAAGCACCATGCTGGGTTCCTGCAGGCACACAGGAGATTGGACCCTCAGGGAGCTTTTGATTTGTGTGTGTTGGCCTCAGTGGAGATAAGAAGAAAGGGCCAAATGGGGCTTCTGTGGGGTGTGGCCACAGAGGGAGATTCGGGCCTGCAGGAGGTGGTCCCTGCTGGTGGTGACTAACAGAAATGAGGGGGGGGGGCGGAACTCCCCCCTCTTCAAGCGTGGGCTGTACCTGGTAACGTCCTTCCAAAGAGCACAGCCTGGAAAAGGGGAAACAGGAACTTGACAGTAGAGAAACCTGATAACCCTGCCTCGGCCACGGGATCCAGGTCCCCCAGCAGTGATGGGTCACCTTGATGGTGTGCCCCTCCATGGGATGTGATGGGGATGGCTCTTCAGCTCTGTGGCCTTTCTGCCCAAACCCCAAAACTTCTGTCTAATCACAAGGAAAACAGCAGTTCAATTCCAGCAGAGGGGCGTTCTATCAAACACCTGAGCAGCACTCCTTAGAACGGATGAAACCGTAGTTTCACCAAAATCTGAGACTCTGTCGCAGCCAAGAGAAGCCCAAGGAGACAGGACGTTTAAATAGAATGGGTGGGATCCTGGAGCAGATAAAAGGACACTGGGTTAAAACCAGGGAAACGTCAATAGAGCGTAGCCTTAGTTAGCAGTAACACACTGATATTGGTTCATTAACTGTAACAAATGTGCGACTTTGATGTGAGATTTAATGACTGGGCACGTCAGATGAGGGGGTCATTCTATGGGAACTCTGTACTATCTGCACAAGTTGTTTGTAGGTCTACAACTATTTAGAAAAATAAAGTCTTTTGAAAGAAATTGGAGGGCAGTTTGAGTCCCATCACCGTGGGGTTCCTGGCGGTGGGACCTGGGCTCTGAGCCTTGCTGTCCATCCCCCCCGCCCCCCCCAACCCCGTCCAGCTCCAGACCCTTGGCTTTGTCGTCCCTGTTGGTCTTCCTTCTTTCCTGTCCACACGGAACCTGAGGGAAAGTTCAGTCCAGTATTTAGAATAGATTTTTTTTTTTAAATTTATTTATGGCTGTGCTGGGTCTTCGTTTCTGTGCGAGGGCTTTCTCTAGTTGCGGCAAGTGGGGGCCACTCTTCATCGCGGTGCGTGGGCCTCTCACTATCACGGCCTCTCTTGTTGTGGAGCACAGGCTCCAGACGCGCAGGCTCAGTAGTAGTTGTGGCTCACGGGCCTAGTTGCTCCATGGCATGTGGGATCTTCCTGGACCAGGGCTCGAACCAGTGTCCCCTGCATTGGCAGGTGGATGCTTAACCACTGTGCCACCAGGGAAGCCTTTTTCTTTTCGGCAGATCCCCATGATTCTTTCCTTACGGTACATTTCCAGAAGTAGAATGGCTGGGCCGAATGTGAAGGCTGCAGATTGACCTCCAGAAAGGCTCCATCGCCCCCAGACCCTGTGTGAGGGGGAGGGCCTGCCTTGCTTCCCTCCCTCCCCTTTTCCTGTCCTCTGCCTCCTCCCTCCCCTCGCCTCTCTCCCCAGCCCTCCCTTCTCTCTCCCTCTCTTGTCCTCCGCAGGAACATTCTCTCCCTCCTCCTCCCCTCCCTCTCCCCCTCCCTCCCTGCTCCTCCTCCTCCCTCCCTGCTCCTCCCTCTCCCCCTCCCCTCCTCCTCCCTCCCTGCTCCCCCATCCCCTCCCCTCCCCTACTCCTCCCCCTCCCCTCACCCTCTCTCTCCTTTCCCTCCCTCTCCCCAACCCCTCCCCATCCCCTCCCCCTCCCTCTCCCTCCTTTGACGCTGCACCACTGAGCAGGGGTCCAGCAAATAGCATTCCAGCTGACCCCCCCGGGGGGCCTCCCAGCGCACAGGCTCTCTAGGGCCCCTGGTCCAGGCGGGGTTTGCTTGTGGGGTTTTGAGAGGAAACTAAGAACCCATGGGGGAGCCTATGGGGAGCTTCAGAGGCTTCCCTGTGACACACAGGCTGATCCTGAGGTCTCCCTTCCCTGAGAGCACCCTACCCCCATGCTGGGGGTGCTGGTGCGCTGACCCCATGGGCGGGGGACCCGAACCCTGGGCTCACAAGCCATTATTTATTTAAAAAATACCTTATTTCTCTGGTGATTTGGCAAATGGATTGACGCCAGGCCCTCTTCCTGAACCACCTGGGACCGCCCCGGTGCATGAGTCAGGCTGGTCGCCACCATGGGGCCCTTGGCCTGGTGTCCTGTTCCCCCGACGCCGTTGGCTGCCCTGAGAATCCAGGGAGAAGCTGCTGCCAGATTCTGCGGCCCCAGGAGGGTCTTTGTCCTCCTTTCACAGAAGCGGTAGATGCATGGATTCGCTCTGTTGAGCTGGAAGGAAGAATTTTAAAATTTCCTCCGGTTGAAGAACGCAAAATGGAACAATCTACATCAATTCCCCCAAATTGGACTTGTAGGCAAGTACTTGGAGAAATGGACTCTTTCCTATGCATGGAAGCAAAGTCCGTGGGAACCTCCTGGTAATGAATTTTAAAGTGCTTGTCTACTCAGTCTCATTCCCAAATCCTGAGAGTCTTAAAAACCAGAAGCTGGGGGCCTGGGGGGTGGGGGGCAGGGCTCCCCACTCTGAATGGTGGGGAGGGGGGCAGCTGGGAAGGCCCACCCTTCTCTGCTGCGGTTCCCTTCCTCCAGGTCAGCAGCACTGTTTGTCAACAAGCATGACCATCTCTTTTACTTCCGAAGATTCTGAAATTTAGGAGTGGTTTTGAGCCCTCTTTAGGTAGATGCCGTGTTCTGACATGCAGAGTTTCTATGTATTATTTCATTACCGAACAGTGAAAGAGCTCATAATTAACATATGGAGATATGCCATCTCTGTGTTTCAAATATTCCCTTCTAATAGTGATCTCGTGTCTGTAGAGGAGAGAGCCATCTTCTGGCCGCAGAGCGTGGGGTCGAAGGACCCTGGCCTCGTGGGTGGCGTCTGCAGTCTGTGGGTTGGGGGAGCCTGCCCCGGGCTGTGGGCTGCGGATGGGGTGTTTTGATCATTGCCGCCCCGTCTTCCAGGAACCCCTTCCCCACTGAGGTTCCCTGACACCCCATTTCTGGCCTTGTTCAGGCTCACTTTCTCCACTCACACGAGGGTGCCCAGCGGGAGGAAGCGGCAGGGCTTTCTGTGCCATCTTCAGAGCTGATGGAGGTGGAACCAGGCCAGCCGTGTCAGAATTTAGTGGGGGAGCAACTAGCAAGAAAACCCACTCTTTCCCTGTGGCACCAGAAATTCTGGTTAGAGGGATGGCCAGGAGTAGGAACAGGACGTCCACCGTGGACAGGAAGTGACTCTCAGCATGCGGGAGATGGAGACCAAGTCCAAGGGCCCCGGATGGGAGACCAGGGTGAGTGAGGTCTGATGCCAGGGGGTGGGTGGGGCTCGGTTATTTGAGAAGAGTGTATTTCCCTGATCAGCGGGACAGGAGTTCCGTTTCATTGGGGTTCTTCCTTCCAGTTTGGGATGGGTTCTGGAATGGTGGTGGTTGTTGTTGTTGTTTTTTCGGCCATGCTACACGGCTTGCAGGATCTTAGTTCCCCCGACCAGGGATTGAACCCGGGCCCCCTGCATTGAAAGCACAGAGTCCTAACCACTGGACCGCCAGGGAAGTCCCTGGAATTTGTATTCTAAGTGATAAAAAGGGGCAGGCGACTTTTCATGGCGGTGGGGTTAGCTTTGTCAGGTCCCCCTGACCTGGAGAGGTGGTGTCATTAAAATCCGGTAACTCAAGCAGTGCAGTATGATTAAGGACTTATTTATGTCATTGTGTTTGACTCGAAAGTTTGAAATCTGTTAAGGTGACTTTTAGGATTCTTGGTGTGGGTTGGGGACAAGTCTTTGTGTGGGTGGGTTTAATACCTTCTTGTGTGCACCTCATTTCCTGGGAATCTCTGAGGAACCGCTCTTTGATTTTCAATTTTAAACCCTTATCTTCCGACAATCGGCCTCATCCAGAGCAGAATGGGCTGCAATTACAGTCTTCCTAATGGGATGGGTTTTATTTCGAATGAGTGGACTGAGACAGCATTTCACTACATTCGTATGACTGCTCACAATCGCCCATATTTCTTTCGTTTAATGGGAAATGTGTCGCTGAAGCCTGCTTCTCAGTCCTGGCCCCATGGTGGCCTGGGCGGATCCTGGCTCAGATCTGAGGCCACCTGTGTGCATCATCGGACGGGCCAGCCGTGGCCCAGGGAGGGAGGGTGAAGGAGGGGCCCATGTGGCTTTTATTTTGCTGCATTTTGTCCAGAAACATTTCGTCTGCTGGGCCAAGTGGTTTTGATTTGGCCTTCAGCGGGAGTAAGGCATAGCAGGATTTCACGGGCTTCTGTGATGGCCAGAGATGCTGGCCAGGATGCAGAGGCAGGCGGGTGCCACGTGGGATGGAGGTGCAGGTCCCAGAGAGCCTGGCAGGGCCTGGCCATTCTCTGCAACAAAACTGTTTGCTTTCACTGACATTGGAGCGCTGGGGTCAGGGTCTCACCGTCGACACGACCGCTCACCGCCTCTCCCCGTAGCTGGCTCATGAAATGTTCCAGAATCAGAGAGTATCTGAGCTGTTTGTTGTAGCATCTCAACTTGGGAGAGCTCGGTCACCCTTTCAGCCATAAAGTCTGCCTTTCCCCAGAGGAGTAGATGCTAGAGAAGGTGTGTTTTCTATTTGAATCAACCCTGATACAGCCTCGGAAGTGCCAGAAAGGGGATCTCGCCTTGACACATACAGATGGGAACCCTTTCGTTTCCAAAGTCTGTTAAAAAATCTTAATGCTTGTTAAAAAAAATCCACTTTACCATTGGCAAAAATATCCTCTTGTGTGTTTGCAAATTATACCTCTGCCTCTCTCAGGTGCCCCGTGAGTGTGGGGTGGTGCTCCTGAACGAGGCTGGAGCCCCTGGATTTTCCGGAGCCCCCGGCCTGGCGCCTCCTGTGAGCTGCTTGTGCCGTAGAAAGGGCAGCTCTCCCTGATTTTGATAAGAAGGGCCTCTGGGCTCCTCACCATTCAGAGAAGCAGTGGAGTATCTTCTCCGTCTCCCACCTCATCCTCCTGAGTAAGTCTTGCTCCTTGTTCCCTGACAGTCATTCCACCCAAGTTATTTTTTAGACAGAGGCTTCTCTTTCGGTTGCCCCAGGCCCGGGGCCCCTCCACGGGGAGAGGAAGCATCTGGGAACATCAGCTGATGAGATGGCTGTTGCGCCCCCCACTCTGTCTTCTGACATCAAGGATATCTTTATTTTTATAAGTTTTTAAAATTGTGGTAAAATATACATAACATGAAATGTACCACTTTAATCATTTTTATGTATACAGTTCAGTAGTATTAAGTACAGTCGCTTTGTTGTGTAACCGTTACCACCATCCACCTGCAAAACTTTTTCATCTTCCCAAACTGAAACTCTGTCCGCATAAACACAAACTCCCCATTTCCCCACCCCCAGCCCCTGGAAACCACAATTCCACGTCTAAGTGAGATCATGTACGTAGTGTGTATTTGTCTGTCTCTGTCTTATTTCACTTAGCATAATGCCCTCCAGGTTCATCCACAATGTCACAAATGATAGAATTTCCATCTTCTTTTAACTATCTATCTATTTATCTATTTATCTATCTTGTTTGGCCACGCCTGCGGCCCGCAGGATCTTAGTTCCCCAACCAGGGATCGAACCCATGTCCCCTGCAGTGGAAGCGCAGAGTCCTAAT
This sequence comes from Balaenoptera acutorostrata, assembly GCF_949987535.1. Lineage (NCBI taxonomy): Eukaryota > Metazoa > Chordata > Mammalia > Artiodactyla > Balaenopteridae > Balaenoptera > Balaenoptera acutorostrata. The sequence goes on along the minus strand of NC_080066.1, from coordinate 32,160,621 downwards.
CACTGGACCGCCAGGGAATTCCCTCCTTTTTTTAATATTAAATAGTAATCCACTGTGTGTATGTGTGTGTTTATACATATATGTATGTATATATATGTGTGATATATTCTTTATCCATTCATCTGTCTATGGACCCATATTGCTTCCATATCTTTTGCGGCAAGCAGGGGCTACTCTTCGTTGCTGTGCTCAGGCTTCTCATTGCGGTGGCTTCTCTTGTTGCGGAGCACAGGCTCTAGGCGCACGGGCTTCAGTAGTTATGGCTCGCGGGCTCTGGAGTGCAAGCTCAGTAGTTGTGGCGCACGGGCTTAGTAGCTCCGCGGCATGTGGGATCTTCTCAGACCAGGGCTTGAACCTGTGTCCCCTGCATTGGCAGGCGGATTCTTAATCACTGCATCACTAGAGAAGTCCCCTGCTTCCGTATCTTGGCTATTGTAAATAATGCTGTAATGAACATTTGAGTGCAGATACCTCTTTGAGATAGTGATTTCATTTTTTTTTGGATATATACCCAGAAGTAGAATTGCTGGATCATATGGTAGTTGTATCTTAAATTTTTTGAGGAGCCTCCACACTGTTGTCCATAGTGGCTGCACCAATTTACATTCCCACCAACAGAGCACGAGGGCTCCCTTTTTTCCACGTGCTCGTCAACGCTTGTTATTTGTTGTCTTTTTGGTGATGGCCATTCTAACAGGCGTGAGGTGATACTTCACTGTGGTTTTGATTGGCATTTCCCTGATGATCGGTGATGTTGAGCACCTTTTCATGTGCCTGTGGCTATTTGTATGTCTTTGGAAAAATCTATTTAGGTCCTTTGCCCATGAAAAAAATTGTTTTTTTCAGAGTTGTATGAGTTCCTTACGTATTTAGGGGTTCCTTCTTTTTTAAGGCCAGTCATATTCCATTGTATGTACATGCCACATTTTGTTTATCCATTCATCCGTTGGACATCAGGAATATGTTGTGTAGTAGAAAGAACAAAGCGGCGAGACCTCGGTCTCCGCGGTTCACAGCCTTTGCGCGTGGGCAGGTGGGGGCTGGCCACGCTGGTGCTCTCGCTCGCTTCTGCTCTCAGCAGGCGCACGTGCAGTCTCCACGGGCGCCTGGGCCTGCTGCTGAGACTGGAGGGTGCAGATGGGTGTGGGAGCCAGTCCCTAACCCCAAAGAGCAGCAGGGACAGGCCAAGTGAATGGCAGCTCCTATCTAGGGCTTTAACAAGTTCAAAAAGAGAAAAGAGCTTGTATTCATCCTGAGGGCTACGTGGTCACAGGCCACCCAAAGGATGCACCTCTGTTCCCAGAATTGGTGGGAGCTTCCCTGGAGGATGTGTTTCTCCCAGAGCCCTTCGTCAGGATGTGAGCTCCTGCCATGGCTACTGTGATCACAGTCAGCGGCACAAGAGCCCAGGAGGTCCTGCAACGTATTGCCTCTTGTATAAGGATGTCAGTACATTTTTAAAAAAAATTTTATTTATTTATTATTTATTTATTTATTTTATTTTTGACTGTGTTGGGTCTTCGTTTCTGTGCGAGGGCCCTCTCCAGCTGCGGCGAGCGGGGGCCACTCTTCATCGCGGTGCGCGGGCCTCTCACCGTCGTGGCCTCTCTTGTTGCGGAGCACGGGCTCCAGACGCACAGGCTCAGTAGTTGTGGCTCACAGGCCTAGTTGCTCCGCGGCATGTGGGATCTTCCCAGACCAGGGCTCGAACCCGTGTCCCCTGCATTGGCAGGCAGATTCCCAACCACTGCGCCACCAGGGAAGCCCCAAGGATATCAGTACATTTTATCTGAAGTTGATAATATATCCAGAAATAGAGGTGTAAAAATATTATTTAGAGAGATGGACATAGCCACCAGAAGAATTAAAATCTGAACTAAGGAAGAGGGTGGCAGTGGCGTGGGGAAGTTGGGGTCAGGGAATGTGGCTTTTCATTAGAAGCCCCTCCAGTATGGGATTATTCAGCCTGAGTAAAAGAATCGCCTCGTTTCTTCAGGGCTTTGCGGTAGCCAGTAACTGATCTGTGTAGTTACGTGGTAGATGGGGTCAGAGGTGTCTGTCCTCAGGTATGATGGCAGTCACAGTGTAAGGTGTCCAGTAGCACCAGGCGGGAAATGGGAAGAGCTCAGGGACTGGTGGATTAACAGTGTCTGGCTCAGTAATTCCTGCTGAAACCTTAAGGGTGGGCAATAAATGAAAGCGCTGCCCCGGCAGATATGACTTGCATCCTAACAGCAGTCTTCAATGTCTCTGTCAGAGGCGTGACGGTTGGGCCATTTCTTGTCCGTGGAGAGGGCTGGTGAAGGAGCTTTCAATCCAGGGCACCTGGACCGTGCTTCAGTCCTCTACAGCACACCACCTGCGTCGGTTGGGAAAGAGAGTTACCACAGTTTTTTTTTTTTTGGTTCTGGCTTTTAAAAAAATATTATTTTATTTTTTTAGTTGATGTATAGTTATTTTACAGTGCTGTGTTAGTTTCAGGTATACAGCACAGTGATTCAGTTATATATATAGGAGGCTATATGTATATTGGGTTGGCCAAAAATTTCATTTGGGAATGGACAGCAAAACCGAACGAACTTTTTGGCCAGCCCAATATATATAAATAGGAGAAATAGTTCTTCTATAGTCTGTTCTCCCATGGTTATTTTCTTATAGCCCTTGTCCAAGTGCACCCCAGTGATTTGTTTTCATAGATGTCAAAACCGTGGCTGGTTTCCAGAACATCATCTTTGGAAATTCTATATAGCAATGAAGCAGTTTTTCTCTTTCCATTTTTATATAGCTGCATCTATTTGAAATTTTAGTTTCATATCACATTTATCTAACAGTGTGTCCGCTCGAGATAGTTTGCATTCTATAGAATGGGCTTGATAGGAAATTATTTAAAAATTCAAATATTAGAGTTTCAAGGATCCTAAGTGTTGATTTTTAGGGAATGTACCAATTTTCATCTATGTGATTCTTTTCCAAAAGGGAAGGTCACGAAATGAATAACCTACATTTTCTGGTTTTTCAATAAGAAGCATTGATTGTGTTTTTTAAAGAAAGAACCATAAGAATATGTGATTTTAATTTTGACTTCATATTAATACCTTCAGAAACAGGAGGTTCTCTGTGCCTGGGTTCTGCATCTTTGAGTTTCCAGGAGCTTAGTGCACTGAGGCCTGATCCAGGGAGCTGGACGGTTTAGGTTCTGCTGGCTGCCTTCCCGCTCTGTCCAGGGAGACCAGATCCCAGAGGAGGACAGCAGCAATTAGGTCTTGTTGGGAAGAAAGAACACAGCCACCAGCACTGGACCGTTTTGCTTCCCCTGAACAAATAAGATAGTGCATTGCTGGCATCTGTAGCTCCCGTAGGGCCGTGTGGCAGGGGCTGGGCTGTGGGCTTGCTTGGCAGAGACAAGATGCCCACACCCAGGGCTGCTCTGCGTGGTCAGGGAAAGAGTTTAATTCATTGACAGTTTTGGGGCTAATGATATTCACTTGTTCTGTATGGAGCTGGGGATGGATTCTTTCTCTTTCTTCAATTTAATAGAGCTTTACAAATCAAAATACATCCTGCTTAAGCCATTCAGAACTGTTTCCCGTTAAAAAAACCTAAAGGTAGCCCCTGTGATGATCCCCTCGCCCACCGCACACCATGGTGGCTTTGTGGGCAGTCTGCTTGCTGCCCCGAGCCCATCTGGACACGTTTCTGCTTCTCATCAGAAAGGGAGCTGTCACCAGTGCAGATGGGAGACTCACGTTAGCTTTAGTGATGGAAAGATGGAAATAGAAGCTTCCTTGATACCACCATGCCAAGTAAGATAATGAGGATGCATATTTGCTGCTAGCCGCTGAAGGCAGACATCGCTAGAGTAATTTGGATTAGTGGGAAGTTGGAACATATTGTTTTAGAAGAGATTTCAAGAGCATCGTCTTTGGAAATCCTCTACAGCTATGAAGTGATTTTCCCCCCTCAATTCTACTTATATAGTGGTATCTGTTTGAATTTTTCATTGGTTATCTGTTCTCTCCAATAGTGTATTTGCCTGAGCTGTCTCGAATTCTATTAAATGGCCTTGGCTTTAAATTGACTTAAATATTTTTTATTGCTATTTGGAAGACCCGGAAGTATTTCCAGTGTTCGTATTTGGGTCATGGAGATGCCACTTTGCATCATTTTGTCATATGTAAGGGCCAGGCTATTTCAAGGAAGGTCCAGAGAAGAGACTTGCTATTTCTGAGAATATCCGATGGATTAGGAAGCACGGGTTATTCAAAGATCTGTCCTTTTCGCTTTGAAATCTGAAATGGAAAAGCTGTGCTCAGGGGCAGGGGGATTTGGAACCTGGGAGGGAACGGGTCAGGCTCCCGGCTTCATTCAGAACCCACATCCTGCCCTACACGGAACAGCATCACGGAGGTGAAGATGCATGAAAAGCCCGAGTTCCAGCTGCTGGCTCCTAACTCGGGCGGGCATGGGTGAGGAGGCCGGGCGGCTGGTGGCTGGGGTGCTCCATCCAGCCTGGCACCCTCTGGAGGCTGATTCTCTATATTCTGCAGATTTCCCTGGGGACTGTGGGGATGGCCTCGTTTCACCTGGGCGCCCTCATACAGTTATGGGACAGTTCCACCAGGCTGCAGGGTTGTGAGACGATGAGCCCCTGGCCCCAGTGTCACCTGATTTTTATCCTTTGTTCCCTGGGCCTTTTGCTTGAAGGTACCTTGAGTATCTTGTGTGTGCACTTACTTCTAAAATGTGCATTAGGGACATCCCTGGTGGTCCAGTGAGTAAGACTCTGCGCTCCCAATGCAAGGGGCCCAGGTTCGATCCCTGGTCTGGGAACTAGATCCTGCGTGCATGCTGCAACCAAGAAGTCTGCATGCCGCAACTAAGAAGCCCGCATGCTGCAACTGAAAGATCCCGCATGTTGCAACGAAGATCCCATGTGACCCAACTAAGACCCGGCGCAGCCAAAATAAATAAATAAGTAAATAAATAAATGTTTAAAAAAGTAAAAAATAAAATGTGCATTAAGCCTTTTGTAAGATTTCAGAGTCATAACATCCATCAATGTATCCATTCACTCACCATTCAGCAAGTGCTTGTGGAACACCTACTGTGCACCGCGCTGCGTGGTGGCGTGGCCACGGGCTGCCGTGCCCTGGGGAGATCGTGTTCTGGTACTGAGCACATCCGCACCGTCCAGGGCAGGGACCACTGAGTTTTGTCCCGTGTAAATTGGATGCCTCGCACCGTGGTTTGCTGTGTTACAGGCAAGGACAGAAGGCAAGAACTTCTAGACAGATGGGGCGGGCTTGGCCTACCTGCCCAGTGGCCGAGCTTAAAGCCCATGGGTCCACACCTCCCAAGACAACATCCCTGCCATTTGTGGGGGACGCCAAGGGGGGGGGCAGGGTGGCGGGGTGATGGGCCCTGTGTGTGCAAGGTGCTGGGTCAGGTGATGGACTTACTGCAGCAGAGGAGACATCTGCCCCCGCCTCGTGGGGCTTCGGTTTGCAGAATTTTAGCCGTTCTCAATATTTAAAAAAATTTCTCCTGGTTGTAGCATAAAATCACTTAGCTTCTTGCAGCGTGTTTTGAGGCTTTAATGCCATTCCACAGATGTCCTTTCGTGATGCAAGAGGGCTTCCTGAGAAGAGGCTGGAAAGTGGTTTTCATCCAGCACTTTTGGCAGCAGTGTCTGGCAGGTTAGGGTGGAAAGAGGGTGGGAGGTGGCAGGGGGGCGCTCACACCCGCTGTTCCGTGGTTTCAGATCCTGGGAAAGCTGCTCACTCCCAAGCATGGTTTATAGGAGAATTTAAATTCCTTAAGCGACTTCTGAAAGGAAGCAGGCTTTATTTTCATTCATTAATTAATTTGTTTTTTTTTTAATTTAATTTTTTATTGAAGTGTAGTTGATTTACAATGTTGTGTTAGTTTTTGGTGTACAGCACAGTGATTCAGTTATACATACATGTACATATTCTTTTTCAGATCCTTTTCCATTATGGTTTATTACAGGATATTGAATATGGTTCCCTGTGCTATACAGTAGAGCCTTGTTGTTTATCTATTTTATATATAATGGTTTGTATCTTTTAATCCCAAACTCCTAATGTACACCTCCCCCACTTTCCCCTTTGGTAACCATAAGGTTGTTTTCTTTTTTTAAAAAATAGCATACAGATATTGCTACTTATTTTTAAAATTAATTTAATTTTTGGCTGCATTGGGTCTTCGTTGCTGCGTGGGTTTTCTCTAGTTGCTGGGAGCGGGGACTACTCTTCGTTGTGGTGCGCGGGCTTCTCATTGCGGTGGCTTCTCTTGTTGCGGAGCATGGGCTCTAGGCCCATGGGCTCTGTGGGCTCTAGGGCGCACGGGCTTCAGTAGTTGCGGCGCACAGGCTCAGTTGCTCTGCGGCACGTGGGATCTTCCTGGACCAGGGCTCGAACCCGTGTCCCCTGCATTGGCAGGCAGATTCTTAACCACTGCGCCACCAGGGAATTCCCATAAATTTGTTTTCTATGTCTGTGGGTCTGTTTCTGTTTCATAAATAAGTTCATTTGTGCCATATTTTAGATTCCACAAAAAAGAAGATATGAAAATGCTGTCTGCTTGATTTTTCGTCTGTGAAGGGGTTGACGTTGCAGTGGAAGATTTAAGCGGGGTTGGAGTTTGGGTCATTTCGCAGTAGGGTCTCCTTTTGGAGGCCCATCGTTCTTCTGAGGACGCCTCTGGCCGGCCCCTGGGATTTGATGTCCCCCAGATTTCAGGAGGGGGCTGTTGTCACAAGCTGCTTCTCTTCCTGGGTGGGCACTCACAGGCCTATGCCACCTGTGCTCCCTGCACCCCTCAGCACAACCCCCCGCTGGACTGACCCTACTGCCCCCCAGAGAGGGGTCAGGGAACACGTCCCGCCCTGACCCTGACCACCCTCTGTGAGCGCTGCTGTGGGGGAGGATGTGCGTCTCATCCTCTTTGTCCACGCACTCCTGGGCCTGAGTGTGGGTCCTGCCTGCTGCTCCTGCTGTTGTCCTCGGCAGTCGGCCCCGTCCTCCCCGGGGCATGTGTGTACGTGTGCACACACTCGCCATACACACACACACACACACCACACACACACACACCATACACACACACCATACACACATACACACCCCATATACACACACACACACACCACACACACACACACACCACACACACACGCCACACACACACATGCCATACACACACACACATGCCATACACACACACACTCGCCATACACACACACCCCCCCACACAGACACACACCATACACACACACACCATACACACATACACACACACACGCCATACTCACACACACACACCATACACACACACACCACACACACACACCATACACACACACACGCCATACACACACATGCCATACACACACACACGCCATACACACACACACTCGCCATACACACACACACCTCACACAGACACACACCATACACACACACACCATACACACATACACACACCATACACACACACACGCCATACTCGCACACACACACACCATACACACACACCACACACACACACCATACACACACATACACACGCACACACACCATACACACACACACGCCATACACACACACACCATACACACACCCCCCCACACACTCACCCCATACACACATACATACCCCATACACACATCGTACACATGCATCATATACACACATACATACACATGCATCACACTTACATGTATCACATACCACACCATGCACCACACACACATACACACATACCTATACTGTACACATACATCATGCACACACCACACACACATACATGCATATACATACCATGCATCATGCACACACCACACACACATACACACATGTGAACCCCTCAGTGAGTGAAACTAAATTCTCAGTTTCCCCCAGATCAACACAGCAGCGCCTCCCCTCCCCTGGTCCAGTGCAGCCCTGGGCCCAGGTCCCAGCCCCCATCGCCTCCCTGTGTCTAGTCCCTGCCTGCCTCCGTGTTTCCGTCTCCCCAGCCGCCCTATGCTGCGTGTGTTCTGATCCCCTCTGCCGGGGGTGACCTTCCTTCCCGAGGAGCCTTGGGCCCCTGCACTCTCCTCACACGCCCCCTCCCTCCTGACCGCCGTTCCCCACTGTGGGTTTTCTCAGTGCTGACACCTCCCAGCTAGAATGTGAAACCCTCAAAGGCACAGACTGGGTTTCATCTTAATACTGCTGAATAAGAAACGCATTTTGGTAAAAGACCCAACCAGTATGCACGTATTTAATAGAGTCAAAGTGATGCCCCCTTGGCCTCCTCTCCCATCTGCATGCCGTCCACAGAGGAAGTGCTGGCGGGCATTGGTGGGAGCCCTTCCGGTCTGTTCTGTTTGCCTTTGCGTTCATACATGGACTTGCAGATGTGTATACATTGTCTAGCTGGCTTGCTGTGTCTGTAACTGGGAACTACACACACACAGACACACACTCACAGACATGCACACATACACATACTTAGCTAACTTGCTGTTTTCACTCAATCTCAGGCTTGTAAGATTTCTCTCTGTCAGCACATATTGGCCTACCTCTTTAAAAAAAGTCTCAGAGTATTCCAGCCTGTGGATTCTGCCCTAATTTATTTAACCATTGTCCTAGTGATGGGCACTTAGGTTGCTTCCAGTTTTTAAAAAGATTGCTGCAGTGAAAATCCCTATACTCACATCATTTCATATGCATGTGACTCCTGGAAATGCAGTTGCTGGGTAAAAGGATATGCGTGTTTAAATTTTTGATAGAGAAGGCGGAATTGCTTTTCTGAAAGGCGTCGCTGGGACTCCTTCTAAAGAAATAAATTTTTTTTAAAAGGAGAAAACCAGCAAAGAAGTTATTCACCACCAATAGCTAAATAAAGAGAGTGGTTCTCCCTCAGGCCATGAACTGTGAAATGCCACAGCCAGGGAGAGGCAGAGGATCTAGGCAAAGGTTGACATGGTTTCTAAGGTTTTCTGTGCTGTCCCCCTCACCCCACAAAGCAGTCATGGGGAAAGATGAGATGAACAACCAAAAGCCTGAGAATCTACTAATGCTCCGCAGTTTGGAGAGAGGAACACTGTGTGTGGTGGGGTTGGGGATGGATGCTCTTGGAGCCCAGTGACTCTCATTAAAGTCAGGAAAAACCTGTCCTCCTCCAGGGGTGCTGCCCAGGGTCTGTTTGCACTGCATTGTGGGAGAATCCCTTAGCTCCATCTATCAGTTTACCCATCGGCTCCTCAATTATACCCATTCTTACATTCAGCCTTCTGAATATCAACCACCATATTTTTTTGGGGGGGGTGGTTTATCCCAAAAAGGCAAGGTTTAGTCAATATTTGAAAATCGATCAATGCAATTTACCATGTTAATAGAATAAAGGTGAAAAAAAATGATCTTCACAATAAATGCAGAAAAAGCATTGGTCAAATTCAGCACCAAGTTTTTTACTATTATGAATAAAGCTGCTATAAACACACATGTACAGGTTTTATGTGACCGTAAGTTTTCGTCTCACTTAGGTAAATATCAGAAATAGGATGGCTGGGTCTTATGATAAGTGTTTGTATAAGTTTGTAGGAAGCTGCCAACATGTTTCCCAAAGTGGCTGCATCATTTTGCACCCTCATCAGCAAGGTATGAGTTATAGCTGTCGCATTTCCTCATCAGGATTTGGTTTTGTCAACGTTTTTTTTGTTTGTTTTTTGTTTTTTGTTTTTTTTTAAGCCCTTCTAGTAGAGTAGAGGAATGTTGTTATGATTCTTTTTTTTTTTTTAACATCTTTATTGGAGTATAATTGCTTTACAGTGTTGTGTTAGTTTCTGCTGTATAACAAAGTGAATCAGCTATATGCATACGTATATCCCCATATCCCCTCCCTCTTGCGTTTCCCTCCCACCCTCCTTATCCCACCTGTCTAGGTGGTCCCAAAGCACAGAGCTGATCTCCCTGTGCCACACAGCTGCTTCCCACTAGCCATCTGTTTTACATTTGGTAGTATATATATGTCAATGCTACTCTCTTACTTCGTCCCAGCTAACCCTTCCCCCTCCCCGTGTCCTTAAGTCCATTCTCTGTGTCTGTCTTTATTCCTGTCCTACCCCTAGGTTCATTAGAACCATTTTTTTTTAGATTCCATATATACGTTTTAGCATACGGTATTTGTTTTTCTCTTTCTGACTTACTTCACTCTGTATGACAGACTCTAGGTCCATCCACCTCACTACAAATAACTCAATTTCGTTTCTTTTTATGGGTGAGTAATATTCCATTGTATATATGTGCCACATCTTCTTTATCCATTCATCTGTCGAACCACCATATTTTTTAAAATTTGGAAGCATAATTATTTCAGCAGTTTTAGGTTTACAGAAAAGTTGAGCAGAAAGTTCCCATATGGCCTGTAACCCCCATACCCCGTAATTTCCCCTATTATTAACATCTTGTGTTAGTATGGTACATTAGTTACCACTGATGAGCCAATATTGATACACTATTATTATTATTATTAACTAAATTAGGGTTAGGTTCACTCTTTGTGTTGTACATTCTGTGGGTCTTGACAAAAGCATAAAGACTCAGACTACCATCCTTTTGTTCTACTAGTTCGTTAGTTGTGTCCTGTTAGCTTCTTCCTGTTTTAAGGACTACCCTGGTAACAGCCTTTGGAGTCTTGGGAAGGGCCAGGGTGCTGAGGTGCTGGCTCTCGCCCAGGGAGCTGTGCTCCTGTGGTGTCCTGGTCCCCCCACCCCGAATTCTGAGCCTGCTCGGGTCTCAGCGCCTGTCACTGTGTGGCAAGGGACTGTGGGGACTGGAAAGCAGCGGATGAAGCAGGCAGCCTCCCTGGGCTCCTCTTCCCTGGTTTCCCCTCCTTTTCCCTTCTTGAAATGTGTCATTTATCTCGGAATGTTCTGGCAAGATGTAGTATTTTAAAGGACTGCCCGGGTGGGTATGGGTGTGTGGGTGGAGGGCTGCTGCCGTGGCCCTGCTGTCCTGCGATGGATAGCATGGGTTTTCCGGGGGGGCAGCCTCCATGGCCGCACGTGCACCCCCCTTGCTTTTGGTGAGCGTGTGAATAGGGAGGGAGGTGGGAGGGGATCTGCGGCGCTTTCAGGATGAGGACCGGCCCCTCTTTTTGTTGGAACAGGAACTGGCCTGGATGTGGTGTCTCGGTTGGAACAGGCTGTCCTCCCGGCCCCACGTGGCAGGGGACGCCTCCCGTACAGCATCCTTCCAGCTGTGGCCGCTCCGAGGGCAGAGCCGGTGACCCCTCCATGCCCCACGCCCCACAGCCATGGAGCTGGGTGTCTAGGCCACTCCGAGGGTTTGCACCTCGCCCGGCTGGGCCTGGCATGTGGAGGTGTTCGTGAGTGAGCTGGGCCCTGACGAGGTGGGGCTGGATGTCCTCAGACCTGGTCGAAGTGGTTGCCCTGTTCACCTGGCCGGCGGCCTGGGCAGCCCTTGGTGCCCCGAGCATCGGTCTGTGTGTGTGTCCTGGGGATGGTCCTGTCATCGAGTCACCATTCAGTGGGGTGCCACTGAGTACTGCTGTGGGTGGCCCCCACAGAATGTGGCAGGTGGGGATGGCGGGGTTTCCGTCCCGTGGGTGAGGGGGGTGGGAGGGCAGGACAAGGCTGCAGCCCGGCCCGGTGAGTGGGGTGCTGAGTGCTCAGCTGTCACCCAGGGCTCACCAGGGGCAGGCCTGGCGTGGTTGAGCCTCAGCACAGAGCCCTGAGGCTGGGGCAGGGTGATGGACGGAGGCCGGAGGGCACGGAGGCCAGGCCTGGAGGCTCTCCCCACCCTTATGAGGACGTGTGCTCTGCATGTCGGGGGTCTTTGGAGGGGGGACGCTTGAGGAGAGGAGGATTCGACCTGACTTAACGATTTATAATAATATTTTTATAACAACTTTACTGAGATACAATTCATATAACATACAATTCACCCATTTGGAGACTTTCCTGACAGTCCAGTGGTGAAGACTTTGCCTTCCAATGCAGGGAGTGTGGGTTTGACCCCTGGTCGGGGAGCTAAGATCCCACATGCCTCAGGGCCAAAAAACCAAAATATAAAACAGAAGCAGTATTGTAACAAATTCAATAAAGACTTTAAAAATGGTCCACATAAAAAAAAAAAATTTAAAAAATTTGTCCCTTTGAAATACACAGTTCAGTGGTTTTTAACACACTCACAATGTTGTGCAACCATCACCACCATCTAATCCTGGAACATTACCATCGCCCATACCCATTAGCAGGCATCCCCTGTTTTCCCCTCCCCACCCCAGCCCTAGCTTTGATTTCTTTAAGTGAATGTGTTGTTGAAGAATAACCATCATACGGGCATGTACACTCGTCCTGGAGTGAATGTTTGTGTCCCCCCCTTCCACCGCCAGTTCATGTGTTGAAATCTAATGCCCAGTGTGGTGATATTAGGAGGTGGGACCTTTGGGGTGATGAGGTCATGAGGGTGGAGCCCTAAGAATGGGATTAGTGCCCTGATAAGAAGAGGCGAGGCAGCTGTCTCCCTCCTCTTCCACCGTGTGAGGACACAGCAGAAAGTCAGCCATCTGCAACCCAGACAAGGGCTCTCGCTAGAACCCACCCACGCAGGCACCCCGATCTTGGACGTCCAGCCTCCAGAACTGTGAGAAGTAAATCCCTGTGGATGAGCCACCCTGTCTGTGGTGCTTGGCTATAGCAGCTCGAGCTGATTGAGACTGAGTGTGGCTCCCCTACGTGGTGCTGACCCACCCTGAGAGGGCTGTGTTGGGCGAGGGCTGAAGCAGGAGCCCTGTTAGGAGTGGTTGATGGGGAGGGTGATTGCAGGAGGGGGTTCTAGAGGCGTCTGACGCTCGAGGCAGCACAGACCTGGTGGCTTGGAGGAGGGGAGGGAAAGGAGTCAAGGGGGACCCCAGCTGGGGGCTGAGTTGTCATCAGCTGGACAGGGGGAGGCTGAGTCTCGTGGGGGGAGGGCTAGGCCAGCTCGGATGTGCTGGGCACCAGGTGCCTGTTAGGCACACATTGGAGGTGCTGATGGGTGGATGGTGTGTGGGCTTCCAGAAAGTTCTGTGGGGTTGCATACACACCAGGGAGCCGTCGGCTTAGGGCGGGCCCCTGATCCGTGGTCCTGGACCAGGGGTCTTGCACACGCAAGGACAGCCCACCCAGCGACGTGGTAAGCTACCGAAACTGTCACAGAGCTGGGGTGCATGCAGCCCGGGGGCCCCTGCTACCTGCGGTGAGCCTGGCTGCCCGGCCAGAAGGCACAGGCGTGATTTGGGCTCAGGACCTATTTCTAATCTTCACTTGTCTGGGGAGCCCGCCAGGTGTCAGATCCCCTAAACTTCCCCCAAGTTTGTATCCATCAAATTTAGAATATATCATGTAGTATGCAGACATTTTAATCCATGTAGAGGGTCCATTGCGCAATTTGTGGCATTTCCATCGTTTCACCTCTCTTTGATCATATTGAGGACATTTTTCGGATAGTCAGGGAGGTGTCATTTTAGCATAACACGAAATTACAACATTTTCGAAAGTGGGCAGAGTAGAAAACGATACCTAAAAATGCTTCAATGCGGCTACATCATCACATTCTGTGTTGAATGCTTCACATGTCCCTAGAGGCTCCACCTGGGACTTAACTCTGCAACCTGGAGCGAGTGACTGGCCCTTCCTGAGGCTCTGCTGGCTTCAAGGACGGGCTGAGAAGAGAATCCCTCACCCCAGGAGGCTCAGCACCCCCCGGGTCGATGGGCCTGGACTCCCGCCTGGAGGGGAACCGTCCAAGTTGTAGTGTGCAGGGCAGGCGGCTCCCATCTGAGGACCAGGACGACCCTCTGCCCTGGGCCGGGGGGATGGATTGTCCCGATCTTTGTTCCTTATGCCTTGTGGGGTCTTCTCTGGTCTCTGCAGGGGCCTGGCCTGCCCCTCCCCTCCCCCACACCACTCGCTGAGGCTCCAGGAACCTTGGGGTCAGTGCTTTCCCAAGTTGCCGTTTTGGTGCCTTGGACAGTTGGTCCTGATTCTTTTACCCCAAACATCTGACTGGGTGGCCCTGCTGCCTTTGAAGCCTGACATGCCCATTGTCATGTGCACCTGTGGGTGGGGGCCATGAACCTTCCCAGGGCAGGTGTGCTCGGAGCACACCTGGGCTCCTGGGCACTTGTGGAAGGGCAGGGGTTTTCAGGTGGGATGTGCCCACGGACTTGAGTTTTTGTGAAGGACAGTGGGTCCCCCTTCCGCCTTTGTCCTGGACACGGACAGCGGCCACCTGAGACTTCCCCCCATCATAAGGTAGTTCTATGTTTAATTTTTTGAGGACCCCGCATACTATTTTACATAGTGGCTGCACTAATATTGTATTCCCACCAACAGTACACAAGGCTTCCCTTCTCTCCACATCCTTGCCTACACTTGTTATTTATTGTCTTTTTGATACTAGCCATCCTAATGGGTATGAGATCTCACTGTGGCTTTGATTTACGTTTCCGTGATGATTAGTGATGCTGAGCATCTTTTCATGTGCCTGTTGGCCGTTTGTTTCTCTTCTGTCTCAGCTCTTTAGGGACCAGATGGAGAAAGGCCTTGCTGAGTGGACCGGGGTGGGAAAGCCTGGGGAGTGGTGTGATTGGACCTTCCCCCGGTTGAGAGTGGTGGCCTGGGGGGGTGTGAGCAGGACTTGGGGCAGGGCGGGGAGGCCTGGCCACAGCACATAGAAGGCTCTTGGCAAAAAGTGACTCCAGCAGGTTACAAAGGTTGGAGTTGCCCCTGACCCTGGGGCCAGGCCTGACCATGTGAGCTTGGCCATTTTTCTGCTGTCCAGGCATCCAGGGGCCCAGTGCCAGTGGGGGCCTGGTGGAGGTGGGTGTGACACTGCCAGCACCGTGTCCCTTCTGGCAGTGTCCCTGCACCAGCCCAGTCCCGGCTTGGCTGATTCCAGCCGAGCCACCTACCCACACTGGTCACTGTTGGCTCTGAGGTGGTCCAAGGTTCTTAGTTACCAGGAGCAGAGCGCTGGTCTTGCCCTGACACGTGATCACCGTCCTTCACCCATCTGATGCCGAAACTCGTCTTCTGTGCACCGGTGCCTATTCGAATCTCAGAGACAGAGTTTTGGGTGAAGTGGAAAAGAATAACTTTACTGCTTTGAGGGACACAGTGAGCTCATGCCCTCAAAGCTGTGTGTCTTAATCTCGGGGGATTTGGTGAGGAGTTTTATAGCAATGGTTCAAGGGTGGGGTTGCTGATAAGGATCAGGGTGTGTGCAGGGCCTGCACTCCTTTAATCTGGCCTCAGATGGCCTCCTGATGAGCTTCTATTGTTCTCGAGGTTCTCAAACTGTGACTTTCTCTGGAATGAAGATTGCTTCATCACGTAGTTGATGTCTTCCTTTGTTGGGGGTTTTAGTTCTGCAGAAGAGCTCAAAGATATTGTTGTGTGTATCCCTTGAGGTGGAACCAGGACCCTGCCCCAAGGCTGCACTATTGTTTCTTGGCTATTCCTCTCTTGTCTCTGCATCCCCTCCCTTCCCTGATTAGCAACTGTTTGAACCTGTGTGTTGGAACTCAGGGAAGGTCATGGAGGCTGGAGTCTGTTCCCTACAAACAAGAATCGGGGGACACAGAAAGGCTTCCGTGCCCAGGAGCCCCACAGGGTCCTGCTCAGTTTCACCCCCATGTTCTTTCTGGGGTTGAGAAGCAGAGGTGGAGGGCAGCCACTGGCCCCTGGGAACCTTGCTTTTCACTTCCAGTTAGTTCACAACCGTGGGGATTTATGAGCTGCTGGAGTGATTTGCATTTCCCTGCAAACCCTTTTTCAGGGCACACCATGTGAGTGGCTGGGCACAGGGAGGGAGGCACTGTGTCACCTGCGTCCTGCTGGACGTCACAGCAGATGGAGCCGAGGGCCTGAGCCTGGCACGCACTGGGGTGGCCCCACTGGTGGCTGTTGGACGGAGGGTGGATGGACCATTGACGGAAGACTCCCTGGGCCCCAGGCAGCCACCCCTACCCCCTGTGGCGGGCCTGTGGAGCAGGAGCATGGCTGAGAAGCTGGCTGCATTTTTAGCCTCAGGGACACGCCGCGCATGGCAGCCTGCAGCCCGTGGCAGGTGATGGGTGGGTGGGTTCAAGGCAGTTTTGCAGCACGGCGAGCGTGCAGCTTCAGGGGCTGGCAGGCACTCAGTGTGACTTCAGCGATCTCAGTGGCATGCTCCATTGCTTCCCGTCCGCTGTAGCTGGTGCTTTGACCCCAACCTGATGCTCCATCCTCGTCTCTCAGAGTTGCTTCCCCATCTTTGCTGCTTCTTGCATTTATCCTCCCCTTTCCTTAAGGCTGGGATTGAGGCCCATGTCCTCGGCTTGCTGGCTGCAGTGGCATGTGAAGTCTCTGGAAAGCTGTGACTTTGGCAGGCCAGGAGCCTAGAGGGAGCAGGAGATGTGGCTGGGAATGATTGTGAAAACTGCAGAAACAAGACAGGCTGAGAAGATTGTGGTTACTGCTGGAGTTCAGGGACGCCTCTCCCAGTTGGGTTTTGAAGGATGAATAGTAGTTTGTCAGTGAGATTCTAGAGGCGCGAAAAGGGAATGGCTGAAACACTGGCCTGGAAGGTGTGAGACCCTGACAGCATGGGGTCTTGGGGGTGTGACGGGGGTGAGGCTGCAGGGGTCGGCAGAACACAGACCCGGGAGCTCATGGTCCAGAGCTGATCACCGCGTGGTGCAGCACCATGCTTCCAGACCCCATTAGAGTCCCTGGCTGTAGGTGGGGGCAGGCACGGTGTGATTTGGGCCGGGTGTCATCTGCATGGAGGGTGGAGGGGGTCCGTGATTGGATTTAGGAGGCCTCCAGCTGGGTGGCCTGCTCTGTGGGCAGGAAGCATGGCAGGAGCCCTCCACGTCAGAGTTCGAGGACTCTCGTAAGTTAATGCGGGTCTGTGCCCTCACTGGGCAGGCAGGGAGACCAGGCTGCCGGTGCTGGAGTGGGGCCTGATCCCCACATCTCAGCGCCCCTGGCATCCTCCGAGAGGAGGAAACGGAGCCCCAGGAGGTTCTGGAGCCTTCGCAGGCTGTGAGGGCAGAGCTAGGTCTGAGCCAAGGTCTCTCCGTGGCCCAGCTGTACGCAGAGATGCAGGCGCCGCCCCTGCCAGGGTGGCTCCCCCACGTGTCAGGGGGCAGACGATGTCCCTTGCACGCGGGGTGGCTTGTGCTGCACACCCGCACATGCACACACTCACCCTTTCTTTGACAAGACTTTGTTTAGTGCATTTTGTAAAATTCCTACCCCCACTGCGCCGTGTGCAATGCACACAATTTTAAGATAACCCAGACATCACCAAGCTCTGTATCTTGTGTAGCATTTTGTGTTTTTTTTGGAAAACAATCTGGGGACAGAACCTTGAAGAATATGCTTCCTTTCCTGTCAGAGCAAAAGGAACCTGTAGTCTTAAGGCCACGGGGTTTCCTGCATCTTCCTCCAAAAGGGTTAGAGAAATGCATCCCCAGGAGACCGGGGCCGGTGGCTGCGTCCTGAGTGCCTGCTGGCCTTCGGGAGTAGCAGGAGGGCTCCCCTGAAAACTTGGGGAGACTCATGATCACCTTGCCACTCTTTGATTTTCAAACTGTTGGGTGGGTCTGTGGACCCCGGGAGCTCTGATCACAGAGTCCTGAGCTGCTTTGACGTCAGGCACAGGGAGCTTTACTGAGCCTGTGATCCGGCACCGCATCGGAGAACTTCCTTCTGCTCGTACAGGAGCAGCCTGTGTGCTCAGCCCGCTGACGCCAGCCCGTGTACGCTTTCATTTCAGTCTCCGGAGCATCCGAGCGTCGCTGCGTCTCGTCGGGGGAGCCGACGGCCAGGCCGGGACCGATCTGCGGATGGCCCAGGGTCCCCAGGCGCCTGCAGCTTCCCGGTGAGTAGGACCTGCGGGGTCACCACGCTGTCCGCCCTGCGTGCCTGGTCATCTGAGCAACTGCACTCACGGGCTTCCCCGGGGGCTGGGGGACAACCGGGCCCGCCCCCCTCATCCTTCTCCAGCAGAAGCTCCAATGCAGCTACACTCATGTTTTTCACCGTTTCCTGTTTTGACAAATTGATGAGGAGAAAGATGAGCTTGGGGCGTCCCCAGAGGACAAGCCACGCAGAGCAGACGTGGTTTCCTGTCACCCTTCTTCTCTCCTTTCAGACCCACCTTGTCCCCTTCTGCCGCTGGGGATGCTCCAATCTGAGTGGCGCCGTTGCCCCCTTCCCGTTAGGGTGCTGATAGGCCAGGTTGTGATATTAGGGGAATGCTGGCCTCATAGAATGAGTTGGGAAGTGTTCCTTCCTCTTCTAATTTCTGAAATAGATTATAGAGAATCGGTATCATTTCTTCCTTACATGTTTGGTACAATTCAGCAGAGAAACCATCTGGGCCTGGTGATTTCTTTTGGGAAAGTTATTAATTATTGACTCAGTTTTTAAGATACATACAGTTATTCTGTTTGTCTATTTCTCCTTGTGTGAGTGAGTTTTGGT
Source organism: Balaenoptera acutorostrata (assembly GCF_949987535.1). Lineage (NCBI taxonomy): Eukaryota > Metazoa > Chordata > Mammalia > Artiodactyla > Balaenopteridae > Balaenoptera > Balaenoptera acutorostrata. The sequence goes on along the minus strand of NC_080066.1, from coordinate 32,142,071 downwards.
AGTACATGTCTTTTAAGGAGTTGGTCTGTTTTATCCAAATTATCAAATTTGGGGGCATGGAGTTCTCTGTAGTACTCCTTTATTATTATCCTTTTAATGGGATGTTATTATCCTTTTCTATGGGATCAGTGTTGATGACTCCTCTTTCTCTTTTGGTGTTGGTAGTTTGTGTCTTCTTTTTCTTGGCTAGCCTGGTCAGCAAAACAGTTTTTGGGTTCATTGATTTTCTGTATTTCCTCTTTGTTTTCAATTTAATTGATTTATGCTCTAATTTTTATTATATTTCTTCTGCTTGTTTTAGGCTTCAGTTTCTCTTCATTTTATTTCCCAAGGTACACGCTTAGGTTATTGATTTGATATCTTTCTTCTTTTCTTTTTTTTTTTTTAAAGGAAGCAAGTTTTTTTTTTTTTTAATTTATTTATTTTTTATTTATTTTTATGGCTGTGTTGGGTTTTCATTTCTGTGTGAGGGCTTTCTCTAGTTGTGGCAAGCGGGGGCCACTCTTCATCGCGGTGCACGGGCCTCTCACCATCGCGGCCTCTCTTGTTGCAGAGCACAGGCTCCAGACGCGCAGGCTCAGTAATTGTGGCTCACGGGCCCAGTTGCTCTGCGGCATGTGGGATCTTCCCAGACCAGGGCTCGAACCCATGTCCCCTGCATTGGCAGGCAGATTCCCAGCCACTGCGCCACCAGGGAAGCCCCTCTTTCTTCTTTTCTAATGTATACATTTAATGATATATATTTCTAAGCACTGCTTTTGTTAAATACATTGTAGAAATTCTGACAAGTGGTATTTTTGTTTTCATTTAGTTAAAAAAACAAAAAATTTTTCTTTTGATAGTTTCTCATTGACCCATGTGTTGTTTAGAATTATGTTGTTTAATTTCCAGATATTTGGGGATTTCACCTATTTTCCTTTATTGATTTTTAGTTTAATTCCATTCTGGTCTGAGAATGTACTTTGAGTGATTTCAACTTTTAAAAAACTTGTTCAGGTGTGCTTTATGGCCCAAAATGTGTTCTGTCTTGGTGCTATGGTCTGAATGTTTGTGTCCCCCCAAACCCCACCCCAAATTCATATGTTGAAATCGTAACTCCCAAGGTGATGGTATTAGGAGGTGGGGCCTTTGGAGGGTGACTAGGTCATGAGGGTGGCATGCTCATGAATGGGATTAGTGCCCTTATGAAAGGGACCCTGCAGAGCTCCTCACCCCTTCTGCCATGTGAGGACACAACAGGAAGTCTGAGATCCAGAAAGGGGCCCTCATCTGACCAGGCTGGCCCCTGATCTCTGACTTCCAGCCTCCCGAACTGTGAGAAATAAATTTTTGTTGTTTGTATGGCACTGTAGTTTTAATATTTTGTTATAGCAACCCATATGGACTAAGGCACTTGGTAAGTGTTCCATGCGAGCTTGAGAAGAATGTGTATTTTGCTGTTGTTGAGTGGAATATTGCATGCATGTCAGTGAGATCCAGGTGACGGATAGTGCTGTCCAGGTGAACCATCCTTGCTGATTTTCTGCCTGCTTGTTCTGTCAGTTACTGACAGCGGATGTTGACGTTGTCAGTTATAATAGTGGATTTGTCCTTCTCTCTTTGCAGTTCTATCAGTTTTGCCTCATATATTTTGATGCTCTGTTAGGTACATAGCCATTTACGATTGCGATCTCCTGTTGGAGAACTGAATTACGTATCATGCGGTAATGCCCCCTCTTTATCCCTGACAGTTTTCCTTGTTCTAAAGTGTGCTTTGTCTGAAATGAATATTGGTACCCCAGTTTTCTTTTTTTTTTAATTTTGAAATGAGATTATTGTTTGTTTATTTTTTATTGGAGTATAATTGCTTTACAATGTTATGTTAGTTTCTGCTGTACAATGAAATGAATCAGCTATATGCATACATATATCCCCTCCCTCTTGGACCTCCTTCCCCCTCATCCCACACATCTAGGTCATCACAGAGCACCGAGCTGAGCTCCCTGTGCTTCAGTTCCCACTAGCTACCTATTTTATACATGGTAGTGTATTTATGTCAAACCTAATCTCCCAGTTCATCCCACCCTCCCCTTCCCCCACTGTGTCCACACATCCATTCTCTACGTCTGCGTCTCTATTCCTGCCCTGCAAATAGGTTCATCTGTTGGTACTACGGTTTTCTTTTGATTGGAATTATCATGGTATATCTTTCTCCATACCTTTACTTTCAACCTAAAAGTGTCTTTATATTTAAAATGGGTTTCTTGTAGACAGCATGTAGTTGGGTCTTGTGTTTTCATCCACTCTGACAAACTCTGTCTTTTAATTGGTGCATTTAGACCATTTACATTTTAAATGATTATTGATGTATTTAGAATGATATCAAACTTCTCTTTTTTTAAATTAATTTTTATTGGAGTATAGTTGATTTACAATGTTGTGTTAGTTTCTGCTGTACAGAAAAGTGAATCAGTTATACATACACATATATCCACTCTTTTTTAGATTCTATTCCCATATAGGTCATTACAGAGTATTGAGTAGAGCTCCCTGTGCTGTACAGTAGCTTCTTATTAGTTGTATATAGTAGTGTGTCAATTCCAATCTCCCAATTGATCCCTCCCCCCACTTCCCCCTTGGTAACCATAAGTTTGTTTTCTGCATCTGTGACTCTATTTCTGTTTTGTAAATAAGTTCATTTGTACCATTTTTTAGATTCCACATATAAGTGGATAGCAAACTTTTCATTCACTGTCTTCTCTTCTTGTCACTTCCTTTTCTCACTTCTCTGGCTTTCATTGACCATTTTATAGGCATCAACTATATTTCTCTTAGCTTATCATTTTTAATTCTTTTAAAATTTTTTATTGTTTGACTCAGAGTTTACAATATACATTTTTAAGTAATCTAAAGTCCACCTTCAAATAACACAATACTTCTTCAGATTTAGTGCAAGTACCTTAAAACAGACTATTCCCAGTTCCTCCTTCCCGTCCCTTGGGACACTGCTGTCATTCATTTCCCTTACCCATAAGCTAGAATCATCACAATACATTGTTACTATTAGAGTTTTAAATAGTTATCTTTCAGATCAAATAAGAGTAAGAAAAGTATAAGATTTTATTTTACCTTCATTTATTCCTCCTCACACACTCTTTCTTTCTTCATATAGATTCAGGTTTCCAACGTATATAGTTTTCCTTCCACGTGAAGAAGAATCTTTTAATATTTCTTTCAGGGTATGTCTGCTGGTGACAAATTCCTTCAGTATTTGTTTGTCTGAGGAAGTATTTATTTCTCCTTCACTTTTGAAAGATAGTTTTGCTGGATATAGAAGTACAGGTTAGTGGAGTTTTTTTTTTTTTTCTTTTAAAGCTTTGAAGATTTTCATCTACTCCCTGCTTGCTTGCGTAGTTTCTCACAAGAAGTCTGATGTAATTCTTATCTTTGTTCCTTTATAGATAAAATGTTTCCCCACCTGCCTCTAGCTTATTTCTTGATTTTCTCTTTGTCTTCAGTTTGCTACAGTTTGAGTATGATATGGCTAGGTGTAGTTTTTGTTGTTGTTTTTTATGTTATTGCAGTATAGTTGATTTACAGCGTTGTGTTAATTTCTACTGTACAGCAAGGTGATTCAGCTATACATATGTATACATTCTTTTTCATATTCTTTTCCATTATGGTTTATCACAGGATATTGAGTATAGTTCCTTGTGCTATACAGTAGGACCTTGTTGTTTATCCATCCTATATATAATAGTTTGCATATGCTAATCCCATGTTGTTGTTTTTTAAAGTATTTATTCTGCTTGGTGTTCTTTGAGATTCCTGGATCTGTGTTTTGGTGGTGTCTTGTTAATTTTAGAATAAATGTTGGCCATTATTAGCTCAAATATGTTTTCTTCCTCATTATCTCTTTTGTTTCCTTTGGGTCTTCAGTTACACGTATGCTGTATCTTTCAATATTGTCCCATGGTCCTTGGATGCTCTGTTCTATCTCTGCTTTCACCCCCACACTGGCCTTCTTTTTTATTTTACATTTCAGTTTGGGAAGTTTCTATTGGCCTATCTTCCAGCTCCCTGATTTCCCCCTCAGCCGTGTTGAGTCTACTGATGAGCCCGTCAAAGGCATTCTTCCTTTCTATTACCAGTTTTTAAAAAATTTCTAGCATCTCTTTTGGATTCTTTCTTAGACTTTCCATCGTTCTGCTCTTATTACCCATCTGTTCTTGTATGCTGTCTACTTTTCCCATTAGAGCCCTTAGCATATGAATCATAGTTCCTTTAAATTCCCATTCTGATAATTCCAAAGTCTGTGTCATATCTGAGTCCGGTTAGGAAGCTTGTCTTATTTCTTTAGAATATGGGTTTTAAAAAAATTATTTATTTTTTTGCCTTTGATATGCTTTCTAATTTGTTGTTGAAAGTCAGATATGTTATAATGTAAAATAGGAACTGAGGTAACATGCCTTCTTGTGGGAATTTGCGTAAATCTCATTAGGAGCTGGGCTGTGTGTCGTGTCTGCTGAAGCTGTAGGTTCCAGAGGCTTCAGACTCCTCCAGTGGCCTTGGTTTGGCCTCCCCTCTGGACACTGGGCTTCCCTCAGTCCTGCTCCTCAGAGAGGGTCTGGTCTTGGAGCTCCTTCGGCTGGAATCCACTGTTATCAGACAGGAGCCCTGTTGGTGTGGTGGGAAGGTGTGGGGGAGGGGATGTGTTACCTGAAAACTGGGTTCGCCTCTTGGTGGGTGTCGCGCCAATAGACACAACTAAGCGAAGATTGGGAGAAAGAAGGATTTATTACTTGCAGCAAGTAAGGAGAACACCAGGGATCTTTCCCAAAGCAGCGTCTCCCCAGCAGCAAAACTGGGGAAGTTTTAAGCTTAAGGGTACATGCATATTCATGAGGGGGCTTGAGAAGAGCAGAATTCAGCATAGAACTTCAATCAACAGAGTCCAAGCTTTAGTTGATTGAAGTCATGAGGGTCAACATCATCATTCCATCCTCCAGCTGGGTGGGGGCCTTAGTTTCTGCAGAACTCAAAGGCATGTTATTATGTGTATCCCCTGAGGAACCAGGACCCTGCCCCAAGGCTGCACTATTGTTTCTTGCTGCTCCTCCCTAGTTTCTGCATCCCCTCCCTTAAGATCATTAATTACTGAGACCTCTTCAAGGGCAAGCATTGTGGCCAAGCTTAGATCACAAAATAGCTTAGGCAAAATGGGTTCTCTTATGTCAGGAAAGCCGTCCCTGTTTCTCTTTCTCTGGGGACTCCCTAACCTATCTGCTTACAGAAGCCTTCTCTTATCTTATGATTAAATTTCCATCGTTAGATGGGCCTGTGTTCCCAGGCTGTTCACCTTCACAAGTGACTTTTCTTGTGTAGCTTTCCCAACCCCATTAGGTGAAACAGGAGGGCTAGAGGGGCTGCGGTGAGAGGAATACCCCTCCCCCAGGGCAAGGTTCTGTCAAGCCTTACCCCTGGACAGCAGGCCTTGTTATGGAGAAGGCTCTGGGTGTTTGCCAATGGCTACCTCCCTCTCCCTCTGCCAGAGCCAAGAGGAGTTGTTTCTTGACCCTTCAGATTTCAGGGGGGCCTTCTGCAAACTCAGTTCACTGATGGGTCTAAAAAAAGTCACTGATTTTCAGTTTGACCAGCTTTTTCTTATTTCAGGATGTGAGTGATGACTCTCAAAGCTCTTTCCATGTTGGGCTGAAATCTGGTCCTTCCCTGACTATGATTTTCCTTATGACTCTACTACCGCCTGAATCATGTTCATTATTTGATGGTTTACTCTTTTTTTTGCCTGTCTTCCCCATTGGAACATAAACTCTGGGGGGCTGGAACTTGGTCTGTCTGTTCCCACTGGTTCCCAAACCCAGAAGAGTGCCTAGCAGTGATGCCAAATCCAGCCTCTGTACCCTGAGGTCTAATTAAATCTCGGAGAGGGAGTTTTGGGTTAAGTAGAAAAGAATAGCTTTATTGCTTTGCCAGGCAAAGGGGGCCACAGAGGGCTTGAGCCCTGGAAAACTGTGTGTCCTGACCTGGAGGGGGTAGTGAAGAGTTTTATAGTAATGGTTCAGAGAGGGCGTGATCTGCTCGAGAACCTTCTTCTGATTGGTTGGTGATGAGGTAAGTGGGAATCAGCATCATCAACCTTCTGGTTCCAACCGGTTTGGGGTCTGTGTGCTTGTGGGCAGCACACAGTTAACTTCTCCCACCTGGTGGGGGTTTCAGCATCTGCAAAACAGCTCAAAGATATTGCTATGTGTATCCCTTGAGTGGGCACCAGGACCCTGCGCCAAGACTGCACTATTGTTTCTTGACTGTTCCTCCCTTGTCTCTGCATCCCCTCCCTTCACTGATGAGCAACTGTTTGAACCTGCCCATTGAAACTCAGGGAAGGTCATGGGGGCTGAATGAAGCCTACTTCCTGTAATCAAGAAATGGGGGACACAGAAAGGCTTTTGTGCCCAGGAGCCCGACAGGGTCCTGTTCCATTTCAGCAGGTTCTGAATGAATAAACCAGAAGTGATAAAGAGGCCAAGCCACTTGGTCACAGTGACGGCTAGTTTGTAGGATTTCTCTTGTGCATTATGGTTTTGGTGAATTTGAAGCACAGATGAGGGAGCCTGTATCCGGGAGGCTCCGGAAGTCCACAGTGAATGGAGAAGTGGCCCACAGCTGCCACGGGAAATGCAAGATGATGATGGTGCTGGTGGTGGTGCTGGGGCCGTGGCCACACCAGGCAGCAGGGCGGGCCCAGCCACACAGAGGCAGGTGGGCTCTCCTGCTGTCACTTCTAAATCACTAGCTGTTTTGCCCTCTTACTGTGGATGAACCTTCCATCCCACCCCTTTCCCTATGCCTGCAGTACTTTGTTTTGGGGATCGCAATAGCAGGCCTTCCACGCATCAAGAAAAACAGAATCGCCCCCGTCCTCCATGTCTTGTCAACGATCCCCCCGCCAGCATCGAGTCTCATGAACAGATTTTTAAACCGTTGCCATCTGTCCTGCTCTTAATTGCAAGTGTAAAAAATATTATTTTCCTAATTGCATCAGGGGAAGGGGAAAAATATGTATTCCTAAAGACCAGAGTTCTTGAATGAGGCAGCCTGGCTCTGCTGCCCACTCGCTAAAGATAATGTTGCTTCTTTGCTCAAATGGAAGCACTTTATAGTGGTGGTTTACTTACAGGGTAATATTGGCCCACTTACATCTATAGAACAACAAGTTAGGAGAAGGGGGAAAGTGGCCGATTTGCCACGGAGGCCCCAAAGATCCTGTCTCCCCACCTCTCAGAGGGCCCAGCCCCCGCCCCACCAGCAGTGTGCTGTCAGGGGTATGTCCTTGTGACCCCTCCTGCTGCTGGGGGCGTTTCCAGATGCAGGCCAAGTGTCAGGGCTGTTTTCACCCTCAGAAGCTTGTGAATTCGGTCCAGGCTGGTGCTGGGCTGGTAGTGCTAACGCCAACCTAGGGGCCGGTGTCAGAGCGGTGCATCCCACCCAGACGACGGACATGGCAGCGTTTTCTGTGGTTCTGAACTGGGTTTGGGGTGACAGAGAACAGAGTGCATGTGTGCACGGCACTTGTGTGTGGAGTCTTGCGGCTGGAGGACACCAGGTCCAGCCTGTTGGAGGAGGGCGTGTCCTGGCTCGGACCCCCTGTGGGGCTGACACTGGTGTCCCCCAGAGACTTCAGAGCTGGAGGCCACTGTCCCCACTACATCCAATCACCTGGACTGCCAAGAAACGAGTGAGGCATAGCTTTATCTTTGCCCCCACTGTCCCTCCGAACCTGCTCCAGGGGCTAGTTCTTCCCCTGCCCAAATGACCCTTCAGGGAGGCCCTGGAACCTTCTGCTGTTCTAAGTCAATAACATGTTCTCCGGTGACTTTCAATCCCAGGAACAGTCTCATTTCAGGAATAAAGGTGAGTCATCGTGAACCCTCCAGAGCTTCTCCTGTCTGGCTGGAGCCTGACCCATCTTGGGAGTGGGCAGTGGAGGGAGGGTTATGTGTGTCCTCTTTTCCCGTTGCTGTAGGAAGGGGGACCCCTTCCAGGGCCCGAGAGTGGACTCTTGTCGAACACTCAGAAATGAATTGTTGGGACTTCCCTGGTGGCACAGTGGTTAAGAATCCGCCTGCCAATGCAGGGGAAACAGGTCCGAGCCCTGGTCCAGGAAGATCCCACATGCTGTGGAGCAACTGAGCCCGTGCGCCACAACTACTGAAGCCCATGCGCCTAGAGCCCATGCTCCGCAGCAAGAGAAGCCACTGCAGTGAAAAGCCCACGCACCGCAAACGAAGAGCAGCTGCCACTGGCCACAACTAGAGAAAGCCCGGGCACAGGAACGAAGACCCAACACAGCCATAAATAAATAAATTAATGAATTGTCCGAAGAGACACACGTGCTGACAAAGCAAGAGACTTTATTGGGAAGGGGCGCTCGGGCGGAGAGCAGTGGGGTAAGGGAACCCAGGAGAACTGCTCTGCCATGTGGCTTGAAATCTCGGGTTTTATGGTGATGGGGTTAGTTTCTGGGTTGTCTCTGGACAGTCATCTTGCTTGGCCCATATTTGGTGACTCAGGGTCCTTCCCGGTGGTGCGTGCATCTCTTAGCCAAGATGGATTCCAGCGCAAAGGACTCTGGGAGGTTGTCAGGACATATTATGGGCTGGCATCTCCTCCCTCCTTTCAGCCCGTCCTGAATTCTCCCGGTTAGTTTTCGGTGGCAGCACCATGTTCCTTATTGGGACATCCTGCTGTGAGACAACTCAGGCAAGCGCTTATCATCGTTACTGGCCAAGACGGGTGGTTTCAGTCAGTGGTTCCCTAACACCATCTCTTGCCTCTGGTGGCCAGGGTTGGGCCACGAGGGTCAGAGCCTCTGGGTAAAAGGTGGTCTTACCCCTCAAGGGGCTGGGTGGCACTCTCAGGGGCCAGCAGACGTTACTTCTGCATCGTCCTCTCCGGGGGCACTTCTGTGTGTCTCTCAGAGATGCTACAGCTTGGAACTCGCAGCTCATGCCCGTGCCTGGGGGACACCTCACTGGTCTGGTGCCCGTGACTGCTCTGTCCACCCTTTGCATCGGTGTCCCTCCAGGCCCATGGACAGTCCATGCCCCGCACCCATGGGCCGTAAGCTGCACCTCCTCCTCCCTCTCAAGGGTGACTCTGGCTGTGGCCTCCTGCCATGGATTCTCATGAGACCCAGGCGCCAGCCCCAAGCTACTGGGGACTCAGGGTGGCCGTCCAAGGGTCTAGAAGCCAGGCTCTGGAGGTGAGATGGAGTCACCTGGCCTTCCTGATGGAGTACAGAAAGCCCCCTGCCCTTTCTCCTGGTCTCGTGTGGGCCAGATCATTGGGAAAACAGGCTTGGGAGCAGGGTGGGGCATGTTTGTCAGTGGAGGACGTGGGCGTGCTGGCCATCTCTGCTGGTGCTCGGGGCTGGCAGGATGGGGCGCGTTGCACATCCCATTCAGCGGCCCCAGGCGGGTCATTCTGGAGCTCCTGGACTTTGGAGGTGGCCCAGGAATGGGAGGGTCCGGGGGGTGGATCAGCGCGAGCCTCCTGCCTCTGCCCAGTGACGCGGGGACGACTAGGCGTGACCTCACACCCTTGTCGGTGGGTTCAGGTCATCACTGCAGTGCTGCTGCTTCAGGAGGTGGCTGGAGAGACACCCCCCCCCCCCCACTTTGCAAAGCTGGACAGATAACGACCACTTCTAGAGTTTGCCGAGGGAGCGCCACATGTTCTAGGAGTTGCTTCTCTCTGTGAGAGTCTTTGTGTTTCTTCACATTAGCACTTTTTAAAAATTACAATTTTAGTCTTAATTGTATGTATTTGGGGATCCCATTTAAGTCCCTGGAAATAATTGCAGGGTAATATTTTGGGAAGTTATGTTATAATGCACAGATGTTGCCGTGGAGAAAGGTCCCTGGGGGTGCACCTGGGCCCTGATGGAGAGAGGTTCAGGGCGGCTTGTGCTACAGGTCCATGACCCCCTCCCCAGCCTGGCTCTGGGCGAGGCTGCAGGCAGAGCCTCTCTGAACACAGCATCAGCTGAATCCGCCCTCCTTTCTGAATCTGGAGTTGCCAGGTCCCAGGAAACCAAGGGCTGAGCTGGTGGCATGGGGGTGATGGGGGAGGGAGGGGAATGCCCGAGGTGGGGAGAGCAGGAGGGGTGAGTGGGCGAGGTGCTGAAGCAACCCCGGCCAGCAGACTGCAGAGGTGTTGCTGGCAGGTGGGGCTGTCAGATTCGCCTGGAGCTTTTCCAAACCCTGGGGCTCCTGAGTGGGCCCGGTGGGCCCCATGTGAGTCCAGGCTCTGTGCCCAGGATTCGTGGGCGCAGCGAGGGGCCAACCCATGGCAGAGGGGTTTACCATCTGAGGACTGCCCTCCCCTGGGGACATCTGGGAGGAGCGCAGAGGGTGTCTCCCCTGCTCCCGTGAAGGATGTGGGCACTTGCTGGCCCCTGGGCAGCCACGGGGGAGAGCTGCTCCCGTGACCAGAGCATGCCAGGCCTACTGGTGTCCCAAGAGCCTTCACAGCTGCCCAGTGGGCCTCTCCGCAGTGTCCTTGTTGACTTCTAGCCAGCAGTCCTGGGCGGTCCCTGCCCGTCCCTCCTCCTTCCATCCTGCGGAGCGCTGGGCGGGGGCCGCTCAGAGAAGGGGAAGTGTCAGCCCGCTCCCCAGGCAGCACCTGCTCGGTCCTTCCCATGGCTGCTGTGGCCCAGGCACAGCTCGCAGTGACCCGTGCAGATGTTTGTCTTCGGCACTTCCTGGCACAGAGTGTTTTACTGGACACAGTAATCAGTAGCATCCCTGAGGCCCCTTTCAGAGCACCGCCGCCCACGGGACATCCGGCCTGGGCTGGGCTGGGCTGGGCCAGGAGCAGAGGTGCTGTCAGCATCTGGAGCCCGGCGAGCCCGGCACGGTGGACTCTGCCCTCGGGCAGGAGCCCGCGAGTCATGGAGGGTGGCACAGGGGCCCCTGCCTCCCTGCCGTGGGCTGAGATCCCCGTCCCACCAAGGGAGGTTTTGAAATGCAAGTGCTCCTGCCCCGGGTGAGCGGACATCGACAGCTGTGAGAGCAGCTGGACCGTGCAGGGTGTGGCCATGAGGGCAGGGGGCCCGCCTGAGGTCTTGAGGGTCTGCGGACCTGCCGCTGCGGCCACGGAGCCGCACCTGGGCTTTACGACACTCCCTCCATCCCTCAGGGCAGTCAAAGACACGCCTCAGCTTGCACTGGAGAGACACCCCCCACTTTGAGACCGGACGGGGCTTGCACTTTGATTCTGAGTGTGGGGAAAGCGCATGGGGCGGGAGGTGGCACTGGAGGCCGTGCACATCCCTCCAGGGGGCGGACCAGGGGTCAGTGATCGGCTCTGATTGTGCAAAGCAGGTGCCCGCCTGCTTGGGGTCCAGCCATCCTTGTCTGCAATGTAGACCCTGTTGTTGAGGGCTGGTGGCTGAAATGCTAGTCTTTGCAAAATAACGAAGAGGGAAAAACTTCTGAGGAAGAACAAAGGCTATGCAGTGACCAGTGAAGTCCCCAGGGCCCGAGTGGGCATGGTCTCTCAGGCACCTGTGTAGACTGATCCTTGACTGTGGGTCTTTTTGTTGTTGAGACCGGTGGTGGCTCAGAGCTGTCACCTGTCAGCCTCCATGCTTTATCCCCAGAGGCATCCCCAGAGCCTTAGAAGATGGTCACACCTGCAGGACTGCCCCAAGCTGTGCCCGGTGGCTGAGCTGCCCAGGGCTGTCCAGTCACAGTTTTCCTATCAGAGAGTGAGGCCAGAGAAAAGGAAAAAGAATGTTTTAGCAGAGTACACTGACCTGCAGGACCTGCTCTAGGAAATAGGGACCTTGTCCTGTTTCATCACTTAGAATTAAATCTGGCTGCAAAGTAACAGTATCTTTCACAAGAAAGAAGTTAGTGTTTTACTTAAAAGAAGCCCAGAGGTGGGCAGCTTCATGGGAGCATTAGGGACAATGACCTCTTGTATCTTTTTGCTCCACTGTCTTAACACATGGCTTTCATTGCAAAGCATCTTATGGTACAAAATGGCTGCTGGAGCTCCAGCCCTCAGGCTTGTGTTCCAGGCAGCAGAAGGAGGAAGGGTGAGCAAAAGGGGCCCGCCTCCAAGCTGAGTAAGCTGCCTTTAAGAATCCTTCTTGGGATTCCATATCACATTTGTTTATGTCTTTTTGGCCAGAACTATCTACACTGCCCCAACTATAGCTGAATGGGAGGAGGTATAGTTCACCTTAAAATCCAAGTCGTGCTCCTAAGGAAGAGCATGGAGATGGACGTGGGGAGGCAGTCCTCACCGTAGCAGCCCTCCCAGGAACGCCTGCTCCACTGTGCCGTGGGCTCTGGAGCGAGCCAGCCTGTTTGCTTGGCTTCCTTCCTCCTTTCCTTCCTCCCTCCTCTTTCCGAGGTGTGTGCTGGGCACTGGTGGTCACAGATGAATACAACAAAGAGGAATCATGGATCTCATGGGCTCGGCTCATGCCTGCCCTGCTGCCTGGACGCTGCTGTGGCTGGTCTGCAGTGCGTCCCCAGCAGAAGTGCAGGTGGCAGGGAGGCAGGCCTCTGAACGGGGGTGGAGGCAGAAGTCAGGGGCACGATCTGCTTGTTGCACTGACCAGCTGCTCACACAGCGAGGTCCTCACAGGGCACGGCAGGCATTGGATGGGTCATGCAGGGGCCGTGCCCCACACAGCTCCAGTACTGTTATTATAAAGGAAAAAAGCAGGGATTCTCAGTTTTTCCTCCACAGGCTGAATTGGACTGAGGAGAGACTTAGTTCTCCAACACCGTATTTCTTTGAACTTCTATGCTTGTTGATACTTCCCTAAATCACAGGTCTCCTTAAGGGGAATCAGAGCCCTGTGTGGTGGCCCCCACCCTCAGGGCCTCTGCTATCCAACACGCCTTGTGACCCTGGCTTCCTTCTCCTGCGGGCTCCAACAGGTGTGGTGTGGACAGTGCCCGGCTCTGCTGATTGTGGGCTGTGTAATATCTCACCTGTGCAGTCAGCCTGGGAACCTACAGCTTGGGGTCCAGGGAAGGGGCTTTGAAATCGTCCCTGAGAGATTCTAGGGCCAACAAAGCTGAGGGCCACTGTGCGAGCCCCCTCTGGACACAGGCAGAGACCGTCCTGAGGGTCACTACCAGAGGGTCGCAGGGCAAGCGGTGGCCAGAGGGGGCTGAAGGTCAAGGTTGCAGTGCAGGTTCTCAAAGGCAGAGCTGGGGCTGGAGTGGAGCCGTGGGGGAGTCAGCGGGCCTCATAGCCTCTGTCGGGCTTGGGTAGATTCAGGGTGTGGACAGGACAGGCCCACACACAAGACTCTGCTGGTCTCGGCTGAGGGTACAGGGAGGACGTCGGGGCAGGAGCCAACCTTCTTGTTCCTGATTCGGGTCCCCTACTTACCCAAGAGAAGAAAAGGGTCATTTCTGTTTCGGTTAGTTTGATACTGGGTTAGATCACATTCTTTTTTTTTTAATGTTAATAGCTTTTAAAGTTTTTTATTGAAGTATAGCTGATTTACAGTGTTATGTTAATTTCTGCTGTACAGCAAAGTGATTCAGTTATATATATATGTATATACATATACACACACATTCTTTTTTATTATATTCTTTTCCATTATGGTTTATCATAGGATTTTTAATAAATTTATTTATTCATTTATTTATTTTTGGCTGAGTTGGGTCTTTGTTGTTGCTTGCGGGCTTTCTCTACTTGCTGTGAGCAGGGACTACTTTTCGTTGCAGTACGTGGGCTTCTCACTGCAGTGGCTTCTCTTGTTGTGGAGCACAGGCTCTAGGTGCGTGCGGTTCAGTAGTTGTGACACGTGGGCTCAGTAGTTGTGGCTCTCGGGCTCTAGAGCTCAGGCTCAGTAGTTGTGGTGCACAGGCTTAGTTGCTCCGTGGCATGTGGGATCTTCCTGGACCAGGGATCGAACCCGTGTCCCCTGCATTGGCAGGCAGATTCTTAACCACTGTGCCACCAGGGAAGTCCCAGGATTTAAAAAAAATTTTTTTATTTTATATTGGAGTAGAGTTGATTAACAATGTTGTGTTAGTTTCAGGTGTACAACACAGTGATTCAGTTCATCATATACATGTATCTATTCTTTTTCAAATGCTTTTCCCATCTAGGCCACCACAGAATATTGAGCCGAGTTCCCTGTGCTATACAGTAGGTCCTTGTTGGTTATCTGTTTTAAAAATAAGAGTGTGTACATGTCAATCCCAAACTCCCAATCTATCCTTCCATCTGACCCTTCCCCCCTGGTAACCATAAGTTTGTTCTCTCAGTCTGTGAGTCTGTTTCTATTTTGTAAATAAGTTCTCTGTGCTATCTTGAAGCATCAGTAATTCACGAAGGGTGCGGCTCTGTTAACCCCATGTGACCAGGAAGGCACCCCGGTTCCCAGAGCATGACGTGCTGTGCAGGGCATGCGTTCAGGTCAGTTTGGAGGTCTTGGTATTGTTCTGCTGCCTGTTATTTGATTGCTTGTAGAGGAATGAAGGGAAATGTTTTTTTCCTGGGAGGTATTTCAACCTAGTTGGAAATAGAGAGTTTGGTTTTGCCGTGATCCCAGCGTCTCCAGTGGCTATCGTGGTGGGTGTGCTGGAGGCATCGGGAACCTCCCTGTATGAGACAGGGAATCGAGTGTCCTGCACGGGCTCCTCCGGCTTTGCTAGGTGGCTCTCTTTCTGCCAACCTTCTGGTACATTTTAATTCTCCAGGAAACTGCTTTAAGTAGAAGCCATGGGCTCTCAGTGCCCAGCCAGCTGGCCTTCAGTGACCTTCCACATTGGCTCTGTGCTGGGGGTTGGCGGCCCCCCTCCCCCAGGATACAAAACCATTCCATTGGCAGGGAGAGAATCCTTGTGTATCGGGAAGCAGAGACCCCGGCCTGTCCTGGGGAGTATGTGGACACAGTGGGTGGCCAGCTCCATGCAGAGGCCACCTTGTCCCCTGGAGTCACCGGCAGCTCTGGGCACAAGGTAATAACGCCCGCCCGTGCATCAGGCACATGCTGGGCACCCGATGTCCCCTGAGTTCCTCTCCATGGCTCAGTGCCTGGGAATGAGAGCCAGGGCACAGAGTGGGCTGGGAACGGCCAGTGTTCACAGAGCACTTGGGTCAGCAGGCAGGTGGACCCTGAGGGGAGTGAAAGGGAAGCAGAGAGGGACCTGGGCGGGGGGCAGGTTGGGGGTTCTGGTGATGATGGGCAGGACCCTGAGGGACAGAGAGAGGATAAGAGGGCCAGAGGGACAGTTGGACCCTGACTCATCCTCTTGCTGACTCCGGCGCCCACTGGGAGCCCCCAGCCTCTTGGAGCCTCAGTCTCCCTTCCTTCCCATCTGTGAAATGGGCATAATGGCAATGTGCATCTGACAGGTATATTTATGCAGAAAGAGGAGGCGGTTAACAAGCAGCAAAGTGCAATTCAGCTCCTCCTGGTTGTACCTGCAGGAGAGCTCACACGCCCTGGTACCGCACAGGACGCAGCCTGCGTGTGCCCGGCACCGGCCTCAAGGTCGCCTGAGTCTGCGACCAGCATGACCTGCCCAAGGGGGCCATGTCCAGCCTGGAGGGGCGTCAGAAGGAGTGTGGTTGACGTGGGGGTGTGTGGGCTGGGATTCCAGGCACATCCTGTCTCCTTCCTCACCTGCGTGGGCTCGGGATCTAAGGCCGTGTCGAGATGGTCAAGCTCAGGTGCACCGTCCTCTGCAGAACAGCACCCTTCCAGGCGACTCCACCATGGCTTGATTCACACATCACAGAGCGGGTTTTCTGCGTGGCCCTGCCTACTATTGGCTGGGTTGGATGGAGCGTGGGTGCCCAAGGGGTGGGGCTGGGCCCGGGTCCCTCCATTCTCAAAGGTCAGAGGTCGGGGAGAAAAGACCTCCTGGTGTCAGCTCATTCCCTGCCCCTGCCATTAAATGCCTGGTCCCCAAGGGCCAGCCACTCACCCCCTCGGGGTCCTGGCGACCCACTGTGGATGGAGGTCACTGCCCTTGGTCCTGGGGCTACACCATCGTGGGTCCTGTACGTAAATTTCAGTAAACCTGAGCAGGTGTCCTGAAGCCACTGAGGATATGCAGTTAGTTATAATATTATTGTTTTTAATTTTATTGAAGTATAGTTGAGTTACAGTGTTGTGTTAATTTCTG
Organism: Balaenoptera acutorostrata; assembly: GCF_949987535.1. NCBI lineage: Eukaryota > Metazoa > Chordata > Mammalia > Artiodactyla > Balaenopteridae > Balaenoptera > Balaenoptera acutorostrata. Next base: position 32,125,893 of record NC_080066.1, on the reverse strand, counting down.
CTGTACAGCAAAGTAATTCAGTTATATATGTATATTCTTTTCCATTATGGTTTATCACAAGATATTGAATATAGTTCCCTGTGCTATACAGTAGGACCTTGTTGTTCATCCATCCTATATATACTAGTTTGCATCTGCTAATCCCAAACTCCCAATCCTTCCCTCCCCTGCAACCCCCTGGCAACCACAAGTCTGTTCTCTAGGTCTGTGAGTCTCTTTCTGTTTTGTAATAAGTTCATTTTTTTTTTTTTTAGATTCCACATATAAGAGATATCATATGGTATTTGTCTTTCTCCTTCTGACTTACTTCACTTAGTGTGATAATCTCTAGGTCCATCCATGTTGCTGCAAATGGCATTATTTTGTTCTTTTTTATGGCTGAGTAATATTCCCTTGTATATACATACCACATCTTCTTTATCCATCACCTGTCGATGGACGCTTAGGTTGTTTCCATGTCTTGGCTATTGTGAATGGTGCTGCAGTGAACATTGGGATGCATGTATCCTTTCGAATTACAGTTTTCTCCTGATACATTCCCAGGAGTGGGATTGCTGGATCATATGGCAATGGAGTTAGTTATGATTAAAAGGAACCAGGGGACTTCCCTGGTTGTCCAGTGGGTAAGACTCCACACTCCCACTGCAGGGGGCCTGATTCGATCCCTGGTCATGGAACTAGATCCTGCATGCATGCCGCAACTAAGATCCCGAGTGCTGCAACTGGGACCCAGCGCAGCCAAAATAAATAAATAAATATTTAAAATAAAATCAAATAAAACGAACCAGAACCTTCCTTAGTAGCCACCAGTGCAGAGGTTCCCAAACTTTCTCAGATCATGGTACCCTTGATGTTGCCTTAATTTTGTAGTGTCTCTAGGACAAAGGAAATATCTAACAGCTCTGCTTATTAAATAGTTAGGGCTGAACAATTTAGTATTTGTGTCCTAAAAACTTAGAAGCTGATTGAAAAGTAATACACATACATTGAAACAAGTTTATTTCATCCTCACCCACAATTGCTCACTAGTGGACATGAGCCTGTTGGATGTGATTGAGTACCACTGTCATTTCCTGGTCAGTGTTGCCTTTTGTGTGGGACTTGCTTTTTGAAAAAAATTTTCCATGCTTTTTATTTTGAACTGTGGTAAAATACACATAACATAAAATTGACTGTCTTCACCATTTTTAAGTGTTCAGTTCTGTGACATTAAGTGCATTCACATTATTTGCAGCCATCACCTCCATCTATGTTCAGAACTCTTTTCATCTTGGGAAACTGAAACTCTCGGGAGAGTTAAATACTAACTCTAAATACTAACTCCCCATCCCCCTTCCCCAGCCCCTGGCAACCACCGTTCTACTTTCTGTCTCTATGAATTAGACAGCTCTAGGGACTTCATATAAGTGAAATCATACAAGATTTATCCTTCTGTGAGTGGCTTATTTCACTGAGCATAGTGTCCTCAAGGTTCATCCGTGTAGAAGCAGGTGTCAGAATGTCCTTCCTTTTTAAGACTGAATAATATTCCCTTGTATGTATAGACCACATCTTCTTTATTTATTCATCCGTTGATGGACACTTGGGTTGTTTCCACCTTCTGGCTATTGTGAATCGTGCTGCTATAAACATGGGAATGCAGATGTCTCGTTGAGTCCCCGCTTTCAGTTCTTTTGGGTGTATACCCACAGGTGGAATTTCTGGATCAGATGGTAGTTCTGTGTTTATTTTTTTGAGGAACCTCCATACTGTTCTCCATAGTGGCTGCACCATTTTACCTTCCCACCGACAGTGCAGAAATGTTCCAGTTTCTCCATATCCTCAACAACACGTGTTATTTTCTGAGGGTTATTATTATTATTTTTTTGGTTTGTTGTTTTGTGGCAGCCATGCTAATGGGTGAATGGGTATAAGGTGGTAGGTACTTGCTTTGTGTGGTGGCACCCACTGGCTTCACGAGATGTCTTGGAGCGGATGCAGTGTGATCTAATGCTGAAGCCATGAGTCAGCTCAAGGCAGTGGTGCATGAGCGTGGGCAGAGGCTGAGCTTTGCGGCATCTCCCCAGGAAATCCGGGCTCTCTCGTGATGCCCTGCAGGCGCAGCCAGGGTCCTGGGGTGCTGCGGGGTGCAGTTTGGAAACCACTGTCCTCGAAAATGAGCTTCAAACAAGTGAAGGATGGGAGAGAGTGACATAAAGAGTCGGGGAGGGACTTCCCTGGTGGTCCAGTGGGTAAGACTCTGCGCTCCCAATGCAGGGGGCACGGGTTCGATCCCTGGTCCGGGAACTAGATCCCACATACATGCCGCAACTAAGAGTCCGCGTGCCCCAACTAAGACTTGGAGCAGCCAAAGTAAATAAATAAATATTTAAAAAAAAAGAGTGGGGGAAATGTAAAACACGTAGCTATGTGTGGAATTAAGATGAACCGAGGGGACTAAATGTGGTGTCAATGGCTCCGTGCTCCATCCGTGTATTTACAGCCCTAAAGAATGAGGAGAGACTTCGAGAGAATGTAGGTAAACGTTTTGGGTGGTTTTCTGGAATCGTTTTAGTGGTACTGTTAGCACTGCTATTCTGAGCAGGTTTTGTGTGTCATGTGAGATGAAGCAAATGCATAATCATGTGATCTTCCAGTTTGAGGACTCTGAGGACCAGTTTTCAGTGGGGAGGAGAAAGGAGATACAGAGGAAAGATACGTGAGGAAAAGGAAACCCTTCTAATCCTGAACTTGAATGACAAGGTCAATGTGAACTCTTGAACCCGCTGTGTTCCCCAGAGAGGCCTGGAAATGGTGGCCTCACCAACAGCAAGAAGATACCCAGGCCTCTGATGGTGGTCTTGAAATTCAGTTTTCTACTAAAAGAAACTAGGACTCCTTGGACAAACAGCAGATTCTGGGTCGAGAATAGGAACTGTACAAGTTGTACCTGGAACATTTTGTCATAGCAGAGAGGAGAGGAACCTTCAGACCCACTAGAATGGTATTAAAAGAACCTGGGAATTGAAGAGGCCAAAGATGGGACAATTTGAACATCAGTAAGAGGAAAAACTGCAAGGGATTGAAATGCATCTAATATGTTTAAATCCATGAGTTCTTTCTTTTTTTTTTTGAATTGAAGTATAGTTGATTTACAATGCTGTGTTAGTTTCAGGTGTACAGCAAAGTGATTCAGTTATATATATGTATATATATATATATATATATATATATATATATATATATACACATATGAATATATATATTCTTTTTCAGATTCTTTTCCATCATGGCTTATTACAATACATTGAATATAGTTTCCTGTGTTATACAATAGGTCCTTGTGGTTTATCTATTTTATAAATAGTAGTGTGTATCTGCTAATCCCAAAGTCCTAATTTATCCCTCTACCCTGCTTTTCCCCTTTGGTAACCATAAGCTTGTTTTCTATGTCTGAGTCTGCTTCTGTTTTGTAAATAAGTTCATTTGTATCATTTTTTTAGATTCCACATATAAGTGATATCATATGGTATTTGTCTTTCTCTTTCTGACTTACTTCACTTAGTATGATAATGATAATCTCTAGGTCCATCCATGTTGCTGCAAATGGCATTATTTCATTCTTTTTTATGGCTGAGTAATATTCCACTGTATATATGTATCACATCTTCTTTATCCATTCATCTGTGGAGGGACATTTAGGTGGTTTCCATGTCTTGGCTATTGTAAATAGTGTTGCTGTGAACATTGGGGTGCATGGATCTTTTCTAATTAGAGTTTTCTCCAGTAAATCCATGAGTTCTGAATGATACCAAGGAAGACAAAATGAAGCAAAAAAGCCTAATTGGTAACCTTAGGAGAATGATTTTTTTAAACTTTGGTAAATAACGGGAAATACCGAATCATTTATCTTGCTTCCCTATGCATGCGGCACCAGTGGGCAGCCTAGTGGCAGGTGACGGGGTTTCTGTGTATAGAAGGGGTCCAGCACGTGGATGCGTGAACGGACACCCTGGGTTGTGCTGATGCCAGCTGACATTGCAGAGAGGGAGGCATCTGGACCTCACGGCCTCTGGAGGAGGAAGGACACCACGTTGCCCGGGAAGTTGTTTGCCTCCAAATTCTAATCTGAATCCCATTCAGCCTCCAGATCTCACCACTAATTTGCTGGCACACAGAGGACAGGGGACAGTATTCTGCTAGGCTGTGGGGACAGTCATCAAAATCCCAGCCAAGGGAAATGCTCTCTGACAAATGATTCGGTGTCTTCAATGGATTGAAGGAGATGTTTAGGGCTGCGCACTAGGTGGGAAATGGTTAAGGAAAGGTGAGATGGTGATACCCCCAGAATTGGGGGTGGTCATGGGGCACATGGCAGGGGCTTTGTCTCAGAGCGGCACAGGGGAGGCCTCTGGGGCGGCCGGCACGGTCTGTCTCCTTATCTGGTTGAGGTTCCAGGGTATTTAATAGTCATTTATTAGGCTAAATATTTCCCTTATGGGGGGCTTCCCTGGTGGGGCAGTGGTTGAGAATCTGCTTGCCAATGCGGGGGACACGGGTTCGAGCCCTGGTCTGGGAGGATCCCACATGCTGCAGAGCAACTGGGCCCGTGAGCCACAGCTACTGAGCCTGCGCGTCTGGAGCCTGTGCTCCGCAACAAGAGAGGCCGCGATAGTGAAGAGGCCCGCACACCGTGATGAAGAGTGGCCCCTGCTTGCTGCAACTAGAGAAAGCCCTCGCACAGAAACGAAGACCCAACACAGCCAAAAATAAATATAAAAATAAATAAATAAATAAAAGATTACCCCCCCCCCAAATTTCCCTTATACTGTTGCTGTTGTTTTTTATGTGGGTTGTTTTTTTTAATTGAAATACAGTTAATCTACAGTGTTGTGTAAGTTTCAGGTGTACAGCACAGCGATTCAGTTATGTATGTGTGTTTTGTTTTGTTTTAAAATTAATTTATTTTTGGCTGTGTTGGGTCTTCGTTGCTGTGTGGGCTTTTCTCTAGTTGCGGTGAGCGGGGGCTACTCTTTGTTGCTGTGCACAGGCTTCTCACTGCTGTGGCTTCTCTTGTTGCGGAGCACAGGTTCTAGGTGCACGGACTTTAGTAGTTGTGGCGCACGGGCTTAGATGCTCCACAGCATGTGGGATCTTCCCGGACCAGGGCTCGAACTTGTGTCCCCTGCATTGGCAAGTGGATTCCTAACCTCTGCGCCACCAGGGAAGCCCTGTATGTGGGTTATTTTGACAATAAAAACATTAAAAGAAGACATTTAGGAAACTAGATCATGAGGGTGAACATCCAGCCTGGTCCTGGGAGTGTGACGTATCCAGTCACTCTAACCTTCTCCCCTTCCTGCAATACACGGCTGACTGCGTCATTTCTCGTATTTTCTACCTTAGACCTTTTATTGTAAACTTACCCATAAATATACTTGTGTCTTTGGTTCTGAGCTTTCCAAAGGGTGTATGGAGTTTTTTTGTTTTTTCTGTGATTTTTATTCCATTTTCTTTCCTGTAAGGAACTGTGTTAGGTCAGGTCCTCTGAGAAGCAAACTAAGGCAGGATTAAATATGTGTGGATTTTGTTGGGGGAGCAGCCTGCGAGGAAGCTGGGGAAGGGGTGTCAGACAGGAGCGGGGGGGTGGGAGGAGGCTTCAGGTGCAGCCCAAGGAAGGCAGAGCTGCCTGGAGGCACCTACCCAGGGTCCATGTCTCCCAGGGAGGGTGGGGTCTGCGTCAGGGCCTCCGCTGTGCTCAGCCCGTGGGACCTGCTGTGGAGTCTCAACCTTGTGGAGTGAGTTCCTGCAACATTGATTTGGGTGGATAGCCTTTTGCTTGCAGTCAGGTTTTTCAGGGACTGCCCGTGAGTGGTGGGCGGTATGGGTGGCCGTGTTGGAATCCTGGCCAACACGACTGGCTGTGTGGCCCTGGGCACGTCAGGTGGCTGCGCTGGGCCTCGGTTCGCTCACCTGTAGCGCAGGGATGCTGATGGACCGGTCCAGAGCACAGGGAGGAACGCGGGCCCATCACACGGGGCTGGTGCTGGAGCACCTCTGCGGTGTTCTCAGCTCTCAAATGTAAATACTGTGACTCACCCAGAATTACAGGGCAAAACTAATGGAATCAAGAATATATAAATTCCCTGCTCCCTCATGCAGCTCCTTGAGTTTTGGGATGTTTCAGTTCAAAGGAGACGGGCCTCCCCGACTGCTGGCAGCGTCGCCAGGTGAACTCTTGGAGGCTGTAACACGAAAGCCTTATCTCCTGCCCCTGGTCTTGGTTCCGGTTCAGGCGCCCCTCCATCTCCTGGGTGGTCCCAGTGTCTTCCAGGGAACACTGGTCCTGCAAACCTCCAGAAGAGCCCTTTTTGGGTGGCACTGTTGATCCCGTCTGATGGATTAGGAAACTGGGGCTCAGAGGGGGACTTTCGGGGCCACAGCTGGGAGGTGAGTGTTCAGGGCTGCAAACAGCGCACTGCATCCTGACCCAAGAGCATCCATCCGGGCGGAGGGAAGCTGGTCGCCGGTCACACGTGTGAGGCCCCCACCATTGTGAGTCAGGGGCTTTTCCGGGGGGCGCTCATCTGCTGCCCTGCCTCCTTCACCCCCTCCCTGGGCGTGGCTGCACCCCTTGCTCCATCCATCTCTCGCTTTCCACTCCAGACCCAAAGGCCCCGCTTGGCAGGGCTCTTTATGGATCTGTCAGCCCCCTTCTGCTGACCTCACTTGCCCGCTTGGGGGCCGTAGTGACCCTCACGATGCGACATCTCGGCCTGCAGCCGGCTCCCTCCGCAGGAGCTCTCCTGGACCCCGGAACCGCCTCCCGACTAACCCTCGAATCCTGCTGCCTCCATTCCCTCCCCACTGCGCCGCTGACTGGTGTGTCCGAGACGTGTGTCTGACCGGGTGTTGGTACCGGCTGCCGCTGCTCTCGGGATCCAGGGAAAACCCTTTGTCTTGGGGAGCACAAGCCTGGCTCCTGGTCTCACCCACCCCGTCACCCTCCACGCTCTAGGCTTCAGTCCCCCAGAACTTTGTTTTCTGGTCCTTGAATTTACCTCCAAACCATTGGCCTTACTTACTGTGCCTTCTCCCTGGGACGCCTCCAGGTCCCGATGTCCTAACTCTTCCTTCTCCTCTGCACGTGGCGTCTACTTACAGAAACAGGACCCTGTGGCGCCCTTCCTGGTGCGAAGACTTTCCATGTCCTCCACTTCTTGTTTGTAAGGAATAGGCTTCATTCAACCTCCGTGACCTTCCCTGAGTTCCCAAGGGCAGCTTCAACCAGTTGCGAATCAGGGAAGGGAGGAGAGGCAGAGACAAGGGAGGAGCAGTCAAGAAACAGTAGTGCAGCCTTGGGGAAGGGTCCTGGGTCCTCCTCGAGGAATATACATAACAATATATCTTTGAGTTCTTCTGCAGGACCCAAGGCCCCCATCCAGATGGCAGATGGTAACTTCAGGCTGAGCACAGGATGCCTGGAGCACTGCCCTGTTACCTCACTACCAACCAATCAGAAGAAGGTCACACACCCTGCGGCCCTCACCCCAAATTTTGCCTATAAAAACTTCTTCTGGAAAACCCTCAGGGAGTTCGGGGTTTTTGAGCACAAGCCACCCTTTCTCCTTGCTTGGCCCTGCAGTAAACCTTTCTCGGCTCCAACTCTGATGTTTTGGTTTATTTGGCCTCACTGTGCATTGGGCTCACAGACTTGCGTCGGCAACATTAACTCCTCCCCAAGAGGGCTTCCCGGGGTTAGGGGTGCCCTGTGTACCACCCCTCATAGGACAGGTCACACATCTGTTCCTTGGATGTGATGTCCCCTAGGGTGTAAGCTTTTGGTGGGCAGGACCTGTGTGTTTTGTAACGTCGTGTAGAGCTTCCTGTTTGAGGAGTGAATGGAAGGGCTTTAAAGTGTGTAGATCTGTGCAGGGAAGGGGCAGGAAGGAGCCTCTGCTTCACACGTAAGTTGTGAAAAAGAGATGCTAGAGAGGAACATGGGAGGGGGTTGCCGGGAGCCCCCTCCTGTGGGGGGATGGTGCGTGGAGAAAGGTCTAGGCATTGTAGCCCTGCCATGTTGCTTGCCTCCAGTAGGTTTTGGAGTTTTGTGGAGCCTGGAAGAGCGGCCAGAAGGGAGGCTGGCAGGAAGGTTGGGGTGTAAGGCCCCTGGGCTGGGGTGGAGGACCCTCCCCACCTCTCCAGGCAAATGGTGGGCTTCCTCCTTCACTCAGACTTTGCCCTGGAGAATGGAACCTCGTCTTAGGGCCATCGTGGGGAGCACCAAAGCTGTGCAGGAAAAATGTATGGTCCACAGGGTACCTGGTAACCTTGCCATCCTGTGATTATCGGAACTTGAGGAAAAATGAAGTTTTGTTTGGAGCGGAGAGGGCCTGCAGTAAGGAGACTAGTAGAGCATGAATATTTATCTCAGTGATTAAAGTTTAAAGCAGGAAGCAATAGAAGTAATACGTCATAGTGTCTCAGGGTAATCTTGGCCGCTGACGGTTGTTAAAGTTTATAGTCTCATGGATCCTTGCAGCTTGCCTGAAGTATCCATGCTGGGTGATGTTGTCAGGATTGTTTTGTTGGCATTAAGGATATGGGGGCTTGATGTGAAACTTTCACACTTCAAAAAAAGGGAGAAGTGACGTTTTCAGTGTGTGGCCAGAAATCTTAAAGTAATGACCTACGCTCATTGATTTTTTGTTGTTTTGCTTTCCCCAGGAAGACTGATGGAGGAAGAGCGTTAGCTCAGAAGGATGGTACTTTATTTACAGAGCATGTTAAATAAGAGTCACAATGAAGAGAAGGGCTCTGGGTCTACAGTGTATAAGAAGTCTTCACCTAACAAGGCTGTTTGGCTCTTTGTGTCCACACTTGGTGTGATTTGTTGTAGTAGATGGATAACAAGCTTATTACTGTTATGTGCATAGGGAGATATAGCTTCACTCTCCATGCATGTGTTTCTGCCTCATGAGTTTTGCTTTTTTTTTTAATCCACTTAATTAAGATCTTGGTTTTGTTACAGATAGGATTCTAATTTAAATAGAGTTGAATGGTTCCCCGAAGATGTCCACACCCTGGTCCTTGGAGCCTGTCAGTCTGTTTCTTTACACGGCAAAAGGGACTTTGCAGATATGACTGAGTTAAGGGAATTGAGATGGGGAGATACCATGGATTATCCTGGTGTCATCCAGGCCTGATGTAATCATGGGGTTCTTGTAAGAGGGAGGCAGGAAGAGTCAGAGGAGGTGCTACGATGGTGTGCCTTTGGAAGCAGAGGTTGGAGCGATGCACTTTGCAGATGGAGGAAGGGACCACAAGCCATGCAATGGGGTGGCTTCTAGAAGCTGGAAAAGACAAGGAAACAGATTCTCCCCATGACCCTCCAGAAGGAACCAGCCTAGCCAACACCTCATCTTTGACCCAGTGAGACACGTGTAAGATGGTAAATTTATGTTGTTTTAAGTCACTGAATTTATGGTAATTTTTTGCAGCAACCGTAGGAGAAAGTACAACAGAGACCTACTGACTGGCTGAGCTTTAAAGGGGTGTCAAGGTCAGCCAGTTGTTCTCTCCCTTCACCGGGCTCTCTTTTTGCTATCGTCTGTGTAGCATTCCCCTGCCTTTCGTGAATAATGGGAGAATGTCTTGGGCACCAAATCTTCTTTTCCCTGCCTCAGTGCACTGGCACCTTTTGGGAGGTGAACATTCTGCCTGCTGCTCTTCTGGAATGATCCACGTGGGGCCATTAGTGGGAAACATCTGCTGAAATGTGCGGCAGCTCCCCGGGGAGTGATGAATAGGCACAGAGGTGTGCTCGCCCCTCTGGGGATGTGACTGCCCATCAGTCCTTGTGGGCGTGGCCAGGTGTGTGTGCAGGGAGCAGAGAGGACCCAGCTGTTCTTGAGGGGGAGTGCCTTCTCCCCAGAGCCATCAGGGCGTGGTCATCCTCCCATCTTTCCTGCCACTAGCCCCAGGTCCCTGGAGCTGCCACTCAGCCTCCAGGGGCGAGTAGGTGAGCTGGTTGCCCTTAGCCCGGGCTCTGCAGGCTTCTCTGCTTCTTCTGACCAGTTCTACTTCCATGGTGGGCAGCAAGGGACCTGGTACCCTGGCCGCATCATCAAGGATGGAAAGGCTCGGCTGCACAGCTGCCTTGGGACCAGACCTTGTGACTCCGTATCATCATAAAATCTGTCTTAAAATCAGAGCTGCTTTAGCCTCAAAAATGCACCTCCAGAGATTAAGAAAGCTCAGTTGTAAATATCGCTGGAGGCTAATGATGGATTTATTATTCAGTATCGGGATTATACTCTAGTCCATTTATGGGTTTTTCCTCTAAATTGCTGATGTTTGAAGTGGAAGCTTTCGACCCTGACTAATGCGTCTACTCCAAGATTTGCTTTCGGGCAACTTATTTATAAATAAAGCAGCTTTTTAAGGAACACCCTCAAATTTAAACAATAATTAGTATAATGAGTCGCACAGCCAAATGAGGTGCTGGGGAGCACAGTTCTCCAGATGGGGGTGTGGAAATCTGGGTCCCTGTACCCTGGGGAGAGAGACGATAGCATGGTTATTTCCACACATAGAGTTGTCCTGGGTTCAGGGGGCATTTGTGTATGTGGATCCATTCGATTTTCAGAATAGCCCAGGGTTGGTTTGTGTAGAACAGGAGCCTGAGGCAGGACTTTGCCTAGTGACCCCACTCATCAGAGGGGCCGCTCACATTTGCCCCGAGCCCGGTGCTCTGTGTTGCGAGCTCTTCTGGTACTTACGTTTCTTTCTTTGCCTTAGTGGCATTTCCCCTCCTCCGTCCCCCCAGTATCCTTGTTCTCTTTGACCAGTGGGGAGATCTGATTATTTTTGAGAAAAGCATTACAATTCTTGGAAAAGTCTGCTCTCTGTTTGGAGGTGGTTGGTGTAACTCTTGGGCTTTCTGCGCTGGATAACTTCAGAACTGGGCAGGTGCGGGGGTGGGGGGAATGGTCTGCCTGAAAGCACTGGGTCCCCAGTTCTGTCCCTCCAGCCCCCCAGCCGTCAGGAGCTTGTTTCTGTTTTCCAGCAGCCGCCTCTGTTCTCTTATTAGAGGCGTACGTTATAAACGCGGACACGAGCTGTGCCACGTGGTCTGGGGGTCCCAGGGGGCTGCTGCAGGTTGATGTTATTCATTTCGCTCGGGCGGAGGACAGAGCAGTGTGGGAATGAGACACATCACGGGGGACAGCTTGAGTCCCTCATGCCCCGTGCAGTGCTCTGAAACCTTCAGGAAAGCTGCCACACCTACAAAGGGGCGTGGGCCTGGCGTGTGTGTGCGTGTGTGTGTGCATGTGTGCAGAGAGAAGAGAGGAAGGCATGTTTGCAAGGAGGAGAGTGTCTAAAAGATCAGCATTCAGTAGAGGCAGCAGGTCACAGCCCGAACAGCTTCAGGGGAATCAGCGGACGTCTTGAGGGGTTTCTCACGGTGCCTGGAAAGGTGTGCGCCAGCCAGACCATCTGGATTGTGAGGAGAGGTGCCTGCCTTCCTCGGAGCCATGCCTTTCTGTTGCTTTTTGTTGGTAGAAATGTAAATTGGTTCAACCACTGAGGGAAACAGTATGGAGGTTCCTCAAAAAACTGAAAGGAGAACTACCATATGACCCAGCAATTCCACTCCTGGGTATTTATCCAAAGGAAATGAAAACAATAATTCATAAAGACATATGCACCCCAGTGTTCATAGAAGCATTATTTACAGTAGTCAAGATGAACACAACCTAAGCACCCATCAGTAGATGAATGGATAAAGAAGATATGGTATATTTATGTGTGTGTGTGTATATATAGATATAGTAGAGTATTACTCAGCCATAAAAAAGAATGAAATTTTGCCATTTGCAGCAACATGGATGGGCCTGGAGGGCATTATGCTTAGTGAAATAAGTCAGACAGAGAAAGGCAAATACTTATATGTGGAATCTGAAAAATAAAACAAACTAGTGAATATAACAAAAAAGAAACAGACTCACAGATACAGAGAAACTAGCGGCTACCAGTGGGGAGAGGAAAGGGAGGAGGGGCAAGATAGGGGTAGGGGGTTGAAAGGTACAAACTACTACGTGTAAAACAACCTACAAGGATATATTGTACAGCTAAGGGAAATATAGGCATTATTTTGTAGTAACTTTAAGCAAAGTATAATCTATAAAAATATTGAATCACTGTGTTGTACACCTGAAACTTATATAATATTGTACATCAACTATTCCTAAATTTAAAAAATATTTTAAAAACTTTGAATTTTAGGACGGTTTTAGATTTATGGAAAAGTTGCACAGAGAGCCCCCATGTACCCCTCACCCAGCTTCCCGTATTATTAATGTCTTGTATCAACACGGTGCGTTTGGCTCAACACTGGTACATTACTACTGACAGCTCCACAATTTGCTCTGACGTCCTTAGTTTTTACCTAATGTCCTCTTTCTGTCCCACGACCCCAGGCAAGACACCAGATTACGCTTAGGCATCTTGTCTCCTTAGCTTCCTCTGGACTGTGACAGTTTCTGACTTTCCTTGTTTTTGATGACCTTGACAGTTTTGAGGAGGACTGGTCTGGTATTTCATAGAATGTCCCTCAATTTCGGTTTATCTGGTGTTTTTCTCATTTAGACTGGGTTTTGGGTTTGGGGGAGAAAGACCACAGAGGTGATGCGCTATTCTTAACACATAGCAGATGTATAGCTGTCAACCATGATTGATCACTGTTGACCTTGACCTTGATCGCTGGCTCCTGTAGCCTTTGCCAGGTTTCTCTGCTGTAAAGTTACTCCACCCCCTTTCCATACTCTGCTCTGGAAGGAAGTCACATGCACAGTCCACATTAAGGAGTGGGGAGTCATGCTTTGCCTCCTTGATGGATGAGTATCTACATTAATTTTGTAGAATTGTTCTGTATCAGAGACTTGTCTATTCTCCCCTACTTATTTATTTATTCAAACTTTTATTTGTACCAATATGGACTCATAGATTATTTTGTGCTTTGGTTTATAATGCAGTCCTACTTTATTTATTTTGTTGCCTAAATTGTTCCAGCTTTGACCACTGGAAGCTCTTTCAGATTAGTTCCTGTGTCTCTCTGACATGCCCTTATCCTTTTGTCTTTTGTCTTTTGGGTATTTCCTTACTTTTTGTCACAACAAGATGGTCCAGGCTCAACTTGCATTTTCCCCTCCCAGCCCTAGAATCTGCTGTTTCTCCGGGAATCCCTGGTTCCTTTTATTAGAGAATGGTATTTAGAAAACAAGGTCTGTGTGTTGAGAGTGCCTATCGCTACTGAGGTGCCACTGCTTTTAGGCCCTCTCAGGAGACAGAGCCAGGAAATAGAGCGTGTATTGTACTAACCCGTGTACACCTATGTATCTCCCCTTGCTTTTTGAATGCATGGCCCCATCTGTTAGCCAAGTCCTAGATCCAGCCTCCTGATCACTCATGGGAGTCAGGCCCACATGTCCCAGAGTAGAAAGGAAAAATTGGACAGCTAAGTGTGTAGAGCAGGAAGAAACAAAAGACTTAGAAGGCTGAAAGAATATTTTCAAGGTATAAAAAATATACACAGAATAATAAGAGGAAAATCTGGGTAATTACCACCCAGTTTAAGAAATAAGATGTATGAATACGATGCAAGCTGCCATGAACATGCTTCCCAGTCACACGGGTGAAACCTGTCAAAGTGAAGTTACTGTTTATTATTTTGGGGCATGTTTTTATATTTTTACTCTAATTATTTTGCATGTTGTCTAACTCTATAAAAATTATATTTTACTGTGTTACTGCAACTTGAGAACTTCTACATGTATTTATGTTCTTAGCAATCCTGGGAAAAGCAAGAGTAACTCTTTGCAGTGTTCAGATAGAGAAACTGAGAACTTGCAGCAATGATGTGATTTTTTTTGCCAACTTCAAGCAGCTAATAAAAGTGGGATGGAGTGGGAGGTTAGGGTCAGCAGATGTAAGCTTTATATATATAGAATGGATAAACAACAAGGTCCTACTGTATAGCACAGGGAACTATATTCAATACCCTATGATAAACCTTAATGGAAAAGAATATTAAAAAAATGTGTATGTATGTATAACTGAATCACTTTGCTGTATAGCAGTAATTAACACAACATTATAAATCAACTATACTTCAATAAAAAAAAGGTGTCAAATTTGTATTGACAGAGCCCAAGTTTGTGGTCTTTTATTTTGACGTAGATGTTGAGGTTCATTGGGGAAGGGGAGGTAAAACTGGTCTCCTTGGTCACATCATGACCCTGTTGCTTCCTCTGGCCTGGACGGCCTGACATCTCCGTCAGCCTGGAAACCTAGCCTCCATTCGGGTTTTGTAGGCTCCAGAATTTTTTTTTTTTTTTTTTTTTTGCATTTGCTTTTTTTTTTTATTTTTATTTTTTTTTATTTTTTATTTTTTATTTTTATTTTTTTATTTTTTTAAACATCTTTATTGAAGTATAATTGCCTTACAATAGTGTGTTAGCTTCTGCTTTATAACAAAGTGAATCAGTTATACATATACAATATGTTCCCATTTCTCTTCCCTCTTGCATCTCCCTCCCTCCCACCCTCCCCACAGAATTTCTGAAGAAATGAGGATTCATATGGTTGGTTCAGACTCCCACCCCTTCATCACATCACTCCCTGCCAGCATCTGTGCCCGTATCCTTCGAGCTCCTCCTGAGACTGGAAAAAATGTATCCGGCTCCAAGCCACCCCCTCCTTATTTTAGCACCAGGTGCTACCCCTGGAGCTTCCCCCTACCCTCCAGCGCCGTTTCCTGCTCTCTGTTGGATCCTTGGCTGCACACACATACTGCTTTTATCTCCCATCTGAGAAAAGAGAAAAGTCTCTTGGTCCCACTTCCTCCTCCTGCTTCTGCCCTATTTTTCTGCTTTGTTTTGCTGTAGAACTTCTGGGAGGAGTTGTCTCTACTGGCTTTTTCCAGTTCCTCCCCGCCCTTTCTCTCTGAAACCCGCTCCAGTCAGACTTTCCCCCTTCCTACTGATGTGTCTACCGACTCTGCTGAAACAGCCCATCGAGGTTGCCAAGGACCTCCAAGTCCTCCTCTCCCTTGACTTGTAATTTGTCCTCTCCCTCCCCCCGAACTGCTTCTTCCCTTGGCTCCCAGGGCTCCATATGCCTGGGATTTTCTTCCCACTTTGGTCAGTCCCCCTACTGACCTCTGAGTGTTGGAGGGTCCCCGCCTCAACCTGTGGACCTCTCCTCTGCTTCATCCACACTCCCACCCTGGTGACCTCACCCAGTCTCATGGCACTAAACCCATCATATGCTGAAACATCCCAAACTTATATCTTCGCTCTGACTTCTCTCCTGAATGCTAGACTTGTGTATCCAACTGCCCATGAAACATCTCCTCGTGAGGTCTAAGAGACCCCAACTCAACAGGTGCCAAGCTATCCCCCACCATCCCTCCTAACCCCCATCTCTCATTGTAGTACATGGCAGCTCCATCCTTCCCGATGCCTGGACCATAGCCTTGGAGTCAACTTTGTTTCTTGTCTTCCTCTCAGATCCTACATCTCATCTGTCCTAGAATCCCATCCCTGGTCACCACCTGCACCACCCCATCATCTCTCCACTGGGCTGTTGCCCTCACCTCCAGCCTTCCCATTTCTACCCTGACCCACACCTTTCCACCCAGGTGTATCTCTATATGGCAGCCAGGTTACTGCTTTTTTAAAAAAAATTTTATGGAGTATAGTTGATGTACAATGTTGTATTAATTTCAGGTGTACTGCAAAGTGATTCAGTTATACATATACATGTATTCATTCTTTTTCAGATTCTTTTCTCATAAAGGTACAACATCTACAGAATATTGAGTAGAGTTCCCTGTGCTATACAGCTATCTATTTTATATATAGTAGTGTGTGTGTTAATCCCAAGCTCCTGATTTATCCCTCCCTCCCCTTTCTCCTTTGGTAACCATAAGTTTGTTTACTATGTCTGTAAGTCTGTTTCTATTTTGTAAATAAGTTCACTTACATCATGTTTTAAAAATTAGATTCCACATATAAGTGATATCATATGATATTTGTCTTTCTCTGTCTGACTTACTTCACTTAGTATGATGATAATGAAGTATTATCATACTTGACTTAGTATGATAATCTCTAGGTCCATCCTTTTATTTTATTTTTTAAAAATTTATGGAGTATAGTTGATTTACAATGACTACTTTAAAACTTAAATCAGGTCACGTCACTTTTCATTCCAGAACCCTCCAGCCTGCCCCCGTCCCCGTCTCACTGAGTAAAAGCCAGAGGCCCCTCCCTGACTGTTTCTTCTCTGACTTCACTTCCTAAAACTCTGCTGCAGAAACCCACCTGGTCAGCAGCATCACCTTCTTCCCATGTTGGTCCGCACGTTCCCCTGTCCACGAGGCCTCTGCAGACGGCCCCCTTAGTACTGGCTCTAGTCCCAGCCCCACCAGGAGCAAAGTCAGGCAACCTCCTGCCCCACCTGCTCCCCACATCCTCAGGACCCCAGGACCTTCCTAAGTCTAGATTGCTTGGCCTCTGTGGGTTTCTACATGGGCAGGGTCCCCGATTCTGGCCATCAGGGTGGCGTGCATGTAGACGCTGACTGCTGGGCTTGGTTTTCTCCAGACATTTTACATCACCACCCAAGATATATATAAATTATAAGTCTCAAACAGAAGTTTCAGGAAACGATTTTTACACTCATTTGAGGTGATGCATTCTGTACAGTATTGTACTTCATTTTTAAAATTCTGGTTGCCGCTCAATCAGTGGACCTCATGGTCTGCCCGTGGGTCCCCGCAGTGGGTGAGCCACGGCTCTTTCCAGCACACTCATCATCTTACAGGTGAGAAGCCTGAGCCGCAGAGAGTTACAGGTCTAGCCAAAGTCACATCAGTTAACTCACCAAAGAGCCAAGACTGGCACCTGGGCCTCTGATTCCTGTCCTGTCGCTTTTTTTGGATCTTGTAATTAATTTTAATGATTGTACCATTGCAGCTTATTTAAATTACCCCAGGGAGGAACATCAGCTCTATTAGAGAAATTTTATTGTAGCTGCCCACCTGCTCTATTCAAGGAAATGCATCTTTTGTGGGATTTCTTCTGGGTAATTAAGAGGGTCTAAGAAGCCAGTTTTATAGTCATTGATTTAACTGTAGATAACAATGAAGTTAAATTTAAAAGCTGGTTCCATCTGCAGGGGCATATGAGCGATTTGAATTAGAAAAGGTGTTCACCAAAGCACTACCTAGATGCCTGGGGAGGCGTGCCTGCCCTTGCGTGACTCTGGACCAGCTCCCATGTGGCACCCCGAGGGCAGGGCTATTGTGGGGGTCAGGGGTCACCATCCCATTCCACTGGGCATGCTTAGGACAGAGCCTTGCGGGTTCTGGTTCTGTCTGTTGGCTACTTGCGCGTTGATAGGGATTCTGTGCACATCAGGGTTGGAGCAGCTCTGATCTGAGGATGATGGGTTTTTGGTTTATAGTTTTTATCATCAAGTCGGTCATCCTCGGCCACCGAGGGTTCATAGCGTTTGGTTACCTGTTTAGGGCACCACGCTAGGTTCTAGGATAATACAGTTATGACAGTGCCCTCTGGGGATTTGCTGTCTGGTGGGAGGGAGGGGTGATGCACACAGCATTAATCATGGTTTTAGAAAGTGGAAGTGCTGTGGGCACCCCGAGGCAGGCAGGATTTAGATGCATGAAGGGGGAGGGGGAACTGGGAGGGAGGGCGTCACCAGCAGGAGGAACTGTGTGAGGAAAGGTGCAGAGGCAGGAGGATGCTGGATATAGTTGGGGACACCTTGCACCTGAATGGAGGCAGGTGATGGCCAGATCTTGGAAGGCCTTAAATCACGTTGTAAGCTATTTGGACTTGATCCAGTGGGTCATGGGAGCCATTGTAAACTTAAAAAATTTTTTTTTACAAAGTTTCAAATTTTTATAAATTGTGGCATGTTTAGTCCATTTGAGCTGCTGTAACAAAATACCGTAGACTAGGTGCTTAGAAACGACAGACATTTATTTCTCATGCTTCTGGAGGCTGGGAAGTCCAGGATCGTGGCACCAGCAGATTCGGTGTTTAGTGAGAGCTTCCTGGTTTATAGGTGGTGTCATCTTATGGTGGAAGGGGTGAGCTAGCTCTCTGGGGTCTCTTTTTATAAGGACGCAAATCCTTATAAGGGTCAGAGCCCTCATGACCTATCACCTTCCAAATGTCCCACCTCCTAATACCATCACATTGGGGATTAGGTTATCAACATAGAAAATTGGGGGGGGACACAAACGTTCAGACCATAGCCTGGTAAAATACACAAAGCATAAAATTTACCATTTTAACCATTTTTAAGGGTATAGTTCAGCAGCATTAAGTACATTCACATTGCTGTGCTATCATCACCACCATCTCTCTCCAGAATTCTTTTCCTCTTGCAAAACTGAAACTCTGTCCCCACTGAAAACTAACTCCCCACCCCCCCCCAGCCCCACCCCCAGCCTCTGACAGCCACTATTCTGCTTTCTCTGATTTTGACTCTCTTAGGTGCCTCATATAAATGGAATCACACAGTTGTCCTTCTGTCACTGGCTTACTTCACTTGGCATAATGTCCTCAAGGTTCATCCATGTTGTAACAGGTGTCAGAATGTCCTTCCTTTTTGAGGCTGAATAGCATTCCATTTTATGCATATACCACATTTTGTTTATTTGTTCATCTGTCAGTGGACACGTGAGATGCTTCCACCTTTTGGCTATTGTGAATAATGTTGCTAAAAACATGAGTGTACACATACCTCTTCTAGTTCCTGCTTTCATTTATTTTGGGTATATACTCAGAAGTGGAATTGCTGGATCATAGGGTAGTTCTAGTTTCAGTTTTTTGAGGAACCTCCATACTGTTTTCCATTGCTTGCACCATTTTCCATTCCCACCACCAGTGCCCAGGGTTCCAGTTTCTCCGCATCCTCACCAACACTTGTTTTCTGTTTTTTGGATAGTAGCCGTCCTAGTGGGAGTGAGGTGATATCCCCCTGTGGCTTTGATGTGTATTTCCCTCATGGTCGGGTATGTGGCATGTCTTCTCACCTGTGGGAGCACCGTGCCCTCTGAGCAGGAGTTCTGTGGTGGGGAGGTTTGGGGTGGGGGTGACATTGTCCCTCGTACTGCAGATCAAGCCCCCGACTCACGGCTTTGGTGGCCTCTGTGGGAACGTGGGGGGTCCAGGATGCCCTCCCCAAGCCCAGAGGGGGCACTGTTGGGTTTGGCCACATGCCTGTCTGCACCAAGCCCACTCCCTTTGCCCTGGGACTGTGTTCCCGCTACTTTGGGTTGCAGTCAGAGGAGCAGGGCAGACTAGGGGAGTATTGAAGCCAGTGCATCGCTGTGGGTGTCTCTGCAGGACTGTTGGTCATTAGTGAGGCTGCTCCTCCCGGGCACATGGGAGGACCATACTGCTCCACTTCCTGTGGGGTAGAGGCGACCACATGACTGCTTTGGCCAATGAAACACGAGCAGAAGTAGCAGATGCTTTAAGAGCAGGTCCGTGCTCTCTCCCCAGTCACATCCATCCGAGAAGCACGTGTTGAGATCGAAGTGGCTGACCTGCCCTGGAGAGGAAACCAGAGCCACAGCAGACACTGAGTCAGCAAGATAGAAACTCTTATTAGAATAGGGCACTGTGATTTAGGAGTTATTTGTTACCGCAACACAACCTAGCCTGTTCTGACTGACGTAGGAGGAACCTGAAAACTGTTTTCAATGCAAAGATAGGTGAAGATAAAAATGTTTCATTTAGAGGTAACTCCCTATGCTCCTTGATACCTCGAAGTATGGAACCCCTCAGATGCAGCAGAACAGTTTCCCAACAGCTAATGGGCTGCATTTTCCTGTAGGTGAGTCCCAGACGTCAATCATCAGACATTAATGGTTTCATCTCGCCAGAAACACGGAGCTCTGGCCTGACTGCCCACAGCCCTCCCTGTGTGGGGCTGGTGAGAGCTAGTGAGAACTCACAGAATGACTTGTGTATTTTCCAGTGTTTTGCAAATCCGGATTTAGCCAATTTAGATTTTAGGAGACAATGCCAAGCTCCGTGGACCTCATTACACTTCCAAAGCAGGCGGGGTCATTCTCTTTAGTAGTTATTCTCCACTGTTTTTGAAAACAGAAATGCCTTTTTAATAACAGAACATTTTCCAGACCTTCCCTACTTGGCTGTGGTCATGTTTTTAGTACGATTTTGGTCATTCAGTAACTATTCCTCTAACAGATCTTTTTGTTTTAAGTTTAACTTTCTGTTTTAGAACTTCTCAGATATTTACAAAAGCAGAGAGAATTGTATCGTTGGTCTCTGTCATGGGATTGTGTCCCTCCAAAATATGTAGGTTGAAGTCCTAACCCCTGGTACCTCAGAATGTGACTGTATTTGGAGACAGAGTCTTTAGAGAGGTAGTTAGGTTATAATGAAGTCATTAGGGTGGGCCCTGATCCAATATGACTGGTGTCCTTAGAAGAAGAGTTTAGGACGCAGACATGCACAGAGGGAAGATCATATGAAGGCACAGGGAGAAGACAGCCACCTAAAAGACAAGCACAGAAACCTCAGGAGAGAGCAGCCCTGCCCACACCTAGATCTTGGACTTCTAGCCTCCAGAATTATGAAGAAATAAAATTTCCAGGCAGTGGTCCTTTGGTGTGGCAGCCCTGGCAGACTGATACAGTCCCATGCACTCTTCTCCACCTCCAGTATTTAAACAGTCTTCACGACTGCCTCCGGTGTGCCAGGAGCGTGGGGCAGACAGCTGAGAATTAGAGATGGCGCCTGCCCTTGTGAAACCTACCGTCTGTGGAGACTGGAAAAGTTCACAAGGAAAAGCTGTAATTGACTATAAATACACGACATCTGTAAACCTTAGAAATCATCGCCGGAACATATAACGCAGTTGGTCTCCCAGCAGTGCCAGGCAGGTGGATGAATTCTCTGAGCCCTTGGATTATTGTGTGCTCCTGGGCTCATGGTTTCAGGCAGGAGATGGGTTTGTGGTGTTAAGTGGAGGAAAATAGAGTGAGCAGTATGGCCTCAGTCAAGCCAAACCCGTTATGTGGATGGAACTCAGGCCACTTCGGAGCAAGCCCGGCCAGAGAGGACCAAGATGCAAACACCATTCTTACAAGATAAAGAAGTGAGGGGATGAGCAGTCACGTTGAGGAGTGATTCATTTGCTTACGGATGGATTCATCCAGCATTCCTTTAAATACCAAATCCCCATGTACGTTTAAAAATACCCATTTGGCTCAGAAACAGTATGCTGAGTGAAAGATGCCAGATACAAAAGAACACATATTGTACAGTTCCATTTATATGATGCTTCCAGAAAACGCCTAATTATAGGGAGAGAAAGCAGCTTCGTGGTTGCCTAGGGTTGGGGATGTAAGCAGGGATGGGCTAGGAGGGAGTGTTGGCTGGGGATGGTGGAGATGTTCTAAGACTGCATTGTGACGACGGCTGAGCATCTGAATACATTCACTGAAAATCGTCACCGCTTATAATGGGCAAATTGTGTGGTATGTAAATTATACCTCGATGAAGCTGTAAAAAACACTCATTTCAGCACTGTGGAAAATCATGGGAATCTTCTCAGAGGAAGTAGGGTCTGGGCTGGATGTGAAGGACAGAGTGCCTTTGGGTAAGGAGAGACCACCGGAGGGAACTTCAGCTGGAGGGACACCATCCTGGGGGAGGAGGGGGCTGGCTGGTGGCTGAGATGGAGGGAAGAAGATTGTCACAGGTGAGAACATCAGGGCACAGAAGGGATACTCAGCAATTCTCAACCCTGGTTGCACATTCTCACCTCCTGGAGAGCGTTTCTAAAGCACAGATGCCTGGGACCCATTCCTGAGGATTTGGATATAATTGGTCTTGGGCGAATCCCAGATGTAAATTAAGAAAAAATTTTTTAAATGAAATGATAATTCATTTCTAATTCTGTCATTTCTTTTTTCACTTCCCAGCTGGAATGCTTCTATAGATGCCTCCTTCATCTGCTATATATATGGTTTACCAGGGGGACATTTCATAGAGAAAAGGCAGGGCAAACACGTCATTCTTTTACTTCATTTACCACTTTCAAAGATGAATGTGTTTCCCATGATCCTCCAGTACGCTTTTTAAAATTTAAACTATCATTGTGAACTCATGGGCTTGAACGTATTTGATAGGTTTCAAACCCTTGCAATCATTATCCTTATTGAAGTTCAAATTGTCCTACCTTTGGCCAGTGGGAGTGTCTTCAACTTGGTCCTTGAGACCTTTGGACACACCCCTACTCAGCTTTTTTTTTTTGGCCATGCCATGCAGCATGTGGGATCTTATTTCCCCAACCAGGGGTCAAACCTGTGCCCCCTGCAGTGGAAGCGTGGAGTCTTAACCACTGAACTGCCAGGGAAGTCCCCCTACTCATCTTTGATACCCTCCTTACCTTTTTCTAATGAAGTAGTTTTATTTTTTCATCCCTCTCTCACCAGCTTGTGAGGTATGCCTTCCTTTTTCATTCTTTCAGTGGTTGTCCTAGAGGTTATGATATGCAGCCTTGACTCATAGACGCTAGTGATTATAGAGTCATCTTTAAATCGGTACTTGAACCACTTCCTGGACAAAACAAAGTCTTTAAATCCAGACATCAGTATTTTTTGAAAGCTGCTCAGGAGATCTTTGTCTCATCCAGGGTTGAAAAGTCTGGATGGATGGACAGTGGATGTATTGAGGACATTGACAGCTTGTAGGGGTAGAGCAAAGGCCAGACCTGAAGTCTTCAGTGAATAAGGAACAGTGTGAGTTTCTTAGTTGGTTATCAGGTTCATATTTTAAGGAACAGTTTTCTAATTCTGTTTTTTGTTTGTGTGTCTGGCCTGATGTGGCTGTAGTGACATTTTCAATTTATGGATCCTTTTAGAGCTGGGAAAGAGGGATGCCCTTTTGCAGAGATGCTTATGTCAGTCAGGTGCTATAGGAATTGAAATTAACATTACTCAGCCCAGGCCTGACGGGGATGCCTTTAAGATTCTCAGCATGAGAGTTTGAATGTTCACAGGCCCCAAGTCCTCCCCAGATGAGGGGTTTCCCCTCTGCTAGGTGCATCACTGAGGGCCTTGGTGATGAGATGTCGTCTGGGTCTCGCATTACCATCTGACAGGCGAGGAGGTGGAGGATTGATGAGAGCCTTCCAGACATATGCTCAGAGCTGCACGGCTGGTGTCCTTGCAAAGTATCTGTTGAAGATGCTGGGATGTCTGACCTGTGGCATGTCTCAGTCTTTAGGTGGTTACACTCATGGTGCACTTCAGCGGGTCCTTTGGTCCTCTGTCTCCCGCACGTTGGCAGTTGTACCACTGGACCGTCAGACTCAGGTTCCAGCTTCTCTGCTAAGATTAGAGGAGGCGCACCATGTCTGTTTGTTCCTTTTTCTGCAAGTTTAAGGCACCCTGTGTGGTCCTCTGTTACGGCCGCCCTGGTAGACTAACAGCCACCAATGCTTATGTTAGTGCCTTGCTGGTCATTTCAGTCCTCGGATAGATTCCTCAGGAAGACCTCGTGAGACCAAGATCCTTAAGTCCTTGCATTTTGGTGTCAGGTTGCTCATACCCTTCATACTTGAAAGGCAGTTTTCCCGGATAGTAAATCCTTGAATGTCTTAAATATGCTAGTACGTTTTCTTCTGGAGGTAATCATTGTTGTCAAAATGTCTGATGACAGTCTCATTTTCTTATGAATGATGCGCTCTTTTGCTCTTAGAAATTCAATGGATACTCCCCCCTCCTCTTTTTTCTTGGTGTTTGTAGTTATTTTACAGATGTGTCTTTTTTAAATTGAAGTATAGTTGACTTACATTAACTTGACACTACATTACATTGACTTATGTTACTTATGTTAATTTCAGGTGTAGAAGATAGTAATTCTGTATTTTTATAGATTACACTCCATATGAAGTTATTATAAAATATTGACCATATTCCCTGTTCTGTACATTACATCCTTATAACTTATTTATTTTATACCTAGTAGTTTGTACATCTTAAATTCCTTCACCTATTTTGCCCCTCTCCCCAACCCAACCCACTCCCCTCTGGTAACCTCTAGTTTGTTCTCTGTATCTGTGAGTCTGTTTCTGTTTTGTTGTATTTGTTCATCAGTTTTATTTTTTAGATTCCACATATAATTGAAAACATACAATATTTTATCTTTCTCTGTTTGACTTATTTCACTAAGTATATACTCTCCTGGTCCATCTACATTTTTGCAAATGGCAAAATTTCATTCTTTTTTATGACTGTGTGTGTGTGTGTGTGTATATATATATATATATATATATATATATATATATATATATATATACACCAAATTGTCTTTATCCATTCATCTATTGATGGGCACTTAGTTTGTGTCCATCTTGACTATTGTAAATAATGCTTCTATGAACATTGAGGTACATATGTCTTTATGAATTAGTGTTTTTATTTTCTTTGGATAAATACTGAGGAGTGGAATTGCTGGATGGTATGGTAGTTCTATTTTTAATTTTTGAGGAACCTACATACTGTTTTCCATAGTGACTTCACGAATTTACATTCCCACCAACAGTGCACGAGGGTTGCCTTTTCTCCATATCCTTGCCAACATTTGTTATTTGTGGTCTTTTTGATGATAGCCATTCTGATGGGTGTGAGGTGATATCTCATTGTGGTTTTGATTTGCATTTCTTTGATGATTAGTGATGTTGAGCGTCTTCATGTGCCTGTTGGTCATTTGTATGTCTTCTTTGGAAAAATGTCTACTTAGGTCTTCTGCCCATTTTTTGATCGGGTTTTTTCACTATTGAGTTGTACGAGCTGTTTATGTATTTTGGATATTAAACCTTATTGGTCATATCATTTGCAGATATTTTTCCCCATTCATTAGGTTGTCTTCTTGTATTGTCAATGGTTTTCTTTTCTGTGCAAAACCTTTTAAGTTTAATTAGGTCCCATTTGTTTATTTTTGCTTTTGTTTCCTTTGCCTTAGGAGAGAGATCCCCCCACAAAATATTGCTACGATTTAGTCAAAGAGTATTCTGCCTATGTTTTCTTCTAGGAGCTTCATGGTTACCATTATATTCTTTCATTTCTAATTTTATTTATTTGGGCCCCCTCTCTTTTTTTCTTGATGATATGGCTAAGTGTTTATCAATTTTATTTATCTTTTCAAAAAACTGGCTCTTAGTTTCATTGATCTTTTCTGTTTTTTTCTATTTCTGCTCTGATCTTTATTATTTCTTTCTTTTTGCTGACTTTTGGCTTTGTTTATTTTTCTTCTTCTAACTCCTTTAGGTGGAAAGTTAGGGTGTTTATTTGAGATTTTTGTTGTTTCTTAAGGAAGGTATGTATTGCTATAAACGTCCCTCTTAGAACTACTTTTGCTCTGTCCAGTAGATTTTGGAAAGTTGTGTTTCTGTTTTCATTTATCTCAAGGTATTTTTAAATTTTCTCCTTGACTTCTTTGTTGACTCATTAGTTTTTTATTAGGATGTTGTTTTGTCTCCATGTGTTAGTGTTTTTCTAGTTTTCTTCCTGTAATTGATTTCTAGCTTCAAAATGTGATTAGAAAAGATGCTTGATATACTTTTAATTTTCTTATATTTATTGAAAGTTGTTTCGTGGCCTAGCATGTGATCTGTCCTGGAGAAAGTTCTGTGTGCTCTTGAAAAGAATGTGTATTCTGCTATTTGGGGAATGTACTGTATATATCTATTCAGTTCATCTGATCTAATGCTCATTTAAAGCCACTGTTTCCTTATTGATTTTCTGTCTAGATGTTTTATCCATGGATGTAAGTGGGGTATTAAAGTCTCCTACTATTATTGTATTACTCTCAATTTCTCCCTTTATGTCTATTAATATTTGCTTTATGTATTTATGTGCTCCTATATTATTTACATATATATTTAGGAATGTTACATCCTCTTTTCGGACTAACCCCTATATCATTATATAGTGCTCTTCTTTGTCTCTCATTATAGACTTTGTTTTAAAGTCTGTTTCATCTGATATGAGTATTGCTACCCCAGGTTTCTTTTCATTTCCATTTGTATGGAATATCTGTTTCCATCCCTTCACTTTGATTCTGTGTGTGTCTTTTGCTCTGAAGTGAGTCTCTTGTAGGCAGCATATAGTTGGGTCTTTTTTTTCATTCAGCCTCCCTATGTCTTTTGATTGAAGCATTTAGTCATTGACATTTAAAGTGATTATTGATAGGTATGTACTTATTGCCATTTTGTTACTTGTTTTCTGGTTGTTTTTGTAGTTTTTCTCTGTTCTTTTCTTCTTTTTTTAGTGTCTTTCCTTTTGGTTTGATGATTTTCTTTAGTTTTGTGTTTGGGTTCCTTTCTCTTTGTTCTTTGTGTATCAGTTGTAAGTTTTTGATTTGTGGTGATCATGAGCTACATATATATCTACTTGTACTTATATCTACTTGTTTAACCTGATAGTCATTTAAGTTCAAACACATTCTAAAAGCTGTCCATTTTTTGCTACTTAACCCCCTATGCTTTATATTTTGGTGTCCTGTTTTACATCTTTCTATGTATCCCTTAACTGTTTATTTTAATTAGGCCAGTTTAGTGGTGATGTTTAGTTTTTAGTTTTAGTTTTAGTTTTTGCTTATTGAGGCAACTCTATCTCTCTTTCAGTTCTGAATAATAACTTTGCTGGGTAGACTATCCTTGGTTGTAGGTCTTTTCCTCTAAGTACGTTAAATATATCACACCACTCACTTCTGGCTGGCAAAGTTTCTGTTGAAAAATCAGCTGATAGCCTTAGAGGAGTTTCCTTGTATGTGACCTTTTGTTTTTCTCTCTTTTTCTTTAACTTTTGCCATTTTAATTATGATATGTCTTGGTGTAGGTCTCTTTGGGTTCATCTTTTTTGAGCCTCTCTGTGCTTCTTGGATCTGGATATGTGTTTCCTTCTTCAAGATAGGGACATTTTCATTCATAATTTCATCAAATACATTTTCTGCCCCTTTCTCTCTTTCTAGGACCCTTATAACATTATACAAGTGTATGTTTGTACACTTGATATTGTCCCAGAGGTCCCTTAAACTATCCTCATTAAAGCAATTTTTTTTGTTTTTGCTGTTCTGATTGGGTGATTTCCATTAATCTGTCTTCCAGGTCACTTAGACATTCTTCTCTGATACCTACTCTGCTGTTAATTCCTTCTAGTATATTTTTCATTTCAGTTATTGTATTCTTCAGCTATGGTATCTGATTGGTTCTTTTTTTATATTTTCTAGTTCTTTGTTGAACTTCTCACTGTGTTCCTCTATTCTTCTCCTGAGCTCATTGAGCAGTCTTATGACCACTGCTTTGAATTCTTTATTAGGTAAATTACTTATCTTTGTTTCATTAGGGTTTTTCTCTGAGGTTTTATCTTATTCTTTCATCTGGAACATATTCCTCTATCTTCTCATTTTGTTTGTCTTTATCTGTTTGTCTCTATTAAATCAGGTGAAACAGTTGTCTCTCCCAGTCTTGAAGGCGTGTTATTATGGTGGACCATCCCTGTGTAGTCTGCATGTGTCCAGTGGCTTGGTGGAAGAGCTGGCACGAGTCATGTCTGTTACTGGGGTGCACTGGCGGCCATCACCGCAGAGTGGGTAGGGCCAGAGGCGGAGGGGCCAGATCCTGAGCCTGGTGTGAGCCGAGGCTTTTCACCCCGTGCAGTGGAGGTCACCACCTTGGTGGGGGACGGGGTTGGAGCCAGAGCAGCTGGAGCCAAAGGCTGGCACCAGCTGTGTCTTCTCATGTGGCGTGGTGGTGTTTGCTGCCTTGGTGGTGAGTGGGGACGGGGTCAGAGGGGTTGGAGCCTAAGCCCTTCCTGAGCTGCTGCTTTTCCACAGTGATGGTGGTTGCTGCCTTGTTGGGGGATGTGGTCAGGCTATGAGAGGCTGGAGTTGCAGTCCAGAGCGAGCCCTGGATTTTTTCTGGTGCAATTGCCTTGATCCCTTGGAGTGGGACCAGAGCAGGAGGGGCTGGAGCCAGAACCTGCTGCAGGCTGGGGGTGGTCCTTACAGGCTGGCCAGAGCCCCAGGCAGTTTTCAGCCTGCTGCCTATGCCCTGGGACTGGGAGCAAGCAGGTCTCTGCATTGCACCCTTGAAGAGCAGAGTCTCGGTTTCCTGTGGCTCTCTGGAAGGACCTCTGGGTTTTCAAACCAGTCAGAGGGGCTCGTCTTCCTGATGCCAGACCCCAGGGCTGGGATGCCCAATGTGGGGTGTGACCCCCTCGCTCCCCAGGAAGGGTTCCCAGCCTGTAATAGCCCCTCTTCTTCTTGGTTGCCCACCAGAGATACAGGTCCTGAAGAGATCACTTCTCCTCCTTCCAAGCGGATTCTGTGTGTCTCTTTCTTTATATCCTTGGTTGTAGAAGATCTGTTCTGCAAATCTTCAGAGAGAGCTGCTCTATATGTAGCTGTAGTTTTTTTTTTTTAATATTTATTTATTTATTTGGCTGCACCGGGTCTTAGTTGTGGTGTGTGGGACCTTCGTTGTGGCATGCAGGGTCTTTAGTTGCGGCATGTGGGCTCTTTTAGTTGCGGCATGCATGCGGGATCTAGTTCCCT
Source organism: Balaenoptera acutorostrata (assembly GCF_949987535.1). NCBI lineage: Eukaryota > Metazoa > Chordata > Mammalia > Artiodactyla > Balaenopteridae > Balaenoptera > Balaenoptera acutorostrata. The sequence goes on along the minus strand of NC_080066.1, from coordinate 32,097,217 downwards.
GACCAGGGTTCAAACCTGGGCCCTCTGCATAGGGAGCATAGAGTCTTAACCACTGGACCACCAGGGAAGTCCCTGTAGCTGTGGTTTTGATGTGTTCATGGGGGGAGGCAAGCTCAGGATCTTCCTACTCTGCCATCTTGATCCTGCCTCTAAAATATGTCTTAATGCTGGTCATTCTGGGTCAGTATTCTCAGGTACATGGTGGGCTCTTTCAATATGTAACTTAAAGTTTCTTAAGTTAAAGTTTTGTTATTTGTTCTTTCCCCTTGCTTTGGTTTTCTTCTTTATGAACTCATCAACGTGCTGGATCTTCTTTGCTTACCTTCAGTAGCTGTCACTTTCTCTAGACTTCTCTTTTACCTCTTTATTTATTTTTAGCTTTCAACACTTTCCTCCTCTTCATCGTCTATTTCTTTATGGCATTATCTGTTCTGTTTATTTGCTCTTGGGTTCCTTCTAGTTTAGTCTTAATCTCTGAAATAATTGTCTTCATTTCTGATGAAAACATCTCTAATTCTTTCCTGAGTTCTATCGTCTAATTTCTGAGTATGTCTAATTTTGTGTCATGGTGTTATTTCATGTCTTTTCTTAATTTCCTTTAGTTCAATTTGGAACAAAGATTACATTTTTATCTACTCTGTGAGCATATATTTTTGACATGCTTTCATTGTCTGGAGGAATGTTATTTTGCTCCTTGCTCTCTCTCTCTCTCTCTCTCTCTCTTTTTCTTACAATAGTCTCTTACAATGGTATTTGATGTTAGTGTTTTTCTGTTGATCTTTTTAGTGTGAAATTATTTTTCCTGAACTTTTGGAAGGAGACATGGTTCAGGACAGCTTTCCTATGTGCACAGAACTTTCTCTTCTGTTATTTATGTGTAGTGCTACAAAAAAATATGACTTTCTGAGATTTCCTGAGCCCTGTTTCCCTTCCCCACTTGTACTTGACCCTCCCCTCTCCTTCATCTCTGTAATCTCTGTCCTGCTAAATTTTAATGCCACTCCCATTGGTTTTCCTCACCATGGAAGGGAGCCCTCGTTCCAATTCAGAGAGGTCACAGCACCTTGGCCCCCACTGTAGACTCTTTATCCACTATTGCTGCAGACAAAGCCCATCCTGGCCTCCCCACCTGGCTTTCCTGCAAACGTGAGTCGTGGCTCTTCCGGGCTCTCCTGTTGTCAGGTTTCCTGGTCACCCCGCTACTTCCCGTTTCTTTTGCAGATGTCAAGACCACACAGGTCTTGAGACTGTTAGTACTCGATTCCTACCTGCTTGTGTTTTCAGGATTGTAGGGAAACAGTGTCACCTAGTTTTGTTGTAAATGTTGTCTGTGGGTTTGGGGTTTTAATCTATAGTTGCTATGTTTGTTTTAGGTGGGCATTCAGGGAGGTTTCAAAACCCTGCTGCTGACCACGCTTCCCTCCCCACGCTCTGCCTTGAGGCTTGCTTACTGCCCGTTTTCTTGGTACCATGCTGCCGATCACCTGACCCCTCGGAGCACATCTGTTCTTTTCTGTGGTTCTGCCAAGTTGCTAGTTCAGATCCAAACAAGCACCAGAAGGTGGATTTGGAAGGGAAGAGATGCTGTCTATTAGTTCCCGGCAGGAGAGCGTCCTGGGGGAGGCAGTATCCTGCATCATTCCCCTACTTCTATCACAGAGGAGTGTGGTTTGGGCAAAAAAGGGAGAAAGGGAAGCAGCATGTGACGGTATGAAGTGCTGTTCTGATCCAAGTGGCTGCTCTAGACACCACAGCAAAGAAGAGGCCGTATTGGACCTGGGGGCACAGGCCCTGGGGACCCATCCACCCTGATTCTAGCTGACTCCACTGGCTAAAAGAGCGGGTGGCCGTGTGGACACTCTGTCACCAGGCGGTTCTGTGGGGGCTTCCTTCCCACCCGCCTGCTCACTCACTTTCCCGGTCTACCTGATGGGTAGATTTCCCATGTGACCAAAAGGAAAAGACTAAACATGGCTAAAGGTCGAAAGGACCAAAAGCTTACAAAATTGCAAGTGAGGGCAGGATGAGGAGCTCAGGTCTGAATCATCCTGTAGTTCCTGGAATGTTCCCACTTGGGTGTCTCAGCCAGAGTTGGGGAGAACACAGCGCTTCCTCCCCTGGCCCATCTGGGGTGTGGTGACTGCCCAGGAAATGCCAGCATCTCTCAAGGGGGTTGAGATCAGAGGAAGCTCCTAGCAGCTTGCCTGGCTTTGTCAATTCTGAGTCTCAGAAACACAGCAACGCTTTTCACTGCTTGTTCAAGCTGAATTGTTTTTTCAGAGCAGGCAGCTTCACTTCCTGTTTCTTCCTATGTTTCCCTTTATGTGGCAGAATAATATTAAACCCTCCCCATTATTCTGTAAAACGCAAATAATACAACACACACTACACAGCCTGGCATAAAACAACCACAAACGCATGTGCCAGTGGTTTTGAAAGCGATACACGGATACATGTATTTTCCGATCTCCATTATGACGACGGCTACTACTATGTTTAAAGGAACATTTTGGGAACACGCTTTACTTTTTCTGTGTCATAAAGTCCAGGACTCCATCTTGTCACGTTTAGAGGAGCCTGCAAAATCATCCTAATGTCTTATGGTTCTAAGTCATCAGGAAGGCTGCTTTCAGAAAACTTCATACGATACAGGGGGGCAGGGGGGTGGCGCCCCGCCCTCAGTGGGGAAATGCTGAGAACAGGTCTGAGATATAGTAACTCAAGTATTGGCTACTGAGGGAGTTAAAAAAGAGGGGCTTGGAAAGTGTGTGGGATCAGAGGTCCTGCTTCTGGGAGAGCAGAATGTTCCCTGGAGGCCTAGTGTGAAAGGGAGGAGGGATTAGCTGGAGGAAGGATCTCAGTGAAAGGACAGAGCATCACAGGGTAAGAATGAGAGAGACCAGAGAAGGGGGGAGGGGTGGAGGAGGAACATCTCTATTACTTAGTGAAGAAGCTAGACTTCAGAGCAGAATCAGAAGAGGGCAGGGCTGAGCTAGGACCCTAAGCAAGCCACACAAATCCCACCCTATGTACTGCACCCCCTGCCCCAATCTCCTGCTGTTGCTGGTCCAGGCAAACCAGAGAGTCTAACTGAAATAAATATAAATTCAAGCCAACCTAGAATCCATACAAGGTAAGAAAAATAGAAGTGAGTCACAAAATATGCAGGCCTATGAAAACAGTCAAGAAATAAAGGGCCACAAGTGAAATATAATTAACAAGCCATTGCAGTTGTGAAAAAAACACCATGAGTCAGGAATTCAAAAAATGAGACTGGAAATGGATAAACAAACAGGGGATGTAAAATGGGAGCTTATGAAACTAAAGAGAGGAACTGAAGGAGAAAATAAAATCATCTCTGAAATAGTGAATTAGAAGGTGCCTAAGGAGACAGAGGCTGCCACTGAAAGTCCAGTAAGAATAGAAAGGAAAGGACTCAGGAAAATACAACAAAAATAAAGAAAGAGAGGGAAAGGCCAGAAACAGTGACCGCTGGAGAAAGATCTAACACATGTATAATGGGAGACACTGAAGATGCAAAGCAAAGCAATGGAACAGAACTAAAATTTAAAGCTGAAATTCGAAAAAACTTTCCTGAAATAAAATCAGACATGAACCCACAGTTGACCCTTGAACAACACGGGTTTGGACTGTGCAGGTCCACTTATATGTGGATTTTTTTTTTCTAACTAAGTACGTACTACAGTACTACACAATCCACGCACAGATGGTCGAATCCATGGATGTGGAGGGCTGGCTGTCAGGTTATACTCAGGTTTTTGACTTCATGGAAGGTCAGCACCTCCGATCCCCAAGTCGTTCAAGGATCAACTGTACCTTGAGATAGTCCACTGTCATTCTGGGGATGGTTACCTGAAATTTATGCTCTAAAGCAGTTAGACTTTAACGATAAAGGTAGTATGAGCTGGGCCTCCAGGCAAAACAGCCGAGTTACTTACAAAGGAAAGAAAATCAGGTTGGCATCAGACTTTGTGACAGTGACGTCCAAAGTGAGACAACAGTGGCACCACATTTTCAAGAAACTCAAGAAAAGAAAACATGAGCTAAGGATTTTCTATCCAGCCAGTTGTCCTCTAAGTATCAAGATTTTAGAAAAACATTTAAAGATGCAAGAACTAAAAGAATATTGTACCCACCAGTCCTATTTAAAGAATCTGCTAGAATTAGTGGTGTGTCTGGGGTGGCAGAAGTGGTCTTCCCCAGATGCAGACCATAAGGAGTTGCATGATCTGGAGATAATTTAGAAATAATAACAAAACTGACTAAAATCCAGTCTGCTTTTTGTTACCACTGTGCTCCAGCACTGTTAAAGTATGTCAGATGGCCAATAGGCACATGAAAAGATGCTCAACATTGCTAATTATTAAAGAAATGCAAATCAAAACTACAATGAGGTATCATCTCACACTGGTCAGAATGGCCATCATTAAAAAGTCTACAAATAACAAATGCTGGAGAGGGTGTGGAGAAAAGAGAACCCTCCAACACTGTTGGTGGGAATGTAAACTGGTGCAGCCACTATGGAAAACAGTACTGAGGTCCCTTAAAAAACGAAAACTAAAACTACCATATGATCCAGCAATCCCACTCCTGGGCATATATCTGGAGAAAACTCTAATTCGAAAAGATAACATGTTCTCCTATGTTCATTGCAGCACTATTTACAATAGCCAAGACATGGAAACAACCTAAATGTCCCTCAGCAGAGGAATGGATAAAAAAGATGTGGTACATATATACAATGGAATATTACTCAGCCATAAAATAGAATGAAATAAGGCCATTTGCAGTAACATGGATGGACCTAGAGATTGTCATACTAAGCAAAGTCAGAAAGAGAAAGACAAATACCATATGATATCACTTATATGTGGAATCTAAAATATGACACAAATGAACTTATCTACAAAACAGAAACAGACTCACAGACAAGTGTTTTTTGTTTGCCAGGGATTGGAGGTGTGGGGGAGGGATAGTTTGGGATTAGTAGATGAAAACTTATATATAGAATGGATAAACAACAAGGTCCTACTGTATAGCACAGGGAACTATATTCAATATCCTGTGATAAACCATAATGGAAAAGAACATGACAAAGAGCATTAGAGCAGCTGGCATTTTAGGGACATCCCCATATTCATATGGGGGTCCACAAGCCTCTGGGCCATCCTCCCCCACACAGAGGTCGGTGGCCAACTCGGGATTCCCCCCATCGATGCCTCTTTCCCAAGACCCATTTCTTCTGTCTCCTGGCTGGCGTGACAATGATTAGTTTTTAACCTTGGGAGCTTCTGGGGTGTAACGGGAAACCAGCCCCCGCACAGGGAGTTCAGGGAGAGACCAAAGAAAAGAGGCAGACCCTGCAGGTTGGTAGGTGGCAGGCTTAAAAACAAGGGAGCTGACACACGAGGCTTGTCCTGGGAGACTGAAAAATCAGTAGATCTCCACACTCGCCCACCAGAATCTTAAAGTTTGTACAGAGGCCTTCACGGGGGTCATTCAGGTGTATGGTCCAGATCGTCTCAACAGCAAGTTACCATCTCAAGGCTGTGTCCTTGAAGCGGCTCCCAGGGTGGGAACGGTGGGGAAGGTACATTCGGACACAGGGGAGAGGTGAGAAGCCTGCAGTTGCCCAAGGTCAGTTCTTGGGTCACCTGGCAGTCACATCTTCTCAATGACCTCCTCCAGCAATTACTTATGACTTAATAAACATTGCATTCCACATGGCAATGAATTTGGATAACTGCCATTTTTACCATCATCCTCTGATGTATGTAGACTCAGGTACACATGTATATTTTGACAGTAAGTTCATAACCCTTCAAGTAAGTTCAGAATCATTTAAGCTCCTTTCATGAACAGGCTCCTTCTGTAGGACTACATATTCCTGCATTTAAATAGATTTAGAAATAAACAATGATAGCACAGAGATTTTAAAAACAAAGAAACAGAACTTGAGTTTCTTCAATTCTTTCATTCTGTGTGACCACTTCGAGTGTTTATTTGTGCTTAAAATTTAAACAGTAAAACAGAGCACGGACTGTAAGGTGTAATAATTTGGTTTGATAACAAAATAGTTGATGGAGCAAATATTTTACTGATTTTGAATATTCTTTATTTTAAAAATTTTTTTATTTTTCTTTTAATTTTTCTTTTTGGCTGCGTTTTGGGTCTTCGTAGCTGCGCGCGGGCTTTCTCTAGTTGCGGTGAGCTAGGGCTACTCTTCGCTGCAGTGCATGGCCTTCTCATTGTGGTGGCTTCTCTTGTTGCAGAGCACGGGCTCTAGGCACGCAGGCTTCAGTAGTTGTGGCATGTGGGTTCAGTAGTTGTGGCTCGCGCACTCTAGAGCACAGGCTCAGTAGTTGTGGTGCACGGGCTTACTTGCTCCATAGCATGTGGGATCTTCCCGGAGCAGGGATCGAACCCATGTCCCCTGCAATGGCAGGCAGATTCTTAACCAATGCACCACCAGGGAAGTCCCAGTCATCTTTTAATTAAGCGAAATTTGTCCTCTACTATGTGGCATACATAATATATTTGACACCTCAAGTGGATCATTTTTAACACTTCCATCCTCTATATGACAAAAATATTTTTAGTAATTATATAATAATAACAATAATAATAGTGATGGTCACTACTTCCTTGATTTTATGTGTAGTTTAAAAATCAATTAATTTTAAATGATGAATTTCTGTTTTAAAGATAATTCAAGGGACGTCTCTGGTGGCACAGTGGTTAAGAATCCACCTGCCAATGCAGGGGACATGGGTTCGAGCCCTGGTCCGGGAAGATCCCACATGCCACGGAGCAACTAAGCCCGTGCACCACAACTACTGAGCCTGCGCTCTAGAGCCCACAAGCCACAACTACTGAGCCCACGTGCCACAACTACTGAAGCCTGCACACCTAGAACCCGTGCTCCACAACAAGAGAAGCCACCACAGTGAGAAGATTGCGCACTGCAACAAAGAGTAGCCCCCGCTCGCCACAACTAGAGAAAGCCTGCGCACATCAATGAAGACCCAGTGCAGCCAAGAAAATAAATAAATAAATAAAAAGATGATTGACACCATTGTGAATCAACTATACTTCAATAAAAAAATTAAAAACAAACAAAATAAAAGATGATTGGGGAAACTATAGCAAAAGCACTGGTAGTGAGTATTAACTATGTTTTAAAATTGTATATGTAAGAAATAAGACCAAGGCAGGGATAAATGTGGAAGAATAGATATAAAAGTTATGTGAACTGACAAAATAGAAATAACAAAAAAAATGGGTGGAATAGGGGGAAAGAAAAGGGAGAGTAGAATAAGCTCATTGATTGCCCTGCAGGTAGGAAGGTGAGGTCAAATGTAACATTGAAAACTGACAGATTAAATAGGAGTGTTCATAGGGGGACTTCCGTGGTGGCACAGTGGCTAAGAATCTGCCTGCCAATGCAGGAGACACGGGTTTGAGCCCTGGGCCGAGAAGATCCCACATGCCGCGGAGCAGCTAAGCCCATATGCCACAACTACTGAGCCTGCGCTCTAGAGCCCGCGAGCCACAACTATTGAGCCCACGTGCCACAACTACTGAAGCCCGTGTGCTTAGAGCCCGTGCTCTGCAACAAGAGAAGCCACCACAGTGAGAAGCCCGCACACCACAATGAAGAGTAGCCCCTGCTCACCACAACTAGAGAAAACCCGCACACAGCAACAAAGACTCAACACGGCCAAAAATAAATATATATAAAAAAAAAATTTATGAAGAAAAAAAAGAAGTGTTCACAGAACCAAAAATACAGACCTTCCTAAATAACCCACCCCCATGCCCCCAAAACCAAACTTTCAAAGAAACAAAGAAAACAGACTCAGACTGCATAGTGAAATACACACAGTAACCATAACGCAAAATAATATGACAGACTGAGGTCAAATATTCCAGCCACATGGATAAATTTAAGTGGCTTCAGTCCACTTATTAAAGGGAAAGACTTTCAGATTGGTTCACGTGGTGGTACCCAACTCCGTGCTGTGTAAGAGTCACATCTAAAACCAAGTGGTTAAGAAATCATGGGAGGCATATAGACACAAGCCGACAGAAAGAAAAAGAAATCAGGGACTTCCCTGGTAGCGCAGTGGTTAAGAATCTGCCTGCCAATGCAGGGGACATGGGTTCAAGCCCTGGTCTGGAAAGATCCCACATGCCATGGTGCAGCTAAGCCCGTGCACCACAACTATTGAGCCTGCGCTCTAGAGCTCGCGAGCCACAACTACTGAGCCTGAGCTCTAGAGCTCGCAAGCCACAACTGCTGAGCCCACGTGCCACAACTACTGAAGCCCGCGCGCCTAGAGCCTGTGCTCCGCAACAAGAGAAGCCACCGCAAGGAGAAGCCCATGTACCATAACAAAGAGTAGCCCCCCCTCGCCACACTAGAGAAAGCCCATGCACAGCAACGAAGACCCAACACAGCCAAAAATAAATAATTAAGTAAATAAATTTAAAAAAAGAAATCAGGGGCTTGATCCTGATTTCAACCATGGTAGAATTTGGGCCAAAACTGTGCAATGAACAAAGAGGGGCACTGTATAACACTAAAGGCTGCAGTTTGCAGAGCACGTGCAATCATTGTGGTTAAGTCTGCACCAAACATCGAACATGGAGAAAACTTCAAGAAGCAGAGACCACACATGGGGCAGAAGGCGTGGAGAGAAACATACTGGTTCCAGAGACAGGGCAGCCACTCTCTATCTGAGACATGCCAAGGGGGCACGTGAAATATGCCCCCAACGTACGAGACCTTGTACCACAATCAATCATAGAGAATACAGCTTTGTTCCCAGAATGCATGGCATGTTTATGAAAGTTGACATAGATTCTTTTACAAAGAAAGCCTCTATAAGGTTCCATAACATGACAATGTGCAAACAACATTCTGTCACCGCAATGCAATAAAACTCAACGTTAACCATAAGATAAAGAGCACAAAGGCCCTTCAGCTTGGGAAATTACAGCATTAAACTCTATTCAATAAGTTCCTGGGTGAAAGGAAATATATAAAACAAAATTGCATAATTTCTAGAATATGATGATAATGAAAATAAATACATCTATCTAGGGGATGCACATACAGCTGTGGTTATGGCCTTGAAATAAAAAACAGTGAATGAATTCAACATCCAACTCAAAATGTTGGATAAGACAGCCCAGTAAACTGGCTGAGAGCAGAGTGAAGAAACGAGATCGGAGGAGGAAATTCATGAATTAGAACAGAGAAAAGCAACAGAACTAATAAACATATGAAATCCTGATTCTTAGGGGAAAAATCAGGTGGGCAAACCACAGTCTAACCTAATTATGAGAGAGAGAAAGAGAGAGCACACAAAGACACAAAATAAAACATGCCAATGGGGAAATAACTAACAAAACAGAGCCTGTTAAAAAAAATCATTAGAAGCCACTTTTTACATTGCTGTGCAAATAAATGTGCACCTGGATTAAAAAAAGGGTACTTTTCTAGGAAAATGTAATTACCCAAACTGACCCCAGTAGACACATAAAGTGTAAACAAACCAATTTCCATTGAAACAGATAGAAAAATCTCCAAACCTATATAGCCTCACAGGAGGATTCTATCAAATCTCAAATAACGTATAATCTCAATGCTACTTAAATTATTCTAGAGCATAGAAAAAGATGGAAACATCAAGATTATTCAATAAAAGAAAACTGCACACAAGTCCCACCTAGGAATAGTGCTGTAAAATTCCTAAATAAAATGTTAGTAAAGAGAACCTTTTAAAAAATGGTCTTGGGACAACTGGATAGCTGAATTGGGAAGAAATCCTGTCTCCTCCATGTTTCTCCTTTACTCTCATGCTGCTGCCACACTCACAGTATTTCTGACACCAGATGTGTGGGGTGTTCCCACACCAAGCAATTCCATGCGACACCAGCTGGGTGTCCTACAATTTAATTCAATTCTGACACCATCTACCTGGAGAGGGCATCAGATCCCACAGGGTAAGGGCTCAGTCCTACAAAACTGCTCCCACCCCACTTCAGACACCAGTCCCAAGTCCAGGTTGTCACCTGTGCTTCTGACCGATTGACTATAAATCTGAGGTTCCCAAGATCCCCTTCTCAGGTTTAATTAATTTCCTAGAGCAGCTCACAGAACTCAGGGAAACACTTACGTTTACCAGTATATTGAAGGACATGATAAAGGATACAGATTAACAGCCTGATGAAGAGATGAATAGAGTGCGGTATGGGGGGGTCCTGAGGGCAGGAGCTTCGTCCTTGTGGAGTTGGGGGTGTGTCACCCTCCCAGTACGTGCATGCTCTCTGAACCCCATCGTTTTGAGATTATTATGGAGACTTCCTCACATAGGCATGATCAATTATCAGTTCCACTTCTAGCCCATCTCCCTTCTCAAGAGAATGGAGGGTGGGGCTGAAATTCCAAACTTCTAACAATGGCTTGGTCTTTCTGGTGACCAGCCCCATTCAGGAGCTCACCCAGAGTCCTCTCTTGGGAATAAAAGACACTCCTCTCACCCAGGAAATTCCATGGTTTCAGGAGCTGGGGGCAGAGACCAATATATATTTTCTATTATCTCACTATAGTCATTTGGAAAAAGAGAAAATTTAATTGATATCTTTTATCACATACCAGCCTATATTTCAAGTGGCTCTAGATAGATAGATAGTTACCACAAGTACTGGAAGAAAACACAGATAAATTCTTTTATAATCTGCAGGTGGGAAAAATTATGATTCAAAACCCAAAAGCAACTTAAGAAAAGATGAATAAACTCTGTTGCATTAGTAAAAAAAAGGAGGGAAAAAAACCCACTTTTATATGAATGGGAAAACACCATAAGCAAAATAAAAGAACAAGTAATACCAGGAAAAGGGCCAGTGGTTAAGACTCTGCGCTGCCACTGCAGGGGGCATGGGTTCAATCCCTGGTCCGGGAACTAAGATCCTGCATGCTGCGTGGCACGGCCAAACAAACAAACCAACCGGGAAAAAATAATTGCAATTTAAATTAGAAAGTTCGTTTCCCTAAAATATGAAGAGATAATAAAAATTAAAAGGAAAAGACCAAAAACCCAATGGAAAATGGGGAAAAGATGTGAACAGATAGTTTACAGAGAAATAAATGCAAACGGTCTTTTACTTGTATGAAAAAGTGTTCAACCTTTTATGTGAGAGGGATATAAATTAAAATTACCCTGAGATGACATTTCTCACTGCTTAAATTGGCAAAAACCCAAGTTTGACAGTGCTCTGTCTTGGCGAGGTGATGGAGAAGTACAGCCCCTGGAGGGGACAGACCTCATGGACCCCAGTGGGTCTCCGCTGACCCTGACTCAGCCATCCCACCTTCCTGAACTGACTCAGAAGACAACACCCCAAATAAAAACTGACTCAGAAGACAACACCCCAAATAAAAACATGCTCATGGCATATGGAGACCCCATTTTAGTAGGTCTTCTTTTATATCTTTCAACAAAGTGATAGTATTTTTCTGTAAAGGTCTTGTATTTTTTACATTAGATTGATTCCTCCGTATCTATTTTTGGCTACCGTCCAGGGGGTGTCTCTGTTTTTTGGTTTTTTTAAAAAATATTTATTTATTTATTTTATTTATTAGGCTGTGCCAGGTCTTAGTTGCAGCACACGGGATCTTTCGTTGTGGCACATGGGATATAGTTCCCTGATCAAGGATCGAACCCGGGCTCCCTGCATTGGGAGCACAGAGTCTTAACCACTGGACCACTGGGGAAGTCCCCTAGGGGGTTTCTCTTTGGAAATGGCCTTTTGTGATTGTTGAGTTTGTGTGTTCTGCTGTTCAGCAGCCTTGTTGGGTCATTTATAGAGTCTTGGATTTTCTCTGTGGACAGTGTGTCCCCTGCGAATAATGTTAGTTGGACCTCATCAGTTACAACCGTCATCCTTTGATTTCTTTTTGTTTTGTGATTTCTTTGTTTAGATGATGGGACAGTGTCAGGCAGAAGTGGAGATGCTCTGAATTCTTGTCCTATTCTTTCCTGTGGGGCCGTATCTAATGGTCTCCCATTCAGCAGGGTGTTGGCTGCAGGCTTGCGGTAGATGCTCACTGTCTGTTAAGCATCCGCTTCTGATCCTCGTTCGCTACAATCCCCCCTCCCTTTAATTATGACTGTTGAATTTTATGAGGTGGTTTTTCCGCATTGGTTGAGATAATCTACTCATCTGCTAACTTATGTGATTGTGTTAATAGCTCTTCTTTTTTTCTTAAATTTATTTTATTTATTTATTTTTGGCTGAGTTGGGTCTTCGTTGCTGTGCGCGGGCTTTCTCTAGTTGTGGTGAGCGGGGGCTACTCTTGGTTGCAGTGTGCGGGCTTCTCATTGCAGTGGCTTCTCGTTGCGGAGCACGGGCTGTAGGCATGCGGGCTTCAGTAGTTGTGGCACGTGGGCTCAGTAGTTGTGGCTTGTGGGCTCTAGAGCGCAGGCTCAGTAGTTGTGGTGCACGGGCTTAGTTGCTCCGTGGCATGTGGGATCTTCCGAGACCAGGGCTCGAACCCATGTCCCCTGCATTGGCAGGCGGATTCTTAACCACTGCGCCACCAGGGAAGCCCAATAGCTCTTCTAATATGACACCAACTTGACATCCCTGGGATAAACCTATACTTCATCGTGACGTGTTTGCTTACAAACTGCTGGGTTCACTTGGCGAATGTTTTATTTAGGATTTTTGCATCTGTTTAGAAGTGAGTTTGGCTCTCACTTAGCTTTCTCATTCTTTCTTTGGCTTTAGTACCAAGGTTATATTGGACCCATAACATTCACCCTTTTCTCTGGTGAAGCACGATTCATAGAAGACTGAGGTGATCTGTTCTTGATGGTCTAGTTGAAGCTCACCTGTAACACCTTCTGGTCCTGGTGGATTAGTACTGGGTGGGTTTTTAACCACTGACTACATTTCCTTCATAGTTCAAGTCTTTTCAGGATGCAGGAAGGAACCTCACGGCCTTGGTCGGTTTCCTTCAGTACTAGCGTTTCTCTTCTTATTTGTGAGTGTGTGCCCTGCCCCCAGGATTCTCCTCCCTGAATGCACAGTCCCCTGGTCTTACCCTCTGCCTCTCAGGCTCAGGAGGGGAGTTTCCCAGTTCTAGGGGCTGGGACTCAGCCTCCTGCTATCCTGTGAATGAGATGAGTGCTGTGTATGAGAGACACTGGTTCATTAAGAAAATCGTGGCAGGGCCCCCTCCACTGGGTGCCAGGGGAGGCCCTGTCCAGCACCCCAGAGCATTCTGGTCTCATTTCTTTTTTAAAAAAATCGAAATATAGTTGATTTACAATGTTGTGCTAGTTTCTGGTGTGCAGCAAAGTGATTCAGTTATACACACACACACATATTCTTTTTCAGATTCTTTCCCTTATAGATTATTACAAAATACTGAATATAGTTCCCTGTGCTATACAGTAGGACTTTGACTTTGTTGTTTATCCAATCTGTATGTAATAGTTTGCATCTGTTAATCCCCAAATCCTAATTTATCCCTCCCCTCAACCTTTCCCCTTTGGTAACCATAAGTTTGTTTTCTAAGTCTGTGAGTCTATTTCTGTTTTGGAAATAAGTTCATTTGTATCTTTTTTTTTTTAGATTCCACATATGAATGATATCATATGATATTGGTCTTTGTCTGGCTTACTTCGCTTAGTATGATAATCTCTAGGTCCATCCATATTGCTGCAAATGGCATTATTTCATTCTTTTTTATGGCTGTGTAGTATTCCATTGTGTATATATGTACCCCATCTTCTTTATCCATTCCTCTGTCAGTGGACACTTAGGTTGCTTCCATGACCTGGCTATTGTAAATAGTGCTGCAGTGAACACTGGGGTGCATGTGTCTTTTTGAACTATGGTTTTCTCCGGATACATGCCCAGTAGCATTCTGGAAAATGAGACACCTTCTGCACTCGTGCCTGCCACAGGCCCCCTCTTGCTTCTGTCCACATCGGGCACACAGCCTTTCTAGAAGACGCCTTGTTCCCAGCACAGAGATGCTGAAGAGCACACAGAAAGGGGAACCTCACTGGCTGACATGTCTCTCAAACCGTCCAGTCTTGGGGCAGTTGGACCCCTTACCTGTGTCCCATTCTCAGTCGAGAGGCAGTAAGAGCAGCTTGGGCTGTGGACTCAGGCAGACCTCAGTTCCGATCCCGGCTCTGACACTCAGGTGCTGTGTGGCCCTGAGACAGGATGTAGCCTCTCTGAGCCCCATTGTCTGCGGGCTGACACAGGAGGAAAGCGAAAGGAAACTGAACACCTCTGGGTGTGGCAAGGCCAGGCTGAGCAAGGTTTTGGGGGAGGGCTGGTGCGCTCTGTCCTGGTGGGTCAGCTCCTCCCTCCCTCCCTCTGCCCCCGCCTCCTTCCCGCTCAGAGGCGAGGACTCTGTCCCTTTTGGCATTTTTTGCCAAAGGAAGGCTTGGGTGTACCACCAGCTTGTTCATGTGACTTGCGCAGCTGGCCCTGCTGCATGTGGAAATTACAAGCAGCCTTCCCCTCCTTTGTCAGAGACACAAGACGGCGCCTGCGGTCACCTTCGTTTAGGGTGGCCCAGTGTTCCGAGGTCCGGAGTTCTCAGTAGCACGGCCGAGTGTCCTGAAGTGTTGGGAAGGGGATGCCACCCAAAGCTGATGGGCTGGGGGCTTCCGGGCGAGTGGCACACCCCGGGGGCGGGGTTGGCGTGTGTTTATGTGGGAGCCTCAGGTCCAGCTGTTGGGCCATGGAGCCCATTCGGGGCGCACACAAGGGGGCTGCGATTGCTCAAGTTCTGCAAGGGGGGTTCTTTTCTCCCACCTTCCTTTAAATCATGAAAGAGCGATTCTGGCAGCTCGTGAGCTGTAACAGCATCACCCACGAGGGTCTTGGTCTTGATGTGGGTCTGTGTCCCTCACCATGTGGCTCTGTCCCGCGGGCTGGAATAACGCCCAGTTTCCTTCTCCACAGCCTGAAACGCAGCCAGCTGTCCAGAGGCCTCTGCTCGCACCAGGAGCTGGATGACATTTTTCCAAACACATTGAGATTTGGGCCTGCACTGCTCAGTGGGCCAAAGCATTTGATTAGTGCTAAGGGCTCCATGCCCGGCAGGTCAGGGGACGTTAGATCTTAAAATCCTACGGGTCTGACCCCTCTGCTCCCTGTGGCTTCACCGGGTCTGGGTTCGGGAGCTTGGAGCTGCTCATCTTCCCAGAAGTGCTGGAGGCGTGCTCTGAGTCCTGCTGGGGTGCACCACCCGCATCTCCCCATCCACACCTGCTGCCTGGCCCAGACCCCGTGTCCAGGCCGGGCCCCTGCTCCTCCCCACACCTCTCTCCCCTCTTATGATCTTTCTGTGGCTCTTCCTCTGTGGGTCCTGCCTTTGCCCGGTTTTCCTTTCACCAGCCTTCTCCTGTCGTTGGTCCACGTCCCCCACCCTGCATCCCTCCTGGCCCGTGTCCACTTCCATCAATTGGTCCAATTTGGAGGCAGTTAGCCCCCCCGGCCAGGATGTGGTCCTCCCAGCATCATTCAGTTTGTCCACCAAAGTGCTGTGCTTCCCGCCTCTGGGCTTATAGGAGTCAGCTTTGAAGGACCATCAGCCATTCATTCTCAGGGCAGCCTGGCTTCTCTGGGGGTGGGGGGGAAGCTGTGAGGACTCTGACCTTGAGCTGGAACCCCGTTTCTCTCTCTCAAGTCCCCTGGGACCCCACCCTGGGTGTCGTCAGGCGTGTGTCCTTCGTAGGCCCCCACTTGGCAGTCTCAGGCATGACCCCCCTCGCTACCCTGGGTCAGTTCTTGGAGCAGGTCCTATGTCGTTGGTCTGTCCATTTGTCCATCAGATACGAGTGGGCGGGCATGTGCTCTGCTGGGGTGGCCCGCCCATCCCGCCCCCAGCCCCCCAGCTGGGCCTCTGAGGGCACTGGGCCACCCGAGGGCTCTGCCGGGCTGCGGTGTGATGCAACCCCAGCATCTGGGGTCCCGGCTGGTGCAAGGTACCCTGCAGGCAGGAGGGGGCAGGGCAGACCTCACCCTCGCTCCTGGGGGTCTTGGGGGTCCCGGGGGTGGTGAGATGTTTGCTCTTCACTCGGGAGACCACCTCTGCTCCCCAGCAGCCAGCATCGCCTTCCGACGCAGCCAAGTAAGACAGAAAGCGAGGGGCCTTTTCCTGTTAGAAACAGGGTGAACATCTTTCCGAGGCCTCGCCTGGGAGAAGCTAGGACACGGTGTGGGGGGGGCACACTGTCCTTGTGCCACTCACGGCAGGGTTTGGAGGAATCACACACAGCGCTGCAGGGCCCTGGGAGGAGGGGCACTGTGCTGGGTGACCCAGGAGGACCTGGCGTGCAGGCGGGGGAGGGGTGGGCTCGGGTGGCGGGGTGGGCAGGGATGCGGCCAGAGGTGGGCCGGGCACCACCTGCCAGTTTGGACACGTGGACGGGCCGGCGGGGCACAGGGGGCAGACGGGGTGGGGGGAGGTCTGAGACAGAGTGCAGGCGGGATGCTCTGCGATGGGGGACACAGCTCCCCAAGGCCCGGGTGAGTCTTGTGGGTTTCCGGAATGTTCAGCATTGCCGCTGGTGGGCTTCTCCTCTTGGGCGGTTGTGACGCAGAAAACCCGTCTGGAGCCAGCCTCCTCCTGCCCAGCACTGCGTGTGTCCCAAGTGTGGACTCCTCTCCGTGTGGGTGCTGCCCTGCCGAGGCCTGTGGGGGGCCGGGGGCAGCTGGACGCCCCACTTCCCTGACGTCCCGCAGGTCCCGGGGGGGAGTCTGGATTTGCTGGCATCACCAGGGCTGTGCGAGCAGGTGGTGCCCTGCGAGGTACAGTCTCTCTTCGGAGGGCGGGGGCAGGGGGGGCTCAGCGCATGGTGAAGTGAACCCGGGGCCTCTGACCCTGCAGGTTTGGCCCCGACTGTGACTTTGAGCAGGTCACCTACCTCTGGGTCCTCAGATCCTCGGGTGTAAGACAGGTAGACAGCGGGGTTCAGAACTGATTTTTTGCTGATCCTTCCTTGGGTCTTTGTATCAGTCATAGAAAGAAAGGAAAGGAAGGGAGGGAGGGAGGGAGGGAGGGGGGAAGAGGGGGAGGGCAGGGGATGAAGGGAGAGGGCAAGCCAACACAACTGCAGCCTGCTAATCATAGCAGTGCCTATGTATGAGGCTAATTAAGAGAACATTTCATTGTAAAGCAACTACTATTTAAAAAACATCAAATTAAAAAAAAGAAATAAGAGAGTACGTTTCTGTCTGAAAGCCGCCTTGAGGTTTTCTGTAAGCACCCAAATGTGAGCCGGGGTCAAAGCTATCTTTCAGAGAGAGGGAGGTGGTGCAGAAATGTTTGATGTAAATTGTGCCCTTTAGCCCTCACATTTGGTAGAATCTCCACTGACCATTTAGGCTTGCCCTGTTGCTTTTGGAGAAGTAAAAAAAAAAAAAAAAAAAAATCTGATTGAGTTAAATCTAATTTCTGCTAGATTTTGATTGTTGTAAGGCTTGAATGGTGGGCCTGCCTCCATACTTGTAAAGAATTCAGAATTTTGTGTAAACCACAATGAGCACAGCCTAGGATTTTGACACAAGGCAGGATTTAGTGCAACATAATTGAGCTTTCATTCTGTTGCTCTCCGGGCTGACAAAGTCATGGTATCTCCTTGGGCCTCAGTTTCCTCATTTATTAAGACACCTGAGGTAACAGAAAACCCGTCCCATGGTAACATAAACTTTTCTTGTGTAATTGAAAAGTCCAGATGGATGGTTTCAGACAAGGCTTGATCTAGTAGCTCGACCTCTTTTTCCTGGGTTCAATTTCCTTCTCTCAGCCCTCTCTTCTATTATATCAGCTTCATCCTAAGGCTGGTTTAGTAAGAATATTCTGACTGTGTATATTTCTGCTTTGGCAGTAGAGGGTTTGTATTTGGTCCTCAAAGTACTTGTGTCTTATTTAAAGTCTAGTCATTGGAAAATAAATTGATAAGGATGGACCCAAACAAAGTAAAACAAAACAGCAAATTGTCATGATAAAGCAAGACTGGAAAGAGGCCTTTGACAACCAGGACCACCTCAAGGACGCACTGATGATGTACTGAGAGCAGCTTCCTCCCTGGGCCTAGTGGGAGCCTCGCATGCCTGCCTGCGGGGCTGGCATCCAGCCTGCTCTGGCATCCGGAAGTGTCATTAGAGACCTCAGTAATCGGCCAGCTTTGGTGATGATGCCAGGTTGGAATAATCTCTGTGTACAAATGAAAACTCTCATGAAATACATCTTTAAAACCAGAGGCAGCCTGGCACTTGGGTTAAGGTCCTGGCACGTACAAAGTCACAGGTGTATCAGGGAGGGGAGTACCTTAGGGAAACAGGAAGTCATCGCAGGCCGGCTGTGGGATTCACTGGAGAGCAGACCCTGCAGCAACAGCAATGTCCCCCTCTTTTGGGGGGCTTGGATTACCGCAAGAAGCCTGAGGTTTGGCAGGTGTAAACACTTCTGCTTACAATTCCAGCCCCGCTACCCTCTCCCTGTGTGTTTCACAGGCATGTGTGGGGAGGGATATGCAGGGTGATCCTTGCCTGAGTCCAGCTGTACTTTGAGAGTGAAGTTCATTTCCTTGTCCTTCTTTTCCAGATGAGAGGCTGTGTATTGGTGGTGTGTGTGGTGAGTCACTGGCCTGGATGACGCTGCTAGGATCCTGTTCTTAACATACAGTTTGGGGGCCTCACCTGGCAATTTTGTTTCTTGTCAGCTTTTGCCAGTACATTATTTTCTAGCATCTCTGTTAGCATACTTAAAAAAACCCAAACCTGACTTTGACTTTTCTCCTGGAGGCTGGTGTGGGATGTGGAAGCCCCCAACTTGTGTGGTGTAGTAAACAGGTGGCCTCCAGGAGGGGTGTCCCCTCACTGACCAACCCATCCCCCCGCAGCATGTGAGGGAGTGTCAATGAAAAATCCGATAACAATCATGCTAAGAAGAAAGAAAAGAGAATTTTATTCAAGCCAAATTGAGGATTATAATCCGGGAAACAGATTCTCAGAAGCTCTGAGAACTCCAATGATCAGGAGTTAGAGACACAGTTTTATATACATTTTTGAGATAAAGAAATTATGTATCATGTTGACAGGTTAGCATTGTGCACATAATTCAACAAAGGTGTTTTATTTTTTCAATTACGCATGCACAGACAAGCCTTTGGTCAATGTGACCCCTTGTACCCTTGTATGAGATGAAAAAGAAATCTGTTAATCATAGAATTACAATAGTACAATGTTGGCGTCTAAAGGAAGAGGCCAACTTTTCTCAAAGATTGATTTCATCCTCCTGCTTTGAGGAGGTCTGGATACTGTTTCATGTACTGAGAGATGCACGTTGCACATTGGGAAAGGCCTGCCGCAAAGGGGGCATGTCATTTGTTTTTCTGTTTTCTTTCTGTCTTAGTTTGATTGTCCTGCCCTAGAATATTTATGATCTTCCTCATCAGGAGCCACCACAGCACTCCCAGGATGGGCTGGGGAGGCCCGGGGACAGCCCTGCACAGCTCAGCCCCTTTATCCACCAGGTAGAGGCGCCCCTGCATGACCCTCAAGGCAGAATCCTGACTTCTCCTGGGACACTCATGATTCGGGAGAGTGTGGGCCTGGGGAATGTGTAGGAAGGGGTTTCAGAGTAGTTTAATGGGGTCCACTTAATGGGGTATAAGTGGTGCTGGGTGACCCCTGACTTGCCCCAGGAACCTGCCTCACTCTGGGCTTACAAGCTTCCTCTTGAACATGCAGCATCCTCGGAGGGTGTCCAGACCCTCACAAGGAGGTGAGGAAGCTCCCAGCAGACTAGGGCTGGCTGCTGTGGGTACAAAGGGGACAAACCAGGGGATTCTGGAATCCAGGAGTAAGAACCCTTCCTGTGAGCCAGGTGGTGTCGATAAGGCCCTGGGTGTGGAGTCCCCCCCTCTGAGGGGCTCCCAGAGGCTGGCGAACAAGCACTTCTTGGGGCGATGAGTGCTGGGGAGAGGTAGCTGCAGGGCAGCGGGCTCTGGTGGCTTTATAACAAGAGCCACGTGTGTCTCCCTTAGTACCTGTGGACACCTCATTGAAGCCACAGGGCCGTCCTGTTACCGACCAGGGTTCTTGGCTTCCTTAATCAATAGAAATTGATAAGAGACCAGACAAGAAATTCAGGCAAGGCTTTATTGGGGCTCCTGCTGCAGCAGCGGGGAGCAGGAACAAACAACAGGTTCCCTTGCTGGTTCCTTATATGGGGTGAGGGTAAGGGTGTGTCCAGGCATCAGGCCAGAGGGGCAGCTTAGGTGTTCTGCCCGCCCCTTAGGTGGTGTTGTGTGCAGGGGGCATGCGCAATACCCTGCTTTTGCTCCCAACACCCTAGTTTTGCTCCAGCCCTTCAAAAGTGGCAGTTGGGATTTTTGGTCTCTTTGTATCTTTTGTCCAGAATTTGCCCCAACTGCGCATGCATAGTTATTTTCAGTCCCATATTGTTTCTTCCTATTTTGTTGCTTGCAGAGAGGTGTGTCCAGGTGCAAGCACTGCAGCAAAGGGTCCCAGGTCCCAGCCTGTCTCAATCCCATGACATCAGTTTACAGGAGAATGTTATTATCCCCATTTCACATCTGAGGAAACAGAGCTGCTGAGTCCTGAGCTAGCATCCACCCTCAGCACCCCCGACTTGGCTCCTCTACCTTGATTTCCTCCAAAGGAGGGTCCACCATTGTCCTGAAAGCTGTGGAGGGACCGGGGGACCCCCAGAATCCTGGGGGTCTCCTCTGTTTCTGAGGCAGAGCCCGAGGTTCAGGGCGATGGAGGAATGGTTGTGGTCACAGCTCGTGAGCAGAGAGGTGGGAGCTGAAGTCCAGTCTTGGTCTCACTGCCTTCCGCCGTCTCTGGGTCTGGGCGAGCTGCTGGGGGTGCGCACGTCCAGCTCCATGCTGCCTGCTGCCCCGGCTCTCCAGGACCTGTCTTGGGCTGAGCTCGAGGTGGCCACTGCAGGCAAGTTTGGGGACATCATGCCCTTCGGGCTCTTGTCTGAGCCGGGTCCTGACTAGCTGGGAGATGAGGAGACAGACAGTCAGGCATCCTGGTCCCCAGCAGCTGAGCATGGCTGTCTGGGCCCCGCCCTTCAAGGTGAGGGCGGAGCATCACTGGGGGCGGGACTTCTTCCTCACCTGCACCACCTTTGGTGCTGTCAGAGGGCCCTGATAACACGGTCCCCTCCACCATTTGCATTTTTCACCACGTCTTTTTCCTCCTCTTGTCCTCGGGGTGCCAGCCGGAGAGCGTGAATAATGAGAACAAACACAAATGATCCAAATTCTCAGTGGTCATTTTCCCGACAAGTCAGGGTCAAAAAGAACACTAAAAGGGTGGCTTAACCTCCTCTGTCACCTCATCTGAGTGCTTTTTTAAAAAAGGAAAGCAAGCTCGGACTATATGAGGCATTACTGTTGCTTCAGCTGTCACTTTATGGCAAGAAAAGTGGTTGTTTCACTTAAAATGGATTTGGACATAGTTCTTTGAATGAGTAAATTGAGGAAAAGAGCCCGTGTGAGATTTTGGATTTAAGCCCTTAAGTATGAGGGTTTAAAATAAGTGGTCTTGCGTAGTTCTGTGGTGGTCCTTCAGGACTGGCAGAATGGGTCTGCTGGACGTGACTGGTGTGGCAGCTTTCACTGGACCAGTTGACTCTGACCAGCTCAACCACTTCTCAGGAGTGAAGTGTCCTTCTGCTCTCTGGGACCCGCAGGAGAGGGAGGGACGTGCTGATGACCAGATCCCGGCTTCTGGGCAGCCCTGCCGCGAGGCTGGGGAGAGCAGGTAAGGGTGTGGGCCACCCTGAGTGCTGCCAACACTCCTCACCCCCACAAGACCCACCCGGGGATCTGCTGCCTGCCTCTTGGGCTCAGGCACATACTCTCTTAGCCTGAAAAAGTCTCCCTATGTTTTTTTTTTCTTTTGGCCACAGGGAGTGGCATGCAGGATCTTAGTTCCCCAACCAGGGATCGAACCTGTGCCCTCTGCAGTGGAAGTGCGGAGTCTTAACCACTGGACCGCCAGGGAAGTCCCAAAGTCTCCCTATTTTAATACGTTAATAGAGCACATCCTTCGGCCCCCTCCTCCCCTACCCAGTCACAACTTCCCATGACTCTCCACCCCTTCGATGGGGCTTTTCTAAGTTCCTTATGTCCCCAGGAGAGAAGTCATTCCTCAGTCACCCAAAAGGATGAAGTGCGTGCATATCACGGGTTCCTGCCTTTTACGATCCACCATTTGCGATTATTAATCAGTGTGAGTTAATTCAAGTCTTTTGCATTAAATTTTTATCATAAGATATTCAGCATACAAAAAGGTAAAAAGAATCATGTGATGAACACCTGTGTACCCACAACCTGCTTAAGGTGGAGAGTATTACTGTACTGGTTATCTATTTCTGTGAAACCATTTATGCCAAAGTGTAAGTGGTGTAAAACGATAAACATTTATTATCTTCTACATAGAGTCTGTGAGTCAGGGATCTGGAAGCAGCTCAGACCCCAGGGTCAGCTCCCTGGGCTCAGGGTCAAGATGTGGGGCTGGGGCTGCAGTCATTGGGGGCTTGGAGGATCCACATGGCTGTTGGCAGGAGGCCTCAGTTCTCAGCCGTGTGGACCTCTTCATGGTGCTGCTTGGGTGTCCTCATGGCATGGTGGCCAGCTTTCCCCAGAGTGAGTGATCTAAGAATAGCACATGCCTTTCGTGGTCTGTTCACTAGAGGCAAGTTACTAAGTCCAGCCCACACTTAGGGAAAGGAGAGGTAGGCTCCACCTTTTGAGGGGAATGTCCAAGAGTTTGTGGACATGTTTGAAACCATCACGATGACCAATACAGCTAGAGCCCCTCCCTGCTGGCACCCCCTTGTCTCCCACGCAGAGGTACCTGTTGTGAGAGTTTGATGTTTACACTCACTACGTTTGTCAGCATACCTGCTGCACCTGTGATTTTTGCATGTCTTGAAGCATGAGGTAAATGATATCAAGTTGTGTGTTTTTTCTGTAGCTTGCCTTTTTTGCTTCACCTTATGTTTGTGAGATTCATCCATATGAAAATGTGTAGCTGTCATTCAGACCTTTTCGCTGCTGTGGGGTTCATTGTAGGAATGTGATGTAATCTGTCTGTTTAGGTGCTCCCCAGTTTCTTGCTGTTAAGACAAGGCTGTTAGGAATACGCAGTGCATCTCTGTGTGACCATGAGCCAGATTTGTCTAGAATATTTAGCAAGGATGGGAATTGTTGCAGGAGAGAGTACAAGAGTCTTCAGATTTTCTCAAAGCAGCTAAATTTGTTTTCCAAAGTGTGTCTCCTGATGAGCAGTCCTGCCAGCTGTGTGTGTGAGTCCCCCTTGTCCTATGCAGTGACAACACTTGGTATTGTCAGGTTTTTTTTTTAAGATATATATATATTTTAATGCTTTTCTTTTTCTTTTTAAATTTATTTATTTTATTTATTTTTGGCTGCATTGGGTCTTCGTTGCTGTGCGTGGCCTTTCTCTAGTTGTGGAGAGCGGGGGCTACTCTTCGTTGCCATGCGCAGGTTTCTCATTGTGGTGGCTTCTATTGTTGTGGAGCACAGACTCTAGGCACAGGGGTTTCAGTAGTTGTGGCATGCGGGCTCAGTAGTTGTGGCCCATGGGCTCTAGAGCGCAGTCTCAGTAGTTGTGGCGCACGGGCTTAGTTGCTCCGCGGCATGTGGGATCTTCCCGGACCAGGGCTCGAACCCGTGTCCCCTGCATTGGCAGGCGGATTCTTAACCACTGCGCCACCAGGGAAGCCCTTGTCAGATGTTTTTAATGTTTGGTGGGGGAAGCATATCTATAAGGGGTCTTACTTTGCATTTCTCTGTCCACGAGTGAGGCTGAACATCTTTTCATATATATATATTTATTTTATGTAATTATTATTCTGTGAATTACTGGTTCATGCCTTTTGCTCAATGTTTGATTTTCTTATTGATTTCTTAATGATCCTTCATTTGGTTTACATATTATAAGTATCTTTCCCCATTTCTTCCTACCAGCATATTGTGGGTGCTAAGAGCATGGACTTGGGGGCAAGTGCCAGGATTAAATCCCAGCCCTAGCACTTCCTGTGTGGCCTCAATACCTTATATGAGCGTGTTTTCCCATCTGTAAAATGGGGATGATGACCACCCTCGCTACCTTGCAGTGGCGCTGGGAGGATTAAAAGTTCCCACCTGTGGAGCATGAGTGCCTGTCGTGGCGAGCACAGGATAGACTGAATAACTCTCGCTGCACCAGGCCTGGAGCGGTCCCCCAGACTGCGTGCCCGCCCTGTCATCTTGCCCGGAGCTCTCCAGAGCGCTGCGTCCTCTTTTGATACAATTGGCAGGCAGTGCTTGTCTCTGGCTCCCAGTCTTCTGCATGACCCTCCCTTCAGCATCCCTGAGCTGCCTGAATAGAAAACGAAATCCCAGCCTCCCTCCAGGAGATGGCAGGGGGATTGGAAGGCATCAGGCTCCTTGCAGCAAAAATAGAAGCCTCACTTGCTTAGGAGGGGATAATAATGAGGAGAGCCAGACAGACCCAGGCTGGGAGGGTTCATCTCAACCCTCGCTTCCCTCCCGGGGTCTTTGCAGACCTGGTGGACCGCTTTCAGCCTTGGCACTGAGTTCTGGTTTTTTATACCTTAGTGTCGCACTGTCCTTTCCTTCCACAAAGCCAGGGAAGGAGTCCAGAACCCAAGACTGGTTTAATATCGAGAACCACTGGAGAAACGTGTCAGGATTGCAGTGTAAACACCCCTGCCACAAAGAGCAGGGGGAACCGTGCTTCTGTCCTCAGGTCACGGTCTGCTGCTCAAGGTCTAGTTTATGGAGGGTGAAGGCCCAGTTGGGTCAGGACACCTTTCATTGATTCAACCCCAATGTTAATTAGCTCAACACTGTGTTAGGAGCTCCCAGGTTTATTTAGTAGAACCCCAGAGGATTTGATATAAAAGCAAACATGGAGGGACTTCCCTGGTGGTCCAGTGGTTAAGAACGCACCTTCCAATGCAGGGGACGCCGGTTCGATCCCTGGTTGGGGAACTAGGATCCCACATGCCGTGGGGCAACTAAGCCCGTGCACCACAACTACTGACCCCTTGTGCCTCAGATAGAGAGAAGCCCAAGCGCCACAATGAAAGGTCCCTCAACTAAGACCCGATGCAGCCCCCCAAAATAAATAAAAATAAAAACAAACATGGAAAAAGTAAATTAGAGATACTGAACATTATAGCTAGTTTGGGTTTATAGCAAATTTCTGGGCTTTGAAACAGATGGAACTACTGTGAAGCTGTGGATGTTGCCTTAACTTTGCGAGAAGATGCTTATGAAGATTGGTTCTGACCCCTCTCCCACCAGCACTGCCCCTTCCTGGGCTCCCTGGGCAACATCTCCTGCTCTGGGTGAGGGGCCCTGTGATCTGGCTTGTCTGGGGCCATTGCCATTTTCCTGGTCCCCTTCCGCAACCCGCTGGGCCACCGTGGAGCCTCAAGGATCTTTCTGAATCTGGGACTTCCCACTGATTCCCCTGCCATAATATCAAAGGCGCTGGGTACCTTCATCAGCAAATCTATGAACCATCCACTCTAAGGAATATTTGGAATTTCTGTTTATCTCCCGAGTATCTGGAAACGTGGCACTTCAAAGGCTCTATTTGATCATAGATCCAATTTATTGCCAGAAATGTGCATGTGGAATAATGGGGACCCTCCACTGGCAGTGGAGGTGGCATCCTGTGAGAAAATTAATTTCTCCCGAAACCAAATGCCAGCTGCCTCAGCAACAGTATTCGTAGGAGAACTGAACCTAGTGGTGTTTGAAGTCAGGCAGCTGAAAGGCTTTTCATGGAAGTGTTCTCTGTGCCTGGATTCAGCTGTGGGGTCAGCGTCCAGGGCCAGGGCCTGCCTTTCGTTCTGCAGTCGTTCTGAGGGCTGGGGGCCCTGGACCCTGGAGAATCCAGTTGTCAGCATGTGGGACAGACGGAGTCTCCTGGGCTCCTGGGAATTCCTGTTTCCTGTCTCACTAGGGAAATTGGGCTACAGGGTAGCCTAAAAACCAACCAACCTGTGAATGGACCAACAACTTAGACAGTGGCTTGTTCTAATCTTGTGGGGAGAGACCTGTGTGCTTAATTTCCAGCCTGGAGGTTGATGAGGGATTTTTCCAGGAGTGGCTGTGAGTTGCCAGAAGAACAGGCTCTTGGATTTCTGTCTAGTCACAAGTGGCCGAGAGGGACAGAGGAGGTGACCCGGCCATGACTGCCCCCAGAAGGGGTAGGAAGAGACCGGGGGCGTGTGTTTGGCACAAGGAGGAGTGACCGGGCCACACATGGCTGAGAAGAGCCTGAATGTTCCAAACCGTATTTGAATCTCCAGGTTCATCCTGGCCGCTGGACGGCGTGGGCCTCCCGCCTGTGCCTGGCCAGGTGGCGTGTGGACTCAGAGCCAACCAGGGAGGCGACAGCGGACCCCCAAGGACTTCCTGGATCTCCCCACTCACGACTTCGTTGGACTTGTCTTTGAGATGAACCATCATATCTGGAGATGCAGGTCATCAAAATAACACAGCCCTGCTGTAGCCAGTGCAAGCCAGGGGTCCCCAGAGGAGGGGGGAGAGGGCACCGCTGAGGGAAAAGAAAATTCATATTTTTCTTTAGAGAAAATGAAAAGTGGCACTGGGTCCAAGTGGTAGGTGACCTTGCTGTTGAGTTAAAATGCTGCTGGGAAAATGAGCGAAGACAGACATGAAAAGAATGCTAATGAATAGCGGTGGACGGGAGCCCGGAGCCCTGACTCCCCGCCATCCACAAGGGGTGCTCGCGTGAAGCCTATTAATAGACCCTTAAAAACCGATTCTAAATTGAGCTAAGATGTGGGCCTGTTTTCTGCTGGCGGAAGAGCCTTACGTAAGGCGCCGGGTGCCGCTGGTTGTCCTTCCAGAGTGCTTTGATGGTTGCACACCTTGGCTGGGAACCCGCGGGGAGCAGGCGGGATGTTCAGGCTCCAGGTGGACGACACTGTCCTTCTGAGCGGCTTGAAGACAGTGGGGCGGCAGGGAAGCCCGCAGACCAGCTCTGGGGTCCCCCAGGTGCTTCTCGGCCTGGAGGGGTGGAAGGTGCTGGACTTCTGGGTGGATGGGCCCCTCCACGCCCCATGGTGTCGGGGGCGGTGGTGGCTAGAGGGCCGGGAGGGAGGGAGGGACAGGTGCGGAGGACTCCAGCCTGTGCTGGAGGCTTCCAGGCCCCTCCCTGCTGTCCTTCTTGGTCACAACTGGTCAGAGCTGGGGTGGGGGATGCCCAGGCAGGACAGTGACCTTTCTGAGTGACCTGCTTGAGGTCACAGAGCGAACCTGGGACAGAGTGAGGAATTGAGCCCGCCCTCCCAACCCCCTGCCCCCGCCCAGGGAAGGGTTCTTGCCGCTGGATGTGACATTTAGTATGAGCACTAGCCCCCAGATCCCTTCCTCCTGGAGGCGCTGTGGTGGTGGGGTTTGGCGGGAGGAAGGGCGGGCTGTTGATGCTGCCGTGGCCCCAGGCAGTGTTCTAGAGGTGGGGTTTCACCTTCCCATCCTCCTTTAAGGTGGTTCCCACTGTCCACATTTTACACATGATGGAGCCGAGGCCGACGCCGTGAAGGGGTTTGAGAGGCAGCAGAAGCACGTACCCGTGGAAAGAAATTGAGCAACGATGCAAACATCCAGCTCCCCCTGAGTAGAGCCAAGCAGGTTACTGTGCTGTGGCTTGGTCAGAATGGAAGCGTCTGCAGCCTTCTAAGGGTTAGCGCATCATTTCTCCCTTATATATGGACCCGAGGCATCTGCACTGGGCCAATTTTAGGTGGCCCCCAAATTTCCTCATTAAACCCCACCGCTAGGAATGTGTGTCCAGGGAAATGAGAGCGGCTGTCGGGCTCCCTTAGAAAAGTGACAACACTGAGTCCAGAGTGGACCTTTGTGATGAAGTTGAAGCCGTTGGCTGCCAGCGCCGATAGCAAGACCTTGTTGTCTTCCCTGAAGAATGACGCCACCCCCTATGACTTCAGACCCCGCGGCCAGATTGAAGGTGGACTTCCCGACCAGCACAGCTGTTCATGAAATGCTCCCAGCTCTTCCATTCCCAGCAGATGGGATGACGGGGAGGAAGCGGCCATTGCCATGGTTTTGAAAGGAACCAAGACATTCCTTTATCACTTATCCTGTCTTCAGCCAGATTGGAGGGAGGAAAGGAATGTGGATGTGATATTCCGGACCCGGAAACCCCGTCCTCTTGCACTGCCCCAGGCTCCCCGTCCCTGCAGAGGGACGGGGTGGGGCTCCTCCTCCTGCCCCACCGTGAATTCCTGATCCAACCCATGGCTCTTGCCATCCTGATGCCCTTGACTCTTTGGCTTTCCTCTCCAGCCCGAGTTTGCAAAGCATCCTCTGTTCAAGGGGACTGTGAAACCCGATGTGCTGTTTTCTGTTCTCTTTATAAAACCGCGCTGCCCAGGAGGAAGGGTGGGCTGGGAACCTGGGCAGAGGAAACGAGAGGTGGTCTGCCTCCTCTCTCTCTCCTTTAATCTCTTTTCATCCCCCTGCGGTCCCCACACGCACACCCACCTCTTCTGAAAGCGTCCCAGAATACCGGTTCTGCCAACTAGTGGGGTCAAGCTTTGTTGTGGGAAAATACATATTCATGAGGGCTTTGAGGAGCTTCATTGAAATGCTGAGAGTCTCTGCAGCCAGAGTGATACATAAGCCATTGCTTTATTTGTCCAACACAATGTGAAGGCAATAATCATGTGATGAATGGCTAAAGAAACATTTTAAGTATTTGTTTCGGGGTGATTTCTGATCATCTCATTAGAATTATAATCGGTTCACTTTCCCAGGTATTCAAAGCCTCTCACTCATTTAAATTTCTATACTCTATAGGAGCACCCGTATCATTCCCGAAACCAAAGTAAATTCCTCTCTTTTCTTCTGTTTTATTTCAGAAAGATTTCATCATCAGGAGGGTTTTCGGGACCTTACCAAACCGCTAGTTTTCGGTAAGAAATAAGAGGTAACCTTGCATGGCGTGAGGTTTTGCTTCTGACGTGTGTGAAACGGGGTTGTTTTACTGGAGGGACGCTGCCCTGCGGGTAGGGCTGGGCAGCTGTCCTAGTTCTTTACCTCCTGGGGAGCTGGGTCTGTATAATCAGTACTAATCTGAGCACAGAGCATCTGAAGCTGGGGTCTGATTCACAGTCAAGGGCCGATGAGCACTGGGCCCGCTGCTGGGCACTTATGTTGTGTCGACGAAAAATTAATCAGTCATTCTAAGAAAGAAATGGAAAATTCTATGCAAGCCAAATTTGAGGATTATAACCCAGGAAGCGCATCTCAGAAAGCTCTGAGAACTGTTCTGTCCATTGGAAGTCAAGGCACAGTTATATAAGTTTCTTGAGACGGAGGGCTGCACATTAAATGACTTATTATTGACAGTTTACATGATCCAGATCTAAGCGCCATTGTGACCCATTACGAGGTCAAGAAGAGTGTTATCTTTTAAGGGCTTGTCCTCTTGATGCTGGGGGAGTGTTGCCTTTCATGGCTGAGCAGGTATTTCTGTGATGGGGGAGGTTTGGTCCATGCACAGTGCAGACACACAGCGCACAGTGAGGGGAGAGAGGAGGTCAAAGGGCAGAGAAGATTTTTTGTTTAGATTTTTCTGGTCTTGCCATAAATATGAATTTTATTTCTCAGTTGCCTGGAAGTGATGCCTCCCCCAGGCTCCCCAGTGCACACACCACATCCCCTCCGCATTACACTATGCTTCTGTAAACCACAGTCCTCATGGTGTTACCAAACTCAGGTTCCGCTGCTTGCCACTCAAAAGCCAATCATTCGAGAGGCAAGTGTCAGTAGAAAGGAAAGGTGCAATCTGAGGAGATGGTGGACTCATGTCCAGAGACCAACTCCGAAGATTCTGCTCAGCCAGGACAATCTTTAAAGGGAAAAATGGGGGAAAGAATCTTAGTGCATCATTGAGGCAGGAGGTTGGGTTCTGCATCATTCTGCATTGTGTGCGGACTGGCTGACTCTTCAGATGTTGCCTTTTCCACGTGATCTGCCTGCAGGGCTGCTGCGGGGGTAGAGGGCTAGTTATTCTTTTTTTTTTAAGGATCTTTTTGATGTGGACCATTTTTAACGTCTTTATTGAATTTGTTACAATATTGCTTCTGTTTTGTGTTTTGGTTTTTTGGCTGTGAGGCATGTGGGATCTTAGCTGCCTGACCAGGGACGGAACCTGCACCCCCTGCATTGGAAGGGGAAGTCTTAACCACTGGACTGCAAGGGAGGTCCCAGCTAGTTATTCTTTAACTACTTAATTCTTACTTCTTACTTCTTTCTATCTAAGAAAAGAATCGACAGGTTAGGCAATGCATGGTACACATTCAGGAGAGCCTAAGTCAGGAGTTAGTTTCAATTGCTTCGTGATCTCATTCCTATAATTAGGTTTGTAAGGTTTGAGGGGGACAGAAATGGGTAAACAGGAAAGGGGCAAGAGTGCTGCTTTCAATGGATTCCATCATTTATTTGTGTAACTCCCACCAGATTCCTGTTCAGATTGAAAGTAGATACACATCACCAACAATGCATACTGTTTGAAACCTTCCTCTATTACTGGTCTACGAGAAGTCCACCGTTTTGAAATGCCAGGATGCCGAGTGGAAGACTTTAACTCTGATTACAAAGAGCCCTCTTTTATTTTTTAATTAATTAATTAATTTATTTATTTTTGGCTACATTGGGTCTTCATTGCTGCGCGTGGGCTTTTCTCTAGTTGCGGCGAGCGGGGGCTACTCTGTGTGGCGGTGCGCAGGCTTCTCATTGCTGTGGCTTTTCTTGTTGCGGAGCATGGGCTCTAGGCGCATTGGCTTAGTAGTTGTGGCACACAGGCTCAGTAGTTGTGGCTCGTGGGCTCTAGAGCACAGGCTCAGTAGTTGTGGCACACGGGCTTAGTTGCTCCATGGCATGTGGGATCTTCCCAGACCCGGGCTTGAACCTGTGTCTCCTGCATTGGCAGGTGGATTCTTAACCACTGCGCCACCAGGGAAGCCCACAAAGAGCCCTCTTAAGCTTACCAGGGATGAGGGGCGGCCCCGAGTCGCTGCCGCCTTGTGGGTGAAGCTGTCCTGTGGCCCTCATCCCACTGACCCACGATGGGCCCTTGGCTTCCTCTTGCCCTGGAGGACCTGTAGGAGCAGATTTGCACAGGCTTGTAGGCCAGGTGCCAGCCAAGCACCTG